>NC_138888.1:15626056-16826056 GCF_965194825.1 Balaenoptera physalus | reverse complement strand
TCTGATTGGCTGGGCTGTCATCCCGCAAGAGAACTTTTCTTCTTCCGGCTGGGTAGCGAAGTAAGCAACATCTTCCTGCTGGAGATGTAGGTGTACATCTCTTCCTATTCAGAGCGATTGAAGATGCATGGCGGGGGTTTGAGAGCTACCCTTACAGGCCTGTTGGGACTCCAATTTTAGCTGAGGTTTATGAATTCCACACCTCCATTCAATGTTTCCATTCATTCAGATCCATTCTCTGATTCGCCCTATTGGTAGGTGTTCATCACGGTCATTTTCCTCAGAAATGTCAAGATCCAGTTCTCAATTATAAAATTCTTTTAAGTTTCTCAAGGTTAAACTCACACTCTCTTTCTTATTGTTGGATTCCCATTCGGCCCATGGGAAGCAGATTTTAGAGTTTACCTTGATGAGTGAAAAAATGTATTGATCAAATAGGTTCTTTACTACACAGAAAGCAACTAGACCGAACAACTGAGAAAGTTCAGTGGAAACAGCTTGGAATGGCAGGGCTCACTCCCCAGTGCCCAGGGTTCAGCCTCCAGTTTAGGGGAAACCTTCTGGAAGCCCCACCTGACCCTCAAGAAAGTGCTCCTCCCTAGCACTCGCCGCTCTACATTGTAAATGCCCATCTAACCATGACCTTACCCTCTAGACCACACCCTCTTTGAGGGCAGGGACCTTGCCTGTCTTCTTCACTTCTGGGTCTGCACCACCTAACACAGCACTTGGAATGAATGAGTGAATGAATGAATGAATGAGTGAATGAATGAATGAGTGAATAAATGAACTATTCCTTTTTCTCTGAGCAAAGAGGGGTGGGAAAGATGCAGTGAGACAGAGGAAGGAGAAACAAATAGGAGAAATGGAGAGAGAAAGAAAGCGACCATAACCTGTTACCTCTTGGAAACCATCACTACGGGTCTGACAGGACTGGAATTCCCCTGGTCCGCTTCTAAGGGATACTCCATGGGTATTTTATTTAAACATTTAAAACACATGAAAAAATCTGAAGAGAGAAAATCATTCAATATGGGAATCTTACTCTGAAAGAACCAAGCAGGTAGGTCTAATAAATCAGGCTTTTCCTCTGCTCCATGGTGTGTGGAATGATTTACTACACCCATAAAGCAAACTAAAGGACTTTGAGCTGAGAGACACTCCAGAGGCCTGGAGCTGGGATGGTGCAGACACGGTTGTATTTGAAGGCGTGGCTCTGAGGCTGAGGGATGGACGGCTTACAGTTGCCCTGAGTCCACGGGGGATGGATTTCAAAAGAGGAGACGCGTCACCAGCAGCTCTGTGTCCATGGCTGATTAAAACAATGAAATGTAAAGTCAGCAAGGGGAGGCGGGTCAGATTTTCAAGCTGCAGATTTTCTCAGTTGGTCCCTAGTTTGCAGCACTTCGTTCAAATGTAAGGGGGCCATCATACCTAATACAGCCTAATGCAATTTCATACTGTTTGTAAAAATCATTAGAATGCTTGAAATAGAAAAAAATACGCTCAGGCTTTACATACAAAGAAAATACCTGTGTATAAAACAAAATAAGAGTGGTCCCAGAGAGATATTAACTGATTTGCACATTCTGTCAGTTCAAGAAGCCAGACATAGGGAGAATACAGGAAGGAAAAATGGAAATCTTAAAGGAACAAGAGGCTGCAGCTTACAGAAGAGATGACCTTTCACTAAAACGTCCCTAGTAGTCCTATCTACAGCTTATCATCAAACTTGACCCAAATGTACTGTGTCAGCAAATCCTAAATCAAATTTTCAGCACATTACCTAGGCCGCGGATGTGGCCCTGGATTCAAGAGCTGTGCTAGTCTTAAACTATGAAGAGTTACTTCATATAAAGTTGAGGTCCCAGACTTCTGGAATTAATGGAACAACAAAAAAAAAATTAATGGAAACATGGACCCAAAATAGGATTGTCAGGGGGTTTTGTTTTTGTTTTCGGTCAAGTTAAAACAAAGAGGGAGGAAGAGAAAGAGAAGAAATGGAGGAAGAGGAAGGGAAGGAGTAAGAAGTAGAGGAGGAAGTGGGGAAGAGGAGGGGGAGAGAACGAGGAGGGGGGAGGGGGAAAGAAATGGGAGGAAGAGGAGAGAACTTCAGTCCACCATGACCATGATTTCGAGAAAAGAATGGACAGTGTAACACACACACACACACACACACACAAAGCTAAGAACATAATCTCCAAATTAAAAAGACATGAATTCGTATTTATGGAAAAAATCACTCATTTTTATTTTCTCATAGGCAGGCTTTGGGGAACGAACTGATGGACTAGTGTAGAATATGGGCTTTGAAGCAATACAGGGTCAAATCCCGACTTGACCACCTACTAACTAACTAGGGCAGGTTGTTTCAAGTCCCCCAGACATAGTTTCCTCTTCTGTGAGGCAGGGACACTCACTTAAGGGCAATTGTGAGCAGGAAATGAATCCGGCACATTAAGGTTAATAAATAGTATCTGCTGTTATTCTTGGGTGTATCCTTTGCGCCTCCTTTATCTCTAAGACTAAGTGTGAGTATATGTAAGTGTTGGGATTGGGGCCAAGTGTAGAAAGGAAAGGTCACTCCTGATACTCCCACCCCCCAACGTGAAGCTGTGCCTCTTTTGGACCACAAACCCCTCCCCTCAGACGAGGTTCTGTGGGATCTTGTCCTCTTCCCTGTTAGGGAGTCCAGTTAAACTTGATCTCATCTGACTAAAGATGGTACCTGAAGAGACAAGTTAGGTGGGAGGGGCCTCTGGGTCCTGCCCATCCTGGTATTCTCCTGGGCCAGCGCTGGAAGCCCCCGAGGGCTCCTAAGAAGCCCATCATTTTGATTTAGAATAAAATTGATTTGTTTGTCGACCATAAAGACAGATGGAGTACGTGTTGCCAAAAAACAGAGGATTTGGCCGTGACTGGTTCTTGCATTCTGTAGACCTTTTCAGCTACAAGATTTATATCAGAGTGGAAGATACGGCCGCAAAATGTACGAGAGTTAAGTGCGATCACACTCCTCCCTACTTCCCTCCTGCAGACACATGACAAGCAGATTTTAAAGGAAAGAGCTAAGGCTCTGGATTTGAGATGTTCCGGGCAAAATGATATCACCTCCTCACTGAGGTACTCTGAAATGCTGTTTTAAATGTTGATTTGCTCAGAATTAGAACTGAACTCTGTAGCTACCTCATTTGAGAGGAAACTAGAACACTAAGAGCCAAGGGCCTTCCCAGGTAACCCCGAGGAGAGCTGCCAGCCCAGCTGTCAGGTGAGCTGCCCTCAACGGCGTCTTTATCGTTCATCTCTTTGCGCCTGTTTCCCAACAGGAATGTAAAACTAATACGAGCCGATTCTCTCTGACAAGACTGGGGCAAAGATCAAAGAACACTGTAAATCTGAAAAAGTTCACAGCACAGTAAATTTGAAAAAATGCAATGTGGTATAAAATTGTGATCACGGTAATATTACTGGAGTTTCAACTCTGTTCTTTCTTTAAAGGCCTGAAGTTTAAAATTAAAACATACCAAATCATATAAATGCTTGTCTCAGTCTACAGGACCTCATGGAAACTTGGCTTTCAGCCATGGAGTAACCCAGATGCTCTCAAGGGTCTCCTGCCTCTCGAAACGCCAGGCAACATGGGCTCCGACACCACCACGAATTTCAGCTCTGCAGCCCATGGGGCCTCCGGACCCTCTGTAGGATCCTTGTGTTTTCCAGAGAGCCTTACCTTCTCATGGCCTCTTCTCTCCTGGGTTCCTGCCTCTTTGCGTTGAAGATTCGGGGAGGGCACGTGGGGCACAGGGAAGAAGCAAAGAGAGGTTTTACAGCACACAGCACAAAAGCCTTCAAAGGAGTGGCTGGCCCCGAACCTCACCTGCCCCTTTTCTCCTGCCTTCCTTCTCACCTGCTGCATCCACCTCCGCCTCCCCTTCAGGAGCAAACCCCACACATTCCTCACATTTTCCCCCGAGGAGTCACTTCCTCTTCCTGGTATCTTGGTGCTGGCTGACGTCCAATGGGTCTCACCCCTTCCAAGCAGAGGCTGATTCTTCCCGAAGAGGCGCTCAGATGCCAGCTGTTAAAGTAACACCTGGGTAAAACAGTGCTGTCACTAACTGCTGCGAGAACAAACCAGGGCTCCAAAGGTGGTTCTCTTCACTAACAACACCTGCATCACCTGGCAACTTGTTAGAAATACAAATCGGAGGGCTGCAGACCTATTAGGTCAGAAACTCTGAAGGTGCAACCCAGCGGTCTGTGTGTAAACAGCCTCCAGGAGATTCTGAAGTATGAGGATGACTGAATGCTCTAAAGATGCGCAGAGCCTCATGTCTCACGTACCAGTTACACGGCGGCCAGCATGGTGCCTGATGTACAGGAAAGTTTCAGTAAATGCTCGTTAAATTAATGAGTAGACAAAGTACTGCATACCCAGCTCTCTGTTACCATACGGAGAGCAAGAGGAAGCAGAATATAAAACACAATTTCTGCTCTTGTACTTGAAACCAGCAACAATGAGAAAGCAATGTGTGGGCTTGAAGTCATAGAGCAACAAGTCAACTTACAGATATTTAGCCCATGTTTCTGAGGATCCAGATGAGGAAACAGAGACCACACGAACTGACCCAGGTGAGAGGGAGCAGCGTCGGACCAAGACCCACTGTCCAGGTGTCCTGGCCTCGGGGGTCCTGGGATTTCCCAGCTCCACAACCCTTCTGAGGTGAAGGATGACTAATGGCTGGATTTCATGGTTCAGGCCCCGAATCTGTAGGGGCTCAAAGGGGGAACTCAGTGCGGGGCTGGAGGAGTTGGAGAAGGTCATGCCGCTGATGGGGAGCTCGACTGGGCTTCTTTTCAGAACAAGAAAGGTCCGGATGAGCAGAGATTTATGGGATTTTCTTTTTCGGTTTTGGTAACATTCCAAAGCGTGGAGAGAAAACATGCAGCCAGCTTGTATTTAGTGGACATAAATTGTATTTACCCAAAGAAGGAATCTAGATCCAGCCAAGCAAAGATGCAGGCCAGGCCCCTAAGCCTAGAAGGAAATTGTGGTTGGGTTCTTGGGTCCTAAAGGGTACCAGTCTCCTCCACCCCCAACTCGCCCCTCAGGGATCTGGAGGCTGAGGTTCGTTATTTCCCTTCACCTTGATGCTCCTCTTGGCTGTTTCACTTCTCTCTTCTTGGGCACATCTGCCCCTCTTGTCCATCCCTTCTTGGTAAATTCGGCAGCAACAACAAAGTCTGATGATTTCTTTGAATTAGAGGTTCCCCCACCCACATGTCTGTGTCACTGCCAGCAAAAGGTCCTCTGAGTAGTCATAACCTTGGAGGACTTGTGATGTGGATGAAGGTGAGTGGGAGGTGTGAAAAAGCCGAGTGAAACCTTGACAGTTTTGCTTCAAAGAAAGTAGGCTGGAGCGCAGGGGGAGTACAAAGAAAAGAATAAAAAATTCACTAATTTTGAAAAGAGTGACTAACTTTCAACCAACAGCATACTGGAAGCATTAGAGCCTGTAAGTGACATTTGTCATAAAACCTCCAGCAGCGAAATCTGACACACCACATGAATGAATGAATGAATGAATGAATGAATGAAAAGAGGAAAAGAAAGTAGCTTTTCAAGAACTTGAAGTGTAAAACACCCATGCATGAGTTGAAAGTTGTCTTTCAACAGTATTATAGTTTGGTAAGCTCTAGGGAAGCCAAGTAATGGTTAATAAGTGGCTTTGTTAGAATCTTTGTTAAGCTAAAGGCAAAAACAGTATGTTTAGCTATTGAGGTGATAACCTAAACTATTCTGCAAAAGAAAAACCTAACTGAAATTAGGACTAACCACAAATCATCTAGAATTTCAGTTGATCTTATTTGTTAAAGACATCAGCTGCTTCATCACAGATTTATGTTTAGAGGGAAGTGGTGGGTGAGATGTAGAAGTAGGACATGAAGCATAAAATCAATAATTCAATAGCAGAGCTTCTTCAAAGGGAAAGGAAAAAAAAAACTTTGTGTTATACCACAGAACAAGAACAAGCAACGGTGCTGGCCATATAGCAAGGAAATACCTGTGTATTCCAACTTTAGCAAGTACAATATCACTATCTACTAGGGGAAAAAACATACTTCTGAAAGTCACCAAGCATTTTATGACTGGAAATTTAGATGTTCTTAACAGTTAAGCAGCAATGTACTTAGGTTGAAAAGCACGATTTCTTTCATTTAACTTTTTAAAAGTCAACTCACTCCATCTTTTCATGTACTTTTTGAGTTACTCCTGGAAAGAAGTCAACATCTTAGGAACGGAACTGCCCTAGGGCTGGTGTGCAGACTGGAGGCTGTGATTCAGGAAATCTGGGACAAACCTCAACACTACCCAGAGCTCAGGAACCCTAATTCTCAGGCTGAAAAAAATGACCAGAAGTTACATATTTCTCCCCTTTGAGATCTTAGGAACTAAGCACTTTAGAATGAAAATTCAGAGGAGATTCTTGGGATTTCTGACCCCTGTGTGCTCAGCTAAGTGCTGTTTAACTGAGGACCTCAGTGATCTGGGGGTCTTTGTCCACCTTCAGTGTGAAGAGCTCGATCACAAATAAACTCCCATTGATCCCAAATGATTGAAGAAAGACGCAGTCTAGCTAATCGTCTATTCATTTCATCAACTGTCTACTCAGCTCCGTGGCTCTTGCTCTCATGATACGTGCCCATGTCTGGCTCCTCAAGCTATCCTATGAGCTCCTGTAAAGCGCACTTCCTCATGGCTCTTCCTGGTGGGGACTCCGTGCCTGACATTAGGAGACATTCAATAAACGTGTACTAAATGTAAAAACAATTTTTTTCACACGCTACAGCAATGCATGTTTAAAAATGTTAAAATATTATTTCAACTTTGTATATTCAAGTTATTTCAAGATACTAAACTTTCTCTGTATATTTAATCACGCATTGAAAAGTGTCTATTCTATGACAGTCATTTGTGTTGGGCGCCAGTAAGTTGTTTTTTTTTAACATCTTTATTGCAGTATAACTGCCTTACAATGGTGTGTTAGTTTCTGCTTTATAACAAAGTGAATCAGCTATACGTATACGTATATCCCCGTATCTCCTCCCTCTTGCGTCTCCCTCTCACCCTCCCTATCCCACCCCTCTAGGGGGACACAAAGCACCGAGCTGATCTTCCTGTGCTCTGCAGCTGCTTCCCACTAGCTATCTATTTTACATTTGGTAGTGTATATATGTCCATGCCACTCTCTCACTTTGTCCCAGCTTACCCTTCCCCCTCCCTGTGTCCTCAAGTCCATTCTCTAGGTCTGTGTCTTTATTCCTGTCTTGTCCCTAGGTTCTTCAGAACCATTTTTTTTTTTTTTTTTTAGATTCCGTATATATGTGTTAGCATACGGTATTTGTTTTTCTCTTTCTGACTTACTTCACTCTGTATGACAGACTCTAGGTCTGTCCACCTCACTACAAATAACTCAATTTCATTTCTTTTTATGGCTGAGTAATATTCCATTGTATATACGTGTCACATCTTCTTTATCCATTTGTCTGTTGATGGGCATTTAGGCTGCTTCCATGTCCTGGCTATTGTAAATAGTGCTGCAATGAACATTGTGGTACATGACTCTTTTTGAATTATGGTTTTCTCAGGGTATATGCCCAGTAATGGGATTGCTGGGTCATAACCTAACATCCCTAAGTACAAAAGATGCCAACATTACAATAGGGAGTTGACTAAAGTCAGTTCTCACCTCAAAGCACATTGTGGAAGCTGCTTTCTAACAATCAGTCCCACATAGAAACACATCCACTCAGAGATTCTCCCCCTCCTCTCCTGGTGTCTCCTCTTCCCGCCCCTCCTCCACTCCCCTCCCCTCTCTCAGCCCCTCCCCCATCAGCAGGCTTCTCTTCCACACATCAGCAGACCACCAAGGAGAAAACTTTGTATCTCACCATAACGGGTATTTAGATTCCTGAGAAATGGAAGTTTCCTTATGAAAGCAACACTGAAACACACTCATTTTCAAGTGTCATCACAGAATTTGCAATGATTTTTTTTTAAATAGTATTGATGACCTCAAAGTGAACTTGACAAAGTGACTTCATATCATTTTATAAGACTGAATTGAGTTAGGGGCAATGTTCCTGATGTTGGTCCCCACTTGTCAACCAAGCTACAGAGGTTGGTGGAAGAAGGGCAAGGCTGGGCTTGGGCCTCAGGTCTCTGGGACACTCACCCCAGAGGACACATTCTTGAGTTTCTCCTTCTACCCAGGAATGCTCTTCTGAGTGTGAGTTAAACTCCTCTGACCATATCTGCCTGGCCCTGAAAGGTTTGGTGCTCTGTTACTTGAAAGTAAATGCTTATTATTGTTATTATTATTCTCAGATTGGTCCCCACGGAAGAGAAATAATGGCTCCCGAGCCAAATGTTTATTCAATTGAGAGTGAGAAAATTCAAGCGGCAGAGGGGAGAGATCTTGTTCTTGCCAAGGGGATGGGCGGTGGCTACAAAAAATAAGATGTTGCAATGCTTACATCACAGATTAAAGTATCATCCCTTCCTTTAATTTCCCAAACTCCACTCTAAACTACCATTAGTATAATTTTAGCTAATCTATCCAATGGATCTTGTTCTGAATTTTATACATTTGGCGGGAAATTTGTGGTTAAGTGAGCCTCAAAAAACCTCTCACCCACAGCAACCATGATGCTTAGAGAAGAGGCGGGGACGTGGGAAAAGGTTATCTGTAGTTCTATTTGAAGAAAATGTTATTTGAAAGACATCCCAACACAGGCCCATTTGGGTTCCTGAGTGAGACCCAGAAATCCATTCTATGTGGGGAAACAGGATACACAGGAACATTTAAAAATCCAATTGCCTCTGCTCCCAAAGGACTAATGAATCAGTTGGGAAGGCAAGGTCTAAACAGAAGAAAAATCAAATAGCAATATAGGGGGGCAGACGATGAGAAAGCCAACAAAATGAAAAATGACCCAGAACCGTAAGTTCAGGAAAGGGAGAAAAGACCCTAACATTCCACACACACACAAAAAAATTATGACAATATTAGCGGTTTTAAGAGTGGTCATGTATTTCCACTGTTTAAAAAGAATATAGGTTTTTGCTAAAGGGCCGTAAGGACTACGTGTGTTGTTGACGTGGTAGTGAGACCCAAGCTTTGGGGTCAATCCACTGAGCTGAGCCCGCGACTCTAGAAATCGGGGACCCGATGTATTGCTTTACTGCTGCTACTAATCACGGAAATGGCTAAATTCATTACCTGATCCTCCTTAACTCCAAGCCAGTGTCCCAGTAAGACAAGAAACAATTGTTTTTTTTCATTTTAGCACATTTGTTCTTGTTTCTATGTCATAAAAAAAAAGAAGCAAAGATTTGTCCTGTGTCCTGTTTTCGTGACAGGAAGTAAAATAGGCAGTTTCCACGTGTTGGTTCATGGGCAGTGCACCTTATTGTTCCTGTGAGGGCAGGTCCTGCTCCAGCGCCAGGAGGAGGCGTGGCCTCTCCCCTCCTTACAGCTGTGATGGTCTCAGCTCCACAAGCTGCTCCCAGGGCTGGCGCTCAGGCCTCGAAAACTGCAGGTTCCTGCCCTGCTCTCCTCGCCCAGACCATCCCCTGAGTCTCCTGTAGTTTAGAGGAGAGGAACGTGTTTACTTTTGAGACTAGGACCCTGAGCCTGAAACATGATTGGCTGCCCTTATAAAGCAGAAATTTGGGCCAAAGAGGGCCTATCCAGAGAGAAGTGCGTGACTTGTAATAACTAAAAAGCATGTACAGTTGATCGTGAATGATAACGTATTAGGTTGTTTTCAAATAACTTAAAGACCTTTCACTGGTGGGAGACTGACTACCTTGGCTGTTTATTAGATCCCATTGCAAGTAGAAACTACTCTTGAAAAAAAAACGCAGCTGTCTCTAGTCCAAAACTGTGGAAACCAGCTCTCTCTGCAAACAATGAGCCTGCTTCCAGCCAAGGCAGCAAGAGATTCTCATTTCTCATGATTTTCTTCCAAATCCCAAACAGCAAATGCCTTTGAAATGCACAAAAGCGCAAGGAGCCTACTGAATTGGCAATTATTCCTGTTCCTTTTTAGTAAAGGAAGGGAAAGCATAGAAAGATCTGTGTTTTACTCCTTAGGGGTTTCCAAAGACAAGATGGCCTTAGGACAAGTTAACCCTCCCCGTAGAGAACTGCTCAGAGCTGCAGAGGGGGAGTGTTTTGCATTTTCGAGGCCAAGGTATGTTTTCTTTTCAGAAGAGGCTTCGTTCCAGGGGGAAGCTGAAATGTACTAGTTCCAGAATGAACCCCATAGAAACCACACTGCTTTTCAGCGTGGTTATAGTCAGCACATAGTTTGCCAGTTAAAAACCACCCTCCCCCTCATTCTCCAGCCCAGATAGTCTGCAGTCTGCTTCCCAAACACACTCTTGCAACAAACAGCGAAAGCCCAGATAAGTTGGAATTTTAAATATGCACCAAAATGCAGGTCATGTTATCAGTCATCCTACGAGGCCCGACCTGTTCACCCAGTGGCTGACCCAAGCAAAACTGTGAGACAGCTGAGGCCTGATGCTGGTGGAGGCTGTCTACCTCCCTGCCTCGCCGTGTCCGAAGACCCAACGCAACGTCCTTCTTGACCAGGACTCTTTGCCCACGTGGGACAGCTGGCTGATACACATCCGTGTAGGGCGTTAGCCGCCCAGGCTGGCTTGTTATCTCCTAAGAACTTCTCTGCTGCCCTGGAGTGGACCCCACTCTGTTCCCAAAAGATCCTGCACTTCTGCTGTCCTGGCATCCCTCCCCCACATAGTCCACAGGACTGGGAGCTCTGTTCCACTCACGGCTGGGTCCCTAGTCCCAATAAATATTTCCTGAATATTGTTGGAAAGATGTTGCTCACAGAGACTCATGCTAGCTCTTCAGTTGTTCAAAATGAATGTCTACCTGTGGAATTTCAGTGAAAGACGTATCTGAGTGAGAGGTATTTTGAGCAGAGGCAACTGGTGAAAACCCATCAAATAGGATAGTATTTACTTATCAGGCCTTCCCCATGCAAAAATCTGTAACCTTTACAGTTTCCTGGAGTGCTGTGAGAATATGATTAAACCTATACACCCTCTACCCAGAAAAAAAAATGCATGAGAGAACACACACACACACACACACACACACACACACACACACAGATACATGCACTCTTGTCTGCATTGTCAAGAAATTAAAGGATCCACTGAAGTACATTCCTGGATCCCAGACTAAGAACCTCTGTTCCATCTTAATTGGATACTTTTCTCCATTTCTACTTTAGACTCCTACCTCCCTGAGGGCAGGAAGGAAATCGTGGTTGGTCCTGTGTCTACCAGAAGTGACCACAGCTCCTTGCATGCAGTGGGAGCTCAATAAATGGTCAGGGAAAAAACGCACATGTGCCAAGAAAGGGTGTCCCGTTGACCAATAGTTTCTGTGCTTTCTCTCCACCTGTCCAGACCCTCCCCCAAAGAAACAGAGCATTGCTACAACTTGCAGAGAGGGGAGTAGGGGTGCTTCTCACACTTATGCAGAGTCAGTGACCCGAGGCACCTGCCCCAGACCAGTTTGGCCTCTGTGGTCCGCTGTCCTCTGTGGTGAGGGGGAAGGTGACAAAACTGCCCCAGGGGATGATTTGAAATTTTATGGGGGTACTTTTTGCTTGCCACAATTACTAGGGATGCCTATCAGTGTTAATTGGGAGGGACTCCAGACATTTTGCAATGTGCAGGCAAATCTTACATAGCAAACAATTGTCCGAAATCCCACATGACCTCCACATGTGCCATCAGATATTCATGTAGGTGAAATCATGTTTATAATTCTGTGACCCTCGATGTCAGCTCAGTGTTACATAACACAAAGTAATCTTTTGCAACGTTTGAATGTACACCGAATTTTCCAAGAATGAGGCTACCACGCAAGTCAATGTAAGATTGTACATTGCTTGGTTTGGAGCGTCACTAAGAATTGTTCACCTTTTGAAAAATCTCAACGCCAGCGTCTACACCTCTGAAGAGATCTGAGTCACCAGCACAGCACACCTGGCTGCATGTGAGAGCTGTTTCATTCATGGCGATCCTACACAGACCTACAAGCTCTGACTACATCCTCATGTCTTCTAGCATAGCTGTGCCCAATCATTTACACATTTAAATGCATATTCTTCTTTTAAATTATTTAATAGTCCTCCTTTACATTATAATAAGGGCATCTATTGATTTTTAAAAATTGTGTGTATAGGGAAGTTTTATTATCTAGATATTTAATTCCAAGAGAGTGAAAGGAATGTAACAAAAAAGGGGATAAGTCTGATAGTGAACTATGGCAGTGCCATTTATATGGGGAATCGTTAAGGATGCCCAAATGCAAGTAACAGTGTGCTAAATTTGGCTTAGAAAAAGAACACAAAGACAATTTTTTCATATAAGGAAGCCCAGAGGCTGGTAGTTCCAACATCGGTTTAGTAGCTTAAGATGGAAAACAACCCAGCTGATGACGTCCTGCTACCTTCAGCGTGCAGGCGCTTATGCTCAGGCTTGTCTCGTCATGGATGCAAGAGAACTGCGGCTGCTCAGGTTGTTTCCAGAAAGAAGAGTCACTGATTTTCCCTTGTATGGCTCTTTTTATCATAGAGGAAGACTTTCCCCAGAAGCTCCAGGGAAGACTTCCCTTCTGGCTGAATTCACCAAGATTTTAATTAGAGGCCCACGGGAATTTACTTAGATGCCCTTGGCTGCAAGGGAAGCTGGGAAAGCCAGCCTTTTCAGTATTAAGTAGAAGTGGGTTCTGCTGGCAAAGATATGGGGGGAGGGTGGCTATAGTTTACAATCAAAACCATTTGCTAGTCACCGTGGCATGATTTCTCAGGAACAAATAACAAGCAAAAACAAAAAACAAGAGCAAATGTAGCTTTTAGAATGATGTAACTATGTGTTTATACTTGAACCAGAAGTATGAAAACATTGGGCAGTTAATCTCTGTTTGACACTATTGATTCTTCATGCCCCTTTGCTTTTTGTTGCCATAATTTGATTCCAACTCAAAGTGGCATGTTCTGTGTTCAGAAAAAGGTTCAACCCTGCCATCCACCTCACAGCTTTAGTGTGGGTATCAAATGAGAATAAACTCAATTATACAGAACTCTTTACATATGTAGGATATTCTTGATCTGATAACATCGATCCCAAAGAATAGTTAAGGAGCTTAACTGTACATTTATTTTAAACTAAGTTTCACAGGCTAGATGGGATTTGAAATGAAAAAAAAAAAAACCCTGCATATTTGAATTGAAATTTTAAAATATAACTTTCACATTCAAACTAGAGACCTAATAGGCTAAACTATTTGAATACTGAGAATGTGACCTTTCTGAAAAATACAGAACTAGAACAAAAAAGAATCATTATAGACTAAAGATTCAGTAAGAAAAAAAGAGAACAATCTGTCCTGTTTTAATCCCCGTTGACAAGGCGCTGACCTTGAACACAATCAGGCAGTGGAGTCAAGAGCCAAGAAAGGGTGTTACTGTTATTTCCAGCTGCTCCCTGGTGAGCATTTAAATGCTCTTTCGGGATGTTCAACATCACTAATTATTAGGGAAATGCACATCAAAACCACAATGAGATACCACCTCATGCCTGTTAGATTGGCTATAATAAAAAAGACAAGAAATAACAAGCATTGGCAAGGATGTGGAGAAAAGGGAACCCTCATACACTGTTGGTACGAATGTGAATTTGTGCAGCCACTATGGAAAACAGTATAGGAATTCCTCAAGAAATTAAGACTAGAACGATCATATGATCCAGCTATCCCATTTCTGGATATTTATCCAAATACAAAAACACTAATTGGAAAATATGTATGCACCCTTATGTTCATCGCAGCATTATTTACAGTAGCCAATATACGGGAACAACCTAAGTGCCCATCAGAGGATGAATGGATAAAGAAGATGTGTACACACATAGACACACACACACACACACACACACACTGGAATACTACTCAGCCATACAAAAGATGAAATCTTGCCATCTGCAACAACATAGATGGACTTTGAGGTTATTATGCTAAATGAAATAAGTCCTATGGAGAAAGACAAATACCAGAGGATTTTACTCATATGTGGAATATAAAAAACTAATAAATAAAAACCAAACCAAACCAAACAAAAATAAACACTTAGATACAAAAAAACACAGTAGTGTTTACCAGAGGGGAAGGGGTGGCGGGGGGGGAGGGTGAAATGGGTAAAAGGGATCAACTGTATGGTGATGGATGGAAACTAAATTTTTGGTGGTAAGCACACTGTAGGTTATACAGAAGTAGAAACACAATGTTGTACACATGAAACATATAAGGGGACTTCCCTGGTGGTCCAGTGGTTACGAATCTGCCTTCCAATGCAGGGGACGAGGGTTTGATCCCTGGTCGGGGAACTGAGATCCCACGTGCCGTGGAACAACTAAGCCTACGTGCCGCGACTACTGAGCCTGCGCACTCTGGAGCCCGTGCACCACAACTAGAGAGAAGGCCGCCTGCTGCAACTAAAGATCCCTCATGCCACAGTGAAGATCCTGCGTGATGCAACTAAGACCTGACGCAGCCAAATGAATAAATAAATAAATAGAATTGATTTTAAAAAAAGAAACATATAAATCAATGTTACCTCAATAAAAATGAATTTCAAAACTATAAAATAAAATAAATGCCCTTTTGGTGCTGTGCAATGGAGCTAAAGTTAAAACGGTGATCACGTGTCTGGGCTTTTCATTCTCAAAGGTGTCCTGGTTTGGGTGATAAATTACAAATGGTCGCCTCACTAACTGATTTAAAATTTCTAGATTATAAACATGCACTTATTCCCAAACCCCTAGCTTTAGGGCTGAAGAAGGAAAAGTTAAGAGAGGGAGAAAGTTGTAGGGTTGGGGAGTTGGAGCAGAAGAGGGTTGAGCAGGAAAAAAAAAAAAAAAAAGAGTAGACAATTTAAAAAATAAAAAACAAACCCCAGTTAGAAACAACAAAAATCCAGAAGCCATTCCTCCAGGTACTCTCCTCCTTGGCTGGGAGGGCTGGTGGGGAAGGAAAATTTGACAAGGGCCTGATGAATGGATGGCTTGTTTCCCTCCGAAAAGACTTACAGCTGGACACCAGTAGTCCGAATAGCAGTCCTGTTTCTCAGGCAGCCTTCCAGGGCCGCCAAGAGTTACAAGCCCCTCACAGAGTGACGGATTTTAAAGGTGAATTGAACCCATTTTAAGATCCCTCTAGGGCAGCAGATGGATAGAATGACGGAGGGTTACTATGGTGTAGCCGTTTTCTTTCCCGGCCCAACTATGCACACAGCACTGTGGGTTCGTGACTGGTGTACAAGCAAGATGCATTCTCTGAAGTATGCAAAGGGAGTTTGCAAAGAACTAGTTTACAAGTTCTTCTAGACAAAATAGAAAAATATTGACCAGGCCATAGTAAGACTAGGCAAGCTGATGTGCAACTTTGAGATCCAATTGGGAGAGAGGGAAGTGACGTGTAGTGAAATTGTCCTTTCATGAGTTTCATTCAATCTATCAAAACTTAGAGTTCTTTGGATTGGATCAATGTCACCAAATTCTTTGGCCAAAATAATAATGAATTTTAGTGTAGCTCAATGGTTAAGCATTCCAGTTCTGGATCAGATTGCCCTGGTTCAAATCCCAGCTTCACCAATTACCATTAACTTGAGGCAAGTTTCTTGACCTCTTTGTATCTGTTTCCTCATCTAGAAAAAGGGGATAATTATAGTATCTACCTCATAAGGTTGTTGAGAAGAGTTGACGAGTGAAATACTTAGAATAGTGCCTGACACATAGTGGTGCTTGTTAATGTCAGTTGTGGCCCATCATCACTATTAAAAAGTGCAATTGCAAGGTTTCATTGTAATCTCTTAAATGTACAACTTGCTATGCTCAGCTTGATGAGCCAGGGCAAATTGTTTTTTTTTAGAGATAATATTAGAGTGATAGTTTGATAAATGTCCTAGTTTCCTTCCCTTGAGTAGGCCGGGAAGAGAAGTTTTGTGAAAGAACAAAGCTATTATAAAACATCGTTACATGGTGATATAGCTCTACAGAGCTTCTGTGCTGCCCTGGCTACAAAACACTGAGAGAAGAAAGTCATAAGAAATTGATAGCAATTAAAGAGAGCTTCCAAAAGCTGGGGAGTTAGGACTGGAATGTTTTCATTCCACAAACGTCATCTAAGCATTTGCCTGCACAGAGCACTTTACTAGGACCCTTCTGGGCTACAAACACGTATGTAATGCTCAGGAGTTCATTCATTCACACATTTATTCCACAAATTTGGGTTTATTACCCACTGAGAACTGTTCTAAGGGTTGTGGATAGAATCACAAATGCAACAGGTCCCTAAGCTCAGGAACCCCTCAAGAATATGGGGACGCTAACCAATAACAATCCTCGGATGCGGGCTAGACAAGAAATAGCTGGGGGAACTCAGGGAGCACAGAGAAAGAATGCCAAACTCAACCTCTTAACACTTGAGAAGTCAATTCCAGGTTTGGGCACGGCCAGGGTCTGCATATGGAAGGGTTTCAAAGTGGGTAATTCCTGACTTTATGTGAGATGGGGACAGACAGGAAAAGCTCAGTCAATTTAACATGAGCAGCCAGGGGAGAGGGGGCCTAGGGCAGGGCTGACACAGCACACACTGGCTCTTTGAGCACAATCCAGTGAGGTCAGGGTTACTGTTGACTTTTGACAGATGAGGAACCAACTCTTAGCTGTGGAGCTGGGTGAAGTAGGTGGGTATGGCTCCAACCCTTGGTTTTTCCACTGCCCAACTGGGGCTCGATTCCAGGAAGAGTAATGGAGCCTTGCGAGGACATTGCAGAAGAAAACTAAGAGCATATGGTTACATTCAGAGTGATAGTAATATGTTTCAAATTAGATTATATTAGGAAGCTGACAATGCTAGGTGTCTCTAAGTGTGATCAAGCCTGGAGGAAGATTCAGGCAAATTATCCTCTAAGATCAGGAACAAGAAAAGGATGTCCACTCTCGCCACTGTTATTCAACATAGTTTTGGAAATCCTAGCCATGGCAATCAGAGAAGAAAAAGAAATAGAAGGAATACAAATTGGAAAAGAAGAAGTAGAACTCTCACTATTTGCAGATGACATGATACTATACATAGAGAATCCTAAAG
The DNA here is from genome assembly GCF_965194825.1 of Balaenoptera physalus. Lineage (NCBI taxonomy): Eukaryota > Metazoa > Chordata > Mammalia > Artiodactyla > Balaenopteridae > Balaenoptera > Balaenoptera physalus. Next base: position 16,808,798 of record NC_138888.1, on the reverse strand, counting down.
ATGCCACCAGAAAACTACTAGAGCTAATCAATGAATTTGGTAAAGTTGCAGGATACAAAATTAATGCACAGAAATCTCTTGCATTCCTATACACTAATGATGAAAAACCTGAAAGAGAAATTAAGGAAACACTCCCATTTACCATTGCAACAAAAAGAATAAAATACGTAGGAATAAACCTATCTAGGGAGACAAAAGACCTGTATGCAGAAAACTATAAGACACTGTTGAAAGCAATTAAAGATAATACCAACAGATGGAGAGATATACCATGTTCTTGGATTGGAAAAATCAATATTGTGAAAATGACTATACTACCCAAAGCAATCTACAGATTCAATGCAATCCCTATCAAATTACCAATGGCATTTTTTACAAAACTAGAACAAAAAATCTTAAAATTTGTATAGAGACACTAAAGACCCCAAATAGCCAAAGCAGTCTTGAGGGGAAAAAAAGGGGGCTGGAGGAATCAGGCTCCCTGACTTCAGACTATACTACAAAGCTACAGTAATCAAGACAATATGGTACTGGCACAAAAACAAAAATATAGATCAATGGAACAGGATAGAAAGCCCAGAGATAAACCCACACACATATGGTCAACTAATCTATGACAAAGGAGGCAAGAATATACAATGGAGAAAAGACAGTCTCTTCAATAAGTGATGCTGGGAAAACTGGGCAGCTACATGTAAAAGAATGAAATTAGAATACTCCCTAACACCATACACAAAAATAAACTCAAAATGGATTCGAGACCTAAATGTAAGACCAGACACCATAAAACTCTTAGAGGAAAACATAGGAAGAACACTCTTTGACATAAATCACAGCAAGATCTTTTTTGATCCACCTCCTAGAGTAATGGAAATAAAAACAAAAATAAACAAATGGGACCTAATGAAACTTAAAAGCTTTTGCAAAGCAAAGAAAACTACAAAACAAGATGAAAAGACAACTTTCAGAATGGGAAAAAATATTTGCAAGCGAATCAACGGACAAAGGATTAACCTCCAAAATATATAAACAGCTCATGCAGCTCAATATTAAAAAAAACAAACAACCCAATCAAAAAATGGGCAGAACACCTAAATAGACATTTCTCCAAAGAAGATATACAGAGATTGCCAACAAACACATGAAAGGTTGCTCAACATCACAAATCATTAGAAAAATGCAAATCAAAACTACAATGAGGTATCACCGCACACCAGTTAGAATGGGCATCATCAGAAAATCTACAAACAACAAATACTGGAGAGGGTGTGGAGAAAAGTGAGCCCTCTTGCACTGTTGATGGGAATGTAAATTGATACAGCCAGTATGGAGAACAGTATGGAGGTTCCTTAAAAAACTAAAAATAGAATTACCATATGACCCAGCAATCCCACTACTGGGCATATACCCAGAGAAAACCATAATTCAAAAAGACACATGCACCCCAATGTTCATTGTAGCACTATTTACAATAGCCAGGTCATGGAAGCAAGCTAAATGCCCATCGACAGACGAATGGCTAAAGAAGATGTGGCACGTATATACAATGGAGTATTACTCAGCCATATAAAGGAACGAAATTGGGTCATTTGTAGAGACATAGTTGAATCTAGAGACTGTCATACAGAGTGAAGTAAGTCAGAAAGAGAAAAACAAATATCATATATTAACGCATATGTGGAACCTAGAAAAATGGTATAGATGAACCAGTTTACAGGGCAGAAATTGAGACACAGATGTAGAGAACAAACGTATGGACACCAAGGGGGGAAAGTAGCAGCAGGGGGTGGTGGTGGTGGTGTGATGAATTGGGAGATTGGGATTGACATATATACACTGATGTGTATAAAATGGATAAGTAGTGAGAACCTGCTGTATAAAAAAATAAATAAAATAAAATTCAAAAAAAAAAAGATTCAGGCAAATTAGATTCATTAGCAGTTGTGTATTAAGAATCAAGACAACACAACGATTGATCTGGAGATGCCAATGAATGAGAGACCTTCCAATATTGCTGAGTTTCAAGCCATTAGTGCACATCTGAAGACCTGGAACAAATCACTTTTTATGAGTTTCTGCTGGGAACTGTACAGATGTATTTAGAAGAAATACATTGAGGAGATAATTGAGATGGAAAATGAGACCCTATGAGGCATACTGGAATAACAACAGGAGGTTAATACAGGCAGACCTCAGCAACACTGCAGGTTTGTTCCAGATCACCACAATAAACTGAATATTGCAATATGGCAAATCACACAGATTTTTTTGGTTTCCCAGTGCATATACAAGTTATGTTTACACTATACTGTAGTCTATTAAGTGTGCAATAGCATTATGTCTGAAATAAACAATGTATATACCTTAATTAAAACATACATTATTGCTAAAAAAAAAAAAATTCATTAGCAGTGGCCTGGTAAGTCCAAAGACAAGTGTTCATTGACTCAGGGGAACAGAACTGCCCAGTCAATCAGAGTACTTGTGGCTTTTCTCTCCCTGAGCTGCCCATATGGCTCCAGGACTTACACAAATGAACTTTTTTAAAAAATGTATTTATTTTATTTTATTATTTATTTTTGGCTGCACTGGGTCTTTGTTGCTGCTCGAGGGCTTTCTCTAGTTGCAGTGAGCAGGGGCTTCTCTTCGTTGCGGCGTGCATGCTTCTCGTTGCTGTGGAGCACGGGCTCTAGGCACACGGGCTTCAGTAGTTGTGGCACGTGGGCTCAGTAGTTGTGGCTCGCAGGCTCTAGATCGCAGGCTCAGTAGTTGCGGCACACGGGCTTAGTTTCTCCACGGCATGTGGGATCTTCCTGGACCAGGGCTTGAACCTGTGTCCCCTGCATTGGCAGGCGGATTCTTAACCACTGTGCCACCAGGGAAGTCCCTCAAATGAGCTTTGAATGTTCACAAGATCTGTTCCTCCGTTCCCAATCCAGGTCTCCTCTCTTTCACCTCTCTCTGTTCTTTGATTGGTTTTGCTTCTCCATTTGTAGGACCTCCTTCATCCATCACCCCAACCTGGGTCAGTTAGAGTTTATGTTCTATCCAAGGAACAGCAGACTTGACTGACCAATGGCTTCGACAAATCAGGAGGTTTAATTTTCCTTATCAGCCATTTCCAGCACTGGTAGAGAGGCTTAAGGAGGTAAGGCTGAGATCTCTGCCAATTTTTGCTGCAATCCTGTTATCGTAACCATATTCTAAGCAGAAAGAGCAGGACGCACCAAGGAAGAAAGGGCAATACCTGCCTTTGAAAAGCAAAACTTGCCCAGAAATGTCCAGCAGACTTCTCCTAGGTCTTGTTGGTCAGAGCTGAGTTTAAGCCCACCCCAGCTGAGAAGGGGGCTGGAAAGTGCAGTTTTTTAACTGAGCACATTGCCGCCTCACACAAATCAGTAGGGAAGACCTTCACAGAAAAGAACATCAAGCCAAGACAGCTATGCCAAGACAGCTATACAAAGACTGCCAACAAGATCACAAATGTGTGCCAGCCTGTGAGAGCACAAGCATCCTCAGAGAGTATTGGAGTTTCTCTTCCACTCACCGGTCACGTCCCAAGGCCTGTGCAAGACTCAGGGCAGAATCAGTGAGCAGCTCACAGACTGGCCTTGAGGAGCTTGCCGCCAGTGGGGAGATGCACAAAACACACGTAATGACAATATGCCTGGGTTCTGATTTACAGTGTGATGGTTTTGTATCCATAGATGTGTCAGGTGTTCTATAAAGATTTACGGTGAAATTTCTTTTTTCATAAGAAATTAACAAAGGGCTTGAGATATGTTTCAGGAGGTTGAAAAATGTCAGTGGTCTGCTCAGTTGCATCATCAAGAATAGTAAATAAGCCCTTGATGGAAAACATGAGTACGGCAAATATTTATAAAATAAGCATCAGAATTCACTAACAGTGTCTGATCACATCACAGATCATCCTTCAACCTCTAGCTCTGGGTCTTCCTCACTGGAATGTTTGGAGAGAAGGTTGGGTGCTTTTCCAAACTCAGAACTTTCACCTTGGTGACGTCCGTCCCTGTGTTGAACCACTTCACGTGGTCAATGGCATGATCCCTGTGCCATTTTCAGAGCAAGTGAAAACTTTTACTCACTCTGGTCAGGATTGTTTTTCACTGCTTCTCAATCTGGGAGCCCACGTGCAATGTTCATTGGCATTTTCTGGTTCTATGTTTACTCAGAAGTGGAACAACTCTCAAGAAACATGCTTTCACAGAGCATAGACTCAGACTCCTGACCAGGCCAGTGACATTGTCATGAGCGGCCCTGGAAGTGGATCCAGGCTGGGAGGTTGCCCTGCCACGCTGGCAAGAGTCTCTCTCTCCAACTCTCTCTCTCTCCAAGGCTGCTTGGTCAACCTGCACCAAGCAACCTGTGAGAGACCACTAAACCTTCACTGGGCAGTTTAAATCACATGGCCCTTAAACGTTTTATGTGTGTGTGTGTGTGTGTGTGTGTGTGTGTGCGCACCTATGTGTGCCTATCTGAAATTTTTACTTTTTAAAATATTTTATTTTGAAAAGGAAGTATATGGTGTGATATTTCCATAGGGATAAACAGCACATAGGAACCCAAAGGAGGGGCATTCAGTTTGAGAGGGTCAAGCTAGGTCCCCCAGGGGGCGTGGCATGCAAGCTGGCAATTGAGAGATTTTGAATTCCTTGACTTAGACCTCCCACCCAGCCTCCTATTTCTGCAGCCCCATCCTAGATGCTGTGCAGCTAAGCCTTCTTGATGGAGAAAGTTCTTCCCGGGAGAATGCTGGCCTCACATGTAACAAACCTTCTCTCAGGACGGGTTTATTCCACTTTGTGTTGATTGCTTCAGCCTAAAATTCAGATGGTGACTTTCTGAGCCTTCCCCAGGGCTGGGTCTTCCTGTGCAGACAGGAATAATGAGACGCTTCATCTTTCCACCCGAGAGGGTAGGATTTTTTCCTTCCATACAGGAACGGCCTCAACTCATTATCAAGATTTCCAAGACAGCTTTTAAATGTCAGTTTTGTGGGTTTCTATCCAAGACATTTGAAAACAGTTTTCTGTTTGGCTTATCTACAGTGGTTTGAAAATGGAGTTTGGTGTTTTTATTGTTTTCGACCATGTTAACTTTGGAAGACCTCACCGATGGTTTCTTTTCATATTATCCTAAGTATGTCAAAAGCTTTTAATATAGGCCTGAGCTATGTTCTAAGAATTGATTGAAAAGCAAACACATCCCCGGTTCCAGCACTGAAACTACCACTGTAGACAGACCAAGGCCCTGGGCATAGCCTTGCCCCAGCCCAGGAACAGGAGAGGGAGTTTCAGAAGTGAGAGGGTCTGAGCAGGCCCCACGGAAGCATTAGCAGCACCAGAAGACAAGGATGTGACCACAGTGAGCAGGCCGTGGGGTTCCCCGATGTGCTCAGCGTTGCAAAGAGTGAAAGGACTCTTCAATTCTTCCTAATTCCCCACTAGACATCCTTGCTAACAAATTCCCTTACTACCCACCTTACCCCCAGCCTCTCCCTATTTTTAACCAGCAGCCAGTCCTGGGACCATTGTCCAGCTGGGTGTCTTCTTTTTTTTTTTTTTTTTAATTATTATTTATTTATTTATTTTTAGCTGTGTTGGGTGTTCGTTTCTGTGCGAGGGCTTTCTCTAGCTGCGGCGAGCGGGGGCCACTCTTCATCGCGGTGCGCGGGCCTCTCACTATCGCGGCCTCTCTTGCTGCGGAGCACAGGCTCCAGACGCGCAGGCTCAGTAGTTGTGGCTCACGGGCCCAGTTGCTCCGCGGCACGTGGGATCTTCCCAGACCAGGGCTCGAACCCGTGTCCCCTGCATTGGCAGGCAGATTCTCAACCACTGCGCCACCAGGGAAGCCCTGGGTGTCTTCTTAAGGAGATAATGAAGAGAGATGATTTTGCCCGTCACCAAAGAACCTTGGGTCCTCTGGTGTACTTTCTTATTGATGTGCTGGTGTGGTCCTGTCACTAGCTGGTTATTTTCTAGTTTAAAATTTCTTACTTTAATATTTAACCTAAAGGATTGAAAAATTGCAGTGTTATCCAACTGTTAGGCTACGCAAGTGATCATTTTCAAGGAGTTGGAAGGATTTTCAAGTGAAAATGTTGATCCCATCAGGAAGCAAACTGCTTACTTGGATGGGAGGTTATTTAATGTGCCCTGGGTCTCTAGATTAATATCCACCATCCTAGAGGGGCCACTGAGCTTCGTGACGGCTGCTGACTGATGCTGGTCACTGTGTTCCCTCCACTGGCCCGGCTCCATTCTGGATTCAGGCTGTTACTGGCTAATCTGGCACCTCCCCGGAAGCTGCTCCACTTGCCAGTGGTTCAGGAGGTGGGTTCTGGGTCGGTTCTGAGCTGCCCTCACTTTCGAGGAGCTTGAATAAAGCCCTAACACCTCCTTGCTGTTCTCTCTTCTCTTTGCTCCCCAGGTTCTGCCAAGAGTGCAGGGAAACTGTGACATGGGAATGTGACATTATTGAACACCTGTGGTGTGGCAGGCTCTTTGCTGGGCACTTTAGATGCAGTTTCTCTTCAAAACCTCAGAAAGACCTAGGAAACGGACCCTATTAAAATTTCCATTTGGTAGATGAGGCAACAGGTTCAGAAATGTTAACAAGTTATATGGCTTGGAAGGCTCAGTCAGGTCTGGTTCCAAAACCTGAAATCTTTCCAGTCACACTGTGCTGAGTCCTGAAAGTTCTAAATTGTCCTAAATTCCTTAGATGCTCCCATCATGTGTGGGCAGGGATAGAGAGGGGAAGACAGAAAAGACACCATATCGTAGGGCACCTGAGATAAGGCCAGGACACCAGGGTCTGTGTTACTAAAAGGAATTTTCCTGGAGGCTGTCATTGGCCCAGACAAGGATCACTGGTGGTCACACAACAGCTATCGTTTCCCCAGAGGGTTAGTAGCCATAATGGCAGTAACGGGGGAATCCCTGAGCTAGCGTAGATATTCGATAAGAACTAAGAGAAATCACATCTTGGTCTGCACTAAGGTCAGATAAGATTAAAATGCTGAGTTGCTTTGCTGCTGGCGGGAATCACGTCAACTCCAGGTGTTGATGGGCATGAGATAACACCACGGTTACCTCATGCTCATCAAAACTCTCATTGGTAGTTCTCTCTCTCTCTCTCCCTCTTTCTCTCTTTTCCCAAATGACATATTTAATCATCAGAAGCAAATGAAATGGAGCATTTGCAACAGAGAAGAGAACACTTCAGTGCCTTTTGTAAATGGCCCTGGGGCAGAGAGGGTCTTCAGGCTGCCCCCTAACTGATCCCCACCAAGCAAAGATTCCCGCAGTGGCCCTCGCGGCATGTGGGATCTTCCGGACCGGGACACGAACCCGTGTCCCCTGCATTGGCAGGCGGATTCCCAACCACTGCGCCATCAGGGAAACCCTGATCTATAAATTTTTAAGTGGCCATATTTTTATAATTTATTTTACCTTCAATTAAATTTATGATATAACTCACTACCACAAAGATATGTGATATCCCTAACTGAAGTCTGTGGAACCATACTAAAAATAACCTAACAAAGGAAAGAAGTGACCTAAACTTGCTTGTATCAGTTTATAAAATTTAACTTAATAAGTGGTTTTGATATGACCCAGCAATCCTACTCCTAGGTTTATATACCCAAGAGCAATTCATGCATAGACCTGCCAAAAGGCATACACAAGAATGTTCTAAGCAGCTTTATTCATAACAACCCAAATTGGAAACAACCCACACGTCCGGAGAATGGATAAGTAAATTGTGCTATATCCAGTCTCTCCCTGGCTCTCTCTCTCCCCACTCCCACCACCAATACAATGAGAAAACAGCCATCTGCAACCCTGCAGAGGGTCCTCACCGGAACCCGACCATGCTGGCACCCTGATCCCTGACTTCCAGCCTCCAGAACGAGGCCCACTTCTGCAGTGAAGACACACAGGAGCCTGAGGTCAAATTCTGGGTAGCTGAATGGTGCTGCTGGAAAGGAACAACAGTTGGTCTCCCAAGCCTGGCTCTTTCCTTCTGAGGAGAGTGTGGCTGGAACAGACAAGGTCTTGCAACTCACAGGCCCACCAGCAGGGATCCCACAGACCCGATGCCCTATGTGGACGGACTCCTATGCCATGCTCCTTCCCCACTTTGGGTCTCTGCTCTGACCAGAATAACCTCCTCCCTGTACCAGTGGTGAATTCCCTCTAGTCTTCCCTTTGAAGCCTTCCCTAAGGCCCAGGGAGAACAGATGAAACCTCAGCACTTTCTACCTTTTCTTTATTTAAAATACCCGTGATCCTGTATGGTAACTATTTACCCATTAATCGTCATTCCTACATATATTGTGAACACACCGAAGAAAATACATGTTTCTTATTCCCCCCCCCCAAAAAATTGTGTTATATCCATATAATGGGATACAGTTCAGCAAGAAAGGCTACAAACTACTCCCAACAACATAGATGAATCTCACAGACATTATGCTGAGCAACAGAAGCCAGACACAAAAGAGGGTGCATTGTATGATTTCACTTGTATGACGTTCAAGAACAGATGTCTGGAGTGGTTACCTCCAGGTGGAGAACCAAGGGTTGACTGGAAGGAGAACAAGGAACTTTCTAGACACATGTGCTGGACATGTGCTATGTCTTGATCTGAGTGGTGGTTGCAAAGGTGTACACGTATTTGAACACGGAGCAGCACACTTCGGATTGGTACATTTTATGCTCTTTACTGTTATATCTCAATTTTTAAAAAAGGAAAAATAGATCTCACATCTATTTAGTGCCTAGGAAAATTCCCCTAGTGACTTAACTTTCCCTTGTGTTAAAAAAAAAAAGATATTAGAAGTTGAACCAGGCAAGGCCAGGACCCTCTGGGAGAGAAGCAGGGATTGAATATCACATCAGGATCAGCTGGAAAAACCATTGGGTGAAATCAGCCGACACTTCCTCTTGCTGACTTGGCCCATTGTGAAGTCTCAACAAGGGGCTCAGTCCACCCCTTCTGCTTTCCACTTTCACATTTTCCTATCTGAGGCTTATTATAGACTGAATTGCATCTCCAAAATTCATACGTTGTAGCCCTAATCCCCCAATGTGACTGTATTTGCAGATAGTCTTTAAAGAGGTAATTAAGGTTAAATGAGGTTATGGGGGTGGGCCCTGATCCAACCTGACTGGTGTTCTTATAAGAGGAGATTAGGACACAGACACACATGGGACAGACCACGTGAAGACATAGGGAAAAGACGGCCATCTGCAAGCCAAAGAGAGAGACCTCAGAAGAAACCAACCCTGCTTACACCTTGAGTTCAGACTTCTAGTCTCCAGAACTGTAAGAAAATGAAATTTCTGTTGTTAAGCCACCCAATCAGTGGTGCTTTGTTATGGCACCCAAGCAAACTACTCCAAGTTCTTCCCCTGGTTGAGATGACTCACATTCCCGCTCTTGCTTCCTGCTGACTGTGGTGGTTTCACCTAAGTAGCTTTCACTTATCCTTAATCTGTGTCCAGACCTCAGTTCCAGAAGATATTTGGCATTCTGGACCCAAGACATACTCAGTTCCAGAAGATATTTGGCATTCTGGACCCAAGACATACTCCAAGAACAAACCACGTTAGGCAAACACGGAAAGCCCGAGCCCCATTTTCTGAGAGAGGGAAAAAAGAAAAGGTAGAGCGATGGAGTCTAACAAGCTCACAGTGACCCAAGCAATGTCTTAGTCTCCTTAGCTTCAAGCTTCTCCCCAAAGGAAGTGACTGTTTTGCCCTATTTGGGGACTTAAAAAAAAAAAAAAGAAGTGGGAGATGGAGCAGATGAGGTCCAGAGCATCAAAGAGCTGTGTTTTTATAATTTTTAAAATTTTTAAATGTTACTGTATTGAAGTCTCAAAAAGCTGTGTTTTTTTTTTAATGTTAACATTGTTAAAACCATAAGAGATTGATGTCTACTTCCAGGAAGATGGGGTAGTTGCAATATTCTCTATTCCTTTTGTTAATACAACTAGAAACCCTGGATGTTACGTATAACCACAAAAGATGGAAAGAAGAGGGCAGATCAGCTACAGACCTGGGGACCCAAAGAATGACACAGTGGTGAGTTCCTGAGTTTTCTTTTTGCTTCATGTGTCCCAGACTTGAGCTGAAGAAGCAGGCAACTGGGAAACACCAATGGGCACAGATAAGAGAAAGTCCCAGGTGAAGTTAGCCCTCTCCATGCCCTCTCTATGCCCTCTCCATAACCTCTCTATAACCTCTCTATCCCCTCTATGCCTCCCTCTCTATCTTCTATGCCCTCTCTATCTTCTCTCTATGCTCTCTCCATGCTCTCTCTAGCCAACAGAACAGGGACAGGGCCACCTGGGATGACAGGTTATTTTAGACAATAACTGTTCTACTCCAGTCAAACACGACAGAAAAAACTGTGACCCCACCCATGCCAGAAAAGGCCAAGTAGGGAGCTTAGACTTTCATCTTTACAGGCTTCAAAGAGGCACCCCTCCCCCATGCACTTCCCTATCTGCATGGGGGTGATATCAGAGGAACCTGAATAGGGAGCTGGGACTTCACCCCACTGGGTGGTAACACCACTCAACAGCAGCAGAATGCACATTTTCTACACGTGCCCACAGAACAGGTATCAAGATAGACCATGTTGGGGCCATAATGGAATCAAACTAGAAATCAATAACAGGAAGATAACAAGAAAATCTCCAAACACTTGGAAACTAAACAGTTGATTACTATGTGTTCTCAGTGGGTTGGCCTTTTTAGAATTACATAATCTCCTTATCTGTCTCTGGTAATTTTCCTTTGCTTTGAAGTCTCCTTTATCTGATATTAATATAGCCATTCCTACTTTCCTTCAAATAATGTTTGCATGATATATCTTTTTCCATCTGTTTGTTTCCAACCTGCTTATATCATTTTCTCTGATGTGGATTTCTTTTAGATAGCATATAGTTGGATCATGTTTTTTAGTTTACTCTGCCAATCTCTGTCTTTTAATTGGTGTATTTAGACCATTTGCAAGCACTGAATGTTTTCCACCTAAGATTGGGAACAAGGCAAGAATGTCCACAACCACTACTCTAATTCAACATAGTGCTGCAAGTTCTAGCTAGTGCAGTAGACAAGAAAAGGAAATAAAAGACATACACATAAGAAAGGAAGAAATAAAACTGTCCCAATTTGTAGACAGCATGAATGTCTACATAGGAAATCCCAGGAATCTACCCAAAAAATCCCTCGAATTAGTGAGTTCGGCAAGGTCACAGGATACAAAATAAACATACAAAAACCAATTGATGGGCTTCCCTGGTGGCACAGTGGTTAAGACTCCCCCTGCCAGTGCAGGGGACACGGGTTGAGCCCTGGTCCAGGAAGATCCCACATGCCGTGGAGCAATTAAGCCCGCGAGCCACAACTACTGAAGCCTGCGTGCCTAGACACTGTGCTCCGCAACCAGAGAAGACACTGCACCGCAATGAAGAGTAGCCCCGCTCACTGCAACTAGAGAAACCCCTCCCGCAGCAACGAAGACCCAACGCAGCCAAAACTCAATAAATAAAATAAATAAATTTATATAAAAAAAAACAATTGACACTGAAATTAGAAATACAATATCATTTATAGTTGCTTAAAAAATGAAATGCTTGGGCATAAATCTAGCAAACCATGCATAGGATCTATATGCTAAAAACACAATGCTGAGGAGAGACACCTCATGGATAGGAAGACTCAACACAGCAAAGGTATTAATTCTTCCCAAATTTATATACAGGTTCAATGAAATTTATATCAAAATCCCAGCCAGATTTTTTTGTAGTTATAGATAAAATATTATTCCAAAATATATATGAAGTAGAATAGCTAAAAAAAAGATTTAAGAAGAATAAAGTGGGAAGAATCTGTCTGTCTATATGATTTCAAGACATTATGTAATAAATAATACTACATAATAAGTAATCAAAACAGGGTGGTATTGGCAGAGGGATAGACACACAGATCAATGGAATAGAATATAGAAACCAGAAATAGACAATGTGCCCAACTGACTTTTGACAGTGATGCAAGAACAACTCAATGGAGTAAAGTCAGCCATCTTCAACAAATGGTGCTAAAGCAATTAGACATCCATAGGCAAAAAAATGAACCTAGACCACAGTCTCACACCTTCTATAAAAAATAACTCAAAATGGACCACAGACTCAAATGTAAAAATACAAAACTTTTAGGACAAAAAATAGAAAATATTTGAGATCTAGAGCTAGGCAAAGACTTCTTAGACTTGACATCAAAAGCACAATCCATAAAAGAAAAAATGGATGAATTGGACTTCATCAAAATTTATAACTTTTGTACTATAAAAGACTGTTTAAAAAAATGAAAAGACAAGCCACAGACAGTGAGAAAATATTTGAAAACTACACATCCAACAAAGGACTAGTATCTAGAATGTATAAAGTACTCTCAAATTTCAACAATAAAAATTTTTTTGATTAGAAAATGAGCAAAAGACATGAAGAGGTATTTCAAAAAGAGATATACAGATGACAGATAAGCACACAAGAAAATGTTCCACATCATTAGCCATTGGGCAAATGAAGATTAAAACCACAATGAGATATCACTACACATCTATCGGGATAACAAGGATGCAGATATATTGGTGAGAATACTGGTGGGAATGCAAAATGATACAGCCACTTTGAAAAACATTTTGGCCGTTTCTTAAAAAAGACAAACCTGCAGCTACCTTATGACTCAGCAATTGCACTCCTGGGCATTTGTCCCAGAGAAATGAAACTTATGTTCACACAGAAATGTGGCCACAAACTTTTATAGCAGCTTTATTCATAATAGCCCCAAACTGGAAACAACCTACATGTCCTTTAGTGGGTGAATGGTTGAACAAACTCTGGTATGTTCTTACCATGGACTACTTCTCAGAAACAAAAAAAGAATGAACCTTAATACACACAACAACCTAGCTGAATCTCTAGAGAATTACGCTGAGCTAAAAAAGCCTATCCTATATTTGATTCTATATATATAACACTATTGAAATGACAAAATTATAGAATGGAGAACAGAGTAGTGGTTTACAATGGCTCAAGAGGGAGAGAAGTGAATTTTGCTATGAAACATCAACACAAGTGATTCTTGTGATGATGGAACTGTTCTATACCTTGACTGTGTCAATATCAATGTCCTGGTTGTGACACTGTTACTATAGTTTTGTGGCATGTTTCTTCTGGGGGAAACTGGGTGAAGGGTACACTGGATCTCTCTGTATTGTTTCTTACAACTGCATGTGATTCTTCAGTTATTTCAAATTAAAAAGTTTAATTAAAAAAAAACAGAAGAGAGAAAAAAGTCAGTACAAGGGGAAAAGTTCGCAATATAGACTCTGGTTCAGCTTACTATTTATCATCTTGGTGCATTTTAGGACAGTCTTAGAGTTTAGTTGGGACTGATTCAATATGGAAAGGAAAGGAATAAAACATCAGCATAAGGAATAAGACATCAGCAGAGGGAATTTGTTTTGCTAATGTAAACCTGTTGCTCACCAGCAGCTGACTCTTCAATGAGAAATGGAGTGTAGCTCTTGGTGGTACTCAAAGTCTATCCAGAAGAGGTCCTCCCAGCCATGTGTTGGCTTCTCTTTGTAAACATGTAATGAAAGAGAAGCTGATAAGGGTCCTGTTTTAGTGAGCCCTGTGCCCCTGATTCCCGGAAAGAAGAGGAATGTGGCACGAACACATTTCAAGATTTGAAAAGACTATCCTTCAGTCAAACATCAGATCCATCTTTGCTTCTTTAAATGATAGAAGAAGCTCATCTTTGACTTCTGCCTAGTTTCTTGGTATCATCAGTAGACAGATGCGGTGGAGATGAGCACACACGCAGAATCGCTCCGTATTTCTGCCCAGAGCACTGCGGAGGAAGTGCAGCCCACCCAGGGGTGGGGCATCAGGGGAACATGACTCTGGGAGAGGCACAGGGAGTGACTGGCCAGTGACAGTACACAGCCCCTACTTCTGTGATGCTGGTCCCAATGTCTATGGAGATGCTCCTTTCTCACCCTGCAAGGCTGCTGGCATGACCTTCCTCTTCCCCCTTCCTACCCTTCACATTGCCAAGAGGGAAGAAGGGTAGACCAAAGGTCTAAGGCAAATGGGAGAGATTCTATTATCAGCACCCAACATCTGACCCCACTGCACACTAAAAATTTCCTTGAGGTTGCTTATTTGCACAGAACTCCATACCATATCTGTTTTATCAACGTAAAAAAAAAAAAAAAGCGATGTGTTGAATTACTCACCATCCAGCAACCTGATGTTTCAGAGAGATGGCCACACTCAGCTCTCAGCTATGGACATAGAGGTTGTGTCGTGCTGTAGCTGAGGGTCTGCGCTTGGGAACCAAACTGCCTGGAGGCAAGTCCAGCCTCTGCCTCTTGCAAACTGGATGACATTGGGCAAGTTCCTAATCTTTCCATGCCTCAGTTTCCTTATTTACATTATGTGGATTACAGCAATGCCTACCTCAGAGCTTGTTGGGAAAATAAGAGTTAATACGCATCAAACACTTGGTACACAGGCGCAATAAATGTTAGTTGGTATCGTTATGATTTACTCTCTGGCATTTCACACCAGTGCATAGATCCCTCTAGAAAAGCAGTTGATAGCACAGCAGTGATAAACTTGCAAGGTAAAAAACCTGAAAAATTATTCCTACTTCAGGATAGTGAATTTAGACATAAAGCAATATGTTGTTGTTGTGTTGGCAAGAATGTTTGGGCACAGACATAATATGGCCACTTTAGAGTGAGAGTTCTGAATCTATTTGGTAATTAAAACTGCCTCCCTCTTTTCACCAAGCTGCCAAAGGATTTGTGCTCTGTGAAACACTGAATAGTATAAATGAGACCACTCAGAGCTTGGGCCCCTCAGTTCTGCGTGTCAACACTCTGCATACTCCCCTTTTTAATAAATGGGTGAATTCTACATTTCAACAACAGTGACACTATCCATGTCCTCCACGGTTGCTACTTTGTTGGCTGTGCTCAGGAAGCCTGAAAGGCTGTGGAGAACGTTAACAGGCCTCAAATGAGGCCTTTCGTGGCAGCTCTTAGTCGGAATGTGGTGCAGCGAGAAGCTTCTGAAGCTGGCCCAAGCTAAACACAGGATTTGACACATGCATGGCAATGACATAAAACTGGCGTATGCCGGTGCCCCTGGTTTTCCTGAAATGCGAGACTCTACCCCAACCCTCTGTATTAGGGACGGCTGCTCTAGTGAGCTACCTTTTCATCAAAGATCCTTAGAAGCCAGAATCCTTTGTGTTGTACGAGGAACAGTCACCAGCTGTTTTCTGTTTCCACTAAGGGCAGGACAGGCGGAAATAAAATGGATCAAACAGCACAGACAGGATTTAGCTTAGATGCAAGAGAAAACATCCTGACAGTGAGAATCATTGAACAGTCAGGGAGAGCTATAGGGGAAGCATAGAGTCCTCTTCTCTGAATATCCTTTTTAAAAAACCTCAGCATGGACTGAGGGGGAGATGACGCTCTCTGAATCAGTGATCAGCAATCAATTTCCTAAAAGGAGGTACCTTTCTACTAACTCCTCATTTTCTGAAGTATTGGTGGAGAATGAAAAGCCCTCTGGACTAAACAGTGTACCAAACACTCCCAAAATTGTGGTTATGGCCTTCTCTTTTAAAGGGTAAATAATGCCAAATGGTAGGAACCAACCATTCCTACCGATGTGAATCACAGGAATCAGATAACTTCTTAAAGCCCAACCACATTGCTTCGCCCAGGGAATGAAAGTTTAAAGGACTCAGGAGAAGAGGCCTGGGTTCACCCTGAGCTACAGGCTGAGATGGGCCCTTGGGTGCCAGAAAGAAAGAGAGCTGATAAAGTCGGAGAAGAGGAAAGGGAAGCAGGAAGACCCCAGAATCATCGTCTTCATGGTTTGATCAAAGCTTCTATCAACTCACACAACTGCCGAGGAACACTGAGCACCCTCTCCTACCCATTGTGTCTGGCTCTGTGCTGTGAATTCCTAATGTGAGAATTAGAAGATGGTCCAGATTCCCTCCACACTTATCATTCTCTGGTCCTGGGATGCCTCTCTTTCCCAAAAAGTCACAAACTCTGTCTTCAAGGGAA
Organism: Balaenoptera physalus; assembly: GCF_965194825.1. Lineage (NCBI taxonomy): Eukaryota > Metazoa > Chordata > Mammalia > Artiodactyla > Balaenopteridae > Balaenoptera > Balaenoptera physalus. The sequence goes on along the minus strand of NC_138888.1, from coordinate 16,792,595 downwards.
GCTCAGAGAGCCCCCAAGGGGAGGTGCCATGACATGGATAAGGTCAAAATGGAGTCATCAAGGGATGCAGGTATGGGGACACCATAGGGGTGGAGCATTTACTAGAACATAAAGACAGCATATATAATTTTCTAACAATAGCTAAAATTTATGGAGAACTTAATATGTGCCAGGAAAATATTCCAAGCACTTTTCATATGTTATCTCACTGCATCCTCACGACAACGCTTCATTATCCCTATTCGAGGAAGCCCTGTGTGGAAACTGTTACACCAAGTGGTTAGGAATCCTTACATCTCCCAGCTGGTAAGGGGAGCCGCTGGGTGTCCAATCACTGTGCTCCCTGGGATGTGCCTGGCGAGTCTCTCTTTTCTCTTTCTTGAGTCACCCCTCCCGTGGTTCTCTCGTGGCTTGTCTCTTGCTGAGCTTGTGGGCTAAGACTGGATAGTCATGACTAGGAGGCACCAAAGGAGCCGCATGGATGAGAGGAAGGGGGAAGAGGCTTAGACCAGCTCAGTTCTGGGAATCGAGAGAGCAGACAGTAGAAGGAGTCAGACCCCAAGGGCCAAAACTCTTGCTGCCACTCCTGGCTCCCAGGCCCACCCGAGACCACCCCCCTCTCACTGAGCCGGGAAAAAACCTCAGTCTTTGTCAACACAGCACTCTAGGCAGCCGGCACTGGAACTGGCAATCAACTTGAAAACTTTTCACTTTCTCCGCCTAACACAGAGCTGGTTTCCTTTTGAAACATCTCAAACCCACTTACACCTCAGGCATAAGACTTATCATAGCAGAACTGCCCAATCGGTAAATCACGATGACAAAAGAAAAGGTGTGACCAGGTGGTCACACACAGCTCTGCTGAAACGCCCACTACTTCCTTGGTCCTTAGCGCATCCTCTGATAACGCTCGGAAGTGCTCTTCTAAGGACACCCCCTTTTGCTGCCTGGGCCAATTCATGATAGAGGTAGAAGCAAACACCTGTGGAAAGAGAAGAGAGCACTGGAGAGGGGCCCAGGGGTCTTGGCCTCAAGCTGGGAGTCCTGGGTGCAACTCCCAACCCAGGCTGGGAGGGGGAGCGGAGCCTTTGTAGAGATTTCCCGGCCTTGCTCCAGCCCACAAACCAGCCAAAGGATCTCGTCACCAGACAGAGGGAGAATGTCTGGGACGTTACTCCAGGAGACTCTCCCAGCTTTTCAGACATGGTGTTCACCTTTTCTTTTTTTTTTTTTTAACATCTTTATTGGAGTATAATTGCTTTACAATGGTGTGTTAGTTTCTGCTTTATAACAAAGTGAATCAGTTATACATACACATATGTTCCCATATCTCTTCCCTCTTGCATCTCCCTCCCTCCCACTCTCCCTATCCCACCCCTCTAGGTGGTCACAAAGCACAGAGCTGATCTCCCTGTGCTATGCGGTTGCTTCCCACTAGCTATCTATTTTACATTTGGTAGTGTATATATGTCCATGCCACTCTATTAAAGGACCTTCAGCCCAGTTAAAACATGCTCCAGCCACCTCTTACCTCCCCAGCACAAAGAAGAAAAATACATCTGAAGAACCAAAGAAAGCCTGCCCACAGGAAATGTCTGCATATCAAAAGGACTTGAAATTGGTTTGCAGAATGAGTTTGCAGAAGTAACTGAGAAGTAATTCTAGACCTTAAAGAAGAAATGTTTCTGAAGAATGAAGAGTCTAGAGGGAGAGAATGTATAAGACAAAAATGGGGCTTGGCGACTACCCTTGGTCACAGCAGATAGAGCAGGAGTCTCTCTTTCTCTGTCTCCCTCAAAGGAAACTGAAATGACTTGGAAGCTGATGGTATTTCTTAGGGCGACAAAGCAGGAAACTTTTGCTCATTGCTTTGCCTTTCAACTATTTCCCCTCCAGGAAAGAGGTTAATAAAGCAGTTGTGTGTAGGTTTGAGTTTTTCTTTTTGTCCTTTAAAGTGGCTAACTAGCTATCCCTGCTATATGTGGAGGTTGAATTCCAAGTTCACCTTCTCAGACAAAGTCCAGAATGGTAACAATAGAGCTCTTTAGGAAAAGAAAATTTTTTTCACCCTTAGGATATGTTTCAATAAAACTACAGAAAAAGAAGATGATGTGGGAAGAGAGGAGTTGCCATGACTCTGGCAAAATGCTGAAAATGAGAAAAAGAGACAGGAGCAAGAAAGATGAGCAAGAATCCACAAAAAGACCAAGAAAGATCATGAAAGAGGAAAAAAGAACAGAATCATGGAGAATGTCTGAATATCAGGACCCACCATCTGTTTATTCCTTCTTTTATGTCTCCCATTTGGCTAGGTTGAATCCAAGAGAATTCAGGGAATAAAATGGTCAAACACTCATGTTTTCACTACAAAGTGGAAGCTGGTGTATCATCATCATCATTGCCTTCTATATTCAAGTGCCAGCTTGCTAAGATGGCCCACACTTTCTGCCATGATAACTTGGAGAGATGAGAAAAGGAAAGATTCCCAGAGAAATGCAGGAGATGCTGCTGGGTTGGTTCTTATCTGACTCTGCTGAAAGTCAGTGACAGTGAAACCAAGTCTCCCTAAAACTGAGTTTATGATTAACCACTCTATCAAAAACTGTATTCCCTTTCTTGTCTTGCTCCTGTTCCCCTCAGGGCTGAGGAGTATCGAAGAAAAGGAGAGTGGATTAAAACCAAGCAGGACCCTGTGGGGGCCTCCTGGGTACAAAAACCCCTCCGTGTCCCCCATTTCTTGTTTGTAGAAAAAGGTTTTATTCTCCTAGGCCTTCCCTGAGTTCCAAACGGCAGACTTAAGCAGTTACTAATTAAGGAAGTGAGGGAATGAAGAAACCAAGGGAAAGCAGTCAAGCAAGAAAAGTAATGACAACTTAAACAATAGTTCAGTAATAAAACAGAGTCCTAGTTCCTCCTCAGGTAATATACATAACAATCTGATGCATATCTCTGAGTTATTCTGAAGAAACTAAGACCCCCACCCAGGTGGAGGATGGTGACAACCTGCTGACCAAAAGCACATAAACCCCAGACTGGTTGGAACCAAAATGTTGATGATTAAGATTCCCAAAATGTCACCCGGTTACCTCACCACCAACCAATCAGAAGAAAGTCTAAGAGCTGCAACCCTCACCCAAAATGTTGCTGTTAAAAACCCTTCCCTGGGCTTCCCTGGTGGCGCAGTGGTTAAGAATCTGCCTGCTAATGCAGGGGACACAGGTTCGAGCCTTGGTCTGGGAGGATCCCACATGCCGCAGAGCAACTAGGCCTGTGAGCCACAACTACTGAGCCTGTGCAACTGGAGCCTGTGCTCCGCAACAAGAGAGGCCACGATAGTGAGAGGCCTGTGCACCACGATGAAGAGTGGCCCCCGCTCGCCACAACTAGAGAAAGCCTTTGCACAGAAACGAAGACCCAACACAGCCAAAAATTAAAAAAAAAAAAAAAAAAAAAAAACCCTTCCCTGAAATCCATCAGGGAGTTTGGATATTTTGAGCATGAGCTGCCCATTCTCCTTGTTTGGCTCGCTGCAATAAATGCTGTACTTTCCTTCACCACCACACAGAGTCAGTAGATTGGTTTTGCTGCATGGCGAGCGAGCAGACCCAAGTTTGGTGCAGTAACAATTTAATGGAAAACTACCTAGAATTTAGGGAGAGACTTAAAGACAGCTCCAAGTCTCAAGAGAGAAACACCCTTTGGTACCATCTCTGGGACTTGTAGGTAGGTTTCTATTATGAAGCCCTGGATTTTCAGATAAGTAAAATGTTACTAGCAAAAGTAGTCTGACTATCCATCAGGCAACTTTCATGGGTTTCAACTACTTTCAGTAGTTCATTAGGAGCAGAAAGCCACTAAAGAGGGTCTTGACATGATCTGGGGGCCCCAAAAACATAAAAAGATCTACATCCTAAGTAATGCTTGGCTCTTGAGTGAAAGAAGGGACACACTGGGGGTTGTGGGGAAAAGAGAGAACACTGACAGGCAATAAAACTGAGTTTCTGAAGTTTACACAGGAGGCTTTTACATCCTCCATGTATACAAAGATATTGAAAAAAGACATCGAGTTTTCCACTGTTAATTTCTTAACCTATCTAAAACAAACAATTAATGAAAAAGAAAACCTGCATAAACAAAATTTCCTTTAGACTAGCCCATTAAAGAAAGAACTGTACATTTAATTGCTGCACACTAACAAAATAATAGTCATTAAACAGAAAGATAAGAAAAAGACCCCCAAAAAAGGAGGGACAGGGAGAGATTCTAGATAAAGAGCTGTATTTCCTACCAAAAAAGTATGTAAACAAAATAGACCAGGCAAAAGACACTAAAGGAAAAGAGAAGGAAGCTAAACAATGGCTTTATTGATTTAAGACATGTGGATTTCATTAGGAAAGCTGAATGCATAAAAATGGGTTGTGATATCTGAACCGAGGCAAGGAGCAAAATTAGGTCACAGAGCTCCTCGGACAAAAGGAATGATGAATCTTTATTAGGTAATTGGACTCAGAGGTAGGAGGAAAAAAATAACTCTTTTCCTTCCCAACTCCACTTTGGATAGTTTTTAAGCTTTCAAAGGTAACTCTACATGTTGAACTAAAATGGCAAATCCCAGAGCTCCACTTTTTGGTACAGCATCTGTACTGCCAAAGAATCCCTGAGCCAGAAACTGGAGATTCCTGGGAAAAAAACACTCATGCTGATATGGAAATAAATAATGTAGAGATCAAAGTAATTCTTGTAAGATGCCCTAGTGGCCCCAATGCAAGGCTTCAGCTGAATTTGAAAGTAATAAAGTAGCAATAATAATATTTTTTCACTTGGATAGACATTTTCCTCTGAAGAGCTCATAACCCATGGTAGCTTATATAAAGTTGATAAGCTATTCATATGGGAGCCTCATTTTAATAATAATGGACAAGAAGCAACAATCACCAAACTGTTCAAATGAGAAAAAGTGCACTTCAATAAATACATAGAGAGCGTGATGGGAATCCTGTTGTATAAACATCTTAATTTAATTTTTGACCCTTTGGCTTGGCAGGTCAAGCCTAGGCAAAATTTTTAATTAAGAGAAACGGTCTTTTAAAACCCTTATAACTTTCTTTCTGTTCTCTTCCCTCTGTGCATTCCTTTTTCTAGAAATTTCTCACTTTTATCTTGTGACCTAGCTGCCTCTTCCTGTTTCCCACCAAGAACTATGATCCCATAAGCTGGCCCTTCCCTGAAACCCTTGCCTGCACATCCGATCTCCCCAGGATCTTGTTCCCTTGGGATGAGCCCAGGGAAGGGCTCCTCCCATCAACCAACACAGGAAGGCCTAGTGATGGATCCCTATCAGATAATACTTACACTTGAATAGTTGCTTAAATACATTTCAATACACAATGTTGTAAATTGAGCTAAATAACTATGGATGAATTTACTGACTGAAAAAATTTGATAACCTTTTATATATTAGAGGAGTAAATGAGTTTTTAGAGCACCTGATTTGTGCAAGGTATCCTGCCAAATTCTTTGAAACGACACCCACAAATACAACATGTAACCAGCCTGTTACCAAGGATTTAAGACTTACTGAGGCAAGTAAGTCAAGTAACTTTAATGCAAGGCTGGTGTGTGGTGTGAGGGAGGGATACAGAGACCTGGGGCTGGGAAGAGTTCCCTCCTGGGTGAAGGGCCTGGGGGCAGATACACAAAATAGTGCCTTTGTCTATGTTTTGAAGAAGGGTCAGATTTCAATAAGGTCAGGGAGGATAAAGGCAGACCAAATGGCTGAGCAAAGGTGAGAAGGGTCCTAACAGGAGCTTGTTCCTTAGACAGCCCTCAGGGACGTACCAGTGATAGAAGGCTTGGAAGGTGTAGATAAGGAAAGAGGGGTCCCAGCGTCAGGTCAGGCGTCCACCTCATGGCCTCCCTTCCAGCTAGTGTGGTCCAGGCTGTCATCCATAGGACTCCTGATGGAGGATATATTCAGAGAGGCGTGGGAAAAGAAAGGGCTAGAAAAACATGTTGAGATTCCATGTGACAGACCCCAAATGCCAAGCCAAAGAGTTTGAACCTAATTCCAAGGGTATTAAGGAGCCTCAGAAAGCACAATAAATTAACTTTTCAGACTCACACCTGTGCAAGTGTGTGTGACTGTGTGTGTGTGCATGTGCGGTGTGTGTGCACCTAGGTGTGAGTGAGAGGCTGTGTGGGAGATCATATGCATATGTGTGGGTCTCTGTGTGTGTCTGCGGATGTGTGTGGGTGTGTGCAAGTATGTCTACCTATGTCTGTGTGTGCGTGCATACGTCTAGATGTGTGGATGTGTGTGAGTGCCATGTGTCTCTGCGTACGTGTAAATGTGTGAGTATGAATATGTGGGTATGTGTAGGAGTGTGTGAAGGGGGTCGGGGTGAGTCAGTGACCGTGATGGGCTACTCAGAGTGGAGTGAGAGCTGAGTTTCGTGCAGGGGGTAATTGATGGCTCTGATATCAGCCAATACTTCTCCCTGATGCTGGACAGAGCCCAGCCTTGGGAAGCAGGGCTGACAGCCCCAAGGGTCTCTGCTGCCCTGGCCAGGAGCTAAGCCCTGGCACTGATCCTCTGTGACATCACCTGCCCATCAGTGAAGGATGGTGGTCAGTGAAGGATCAGAGCCCCTCCCCTGTGTGCTTCATCACTTAGGGGAACACACGTCTTCCTTTCCTCATCCTTTTCTCTTCCTTGTGCCCTATTCTTTTAAATTTCATATATATATATATATATACACACACACACACATATATATGTGCATGTGTGCATATATAATTTAAAAAACATAGAGCACAAGGAAGAGATGTGTTTTGGGGTTTTATTTGGATCCTGTTCCAACCTGTCACTTATTAACCATGTGACCTTGGACAAGTTACATAACTCATTTCTTCATTCTACAAATGTTTGCCTAATATATACCTAGCACTATGTTTCTTTGCTAAAGTGACTTTTATGAACAAAACAAGGGTGGGGCTTACTGTCTAGCAGGGGAACTAGATGTTAAAACAAATCATCCAAATCTGTAAATATACACTGGGAAAAATGTTGAAGGAAAGGTACAGAATGCTATGAAAGGATATATTTGGGGGGGCCTACTTTCCTCCAGAGGAATGGAAGGAAGCTTCCTAATATTAATTGGGAGTATTGGCACTGAGCCAGCGGGGTTGCTGTGACAATTAAACGTGCTTGAGTGTGCACCATGGTGCCTGATAAAACAGTGCTTATATTATTGTGGTGAAGGCAGAACATTCAGGAATGTATCCTCTTGGCTCAGGTTATGGACAGAGGAGGAAGGACATTGGCTGCTGATGACTTCTACCCTGAACAGAAGGGAGGCTATCCCCCAGCAGGGCTGGCCAAGAAGGCCAGGGAGGTAGCTGAGCTGTGACACACACAGGACTGCAGACCATCGCTCAGAAGGAAAAGCATCAAATGGCTGGAGCACTGAACTCTGAAAACCAGTCTCAGAGCCGAGCCTGGGGAGAACCCCAAGGGCAAACCACCTGTGGGCCCCCAGTGCAGGGAGGGAGCTGGCACCGCCAGGTCTCCTGGCTTCCGGCCCAGAGACTGCTCCAGTCCCTCTTTCCCACTGATACACAGCACCACCTTGAAACACACAGGTGAAATGTGTGTGACTGAATCTGATCCACACAGACTTTTCCAAATTAGAAATATTTCTCAGGTCAATCCCCAACTTCTGAAGTGTTCAAAGAAATTGAACACAATTTTTCCATTACCTGGCAACTCCTAGTAACAAGAGGATACTCTGTATTCAGTAAATCACAGGCCTATTAAAGAGAATCCTAGTAAGGTTTTGTTTGTTTTTGTGGTGGTGGTTATTTGGGGGTTTTTTATTGTGATAAAAATATACATAACATAAAATTTAACAGTTTAGTCATTTTTAAGAGCACCATTCAATGACATTAAGCACATTCACACTGTTGTGCCACCATCACCACCCGCCATCTCTGGAACTCCTTTTATCTTGCAGAACTGAAACTCTGTACCCATTAAACAACAACTCCTAGTTCTTCCCCCCAACCTGCCTCTATGAACTTGATAGTCTAGGTACCTCACATAAGTGGAATCATACAGTATGTGTCTGGCTTACTTGACTTAGCATAAGGTCCTAGTGGTTTTTAGAAGTTAATGCAGCTTCCACATGTCTATGAGCCTGGGAAACAGGTTAAATATGGAGCACAGCTGGCCAGAGATGTATCACAGCCGAGCGTGACGAGAGTGGGCAGTTGAGGCAGACTGCCTGGTGTGAAGCCTGGGCCCAACATTCTGAGCTGTGTGATTTGGGGCAAGTCATTTAAACTCTCTGTTCCTGGGTTTCCTGACATGTAAAATGGAAATAATGACAGTGCCTATTCATGGGGCTATTGTGAGGATCAAATAAGCTAATGAATGTAAAACACAACAGTGCCTGGCACAGGGTCTGCTCTGGACAGATGTTAATATAATTTAAAATAAATGACATACAGGTACATATGTCTAAATGTAAAATTATAAAGTTTATATTCTCATGAAACACAAATAGTTTGAACTAATTATTATGAAGAAGGCAAAAATGTCTACTCTCAGAAAGAATGCCTTATATTCATTTGGATATTAAACGTGAATTTTCTATTTGAGACATAGAAAGAAAAATTTGTTAAATACAGTGGCCCTCAGTCTTAAGAAAAGATGAGATCTAAAAGGATTTTGGGAAGGTTTACAAAAGAGATGCCTCAAACCTCCACCTGACAGACACCACAACCAGAAGGGTGGATAAAGTAGGTCCCATTCAAGAAGTAAAAGTAAAACTTAAGACACTTAGTGACGAAGCAAAATATCCCACTATTGCTCATTTTCAGAGGTTGAGATTTGGAGATAGTATAAGCAATGAACTCTCAAAGAGAGAGAAAAAAAAAAACCCTCTATTATTGCATATTTATGGAAGAAATTTCCCCATTATTGAGCAAAGAGATGGCTGTTTATCTTCAAAAAGCTCATTTTATAGGTTCTAAAAAACCAAAAATCTCATTTTGAGTGTAGATACTGCAAATGGAATTCCTTATCTACATATTAACTTTCTCGGCCCAGTTTTTGTTTTCTTATCAGAGGTCATCACTGTGGCTTGTGGCTTAATGATGCAGATACACCTTCTACAGTCCTGTTGTCTGCTGTCCTAGGACTTCTGCAGGGGAGCCAATCTGCCCCCGTGGTGGGGCAGTGGCTTCCCAGTACCATAACCGGTGAGATTTGCATCGTCTCCTCATATGGTCACAGATCGGCCTTTTCTTCCCCCATCCCTTTTACACATTAGGCACACAATGAACTTTGGGAGAGACCAGAATCAAAAAAGCCTAATGTGGTTTACTACAGAAACATGGTGAGGGTCATTTGGGTCAGGCCATGGGTTTAAGAGTGGGACAGCCAGAGCTTAAGTCCATCCCGGGTCTGAAATCAAGTGGTTCTTCACTTACAGCAGGACTATATGGACAAAGAATTAAATTGCTTTGACTCCACAGAGCCCATTTCAGAAATACAGCTTTCTTTTAGGAGAGAATACCCATAATTCTCTCTTATCTTAAGTTTTACTTGGCCCTTTTTGTGCTGTGCTGGCCCAATTAGTGTCTTAAAGGGTTTTTCTGAAATGTTTACTCAGGAAGCACATGGAATGCACTCTGACAAGTAAAGCCCACATTCCCACTATTTACTGAGGCTCTTTGTTTTCATGTATCAGGTATCTCTTGCCTTTACCCAAATACTTTATTTGCCAATAAAGATTCAAGACTTCAGCCACAGGGAAAGGAAAGGGGGACCAGTGGAAATTAGTGGAATCCCTGTAAAAGGGGAGATGTTTTATTAATTTTTTTTTTTAAAGCAGGTTTTCAAAGGCCCTAGAAAATTCCCCTAGAGTTGTTTCATTAGAGAGAAAACAGTATGTGTCAGGGTATGATAACAGGAAAGGGGTGAGAGAGTAGCCGTTGTTTGATCATCTCAATCAAGGGGAAATTTGTCTGAGGTAAACAGTTCTCAGAAACAGCAATCATTTCATGAACTTGATTTTTAAAATCGTTGTGGTATCCTCCCAGTCAGGCCTGGACTGAAAGTCCACACAGTTTAGGGATATGAAAGCCGGTATAAGTCAATGGATTATCTTAGGACTTTAAAGAATTAACTTGGGACCCAAAGTGGTGATGATTTTACTATCAGGGAGTCACTTAGAGACAATAAGGTCTAATTTGTGTGTGGGGGGGGGGGGGGCTTCCCTGGCGGTCCAGTGGTTAAGACTCCACGCTTCCAATGCAGGGGGCACGGGTTCAATCCCTGGTCTGGGAACTAAGATCCCGCATGCCTCACGGCACAGCCAAAAAATCTAAAATATTTTAAAAAAAAGTCTAGGGACTTCCCTGGTGGTGCAGTGGTTGAGAGTCTGCCTGACAATGCAGGAGACACGGGTTTGAGCCCTGGTCCAGGAGGATCCTACATACCACAGAGCAACTAAGGCCGTGAGCCACAACTACTGAGCCCGCGTGCCACAACTACTGAAGCCTGCGCACCTAGAGCCCACGTTCCACAACAAAGAGAAGCCATTGCAATGATAATCCCACACACCACAGCAAAGAGTAGCCCCCGCTCGCCGTAACTAGAGAAAGCCAACGCTCAGCAACGAAGACCCAACACAGCCAAAAATAAATAAATAAATTTATAAAAAAATAAAAGTTCTAATTTGTGGAGATTAGAAAACAAAAACAAAATAGAATTAAATATCTGACAATAAGAGCATGGAAATTGATTGAGAGGCAATTGTAGGTAAGACATCTGGACATACTTGGATTATTCAAAAGGATAAAGTATTAACGTTAGAGTTGTTAATTAAATATGCATGATAAAATTTCTAGTAGAGCCACTGAAAGACTAGAAATAGAGGGTATAACTTCCAAACTAGTAGAGGGGAAAAAACAATACAGAGAAGGAAACTTGTCTCATAAACTAATATAACCATTATATTGTTTACGTTAAAAAAATTACTGAACTAAGCATTTGATTTAAGAAGTTAACTATGAAAAACACAACAGAATTCAGCCAAAGAGCATAGGAAAAAGAAAATAATAAAGATAAGAGTAGAAATTAATGAAATAGGAAAAATAAAAACAATAGAGTAGATCAAGATGACAGAAGTTGGATCTTTAAAACACAAATAAATGGATATACTTCTTGCAAAAGTGATCAAGAGAAAAGATAAATGATACTAATAATATTAAGACTAAGAAAAGAAAAGGACCAAACCATGGATGCAGCAGAGATTACAAATATAAAGAAGAATATTATAAACAAGTTCATAAAAATAAATTGAAAATTTGGACAAAGTGGACAAATTCCCAGAAAAATATAAATTACCAAAAATGATTCATGCAGTAATTGAAAATCTGAATGGCTTGATAAATACAAACAAAATTAAATCTCTAGTTTAAAATCTTCCCACAATAAAACTCCAAGCCTAGATGGTTTTACAGGTGAGTTCTCCCAAAATTCAGGAACAGATACTTTCAATCTTACCAAACTCTTTCAGAAAGCAGAAAAAGAGGAAATATTACCTCAAATTATTTTATAAATTTAGTATAATTCATTTTTTAAAAAACAGGAAAAAAAACCCTACACATGAAAATAGAGGCAAATATTCTAAAAAAAATTGGTAAACTGAATTCAGTATAATATATATTACATTATAATCAAGTAAGATTTATTTTAGGAATGCAAGGTTAGTTCAAACTCAGAAAATCTATCGATATAATTGACATAAAGATTAAAGGGAGGAGGGTATGTGATCATCTTAAAAGATTCAGAAAAAGCATTCAACAAAATTCAATATGCAGCAGATTAGGAATAAAAAAGAATTTCCTTAATTGAAACAAAGGTGCCCATAGAAAATTCCAGTAACTATTTTATTTAATGTTGAGATATTAAAGACTACTTCCTTTGAAATCAGGAACAATTCAAGGATATCCATTCTCACTTCTATTCAGTATTGTTCTAACAGTTGCAGTCATTCTAGATAAGCAAAAAAAAAATAAAAGAATTGGAAAAGAAGAAACAATATTATTACTATATGCATATCCTATGATTGTCTGCATAGAAAAACTGAAAAAAAATCTACAAATTATTAACATTAGAGCTTCCAGCAAGGTTACTACTCATAATCCCAATTTGTAAGAGTCTCTCTATACCAATAACAAACATTTCGAGTTTTAAATTTTAAAAAGATACCATTTACAATATCAAGATATATATATGTATACATAATATCAATTAGTAATAAATCTAAAAAATACATGCAATATCTTTGTATCAGCAAAGGTCTATAAATGTGTATTAAAAGACATTTAAAAATATCTAAATAAATGGAAAGACATTACTAACTTCACAGGTCAGAAGGCTCAGTTTTGCAAGGATGTCAGTTCTTACAAAACTTATTTATAGATTTAATGAAGTTGCAATCAAATCCCCAAATGATTTTTCTTAGAAGTTGACAAATTAATTCTAATATTTATATGAAAGGTCAAAGAGTTTATGGTAGTCAAAACACTCTTGAAGAAGAAGATAAAGAAGGTAGGAGAACCTTCTCAACCTGACAGCAAGGCTAACTACAGTACTATAGTAGTTAAGATAGTGTGGGCAATCTTACTAGGATGGACAAACAGACCAACGGGATACGCTAATCAACCCAGAACCATGCATGTGTAAAACCTTGCTATTTGTTGGAAGTGTCATTACAGAGGAAAGCTTGGACTCTTCTCAGAGGGGGCGGACTATTAGTTACATCTATAAAAAGCCATACTGGATCTCTACCTCATAACTTACTCAAAAATTAATTTCTGAGGGATAAAGGATTTAAATGAAGAATACAAAATTTAAAAACTTTTAAAAGACTATCCTTATTTTTAGAAAATATACACTGAAGTATTTAGGGGAAAGAAAAAGATTTATTTACCTTATCTTCAAATGTTTCAGGAGAGGAAGAGAGGGAAAATAAGTGAGAGGGGATACAAAAGGAAATAGAGGTAAAAATGTAACAATATGTGAATCTGGGTATAAAGCATACTGGTGTCCTTTGTACTATTTTTATCCTTTCAACTTATCTATAAGCTTGAAACTATTTCAAAATAAAAAGTTTTGTTTTCCCAAAGATCTTTTAGAAGAAAATATAGAACATATTTATCACCTGGTTTAAGGCCAAGTCATTCTTAAATACAACTCAAAGTATGAAACTTATAAAGAAAAATATAGACAAAATAAATTAGATTAAAATAATTTCTGTTCATTGAAAGATACCATAAAGAGGGTGAAAAATACATGCCATCAACTGGGAGAAGACATTTGCCACACACAAACTGACAAAGGGATTAGGATCATGAATATGTAAAGAACTCCTATAATATAGGAGTATAGTTCTTCTTTTTTTTTTAACATCTTTATTGGAGTATAATTGCTTTACAATGTTGTGGTAGTTTCTGCTGTGTATAGTTCTTTATATATTCAAAAAGCATGTATATTTATACATATTTCTATGTGCTAAGCTCTATTAATAAAGTAATAACCAACTGAATGGAAAAATAGGCAAAAAAAGAACACATATTCCATAATGGGGGGGGGGAACCAAATATTAATAAACATTCTAAGATACTCATTTGTACTCAAAGAAATGCAAATTAAAACCCTAATGAGACATAATTTCAGACCCACATGATTGGCAAATTTTTAAAATCTTGCCAATATCAAGTGTTCATAAAGACCTTTAGTAAGAGGATGTCTTATATGCTGTAGCACAGTAGAAATCAGTGCATCACCTATTAAAATTGACCCATCAATTCCATTCCTACATACTTATAGACACTAGCAAAATTCTTGCACAAGTATAGCAGGAGACAAGTATACAATTATTTTTAACAGCATTATTTGTAATAAATAGAAAGACTGAAAACAACATGAAATTTCCATCAACAGTGAAATGAATGAATAAAATGTGACATAGTCATAGCATGGACTACCAAATAGCTGTGGACAGCAGCATAAATTAATCTCAGTAATGTTGATGGGGGAAAAATAAGTCCCTGAAAAAATATATTCAAGCAGTCAGGAAAAGATGAGATTTTGAAAACTGAGGAGTAAGTTAGATAAAGAGAAGAAAGGACGTTGCAGTCATAGAGACAAGGAACAGTAAGACCCATTTAGGAACTGCAGATGCATAATACCTCCCCCATTGCATGTGTCCCTAATACGGACTTCTGGTATACCTGAATTCACTGCTCAATACCTTTTTTTGAACGATGAGAAACTCTGTAAGTGAATTAATTGCTGTTGGGAATAGTTGCAGAAGAGTGAGGTTGGAAAGCCAATAAAAGAGATAAAGCAGTTAGGAAAGGAATAGAGATGTTTACAATTAATTCCTCTCTAGGAAGCCAGGTAGGGGAAACTAAATCTTGTGTTTCTGCCCACCCTCCAGTGGCATCCCCAAGGAGGAAAGGAGCAAAGGTCAATGTCAGTCATGCTTCAGTGTCAAGATTACCAATATTGAAGGAAGGTACGCTAAACTGGAGATAGGAGAGGGATTTTAAAAGTCAGAGACAACTAACTTAAGGTTTTCTCTGAGCTTTCTCCATCTCAAGCACTTAAGTTACTGTATCTCTGATATCACAATGGGAATGATCAATGGAGTTTTTAAAAGAGAATTTTTGTGTCCCTAAAGAAAAGTTTTCTGTAGCAGAGCTTAAAATTAGTGCTGAATTTATTAAAGCTATAAATTAAGAATCTCAGTTTTTATGAACATTTAAATTCAACTTGCAAAACTTGTTTCTTTTTTATTTTAAGAAATAGAGTAATTGTCCAAAAATAAGAAAAGTTTTTTTTTATGTTTCTTGATTAATGTTTAAATTAACTCGTAAATTAAAGGACTAATTTCTCCTCTCTTAAATTACCAACGAAACTTCCTTAGACATTTCATACTACAATTATATATTTAGCACATCTATAATTAGTACATCTTGTCAAATGCCTGTCAAGTAAATTTAACAAATTTATTTTGTTAGTCACTATTGTGACTCTAATAAACTTTAAAATATAGGAAACCATTAATCCTAATCTCACCTATCTTAAAATCAGATAAAGTATATTCAAAGTAGCATAGTAATGACAACACATTACGTTCATATGATCCCCACAAATACATATCTTACATAATAACATCAATATTACATTAATCTCTTTATCCTGGATTTACAAACTTATTCAGTGAAGACCAGCATTAGCACTTCTGGCTGGCTGCAGCAATGTACCATTGGGCTGGCAGGGAACAATACTATCCAAGCTACAGGCCAACAAGGGGAGCCCTGGTTTAACCTTAGTCTCTGTCAGCTTACCCAATCATTTACTGAAATATCTTCATAATATTTTTCTGCTTACCCACACTCTCCTCCAATTCCCTGCCCCACCCAGATTGCAACACTTTTTTTTTTTTTTTACCCAACAGGAAGTCTTTTTCAGATCAGTGTATAAGGAACTTCCTCAGTCTTTTGAATGGGTGTATTGGTTTTCATTGTATGACTATATGTACCATAATTTAGTTAAGTACTCCTCTACTAATAAATATTTATATTGTCTCCATTCTTTTATTAATACAATCAATGATGCGATATAAAACTCTGTGCATATGTAACTTCTTTTTTGTTTGGTTTGGGTTTTTTTTTTAGCTTTACTGAGGTATGATTAACAAATAAAAATTGTAGGAGACCTTAAGGTGGCAGAGGAGTAATATGTGGAGATCACCTTCCTCCCCACAAATACATCAGAAATACACCTACATGTGGAACAACTCCTACAGAACACCTACTGAATGCTGGCAGAAGACTTCAGACTTCCCAAAAGGCAAGAAACTCACCACGTACCTGGGTAGGGCAAAAGAAAAAAGAAAAAACAGAGACAAAAGAACAGGGATGGGACCTGCACCAGTGGGAGGGAACTGTGAAGGAGGAAAGGTTTCCACACACTAGGAAGGCTCTTTGTGGGCGGAGACAAGGTTGGGGGGGGTGTGGCGGGGAGGAAGCACTGGAGCCACAGAGGAGAGCGCAGCAACAGGGGTGTGGAGGGCAAAGCGGAGAGATTCCCGCACGGAGGATCGGTGCTGAGCAGCACTCACCAGCCCGAGACGCTTGTCTGCTCACCCGCCGGCACGGGATGGGGCTGGGAGCTGAGGCTTGGGCTTTGGTTGGATCGCAGGGAGAGGACTGGGGTTGGCGGCGTGATCACAGCCTGAAGGGGGCTAGTGAGCCACAGCTAGCCAGGAGGGAGTCCAGGAAAAGGTCTGAACCTGCCGAAGGGGCAAGAGACCATTGTTTCAGGGTGGGCAGTGAGAGGAGATTAAGAGTGCCGCCTAAACGAGCTCCAGAGATGGGCACGAGCCATGGCTATCAGCGCGGACCCCAGAGACGAGCATGAGATGCTAAGGCTGCTGCTGCCGCCTCCAAGAAACCTGTGTGCAAGCACAGGTCACTATCCACACCGCCCCTCCCAGGAGCCTGTGCAGCCCGCCACTGCCAGGGTCCCGGGATCCAGGGACAACTTCCCTGGGAGAACACACGGTGCGCCTCAGGCTGTTGCAACATCACGCTGGCCTCTGCTGCCTCAGGCTCGCCCCGTATCTGTACCCATCCCTCCCCCCAGCCTGAGTGAGCCAGAGCCCCCGAAGCAGCTGCTTCTTTAACCCCGTCCTCTCTGAGTGAAGAACAGATGCCAGAGGGCGACCTACATGCAAAGACGGGGCCAAATCCAAAGCTGAACCCCAGGAGCTGTACGAACAAAGAAGAGAAAGGGAAATCTCTCCCAGGAGCCCCAGGAGCAGTGGACTAAATCTCCACAATCAACTTGATGTACCCTGCATCTCTGGAATATCTGAATAGACAACGAAACATCCCAAAATTGAGGTGGTGGACTTTGGGAGCAACTGTAGACTTGGGGTTTGCTGTATGCGACTGACTAGTTTCTGATTTTTATGTTAATCTTAGTTTAGTTTTTAGCGCTTGTTGTCATTGGATTTGTTCATTGGATTGGTGCTCTCTTTTTTTTAATACTTAAAAAT
Source organism: Balaenoptera physalus (assembly GCF_965194825.1). Classification (NCBI taxonomy): domain Eukaryota; kingdom Metazoa; phylum Chordata; class Mammalia; order Artiodactyla; family Balaenopteridae; genus Balaenoptera; species Balaenoptera physalus. The sequence goes on along the minus strand of NC_138888.1, from coordinate 16,775,451 downwards.
TTTTTTATTTTAATAATATTTTTTTATTTTTAATTTAATAACTATTTATTTTATTTTATTTTTTCTTTCTTTCTTTTTTTTCTCCCTTTTCTTCTGAGCCACGTGGCTGACAGGGTCTTGGTGCTCCAGCTGGGTGTCAGGCCTGAGCCTCTGAGGTGGGAGAGCCTAGTTCAGGACACTGGATCAACAGAGACCTCCCGGCCCAACATAATATCAATTGGCGAGAACTCTCCCAGAGATCTCGGTCTCAACACTAAGACCCAGCTCCACTCAATGAACAGCAAGCTCCAGTGCTGGACACCCAATGCCAAACAACTAGCAAGACAGGAACACAACCCCACCCATTAGCAGAGAGGCTACCTAAACTCATAATAAGTTCACAGACACCACAAAACACGCCACCAGATGTGGTCCTGCCAACTAGAAAGACAAGATCCAGCCTCACCCACCAGAACACAGGCACCAGTCCCCTCCACCAGGAAGCCTACACAACCCACTGAACCAACTTTACCCACTGGGAGCAGACACCAAAAACAACGGGAACTACAAACCTGCAGCCTGTGAAAAGGAGACCCCAAACACAGTTATTTAAGCAAAATGAGAAGACAACGAAATTCGAAGCAGATCAAGGAGCAAGGTAAAAACCCACCAGACCAAACAAATGAAGAGGAAATAGGCAGCCTACCTGAAAAACAATTCAGAGTAATGATAGTAAAGATGATCCAAAATCTTGGAAATAGAATGGAGAAAATACAAGAAACGTTTAACAAGGACCTAGAAGAACAAAAGAGTAAACAAACAATGATGAACAAAACAAGAAATGAAATTTAAAATTCTCTAGAAGGAAGCAATAGCAGAATAACTGAGGCAGAAGAACGGATAAGTGACCTGGAAGATAAAATAGTGGAAATAACTACTGCACAGCAGAATAAAGAAAAAAGAATGAAAAAAAATGAGGACAGTCTCAGAGACCTCTGGGACAACATTAAACGCACCAACATTCGAATTATAGGGGTCCCAGAAGAAGAAGAGAAAAAGAAAGGGACTGAGGAAATCTTTGAAGAGATTATATTTGAAAACTTCCCTAATATGGGAAAGGAAATAGTCAATCAAGTCCAGGAAGTGCTGAGAGTCCCATACAGGATAAATCCAAGGAGAAACACGCCAAGACACATATTAATCAAACTATCAAAAATTAAATAGAAAGAAAAAATATTAAAGGCAGCAAGAGAAAAACAACAAATAACATAAAAGGGAATCCCCATAAGGTTAACAGCTGATCTTTCAGCAGAAATTCTGCAAGCCAGAAGGGAGTGGCAGGACATATTTAAAGTGATGAAAGGGAAAAACCAACAACCAAGTTTCTCCACCCAGCAAGGATCTCACTCAGTTTCAATGGAGAAATTAAAACCTTTACAGACAAGCAAAAGCTAAGAGAATTCAGCTCCACCAAACCAGCTTTACAACAAATCCTAAAGGAACTTCTCTAGGCAAGAAACACAAGAGAAGGAAAAGACCTACAATAACAAACCCAAATCAATTAAGAAAATGGTAATAGGAACATACATATCAATAATTACCTTAAATGTACATGGATTAAATGCTCCAACCGAAAGACACAGACTGGCTGAATGCATACAAAAGCAAGACCTGTATATATACTGTGTACAAGAGACCCACTTCAGACCTAGGGACACATACAGACTGAAAGTGAGGGGCTGGTAAAAGATATCCATGCAAATGGAAATCAAAAGAAAGCTGGAGTAGCAATTCTCATATCAGACAAAATGGACTTTAAAATAAAGACTATTACAAGAGACAAAGAAGGACACTACATAATCATCAAGGGAACAATCCAAGAAGAAGATATAACAATTGTGACTATTTATGCACCCAACATAGGAGCACCTCAATACATAAGGCAAAAGCTAACAGCCATAAAAGGGGAAATCGACAGTAACACAATCATAGTAGGGGACTTTAACACCCCACTTTCACCAATGGACAGATCATCCAAAATGAAAATAAATAAGGAAACACAAGCTTTAAATGATACATTAAACAACATGGACTTAATTGATATTTATAGGACATTCCATCCATAAATAACAGAATACACTATCTTCTCAAGTGCTCAGGGAATGTTCTCCAGGATAGATCATATCTTGGGTCACAAATCAAGCCTTGGTAAATTTAAGAAAATTGAAATCGTATCAAATATCTTTTCTGGCCACAACGCTATGAGACTAGATATCAACTACAGGAAAAAATCTGTAAAAAATACAAACACATGGAGGCTAAACAATACACTACTAAAGAATCAAGAGATTACTGAAGAAATCAAAGAGGAAATCAAAAAATACCTAGAAACAAATGACAATGAAAACACGATGACCCAAAACCTATGGGATGCCGCAAAAGCAGTTCTGAGAGGGAAGTTTATAGAAGTACAATCCTACCTCAAGAAACAAGAAATATCTCAAATAAACAACCTAACCTTACACCTAAAGCAATTAGAGAAAGGAGAACAAAATAAACCCAAAGTTAGCCGAAGGAAAGAAATCATAAAGATCAGATCAGAAATAAATGAAAAAGAAATGAAGGAAACAATAGCAAAGATCAATAAAACTAAAAGCTCATTCTTTGAGAAGATAAAATTGATAAACCATTAGCCAGACTCATCAAGAAAAAAAGGGAGAAAACTCAGATCAATAGAATAAGAAATGAAAAAGATGTAACAACTGACACTACAGAAATACAATGGATCATGAGGGATTACTACAAGAAACTGTATGCCAATAAAATGGACGACCTGGAAGAAATGGACAAATTCTTAGAAAAGCACAACCTTCCGAGACTGAACCAGGAAGAAATAGAAAATATAAACAGATCAATCACAAGCACTGAAATTGAAACTGTGATTAAAAATCTTCCGACAAACAAAAGCCCAGGACCAGATGGCTTCACAGACGAATTCTATCAAACACTTAGGGAAGAGCTAACACCTATCCTCAAACTCTTCCAAAATATAGCAGACAGAGGAACACTCCCCAACTCATTCTACGAGGCCACCGTCACCCTGATACCAAAACCAAACAAAGATGTCACAAAAAAAGAAAACTACAGGCCAATATCACTGGTGAACATAGATGCAAAAATCCTCAACAAAATACTAGCAAACAGAATCCAACAGCACTGTAAAAGGATCATACACCATGATCAAGTGGTGTTTCTCCCAGGAATGCAAGGATTGTTCAATATACGCAAATCAATCAATGTGATAAACCATATTAAAAAACTGAAGGGGAAAAAGCATATGATAATCTCAATAGATGCAGAAAAGCTTTCGACAAAATTCAACACCCATTTTTTATAAAAACTCTCTAGAAAGTAGGCTTAGAGGGAACCTACCTCAACATAATAAAGGCCATATATGACAAACCCACAGCCAAACATCGTTCTCAATGGTGAAAAACGGAAACCGTTTCCACTAAGATCAGGTAGAAGACAAGGCTGCCCACTGTCACCACTATTATTGAACATAGTTTTGGAAGTTTTAGCCACAACAATCAGAGAAGAAAAAGAAATAAAAGGAATCCAAATCAGGAAAGAAGTAAAACTGTCACTGTTTGCAGATGACATGATACTATACATAGAAAATCCTAAAGATGCTACCAGAAAACTACTAGAGCTATTCAATGAATTTGGTAAAGTAGCAGGATACAAAATTAATGCACAGAAATCTCTTGCATTCCTATACACTAATGATGAAATATCTGAAAGAGAAATTAAGGAAACACTCCATTTACTATTGCAACAAAAAGAATAAAATACCCAGGAATAAACCTACCTAAGGAGACAAAAGACCTGTATGTAGAAAACTATAAGATACTGATAAAAGTAAACAGATGGAGAGATATAGCATACCATGTTCTTGGATTGGAAGAATTAACATTGTGAAAATGACTATATTACTCAAAGCAATCTACAGATTCAGTGCAATCCCTATCAAACTACCAATGGCATTTTCCACAGAACTAGAACAAAAAATTTCACAATTTGTATGGAAACACAAAAGACCCCGAATAGCCAAAGCAATCTTGAGAGAAAAACGGAGCTGGAGGAACCAGGCTCCCTGACTTCAGACTATACTACAAAGCTACAGTAATCAAGACAATATGGTACTAGCACAAAAACAGAAGTATAGATCAATGGAACAGGATAGAAGCCCAGAGATAAACCCACGCACATATGGTCACCTAATCTTTGATAAAGGAGGAAGAATACACACTGGAGAAAAGACAGCCTGTTCAATAAGTGGTGTTGGGAAAACTGGACAGCTACATGTAAAAGAATGAAATTAGAACACTCCCTAACACCATACACAAAAATAAACTCAAAATGGATTAAAGCCCTAAATATAAGGCCAGACACTATAAAACTCTTCGAGGAAAACATAGGCAGGAACACTCTATGACATAAATCACAGCAAGATTCTTTTTGACCCAGCTCCTAGAGAAATGGAAATAAAAACAAAAATAAACAAATGGGACCTATTAAAACTTAAAAGCTTTTGGACAGCAAAGGAAAACATAAACAAGTTAAAAGACAACACTCAGAACAGGAGAAAATATTTGCAAACGAAGCAACTGACAAAGGATTAATCTCCAAAATATACAAGCAGCTCATGCAGCTCAATATCAAAAAAACAAACAACCCAATCCAAAAATGCACAGAAGACCTAAATAGACATTTCACCAAAGAAGATATACAGATTGCCAACAAAAACATGAAAGGATACTCAACATCACTAATCATTAGAGAAAGGCAAATCAAAACTACAATGAGGGGCTTCCCTGGTGGCGCAGTGGTTAAGAATCTGCCTGCCAATGCAGGGGACACGGGTTCGAGCCCTGGTCTGGGAAGATCCCACATGCCGCCGAGCAACTAAGCCCGTGAGGCACAACTACTGAGCCTGCACGTCTAGAGCCTGTCCTCCGTAACAAGAGAAGCCACGACAATGAGAAGCCCGCGCACCATGATGAAGAGTTGCCCCCGCTCGCCACAACTAGAGAAAGCACACGCACAGAAACGAAAACCCAACACAGCCAAAAATAAATAAATTTATAAAAAAAAAAAAAAAAAAACTACAATGAGGCATCACCTTACACCGGTCAGAATGGCCATCATCAAAAAAATCTACAAACAGTAAGTGCTTGAGAGGGTGTGGATAAAAAGGAACCCTCTCGCACTGTTGGTGGGAATGTAAACTGATACTGCCACTATGGCGAACAGTATGGAGGTTCCTTAAAAAACTAAAAATAGAACTACCATACGACCTAGAAATCCCACTACTGGGCATATACCCTGAGAAAACCATAATTCAAAAAGAGTCATGTACCACAATATTCATTGCAGCTCTAATTACAATAGCCAGGACATGGAAGCAACCTAAGTGTCCATCAACAGATGAATGGATAAAGAAGTCGTGGCACATGTATACAATGGAATACTACTCAGCCATAAAAAGAAACAAAATTGAGATAATTGTAGTGAGGTGGATGGACCTAGAGTCTGTCATACAGAGTGAAGTAAGTCAGAAAGAGAAAAACGAATACTGTATGCTAACACATATATATGGAATCTAAAAAAAAGAATTGGTTCTGAAGAACCTGGGGCAGGACAGGAATAAAGACGCAGACATAGAGAATGGACTTGAGGACATGGGGAGGGTGAAGGGTAAGCTGGGACGAAGTGAGAGAGTGGCATGGACATATATACACTACCAAATGTAAAATAGATAGCTAGTGGGAAGCAGCCGCATAGCACAGGGAGATCAGCTAGGTGCTCTGTGACCACCTAGAGGGGTGGGATAGGGAGGGTGGGAGAGAGATGCAAGAGGGAGGGGATATGAGGATATATGTATACATATAGCTGATTCACCTTGTTATACAGCAGAAACTAACACAGCATTGTAAAATAATTATACTCTAATAAAGATGTTTTAAAAAAAAAGAGTGGATATACGTATATGTATAGCTGATTCACTTTGTTATAAAGCAGAAACTAACACACCATTGTATAGCAATCATACTCCAATAAAGGTGTTAAAAAAATAATAATAAAAAAATTAAAAATAAAAATTGTATATATTTAAGGTATACAATATGACGTTTTGATATATATATGTTGTGAAATGATTACCACAATCAAGCTAATTAACAGATCCATCACTCACATAGCTACATTTTGTGTGTGGGGAGAGGGGGGAGAACACTTGAGATCTTCTTTCTTAGCAAATTTCAAGTATACATTATATCATTATTAATTACATTCACCACGTGCATTAGATCTCCAGAACATATTCATCTTGCAACTGAAAGTTTGTACTCTTGTGACCAACATCAGATTGCAACATTTTTATGTCTTTTCATTTGTGAAATTCTGTATCCTCTTAATATGTTTCTTGTCATATATTTTATCATTTCTATAATTCTTAATTTACACAAGGCAAACCCAGAGATGGGGAATTAATGCTCTAAATCGTAAATTCAGAAAAGAATTGGACACTCAGGAGATGAGCCAGAGACAAAAATTATTCTTAGAATATGAAGTCTCTCCAATAAAGAAAAAAATTACAGACATCTTGAAACTATGGGTAAGGAAATTTCTCAATTGTTTCTGACAAGCAGGGGTTGATAAATAAAATTAGTTCAGTGCCTGTGTCTTAGTTTGGGCTACTATAACAAGATACCATAGACTGGGTGGCTTAAACAACCAAAATTTATTCCTCACAGTTCTGGAGGCTGGGAAGTCTTAGATCAAGGTGCCAGCAGGGCCGGTGCCTGGTAAAGGCCGGCTTCCTTTACCGGAAGCCACCTTCTTGCAGCACCCTCACTGGCCAAGACAGCCGTCATCTCTCTTGTGTCCCTTCTCTTAGGGCTTTAATTCTAGCGTGAGGACTCCATTCCCCATGACCTAATTACTTCCCAGAATCCCCACCTTCAAATACTACCACACTGGGGATTAGGCTTCAACATCTGAATTTTAGGGGAACACACCCAGTTGATAACAGCTCATTATAACTAGCTGAAGATCATGTAAAATGTCACTGCTTTTATCTGTATCCAGGGTCAACCTCACTGGGGGGACACAGATGCTGTTCCCAAAATAGTAGTAATCTAAATATAATCAGTTATTGCCCCTACCTGTTAATGTACGACCTTGGGAGCCCCTAAGTTCCACCCAAATATTTTTGGTGGTCCCATGTAAATATCTGATATGTTTTCATAAACAAGTTCACTCATGCAGCTGAGGCATCATTAGTTTCAGTATAAGTATGTTTAAATGAATGGCTTGCTCGAGACCCTGAAGCTGTAGTGTTCAGCTGTGTTTCACGTACACACAGGCGGACGTGGGTGACATCCTGCAAGAAGCCTCCGGCGGGACACAGCCGCAATTTTCTGGGTGTAGAGTTTGGAGAAATAGCTTTTCTATGAGGCTTTCCCAAGAAACCAGATCTAAGATATGACAGTATTTAAGATTTTGGAAGAAGACAGAGAAGGAGAAGCAGCAGATTCTGCTTGTGTCCTTGCCGGGTCTCTGAACAATCATATCATCCTCTCCTCACCCACACTTTGCAATTCCAAAATAGAAGCAAAAAGCAAAGCCAGCCAAAGACACTCCAGTCTCCACAGAACCTCGTCTTAGCTCCAGTACATACATTACCCAGGTAGCGATGGAGGATGGGGGGAGGGAAGCTGACATCCCTCAAAACTCTGTCCCAGCTGCACATGGCCAGGTTCACAGTCTTCTATTCACAGAGACCTTCTCAGAAAAACATGAATAAAAGAGCCCCTGGCTCTTACTATTTCAACCTTGGACTATGTAACAGGTATTTTTCAGCCCCCTGCTGGGTTAAAAATCACACCAATCCAGACAATATCCAGTTTATTACAACTCTATTCCCACTGGGCTAGCAGAAACAGCTAATATTCTTGTTTTAAGTATATTGAAACTAAGTTTGGGGGGTTAATTTTTGTTAGTACAAGCCAATAAGACAGACTAGCTCCATTTTTATTCTCCAGAACAATTGGGAGGTGTTTGGGTTTTTTGAAGTTTTTGCTTTTTTAAATCCCAACTGACTCATTTGGTGGGAATAAATTTATATGCAGCATGTGTTTTGACCGATATAGACTTATCCATAGAAGAAAAATCCATAACATTTTCAAATCAAGGTATATTCAGCAGTTATGCATTGTTTTAATTTGTCCTTGTTCTTTAAATTTTATTGACCAACACCAGGCCATATAAGCAAAGAGCATGTGCCTGAGACTGCCCTGGTAGGAAGATTGATCAACATCAGTCCCATTGTTTTGGTCGGGATAATTTGGTCATTTCAGTCAGCTTGAGTAAAGGGGTTGTTTATTACAAGAAGAAAGGAGTATTTCATAAAGCTTGAAAATGTATACCTAGGAAATTCTATTGGTAACCAAATGCTTGCTTGCTCTGTCTCTTTTTTCCACCTTCCCCAAGCCCACCCTGATGGTTTCTCACCTCTACTTCCCTCTGTGCCTTTGCTCCATCCTCTGGCTTCTCTTGACAGACTGGCTCTCTGTTTACTCACAGTACTCATGGCCCCAATATGGCTGCACTGGTCCAGTCTTCTAGTTGAAAAAATGTCCATGGAACAACAGAGTCCCTTTTCTCTTAAGTCAAATTTTTGTGATTTATATCTGAATTCTTCAGGTTGAGTCAGATGTCTCTGATCTACTGTTACAAAAATAGTTGCCCAATCCTACACTTAAACAAAGTCTATGAAGGTATTTGTAAGGATGAGGGATGGGCTTTGCAGTCACCCCAAACATGTTTACCACACTTCCTGCATTCACATTTGAACCTCTCAGCACATCCAACTCTATCCCCTGCGGCAGATGGTGAGATGAGAGACAAACTTTCCATCTTAGTGAACCTGTACATCATATTTGGTTTTGCACAGAGGTGCCCAATAGAGATGGGACCAATAATCCCAAGTTTCAGGTGTATAATATTTATTTTTGAAAAAAAGTAAGTGGGGAGGAATTATTACAGTATTTTTCAGTATTTCAGAAGAAGCACCTTTTATTTTTAACCAAAAATATATTAATTAAAAGCATGCAAATAATCCCTTGACTTAGGAAATTGACTTCTCAGAAGGTATACTAAGGAAATAATCAGAGCAGTACACAAAATGTTATAGAGAAAAGTACTCATTGTAGATCTGTATAACTGGAAAAAAAGCCAGATATCTATCAATAGGAATTTCAATGACAAATTTATGTTCCATGCATGTGGTTGGCTTTCATGAAGCCTTTAAAAATCATCTTTTTGAAGACTATTTACTAACATGGGGAAATGTTCATAATAGTCTAAAGGAAAAAACCAAAATGCAAAACTATATGTCTACTCCTAATTTTATCTTAAATTATTAGATATAATGCATTTAAAGAAGATGAGAAGAAAGTATATCAAAATTTTAACAGTGATTATTTCTGAATGGTAGGGACATGTTAATTTTAAATTTCTTCTTGATTGTTATTTTATTTTCCTAATTGTCTAAGACAGATTTACATTGGCTTTATAAGATAAAATATGTTTAAAATACCAGGCAACCTTGGAGATATTGTGGGTTCAGTTCCAGATCACCGCAATAAAGCATATGTCACAATAAAGTGAGTCACATAAATTTTTTGGTTTCCCAGTGCATATAAAAGTTATATTTACACTATACTGTAGTCTACTTAGTGTACAATAGCTTTATGTTTTTTAAAATGTACATACCTTGCTGGGCAAGATGGCGGAAGAGTAAGACGCGGAGATCACCTTCCTTCCCACAGATACAGTAGAAATACATCTACACGTGGAACTGCTCCTACAGAACACCCACTGAACGCTGGCAGAAGACGTCAGACCTCCCAAAAGGCAAGAAAATCCCCACGTACTTGGGTAGGGCAAAAGAAAAAAGAAATAACAGAGACAAAAGAATAGGGACGGGACCTGCACCAGTGGGAGGGAGCTGTGAAGGAGGAAAGGTTTCCACACACTAGGAGCCCCTTCGGGGGCGGAGACTGCAGGTGGCAGAGGGGGGGAGCTTCGGAGCCACGGAGGAGAGCCCAGCCACAGGGGTGCGGAGGGCAAAGCGGAGAGATTCCTGCACAGAGGCTCGGCGCCGAGCAGCACTCACCAGCCCGAGAGGCTTGTCTGCTCCCCCGCCGGGGCGGGCGGGGCTGGGAGCTGAGGCTCGGGCTTCGGTCAGATGGCAGGGAGAGGACTGGGGTTGGCGGCGTGAGCACAGCCTGAAGGGGGCTAGTGCATCACAGCTAGCCGGGAGGGAGTCCGGGAAACAGTCTGCAGCTGCCTAAGAGGCAAGAGACTTTTTCTTGCCTCTTTGTTTCACGGTGCGCGAGGAGAGGGGATTCAGAGCGCCGCCTAAACGAGCTCCAGAAACGGGCGCGAGCCGCGGCTATCAGCACGGACCCCAGAGACGGGCAGGAGACGCTAAGGCTGCTGCTGCCGCCACCAAGAAGCCTGTGTGCGAGCACAGGTCACTCTCCACACCTCCCCTCCCAGGAGCCTGTCCAGCCCGCCACTGCCAGGCTCCCTTGATCCGGGGACAACTTCCCCGGGAGAACGCACGGCGCCTCAGGCTGGTGCAACGTCACGACGCCTCTGACGCCGCAGGCGCGCCCCGCCTCCTCCGTACCCCTCCCTCCCCCCGACAAGTGAGCCAGAGCCCCCAAAGCAGCTGCTCCTTTAACCCCATTCTATCTGAGCGAAGAATAGACGCCCTCAGGCGACCTACATGCAGAGGCAGGTCCAAATCCAAAGCTGAACCCCGGGAGCTGTACGAACAAAGAAGAGAAAGGGAAATCTCTCCCAGCAGCCTCAGAAGCAGCGGATTAAAGCTCCACAAACAACTTGATGTGCCTGCATCTGTTGAATACCTGAATAGACAACGAATCATCCCAAATTCAAGAGGTGGACTTTGGGAGCAGGATATGTTATTTTTCCCCTTTTCCTTTTTTTGTGAGTGCATATGTGTATGCTTCTGGGTGAGATTTTGTCTGTATATCTTTGCTTTCACCGTTAGTCCTAGGGTTAGATCCATCCGTTTTTTGGTTTTTTTTTTTACTTAAAAAAATTTTTTTCCCTAATAAATGTTTTCTTAATAATTTTTTCCTTACTTTCTATTTTTAAAAAATTAAAAAAATTGTTTTAATAAGTTTTTCATATTTTTTATTTTAAAAAATTAAAATTTTTTTTCTTAATTTTTTTCTTATTTTTATTATAAAAAAATAATAAATCTATTTTTTTTTTTTTTTATAATGTAGTATTAACGTGGTGTCTTTATTTATTTATTTATTTATTTATTTATGGCTGTGTTGGGTCTTCGTTTCTGTGCGAGGGCTTTCTCTAGTTGCGGCAAGTGGGGGCCACTCCTCATCGCGGCGCGCGGGCCTCTCACCATCGCGGCCTCTCCTGTTGCGGAGCACAGGCTCCAGACGCGCAGGCTCAGCAGTTGTGGCTCACGGGCCCAGTTGCTCCGCGGCACGTGGGATCCTCCCAGGCCAGGGCTCGAACCCGTGTCCCCTGCATTGGCAGGCAGATTCTCAACCACTGCGCCACCAGGGAAGCCCAATAAATCTATTTTTAAAAATTAAAAAAAAATTTTTCTTAATAAATTTATTCTTAATAATTTTTTTCTTATTTTTTATTATAACAGCTTTATTTTATTTTATTTTATCCTCTTTCTTTCTTTCTTTCTATTTTTTTCTCCCTTTTATTCTGAGCCATGTGGATGAAAGGCTCTTGGTGCTCCAGCCAGGCATCAGGGCTGTGCCTCTGAGGTGGGAGAGCCAACTTCAGGACACTGGTCCACAAGAGACCTCCCAGCTCCACATAATACCAAATGGCAAAAATCTCTCAGAGATCTCCATCTCAACATCAAGACCCAGCTTCACTCAACGACCAGCAAGCTACAGAGCTGGACACCCTATGCCAAACAACTAGCAAGACAGGAACACAGCCCCATCCATTAGCAGAGAGGCTGCCTAAAATCATAATAAGGCCACAGACACCCCAAAACACACCAACAGACGTAGACATGCCCACCAGAAAGACAAGATCCAACCTCATCCACCAGAACACAGGCACTAGTCCCCACCACCAGGAAGCCTACACAACCCACTGAACCAACCTTAGCCACTGGGGACAGATACCAAAAACAACGGGAACTACGAACCTGCAGCCTGTGAAAAGGAGACCCCAAACACAGTAAGATAAGCAAAATGAGAAGACAAAAAACCACACAGCAGGTGAAGGAGCAGGGTCAAAACACACCAGACCTAACAAATGAAGAGGAAATAGGCAGTCTACCTGAAAAAGAATTCAGAGTAATGATAGTAAAGATGATCCAAAATCTTGGAAATAGAATAGACAAAATGCAAGAAACATTTAACAAGGACGTAGAAGAACTAAAGAGGAACCAAGCAATGATGAAAAACACAATAAATGAAATTTAAAATACTCTAGACGGGATCAATAGCAGAATAACTGAGGCAGAAGAACGGATAAGTGACCTGGAAGATAAAATAGTGGAAATAACTACTGCAGAGCAGAATAAAGAAAAAAGAATGAAAAGAACTGAGGACAGTCTCAGAGACCTCTGGGACAACATTAAACGCACCAACATTTGAATCATAGGGGTCCCAGAAGAAGAAGAGAAAAAGAAAGGGACTGAGAAAATATTTGAAGAGATTATAGTTGAAAACTTCCCTAATATGGGAAAGGAAATAGTTAATCAAGTCCTGGAAGCACAGAGTGTCCCATAGAGGATTAATCCAAGGAGAAACACGCCAAGACACATATTAATCAAACTATCAAAAATTAAATATAAAGAAAACATATTAAAAGCAGCAAGGGAAAAACAACAAATAACACACAAGGGAATCCCCATAACGTTAACAGCTGATCTTTCAGCAGAAACTCTGCAAGCCAGAAGGGAGTGGCAGGATATACTTAAAGTGATGAAGGAGAAAAACCTACAACCAAGGTTACTCTACCCAGCAAGGATCTCATTCAGATTTGATGGAGAAATTAAAACCTTTACAGACAAGCAAAAGCTGAGAGAGCTCAGCACCACCAAACCAGCTTTACAACAAATGCTAAAGGAACTTCTCTAGGCAAGAAACACAAGACAAGGAAAACACCTACAATAACAAACCCAAAACATTTAAGAAAATGGGAATAGGAACATACATATCGATAATTACCTTAAATGTAAATGGATTAAATGCTCCCACCAAAAGACACAGACTGGCTGAATGGATACAAAAACAAGACCCATATATATGCTGTCTACAAGAGACCCACTTCAGACCTAGAGACACATACAGACTGAAAGTGAGGGGATGGAAAAAGATATTCCATGCAAATGGAAATCAAAAGAAAGCTGGAGTAGCAATTCTCATATCAGACAAAATAGACTTTAAAATAAAGACTATTACAAGAGACAAAGAAGGACACTATATAATGATCAAGGGATCGATCCAAGAGGAAGGTATAACAATTGTAAATATTTATATACCCAACATAGGAGCACCTCAATACATAAGGCAAATACTAACAGCCATAAAAGGGGAAATCGACAGTAACACAATCATAGTCGGGGACTTTAACACCCCAGTTTCACCAATGGACAGATCATCCAAAATGAAAATAAATAAGGAAACACAAGCTTTAAATGATACATTAAACAACATGGACTTAATTGATATTTATAGGACATTCCACCCAAAAACAACAGAATACACATTTTTCTCAAGTGCTCATGGAACATTCTCCAGGATAGATCATATCTTGGGTCACAAATCAAGCCTTGGTAAATTTAAGAAAATTGAAATCGTATCAAGTATCTTTTCCAACCACAATGCTATGAGACTAGATATCAATTACAGGAAAAGATCTGTAAAAAATACAAACACATGGAGGCTACACAATACACTACTTAATAACGAAGTGATCACTGAAGAAATCAAAGGGGAAATCAAAAAATACCTAGAAACAAATGACAATGGAGACACAACGACCCAAAACCTATGGGATGCAGCAAAAGCAGTTCTAAGAGGGAAGTTTATAGCAATACAAGCCTACATCAAGAAACAGGAAACATCTCTAATAAACAACCTAACCTTGCACCTAAAGCAATTAGAGAAAGAAGAACAAAAAAACCCCAAAGCTAGCAGAAGGAAAGAAATCATAAAGATCAGATCAGAAATAAATGAAAAAGAAATGAAGGAAACAATAGCAAAAATCAATGACACTAAAAGCTGGTTCTTTGAGAAGATAAACAAAATTGATAAACCATTAGCCAGACTCATCAAGAGAAAAAGGGAGAAGACTCAAATCAGTAGAATTAGAAATGAAAAAGGAGAAGTAACCACTGACACTGCAGAAATACAAACGATCATGAGAGATTACTACAAGCAACTCTATGTCAATAAAATGGACAACCTGGAAGAAATGGACAGATTCTTAGAAATGCACAACCTGCCAAGACTGAACCAGGAAGAAATAGAAAATATGAACAGACCAATCACAAGCACTGAAATTGAAACTGTGATTAAAAACCTTCCAACGAACAAAAGCCCAGGACCAGATGGCTTCACAGGCGAATTCTATCAAACATTTAGAGAAGAGCTAACACCTATCCTTCTCAAACTCTTCCAAAATATTGCAGAGGGAGGAACACTCCCCAACTCATCCTACGAGGCCATCGTCACCCTGATACCAAAACCAGACAAAGATGTCACAAAGAAAGAAAACTACAGGCCAATATCACTGATGAACATAGATGCAAATATCCTCAACAAAATACTAGCAAACAGAATCCAACAGCACATTAAAAGGATTATACACCATGATCAAGTGGGGTTTATTCCAGGAATGCAAGGATTCTTCAATATACGCAAATCAATCAACATGATACATCATATTAACAAATTGAAGGAGAAAAACCATATGATCATCTCAATAGATGCAGAGAAAGCTTTCGACAAAATTCAACACCCATTTATGATAAAAGCCCTGCAGAAAGTAGGCATAGAGGGAACTTTCCTCAACATAATAAAGGCCATATATGACAAACCCACAGCCAACATTGTCCTCAATGGTGAAAAACTGAAACCATTTCCACTAAGATCAGGAACAAGACAAGGTTGCCCACTCTCACCACTATTATTCAACATAGTTTTGGAAGTGTTAGCCACAGCAATCAGAGAAGAAAAAGAAATAAAAGGAATCCAAATTGGAAAAGAAGAAGTAAAGCTGTCACTGTTTGCAGATGACATGATACTATACATAGAGAATCCTAAAGATGCTACCAGAAAACTACTAGAGCTAATCAATGAATTTGGTAAAGTAGCAGGATACAAAATTAATGCACAGAAATCTCTTGCATTCCTATATACTAATGATGAAAAATCTGAAAGTGAAATTAAGAAAACACTCTCATTTACCATTGCAACAAAAAGAATAAAATATCTAGGAATAAACCTACCTAAGGAGACAAAAGACCTGTATGCAGAAAATTATAGGACACTGATGAAAGAAATTAAAGATGATATAAGTAGATGGAGAGATATACCATGTACTTGGATTGGAAGAATCAACATTGTGAAAATGACTCTAGTACCCAAAGCAATCTACAGATTCAGTGCAATCCCTATCAAACTACCACTGGCATTTTTCACAGAACTAGAACAAAAAATTTCACAATTTGAATGGAAACACAAAAGACCCCGAATAGCCAAAGCAATCTTGAGAATGAAAAATGGAGCTGGAGGAATCAGGCTCCCTGACTTCAGACTATATTACAAAGCTACAGTAATCAAGACAGTTTGGTACTGGCACAAAAACAGAAATATAGATCAATGGAACAGGATAGAAGGCCCAGAGATAAACCCACGGACATATGGTCACCTTATTTTTGATAAAGGAGGCAAGCATATACAGTGGAGAAAAGACAGCCTCTTCAATAAGTGGTGCTGGGAAAATTGGACAGGTACATGTAAAAGAATGAAATTAGAACACTCCCTGACACCATACACAAAAATAAACTCAAAATGGATTAAATACCTAAGTGTAAGGCCAGACACTATCAAACTCTGAGAGGAAAACATAGGCAGACCACTCCATGACATAAATCACAGCAAGATCCTTTTTGACCCAGCTCCTAGAGAAATGGAAATAAAAACACAAATAAACAAATGGGACCTAATGAAACTTAAAAGTTTTTGCACAGCAAAGGAAACCATAAACAAGACCAAAAGACAACCCTCAGAATGGGAGAAAATATTTGCAAATGAAGCAACTGACAAAGGACTAATCTCCAACATTTACAAGCAGCTCATGCAGCTCAATAACAAAAAAACAAACAACCCAATCCAAAAACGGGCAGAAGACCTAAATAGACATTTCTCCAAAGAAGATATACAGATTGCCAACAGACACATGAAAGAATGCTCAACATCATTAATCATTAGAGAAATGCAAATCAAAACTATAATGAGGTATCATCTCACACCAGTCAGAATGGCCATCATCAAAAAATCTACAAACAATAAATGCTGGAGAGGGTGTGGAGAAAAGGGAACCCTCTTGCACTGTTGGTGGGAATGTAAATTGATACAGCCACTATGGAGAACAGTATGGAGGTTCCTTAAAAAACTAAAAATAGAACTACCATACGACCCAGCAATCCCACTACTGGGCATATACCCTGAGAAAAGCATAATTCAAAAAGAGTCATGTACCAAAATGTTCATTGCAGCTCTATTTACAATAGCCAGGACATGGAAGCAACCTAAATGTCCATCGACAGATGAATGGATAAAGAAGACGTGGCACATATATACAATGGAATATTACTCAGCCATAAAAAGAAAGGAAATGGAGGTATTTGTAATGAGGTGGATGGAGTTAGAGTCTGTCATACAGAGTGAAGTAAGTCAGAAAGAGAAAAACAAATACAGTATGCTAACACATATATACGGAATCTAAGGAGGGAAAAAAAAAAGAAAAAAAGGCCATGAAGAACCTAGTGGCAAGACGGGAATAAAGACACAGACCTACTAGAGAATGGACTTGAGGATATGGGGAGGGGGTGGGGTGAGATGTAACAGGGTAAGAGAGTGTCATGGACATATATACACTACCAAATGTAAAATAGATAACTAGTGGGAAGCAGCCGCATAGCACAGGGAGATCAGCTCGGTGCTTTGTGACCACCTAGAGGGGTGGGATGGGGAGGGTGGGAGGGAGGGAGATGCAAGAGGGAAGAGAAATGGGAACATATTGTATATGTATAACTGATGCACTTTGTTATAAAGCAGAAGCTAACACACCATTGTAAGGCAATTATACTTCAATAAAGATGTTTAAAAAAAAAAAAAAGAATCCACCTGCCAATGCAGGGGACACGGGTTCGAGCCCTGGTCCGGGAAGATCCCACATGCCGCGGAGCAACTAAGCCCATGCGCCACAACTACTGAGCCTGTGCTCTAGAGCCTGCAAGCCACAACTACTGAGCCCATGCGCCACAACTACTGAAGCCTGCACACCTAGAGCCCATGCTCCGCAACAAGAGAAGCCACCGCAGTGAGAACTCCACGTACCGCAACAAAGAGCAGCCCCTGCTCACCGCAACTAGAAGAAAGCCCGCGCGCAGCAACAAATACTCAACGCAGCCAAAAATAAATAAATAGAATAAAATAAAATGAAACATTACGAAAAATTTTAAAAAAGGAATCTGCTGTATAAAAATAAGTAAAATAAAATTCAAAAAAAAAAAGAAAAAAAAAAAGAAATGAAATGGAGGTATTTGTAATGAGGTGGATGGAGTTAGAGTCTGTCATACAGAGTGAAGTAAGTCAGAAAGAGAAAAACAAATACAGTATGCTAACACATATATATGGAATCTAAGAAAAAAAAAAAAGGTCATGAAGAACCTAGTGGCAAGACAGGAATAAAGACAGAGACCTAATAGAGAATGGACTTGAGGATATGGAAGGGGGAGGGGTGAGATGTGACAGGGTGAGAGAGTGTCATGGACATATATACACTACCAAATGTAAAATAGATAGCTAGTGGGAAGCAGCCACATAGCACAGGGAGATCAGCTCGGTGCTTTGTGACCACCTAGAGGGGTGGGATAGGGAGGGTGGAAGGGAGGGAGATGCAAGAGGGAGGAGATATGGGAACGTGTGTATATGTGTAGCTGATTCACTTTGTTATAAAGCAGAAACTACCACACCATTGTAAAGCAATTATACTTCAATAAAGATGTTTAAAAAAAAATGCACATACCTTAATTTAAAACTACTTTATTGCTAAAAAATGCCAAAACAATTACAATGGTAAAATCAAAGATCAGTGATCACAGAATACCATAACAAATACAATAATGATGAAAAAGTTTGAAACACCATGAGAATTACCAAGATGTGACACAGAGGCACAAAGTAAGCAAATGCTGTTGGGAAATGATGCCTATAGACATGCCCAAGTTAAGGCTGCCACAAATGTTCAATTTGTGAAAAACACAATACCTGCAAAGGGTAAGAAAGCGAAGAGCAATGAAACAAGGTATGCCTGTACGTATTCTAATGGCCTTGCTGCCTGAATTTTCTGATTTGTTACTTCAGCTCTCCACCTTACAACAGTGGGTTCAGTAAAATGAATACTAAAGGGGGAAAGAGAGAGAAGAAACTACTAGCGAACTACCATGAAACATGACCAGAGTTTACTTTTGTTTTCAGCTTATCTTTTGTTTTTGTGGGAATTACCCACAGAAGCCAACAGTTTCCGTGGGACTGCCATCTGACAGCAGCTGTTTATTTTCTTACTCTTTGTTATGAACTACAAATGCCCCAACCTAACGTTTGTGATCACCAGTAATCAATTGTGCATTTCTGCTTCCACTGATGCATAGTGAGGCTGGTAGGGTTTGTGAAAATTGTCAATCCCATCTTTTTTTTTTTTTTTTAACAAATGTTAAGTTTATTATTAGAGTGTTGACAAGCATGGCAGAGACTAAAAATATAGTTCCTTTTCGAAATAAAATATTCAGCATTTTGACAGGCTGAGGATTTATTTGGCAATAATTTCTTGGTTAAAATTCCCTGAGGTTTGTTTATATGGCTATTTTAGTTCTTTATTTTAAGTACATCAGCATTTTTCCACAGCCTCAACCTATTCTCATCTCAGCATGCAGGAAGTTAATAGGTAGCACAGAAGCTCATTATTTTAATTCCAGTAAAAACATAACTGGCTAAAGAAGCATGAGTACTAACGCCATTCCTCCTGGTACCCTGAAGAACCAGCAAAGATGACCACAAACTCAAACTCATCATGGCGATCAGGACCACTGGTCCAGGTGATGAAAGGGATGGGCTCAGCCACTGTCAGTTCCAAATAATCTACAGGCACTGCCTGTAAATATGGAATAAGGACCACTTGGAATTTTGTTTTTCTAACGTGACAAAACTTCAAAAGATTTTTTTAAAGAAACATAAGAGGAATGTAGTTCCATTTAAGGTGTTTGCCCACCTAGATTATACACTTATTCCAGGGGTACCACCATTCTTCAAAACATCTGTGGAATTCCTGTTTGGAATTGATCTCAGATATAGTTTATGGAATGCATCAGAAAATGTCTTGTTAGTTTCTAATCACATATGAATGAGATTAAAAAGTTAAATTACTTAACTTACTTACCAGACTGGGCTCCAGATGCATTTTGCATTTTCTAAATAGCAGATCTTCTCACAACCAAGTTTGCCACCAATAAATCCTTCAAAACCACATGCCTTGGTCTGACAGGAATTCCAATAAGAGAATTCCAAAAGGGATTAGAATAATGGCAGAATCATTGGAATAAGTGTATAGCCTTCCAACCTAAGAACTCTGAACTGGGCATTTGGATCTGTAAGATCAGGCACACTTCAATTAAAAAAGAACAAAATTCTAACATTCTTTCATTCAACTAGTGGTGAGTGAGTGCCAGGCACTGTTCCAGGGGATGCAGCAGCAAACACATTAGATTTAGCCTTTGCTCTGTGACTATACCAATCTTGAGAGAACCAATTTTAAGAAGTGATCTAAAATGCTATTTTAGAATTATATTAATTTGAACTATCTCAGAAAAAAATATGCATAGAATAGGGTGCTTTGAAAGTTGGAAAGTGAGGGGAAAGCTTTTGAAGTCCTTTCTTCTGTTTTTGTTTTTTGTTTTGGTTTGGTTTGTGGGTTTTTTTGTGTTTTTTGTACAGGACTTTGAAGCAAGGCAGGGAAGTACATTTGTATCCAGCTAAATTTAATTTGAATGCCTAGATAGCCTCTAAGCATTAGGATGGCTACTCAAGCAGGAATGTACCACTGAAACTACCTACCTACTTCACAGTGGCTGTTATGAGACAAAGGACTAAAACCTTAAAGTGATGTTTAATTAAAGTATATTTGCCATCATCAATAACATCAACATTATCTGCTAGTTGAGAGATGTCTTATGTTTCATCCTTTTGAGGGATGAAAGCAAAAGTAGTTCAGGAAGGTCAATTAAATTTAATTCACTTCCAGTCAACAAATATAATTCAGACACCAGGAATGGTGCCAAGATGGGAGGATACAAAAATGAATGTTCTAGTGAGATTTCATCAGTTGCAAGGAACTCATCCTAGTGATATCAAGTATTGGGGTCTTACTGAGAATAAGTAATAGGAATGCACATTCTCCCAGTTTCAGCTGAACAAGCTCTAGAAGCTCATTCCTTTCCTTCTACCCATCTAGATATTTGGCAATCCCTTAAGCTTAGTGGTATCTTGGGGTAAGGGAAATAATCTCGTTCATGAGATCACAGTAGTTAGGCAGACAATATCTAGAAAGACAGGCAGCTTGATATTCCCATCCAGAAGAAGACCAGAATCTTACAAAACAGAATTGCATTGCAGTGGGAATACCAGAGCATCACCTCATATTGGGTGGAGCCCTTCATCCCTTCTGAGAATTCAAGGGCTGTCACTCAGAGTGCTCCTCCCACTTTCCAAGTCACCCCCAAATTTGGGGGTGAGAGACATTCAGCTGATCTACAACCAGGTCCCCTTTTCCCTGCCCCTTTTCCCAAGCCCTACCTTTCTCTCCTTTAGGTCCTCAAGGACTGGTCCATATCAGAGAATAACCTTACACAGTTTTTTCATAAATGATGTTATCATTACATCTAAGAAATGAAAGTACCTGCCCTCATTATTCATGTTTATTTCATCTATATTTCTCTTGTGTCCTAAGTTCTTGACTTTCTAAGATTTTTAGATGCTGTGTAGCCGGTGTCTGTTGCTGCACTCCTGGCCACCCACTACCCACCCCCCCAAATCTCCTTGATGAGCAAGCACCAAAATTGTTGGGACTGAATCTCAGACTAAGGAAAATTACTCATCCAACCCAAGGATTCTCTCTTCATTAGAAAGTATTAATCAATCATCCCCAACTCTTTAAAAATATTAACTGATTACACCCAACTGTCTAAAGATTCATTCCTAAAATCCCACCAATTCAAATTAGTTCCTCCAGACCGCCTTGAAAAATGAAGAAGTGGTACTGCTCTCTGGAAGTACAAGTCCCTTTCAACACACAGGTCTATGAATATGTTAGTATATATAAATATATACAAATTCTCCTTTTAAGTTACCATTATATAAATGAGTAGTGGGTGTAACTGAAATTTAGGAATATAATTGGCACTGTCTACTCTGTTCTTTAAATTAATTAAATATAAGAAATGTACATTCAGTAAAATTAAATTACTGAGATTAATGGTTCGAGATGGGTAAAAATTCAAATAATTTCTTCTCATATAGGGAAGTTTTGTGAGCAAAAAGTGAGAATTGAAATTGACCTGTGCCACTGGCTTTTTCTGTGACCTTATTACTATCCCTAAGAAGTTAAGGAATACATTTTTAAATCATGCAAATTTGTAGTGCCTTTGACATTCCAGTCACCTTAGTGGCCAAGAATTTAGATAATAAATGATGGAAAAGGAAATTGCCCTCAATTTTGTTCAAATCTAAAGATGATGATGTATATTTTTTTCTTTGCCATCCAGTGAAGAGTCCCCTGCTGTGTCTTATCTTCTAACATTCTATCACATACCTGCTTTGAATCTATGCATAGTGAATGTTATATTTACTCTTTCAAAGTATCTTGTAACTGCATGATCAGAATATAGGAAGACTTCATTTGTTGGTCTATACCTTCATTCCTTTGACATTATACAGTGCCTAATATATGCCAGGCATTGCACTGGACTTTGAAAATATAAAGATGAAGATACAGTCTCTATCCCCAAGGAACTTAAAGTATATCTGGGAAGATAGACGGATAGATTACTAATGATGACAGAATGTGATGAATACATTAATGAAAACATGGACAAAGTGCTTTGGAGGCTGAGAGGCGGTAGTGAATAATATATTCTTTAAAAATTCAGGATTAATCAAAGTTATTTCTGCCACCTTTGGACTAAACTGAAACGGCAGTTGTAAAGTGGATGAATTGTGAACACACACACACATACACACACACACACACATATACACTCACCTGTAAGAGTACAATTTCAGATTTCAACGTAAAGTTGTATCATGTACCTATTTCACAGCTGAGGCAATGGAGACATGCACTTCTCTGGAGTCTCGGTCAGTTTCGGGGCTGTCAGGGCTGACCCTGGCATAGTCTGGCACATTTATTGGTTTTCTCTGCCTTGTTTGCTAGAGAATATTGTGCAACAGCGGACCTTTGTGATTTCCAAGTATTCAGAAGAATGCTGTTTGACCACTGAACAAATTCTTCTTGACTGCTTTGGATTAAGAATTGCTACTCTGCTGAAATTAAGCCAAAGCAGCATTCAGGAAGCAAAGTATTTTATTTGAATGCAACATAAATCAAAGCCGGAAATGGGGGCTGCTTGGGCCCCCCATTCTGATGCCCTCTTGAGTCAGTGAATTCCATTGTCAAATCTCTGCTTCCAGACCTTGGGAACACAGCTTCACGGATCTGCCTGTTCCAAACTCACACTTCCCATTGCTTTCATTCTGTGGCTTCTAGGCCTGTTTCAAGAATGCAATGCAAAATTATAATTTCATGGAATATTGTGCATTTTTTTCTAATGGAGGCCGCTTAAATTATCAAATTTCATTGATTACCAAGCCACATAGATGACTGACCAATGGTTACAATTTGAATGGTCCATGAAAGGAAAAATAAATGGAATGATTCCAAAGTAAATATGGGGCCTTTCATGGCTCTTGTTAGGGTTTTTCCTCTTGGGATAGAGATGCAAAGAACTGAATGATGACTGAGGAATGAGAATCACTATTACCTTTGTGCTGTGTCTTTGATGAACACGCCCCACCCCCCAAGAGGTGGCAATAGTCAATAGGCCTACTCACTGTGGGATCTTAGTTAAGCTATTTTAGATTCTTCCTAGCTTTGGTAACCCACCTATAAAAATAAAACAGAAAACTGTATTGAATATTTGAAGCACTCAAATAAAAGATGATATAAGAGTAGAGAAAACCTCATTTTTATTTCATTGAAATAAAATATTGCTATGAACTGAATGTTCGTGTCCCCCTACAATTCACACTTTAAAGCCCTAATGTGACGGTATTCTGAGATGGGGCCTCTAGGAGCTAACTAGGCCTCCATGATAGGATTAGCGTCCTTATAAGAAGAGGAAGAAAGCTAGCCTCTCTCTCTCCACCATGTGAGGATACAAGGAGAAGACCACCACCTGCAAACCAAGAAGAGGGCCCTCACCACACACCAGATCTGCTGGTACCTTGAACCTGGACTTCCCAGCCTCCAGAACTGTGAGAAATAAAAGTTTGTTGTTTAAGCCACCTACTCTATGGTGATTTGTTACAGCAGCCTAAACTAAGACAAACATTATTTAGAAAACAATTAAAGTGACACGTTATGTCAAGAGATTCTCAAACTTGTAAAATTAGAAACTCTTCGTTTTAGCTCTGTGACATCTTTACATTTCTCTCCTCTTTTCAAAATAAATTGAAAAAATATATAAAATTTATATGTAGTGCATTTTTAATAATAAAAGTGATACATGCTCGCAGTAGAATTTGAGACAGTACAGAAATTGAAAAAAGCATGAATTTTTACTACAACAACCACTGCTTCAATAAAATCCGTATCCATTGGATACATTCCTAGAAGTGGAAATAATGGATCAAAGAGTATGTACATTCAAAATTTTGATAGATATTTGTCAAATATTCTCTAAAATCTATGCCTCAACCAACAATATTTGTTCCCATGCACCTCCCCACATTGGGTATTATCAAGCTTTTAAATTTTACCAATTCTGTGGTTCTGAAGAACCTAGGGGCAGGACAGGAATAAAGACACAGACATAGAGAATGGACTTGAGGATACGGGGAGGGGGAAGGGTAAGCTGGGACGAAGTGGGAGAGTGGCATGGACATATATACACTACCAAACGTAAAATAGATAGCTAGTGGGAAGCAGCTGCATCACACAGGGAGATCAGCTTGGTGCTTTGTGACCACCTAGAGGGGTGGGATAGGGAGGGTGGGAGGGAGATGCAAGAGGGAGGGGATATGGGGATATATGTATGTGTATAGCTGATTCACTTTGTTATAAAGCAGAAACTAACACACAATTGTAAAGCAATTATACTCCAATAAAGATGTTAAAAAATATTTTTTACCAATTTTAGAGGTTTAAAAAAATAGTATTTGATTGTGGTTTCAATGTGCATGTATTTGATTATAGGAAACTGAGCAAAGTTTTGCTTTTATTAAAGTCAATTGGAAGATCTTATTTCAGAGGGAATTTTATAGTATTTCTTGAAATACTAGATAATGCCCTGAGATAATCTAATAAATTAAGGGCAACCTAACTTAAGTTAGAATAATAAAAATGGAAAGTACAACTCTTTTTTCTGTGGGTTTGTTGACTTTTTTATTGAAGTATAGTTGATTAACAATGTTATATTAATTTCTGCTGTACAGCAAAGTGATCCAGTTATACATACATATACATTCTTTTTCATATTCTTTTCCATTATGGTTTATCTCAGGATATTGAATATAGTTCCCTGTGCTATACAGTAGGACCTTGTTGTTTATCCATTCTATATATAATAGTTTGTATCTGCAAAGCCCAAACTCCCACTCCATCCCTTCCCTTCTCCCCTCCCGCCTGGCAACCACAAGTTTGTTCTCCATGTCTGTGAGTCTGTTTCTGTTTCATAGATAAGTTCATTTGTGTCATATTTTAGATTCCACATATAAGTGATATCATATGGTATTTGTCTTTCTCTTTCTGACTTACTTCATTTAAGTATGATAATCTCTAGTTCCATCACTGTTGCTGCAAATGGCATTATTTTGTTCTTTTTATGGCTCAATAGTATTCTACTGGATATATGTGCCACTTCTTTATCCATTCATCTGTCGATGAACATTTAGGTTGTTTCCATGTTTTGGCTATTGTGAATAGTGCTGCTATGAACATACGGGTACATGCTTCTTTTTGAATTATACTTTTGTCCAGATATATACCCAGGAGTGGGATTGCTGGATCGTATGGCAACTCTATTTTTAGTTTTTTGAGGAACCTTCATACTGTTCTCCATAGTTGCTGCACCAACTTACATTCCCACCAACAAGTGTAGGAGGGTTCCCTTTTCTCCAGTATTTGTTATTTTTAGACTTTTTAATGATGGCCATTCTGACTGTGTGAGGTTGTACCTCATGGTAGTTTTGATTTGCATTTCACTAATAACTAGCAGTGTTGAGGAAGGTACGACTTTAAAACAAGCAAAATAAAATGTGAGACGGCTGTGGAAAGCAGTAAAGGAAACAAAAAAAAGAAGCCATGATAAATGGAAAACATGAAATCAGATGGCAGAAATATATAATATATTCTAATATAATAATAATTATATAATATTATTTATCATATATATAATATACTACCATTATTACTAAAATATAAATTAAAACAGAGATCTAAAGACAGACATCTACAGCATCTATATTATTAATTGTTAATGTTATCTCCAATATTTTTTATTTTATTAAAATATACAGAAAGGTTGAAAAGACTGTGATGGAAAAAAGGATGCAACAGTTAAATATGGACCAAATAAAGATGCAATCACAGTTTTAATATTTATATGTAATACATTATATTTAATCTAATAGTAATATTAGGGAAAACAGAATTTAAGGTAAAAGAAATCATAAGGTATATTTCTTGGGCAAAGATGGATTATTTAGAAATGGTGTTATCTCATTACATGGTGAATACTAAAGTTGGAGGACTACCTCACAAATCTCACTAAATCTAAATCTCATTAAGATTATAAATGTGAAGATAAAGGTATAAAATTAATGGGAGAAAATATTGGAGGATTTCTTGAAAAAGTTCTCAAAAGCAGAAACCATAAAAAAGTAAAAATTAATGGATTATATCAAAATTAAAGATTTCAGGTTTCAAACATCTGTAGCTTACATGATAGAACATACAAAAAACCCCTGCAAAATGGCAGGGGAACAAAAAGGAAAACCTGTAGAGAAGTGGGCAAAGGGTATACACAGACAATTCACAGAAGAGAAAACCCAAGTAGCTAGCTAGTCTGGGAATGAACACTCAGCCTAACTGGTAATTTTTTTAAGTTTTTTTTTTTTTAATATTTATTTATTTATTTATTTTGGCTTTGCTGGGTCTTAGTTGCAGCACACGGGATCTGCGTTGTGGCATGCGGACTACTTGGTTGCAGCATGCGGACTACTTAGTTGTGGCATGCAGACTCTTTAATTGCGGCAATGCATGTGGGATCCAATTCCCCAACCAGGGATCGAACCTGGGCACCCTGCATTGGGAGCACGGAGTCTAACCCACTGGACCACCAGGGAAGTCCCCTAACTGGTAATTTTTAAAAATGCAAATTTTTTAAAAGATAGGCTTCACTGGCCTTGCCCCAGGACCTCCCCTTTTGTCTGTTGAAGAAATAATGAATGAGTGAATGAATATACCTTGAACAAGAAGAACACTGTCTACCTGTGTACCTCTTCCAGCCTCAAGCAAGAGGCATCACTGGATCTCAGGCCCCACTTTGGACCTGATTACTTACACCATAACATCTACAGTTGGATGTGATTCTGTTTTCCTCTAACTCCCTAACTTATCTGCTTGTACCTTTCCCTTGCATTAGATATGTGTTGCCTTCTACTGCAGTTCTTTGTAGATATATCCTACAATATACATGCCACATGCAGGAGCTCTTAGTCATCTAGAATTCTCTGCAGTATGAGCACAATATTTTGTACGTAAGAGCAGTCCGATAAATATTTATGTAACTGAATTAGGTGGAAGCATGGTATGACAAACTCCCAGCTAGTAGTCAGGAAACCATACAAGCTTTGAAAATGAATAAAAATGAAGGGGAAAAAAAAGGACAAAGTTGAACTAGATCAGAAATTTCCAAAGTATGCTCCAGGGAACACAAATCCTATAAAATGCTACCAGAATAAAGGGTCCTGGGTCAAATAATTTTGGAGAGTACCACGTAATAGACCCCCACCCAGCCCCTTTGGGGGTCACAAGCAGTGGTGTGCTGGGGCCATCTTGTTCCCACTTGCACAAGTCAATTGTTGAATTTTCAGGAATTTTGTGAGCCAAATGTTATACACGGTTATTATTAAAAATTAAATTAGATAACTTAAATTAAATGAATTGTATTAAAAACCAAGGTAATAATTACTCAAAACAATACTTCCTAATTATTTTACTACATTTTGTTTTTATTATACTCTTGAGATTGTATACGTCTGTTGTATGTATTGTAGAGTATGTAATACTGTGCTACTGTGTGCATCTCTCCACAACTTCACAATCATTGATGTTGTGTTGGTGGCTGGTAATGGACCTTAGTAGGAATATTTACACCACAGAAGTCAATCACAGAAATCACCTGCAAAGCAGAGCTTTATCTCTGGAGAATTGGTTGTTAAATATTTAATATGTGATCACCTATCACAAACATATCAGTCTATTGAAATCCCACTAGCCTTACAGTAAACACACCTGCTTAATTATCTAAGTTACTGTTTTGAACTTTATTTGCTCATGAAATTCTTTTAATGCATTATATGTATTAACATCCTGAGACAGTACTTTGGGAAAGACTGGATTAGATGATCGCTAAGGCTTTTTCTAGTTCTTACGACACACGTAGATGGCAAGCCTTCACATACAAACTTACTGTCTCACTTCTTAGCTTTTCAATTTATTGAGGGTGTGGATAAAGTTAACCAATGCTACCTTTAAAAGTAAGGTCAAAATAATTTAAAAGGAGTCCTACTTTCTAGGAACTATTAACTGATTTATTTACAATTCCTAGGTTCAAAGCAATTTGGTTAAGGGCAGAGTATTATATTCAAAGATTCTATTTTTAGTCCATCTGTGAGCAAGGAACTTCATGCCTCTAAATCTCATTTTCTTCATCTGTAAAACGGGGTACTTTACAGGATTTTTGAGAAAGCAGACAAGGTTACATACGAGGAATCACATGGAAAGCTTGCAGATATTATATATGAAAGGAAGTATGATTTGAGTGTTTCCCTCTGAAAGTGGTGTGACAAATGTGGTTCATGAACCATCTTTAGCTGAGTTTGCCAGATCTCAGAAGGCTTCTCCCAAATGCCCATAGCGAAGGGGAGAAATCCTTGGCTCAAACTCCAGAGCAACCTTGCCTGCTTCAAGCGATAGCTCAAATGTGATTGTTAAGACGCCTCTTGGCTTCATGACCGAGCTTACAGAAAACTGCAGATATGTTTTCAAAAGATCTAATCGAAGCCAATTGTATCCAGACTGATAGTAAATGTGAAGAGGCTGGGTGGTCCCAGCACAGATGGCATTCGCGGTTGGGTATTTTTAAGAAGTGGCCCTTATAATTGTGAGCAGTTACAGTTTGGAGAGGCCACATGAGATTAGACTTAAGCTCAAGGAAAGGTGATTTTAATCTCTCAGGTCAGCCTAGTATAGCCCAGATCTGCTCTGGAATAATATTTTCATAAATATGGACATTTTCATCTTTCCTAAGGGTCTAAACATGTTCACCTGCCCCTAGGAGGTTGCTTTCAAAGGTGAGTATGAAGAGAGGGGAGGAGAAGACGGAGGAAGCTATAACTAGCTCTCTTTCTCTCTTTGATCCGAAACAGGTAAAAGGATGGCAAAATGCCCAGCAAGTGCTTCCCCTTTGGCTGGCCCCCCCACCGAAGGATTGGGGCTCCTCATCTGAGGGCCACTGTGAAGCCCTTCTTCTTTTGCTTGCAGTGGTGACCTGCTAGGTGGTTAATAACCAGGGCGGCATGTGCACCAACTGGCCAGAATGGACCCCAGCTCTGGTGCTGTGAGCCACACCCTGGAGGCCCAGACCTGGGTGCTTGGGGTGACAGGAGCCATAGTGGGAAGGAGGCTCAAGGAAACAGCTAATGACCCACCCAAGTGGACTTATTTCCTATTATAACAACTGCTCTGGGTACACCAGAGCATACTGCATACTGCATAGCATTCAGCATACTGGCTGAATGTCAGCCCTGCTTGCCTATACCTCTCCTCGGAAGTAAGACTTTGCTAATGACACATTTTCCAGTTTCCTGACTCTAGCCACGTGGGATGATTCAGGTATGAGCAGCTACAGAATCAATGGTGTAAGTAATAGTACAATGACCATCTATGTTTTGCTTAGGAATAAAAAAGTGGCACCACCACTTCTTCACGTACCAGAGCGTTCAGTGCTTTTATTTCGCGATTATCATCTTATTTTATCCTCAGAACAGCCCTACTGGATAAATATTATCACCCTTATATTATAGATGAACGTTTAGATCATAGATGGTCAGATCACTAACAAAGTCACACAACTAATAATTGATAGAGTTAAATTTACAAGTGGGTCTGTCTTGCTAGCACAAAGGGGCTCTTTCTACTGTACCAGACAACAAAGTGGTGGAAAGCACAGGCTCTGGAACCACACTGCCTGGATTTGAACCCCATCTCTGTCACTTATCTCTGCTAAGTTCCTCAGCAACTATGTGTCTCAGTCTCCTCACCTACAACACGAAAATAATGGCATTTTTCTCAGTTTTGTTGGTGGGTTAAATGAGCCATAGTCTTTGGAAGAGTCCAGGCACATAGTAATCCCCCAATAAATGTTAGACTTCTTGCACTCGCATCCCTCAAGACTGCCACCAAAGTCCGGCCTACTCATGGTCCGGATCTTTCTAGGTCAATGGATCTGAAATCTACTTCTTAATTTCACCTAGTTTCTACGCCCAGGCCAAACACTGGGAACCTAAGAAAATAGATTCTTCAGGCCTCCTTTCATCCTGAAATACATAATTTCCGAGGTAATATTAGGCACTTCTGCTAACTGCTGACTCTTGGTTATACTTTAATTTTCACTTTAATTCACTTAATTGACTTACTTATTAAGTTGATGAAGTCTCTAATGCTCGAGAGAGAAGAGAGCCCCCGGGGGTAGTGGAGATAGGAGCGTGGGGGCTGAGGGGGCAGGCTGACTTGGGTAGGGCCCCGGCTTATGAGATTTTTTTAGAACTGAACAGTTTCATAGGTTTTATTATTATTCACGTATGGTGAGGTCAACAGATCAAGAAACGAAAACCATTGAAAAGATAGTCTGTCACTCACAGCTCCCAAGAGGAGGGGGCACCTCACACCACACCACAAGGGGTCATACGGGGAAACCTCAGGGTGGGCAGGAGAAGGAGGGAGAAGGGGAACAGCTGTGGGCAAGAGCCTCGATAGTGGTTTCTGCAGGAAGGAACGAGCGGGGCAGTGTGTGCTAGGTAGGATTGGGCAGCTTGAATAATTTCAGTGGGCTCTGGGACACAGGGGCTGTCCCTAGTTGTCTGGTGCCTGGCTCTGGGGTGATTAGGGCAGGTGAATAGTGGCCCAGAGGGTGAGGACCAGTTAAAGGAGGTGTTCGGATGTAGATTCTGGATCGGTTGGTTTGTATTTGAAATGTGCACTTGTGGACAAGTTGTTGACTATCTCTAGGAATTGGCCAGCCCTGGGAGAGTCAGTCCTTCCAGAGTCAGCAAGGACCCAGATGTCAAAGCGTCAGAACGCAGAAAACAAGAGACATGGTGACTATACCGAAGCGTGGGGCACGAGACACGTGTGTTAGAGAGAGGGAAGAATTCAGAGAGTGAAGAGGACGAGCCAGCCTCCCTAGAAGCACCTGTGCAGGTGCTCTCAGCCTGACTGTCTTTCTCCCCTCCTTCGTTACCCCTTCCTCCACGAGGGCCTCAGCACTACTTAGCCAGCCTTCTCTTCTCCCCCGTCTGTTCCTGGCTGCTCCTGCCCACCTCTCCCCATCCTCCCCCCCACACACCTGGTTGTCAAGGCTCTAGTCTCCCCTTGGCTGGGCCCTGGAAAGCCTGGCTGGCTCCTCAATCCTTGCTTCTCCAGAAGGCAGAGACTCTGTCACACTTCAACCCTTTCAATTAGAGTACACAAACAGGCCTTTTTACTGAGTAGCCACGGGCAGCAAAGACACACACAGACTCACAATGCGGCACATTCATCAGTAAAATGTGAACTTCTGGGTCTGGGCTTACATTTCAATGCGCTTTGTCAAACAGTGATCTGTGCCCTCCCAGAGGGGCAGGGCCAGGGCAGAGCTCTGAAGCTGACCAGGCTCAGCATTTGGGCAAATAGCCTAAATGCCTTCTGGGTGTGGTTGAAGCCCCTGAGTCATCTTTGTGCTGTACCCGTTGGGCAGAAGAGTCAACGATACCAAGGAGACCCCCCCAGAGGTGCCCCTTGTATTCCTCACTTTGTGGTACTTGCAAACTCAGTGTGGATCGTTTGCAAGTTAACTGGGAGAAGGACAGGAATTTAGGGTCAGGATGGCAAGAAGTTTCCATGTGTTCTGGGGCTGTCCCGAGGTCTGTCTGCTAGAAGCCAGTTTAACATGGATGAGAAAAAGGCAGCCATGCTTCCTTCCTTCTGGTTGACACTTTGTAAACCGACATAAAGCCCTAGATCTAAAACCACCAGTTTTCCTACCCTATGGTAACATTCTGAAGTTCTGTCTTAGGACTGGGGAGGTTTCCGTGAAGTTCCCTCAGCTAGAAGCTTTACTTCTAGTAAATTAAACTGCATAGAAGTGAGACAAACATGAGTATAATTACATAACTGTTTTCTCATTGAGAAACCCTCCCATGTGAGATATTTCAAGCCACTTTGGACAAGGCAACATTTCCTTCTATAATTAAAAAAAAAGACCTGACACAAAAAGATCAAAAAAATTGTATAAGAATTGACCTTTTAAACTCTGATTTTTTTTTTTTGTATCTCAGTATTGCTGTATACAATATTGATATAAGGTTTTACAATAAAACATGCATTTAAACACTTCTGCAGTAAATAAGCCCAGATTATCAGCAGTTATTACAAAATCTGGAGTTTGCTGAAAAGATTTCTTTTCCTCCCATTTTTCTCAGAGTACTTGTAAAACATGAAGTCCAAATGCCTGAGCTTTTCCCAGCATCTCTACACAGTTTCTGCTTCTTCTGATCACATCTTTCAATCTCCCACTTCATTCTGCCCACCTAGAAAGACCCCCATCCTTTCATCTGCTAACCTCTTACCCACCCCCATGGTCAAGCCCGACTTCTTTTCTGGCCTCAGTTCCTTCCTTCCAATGCAGAACGAAAGCTGCTGATAGGATTGCCTTGGCAATTAGCCCAGGATGACCATGAAATTGTTCACCCATTGCTCTCTTGTAAACTGTCACTTAAACACTTTAATGCTGTTTAATTTTTCCCTGAGTTACATCGTTATCTTCCCACATGGGCTGTAAGTTCCTGGCGGGTCAGCACTTCTAGTTTTTGCATCCCTGAGAGAGCCCAGCAGAATGGTCCTAGGAGGTAATTTCACTGCTGTGAGGTCTTATTTTTGCCATTTAATCCCTTACTGCCTATGTTCTGTGAGCCCACTTAAACTTTTACGAAATGCCATGTGCTTTACATCTTTCTGGTAATCTGAAACTTTTAGTTCTGTTTGTTTTGGAACCTGGAACACATATAAACTGTTCTGTGAAGAACTTTCTTTAAAATGGGAAGATTAGAAGATTTGAGTAAATAAGTTCTTTCCCATCAATGACTTTTAAAGATTTATAGACCAATATAAGTTAGAGCTTAGTCAATGTTACTTCTTAAAAATGTCTAACTTATATTTCCAGATTCTGTCCTAATCAAGCTTTCTTGTGCAGTAAGACAAGCCAAAACATTTCCAGAGCTGTGATTAAATGAAGGCCAGCAAGAGGCTATTGAGCTGGTGAGGCTGAATTACCCCTATTCACTTCATCTCCAGAAATATTAGAGGGCTCAGCTAACTGCACTGACTTGAAACATACCAGGGAGACCCAATCTATGAGATGGTAAGAAAGATTTTTGTTTTATTGCCAGACTTGAAACCAGGCCTGAGTGGTACTTAAAATTTCAATTACATGAGCAAAGGGGCTTCTTTACACTTGAGGAAGGGAACTCACATCTCCAAGTTAGAATAGGTTCAACAAAGGGGGTCTATGAGCCATATGTTGGTTGCCTCTACTCATCATGAAATAAGAGTGCCTGCTTCAGCAGCTTAAAACACAAAACAAAACAAACAAACAAGCATACATGCACAGATCTGGCTTTCACTCTTGGGGACAGAGCCACTGTGAGTGTTCTGTCAGTCCTCTTTTCCTCCAGAGATGCACCAGTCCTGCAGTGTCAGAGGCACAAGAGTCTGCTCCAGCACAGAAGTGCCAACTGAAATTGCAAGAGTCACCTGTAAGGGCGCTGAGATCTCTGAGTCATTTAGTCACTAATCTGGTGGTAGCCCCGACCCAGAAGAACCAGAGGCAACATCTGTGCTGTGTTTTGAGAAGGCTTGGGGTGTCTCAGCCGCCCGCAGTCAAGCTTCAAATACCACCATTACAGAGGCGGCCCTTCAGGTTAGACCACCACCTCCTATTAAAATGCAGCATAAACACAAACACACATGCACACATGAGCATACACAACCCTGGGACCAGGGAAAATGCATGCAAATACCCCAGGCCTGACCCTCACAGGATCTGACCCTCACAGGGCCTGCCCTGGAGCCTGAGTCACTAAGAATCTCTCCATAAGGCATGTGTCTCGGTCAGCACAGCCTGCTGTAACAAAATACCATACGCTGGGTGGCCTAAACAACAGACATTTATTCTCACAGTTGTGGAGTCTGAGAAGTCCAAGATCAAGGTGCCGGTCGATTCGATTCCTAGTGAGAGGCCTCCTGCTGCCTTGCAGACAGCCGTCTTCCCACTGTGTCCTCACACGGCAGAGAGAGAGAGAGAGAGCACTCGGGTGTCCCTTCCTCTTCTTATAAGGGCATTAATCCCATAATGGGGGCCCCACTCTCATGACTTCATCTAAACCTAAGTATAGGCAGACCTCAGAAATATTGTAGGTTCAGTTCCAGACCACTGTGATAAAGTTAATATTCCAATACAGCAGGTCGCGTGAATTTTTTCGTTTCCCAGGGCACATAAAAGTTATGTTACATGATAAGATTCTATTAAGTGTGTAATAATTATCTCTAAAAAACCCACTGTACATGCCTTAATTAAAGAATACTTTATTGCTAAAAATCGCTAACCCTCATCTGAGCCTTCAGGAAGTCATAGTAGTAACATCAAAGATCACTGAATGCAGATCACCATATCAAAAATAATAATCATAAAAAAGTTTGGAGTACTGTGAGAATTACCATAATGTGATACAGAGACATGAAGTGAGCAAATGTGGTTGGAAAAATATACATTAATAAAACACTACTAAAAGTCATTTTAAAAGATGTGAGCAAAGGGATGAAAGTATATTGTTCTTAAGAAAACTCAGTCCTGATAAAGAAAGTGATGCTCTGTAAATCTACTCAACATAGTCCAAATTTGAAATTTGATAAAAATAATACATAGTTCATGTAGGAGAATAAACATAGAAAAATGGGGCAGGGGAATTTAAAGAACAGGAATAGGCGAACCGGAGAGAGGGTGAGCCTTAATGCTGTCAAATATTACAATATAAAGCTGCACTCACTTCCACCAGGATTCTTTCTCCTTCCGGAGGCTGAATCCCTCTGTCGTGCTTCTCTACCTCCCCTCTTTCCTACTGTATACCAATTGCCTGTTTATTTTGTCTCTCCCATTCTGCTGTAATCACTCAAGAGAACAATCTATGTTTTTTGAGATATGTCTTTAGCACCCAGCCCAGTGCCTGCACAAAGTGATGAATGAGTGAATGAACGACCAATTAAAGGGACAAAAAAGCAAGCACAAAACTGGCTACAATGAAGCTTAGTTCATTCCTTCTGAGATATCTAGGCGTCACTGTCATTACAATCTAAGCTGCTGCTAATGCCATCAAGTAGTAAATACTTATTTCCTGCAGATATGTCCCATTTCCTCTGTGTCTAAATTTACATTTAAGATAATGCATGCACATATTGTGCAGCACAGGGAATATAACCAATATTTTATAATAACTATAGAGTATAATCTATAAAAGTTTTGAATCACTATGTTGTACACCTGAAGCTAATATAACATTGTAAGACAACTATACCTCAATTAAAAATTTAATTAATTAATTAATTTAAAATTTTTTTACTTTAAAAAGAAAAGAAAAGAAAAGAATGCTTGCATTTGTAAACATGTCCATGTTTGAACAATTAAACTGCATGTCAGATTATGTTCCTAAGACTGCGCGGCAATGGAGACCTTTAAAGGCCAATGTCTCAGCCCCCTTTATGAGAAAAGATGCTTTAGATATTGTAGTTGAGAAATAAAAGCCAATGTCATGAGATCTATTTTTCCTTGGGAAAGTCAAGGAAGGGCACTGCATTTACACCAAGACGTGCTGACAATGCCTAACTACTTCGAATCTTATCTACACAAGCAGTAAATCCCCTCACCCATCGAGCTGGTAAGAGGGCGGGTTTGCTCCACCACTGCTGCCAGCCAAGTTTTCAGCCCTTTGCTACCTAAGAGGTTTCATTTCAGGATGGAGATGATAACGTGCCCAAATAGTACAATCCAAGTCCCAATGAATTTTAATAATGGCAACTCCCTTTGCAAAGCGGGAGAGAGAATACGCTGTCCTACTGTAAACTTCCTGCAGATCCACACAGTAATCTGACTACCTGTGCCCATACGGGTTACCAGAGGGCAGGATTCACCCAGGTAATGAAAGGTTAAATCTGGACTTAAAGTTACACACACCTCAAAACACATTTCATTTTGAGTTGTGTAATACAGCCCCAGTCTACCAACTGATGACTGGGTAGATTTCAAATTTCAGCTTTTATCAGCGTATAGCTCAGAGTTGCAGAATGCCAACTGGGCAAATGACTTTATGAAAGCAGAATGAATACACAAGCTCTAATATTATTAAAAGATGCAGTGAAGTTTTTTTAAGGGAGATAGGTAAATCTGATGAAAAAAATTTAGTTTAAGCAAATTGTACTTTAGAGTGCCCTTGAAAACATAATAAAAACTCTTCCCAAGTTAGAGGTGTACACATTTGGGTCTTTCACAATTTAGCCTTCACATCGTACAACTTCAGGGCCTGCACTTCTACCACAGGTGAGCCAGGCCGCAGATTTGATCTGGATGCCATAATGAGGATTCAGTCCATGGTCCTAAAACTTGTAGCTAGACTCCCCAAAGTCTGAATCTTTGAAGGAAAACAGCCTTGTTGGTGTTTATTTGTGTTTTTCCTTTGTTGCTTTTGGCCCCAATTATCTCATAAAAGAGCTTGAAGAACATGCATAAAACATGCATGAAAATATGCATAATATGCACAAAAGACCTTGAAAAACATACATATTGAAGAACATTCATAGAATTTAAACAAGGCTGATGCCTTTTTTATCTTCATAGCAGCTCTCTAAGGTAGGTATTGTTATCACAATAACTAGCCCCAAGATTCAAAAAGAACATACTTGAGGCAAAGGGGCTGCTGACTTACCCTAGAGAAGGAAAAGTTAAGTTTTCTGATTTCCCTTAGGTTGGAGGAAGATATCTCATTTCCCAGAAATCTCTTTGAGTTGGAGATGCCTGGAAATAGCTGTTTCTGGGGAAAGCAATAGGCTGAATCAAAAGTAACATACTAATTCTAAATCCTGGCAATTACATGTTGAGAGCTTGCCTAGATATTCTAGGTGCCACCGTGCAATAGGCCAGTGGTGTCGCTGACAGCTCAGTGCGTATCAGGGAAAAGACACACTCTCAGTGGGCGCCTCTTATAGCCACATTAATCCAACTGAAGTGTGATTCTGGATCACAGCCAGTCTACCCCACTGAGGCAAGGCCCCATGGAACACCAAGCTAGCAAAGGCGGACCTGACTAGCTAAGAAGATGAAGGATAGGAGAAGAAGGATAGTTAAAATATCTGTAGAGTGAGTTTTCAAGCATCGCTGATATTAAAAAGACACATGGAGTCCCAGCATCCCATGGCATCCAGTGGAAACAAAGGCAGTCACCTGACTCAGAGGACTGAGAGTGATCTGAATGAAGGCTTATTTTGAGCAGAAGCCATGTGGGCTTCAATGCAATGGTGTTAAATCATGAATATAGAACAATCCTGGCTAACAGAAAGTCATTGACCAAAAGACAGTGTTCACACTTCCAGAGTGACAGCAGCAAATATTCATAGTCTGCCTATCCTTCTCAGCCCCTAACAAGACGTATGACAAGTTCCAACATAGTCCTGATCTGGAGGAGGGAAGTCCAGCCACAGAGACAAGAGTAACACTCATCAAACCAGAAAAAGACATACCGCAGTCAGTATGTCTAAATTGGCTAGCCCAAATGGCAAGTGCCTTAGCAGTTCTGAGGACACAGGAATCCTTAAGGGTGAGCTGGACCCTCAAGGGTACATGATTTTAATTGGTAAGGAGGCAAGCATCCCATGGAGAGGAAGCAGCATGTAAGAAGAAAAGAAGGTGTTGGACATTGGAAACATGGAGAAAATCAAACTGTACAACAAAGACTTGACTCCCAAAACAAAAGCTTCACAATTGATGATCAGATCAGTGATTTTCAAACAACTTGAAAATTTCTCTAAGTAGTCATAGCAGAAAGTAATGAGAGAGCCAGTGGAACCCCCCATGCCGCCCAAACCTACCGCCACCCCTGCCAAGTATGTTTTAATCAGGAGATTCACCTTTGATCTGTTTTGTGTATTCAGATTCCAAGTAAGATTTTGCTTTAGAATAAGCTGCTTTAAAAAAAGCTTAAAAACATGATAAGGACCCTAACAACAAGAGTAACAAGATAAGTTACAAAATCATAATTTTTAAAAAGCCAAACCCAAGTGAAACTTAATTTCAGAAAAGTGACAAATCCTTTCTGGGAGAGAAGAGATTCACAGTGGCTTTTGTACTTGGCAGGGCGGTGGGAAGAGGAAAAAAATCTTTCATAGATGGGAATCAAGAGAAGCCAGTTGAACTTTGAACAAACATGTAACAGTTACACAGGCTCACTTGATGGACTAGAGTCCTGAGCAACACCAGCCAAAGAGCCAACTCTTTCTAACAGGCCTTCATCGAGTTCATGAAAAAGTCCATCCAAGACTGAAGGCGGGGAAGGAGCTTAAAGAGAGATTCCCGCTCAGGTACACAGGCCTTCTCCAAATACTAGGTAATGGCATGCTGAAGGCTGGAGGAAAGGCAGGAAAGTGGAGAGAATTCCCTGCCAGGCACACTAGGCCTTTGCTGAGTACATAGCAACAACCCTGTGAAGTCTGGGAGCGGGGTAGGAGGGGAGGGAGGAATCCCTCTAAGACACTCTGGACCTTCACTAAATGCCCGGTGGTGGCCCTCCAATGTCTGATGTGGGACAGAGGGCATAGAGAGATCTCCCAAGGAGTAGAAGTCTGGGGTGGAACTGGGAGCAAAGAGAACTCTGCAGAGACCAAAAATGTTGGCAACCAGCTTGTAAAGCAGAAAGCAGTCTTGTGTGGTTTGGAAAGTTGGTGGCCAGACTCTAAAGGTTGAGTTATAGGATGAGTTCTTTCAGCATCACAAATGAGAGTTGCTTTTTTTCTTTTCCTTTCTTTTTTTCTCCAGTGGACCTGAGCAGTAGGAAAGCTCTGATAATCCTTCCCACCAGGGCCTGAGAACAAGCCACTGAGAAAACGTCTTTTCTTCTCCTCTCTTCCATCCTGCAGGATTCAATGCCCCCAGCACCCAACAGTGGGACACCAGATTAATCTGAAGAA
Source organism: Balaenoptera physalus (assembly GCF_965194825.1). Taxonomy (NCBI): domain Eukaryota; kingdom Metazoa; phylum Chordata; class Mammalia; order Artiodactyla; family Balaenopteridae; genus Balaenoptera; species Balaenoptera physalus. The sequence continues at coordinate 16,735,977 of NC_138888.1, read as the reverse complement.
GAGGATGGAGAGCTGAAGGACAAAGAGAGCTCCATGTGTGGCGAGGTGGGACTCTGGGATTGGGAAGGAATAAAGAGAACTTACTCTGACACTTGTTAAAAACAGCAAGGAGGACTTTATTCAAGACTACTGCAATAAGGGAGAGAGACTGGACTTACCTCTGAACAACAGGCACAGCAGGAATTCATAGCCAATAGGCAGGGTCTGGGAGTGGATGGAAAATTACTAAGAGGAATAGGTTAGGTATCAAGGGGAGGTAGAAGGAAGAAGAGACTGATTGGATAACAAGGGTGGGGCAATTCTCAATAAACTGGCTTAGCAGGATGCTTTGCTAAAACTGGACGGACTCAGCAAGCCAAGGATGGGACCAAGAACGAGGCCTACTTGAAAAGAGGGTTTAGAGGAGCCTGACTAAAACTTAGTCAAGGGGAGAGCACTTGTCATGAGTAAAGGGGGGTTCTAGGCTTGAGAAGCCATGGGAAAGGAAGGAGGTGTGGAAGGTAAAAGTCAGAGAGGGTGACTGGCTACACAGGGGTGGCCACATGGGTACCCAGAGAATTGATTACCAGGCCCTCCCAGTGAGAAACTAGGCACTTGGATAGAATCAGGAAATACCTGGAGCAGGACAGAGAATGGAATGTATAATCCAAATTCAAAATAAAGGCTTATTTTACACATTTTTTTCCTGTATTCTGTGTGCACTTGACTGGCTAACAGTCACGTAGGGGAGGTTGACTGCCCACTCCCTTCCGCATCGGGGACTAGTGCTGGGCTAGTCTTCATACTTGGAAAGGTTACTTTATTTTTCCCACTAATTGCACTTATTAACCTCTTTCTAGACCCCTCTCCTTAAAGGTCTCTCAGCTGTTTAGAACTGATAGCTGGAAAGAGAGCTTTAAAGAGCGTTTGTGATTCCGAGGAGATAGCTGCACACAAAGGGAGGAACCACAATTTCCCGTCTACACTGTCACTGGCCATCGGACCCAGTGTCTCCAGTCCATGGTAGCTGCCTGACCAATACCTAAAGATGGACAGAGATAAGTTGGTACCCTGTGCCTGTGTCATCTCTTCTATTCTGAACTCCGTGATACTTGAACTTGTTCAACCATTAGCAACTTTTTCCTGGAAAACTGCTGATGAATCAAAATACAGTGCTTTGTGGAGCCTTTGCTGAGTGCTGATATTAGTGTAGGTGAAGCTGAGGTAAACCCTGAGAAGTGCCCTACCCGTCTATCAACATAAGAGACAAGCTGGTGAACACCAAATGGCACCTCGGAACCTTCATTTTCCATCAAGTCATTTAAAGTTTGTCAGTGAAGTAGACTACAGGGTTAAATTAGAAATCTCACAGTTTCCAGATTCATTTAAATGGATTTCTATTTATTAAAAACACCTAACTTTAAGGAGTTAATTATTTATTTTTATTAATGAGAAGCAAGCCGGACTAAAAGGAGTGCTGTTGGTCTGAATTTAGTGGAGAGTTTTTGGACTGATGTTTCTGTTTTTATTAAAGCTTATTCCAAGCAATGCAGATAAAGACCTGGTTCAAATGATTCCCCACAAAAGGCACTCTGCTACTATTGTTGCCAGGGCTAAGCAGAGGAGCGCTAAGGGAATGAAATATCCTCCTTCCCACTGTTCTGTTGTCTTTCAAAACAGCAGAACTGCCAAGATCGGCAGATGGAAAGCCTCCTTTGAGGTGCTCCTCATCCCTCTTTCACTGGCTCAAGCAAAACAGGCACCTAGACTGGGTGCCCAATATCCAAGGAGACACCCAGCAGGCGACACAACCAGTACAGCAAAATGGACAGTGGCACAGGGAAGGCAGGGAAGCCACGGGCTGCCAGGGGTCAGATCCAGGAACTCAGAAACACGGGCTTAAGTCACTATAAATACCCTTGAAAAAGTGACGGGGGTGGGAGAGAGCAGGAACAGGTGGTCGGGGGGCCCTGTATGCACATCACCAGCCTAGAACAATCACTCTGGGGGCATGAGCCCTGTGTGCTGTATTCCAAGTCCACATTTACCCAAAGACGGGATAATTGTCTCTTTGCGAGGCTTGATGCACCTCTCCCTCATGCTAAGGATTGGTTTATATCTTCACAAACATCTGGCATGATTTTTTTATACAACATCATGTGCGCCTTCACAATTCACAATCCCGAGGGGGGAAAAAAAACCCTGTCTCCATCACAAACATGACAGAAAATCTTTCAGAGCACAATTAGGGAGGAAAAGAACTTCTCAAATCTTCTAGGGAATATATAAAAAGATAGCGGAGAAATAAAAGAAGACCAACCAAAGAAGAACAAGAAAAGGCTATTTATTCAGAGTTGCTATAGCAAGGGAGTTGGCCAAAGTCATTTACATTTTGACAGAGACTCAAAGGCAGGCAGAGTAGTGGGAATCTTTTAGTAGAAAAAAGGGAAGGCTTCGGGTGTCCCCTTGTTGGAGGTCGTTAGCCCGGGCAGCTGTAGGTGAGCTAACTATAAGTGGGGCTCCTGTGTGGTGGGCTGGGGTACATATTTGGCTTTGCCTGGTTGATCCTAAGCTGGAAGCAGCAACAAAAATTAGAGTAGCTGGCAGTTATTAATCAGTTTCTGGTGATTCCGGGCCAGTTGTCATAGAAATTATTCTTTAGCTTCCTGGATTGTTACTAGAGATAGCAATCCCGCAAGTCTGACTCACAGCAGGCTGCCTGCCTGGGTTGTTTATTGTAGATAAAGGGCTTGGTTTCCTGGGCATGTTGCAGATCAGAGTTCTATTTTTATATATGCTCTGGCCATTGTCCATTTGCATATCCAGTCTCTCTGTATTTTCTGAAACAAGGAGATCAGCAAGTAGGAAGAGCAGCTTATGCGTAAAGCCATGTCATCTCTCTGGAAGAAACCATAGCTGGGATTTCACGAGGCTGGGCTAAAGTCAAGATGTATTTTTTCCTGTATTTTATAACTCTTCCAAGTATTTGGTTTACTTGATCGTGTAGCTTCTTGGTCCGTATTCTCCGTGCTTCATGAAGGAGGGACCCAGCATCCTGCAGAGTGGAGGAGAAAAAAAAAAAGGCTGCTTCTTCATCCTTCCCTGGAATTCAGGCTCCAGACATGCTTTCCTTGAAGGCAAAGACAACCTTAATTTGGGAGGAATGGAGAAATTCCACTCTTAAAAAGTAACTTTTACTTGGATTAAAATAACTCCTAACATTCATAGGTAGAACGAGAGTTTGATGCTGGATGTTGCATTAGTCTGCTCAGGCTTCCATAACAAAGTACCACAGACTGGGGCCGTAAACAACAGACGTTTATTTTCTCGCAGTTCTGGAGGCTGGAAGTCCACAGTCAAGTGGCCAGCAAGCTTGGTTTCCTACTGAGGCCTCTACTTTTGGCTTGTAGGCAGTCACGATCTCACTGTGTGTCCCCATGGCCTTTCTTCTGCATGAGCACTGAGAGGGGCGCAAGCTCTCTGATGTCTCTTCTTGTAAGGACACTAATCCTATTGGCTCAGGACCTCATTTAACTTTAATTACTTCCACAAAGGCCCGATCTCCAAATACAGTCATATTGTGGTTAAAGCTTCAGCATATGAATTTGGAGGGGTCACAAAATTTCAGTCCATAATAGTTGTGGAAGGTGGACCCATCTCTCGGTAAGGTGGTATCCTATTTGCCGATAGGTGTTCAGTGAGAGCCAGTGAGACGACCCTCAGATGTTCTTAGCTGAATTAGCCACACCAAGCTCCCTACAAATGAAGATATGGAAAGTTGAAGTTGTAGAGTTTTGTTATGTTTTTGAGACTGAATATGTTTTTGATTATGAGACAGAAATCTTCACCTAAAGTCAGATGTGGATTGACAGAATAATCACAATCTGACCAAATCCCAATAACTTTTAAAGTATGATTGGGTTTAAGTTGTGCTCTTTTTTTCCTAAGATAAGATTTTGAGATAAATTTGTAATGAGGTGGAGGGACATGGAGTCTGTCATACAGAGTGAAGTAAGTCAGAAAGAGAAAAACAAATACCGTATGCTAACACATACATACATATACAGAATCTAAAAAAAATGGTTCTGATGAACCTAGGGGCAGGACAGGAATAAAGACGCAGATGTAGAGAATGGACTTGAGGACACGGGGAGGGGGAAGGGGAAGCTGGGACGAAGTGAGAGAGTGGCATGGACATATATACACTACCAAATGTAAAATAGATAGCTAGTGGGAAGCAGTCGCATAGCACAGGGAGATCAGCTTGGTGCTTTGCGACCACCTAGAGGGGTGGGATAGGGAGGGTGGGAGAGAGACACAAGAGGGAGGGGATATGGGGATATATGTTTACATAGAGTTGATTCACTTTGTTATGCAGCAGAAACTAATACAACATTGTAACATAATTATACTCCAATAAAGATGTTAAATTGAAAAAAAACCAAACAGAAATATAAATACAGCATTTAGGGAACCATGGGTCCCGAAAGAGAGGTCAATTTTTATTAAACACCACCTCTCCCACATTACTCTTCTGCTATCAAACTTTCCTTTGTTTTCCATCCCCTGCAGATTAATGTCGAATCTCTTGAATGCCAGTGTATCTTTCTGAAATTCTCTCCTACTTTATAACAGTAATAATAATGGTTATCCCTTGTTGTGTGCTAAACCCCCTCTGCTAAAGGCTTTATACGCACTGTTGTTAGTTGTTAGTACTTGCAGTAAACATATGAATAGGTACTAGTACTCCCTTCTACAGAAGAGGAGGTTAAGTAACTTGCCTAAAATCTCAGCAGTTATTCACCCAGCATTCCCATTTGAGAAATGGAACTCACACTCAAGACTATCTGACTCCAGAGCTCTAAACCACTATATACTATATACTCTTTCCCATTGACAGCTTGCTTTTCTGCAAATATTCCTTTGCAGCTCTTGTTCTCTTTAAGATTGGTATGTCTCACACTGCAGGCCCCGCAAAGTATATGTTACTAAAATGTTGAACCAAGTTCAGAAAACCAACTCCTTGAAGTGGGTAGACTTTCCTAAACAAGAAAGTCAGAAAGGAAAGGAAAGACATATTTGATTATATAAACTGTTTTTTAAAACTGTTTTGTCTTTTGCCATTCAAAAGACATATAGTAGCCTGAAAAAATATTTGCTATACATATGGCAGGCATAGGGTTATATCTCTAACATGCAAAAAAGTGTCTACAAGTTGACAAGAAGAGAACAAACGAGCCATTAGAAAAATGGACAAAGGATATAAACAGGAAATTCACTGACGAGGATCTAATGGCTAATAAATCTATGATGAACAATTTCATTAGGATTCAGGGAAATTAAAATTAAACAACACTAATTATCTATTTTCATTCATTAGATTGGCAAAAGTTGAAAACAGAAATAACTCCAGTGCTGATAAAGATGTAGAGAAATAAGCTCATTTATATACAGCTACTGAGAATTGGGACTGCTATATTTTTGAAAACTGCCAATATCTTTTGAAATTTAAATATGTATATATTTTAACCAAGTAATATAGCATTTGGGACTCTATCCTAAAAGAAATAAAAGCACCAGTACATAGAATATATGAAAAGAAATGTTTATTGCAGCATTGTTGTATTGGGAAAAATAAGAAATAACAACTATCAATCACTTGGGGAATGGTTGGATGAGTTTAATATATACACACTATGAAACATCGTGTAAACATTGAAAATAATGAGTTAGATATAGCTTTGACCTGGAAGGAATAGCAGAGATGCTGGCACTGCTACAACTCTGTCTCAATTAAAACTGTGCCCCATGGCCACTGTCAGCTGCAAAAAGAGGCTAAGGAAACAAATATTTGTTTTTTCCAGTATTCGAAGGGAAGGCAGAGAAGGGAAAAGGGATTTGAGAATGGGTTATGGATTAACCAATAAGTGCCTACATAGAACCCATGTCACATATTTCTTGGTCATTCTCACCACGCTTTAGCAAAGGGCAACACACAAGGTCAGCGTTCTCTAAATTTTTATTGAGTGAATGATTAAGGAAGCTTTGGAGCAAAAGGTGAGACACCTTGAGCATCTCCTCATGGAAGATACCATAGGGAAACTGAGTCTGGAGCTCTAGGCTCAGGAGAAACAGAGTTAAGGAGAGCCTGAATTCAAAGTATCAGGACTCCATGAACTAGAGCCCAGGTGACTGCCACCAAAATTTACACTGGGCAGTGCGGTGAAACTGGAACCCTGCCAGAATGGATATTACTTCTCCAGGAAGCTAAGCGACTGGGCTCTGGTATGACCAAGAGCTGTGAGACGGCTGTGAGAACGCATAGGGATCGTGCTGTTGGGAACCGAGCCTCTGCTCTTCCCGGAGCTGGAACATGACCTCGGTGCCATACCGACACTGCAGAAGCCAGACAATAATTCCCATTCCCATGGAACACACAGTATCGTTAAGAACACGGTTTTCCAGTGAAGTCAAGCAAATTTAGCCAGCTTAACCCTTAGAAACAGTAGGGTTTTTATCACCAAACCCAGTCCGTTTTGCACGAAGCCAGAAAAATGAGCAAGTATGTGCAGACCTCTCTGGGATCATAACATAGAAAGTCTTGTTGAGAGAATCCTTAAGACAAGTTCCTGCTTTCTCCTTCCCCCAGACAAACAAAAAAGCAAGATGTAGCTTTACAAGGAGTGTTTCCATTGGAAATCATTTTACTGCCATGGAGGTGGAGAAAAATAATTTAAAACAGCTAAAAGGGTGAATCTGGATACTTCATTTATTTATTTATTTATGGCTGCGTTGGGTCTTCATTGCTGGGGGCAGGCTTTCTCTAGTTAAGGCGAGCGGGGGCTACTCTTCATTGCAGTGCGTGGGCTTCTCATTGCGGTGGCTTCTCTTATTGCAGAGCACGGGCTCTGGGCTTCAGTAGTTGTGGTGTGTGGGCTCAGTAGCTGTGGCTTGCGGGTTCTAGAGCACAGGCTCAGTAGTTGTGGCGCATGGACTTAGTTGCTCTGCAGCATATAGGATCTTCCCGGACCGGGGCTCGAACCCGTGTCCCCTGCATTGGCAGGCAGATTCTTAACCACTGCGCCACCAGGGAAGTCCCAGTTTTTTCTTTTCTTTTAGATCTTAAACACCATGCACTTTAATACCACAAACCCATGTAAGAATGCCATTCAAAATAATGGTTTTATATTTTCTCAATTTTTAGTATTAGTCATTTTGAGGGAGTATCATATATCAGAAGGCTGCTTTTATTTTTTTCCCATCAGACAAGAATACCCTAAGCAATTACTAAATAGCTTATTCAGTGCTCATGATAAGAACATATGGGAGTTCTAGATGTCATGTGGTTCTGTGGTCCCTTTAAACCTGGAGGGTCTGTAGGCACATAACTAGTAATTTTTCTCAGAGCTAGTGGTCAGTCATGTCTCAGGCTGTTGGTACCACATGGGTTTTTGTGCATGTTGTTATTGCTATTGTTATTGCTGTTTGCTTTTTAAGAACTCTTAGAAATTTTAGAAGCATAGAATGTGATTAGCCAGAGGAGCAGAACATATTATTCAGCACTGGTTATTCATAAGAGACATTAGATAACACTGTTCTCAAAAACGTTAACCATGAACGATGATAAATTAATCATCTAAATCTTCAGGAAAGGCATGAGTTCTCTTTCTAGATAAGATAGATATTTTCATAGATAAGCCCCAGCATTCCAATTATTTTGACAAGTTATATCAATCAGTAAGTTAAAACTCAAAGGTTCCCTCTTCAATAAATGGGGTGTTGTGATTTCTTTTATGCAAAACCTTGTTTTGTGTTTGATATGCTGTGTGTGTATTCACTGTATTCACCGTGTGTGTAATTGGAAGACCTCACCCCCGGACGGGAGGAGGTGAGGACGCCCTAACGTTGAACCTCGCCCATGTTGGGTGGTAGGGTTCTGCTTTAGAATGGCAGATTGAGGGTTAATGTTTACTTGCTCTCCTTCATGGAATTCCATTGAAATGACACTTGGATTGGAATAAATCCATAATAGTACTGAGTACCATGGACCAGAGATTTTGACGTATTTTTGAAAACCAAGAAGTACATGAGGTCATATTGATATAAAATCATTGCTGAGAAAGTTGTAGCCTAGAATACATGTAAGAAGCGAGAGCACTCTTCCCAGGAGAATCCTCTGCTCATCTCTCTTAGTTTCCTAGGGCTGCTGTAACAAAGTATCCCAAACTGGGTGGCTTGGAACAATACAAATGTATTCTCTCACACTTCTGGAATCTTGAAGTCTGAAATCAAGGTATTGGCAGGGATGGTTCCCTCTGAGGGGTATGAGGGAGAATCTGTTCCATGCCTCTCTCCTAGCTTCTGTGACAACCAGCAGTCTTGGGCATTGCTTGCCTTGTAGATCCATCACTCTGGTTTCTGCCTCTGTTGCTCCATAATGCTCTCCCTGTGTTTCTCTGTGTCCTCCATCTTCTTATAAGTACACCAGTCATATTAGATTAAAGGCACACCCTACTCCAATATGACCCCATCTTAACCTAACTAATTATATCATCAATGACCTTATTTCCAAATAAGGTCACATTCTGAGATACTGAGGGTTAGAACTTCAACATGTCTTTTTAGGGGGACATAATTCAACCCGTGACACCTCATCCACCTGTTTGCTCTCAGATTCTCTCCCTACTAGTTCTGTTTCTCAGGCTACTAACCCCTACAATCTACATTTTCCAGACTCCCTTGCCAAACTGGCTTCTGGCTAGTTTCAACTAACAGGGGGCACTGGTGAGAGACTGGCAGTGGGAGGAGGGAAGAAGCCAGGGTGTTTCTTCCCCTCTTTCTTGGCTTTGAGCCGTGTCTCCATCAGTAGTTAAATCTTCTCCATGGTCCCATTCTTACCTGGAGGCCTTGCTCCAGCTGCGTGACCTACTCTGGAGTTCTGACACCCAGCAAGGGGGAGGCTGAACTACTAAACTCTGGGGACCCCATCCCCTAACTCTCTTCTGGTTCCAAATTCTGAGCTGTTTCATCATCCTGTTTGCTCTGTCAGCTCTTCCAAGGCCTTTGTAATTAATTCCCCTAATTAGATTCCCTCTATTGAATTATTTGGCATGAGTCTTGTTTTCCTGATGAGACCTTGGATTGACACAAGTTTCAAGAGATGCCAAGCTCTGAGTCAACCAGTAGAGAACAGGAGTGAACCGGGGGTCAGGCACCAGGGTAACTGTTGAAAGGACTGCCGATGGGATAGATGGGCAGACACTGGTCTTCTCTCTTCCTTCCCCAGAAAATGCAGTACAATTGTCAGGAGGAGGGCATGTGGGAAATAACAGTAAGTATGCAAAATCCTTCATCTTTCTTAGTGGGCAACCAATAGATACCAATCAAAGTTGAGAAATTAAGAAAAAGAAGTGTAAGCATATTTCTTGTAGTGCCCAAAATAATTTAAACATCAATAAATAAACGTAGATATCTCTCAGGCCTTAGACTTGAGATTGGGGAGGAAAGGTCTTATTTCCTTCCTAAAAGTATATCTCCTTCTACACTATTTGAATTTTGTAATGCTTGTGCCTCTATTACTTCTTAAATTTTTAGGCAATAATTTCAAAGATTTGATTAGGTCTTAGGATAGCTAAGGAGCAAGTGATTTTTTCCCTTCAGTTCAAATCCTTATTTTCTGGTTGGACAGGGCAGGGGAAAGTAAAGAGTGAAAAAGTAAGAAAGTTTGAAAGCAGTCACATGAAAAAAGAAGCTAATGACACTACTCATTAATTAAATGAGTGAATTGCTTTAAACTGCTTTACATATTACAACATGGATGAGGGAATCCATGCAGAGTGTGTTTCAAGTTGGGAAAAATGTCTCTCTTTTTTAATATGGATGTTTCTGAGAATTATCGTTTGCTCTTGGGAGATGTGTTCAGTATATTCAATCTAGCTTTTTAAATCCCCACTCTTACTTCCCTAACATGGAAAAGGAAGCAGTCACCCAAGTCCGATAAGTACAGAGAGTACCACACAGGGTCAACCCAAGGAGGAACATGCTGAGACACACAGTAATCAAATTGACAAAAATTAAAGATAAAGAGAAAATATTAAAAGCAACAACAATAACAACAAAAAAATCCCCACTCTTATCCCTGCTGTCCAAGATCAGGAAGAATGAGAGGCAGAGACCATGGAAAGTACCAGAGCTGAAGGGGCTCAAGGCTACTCTGGACCTTTATAGTGAACCCAGGAGTTGTTGCATAGGCTAGATAAGTAGTACTGGGTGATTAGAAACTTTCCTCTACAATAACCCAATATTGTTTTAAAAAAAAAAAAATGACATAAGCTTTGGACACAAGCAGACTGGCATTTTAATCTCAGGGTTGCACTCTATGACGTTGGGCAATTTACTTGGATTCTCTGAACTTCAATCTCCATTTCTGCCAAATGGAGAAACAACATTTAGTCCATATGGTTGTCATGAAAAATAATGAGATAATGTATGCAAGGAGTCTTATAGAATGCCTTGCACATAGGAGACCCTCAATAAAATACAACCATCGTTGATGAGGAAATAGGTCAAATAAGGCTCTGCATATTTGAACATGTGCAAAGACTCCATTGAGGGGGTTTCTTAGATATTAGTGGGTTTTTCAAAGCACTGGCTTGCTTATTAATCCCTGCAAAACATATTTACTATTGTACCAAGGGTCTTAAATAGGATGATAACAACAGGAATGATCCCAAGCAGGCCAGCCTTCTCACACCAGCTTATTGCTATCTGTGGTTCCAGGGATCAGATTTAGATGAGGCACTTCTCATGAAGATGGGCTGGAAAAGACTGGAGTCCTCAAGACTTCACTCCAGATTCAAGGTGTGCCATTGAGTCTGGGGCTCATTTATAGTGGGTAGGTGGTAAGAAGATATTATCCAAACTGTGGTCCAATGAGGAGACCCAACATCTTTTGACATCTGCTTCCTAATCTCCACATCTCCCCATCTCTTCTGGAGCAAGGCAGGCAAAATGGGAGAAGCCCAGGACAAAGAGAGTGAGTGGGTAAGTGAATGAGTGAGTGGGTGAAGAAAATTCATAAGAATCTCCTGGGCAGTTTAATAAACCTCTAACAGCAACATCAACAAAATATTTAGGTGAATGGTAATTATAGATGTAATGGGAGACTCACCATTAACCCTGTAAATACTGCTAGATTCTACGTGTATGTGCATATCTGGAAAACTGGTGAGGCAGACCCAACAGAAATCTCCTGTGTAATATTTTACTCGAAGAGTTGAGAGAATTAGACAGACAAGCTTGACTTAGTGATTAAAGGGGAAGGTAACTCTGACTATAGCATTGTGTACTCATGAGGATTATCTACTGGTTTTGCCCAAAAATAACAGAAATAGTGCCCAACTGCAGATGGTCCCTCAGATGTACTCAGCATCAGCAACGTCCAGGGTGAGCAGGAGGGAATACCTGGCAGAGAAGGTGGGACCCAATGGAGGAGGCTTGTACAAAAGAAAAGATGGAATGTGCCATTTGACAGCTATAGATAACCAGACTTGTTCATTACTGTGTAGGAGGCATCCTCTAGGGACCCCCAAGAACACTTGAAGAGATTTTCACAGGCTCTATACCAGAGAGCAGAAAAAGAGACAGCGAAACATGGAAGGTTACTATGATCCCAGCTACAGCTTACTCATAGGTTCGTGTGGCTTAGGGGGATTCCAGCACATGAGTAAATTATACAGAAATAGTCATTCTTTTGACTGCCGTTAAGTTGTTGCCTCAAAGGAAAACAACCTTGGTTTCTTGTCAGAAGCCCATTATTGTAGCTTATGGTCCACAATAATAGCTCAATGTAAAGACCTCTGGAAATTTCTGCAAATATATAGACTATGATCTTAAGGCCAAGGCAGACCTTTGCAGACAGCTCTGAGATGGGAAAACCCTGCTGTCTCATTTCAATATCTGCTACCTCTGGGGACTTGTAAAAGACCTTGTCTTTCCTGATAAGGTGATATCATTTGGTTTGTGTATTAGTCAGGTTAGGGCAGGCTTTGCTACAATAATAGTAAAATCCAGAAAACTCAATGGCTTAACACAATAAAAGTTAATTTCTTGATCACATAATGCCTGATATAGATTGAGTGGCCATCTTCCATCTTAAATGCATGCCAACTAGAACACAAGGCCTCCATTGTCATCATAGAAGGGGAAAAAGAGCCAGAAAATCCTGTGGGATGATTTCAAGTGCCAGACCTAGAAAGGGCTTAGATCACTTCCGTCCATCTTCTCATTGGCCAGGTAGCCCACAACTCCACGTGGCCTATGTGAGCTGGGAAATGTGGAAGAGCCCCCGACCACAGGATGAACACTAAGAATCTCACCACACCCTTTCTTTAAACAATTCACTTCTCTAATTAGTCACCTTATTTAAATTGCCATCATTAAATAAGTTTACCTGTGTCCTTTCCAGGGACAGAATTAGTCAAGACAGGAGAAATTTATCAAATCATCACTTTGTACACTTTAAACGTATTACAGTTTTATTTGTCAGGTATACTTCAATAAAGCCGAGAAAAAGAACATAAAATAAGACAGGAAAAAATTAAAAACTGGTACCAGATACCTCTTCTTCTGATCCGTCTCAGTATGATTTATCTAGTAATGAGTTAAATGCTTGCTGTATATTTACCACAGAGGAAGACAGAGCAGCCTTTATGTTCTCAGCAACAGCTCAGAAAGCTGCCAACATTAGAACCTATTTGTTTTATTGAGAAGAGGGATTGTTGGCTGGAACACAAGGGCTCCCCATTACTGTTTCTGGAAAAAGCAATGGGAACTTTAACTTCCCTCTGGACAGCGACCAACATCTATCAGGAGAAACACGAGTTTAACATCTCTTTCTGAAGAGCAACACTTAGAATTCCTAACAGGCCTCCCCAGCCTCTACCAGTGTCAGTTATGGCTCAAGGTCCCAAATCCAAGCTCTTCTGTGTTTAATGAAAGTGCTAAAACAAATCAACTCGGCAAATTGCAAACAGCCAACTGGCCTGACCTAGAATACTAAATGAAACTGAAGTCTGATGGAACTGGGCTAAATAGTCAGAGCCAAGGCTACCCTCACAGGATTAAATCTGAGTTCTGACAGAGAATCATTCTGTGACCCGAGGTGGAAGAGTTCATAACTCGGTTAACTCGAGTTCCAATTGAGTCTCGTGGGCCGAGAGGTTTTGCCTTGAAGGACAGTTCTAGAGGTCAGGATAAGACTGAAGTGTGTATCAAAGTCTTCTGTTTCTCACAGTTGAGTTTTTAAAACTCCCTGTCTCTCAAATTCACCCCTGATTTTCATCTTCCACACCGCTGCCCTCAGCCTCAGGTCATCATCTGCCACCTCCTAATTCACAGAGAAAACAGAACAACTTGGGGGAGAAATCCCTCAATTCTCTGTCCACACTACCCACAAGTTTTCAACTGAGTATTTCCCACATCCTGAACTAACCGTTTGTCCCTCCACCAACCACCGCCTGACGTCCACCTTCACCACCACTGACGCTACTCTGGCTGATGCTACTGCCGAAGCCCTTATCCAAAGGACACTTGTAAGACCTCCTCTCCTTTGGCCTTTCCTTGGCATCGGGTACTTCCTTTGACCATTCCCTCACTTTCTACTCTGCTGGTTTCTGGATCCCCTGATGTCCAGTTCTCCTGCCACCTACCAAGTCTCCTTAACGTCTACCTCTAAAAGGTTGGCGGTTCCCCAGGTTCTGCCCTTACCTCTCTTCTAATCCATTCAACCAGACCTTCTTGAATAAGGAAGCATTTCATGGAGACGCTAAAGCAAATCAGCTCCTCAGACTGAAAAGGAGCCCTGGGGTTGGTGTCGGAAACACAGGATGGGGTCAGATTGGATCTACCCCACCCTCAAGGACCTATAGTCTGGATCTCATTTAGTGGCCCCGACATCTACCCAGGCCCCCAGGCTAAAAGACTGACTCAGTAAGGACTCCTCTCTCACTCTCACAGCCAAAAAATCTCCGAGTACAGTCGAATCTATCTTTTGAAAATCTTTTGAATCTGCCTCCTCCGCTTCTTCTAGAAGGTCGCTGGCTGAGTTTCAGCTTTCATTCTCTCTCACCCGTTGAGAATAACTCTTCATTGTTCATCCTGAATCCAGCCTCACGCCCCTCCAGTCTCCCATGCCTGATGCTTTCAGAGTTATCTTCGAAAAATTCAGTGTGGTGACATCATTCTCCATTCACATCCCTTCAAGAGTTCCGCATCATCTCCTTCCAGGGCCTTCCATGAGCTGGCTCTTGCCCTCTTCTCCTATACACCTCCTACTCCTCTCCTGCACAAGTCTTAGCTTCCAACATCAATAATCACCTCGGATGTTCACTCTTTATCACACTTCCAGAACAATAGCCTTAAGAAATCCTTTCTAATCTTATGACTATGGTTTTCTGTATGTTATGTATGTAGTTCACCTTGCATACCATGGGCCTTGCACATAAAAGTATATTGACTTAAATGCCTAACAGGCATATCAAACTTAACATGTCCAAAACAGAACTTCATGTAAAACCTGCTTTTTCCTAGTCTTCTCCATCTCCATTGCTCAGGCCAAAAACCTAGGAGGGAAACACGATGCCTCTCCCTTTCCAACATATCCAAGTTATCTGTCAACTCCGTACCCAAAATATATTCCCAAGCAATCCACTTTCCTCCCTTGCTGTAGTCCATGTCACCCATCTCCTTCCTATTGTCAACACCTCCCGGCAGGCCTGCCTGTATCCAGGCTTGCCCCCTTAGAATCCATTCTCCACAGTGCAACCAGCGTGAACTCTTAAGAACATCAATCAGATCATGTCACTCCCCTGTTTAAAACCCTCCAATGGCTTTCTTGAAACTCACAATGAAATTCGAACCCTTTCAGAGCCCCTTGTGAATCAGCCAAGTCCCTCCTTCCGACCTCCTGTGCATACTTGCCTCCCCTTCACCCCTCTGCTCCAGCCACACTGGGCATCTTTCCATTCCCCAAACACCCCAACCTCATCCCAATCCTTCTCTCAGAGGCTGGCTCCTTCCTGACGCTAGGTCCCAGCTTAAAGATCACCTTTTCAGAAATGCCTTTCTCAATCACTGCGCCTAAAGTCAACTTCATCACACCATCTTGGTTTTTTGTTGTTGTTTTCATTGCTTTTTATCCAAGTTTGCATTTCATTTCTATTGACAGTCATTCAATCCAAAATTAAATATCTTAATACAGTAATCTACGTACAAGATGAAAATCAGGAAATGTGTCACCTCATAGCATCACCCTGTTTTATTTGTTTTATGGCTCTTTCCAACGCCTGACTTCTTCATATGTTGATTTTTTTTTTTCAGTGGACTCTCTCCTCTCATGAACATATAAGTTCCACAAGGGCAAGAATTTGTTAATTGCTGTATCCAGTGGTGCTATTCAAATTATTTAAAACAGTTACAGCATGGACACCAAAGCATCAGAAAGGACATTGATCTCAACACACTGGCTGGATGTCAGCCTTCTTATTCTTATTCCCAGCGTCCCAACAGAGCCTTGCTCTAAATAATTGTCCACCAAAGGTATGAATGAATAGCTCAACAAATGTTTCTTGGTTAATTTCATTGTTACAACATGAGCACAGGTCTATATTAATAAAGAAGGGGTTATTAGGCACCCACCCTGTGTCCAGGCCTGATTTGCACCCCTCGTGAGGCTCTTGGTTTTATTCCACTGGTTAATTCTCTTCAGGGACTGCTACTGCTGCTTTTCCATTTTATTTGGACTAGTAGCTCTGGTGTTTGGATAAAATCTGTTGTCTTCAGAAAACCCTGACATCCACCAGTGTTGACTTCCTTGTCATACTCTCTAAAGGGGCCCACAGCTGAAAACTAGTAAGAGGGGCAATGAAACTGATTTTTGAAGACCGACTTCAAGTTCCAGCAATATCACATATGAGTTGAGAGTGGTCAGGGAAATTACTTAACTTCTCTAACTCTGCTTCTCCCTCTGAAAAATGGGCACAAAGTTATACCTACTTCCTAGGAAGGCGGAAATACATATCAAAGTATCCAGGCAATCACACCAATAGCATCCAAGGTCAATGTGTATTAGTTTTATTCTGCTCAACCCTTCCCTTCAGAGTTTTTATGAAGACTAAATGAGATAATGCATATACAAGTGCTCTGAAAATCATATGTATTGTTCAGATTATTAATATTCCATCAATAATAAATTATTCTTTTTTTAAACTTATCTTTTTTCTATTTTATTTTTCCCAATCTTATTGAGATATAATCAGTATCTAACATTGTATTAGTTTAAGGTGTATAGCATAATGATTTAATATACATATAAATTGTAAATTGATCACCACAATAAGTTTAGTTAACAATCATCACCTCATGTAGTTATAAATTTCTTTTTCTTGTGATGAGAACTTTTAGGATCTACTCTCTTATTAAGTTTCAAATATACAATGAAGTATTATTAACTATAGTCACCACAGTGTACGTTACATCCCCAGGACTTATTTATCTTATAACTGAAAGTTGTACCTTTTGACCCCCTTCACCCATTTCCCCCACCGCCCATCCCCCTGCTTCCGGCAACCTCCGATCTGTTCTCTATTTCTCTGAGTTCAGTGTTTTAGATTCCACATATGAGTGAGATCATACAGTATTGTCTTTCTCTGTCTGACTTCTTTCACTTAGCATAATGCCCTCAAGGTCAACTCATGTTGTCACAAATGAGAGGATTTCCTAATAAATTATCCCTGATTTGAGAAATCGGGTGGCTTTCCAGGAGTCATAAAGGAGCTGGAAAGGAACTCTGGGCCTGTGGTGGCAACGCAACGCTCCAGCAGAGGAGGCCCAGGCTTTGCTTAGCTGAGCAGCTCTCCCTGGAGACCACATCGTTCCAGAAAAATCTGTTTCTATGTCATGCAAAGCTGTTAGATGCTGAAAAGTGACTTGCCAGTTCCTCCAGAGAAAAAAGCCTCTCTGCTGGGTTCAAGCATTTCCCCGAAAGCAAGCCCTGTCTCCTTTGTCTCGCCTCGTACCCAAATGTCTGAAACAAACCTCACCTGGGCTCTGGCCTCCACTGACATAGGC
This sequence comes from Balaenoptera physalus, assembly GCF_965194825.1. Lineage (NCBI taxonomy): Eukaryota > Metazoa > Chordata > Mammalia > Artiodactyla > Balaenopteridae > Balaenoptera > Balaenoptera physalus. The sequence continues at coordinate 16,718,871 of NC_138888.1, read as the reverse complement.
TGAAGTCTCCGTCTCATTTCTCCAACTCAGCCAGGGTTTTCTTAGCCTCTGAAATCCTGTCTCTTTCCGCCCTCACCTAACACTAGGACCACCTCAGACCGTGATGCAGAAAGTGCACCGTACAGCCCCACGGGGCCACACGCCTCCTCGCCGTCCCATGGTAGCATATGGCCGTCCCAACCAACTCGCACCTCCGTGCAAGCGTGCCCTCCCACCAAGAACCCTCGCCAATGTCTATATAGCAAGTTATCCTGAGCGAAAGAAATTAGGGTGCCCAGGAGAACGCTTACAGCAAGCCTTAAACCAACAATGTGATCCGTGAAGTGGCCCACAACAGGTTTCCTCACCACCCTTCTCTAGGTAAGAGCTTCTTCCCATTTTAACTAGTCTTGCGAATGACGTGCTAAGCGTTTAAACTCATTACCTGTCTTTTGTGCCCTCTAAATTTACTGCCTTAGAGCAAATCCCTGGTTGCATGGCTCTGGTTACCCCTTGTCCAGACTTTTTGGGGGAGCAGGGGAGAGTGGGCCGCAAAGTCATTGTCTCCGTCCAAAACCCATCTGCCACCTATCAGCTGTGTGACCCTGAGCAAATCACTTAACTTCTCCGAGCCTCAATTTCCTCATAGATAAGACTGATGAGGATGATGAGACCTATTTCATAGAGTTTTTGCAGCATTCGTTAAGAAAATGGCTGTGAGGTGCTCAGCACAGAGCCTAACACATACACAGTAAATGGAGAATAAATGTTATTTTTAGTATTAGCATTATTGTTTAGCCCAGGAAAAGGCAAACTAAGGCCCAAGTGCCAAATCCAGCCATACACATTTACATCTTGTCTATATGTGCTTTCACTACAGGAGCAAAATGGAAGAGCTGCAACAGAAACAATATGGCTGCAGAGCCTAAAACATTTGCTCTCTGGCCCTTGACAGTTCGCCAACTTTTGGTTTAGCCCATAGCACCTCCCCCTCCATGATGAGATTAACGTAAGAACTATGGGTGGCAGCAGCTGCTCCTTGCGTCCTTCTTCTACAGTAACTGAATCCATTTTTAGCCTGCACAGGATTGCCTGGAATAAAAACTGCATTTCCACACTCTCTTGCTACCAGATGGAGCCATGTGATTGAGTCTTGGCCAGTGGGATGTAACCTGAAGTGCTTTATGCAACTTCTGGAAAGAATCCTTACAGGTCTTCCTTCTCCTCCCTCCTGATGCCTAGAATGCAACACGGGGGGAGAAAGCTGAAACTGGAAGAAAGGTCTTAAAACATGACGTGACCTTGAGAATGGAGTCCACTCATGGCAGAGCCACCAGATAAAGCAGCCTGCGTCTCTGTCACTGCAGACCTGCATACTAACCCGGTAGCATCCCCAGATCCCTATTTGGAATTTTCTGCACTCAGCGATGAACCTAATCCTAATAAATAGACTAGTGAAACCCATTTAGAAGAATAGAAAGCTTATCGTTAGCTCTCGAGGGCTCCTATTTCACATACGACCTAAAAAAACTCTTTGTAGTAAATCTGGTACTTGAATAAATTGGTTCCTGGCCACGCAGACCACTTATTCTTACAGAATGCCAAAAGAACATTGCACATGTTTTATACTTATTCAGGAAAAAAGATTAATGCTCATTCAGGGGGAAAAAAGATTTATTAAAATGCTTATTCCGGAAAGAAAGATTAATTTAGAATCAAGGTTTAGAAGGAGATTTAAAGAGAGGGAGAGAGAGAGTGACATTAAGCCTTGAAGAAAGCACCCAATTCTTGTGCCCACAGTAGATCAAGCTGGGTTGCTGGTCCTCGCAGCCAAAGAGGATAAAACAGGCCCATGCTCCCAGAAAGGGCTGTCCTCTTAGAAGCCAGCGCTCTGAGCTGGCAGGGTGGAAAATAAGGATAAAAGGACACTGCTTTCATTATCTCACAGATGAGAAGTCTGAGGCTCACGGAAGCTAACTCGTCAGAGGTCACACAGCTGGTGAAGAGCAGACCCCACCTGCCTGGCCATCACCCTTCACCACCCCACTCTCCTGGGCAAGGAGGACCTGAGACTGAGTTTGCTTCTCCAGAGCAAGCTGACTAAGAATATACAGAGGCAGTGAACACCCAGTGTTTCTGGGAAAAGGATCTTCTGTGATCTTGGGTCCTAAGACGGCTGAGCTTCAGTGGAGAGGCCTGGGAAATGCACTAATGAGTACAGAAGGGAACTCTAGGACTTTTAAAAATGCCATTAAAATCCCTGACTGCAAAGAAAAGAGACCACTGGTATACTGCCAGCAAAAACCAGATTTGGAAAAGAAAGAGCTGTGTCCAGGAAACTCGTGAACTCTCTTTTTGTTCTCTCATCTTTTCTCTATAAACTTACTTTTGTAGTCACTTGCTCAGTTACTAATTACAGTGGTCTCTGGGGAGGGTTTGGGGAGGAAAGGGTTGTCAGTGACAGCCAGATGAATAAAGGGACCCATGGACCCTTCTCGGAACTCAAGCCACGGGAGTCCAGAAGCTTCATAGTTGAAAAATCTCTGGCACCAGTCGCCATAGTTGTGCCAGATCTGTTCCGAAAATTAACTCTTGTTTTCCTAGGTGTTTCATATTCTGGGGTGTGTGTGTGTGTGTGTGTGTGTGTTGCTGACATCTATAGAGCACTTACCATGTACCAGGTACTAAGACAGGTACATAAGAATGCAACGCCACACTTTATACCTGATAACTGTTGGTGCTACTGTCCCATTTTCCAGATAAGGTAAACACTAGGATTTGCTCAGATGACACAACTAGTGAAGTGGCCTTGCTGAGATTCCAGCCGAGTCTCTGTTCATTTAAAACCTGCTCTTTTAATCACGATTCATTTTTTAATGAAGAGCTAGAAAAGATTATAGGACCACTTAAGGGAAGGACAGCATTTTAAAAGTTAACTGCTGCTTTATACTGCCTTTATTTTCAGTGACCTGATTCACCCCCTGAACCTCAGACATTTATGTGGTATCCTAGAAACAGTTCACCATTGTTTCAAAGAAACTCTTCCCCATCTCCCCAGGCCCCAAATTCTTCTGTGACTTTGGATAGTTTCCCAGTGTATTTCTAATAGGTCTGAGAGCCCCAGAGGCCATTACTGTAACCTGTAGAACAGCAGTTATCAATTTTTTTTCAATCTCAGGACACTTTGACACTCCTAAAAATTATTGAGGACCTCAAAGAGCTTTTGTGGATGTGCTTTTGTTGATATCTACTGATATTTTACCATTTTAGAATTTTCAACTGGGAAATTTTTAAACTATTGATTTAAAAATAATAATAACCCCATTGCATGTTTACATAAAGAACATTTTCATGAAGAATAACCATGATATTAAGAAATTAGCAAGAGATGTGTATTTTTACAAATCTCTTTAATGACTGTCCAGGTTCTTATGTCTTCTGTATTCAGTCTGTTGCGATATGTTGTTTTGGTTGAAAGAAAATTCAGCTCTATACCGATGTGTGTTTGGAAAAGGGAGGAATATTTTCATATCCTTTTCAGATAAACGTGGATATTCCTCTTTGATGACATACCAAACTCAACTCAAGTGGGAGTTTCTCTTAGAAAGGTTAGCTGTACCTGGAATCTGAATCCATTATTAATGAATTTTTCCCACTCTGTTATTGGACTGTATTTCACTATGAACCCACGAGTGATTTTGTAGCATCATGCACTGGTCATTTGGAAACTCACTGAGTTATTCAGATCTTCCAAATGTTGATGCATTTCATTGTATAATATCCTAAAAAGTTTACATTGTTAATATGGCTACAAATATCATCAGAAAAGTACTGGAGTTTGGAGAAGCTATGAAGCCCACAGTGGAAGATACAGGTATTTTAAACATCTAATTTTCACCTGAAAGCTTGAATTTTATCATTAACAACAAATACTGTGGGTTATTTTCCTTGAAATGACAGCTTGCTTAATTCATTTTCAAGAATACATCTGCCACATATCCGAGTCAGAATAACCAAGGTTTGCCGGTCAGTCATTCTTTCAAGGAAAAACAGCATCCCATGAAAAAAACAGCTAGTTAAGCTCACAACTCAAACAGTTCCCCAGGTGTCTTTCCTCAAGAGAAAGTACCATGGTGATGGTACTTTTGTATGCAGCAAAGTGCTTTATGTGCACTTCCCATTTTGTCAAAATATTAAAAAACCTGTAACCGAGAATCAAGATGAATGCAATTAATACATTTTACTGCTTCATAAGGGCACTCTTAAGTGGAACTAGCATACATTACAAGCAAGCGCAGGGCAGTGAAGTTCACAATGAACTGCTAGGACAGGTTGGTACCACTGCCTTGACTTCAGGCATCAGCAGCTTTACCCCCACTGCTACTGCATCATCAGTGCAAAAGCCAACCCAGTGAAAACAGCAAATAACATCTCAGTGTTATAAAAGGAGTTTGACCTGATGAATCTCCCTTAAAGGACTTGGGGACCCCCAGGGGTCCACAAATCACACTTGGAGAACCACTGCCACTATGAAGCTCTGGAGAACCCTCAGAGGCCAGACCCTCAGAGACTCCAGGCTCTCTGTCCCTGCCCTCCCACAATGAAACAATTAACACACTCTCTAACTACAGCATTTAACTTACGGGGTAAAAGTCTCCTTATTCTAGGGAGGAGGGAGTACAAAAGCTCTCTATAAAGTTTAGGTAGAATAGGTTCTGCTGGGTAATCAATCCTGGAATGAAAGCAGGAGAGAAATAATTTCTTGATTATCTGAGCCCAGGTCTGACATTCAGAAATGCTAGGATTCCAATTTCCAATTTCCACTTCCACTACCAGACTTGGGGGACATTACTCACCCCCTCGTGACCACATGAATGTATGTAACAGTTACTCCCTTTGAAAATAAGGAACTCATGGATATTGGATGTATTACCCATACTTTTCTTACTGATGCCTAGCCACACAGGCAGTAGTGCAATACTCACTCTCTCTCTCTTTCTCTCTCTCTCTCTCTCTCTCTCTCACACACACACACACACACACACACACGCACGCACACACATGTCTCAGATTCTGTACAGTTAGAAAAGCTATTTTGCTGGAATCATTTTTCCTAAGTAATCTATATCACATCTGTTAGGAGTTACTGATTAATAAGCAAAGTTAACAGGAAGATCAAGAGTATTATAAATCCATCTTTCTGTTAGATTGTACAGAATCTACCTCCCTTCTATTCATTATTTTCTGCATCAATCTCATTTTCTGAACCAAGATCAAGTCTAAGAAGAAAAATTTTTCTTTTTTGCAGAGTAACAACAATCATGCAACAAATTATAAACTCAAAAGACTACCTTATTAGTGTCAAAAGGAACATTTCATCACAAAAGGCTTTGGGGTAAGAATGTGGGACTTCATCAGCTCTGTTTTAGTGCAAACAGAGCCTATTCTATGTTCTTCCTGTGTAATTTGGTTCTCAGAACTTTCTGACCTATCAATGAGGACATCTCAGATGATCTTTTCCTGAACTTCCTTTCTTTTGTTTTGGCTTGCAGAATCAGTGAGACTGAAGAGAAATTAAAAGAGGTCATCTCTAAGACTCATCCAGCTCTGACATGTAATAATTCTAGAACCCACATTTGTTTCCAAATTGGAGCCTGTGTTTCTTGCTGTTCATTGGCCTGCCACTTCATGAAGTATGGTCCAGATTCTCTGCCTCATCCTAATCCACTGGAAAATGCTTTCAATTTGTAATGCAAACTTAGATGGCTATAAACAACAATTCTCTCAACTCGAATCTCCATCATCTAGGTTTTCTGTGGCTTCAGTGACCAAATGCCTGGTGTGGAGTGATTGACCCTATCGTTCTAGAGAGTTCTTTTGTTGTTTCAGCTGCTTATGTAAAAAAAAAAAAAAAAAAAGTTAAGCTATGTGATTATTTGAGAATTTGATTTAGCGATGTTTTAGATGAATGCTTTCCATTCTCGGGACACTTCATTCAATTTCTTATATGCCATAGCTAGTTTAAAACTTCAACCTTCATACTTTAAAGGCACCAGTAGCTGAGACTGCATGCAAATATGCCTTCAGTCTGGCTGAGTCTACACCTCTCCCCCGTTAGGAAAAGAAAAAAAATTGGAGGGACTGTCATAAATAATTTTACTTAAGTGAATGCTGAAATTAGGCACCACATTTCCTGGCTCCTAGTAACCTATTTGCAGCCAGATATGTCGAGTACCCACTAGCCAAAGCCTCGCCTTTTCAGAAATGGAAAGCAGGAAAAACAATACGATCATCTTTTAAAGTGGCATGTTGGACCCATCCCCAAAGTTAAATATACCTAGACAGTTCTTAGTGCAGGAGCTACAGCTGACCTTGGAAGAAAATGATGGTTATAGCGGCCCATGAGCTGGGAAAGGTGATAATGAAAGAGATGTAGTCATGTATTTCTGGCACACACTTTGGATAGTACAAGGAGCTAATTACATTTAAGTATTATCTTACAATATTGTGACTCAATCATTTTGGAAGATAACTGAAGTCTCCCCTTTTGGAAGAGATATTCTATTTTTAGCAAAAATGCATTCATGTTGCACTCTGAAACTCCAAAAAGCTCTTTCTTGGATCAGGTCAAATCGCATGGATTTTTCCCATGAATCTTCCTATCTATACTGTCAAATGCTGACATGCGTGTCAGTGGTTCCCAGGCTAAACTCTGAAATGATGGATCCTGTCTTCCCTTTGCTCCTGGTAATCCTTGGTTTAGTGTAACTTGCAGCGCCAATTACTGTGGTTCTCACTCAGATTACACGAAGGGAACATTCATCCTGCTGGTCAGGTGCCCATCCAGGGAAGCATGCCAGCCCACGGTGCCACAAGGGGGAAGGGAGAACGCAAATGTCTCAAAGAACAAAAGAGCAACAGGAAGAAACTAGTCCTAAATGGCGGGGGAAGAGTATTCTTTGCTTTGCCTTTTTAAATCATAGATAGGTTGGTACATAGATTAATGCTGCCCTACATACCTTTATGGGGGAGTTGAGCAGACTCTTGAAAAGTAAAAGGAGAACTGACAAAAGAATTAAGGTATTTTTCTCCTACATACATATCAATTACATGTGTCAAGTGTAATTGATAGCATACGATGCTCTTTGACCATTTTTCATTTCTATGTAGATACAGGATGTTGGGATTAATTGGTCTCTTTCTGGAATTTGTGTCTTGGTCAAGTGCCTATAATTTCTATTATGACTTTTTTAAAGCTAGTATTTTCAGTTAAAATGTATTTATAACCTCAATGTGCTAGGTACATTAAAGCCAAACAAAAAAACTACAAATGGACACTATCTCTGCTTTCAGGTGTGTATGTGCTACACAACAGAAATGGAGAATTTGTAATTATTTGTAAAAGTAGGCAATAGGGACACGAATCTTCTGAAAAATCCGAAATAACAACCGGAGACATTGCTTCTAGGCCTTCAAAATCCATCTCGATTTTAAAGCTTTACCATCGTTAAATCCAATTTACACACCAGAAAAGTGGGAAGGAAAATAATATGGATCTGTTAATGAAGACAAAAAGTGGAACTCAATGACTCAGGGAAATTTTCAGGATTTGCCAGATTCTAAATGTAGCCCAAAGTTTTTTGACATGACCCAGGGGACACCAGGCAGAGCAAGAGACAAGGCAAACGTCTTCCTGCAGTTTTGGGCAGGATCAGAGCTGGGCTACAAGGTAGCTGGGGGCTTCCCTTAGGACTTCCCACCTCTCGTGGATCAACCACTTTGTTAGAAGATAATGGGAATTTTATTTGTCCCAAAGCTGGGGACAGCAGGGCACAATTTTTAAACGAAAGGGCCTTACCCATCTCCCCCGTCCTCCCCACCGAGTCAGCTTTATCCACTATTACAGTCACCAGGCGGTCAGCAGAAAGCAGGACATTCTCCCTGCTGGAGCCTGTGAATGAGAAAGTATGTTCTGGTGTTAGGTCGTCCCAGTGCTTAAGAATTGGGAGAAAATAGAGCGTGGCATTTCAAGCATTCCAAAAACAAGCAGAATTTGAGAAGCAGAATATTAACAGCTAAGAAGCCAAGATCAAAGCATTAGAAGTTCAAGGGGATAAGCAGGGAAAATAAGCAGGCACTAGGCCCAGGGTGGCTGCTGAAGTGGAAAGGACTTGAGTCCTGCTGAGGTCTTTCCCCTCAGAAGCTCCAAAGGCGGAACCGGGGGGCCATGCAGACAAAGTACAAAAGAACTTGACAAAGGCACAAAAGAGCAGCCACCAGGAGCGGACAGGATTAAATTGGGCTGAGATACAATGAGAAGTTCCCGAGGTCTAACCATGCAAGGTTGTGACTGTCGTTTGGTACAGCCGGGGGACCTGGCTTTGGGGCCGGTCATGTGCCTGGCCTTGACTCCGGGACCCAGGAAACGCCTCCAGCTAAGGCACAGCTGTGGCTGAGAGGGAATCCAAAAAGCAGGGTAAGAAGGGAGGCGTGAGGACCCATCTGCTTCCATTCCTCATTGACACCAAAGAACGTGATCCTCTCGGCCCTCGGGCAGGTGTGTGTGCGTGCGCGCTCACGCGTGCACTTGTGCAAGAGTATGTTTCCATGCAAAGGCACCCTAACTGACACCCGTGGTGCTCTTCAATCCCTGGGTCTGCGTCCAGGGCCCACTGCCTCAGCTCCCTGCGCTGTGATGCTCACACCTCCTTATACACTTACTTAGGATAATTTGCTCTTTCAGAAAAATAGATATTTGCTCACTTTCCCAGGAAATGCTATCTTGATGGCGCCGCCTCTGGAACAAGCCAGAAAGTAGAGCTATATAGAGACAGGCAGATCTTTGACCCTTCAAACTCCACCACAGGGCCATGTCTTTTCAATTAACACTGCTTTTGTAAGACAGTAAAGTGTAAAAACAAACATAAGACCTTCATGCTTCCTAATACTGATGTGCTTTTATCCCATGAGATCCATGTCAGTTACTGTGCTCAAGGAGGCCCCTGCTGAGGGAAAGAAAAGGCCAGCTGGATAATGCTGTACGCACCCAAGCCCAGATTTATGAATTGTACAAGTTAACGAAGTATTTAGAGCTCAAAAGTGATGAATGAATGAATGAATGAATGGATGAAGGGGGTGTTTATTCAATTATAAAAAATCCTTTGCTTCTCGAATAGATTTATCTCAAAATCCCTGTGGAGAACTCCAGATTCAACAGAAATTATTTAGCCCTCCCCTCCACCAAAGACAAAGCAAAACAATGTATACATTGTTTTTTTCAAGAACACACATATTATAGAAAGAAAAGCTCACCTCTTATAAACAAAGGTTAATATTACAATTACAGAGGATTTTTTTCTGCCATGTTATCTGAATTATAGTAATTAGAAATGGTAAATAAATTCTTCAGCCTTTTCCTGTACATGACTAAGTATTATGTCCAGGGGCATTATCTTAAAATGACACTCTTTTCTTTGCTCCAGTAAACTTTCATCATCTTAACCACAACGTTTATTGTCTACTTTGTATTGAAAATATGAAAAGTGAGTGAAGCTTGCTTGTGAAAAGTCTAGCTCCTCGGTGTCCCAACCATATGCTAATATGAGAGACTTAAAAAATTTGATATGGGCTCAAAGAGAAAGAGAGTCATGTTACCACCAACAAGCAGACAAGGCAGATTCCCATGATGCCAGGCCACTGCCGAGGGGTGAAGGGAGGGGGAGGCACTTCAGGGCATTCCTTCAAGAGATTGGTTTCCTAGGTGATGTCACTGGGGGTGAGACCAGGTTGCTACTTGCCCTCCACTCCCATGAAACTACAACTGCTCCGGAGCACGTCACCAATGAGTCTTTACTGGACTTCGGGTACAAAATGGGCCGTATGGACCCTCCTTCCGAAGAGTCAAGAAAAGCTGCTATCAGGCTGATGTGTACTGAATGAAACAGATGAAATGATTTTTTAATGTGAGGTTTGCCTTAAAGTAATCTATGGGGATAAAAGGGGATGTCTTGATAATTATTAATACTGGAGGATGGGCACATGAGGGTTCATTATACAATTCTCTTTACTTTTGTGTATGGTTGAAACTCTTCCTAATAAAAGGTTTTTTTTTTTCATCTGCTAACACAGTTGGGGCAGGAAGCAAGCATGGCCATAGAGAGGGAACAAATAGAATGTCTACACTAACCTCGTTTCTCAGGATGAAAAAAGCAAATCAGTATCTGTTATTGGGTGAAATACCCCAACTGTTAAGCACTGTCTTATCCAATCAACACTGTGGCAAAGCCATTAAGCCCAGCACCAATTCCGATCAAACAGCTGCAAAAATAGAGGCTGCTCCAACCCTGAAACCTAAGGAAAATAATAATTTAAACTTTTTTAATCTCTGAAATGAATCCATTTCCCCCGCATTTACAATAACAACTTTCCACTTGAATTATGCATCACCGTGACCATTTGAATTACAAATGTATGAATTATTCATTATCCACAATGTGACTGAGTGTTTGGGGCCCACGTGTTGAAAGCCAGTGCTAAGCTTGCCTAGGATCTGGCTGGCCAGGGGAGGGTAGCATCTGGGGACTCTGGGAGGCAGATTGCCCTTCAGAATCCTCGGCCACCCGGGTGGAAGAATGGAAGGGTCCCTTATACTGTATGCAGTTGTCAACTCTGACCTCCTTGTACCATAAAACGTCCCCACTGTCTCCTGGCTCCCCAGCCTGTAACAGCTGCTACCCACTGGCACCACCTACATTTTAAACCAGCTGGAGACAGAGTTCTACGTGATAAGCCTGTTATATTTGCAGAGTAAGCAGGAACACCTAATGGCTTGGCCCCCTAACGATTCCGGGACCGGCCTCTGACAGGCTACAGCAGTGTGCACTGGCAAAGCAGAGGAAAAAATAATTAAAAGAGTCTTTGTCAAAGCTCTCTCTGAATCAACCTTTTAAATGTGCTCAGTTTAAGAGTCCCATAGTACCAGTTCAATCACACTAGCCTCTAAGAACCACAGAAACCCCCAGGATAGCCATGGCCAATTAGTTAAGCAAGAGGGGAGCGTGTGTGTGTGTGTGTGTGTGTGTGTGTGTGTGTGTGTGTGTGTTCAGAGAATCAACACAGATGCTGAAAGAGCCCCCTGGAGAGAGGGCAGAGTAACCCCCAGATAGAACTGAACTGTTCTTTTTTTTGTTTGAGAGGTTGAAACAAAGGGGAAAGGAACGATTAGGAAGATGGTAGTAAAGACTGACACATAATAAAATAGAGTGGGAAAGTTAGCACATAGGGGACCTTTAAAGGAGTGAACCTAAAACTAGTATTCTTAACAGAATGCACAAAGAAAGCAAACCAGCCAGCCATCTCCAACTGAAGTGGATGAGGCAGGGGAGCAGGAGAGACAGATAAAAGAAGAAAACACAAGAGATGCCAAAACCAGAGGGAAGAAAAAATACGTAGTGTCCGAAACCAAACACAAGAGCGAGGATGAAACTGACAACGATGCAAAGCAAAACCCTGAACTGGCACAGTGCTTTCGCTAACAAAGAAAACATGTGCTTTTTGTAGACAGCCCAGCAAATGTGAAGAAAGGCTTGCATATATTTTTTAAAGGGAGGGGTGGTGGCAACAATGGGCAGCTTTCACGACCACCCTGGCCCACAGTTTTCCCTCCTGAGAACTGCAGACCCACCCCATCCACAGGAGGCAGGCCGCTGGTACACAGAGGTGGTGTTTGGTTGCCATGGATGCGGGAAGCCATATCAGTGCTGCATGGGCTTCGTTCCATGGGGGAAACTGGAGCCTGCACAGTCAGCTGCTCACAGAGAGGAAGCCTGGCAATGGACGGCCACCCAGAGGAGCAGGCATTCTGGACTTAGTGGGTACTGCGGATGATCGGACCCGCCACCTCCTGCTTGGCTGGCCCAGTAAGACTCTGGTCTGAACCCTTGCAAGCTCTGGTCTTCAGTTTCTTGTTTGCACTGCTGGTGACCTACAGTGTCAGTCTTAACTCCAACAGTGCCCTGGTAGGTTAAGTTTTCAAACTATCGAGCAGAGTACTGTTGTGTTGGTTTATTTGTTCTTTCAGAGGTCACGCTATCATGTGGACCCAAGTTTTAAATTTCCCCAATTCTAATTGCAGTTGCTCAGGACATTGGTTAGTTTCAAGTTCTGGAAATATGTTTGAACACCTCTCCCAGAAGTGGGTAAGAAGTTAAAATAACGGAAAGTCTTGGCTCCGAGTTCAGTGGAATGTCAAAAAGCCCATGTTTGGCTGAATGGACTTTATGTAATGAAATCCCAGCTTCCTCTCTGCTCTTTCAGGCCAAACGTATATTGGATGAAACTGATGAAATTCAACAAAGCAAGAGGCTTTGGAGTATTTATTGCAATATCCTGTTGATGAGGAGTATTTACTGCAATAAGCTATTGATAAGCAACGATGGATATCTCTTCCGTTTCATCCTGCGTAAACATGGACAATCACTTACTAATTCATCTGCTCTTGCATTCGATGACTGAGCCCCTCTCATATGCTAGTCATGACAGGGAGAGTGATGAACCCCTTCAACAGGGATGACCTTCCCTCCGCCCTCATCTCAGGAGCGCTGGCCTGTGGAAAACCCCAAAGTTCTGCACGCCTGAGAAGTTGTTCTGTTCCGCCCAAGGAGGGCATGCTGCTTCTCAATTTCCTTCTCCCACCTGTGTCAGGGGGCTTGAGTTGTTCTACCAAAGGGACTAATAATAAATTGGTCTCTGGTCCAACTTAGATCAATAATAGATATTCCCTAGGTCAATTGCCTGGAGCAAGGAATAGAGTTTTAAAATAAATTTGTTAAGTTCTCTAGCTAGGGATCAGAGCCAAGCTCACTGATCCATGTGATGGCTGACTCCATTTCTTTGATGATAAACTAATCGATGACTCAAGCCAGCCATAATCGAGCACAGGGAGATGTGCAAATTGAATTGGCTGGGCCATCCCACCAGCGCACAAGCAAGCTGGCCTCGACGGAAGCCTCTTTGCCCTACAAGGCCATAAGGAAGAGCTGTGTAGTGAACTGAAAGGTCTATTTTCGTCCTAGGAAGTTGACCCCACTTTTGACACACTGGCGTTCACAATAAAGGTTAGGTAATTATATTAAGTGTTTTTCTACGGTCAGGTTGATATTCTGGGAGCCTAGGGGAACTGAAAACAGACCACTTAGCTCCCTGGAGCTTTCTGTGTATTCACAGCCTGTGGCTTTGCTGCAGGAGGGAGAGGTGCTACGGAATAGAAACCAGGCAAGCTCAGCAACTGGGCAGGTCAGCCCACTTCTGACTTGGGGTTCACCGCAGGAAGGCCTTCTTTGAGAAATAGAAGACAGGTCTCTCTGCCTTCAGGACACTTCTGTTCTAACACCAGGCTGCCACGCTGAACTTGGACCCTTGACACTAGAGTTCAGTTCTGGTACTTCTGAACTTTGACATCAGTATTTGGGGAACATTAGGAAGGAGAGATGAAATGTGGTCAATGATTCTCTTTTATTACACATGTGACAAGGGCAATGGGGCCAATGATTAACGACCACATGCTCTGCGAACTTGAACAGTCACCACTTTAATACCAAAGACTTTATTTTCTGTTCCACAGAAAAAGCTGAAAAAAGTACTAAGAAAACAGACATGCATCTGTGGCTATATACTGATGCACTTAAATTATACTTAACTGCATTCTGTAAACTGCATGTATATAGGGAGTTACGGTTTGTTTAACAATGTTTTATGGTGTTTTCTTCTAAATTTTCTACAAATTAAATTTCAAACTTGATTTGGGGATTATGTTCAAAGTAAGTTTAATATGCTTTAAATATCTTTTCTATATAATATTAATAATCTGAAAAAAGCACTTAAAAATCTCTCTGTATATAGTACATAAATGAGTTTACTTTCTCTTGAAAGAAAACTTTAATTAAGCTAAGTTAGAGCTCCTGTATTAACACGATTTAATCAATCAAAGTATTTTTTAAATGAGCATAAAATTCTCTTTTGGAAAGTTGACAATCAGGAAGAACTCTAGAATGTATCTGTAGTCCTCGGTAGGACGCTCAACATCTGAGGATATAGGAGGTGTTTACATCTCTTCTTCCAGTTAAAGTGTCACAGCTTTGGAAAGGAAAGGAAATGAAGAGTGAACAGCTGGCTTTTACATGGCGTCCAAGAGCAGGGTTTGGGTTTCTGGATCAGGGCTCATTACGCTGAACAAGAGGTGGGCAAAGGACAGCTAACACATCTACAAACTCTAGGAAGAATTTCAGCCGGAAACTTGCTGACCCAACCAAGAGGACCAGAAATGGAAGTTTGAGAGGAAGGGAGAAAACTGACCAAATATAACTGTGAACTTTACAGGACAGGGAACAAGAAGTGTGCTAGAGAAAGAGAGAAGAAGGATGGTTGAGGAGGTGCCCATTAAAGATCAGCAGAGAATAGGAGCGATGAAGGGAGAGTACAATGCTGACCTCCAGGGACCATCGACCAAAGCACAGAGTCAAAGGGAGCTTGATGTCTTAACACAAGATGGAACTATGACCTCCCAAGGGTCATGGAGATAGGGAACTAGGTCCGTGACAGGGATATGGTTGGGGAAAGCTATGCGTTGTTCCAACAACAGAAGTGGTGAGGGGGTATCACTATATTGAATAATGAAAAGAATTAGATGTATTTGGCTCTCACTACTTACTAAACATTATACTCATTGCCTTCTATTCATTATTTCCTTTAACCCAATGAAGTAGAGTTCCATTTTACAGGTGAGAAAACTGAGGCTTGGGGAAGTGGAGTTGCCCAGGACCACTCAGCTGATAAGCACTGGAACCAGAGCCCTTGCTTTTAGCCTTCTGAGATTGCCTCCTGAGAAAGCATCCCAGAACAGAACAAGCCTCAGAATGTCTGTCACATCCGCCAGTCCTTTGTGAGGGATGCTGCTGTGCTTCTCCCACCGCTGGACCTGAAACTGGACTTGAAGCTGGACTTGAAGCTGGACTTGAAGAGCCACAGCTGAGATCCCAGCAGGGAGTACCCACTCCCGTGCGAGTCCTCCGTAAGTCACTTTACAATGAGCCCCATTTATCCTGAGGTAAGCCCATTTGTCTCCACACATCATAACAGGAGAGGGACATCCTATATGGAAATTCTCTAACCCGAAGGTGGAGGTAGCAGGAAGAGCTTGTGGGTGAGGATAAATGATGAGGGGAAATAACCAATAAAGTAATGACTCCTACAGTGACTCCCTGGCCAGGGGAGAGCAGCAGGGCTCTCCCAGCACAAATTGTAATTGGGGGTGCTTAGTGCAGGGACAGAATCTCAGCCATCCAAGTGTCCACAGTAAGTCTCCTTCCTCTCAAAGTGTCCTTTGTCCTTTGCTTCTCCATCTTGAGGCCCCTACTATATGTCCTGGAACCTATCCTGGGAGTTCCACCCCCAGGGAGAAGCAAACTAACCCTCCTTCCTACCTTGACCTCGAGCTACCCAGTGCCCAGCAACTGCGCTCACTTGTGTCAGACTGGGCACATATAAATGTTGTCCAGTCACTTGTTTGTCTCTTTCATTACACTGTGAGCCTCTTAAAGGCCAGGACTGCTTTTTATCCCTGAATCACGGACACAGGATGTGCCCTAATACAAGAAGCACTAGGTTAACTGTTTACCACACCATCTGTGGACATATTCTCCAGATGATATCCCCACAGGAAGGCTTTCCCTGTGTAATTAGTCCTACTCTCCCACCACATAGCTGTTACTTAGATTATACGTTTCTCAAGGCCAGAAACTAACCTTGATCCATATCAAATGCCTGATCCATAATAGACTTTCCATAAATGGTAACACAATTTTCACCACCCTTGTCCTGCAACTCCCTACAAAAGGAAAAAGGCAAAATGCCATTAAGTCACATCTCTCAATCCTATCCTTGCATAATTCATTTTTAAACATTTTCAAATCCAAATGTAGCATTTTTACATTTATCTCTATGTAATTCCAACATTCCTTCATAAACATTCCAAATGTTTATGAACATTTTTTTATTCTGTCTCTTAACAGTGATAATCACTCACACTTTTGTTATTTATATTTTCCTCTGCTTCTATAGCAAATGTATTGAGCGGCACACCCAAGATTCACCAACAGCCTCTAACACAAAGCTTTTCCCGCAGGAGGTTTTCAATAACATTTTAAAGGTAAAATAGAAACTTAACTTAAAGGCAGACTATCTGATAAAGTCTTGGCTTCTCCTGCTGTTATTTGTAGATGCAAAGGCAGTAGAAATAATAAAGGGAACTGTTGCTACTCGTGATGTTTTAAATCAGAAGGTTAAAACCATAGTCCCTAGAGGTCATTCCTTTCTGAAGTGGTGCAATGAGGAGTGGCGGGGGCGGAGGTGGGGGGTGAGGAGTTGGCTACAGGATGCTGGGCCTGCAGGAAGCCAAGCAGGCCCCTGGCCACACATTGCCCACCCAGCCCCAATTAACCATGAGCTAACCCGCTATTATCTTCTATGTCTTGGGGTTTTGCTTAAGGCTTTGTTTGGGGGACCTGGCAACATTATGAACAAGAAGATAGAAAATCAACCTCCTCCTTTCAGAGATGCCCACCCCATCCCCTCACGTACACATTGCACATAGTGCTTTCAGACAGACATCCCACAGTGTGGCTCACCATCTTCTTGTGGACGAGCAAGATGGGAAAATCTGGTAGAGTAAGGCTGGATTCTCAGCAAGCAATACACTCTGTCAGGATGATTAATGAATTGACTTCCACCTTTGGGGAGGTCTCTGGTGCTGTACCATTGAACTGAGCAACACTTTTCCCAAAAGTGCTGAAGGAAACATCAAAGGCATGTTTACCAAATGAGTAGATGATTAAAAAAAATGTGGGAAGTATTAAGATTAGAAATAGTCAAAAAAAATTTTAACGACACTGGCGTAAGAATAGACCAAAACCAAAAGGCACAACATTTAACAAGAATAAGTGCTAAATCACACTTTTAGATTTTCAAAATCAATTGCAAAAATACAAAATGGGGGACCTGACATCAGCAGTTCTTATGAAAAAGGTTTATTATTGATAATAACCCCAGCCTTTTAAATGCCTGCTATGTGACACTCAATCCAAGTCGAGTGTTACATAAAACTAATAAAATCTAATGCAAGTTCTATTTGCAATCATATAAATAGAGTATGGAGGTTAAGGGAGGGAAAATTCTGACCATAATCTGAACTGGTCAAAGTACCAAATAGAGATCATAGTTTCAATCTCAGATGACACACTGCAAGAGGGACCTTGATAAACTGGGCTATGTGACACAAGGAAAACAGAATGGTGAAGCCTCTATAAACCATAATAGGTGAGGATGTGTTCAAGGAAACGAGGATGTTCAGTTGAGAAAGAGAGATCTAGGAGGGACATGACAAATGCCTTTAAAAATTGCAGAGGTCGGGCTTCCCTGGTGGCGCAGTGGTTGAGAATCTGCCTGCCAATGCAGGGGACACGGGTTCGAGCCCTGGTCTGGGAAGATCCCACATGCCGCGGAGCAACTGGGCCCGTGAGCCACAATTACTGAGCCTGCGCGTCTCGAGCCTGTGCTCCGCAACAAGAGAGGCCGCGATAATGAGAGGCCCACGCACCGCGATGAAGAGCGGCCCCCGCTTGCCACAACTAGAGAAAGCCCTCGCACAGAAACAAAGACCCAACACAGCCATAAATAAATAATAAATAAATAAAAATTTAAAAAAAAATTGCAGAGGTCATATTGAAGGGGAATCAGGTGTACTTCATGTAACAGCAGAGAGCAGGATTAAGATCAGGAGGGTAGTTCGAGTGGCAGATAATGTCAGTTGGCATTCCTTGGTTGTCAGCAACAGAAATCACCTGACGTGGATAGAGGAGTTCACAAGGCACTGGAAAGGCTGAGAAACCAGACTCGGGGCTGACAAGAAAGAGGCAACTCTAGAAGATCTTGGCAACAGGAAGCTCTTGACTGTCTTGCCTGGCACTGCCTCTAGAATAAAAGAATTCCCACCATTTCCTTGGTGTTTGTATCCCTTTGTAGCAAGTCCCAGAAGCATGAATTTTACTAGACATGCTTAGGTCACCTGCCTCCCCCCTTGACTGTCCCAGGGAAATAACAGGAAGAGTTTGGCAGGAGGATCTTCCTGAGATCTCTTTGAGTTCACAGAAGGAGGACATCGAGAGTTCATTGTCCAACACAGGCTGCTCCAATGGAAAGCAGGTTATGCCCTCAAAGAAAATCATGGTGCTCTTAGAAAGAGGGGAATGGATTTGAGGCATCCAAAACAATGAAAAATGACCACTACATAGAGTTCAAGATGAAGAAATACTTTCTAAATATTAAAATGGTCATTCAAGATGTGGCACAGATATACAATGGAATATTACTCAGCCACAAAAAAGAACAAAATAATGCCATTTGCAGCAACATGGATGGACCTAGAGATTGTCATACTGAGTGAAGTAAGTCAGAGAAAGACAAATATCATATGATATCACTTATATGTGGAATCTTAAAAAAGGATACAAGTGAACTTATCTACAAAACAGAAAAGGAGTTAACAGATGTAGAAAACAAACTTATGGTTACCAGGGGGTAAGGGGTGGGGGGATAAATTGGAAGATTGGGATTGACATATACATACTACTATATATTAAATAGATAACTAATAAGGATCTACTGGATAGCACAGGGAACTCTACTCAATACTCTGTAATGGCCTGTATGGGAAAAGAATCTAAAAAAGAGTGGATATATGTATATGTATAATAATTCACTTTACTGTACACCTGAAATTAACACAACACTGTAAATCAACTATACTCCAATAAAATTTTTAAAAATAAAATAAAGTGGTCCTTCAAGTTATTCAAGCTGGATCAGAGGATCAAACAGGGGGTTCTGACCTGAGGTAGGAGGTATTGTTGGCTGAACTCAGAGAGCCCTTAAATTCTAAGATTCAGCAACTCTAAGGAGTTTTCAACCTGGGGACATGTCAGAATCATGGGAGGAGCTTTTTCAAATTATTTCTACCTAGCTGTCCTCCCTGTCCCCAAAGTTTCTAATGTCCCTTCCTATCCCTCATCTTCTATCTCTAGTTGAAAACCAAGAACCACATCACATCTGAGGCTTCTACTGCTCCATCAGTACCTTGTGCTGGTGAAATAGCCTGAAAAGGGAGACAGGATGCTAATCAAATGGGAAAATTCTTTTTTTATTTAAAAATGTTTTTAAGCACTTGGAATGTCTAACTTGTAGAGTTAAGCAGTGTAAGAAATATCTGTGAAAAATGAAAAGGGACTTGGTTGAAGAAAATTAATAGTTGGAGTTATCTAACAATGCTGCAAATGTTGGCTTCCTTCTACTACTGCTATTTTGTTTGGAATGGGTCCAGTTTTCCCATTGCATAAAAGGAGACAAGATCTGTTTGAAGCCATTAACAGTACCAATAGGAGGGGCATTTGAATTAATAACCAGGAGGCCAGTCAGCCAGGAGCAATTTTGAACATAATCTTTTCTTTTGACTTTTTTTGTAAGACTGATATTTTGCTATATTATACTTGGTCCAATGTGCCACTGCTGAGCCAAATAATTTATCTTTCCAACTCTCTTTACTTTTTAAATTGACCTAAGTAAAATATTTTCATTTATTTGTATGGAGGTCCCTTCTGTGGATTGTGTTAGGCGCTATGAAGCATTATTCCCGAGCACAAAGGATTCTTTGGAATTTAGCAAGAAATAACAAGATATCTAAGGGCATAAGCAGATGCTCTTGAAATAATGCTAAGTGATCAGAGTAAAATACAAAACCATATATAATACATGATCTTCATCTTGTTTCTTTGAAAGTAAATTTATACAAGAAAAACGAATCTGGGACTTCCCTAGTGGTGCAGTGGTTAAGAATCTGCCTGCCAATGCAGAGGACATGGGTTCAAGCCCTGGTCCTGGAAGATCCCACATGCCGCGGAGCAACTAAGCCCGTGCGCCACAACTACTGAGCCTGCACTCTAGAGCTCTCGAGCCACAACTACTGAGCCTGTGTGCCACAACTATTGAAGCCCATGCGCCTAGAACCCATGCTCAGCAACAAGAGAAGCCCCCGCACGAGAAGCCCGTGCACTGCAACAAAGAGCAGCCCTCGCTCACTGCAACTAGAGAAAGCCTGCGTGCAGCAACAAAGACCCAACACAGCCAAAAAAATTAAATAAATTAATTAATTAATTTTTTAAAAAAAAGAAAAAAAAATCTTACTCTGTTTTACTCACTCCTACTTACACAGCAGCACTCTTTTTTTTATTATTATTAATTTTTATTGGAGTATGGTTGCTTTACAATGTTGTGTTAGCCTCCACCGCACAACAAAATGAATCAGCCATACACATACAGACATCCCCTCTCTTCTGGACTTCCCT
This sequence comes from Balaenoptera physalus, assembly GCF_965194825.1. Taxonomy (NCBI): domain Eukaryota; kingdom Metazoa; phylum Chordata; class Mammalia; order Artiodactyla; family Balaenopteridae; genus Balaenoptera; species Balaenoptera physalus. Next base: position 16,698,442 of record NC_138888.1, on the reverse strand, counting down.
CCCATTTAGGTTACCACAGTGCATTGAGTTCCCTGTGCTATACAGTATGTTCCCATCAGTTCGCAACAGCACTCTTCGCAAAGTCTTCTTGTAATGTGTTTCTGGAGGCCTCGGGAGACTCTCACATGTGCTCAGGAGCTGGTCCCCAAACATGCAATGTGGTCGTCTTCACTGTTTTCCTCTTCTCTGGCTCCAGCCTCCTTCCACCAAGAGGCACTGCATCCGCCTATCACTCCTGCTGCTTCTCCAGGGATATGGAGTACCCCAGGCAGCACTCTCCCAGGGCCACCGCACATACCTTTGATGCAATGGAGCTACCAAAGTGCCAAATCTGGGCCAAATTCTGTGCTGGAGTGGAGAAGCAGTCACCCCTGCCTCTCCATGGGCTACTCACTGTAACCTCTTCCCACACAGTCTATACAACACCCCAGGCTGATCTTCCTAAAATTCACATTGAAATCCAGGCCTCTCCTGCTTACAAAGCCTTCAATGGCTTCCTAAGCCCTACACGATGAAATGAAAACCCTTAGCCTCAGTATGTGGCCCCTGCTCAGCCTCTGACAGGGACTCTTTCCTAGCACTCACCCTCTCCTCTCGGGGACACCTAAGAGCCTCCCAGGTGACAGCCAGTCCCCTGGCACGATCCCTAATCTTGGGGGCTCGAGTTGTCCTTCTGACTCAGACACTTCTCCCATCAAACCCGCTCAACTGACAAACGTCTACTTCTTTAATACTCGGTTCAGACATTTCTTCCCTGTGAAATTTTCCTGGACCCGCCCCACCCCAGGCAGAAGTACACCCCACTCAGTATCCCCACAGCCCTTGGTTCTCCTTTTTCCCTCTATTTCTGTCATACTTAGACTGGGTTTCTACTAGCAATTGCTGATGTTTGCTAGTCCACTGCCTTCACTAACTAGTGAGCTCCTAGGGCAGGGACCTCCTCCTCATCACCCCAGTGTCCCCAACACCAAGGACAGTGCCTGGTAGAGATCACGCATCCAACGGCCTAACAAGAAAGAACATAACTGAACAAACATGCAACTCCACATTGAAACTTTGGAATTTCCAAGACCCCCCTCACGTCTCTGAAAGTCCATGTTTCTTTTCTCTTATTTTAGAGGGCCCCTGGTCTTTCTGCACTCCTTTTCTCCACCCAAGACGGGAGTCACAAGATGTGTTGGGTTTCTGGCCCATGCTCCTCCAGGATTCCAAACCTGGGTGCAGATGCACAAGGCACAGCAAAACTGACTAGGTTCAACTGACCAATTAAGACTGATGCTACATGACCTGGCCTGGTGACCCAGTGCTGAGCATGGGACAAATGCCCATCACTCTGGGCCCTGGCCTCGCAGGGTGACTCCCCACCCCCTCCACTTCGCTACCCAACAGTTCCCACCCAACCGTATCAATAAGAGTAATTTCCCTCACAGACATAGGAAACAAACTTATGGTTACCAAAGGGGAAAGGGAGATGGGGGAGAGAGAAATGAGAAGTATGAAATTAACAGATACACACGACTACACATAAAATAGGTAAGCAACAAGGATTTACTGTAGAACGAAAACCACATTCACAGAAAGACAGACAAAATGAAAAGGCAGAGGACTATGTACCAGATGAAGGAACAAGATAAAACTCCAGAAAAACAACTAAATGAAGTGGAGATAGGTAACCTTCCAGAAAAAGAATTCAGAATAATGATAGTGAAGATGATCCAGGACCTTGGAAAAAGAATGGAGGCAAAGACTGAGAAGATGCAAGAAATGTTTAACAAAGACCTAGAAGAATTAAAGAACAAACCAACAGAGATGAACAACACAATAACTGAAATGAAAAATACACTAGAAGGAATCAACAGCAGAATAACTGAGGCAGAAGAACAGATAAGGGACCTGGAAGACAGAATGGTGGAATTCACTGCCACGGAACAGAATAAAGAAAAAAGAATGAAACGAAATGAAGACAGCCTAAGAGACCTCTGAGACAACATTAAATGCACCAACATTCGCATTATAGGGGTCCCAGAAGGAGAAGAGAGAGAGAAAGGACCTGAGAAAATATTTGAAGAGACTATAGTCGAAAACTTCCCTAACATGGGAGAGGAAATAGCCACCCAAGTCCAGGAAGCACAGAGAGTCCCAAGCAGGATAAACCCAAGGAGAAACATGCCAAGACACATAGTAATCAAATTGACAAAAATTAAAGACAAAGAAAAATTATTAAAAGCAACAGGGGAAAAATGACAAATAATATACAAGGGAACTCCCATAAGGTTAACAGCTGATTTCTCTGCAGAAACTCTACGAGCCAGAAGGGAGTGGCACGACATATTTAAAGTGATGAAAGGGAAGAACCTACAACCAAGATTACTCTACCTGGCAAGGATCTCATTCAGATTCGACAGAGAAATCAAAAGCTTTACAGACAAGCAAAAGCTAAGAGAATTCAACACAACCAAACCAGCTCTACAACAAATGCTAAAGGAACTTCTCTAGGCAGGAAACACAAGAGAAGGAAAAGAACTACAAAAACAAACCCAAAGGGGCTTCCCTGGTGGCACAGTGGTTAAGAATCTGCCTGCTAATGCAGGGGACACAGGTTCGAGCCCTAGTCCGGAGAGATCCCACATACCGTGGAGCAACTAAGCCCATGTGCCACAACTATTGAGCCTGCACTCTAGAGCCCACAAGCCACAGCTACTGAAGCCCACGCACCTAGAGCCTGTGCTCCACAACAGGAGAAGCCACTGCAATGAGAAGCCCACGCACCACAATGAAGAGTAGCCCTCACTCACTGCAACTACAGAAAGCCCACACACAGCAATGAAGACCCAATGCAGCCAAAAATTAATTAATTATTACTTTTTAAAAACTCAAAACAATTAAGAAAATGGTAATAGGAACATACATATCGATAATCACCTTAAATGTGAATGGATTAAATGCTCCAACCAAAAGACACAGGCTCGCTGAATGGATACAAAAACAAGACCCATATGTATGCTGTTTACAAGAGAACCACTTCAGACCTAGGGACACATACAGACTGAAAGTGAGGAGATGGAAAAAGATATCCCATGCAAATGGAAATCAAAAGAAAACTGGAGTAGCAATACTCATATTGGATAAAATAGACTTTAAAATAAAGAATGTTACAAGAGACAAGGAAGGACACTACATAATGATCAAGGGATCAATCCAAGAGTGAGATATAACAATTATAAATATATATGCACCCAAATAGGAGCACCTCAATACATAAGGCAACTGCTAACAGCTATAAAAGAGGAAACCGAGAGTAACACAAAAATAGTAGGGGACTTTAACACCTCACTTACACCAATGGACAGATCATCCAAACAGAAAATTAATAAGGAAACACAAGTTTTAAATGACACAATAGACCAGATAGATTTAATTGATATTTATAGGACATTCCATCCAAAAACAGCAAATTACACTTTCTTCTCAAGTGCACATGGAACATTCTCCAGGATAGATCACATCTTGGGTCACAAGTCAAGCCTCGGTAAATTTAAGAAAATTGAAGTCATATCAAGCATCTTTTCCAACCACAATTCTATGAGATTAGAAATCAATTACTGGGAAAAAGATGCAAAAAACACAAACACATGGAGGCTAAACAACACATTACTAAATAACCAAGAGATCACTGAAGAAATCGAAGAGGAAATCAAAAAATACCTAGAAAAAAATGACAACAAAAACACGATGATCCAAAAACCTATGGGATGCAGCAAAAGCAGTTCTAAGAGGGAAGTTTATAGCTATACAAGCCTACCTCAAGAAACAAGAAAAATCTCAAATAAACAACCTAACCTTACACCTAAAGGAACTAGAGAAAGAAGAACAAACAAAACCCAAAGTTAGCAGAAGGAAAGAAATCATAAAATTCAGAGCAGAAATAAATGAAATAGAAACAAAGAAAATAATAGCAAAGATCAAGAAAACGAAAAGCTGGTTCTTTGAGAAGATAAACAAAATTGATAAACCATTAGCCAGACTCATCAAGAAAAAGAGGGAGAGGACTCAAATCAATAGAATCAGAAATGAAACAGGACAAGTAACAACTGACACTGCAGGAACACAAAGGATCATGAGAGACTACTACAAGCAACTCTATGCCAATAAAATGGACAACCTGGAAGAAACGGACAAATTCTTAGAAAGGTATAACCTTCCAAGTCTGAACCAGGAAGAAATAGAAAATATGAACAGACCAATCACAAGTAATCAAATTGAAACCGTGATTAAAAACCTTCCAACAAACAAAAGTCCCAGACCAGATGGTTTCACAGGTGAATTCTATCAAACATTTAGAGAGGAGCTAACACCTATCCTTCTCAAACTCTTCCAAAAAATTACAGAGGAAGGAACACTTCCAGACTCATTCTATGAGGCCTCCATCACCCAGATACCAAAACCAGACAAAGATACTACAAAAAAAGAAAATTACAGACCAATATCACTGATGAATATAGCTGCCAAAATCCTCAACAAAATACTAGCAAACAGAATCCAACAACACATTAAAAGGATCATACAGGGCTTCCCTGGTGACGCAGTGGTTGAGGATCTGCCTGCCAATGCAGGGGACACGAGTTCGAGCCCTGGTCTGGGAAGATCCCACATGCTGCAGAGCAACTAAGCCCGTGAGCCACAACTACTGAGCCTGCGCATCTGGAGCCTGTGCTCCGCAACGAGAGAGGCCGCGACAGTGAGAGGCCCGCGCACCGCGATGAAGAGTGGCCCCCGCTCGCCACAACTAGAGAGAGCCCTCGCACAGAAGCGAAGACCCAACATAGCCAAAAATTTAAAAAAAAAAAATTAATTAATTAATTAATTTAAAACAAAAACAAAAACCTCTCATATGCCATTTTAAGAAAAAAAAAAAAAGGATCATACACCATGAACAAGTGCGATTTATCTCAGGGATGCAAGGATTCTTCAATATACACAAATCAATCAATGTGATATACCATATTAACAAATTGAAGAATAAAAACCATATGATCATCTCCATAGATGCAGAAAAAGCTTTTGACAAAATTCAACACCCATTTATGATAAAAACTCTCCAGAAAGTGGGCATAGAGGGAACCTGCCTCAACATAATAAAGGCCATATATGACAAACCCACAGCAAACATCATTCTCGGTGAAAACTGAAAGCATTTCCTCTAAGATCAGGAACGAGACAAGGATGTCCACTCTCACCACTATTATTCAACATAGTTTTGGAAGTCCTAGCCACAGCAATCAGAGAAGAAAAAGAAATAAAAGGAATACAAATTGGAAAACAAGAACTAAAACTGTCACTGTTTGCAGATGACATGATACTATACATAGATAATCCTAAAGATGCCACCAGAAAACTACCAGAGCTAATCAATGAATTTGGCAAAGTTGCAGGATACAAAATTAATGCACAGAAATCTCCTGCATTCCTATACACTAACAACGAAAGATCAGAAAGAGAAATTAAGGAAACAATCCTATTCACCATTGCAACAAAAAGAATAAAATACCTAGCAATAAACCTACCTAAGGAGGTAAAAGACCTGTACTCAGAAAACTATAAGACACTGATGAAAGAAATCAAAGATGACACAAACAGATGGAGAGATATACCCTGTTCTTGGATTGGAAGAATCAATATTGTGAAAATGACTATACTACCCAAAGCAATCTACAGATTCAATGCAATCCCTATCAAATTACCAATGGCATATCTTACCGAACTAGAACAAAAAATCTTAATATTTGTATAGAGACACAAAAGACCCCGAATAGCCAAAGCAATCTTGAGGGAAAAAAACGGAGCTGGAGGAATCAGACTCCCTGACTTCTCACTGTACTACAAAGCTACAGTAATCAAGCCAATATGGTACTGGCCCAAAAACAGAAATATAGATCAATGGAACAGGATAGAAAGCCCAGAGATACACCCACACACCTATGGTCAACTAATCTATGACAAAGGAGGCAAGGATATACAGTGAGAAAAGATAGTCTCTTCAATAAGTGGTGCTGGGAAAACTGGACAGCTACATGTAAAAGAATGAAATTAGAACACTTCCTAACACTATACACAAAAATAAACTCAAAATGGATTAAAGACCTAAATGTAAGACCGGACACTATAAAACTCTTAGAGGAAAATATAGGAAGAAAAAACTCTTTGACATAAATCACAGCAAGATCTTTTTTGACCCACCTCTTAGAGTTACGGAAATAAAAACAAAAATAAACAAATGGGACCTAGTGAAGCTTAAAAGCTTTTGCACGGCAAAGGAAACTATAAACAAGACAAAAAGACAACCCTCAGAATGGGAGAAAATATTTGCAAACGAATCTACAGACAAAGGAATAATCTCCAAAATATATAAACAGCTCATGCAGCTCAATATTAAAAAAACAAAAACCCCAATCAAAAAATGGGCAGAAAGAGCTAAATAGACATTTCTCCAAAGAAGTCATACAGATGGCCAAGAAGCACATGAAAAGCTGCTCAACATCACTAATTATTAGAGGAATGCAAATCAAAACTACAATAAGGTATCACCTCACACCAGTTAGAATGGGCATCATCAGAAAATCTTCAAACGACAAATGCTGGAGGGGTGTTGAGAAAAGGGAACCCTCTTGCACTGTTGGTGGGAATGTAAATTGATACAGCCAGTATGGAGAACAGTATGGAGGTTCCTTAGAACACTAAAAATAGAATTACCATATGAGCCAGCAATCCCACTACTGGGCATATACCCAGAGAAAACCATAATTCAAAAAGACACACGCACCCCAATGTTCATTGCAGCACTATTTACAATAGTCAGGCCATGGAAGCAACCTAAACGCCCATTGACAGACAAATGGATAAAGAAGAAGTGGTACATATATACAATGGAATATTACTCAGCCATAAAAGTAATATTTTATTTTGGGTCATTTGTAGAGACGTGGATGGACCTAGAGACTGTCATACAGAGTGAAATAAGTCAGAAAGAGAAAAACAAATATCGTATATTAACACATATATGTGGAATCTAGAAAAATGGTACAGATGAACCAGTTTGCAAGGCAGAAATAGAGACACAAATGTAGAGAACAAACGTATGGACACCAAGGGGGGAAAGTGCAGGGGGCGATGAATTGGGAGATTGGGATTGACATATATACACTAATATGTATAAAATAGATAACTAATAAGAACCTGCTGTATAAAAATAAATAAATAAATAAATAAAATTCAAAACAAAAGAGGCATCATGCCTGCAATTTACTCTCAAAACTCTGTGTGTATGTGTTTGGGTGTGTGTGTGTGTGTGTGTGTGAAAGAGAAAAAAAAGGATTTACTGTATAGCACAGGGGACTATATTCAATATCTTGTAATAACCTATAATGGAAAGTAATCTGAAAAATATATATATATAACTGAATCACTTTGCTCTACACCTGAAACTAACACATTATTATAGATCAATTATACGACAATTGGGAAAAAAAAAAAAAAAAAGAGTAATTCCCCTGTGAGAAGAGGACCTGAAAGACACAAACCTACACAGACTGGAAGCTTCCTTTGCCTGTGCACCTCATGTAGGCTTTGTGAACATAGCCATATTTCCTGTTCAAAGGAAGCCTCTTGACTTACCCATGGAGGCGACCACATCTTAGATGGTACAGCCAAGACTTGCATTCTTCTCAACATCTTTAATGTGCATGTTCAAAACCACCTCACTTTACAGAGCGAGGGCTGAGAGAAGAGCTAATCTTAGCAGTAAAACTCACATTTATCATATTCAGATGACCAGTTTAGAAGAGAAGACAGCAGTGGTGGAAATATCTCCGGGACCTCTACAAGGGATTAACTCAACTGACAGTGGAATGCCGGTGCCTCACCAACTGATATCCAGCTCTGAACACGGTTCTCTGTCTGAAACTCAAGTGACTCTTAGAAAGGGATCATTGCAGATATCATACACTCGGGGCATTTGTGTTTCCAGTGAGCCTGACAGGTCTGACTGTTACCGACACAAATGTCATAGGATCACTTGATAGACAAGCCCAAACTCGCGCTGAACCTAGCCTTGTGGTCACCGTTACTTTAAACCTTGCCCAGGGTTGCCATGGCCAGAGCTTACTGGGATTATGTAGTGAGGTCACCTGAGCCAGTAGACGAGCCAGGAAGCAGAGGCTAAGCCTTTTGATGGGCAGGCCATGGCTCCAGCCATAAAATCACCATCAAAACAATGTCATGGGCAAGCCTAGAATTTGTGGTGATCAAAAAAGGTGCTTGAAGCACGCTAAGACCTTGCCACAATCCTAGGCTTTTGATTAGAAAGGCATATGTAAATGTTTTGACATGGTGTTGGGACATTTCAGTTAAATTTAGTGAGCTTAAGTACTGGCAAGAAAAATCAGACTGTGTTTTATTCAAGCAGCTTCTACAGGCTTCTTTTTTGTTGTTGTTGAAGTATAACTGAGGTGCGATATTATATGTTACCAGTATACAATATAGTGATTTACAACTTTTAAACACTATACTCCATTTAGAGTTATTATAAAATATTGGTTATATTCCCTGTTATACAATATATCCTTGTAGCTTATTTTGTACATAATAGTTTGTACCTTGGGATTTCCCTGGTGCAGTGGTTAAGAATCTGCCTGCCAGTGCAGGGGACACAGGTTCAACCCCTGGTCCAGGAAGATCCCACATGCCGTGGAGCAACTAAGCCCATGCACCACAACTACTGAGCCCACGTGCTGCAACTACTAAATGCCGTGCACCTATAGCCCATGCTCCTCAACAAGAGAAGCCACTGCAACGAGAAGCCCGCGCACCGCAACGAAGAGTAGCCCCCGCTCGCCACAACTAGAGAAAGCACATGCACAGCAATGAAGACCCAACGCAGCCAAAAATAAATATATAAATAAATTTTAAAAAAAACACAATACTGTAAATCAACTATAATTCAATAAAAAAAAAATAGTTTGTACCTCTTACTCCTTTACCCCTATATTGCCTCTCCTCCCTTCCCTCTCCCCACTGGTAACCACTAGTTTGTTCTCTATATCTGTGAGTCTGCTTCTTTTTGGTTGTATTCACTAATTTGTTGTATTGGGTTGGCCAGAAAGTTCATTCTAGTTTTTCTGTAATCTTACAAAAAACTCAAACGAAAGTTTTGGCCAATCCAATATTTTTTAGATTCCACATATAAGTGGTATCACACAGTATTTGTCTTTCTCTGACTTATTTCACTTACCATAATGCCCTCCAAGTCCATCCATGTTGCTACAAATGGCAAAATTTCATTCTTTTTTTATGGCTGAGTAGTATTCCATTCTACAGGCTTATTTTGTTCTCTTGTTTGCTTGTTTTTAAGCATGTTAACACGGGGTGAATTTTCTCTTGGGCTGGGCACTTGGTTACTTCCTCAAGGCTCAGAATCTCTAAGTGTGAGTCCTTGTCTGACAAAGATTTACTGAGCTCCTGCTACATGCCAGGCACTGCGTAAATTGCCAGGGATACAATGCTGAATGTGGCAGAGGTGTCTCCTGTCCTCACAGGAGTAACAGTCTACAGGACAGTGTGTCCTAGAGGTGAACTCGGCCTATTGTCAGGCTTTTCTGCCCAGGATCAAGGCTAGTCTATTCAAACTCCTCAGCCGCAACACTGGTAGCAGCCCCTGAATGGTAAAAGGGCCCCTGCGACCACAACTGACATCCCAGCTATGGGCACCCCTGAGTTGAAAGCGGTGGAAAGCAGAAGGAGTTTCAGGCCTGAAATGGCCAAGCTGACCCTGCTTATGGTTCTGCCAAGGTTCCTGGCTGTGCTTTTATTATTATTATTAATTCTGATAACTACACTTTATTGAAGGTTCTCTAGGGACCCTGCCCTTGGCTAAGGGCCATACCCGTGTAGCCTGTTTCTCTGTCTTGCAGGGCTCTTCCTACTTAGCCCAGGAGGAGGGGGAAGAAGAAGCTGAGAATTCAGTCTTACTGTTCCTTTTGCCAGAGAAGTCACCTAGCTTGCTACCTCCTGCAGTGGTGGCAGGATTCTTCCAAGCTATGAAAGAGGGGGGACACTCCCTCCATCCCCAGAGAGACTGTTCCTCTCTTCTGGAAACCTACCTCCATTCAAAAGACACAGGCATTCAGGGAAAGTTCTGGAGCCCAGTGTAAACAGGTCAGGTAGGTCAAAAGGTTTTGTAAACTGTGAAGTGCTATAAAACTGTAGAATATTATTATTATTATTAAATGATAGTGGTAACATCACAATTAGGCTTGCTGACCAGAGAAATTCAAATCAAGAACCATTACAACTTTATTTTTCTACTCTTTCCATTATCTTTTTATAAATTTTTAAAAATTTATTTATTTTATCTATTTATTTTTGGCTGTGTTGGGTCTTTGTTGCTGCACGCGGGCTTTCTCTAGTTGCAGCGAGCGGGGGCTACTCTTCATTGTGTTGTGTGGGCTTCTCATTGCGGTGTCTTCTCTTGTTGCAGAGTATGGGCTATAGGTGCGCAGGCTTCAGTAGTTTTGGTGCATGGGCTCAGTAGTTACGACGCACGGGCTTAGTTGTTCCGCGGCATGTGGGATCTTTCCGGACCAGGGCTCGAACCCACGTCCCCTGCATTGGAGGCAGATTCTTAACCACTGTGCCACCAGGGAAGCCCCTCCATTATCTTTTTATTCTTTCTTTATTCTGATGTATTTTACATACAATACAATGAACAGATTTTAAATATAGTAACTGTCAAGTTTTGTTTATTACTTTCGGACTAACAAGGTCAAATAGTTATGTTTTAACACATAATACAAAGTCAACTAGTTATATTTTAACTAATACAAATATTTAAAGCTACACATTTAATTATATCTGTTACGGACTAAGTGTTTGTGACCCCTCCCCCAAAATTCATTGGTTGAAACCCCATCTCCCACTGTGACTGTATTTGGAAATAAGGCTTATGAGGGGGTGATAAAGGTTAAATGAGGTCATAAGGGTGGGGGCCTAATCCCACAGGGCAGGTGCCCTTATCAGAAGAGGAAGAGCCACTAGGGCTGTCTCCTGGCTACACAAAGAAGAGATCCTGTGAGCACACAGCAAGATGGCAGCCCCCTACAAACCAAGACAAGAGGCTTCAGAATGAACCCTATTCTAGCCGCAGAACTGTGAGAGAATAAATTTCCATTGGTTAAGCTTCCCAGTCTATAGTATTTTGTTATGGCAGCCGGAGCAGACTAAAACAGTACATTTTTGACTAAGTTTAATACATACAGTGGATAATACATGTAGGCAAACCACTTTTCCATTTTTTTTGTTTTGTTTTCAAATGGTGTTTTTTTTTCAAATGGTGACTTTTTGCCTAAATTTCTTTTAATCAATAGGATGTTGATTCTGTGTACTATAAATTATTTCAATGGTTTTAAATTGTCATTACAAGTAATTGTAATATACTTGCTAGATTTGTTCTGTCAGACACCAATCCAATAAATATTTGAAAAGCTTGAATATCTGCAAAGGTATTTTAGTTTGAACATGCAAATTAATTCTGTTTACAAGCCACTGATTCAACACTACGGATAAAGAAATAGAATGCAAATGAGATAAGCCAGAAAGGAAGGTCAGGCTGACAGCAATCTTCAAGAGAACATGTGATACTCCCAGACAGATATTACCAGAAATTAATCTCACACAATGCTATCTGGAGTGATTTACAAACTAAATTGTGATTTCTATCATAATTCAAGCTGAAAAATTAGACTTTGATTGCATCTACACATAGCCACCGAATCAGACTTCAGGATGGCTTCCCTGAACACATACGTACAAATAAGAAGCAGGAAGACTTGGGAACGTGAACTTGACCTGAAGATGACTCTGTCTTCTCATCCATGCCTCCTCTCTCCACTGCTTGGAAGGGTGGCTCCTGGGGGCCCTACAGTCTTCCCTGGGTACCACATCCTCTTCTGCCCTCCCCAGCCTTCTGACCTTTCCTCAATCACCCTCCTCATCAAAGCTTATCTGCCTTGTGCCATCAGGCTCCACTTTCCTTTAGGAAACTGATAAGCTAATCTCTATTTAATGGGCAAGTCACTGCTCAGTACGTCACTGCTTCCAGCCAGTTAAACATATCTGTATTCAAACAGCACTCTTGCAGACATCATGCTTAAACTTACGCAATCATTTTGATGATGCCAGTTCTAGTCTTTGGTCTCCAGTTATAATGGTTTTATGGACCCAATATTCATCTTTATCAAGTTTGGTTAATTCTTTTTCTTCACAGGAATATAATGTCACAAGAGTCACTTAGGGTTTGAGATAACTCAAATATCACCCTTGGTCCCATTAATACTAATGTCAATAAGAAGTAATTTTTAAATATAAATCAAAACCAATTAGCACTTTGAAATCTAAGTGAACCTATGTTTTTCTATTTATTGTTAGTGTCTTATTGTCAGTTTGGGCTGCTATAACAAAATACCATAGACTGTGTTGCTTGAACAGTAGACATTTGTTTCTCACAGTTCTCGAGGCTGGGAAGTCCAAGATCAAGGTGCCTACAGTTTCAGTGTCTGATGAGAACTGGAGCACTCTAGTCTCTTCCTCTTCTTATAAGGGCACTGATGTCACCATGGGGGCTCTACCGCCATGACTTCACCTAAACTTAATTACTTCCTAAAGGCCCCACCTTCAAATACCACCACCTTGGGAATTAGGGCTTCAACATATGAATTTGGGAGGGACACAAGCATTCAGTCTGTAGCAGTTAGTGTTATTACAAGGTACATAAAGTTGTCCTTGAGTAAAATAAGAAATAAATTTCTCCCAATGAAAATTAATTGAAGATTTAATAACTGACTCACAGTGCCCAAAAGGAGACATTTCCTCTGGAGTTGAGCTGCCAACAAAATTGGAGTGTCCCAATATGTATGGTTTCAGAGAATTTCCAATGTGAAACAAACAACACTTTTCTTGGGGAGTGTGTAACTTGTCTTTCGGCAATCCCCTGTGAACCCCAAGGCAGCTTCTGGTTCTGGGCTGTTTCGCAGTGGAGAAAAGGATCTGACATAAGGATGGCCCATCTCCTCTCCAGGGGACTGTTAGACTCACCCCCAAGGGTGGCCATTGAATCCCTGGGAAAAACCACCCAAGGATGGCTAAGCTGGTCAAGTCTCTTCCTCACCGGGAATAACCAGCTGTTGACCCTGTGAAATCAGCCCTTTCATCACTTCATTATAAACTGGAATTCCCAGAAATTAGAATATGAGTCTGAAATTCCAATAGGATCTCCACATGTGTCTGAAATCTAAAGAGAGAGAAGAAATCAGCTAACCCCACTGTTGGTCTCAGCATCTGAAATAGTTCCCTGCTGAATCATAATGTAAACACAGGGGTTAATTCCTTCCTTTGAGAAATCTGCTCGTGTGCACCCAAAATTATTATTATCTGTGTTCAACCATGAGAGCATGACGAGCTGAATGGCTGCCAACATGGCCCTTTGCCTTCCCTGATTTAAATAAATAGATCCGGCTTTGGGCAGGCTTTCCAGACTGACATGCACTCCAGACATGAATGTTATTTTATTAAGATATATAGTGACATAAAAATATTTGTATAATCAATATATCTTGTTCAGCTTTAAAATCTAGGACAGGGTTTTCAAGTAATCTCATTTTCACAGATTGAGTTGACTAGTCAGAAGCAATGACGAATGTTGGAGGAGACATCATGTTTATTTATAACAGATTGATATTATATCTAGTTACTGTGTACTAGGAAACGGAAATAGGTTTGTGCAAACCCTTCCCCGCCCCCATAACTTAAAAAATGGAAAATACCTCTTCTGAGCCCTTTTACCATATCATGTAATATTTTATCTTTAAATGGAATAGGGATGGTCTGCATTTGCACCTTATTGACTTAACCCAAGCTTTTGGCTTGACCGAAAGGATTTCCTGATAGACTAAAGGGCTGTTCTTTGAAGTGAATCTCTTCCTAACAAGGTCCCTTTAACAGGTCCCTTTTAAATTGCCTACCTTTCCTAACTGTTTTCGCTTCAGTAGACCATCAAAGGAGAGGAGTTGAAGAAAAGAAATGAAACTGACACGTGGACCTGGGTAGAGGTGACTGAAAGTTCTTCATTTAAGGGGTTGGTTCCTTTTCTCTCATTATGTTGTGGAATCTGAAAACACCCCTTGAGATTCTGGTCACTGTCTTTAGGACATCCCAAGAGAACCCACCTCCACACCCCTTCCCTCCTAGAGTCTCCCATCCCATTTGGCAAAAAATCGTCGGGCTCAGACTCTCCTAGTGGGCAACTGAAAAAGACACCAAAGAAAGAAAATACACACCAAGAACCAGGAAGCACACAATTTAAGTGGGAACATGACTGTATAAAAAGAGATCAATTGGACAATGTATACCAATAATATGTAAGTACTAACAGGTGCACACACAAGCACTGAGACTTCCTGGAGTATTCGGCAACAGCCTAAGTAAGGAAGGGTCTCTGGGATGGACTCACCCATCCATGTTTCTTCCAACACTTTGCTATCAGTTTAGCCTCCACTCTATGCCAGGCGCTGTGCTGAATGCTGGCCACTCAGAGATGAAGGAATCTCGATTCCTGCCCTCGAGTTACTCAAAGTCCAAGAGTGAGGAGTAAGGGTAGACAATTTAACAGAGAGAATCATGGGAGGAAATGTAGGCAGGATACTGCGCAGGCTGCTGAGGGAACAAGAGGGAAGGAGTCTAAAAGCTGGGTCCTGGAGAGCCCTGCTGCCCAGACTGCCTCTGGAGGGATGAGTGGTAATAAAGACAGGCAACATCTATACAACACATGGCAGAAGGGGCTTTAAGCCTCTTTTAAAGTATTAACTGGTTTCATTCTCATAAGACCCTCTGTGTAGACACCAGTATGATCTCTATTTCATGAAGTGCCGACAGATCAAGCAACTTGCCAACTCAAGCAGCTCTCACACAACAGAGCTGGGGTTTGAACTCAGGCATCTCGCTGCAGGGGCCACACTCTTAACCGAGAGGTTGTTTGCCAGACAGGCATGAAGTGACATTTTTGGAGGAGTCATAGATTTTGTGAAGTGGCAGAGGGAGAGCATGACATTAGGTGTCAGTGGAGCTTAAAGTCCAACTTTGGAAAATAGGTGGTGATCTGGACGGAGTTGGCCTTCGGCTTCTCAAACTGGGCTAAGAGCACCCTTGGGTGCATGCAGTCATGACCCGAGGACTCACGGCCGTCGGATCAACATGGTGTGTTGTCTGATTCTCCCAAAGAGGAGAGCTTTGGTGCTTTTATCTCGCAACACCTCACTTTAAAATTCAGTTCTATATTATTGAATAGGGTGTGAGGTCACCAAGACATTTTTTCCTTGTTTCTTCTTCCTTTTGCTCTCTGATTCCAATTGTTTCCCTAATGTACTTAAAAAATCAAATTTCACATTACAGAAGTAATTCATACTTATTTAACTCAATGATAGAGCCCGTGGTCACATAAATTAAAAGTTATTTCTCCTCCTAACACCTTTGCGGTCTTACTTTCCTGAGGTAACACTTCTACCTGTGTTTTTACAATGAGATGATAATACACGAGCACAAAATTGGGGTGTTTTGTTGTTTCTTTTGATGAATTTGGAAGAAACGCACCCTTTATTGCACAGCTTGCTTTGCCCACGTAAGTACGCTTCCTGGACCACCGTCTAGCACAGCATCTACAACAGCTGTGCTTCATCCACTCCCCTACTGATGGATGGCTTCCAGCTTTGTATCTCTCCAAACTATGCTGAAACATATATCTCTGTATATCTACCCCTCCTTCTTGTGCCTTTAGGCTTGAAAAATTATACAGTGGCCACTGGACTTTTTATCAAAGATGTACTCCTACCTCACAGGGAAAGAGCTGCCTAAAATTTGCTCCTAAAAGCAAATGGCTTGTTCAGGCCTAAAAATTCAATCGTGTTCAATAGTCTGATTCTTGTAGGACACTGTTTCCCTGGCACATTGTGGGAACCAATTTCTAGCAAGTGTAAACTCACATCTTCCAAGATGATTTCCTCAATCTACCTACCTAACTTGCACCATTGAAACATAGCTCTTTATAAAAATCACTACTTGGAAGTTGTTCTGTCTTCTGCTTGACAACAACTTTTTAAAATAAAAGTCGAAACGTCAGAGAAATCCCAAGGTTGAAGCAGGTGCTACTGGACGGCCCGTGAAGCATGACCGGTTTGACAAGGGCCGCCCAAGGTGAGGAAGTCAGGAGCCAGTGGGCTCAGGAGAGGACCTCGCTCCCATCTTGAAGAGCTAGGCGCTCTTCTGATTTCCCCCCTCCAATACTTAGGCCTTTTCCATCTCAACTTTATTCTTATAGACCAAAAAGACTAAAACGAAACAGAAAGGGCAAGAGTTCTGTTTTCTCTAAGCCACTCGCTCTGCTGTCCACACCCCAAGGTCATGGACAGCTTTCAGTTCTTTATCTCGCTCAGCAGGCACCCCGCCCCTGCTGTTCCTCTGTCCTCTCCATGCCCTCTTAGGGTCTCAGTTTAAGAATCTCTTCCTCAGGTAAGACCCCCCTCTGCCCTACACCTCCGGCCACAGTCAGTCGCTCTCATGGTAGCCTGTGCCTCTCCCTCATGACGGGAAGCTCCAGGGGGCTGGGGGCTGCACCTGTCTGGTTCACTGCTGTGTCCCTGGTACTTGAAAGGACACAGGTGGCCTCAAGCACTCATATATGTTTCCCACAGTGGGCCAGCTGCTGTTCCAAGTGTTTCATACAGAGTATTTTGTTTAATTCTCAAAACAACCCTGTGGGGTAGGTACTACTGCTGTTCCTTTTATAGACATGGAAGCTGAAAGGCTCTTAACCACTGGGCTTTCTTGTCACCCAAACTCTTCCCTTGAACTTCTGACCTAATATGACTGTCAAGTCTTCAGCCCCTTTCACAGCCTTCAGCTCTTTTGGGGTTTTGGCATTTCTGATGCTATTGTTATGTTTACTATGTTCCTTACTTCTTTCTCTCTTGATTGTATGCTTCTCTTCCCAGCTTTCGTACCTGCCCCTTTAGAGGTAAAGTTCAGTAGAGAGCTCCTAGCGCGGCTGCTCTGTTTGGGGTAGGAGGGGACTGCCTTTTATTTTCAATAAGATCAGTGGTCATGACACAACCTAAGTCCCAGGTGTGAGTTCATTAGGACTCCTTGAGCCTCCCTCTCTTCCAAACTCCTGGGCCATAGAATCATGTCCATCTTTCCCCTGAATTTTAAGAAATCAGCATTCCACAAATTTAGAGTTCATAAAAATTGTTCATGTCTGAGTTTCCCTGGCCGGCTATCGCAGACTTTCTCCCAAGGTGCCCAGAAGTAGCCCTGCGTGAACTCGAATTCTGCCTTGTTCTTTAAAATTTATCGAAGGGGACAGTTTCCCTAGTTCCTCCTGTTCCAGTTGGGAAATGAAAGTATCAACAAGCTAAGTCAGGACTGTTTCTGAAGCTCTGCTATAAAAGGAAGGAGACGTCCAGGGGACTGTCCCATCACTGCTCCCCCTTGGCCTGTTTCCAGACTTGAGGCTGGGGCATCTGCCATTTTTTTCTGTCTTGTCCCAGGAGCGGTCATATCCCCCCCACCTCAGCCACCATCAATTCTATCCGTTTTCTGCCATAGGACACGTGGCAACTCTTTCCCCGTTCCTCGCCCCATCCTCCCAAACACACACACACGCACACACACACACACACACACACACACACAGGTCAAATTACACAGAAGAGGAAGCCAGGTGGACACAGCCATATTTGCGAGATTCCTCCCTATGTTTTCCTTAATTTTCGCTTTACTCACTTTGCTATGCTACAGAGTCTTCTCCCTACTCCCTGCTCTCCTAGACACACACACGCACCCACATATACACACACATATACACACGCACATGCACACACACTCCCACGCAGGCACTCCACTAGCACAGTTCCCTGGTGCATCTCCCCAGAGCTCAGCACAGTGCCTGGGGCTTGTTGATAGTATAAGCAGACAGAACTCTGCTCCTGACAGCTTAGTGTCACCTCCTGGCTCATTTCCCATATTCCTCTCGTCAGCACTGGACCCTCCAAAACATCCCACCAAGACCTACAAATCTGGGACCTGCCCTAATGGACTACTCCAGCTGAAGGCTTCTCTCTCTCCTTCGCTCTTTGCTCCCATGTTCACCCTGGCCCTCGCTCTCAGGTTTCTGCTTTCCTGTACAGATGTGTGTCTCCGTCACTCTTTTGTTTCCTCATTTCCTTACAGTCAGTTATTGCCTATTCTGTTTCAGGCCCTCACCTGTTGCTGGTTTTACAAACCGATTCAAGAGGTAGATAATCAACTAATAATAGTAACAAAATTCTAAGTATTATAGTTGAAATACAAACTACGAGCTATTTGAAAACAGAAAAGAGGGCAATCATTTCTGCTTGGCCTGTGAGGGAAGGCTACCGGAAAAGAGCTATATGTGAATTGGGTCTTGAAGGATGAATAGGAGTTCTTGGGCAAAGGACAAGAAAGGTATGGGAAAGGCTTGGCATGGGAATAACTAGAAGCTACAGTGTGGGAAACATGGGCAGGGAGTGGTTTTGTTCACCAGTGTATACAGATCCTGAAACAGCACACAGTAGGCCCTCAGTAGATATTTATTTTGGATTTTTAATTAAGTAGGATAAAGCCTGATTTTAAAGAGAATTTTATGTCATTCGGAGAAGTCTAAATTTTAGTTTGTAGACAGTGAATACTCAAAAAACTTTTTTTTTTTTATGTTATGTGTACAGCATGGTAATTATTTATGGCGTGTTCTCTGCTTCAGATTTGATTACACCATCCGTGATTGCCATTGTAGGACCTCAACTCTCTCTGTTTGCTAGTGATTTTTATTTTACAGGTGAGTAGTCTAATTTTTTTTTTTTTTTTTTTTTTTTGGCTGCATGGTGCAGCCTGCAGGATCTTAGTTCCCCAACCAGGGATTGAAGTCAGGCCCCAGCAGTGAAAGAGCCAAGTCCTAACCACTGAACCCCCAAGGAACTCCTCAACAACCTTTTTTAATCAAGGAAATGGCATAATTACATCTGGGTTTTTTTTTTTTTAAGGGATAACTCAAGATTGTATATAAAATAGATTTCAAAGGGGAAATTTAGGGGGGAAATAGAGCATCACGCTAGGTAACTATAATGGGTATGTTGACTTTGATTAGGTTTATCCCCTCCTTTGCTGTATTTGCTCCAAATCTTGTTTATTATTTGGAAATCACATTTACTACCCTATGTCATAAATTCACTTCATATTGATGCTTAGTATGTTGCCATAGAGGCCTCTGACACTGTCGACTTTGTTTCTGCCTCTCCAAAATCTCACTCAATTTCTCCCAAAATCTCACTCAATCTCACCCTTACCTTTAAATGCTACTTGCTGTCCTCCCTAGCCCACTTTCCCCAGCTTTTCAAGGATTTATACTCTTTCTCTGTCTCCACTTTAAATCCCACTGGATGCAGAGCTCTGTCACCACAAGTCAGTCACTATCTGAGTTAACTTTGCCAATTAGCCTATTGGCCCTTTGACACACTCTGGGAGATGCAGTGCCTTAATTACTTAGGTAAATGACTACAAAGGAGAATATTTCCAGCTCCTTGTCATACCATCGTGGGAAATATTCTGTATTTTGAGACTAATGGTTCACTTAGTATTGGTCAGTTCTCACCACGTAACAAGATTCCATTGGGCTTGGTTTGGTGCCAGCTCGCACCCAACCCCTCCTCTCTATAAGTCTTTGGGTGCAGCTGGATTGGGGGGTGTCTGATGAGGTGTAAAGGTGATTGTCACCCCATATGACCCAGCATATGATTCTCACTGGGACAAATTTAGGAAGAAATAAGTTGTATCTCTAGCATTTCAAGCTAGATTTACTTTTGAAATAAAACAGTGATAAAATTTTGGATCCAATATTTTTTCCTTCCAGTTTCTTTGAAAATTATTCCCTGCATAATTCTGTGGCAGCCCGTGGACCAATGGCAGTTCCACACAAGTTCACAGGATGAGTCCTATGACCTTGGAAGTCTTTCCTTCCCGCCAACATCCTCAGTACTGGGATCAGCAAATCACTCACCACACAAGACGGGAGGAAGATCTCCCCAGACTAACATATGCTCTTGAATTCCTGAGCCAATCTCATCTACAAAAAGTTAAGCACCCATGGCATAACTTGTGATTGAGCCAAAAAGACTTTCACTGTACTTTGTCAAGACATGTACTGTATTTAAAATCTAAAACTATTATGAAACTCAGTCTCTAGAGAATCACTGTCATACTCTACCAATTTTCATTTTTATGGCTATTACACCAATTCTTAAACTAGCAATCAAGAAATGGATTAATATACAAGAACCACTGACTAGAACTTGATTTTCTTTCCTTGTTTTGTTTTCTTTTTTACCAAAGAAGTCTCAAGAAGTATTTTATTCTTCAGAATATTTTTTGGAAATTATTCCTATTAAATTTCTTAGAGACTTCCAGGAAAACCAGATACTCAAGCTACAGACCTAGAAGGAAGTAAGCAGCAAAGCTCAAGAGGGAAGAGTAAGTTTTAAGGCTCCTAAAGCTGTGAGGCGTGGGAGTCCTACAACAGGAACATTATGGCTGGTGGTCTATGGTTTGGGGCCCTAATTCTTTACCCTCCCCCATACTGATCCTGTCTTGGTTTAAAATGTTATTAGTTTGCTCATGATGAATTTTTTTTTTGCATTAATTTTGAATTTTTAAATGTTTCATTGAAATATAATCTATCTTAGTTAACTATCTTGGTGCCTCTTAAAGTTTTCACTGAAGACAAGTGCTCACTCACCTCCCCCTACTCTTAGCACTGCCCACAGCCTCTGCCGTATGATTTTGAACTTCCTCCACCAACCAGACAGAGTATATTTCTCCTCCTCTTTAACTTTAGCCATGTGACCCACTTTGGCCAATAAAATGAGATGGAAGTGATGGTGTGTTACTTCCAAATCAAAGACGTATGAGGACTTGCCTGCTGTCACATGCTCTCTTTCACTTTTTTTTTTTGAACTTTTGAATTTTATTTTATTTATTTTTTTATGCAGCAGGTTCTAATTAGTCATCTATTTTATACATATTGGTGTATATATGTGAATCCCTCTTTCACTTCTACCATCACCATGAGAAGAATGTGCCTGTGGTCCCGGAGGAGAAGTTAGATGGAGCAGAGATGGAGAGACAGATGAGCAGAGGCAACCCAGCCAAGTCATATCAGCCGGGCCCACCCTAGATCAGACAACCTCAAATAAATACTTATTGTTGAGACTTTGTGGCTATTTGTTACACAGAAATGTAGTACACATATTAACAATTATTTCACCCTGGATGTTTAGTGTGAGTTAATCCTAATAACCCTTGTCAGTAACTGGCTTCAGAATGGAGATGTCTAGGCTCATCATAGCCAACAAAACATAACAGCAATTTGCTGGAGTATTCAGGCAAAATGATTCCTTTCTTTTGTAAGACATACCAAGTCCTCTCTCTTGTTTTCTCTTCCTTACTTCTTTGTGAATAAGAAAGTACTGTAGCTCTGATGGCCAATAGCTGCCATCCAAAGACCTCTAGGGGAACTAGCCTGAGAATATAATCAGTAATAAAGGAGTACAGAGCTATGACAACAGGAGAAAAATAAAACAAAAGGCTTGATCAAACCATGCCTGAAGTCTGACCTACCTCTGGATTTTCATGATTCAGTACATGTCCTTACTGTTAAAGCCAGTTTGAGTTGGGCTTCTTGCAGCTGAAAGCATTCTTACTAGGTAATTCAGACCATTTCTGAAGTCACTTTAGGATCCTCTTTCCATATTATTTCAGGTTTAATAGGTGAAGTCTCTGAGTCATCTGATATCAAGTCCAGGCATAAAGTTTATAGTCATTACTGAAAGTTCCACTCTCCTTCCCTCAGACTTTCTCCCTAGAGAGCTTCACGTGGCCTAACTGCCTTTGCAGATGGTGTCTCTCTCTCCCTCTATGTGGCCATAATTATCAAATAACTTCTCACCTTTCCCATGCTATTGCTACTTTAAAATGGAAAACAGAGGGAACTGATGAAATCAATTATGGTATTTTTATATGATAGAATATTATATATTTTAGTATCCATTAAAAATAGTTTATTTGTTAATTCGGCAAAAACACCTACTCTGTTTCAGGGACTCTGCTAGGGAAGAATACTTGATGATGGGGGAAATGTTAAATATAGACTAGGAAAAAAATCAAGGTATAAAACGTACTTACACTACCAATCTTAAATACTTGAAAAAGGAGTGTGTATACATACCTACATGGCAAGTTAGACTGGAGAGGTAGTCTAAAAATATTAATAAGGATTATCTCTAAATAGTGGAATAATGAACGATTTATTTCTTCTTTGTGCTTTTCCATATTTATCACATTTTCTATGATTAACTCCTATTACTTCCGTAAACAGGAAAAACACCGGAAGAAGGAAACTATGCTCGTGTCCCAGATAAATTTAATAAATCTTGAGGTGTTCCTTGTCTAGATTCATTAATATTTCTTCTTTCAATGAGCCTTGATGTTTAATATACATTTACACAAGTTCACTGTGTGTATGAACTACAGACAGAACAAAGGAAAGGGATGTTTTCAAGTAATCAGAAAGTCATATGGACATTTAGAATCGCCTCTCTTTTCAAGTCAGATTTGAAATTTGGAAAGAGGAAGAAGTACCAGACGGGTACTGCAGACCACGTTTATTGCTCAGGCCTCCTCAAAAGCCTGGGTACACTTCCAGGGGGGGCAGGAAAAAGGAGAAATAGAGAGAATGTCATGAGACTCAGCAACCTGAGGGTAAAGAGTGAGTGAGACTCACTCCTTCCATCCCAGCTCGCAGGAAGCAGCTGACTACCTTTAACTCTCCGACCAGCTAGCATGGGGAAAACCCACATTATGCTGAGATGCTTCCAGGGGCTGGCTGATTACTATTTAAAAGAAAGCAGTTTTCAGAAAGAAAGAGAAGTGGAAACGAAGATGAAACATACTTATGACTTGAATGAAAATACGATCATTCATCTTAAAACAGAATCCAGTAACTCCATCTCAAAATGATGGTACAGCAGTTCTAGAGGAATTGGAATAAAGGAAAAGAATTTGGAAGGATTAAGACTGAAATGCTCTACTTGCCTATAGAATTTAACATTAAAAACTCTATTCAAAAACTATGTTGTATTATTATAAACTACATTGTTTTGTTCTTACTCTTTTATACAAACTCTTTCACGTATGTCATTGCATTTGATTCTCACAGCCTCCCTACGTGGGACCTAAGACAAATATTCTTCTCTCCATTCTTTACAGTCTCCCTATAAATGAGACTCCCAGAGACAGGGCTAGGATGTAAGCCCAAGTTCTATACGATCAGGGGTCTCTTCTACTAAATAACTCAAATTATTCTGCAGATGACATCTAGAAAATATCTCATTTGCTTTTTAAAATATGTTTATTGGACTAGAAAAACTAATTACAGGGGGTTAGATTTCCCATGCATGGAAGCACCCAGTACACTCTGCATATTCAGTGGATGTTCCAAAAATATAAGATGACTGACATGCACTTGATCTTAATAAGGAACAGACTTCTTTAGAAAATTATAACCTTTATATTAGATTTTTCATTACTCTTTCCTTTACTTGAAACTTGCCTACATGCTACTGAAAGATTGCATCCTGGGGATAAAAAAAAAATTGTCTCAAATATCAAAGGACTTGAGGCCAGAGTCTCTTAAGGTAGTAATTTCTTGCTCTCTCTTTTTTAATCAAGTCAGTAGAAATTAATTTGGACCATATTTTTAAAGAAAACCAATCCGGATCCTGAAGAGTTCACATGTAAAATGAAAAAGAGTAAAGTTAAAAACCACACAATCATCCCCAAATTTTCCTGCTAAGAAAATTGCCACAGTCAGAATGGGTTGCTGCTAAGAGACAAGTTGGTTTGGGTTTGGTAAAGACTGAATCCTCCTCTCAACAGACACTGTCTGTGGCTGGGAGGTTTACATCTGCACGATAAATAATAAACACGTCCACGGAAAGGGAAAAGTTCAATAAACCCTTCAGATGGTTTCAAACACTCAGAATATTTAGGCTCATAGGACCAATCTCGGCAAACATGGGAATTTTTCACATTTCCACCTGATAAAGCTTTCAAAACATGTCTTCCTCTCTGCGCCATGGTATTCTGCACCCACCGCCTGTGCGAGCATTGTAAACCTTGTATGCCAGATGGGAAGAAAAACTTCCTGAAGACTAGGAACTCTGTTTCTTTAAAATGACTCTGCTCATTCCCCACTGAGAACCCACAGTGTATGGACAGGATGCAGCTAAGGAGCTTCCAGCCTTCCAGAATCTTCCAGGCTGGGGCAGTCAGCATCCATGAACCTCCTGCCTCAGAATCACCTGGTGCTTGTCAAGAATGCAGGTCCTTGGGCCTCATCCCAGACCTTCAGAGTGAAACTCTCTGGGGACAGCACCTTGGAATCTGCATTTTAATAAGTGTCCCTGATAATTCCCCTGAAGTTTGAACACCAGTGACCTCCTAGCTACTGCAGGAGCAAGATAAACACAGAGAGGGCCAGCAAGGGTGGGTGCAAATGATGGAATGATAACAGGGGATTGGACTGGTCAGGCCAAACACCTAAACAAATGCTAGACAGAGAGAGTTCAAATAGTAATGAGGAACAAAGAAGCAACCTTGCGCCCACATGAGAGAAAACTTAGCTCCCCGTCCAGCCAACGACAGCAGGTAGGGAGGTCTTGACAATACTGGGAGAACTGCCAGCTGGTCCTGATGCAAGTGAAACTTGCCCCTTCTCCAGCTACAGGGCTTAAGATCCCACGGGTGCAGTGTTGCCACACAGTGTTGCTGTGTGTATAAACTGAAGGCGGTGAGTCTCTATCCCGCTGGTGTTAATGGTTACTGTTTAACAGCAGGGTCTCCAGGAAAAATAAAACCCTGACTTGTAGCATTTGCCAATTTCCATGGTGTAAATTCTCCCACCAAGGCTAATTTCAAGCCATTTAACATGAGATGTCATTGAATGTGGATTTAGGAAAACAGGCACATAATGGCTCACATAAGCTAATACTAGCCAGCTGCAGCACACAATGGCCTCAACACACACACACACACACACACACACACACACATACACACACACACTTCTCACACAAAGACACTCTTCATCTTTATACCATTTTTTCCTTCTTACACTCCTGTGTCTAAAAGAAGGAATGTGCCCCCTAACTATTCTTTGCTAATAATGTACATATTAAGATGGCATCCATTTTCATGCAAAAGATGATTTTCCTTAATTAAATAAAAAGTTTGAATCCAGAAAATGTTCATCACAGTTAACCTATCTATTTTTGATTGGATTAAGAAAGTACCATGTACCTGTGTGAATGACACATAATAGGCAGAATAATGCTCCCCACCAAGATGTCTACCTCCTAATTCCTAGAACCCGTGAGTATGTTAAATTACATGGCAAAGGGGAATTAAAGTGGAAGACAGAATTGAGTTTGCTAATTATCTGATTTTAAGGTACATAATTCTGCATTATTCAGACGAGCCCAGTGCTTTCACAAAAGTCCTTAAAAGTGGAAGAAAGGCAAAAGAGTCAGTGTCAGAGGGGCGTGATGTAGGAAAGACTCAACGGGCCATGGCTGGTTTTGAAGATGGAGGCAGAGACCATGAGCCAAGGAACGTGGGCCCCTCTTGACCCTGGAAAAGGCAAGAAAATGAATTCTTCCCTAGAGCCTCCAGAGAGGAACATGCAGCTGCCCACATCATGACTTTAGCCCAGAGGCCCATCTTGGACTTCTGACCTCCAGAATTTATGATTGAATAATAAATCTGTGTTGTTTTAAGCCACTAAGTTTGTGGTAATTTTTGGCAGCAGTAAGAGGAAACTAATAGAGCCTGTTTTTCAGGAAAGAAGCAAAACAAAGCAAGAAAAATGTATAACTGGAAAGTCACAAATGGCCCTAGAAGCACTGACCACATTTGCCTGTAGAGCAGACAGGGAAAGCCTGTCCCATACACACACACACACTATGTGTATGTGTATGCTCCGCGCCCCCCCAC
The DNA here is from genome assembly GCF_965194825.1 of Balaenoptera physalus. NCBI lineage: Eukaryota > Metazoa > Chordata > Mammalia > Artiodactyla > Balaenopteridae > Balaenoptera > Balaenoptera physalus. The sequence continues at coordinate 16,672,225 of NC_138888.1, read as the reverse complement.
CCACACACACACTATGTCATTTGGATTCCCTAAAACAAGATCCTTAGCCTGAAGTTAACACCCGCACAGCAGTCAGAACTGGCATTGGCCACTGCTCTCCCTGGCCAAAGGCAGGACATTCAGAAATCTCCAGAGGAATCAAGCAGCCCGTCCTACAGATGCTTATTCAGACAAGGGTGGGAGAGCCTTGAGGTATAAAATATATACTCCCTCAAGGTCTTTAAAAATTCTCCACGGTGCTAAGAGGCTCATTAGTCAAACATCCCCTTTTTGCAGACGAGGAACAAGAGATGAAGCAAGGGGCCCCCAAGTCACCCCTTGAGTTCACGGGCATCAGAACCAAGACCACAGCCTGGCCCCTCCTCCCAGCCCTTGGTCTCTCCACTGCAGCCCTGACTTGGATTCTGTGAAAGAGGAGGAAGCAGGGCTTCATTCTATACTCAAGAGTCAAAGAATAGATATCACCGTTTTGAAAAATAAGTAAATTATATAGGATTACATAAGATAGGGAGGAACTCCCAGTCCCCTACTCCCTTACTCTGGCCTCTTTACCTACCGTATTTCTCAATCTTCCCCCAAGAAGAGGCAATACTAAGGTGGCTTTCAAATGCAAACTTTGACCAGGCCACATTTGTCCTGGGAAGGGAATCACTGGATTTTAAAATGTCAAACATGGTTACGTTCTATTTTTCCATATGATGGGAGAAATAAGTAGCCCAGGACCCACCTCTTCACTGAGACAGACCCTGGCATCACTTTCCCTTGCCTGAGCTTTCCAGTCATGGCACCACGTAGCTGGCCAGGTGATGGTAAGTTTACTATGTGGGTTTGGGATGGAGGAGGAAGGTGAGACAGAGGCCTGACCCACTATGAGCTCCAGCTCGGACTCATCAGACCTCTGCTTTGGAGTGGGTATGTGGGGTAAGAGGTTTTACTGGGTACTTGCTTGGCTAATTGTAAAATAATGCTGACTTTTGAATGAATTATTGCTACACACACACAGACAAATCATACCACAGACCTTACACTGACTGGAAGAAGCCAGACACAAAAGAGCATTTTCCAGTTACATGAAGATCAAGAACAGGCAAAACTAATTCATGGTGACTGATGTCAGAATAGCGATTACTGGGGAAGAGGATGAACGAGTGGGGTGGTATTGACTAGGAAGAGACACAGGGGAGCCTTCTGGGGAGCTGAAAACATGCTCAACTTTGATTTGAGTGGTAGTTACACAGGTGTATACACATGAAAGACATTTATGGACCTGTGGTTAAGAGTTGTGAACTTTACTATGTGTATGTTATTCCTCATTCAAAACAAAATCCTCGTTTGCCACATAAAATGCATAATTTCCAAATAGTTCTGTAAATGAAGGTGTATTTCTATTTTTAGAGCTTTGAAATCCTAAAAATTAGAAATGTAGAAGCTATATTTACTCTTGATTAGGTTTAAAAGTATTTCATCTAAGTCATGTTTAATTACAATTCTCAACTTGAATTTTCTTTCTAATTAGAAAGATCAGTGGAGAGGCCCTATATCATCCACTCTCTCCAAAGGGGTCCTTTTAAAGGCAAAGCAAAAGTCAGATATTTTAAGAGTTACTACATTTTGGTTCTTCCACATTTTTATCTATAGAAAACCAAAATCTTTGCCGGCATTGGAGATTTTTCACAGTGTCCTTTCTACTGCATAAGTTTAAAGGGACATGAAGAGACATATAAAAGTAGTTTCAGGGACTTCCCTGGTGGCACAGTCGTTAAGAATCTGCCTGCCAATGCAGGGAAGATGGGTTCGAGCCCTGGTCCAGGAAGATCCCACATGCTGCAGAGCAACTAAGCCCGTTCGCCACAACTACTGAGCCTGCGCTCTAAAGCCCATGAGCCACAACTACTGAGCCCACATGCTGCAACTACTGAGCCCGAGTGCTGCAACTACTGAGCCCACATGCTGAAACTACTGAAACCCACGTTCCTAGAGCCCATGCTCCGCAACAAGAGAAGCCACCACAATGAGAAGCCCGCGCCCTGCAACGAAGAGTAGCCCCCTCTCTCTGAAACTAGAGAAAGCCCGCGCGCAGCAACAGAGACCCAACGCAGCCAAAAATAAATAAATAAATAAATTTATATATAAAAAATAAAAGTTTCAGAGAGGCGACTATTTTGGTATACAAAAAATTTTTTAATTATCTTGTTGAAGAGTTTAAAGGAGATGCTATAAAATGTGCATTTACTGGTATTGGAATAGATGACAACATAATATTTTAATTTTTAAAGATGAAAAGAGCTATTTTAAAAAGCATGTGTTTTTCATAGCATACTTTACTTTATACCAATGATTCTAAGGTTTCTGTTAAACAGAAAAACAAATTACAAGTCTGGCAACCACAAAGATGAAAGAGGGAGAAGTCTCCGTAAGTGAAAGGGATCGTAACCAATAGTAAAGTGATGACAAAATACCACGGCATATCGACAGCATTGTTCAAGCTCCAAATTATATTTAATGATAGCTAACTGATGTCTGGGGGTCTGAGAGCCCGTGGATGGCTGACTGCTGGCGACAAAAGGAAAAAGAGAAATGAGGCATCATGTCTCCTCCAAAGAACAGCTACGTTAAACTGATCCAGCTGAGACACAATAGCTTCCAGGGTAAAATAACCTTTGTCCTAATCAACTGCATGGATCGAGCCCACCCCTCCACAGCAGGCACAACCCAGGCTGCTTTATCATTCTGAGGGGAATAAATTTAGCACCCCGACAGTAGCTCTGGATCCAAATTCCAAAGACACCAGTTCAGGTCAGGACTCTTGTCTCTAAGCAGGTGGAACTTTGCTTGTCAAAGGCAATTTATATGTAATATTGAGTATCAGTTGAAGCTCAGTGGAATCTGTGTTCCTTGAAGAAATGTAATATTTACCACGAAATTGTTAGCTGAGGAATCCAGGTTGGGTGGAAGGGTGTGGATGTTTAAGGGTGCCTAAACTTTTAACAGAGAAATCCGACAAATGCAAAAGCAAGAAGATTATTAGACTAACTGACAGCCACATTCACATGCCAAGCACCAAATTCAGCCACTATAAGGTCTGCTTTTCTAGGTAAAATTTTCAAATGCTAGAGTTGTCACCTGGCAAAATAAATTCTGGAACTAACGGCGGGAATTCGAGAGAACTATGCTCCTTGCTGAATAAAAATCCCTGCCCTTTTGGGAAAACAACAGGACATCAAGAAGAAGCAAATCCACATCACTATCCATCATTTTCAGCATTAACCATTAGCTTCCACCATGAATCTGTCCCATAAGTAAAAATTAAATCCAAGAGGAAAAAACTGAATTTTGTATCTAACACTTACAATTCTCTTAACTCTTTTTAAAAGTTAAATATTCTTTTGTGAAAGAAAAATTCAACTGATCAAATTTTAATTCTGTATTTTCCTCTAGGATTCAGACAAAGCATAAATGTTGCAAAGATTATCAGACAAGAAGTTTTCATAATGAGATCTAATTTTCAGAGCTGTTAAAATATCGTCGCTTGTTCATAAAAAGGAGTCATGTTATAGTTGTTACAGAAAAATAAAAACAGACGTTTTTAATTAGAAATAAATGGGTAGTTATCTATATCAAAACAGATTTTTTAACCTAAATTTAACAAATTACTATCCAGACATAGAAACCTCAATTTAATTTGGCTACCTACTATGCACAAAACATTATGTTAATATTTTGTGGGAGCCAAGATTTCCTAGTCAGCACCCTGCAGGAATTTATAGTATGAAAGCTGTGTGCAGGCGGTGAGTTCAAGAGGAACTGGGTCAAGGGAGAAGTGCCATTTTAACCAAACCAAAGGATTGGATAGGATATCAACCTATGGAGATTTACAGAATATTGCAAATGAATGGCATGAGCAAAGTTTCCCCTAAATGGTGAAAAATAGTCCCTCCTCTGCCCTGAAAACACAGAGTAACTTAATAGGCTTCTTCACTTCCACAACCCCAGGCATACAATTTCCCTAAAAGGAATTGCTAACAGCTCTTATGGGACAGGCCAGCGGTACTCATACCCAGGAGTCGTCCCACGCCTTCCGTAGCGGACGCGCCTCGCACACGGAGCCATCTCTGCGGGCTGCTTGGTAGGCAGTCAGTTCTGGGGCACCAACCAGATCTCTTCTTGACTTTGGAAACTGGAGAATCTGGCAGGGTCGTTTTCTTCTTTCCATGGCATGTTCCCAGCCTGCCTCTTGCCAGCTTCAAGGGAGGATCGAGTGAATGTTTTCCAGTTTGTGCCGAAGGTGATACCTGTCCTGCATGCCCGTCATGGGAATTCAGAAATGCAAAGGCAGGCACTGTGGGTTGTGTTGGCCCGAGAGCCCAGTGGAAGGGGCAGGTATTTCCTGGTGTGAGCCTCCTGGACAAGGAAGAGGGACAAGGCCCACCCCCAGGCTCCTTGGCAGGGCCTGGAGGCCTGGGAATTCCCTGGCCTCACGGTGAGGCAGGAATGGAAGCGCCCATGCTTGGTGCAGGGACTCTTGGTGACCATCAGTGGGAGGCACAGACTCTACTGTGAAGAGGCAACATCTGCCCATTCTCTGCAGGAATGTGTGCCAGGGTCCCCAACAGAGGGGCTTTATGAAAACAAAGACCAAATGAAATGAGACTTCTAACATTAGTGGCTAATAATTGGTGACTAATGTTCATGATTAATAGAAGGAGCAAGGCAGGCCTCATGAGGGGCCTAATAGAAAACTGTAACACTGGTTGCGGAGAGAGTTCTCATTCCACGCAGTGCAGTAACCACTAAAGACGCGGGGAACCAGGAAGTAGAGCAGGGAAGCAAGAAATGACACAAACATTGGTGACTCTGCAGAGATGGTGACAGGAATGATGGTTGCATGGCAACCACATCCCATGACCCAGCAAGGTGAGCGCAGCAGAAAACTGCAGAGGCCAGGAGGAGTGGATCCAGGGTGCATGGCATTGGCCTTGGAGAACAACTTAATGATGTAGGGGAGGAAACTTTTCCCTTTTTCCCTTCTTGGTTCTTTGGCTAGTCTAATAATAAAACAGATTAACAGGAGAAAAACAAATTTAATTTCCAGTGTTCAAGAACTCATGAAAATATAAGACTCAAAGAAGTGACCAAAACAGGCAGCTTATCAAAGCTTTCAGACAAAGAAACAATATGGTTTTGAAGAATTGACAAGACAAAGAAGTTCGGGCTTGGGGTAGTAAATTAGTGAAGAAGTAACACGTCTTGTTATACAGCCTTCTCGGCCCTAAATTTCCCATCTCTGATGATAAGGATGTCTCTCTACCTCCTGGTACAAGGAGGGTGCCTTTCTCATGGGAGATTTATTTCCTGCTTTTAGGAGGGACAAGGGAGGGTCAGAGTGTCCTTTTTGCACCAGCTGTTTCTTAAGTAACTTTAACTCAAAATAATCAATATATTGGAGTATGAGGCTTTGGGGTGACATATTCTGCTCTCCTTTGAAGAGAAAGAGAAATGTGAGCCACTGCAGGAAAGCTGGGAATGTGGCCACATTTCCAGTGACTGCCATGAAAGAGGAAGGGTTAGAAGGATTAGAAAGCTCAGTTGCTTATATTTTGTTGTTTTTACCCAAACATTTCACATCAGTACAAGCTGGAGTGGCTTGGGAATTTAGGAGATACTCATCTTTTGAACTGTATCATTTCTAAATCTAATTTAGACAGATTTAGTGAGCTGGAGTCTTAAAAAGAGAGAGAGAAAGAGAGCGTTTTGACTCATTTGAAATGATGCTGGAAAAATGCATTTTAATGACAAGGGTTCAGAATCCTTTTTTTTGAAACACAGCAGTTTCCAAGGTTTACAATTTTGTGGGTCTCTAATGGCGAAGACCCTACAAAGCAAAGCCAGCTTTGCCAGCGTTCTTTTAGAATGTTCTTGGAATTTGGTTGAGGTTAAGGATGTTTCCATAACGTAAGTCTACACCTTAGCTGTTTTCCAACATCCAAACATCACTGTTAATGGGACGGCTTCTCTTTTATTTTGCTGTGGCCTTTCTCAGCTTCCCACAATTGGGATAGTATTTCATATCCACAGGAATGGAAATAATAACCAATAGCTCACTTTCCTCTTCTGTGGTTTATGTTTGTGTTTTTGCTCCTGCTTCCCTGAGCTTCCTCAGCCCCTCTCCTCCCCAGCCACTTACCCCTTCAAGCACTGCTACACTCAGCATCTTTACTGAGAGCAAAGATTTAGGAAGAATAAGATAAAGGGAATATAACAAGGGCTTGTGCCTAGAGGCTGGTTTCTACAGAGCATTGAACTTGGAGTCGTCAGGCCAGGGTCTAACGCTAACGTTGCAAGCCTCACACAAGAGTCTTCCAGGGTTCCCTAATGTCTATATAAGGTATAGCTCCTTAACCTGGAATTCAAAGTTTTCCGCAATCTGACACTGACCCGCATCCGTGTCCTACCACAATAGCCACATAAATTCTCTTCTCCAGCCAACTGGGAAGTCACTCCCGAGCAGGATATGCTCATCCCTGCTCTCTCTGTGCTTTGCTCTGGGCCCTAGTGGATAACGATGCCTGCCACGTCCCTCCCTAAAGAGATTCTATTGACCTGAAGCCCATTCATAAGTGTTACAATGCGTTACCACACTCAGACTCAGAAACAGCGTTATACTCTCATTACAAGTGAGATGTATTAAGTGATATTAGCTTTTAGTAAGTCACCTTGAAAGATCTTTTAAGACATGACACTATGAAACTCTTAGAAGAGAACATAGGCAAAACATTCTCTGACATAAATCATATAAATGTTTTCTTAGATCAGTCTCCTAAGGCAATAGAAATAAAAACAAAAATAAACAAATGGGACCTAATCAAACTTACAAGCTTTTGTATAGAAAAGGAGACATACACAAAACGAACTGGGAGAAAATATTTGCAAACAATGCGACAGACAAGGGCTTAATTTCTAAAATGTACAAACAGCTCATACAACTCAATAACAAAAAACAAACAACCCAATCAAAAAATGGGCAGAAGACTTAAATAGACATTTCTCCAAAGAAGACACACAGATGGCCAATAGGCACATGAAAAGATGCTCAACTCCACTAATTATTAGAGAAACGCAAATCAAAACTACAATGAGGTACCACCTCACACCGGTCAGAATGGCCATCATCAAAAAGTCTACAGATAACAAATGCTGGAGAGGGTGTGGAGAAAGAGAATACTCCTGTACTGTTGGTGGGAATGTAAATTGGTGCAGCCACTATGGAGAACAATATGGAGGTTCCTCAAAAAATTAAAAATAGAGTTACCATATGATCCTGCAATCCCACTCCTGGCTGGGCACTGTATCTGGAGATAATTATGATTTGAAAAGATACATGCACCCCAATGTTCATTGCAGCACTATTTATAACAGCTAAGATATGGAAGAAACTTAAATGTCCATCGACAGATGAATGGGTAAAGAAGACGTGGTACATATATACAATGGAATACCACTCAGCCACAAAAAAAGAATGAAATAATGCCATCTGCAGCAACATGGATAGACCTAGAGATTATCATCCTAAGTGAAGTAAGTCAGAAAGAGAAATACCAACACCATATGATATCACTTATATGTGGAATCTAAAATACGACACAAATGAACTTATCTACAAAACAGAAACAGACTCACAGGCATAGAGAACAGACTTGTAGTTGCCAAGGGGAAGAGGGGTTGGGGAGGGATGGATTGGGAGTTTGGGATTAGCAGATGCAAACTATTATATATAGAATGGATAAACAACAAGGTCTTACTGTATAGCACAGGGAACTATTCAATATCCTGTGATAAACCATTATGGAAAAGAATATGAAAAAGAATGTATATATATGTATAACTGAATCGCTTTGCTGTACAGTAGAAATTAACATAACATTGTAAATCAACTATACTTCAATTACATAAATTTTTTAAAAAATCTTTAGGTCAAAAGAATAAATGAAACTCAAAATATCATCTGGTGTTAATCGAACGCAAAAGAGAGCAGTAGTCAAATTCATGTGCAGAAAGGAGGATGTGTGAACAAAAAAAGGATTGCCTGTGTGGAATCTAGGAAAGGGGAGCCCACAATTGCCTAAGGAGTCATAGATTGTCCATGTATCTGTGTCACTCTCCAGGGCAGAGGGCATCCTCCCTGGATGATTGTTCTCATCCATTTGGCAGACTGTCCCTCAGTAAAGATGAATATGCTAGAATATCATAATCTGGTCACCTCCTGAGCTGCTGAGACCACCGACTCTGCCTTTGCTCATATTTCACGCGGACTAAGGAAACTTTGGTCACAGTTGAATTCCTATGTAGGTTTCCTTAGGGAAGAGAAGGGCTAACTGGAGAGCATGAATATCCCAAACCCACATCATCTAACAAATGGTCATTGGGTTTGTACTCCACACCTTCATCCCCCAGGACTTTGTTTTGCAGGCATCCATCGCTGAGAGCCTGACCAACTCAAAGCGCACTGACCAACTCATAGCGCACTGACCAAATCGAGTTTTTGACCCTCGCAAGCCAAGAGCCAGAGCACAGATGTGGTAACTGTCAGAGGCAGTGCCTCCTGAAAGCCCTGTGTGGGAGGGGAGGCCAGCCTGAACCCCTGGGACACCACCCTACTGTCCCTGTAACTGCCACAGAGTCTCCCCTTGCCTCAGTCGGGGGCTGGTTAAGAGTGGGAACCCACACCAGTTATCTTAACAGAGAGAAATTAATGTAAAGAATTGGGCACTAGGTATCGAAGAAGCAAAAATGCAAAAGGGAAATATCAGCACTTCATGGAGATAACAACTGCAAGAAGTTTCCACTTCTAGGGCTGGGGTAGCAAAGAGAAGAAATTGTAATTATTAAAATATAGAAGCTGGGACTTCCCTGGTGGTGCAGTGGATAAGACTCCGCGCTCCCGATGCAGGGGGCCCGGGTTCCATCCCTGGTCAGGGAACTAGATCCCACATTCATGCCGCAACTAAGAGTTTGCATGCCACAACTGAGGAGCCCACATGCCGCAACTAAGGAGCTGGCGAACCACAACTAAGGAGCCCACGAGCTGCAACTAAGGAGCCCGTCTGCCGCAACTAAGACACGGTGCAACCAAATAAATAAATATTTTTTAAAAAATAAAGTTAATTGTACTAAAAATATACAGATATAGAAGTTGGAGTAGTGTTATGGGATAAATTGTGTCCTCCCCACCCCACAAAAATCCATATGTTAAACTCCAGCACCTCAGGACATGATTGTATTTGTAGATAGGGCCTTTAAAGACATGAAGTTAAAATGAGCCATTAGGGTGAGCCAAGTCCAATATGGCCAGTGTCCTTATGTCACCTAACCAAACTTGGGTCCACTCGCCCATGCGTAGTAAAGCCAATCTACTGACACCAGGTTGTGGCGAAAGAAAGTGCAGCATTTATTGCAGGGCGCCATACAAGGAGTCCGGGACAGCTAGTGCTCAAAAAGCCTGAACTCCCCGATGGGTTTCCGGGAAAGCTTCTTAAAGACAGGGTGAGGGAGAGGGTTGTTGGGCGTGATCATTTCACAGACGGTCTTCTGACTGGTTGGTGGTGAGGTCATGGAGAGTCAACAACATCAACCTTCTGGTTCCAACCAGTCGGGGTCTACATGCTTGTGGGCAGCATGCAGTTAACTTCTTCCACCTGGTGGGGCTTTCAATATCTGCATAACAGCTTAAAGGATAGGACTTAGAATATCATCTTTAGCCCTTGAGGAGGAACCAAAGGGCCTTGACTTTGTTTAATGGTTAAACTATTATTATTTTGACTTACTTGACCGTTTTCCATTGTTTTTGCATTTTCTCACATCTCTGATCAAATTTATTCTTTGGAAGTTGGGAAAGGCCTAGGAGGCTGAAGTTTTACTACAAACAAGAGACAGACAGAGGACATTGTGGTGGGGAGTGTGGGGTTGTCTGTCCAGGGAAGGCCCCAGAGGGTCCTGCTTGATTATACTTATAAGAGGAGGAGATCTGTACACAGACGTACACAGAGAGAAGACTGTGTGAAGACTCAGGGAGAAGACAGCCATCTACAAGCAAAGGGGAGAGTTCTCAGAAGAAACTAACCCTGCTGACACCTAGATCTTGGACTTCCAGCCCTCAGAACTGTGAGGTAATAAATTTCTGTTATTCAAGTCACCCAAGCCAGGACTTCCCTGGTGGCACTGTGGTTAAGAATCCGCCTGCCAATGCAGGGGACACGGGTTCGATCCCTGGTCCAGGAAGACCCCGCATGCCGCAGAGCAACTAAGCCCGTGAGCCACAACTACTGAGCCTGTGCTCTAGAGCCTGCAGGCCACAACTACTGAGCCTGCATGCCACAACTACTGAAGCCTGCGCACCTAGAGCCTGTGCTCCACAACAAGAGAAGCCACCGCAATGAGAAGCCCGCACACCACAACGAAAAGTAGCCCCCGCTCGCCGCAACTAGAGAAAGCCCGCGCGCAGCAAGGACGACCTAACACAGCCAAAAATAAAAATAAATGAACAAATTAAAAAAAAAAATTCACCCAGGCCATACATAGTACTTTGTGACGGCAGTCCTAGCAAACTATTACTGTACAAGTAGGAAGGAGGGGATTCCTGCAAAGCTGGAACTCAGACAACTAGGAAGGGGACACCTACCTGCCACTGGTGCTGATGTTTCTGAGGGAAATTGATGAGGCTGGCACTGCAGAGAAAAGAGTGTACATACCCCTTCTTACTCCTCCTGTAGTCCGAGTTCTCTCTGGGGCCCCCTATTGGTATGACCAAACAAGGATCCTGCAGGAAAAGCAGAAAAGTGTCCCAGCTCCAGCATCATAAAGCAAAAGAAGGATGGTCTGGAACTAAGAAAATAGCCTAATAACTGACATTATATTGTGTATACAGATTTTCATTCATTGTCTCTTTCCTCCACTTGAAAGTAAGCTCCAACAGGGTAGGGATATTTTTTTTGTTCACTGCTATACCACCAATGTCTAGAATAGTCTCTGACAAATGGTGAGAACTCAATAAATATATGTCAAATGAATAAGTGAATTAGTATCATCACCCAAAACAAAAGGTGAAAATCAAAAGCTATAGAGAAATATACTCGCCAAAGGATATCATAATCAATGTATTAGTTAGACTTAGGTTAGCTTTAACTACCAGGAAAATCAAAATGGTAGTGACTTAAACAAAAAAGCACTCACAAAAAAGGTCATCAGTCCAGGGCTGATGTAGCCCTCCATGGTGTTAAGGACCCAGGCTCCTTCTTGGTCATTGGTCTACCATCCTCATTTCCATGTCATGGTTCAAGATGACTGCTCCAGCTCCAGCCATTGTGTCAGCATTCCAGCCTGGAAAAAGAAGAAAGGCAAGAAGAAGTGCTGCCCTTTCTCCTTAAAGGGCACTTCTCAAGTTGCTCACTCTGCCTCCTTTTACATTTAGTTACATGGCCCACACATAGCTGGGCAAAATGGTACTCTGGGTGGTCATGAGCCCACCTGAAAATAATGGCTACTATTTACTAAAGAAGAGGGTAAGAATGAATGTGAGAGATAACTGGCTTTCTCTGCCACAGGGAGCATTGCAAAATTCTTCTCTCTGTCACATATATAAAAGGAGCAATGGTTCTCCAGGTATTATTTGAGAATACTACACTAATCCCAGTTGCTCCCAGGATTTGTCCAGTGCGGGACTCTGGAAGACATCATAGGTAGCACCCTCTTACTTCCACGTCCAGTTGTTCTTTGAGTCTCTGTCTTGATCTCCCTCTATAAATGTTGTTGAAAACGGTAGGAGTTTGCATAGCACAGGGTCACATGCATGAACTCTGGAGTCAGAAAACCTGGGTTCAGTACTAGGCCTCAGTACTTGCTAACTATATATCCTTGAGCAAGTTACTTAACAACTCTGTTTCCTCGCTTGTAAAACGGGGCTAATGATAGTGTCTGCCCCATAGGCTATGGTGGAGATTGTCGAGCACAGGCTAAATGCTCAATAAATGTTCCTATTATTATAATTATTCACTGACGGTTCTAATCCCTGAACATCTCTCAAATCTCCTCCCTCCTCTCCACTCACAATGGCACAGCTTCCATTTAGGCCCTTATCAATTCTCAGCTGGATCAATACTCTCAGGTCTTTCTTATTGATCCTCTTGCCTTCATCCTTATTCTCTTCAATCTACCTTCCAGTTATAGCCAGAGAGATGTTTATAATTTACATTTTTGATTATGCCATGCAGGTCCTTAAAATTCTTCATGATGCGCCTTCATGACCTGACCTTTTTGGCTTTATCTGTGGTCGCTACAGTTCTCACGGGATATTCTTTCTGGTTTTGGACAAGTTGTTCCCTCTGCCTGGGATACATTTTCTTCACCTGAATCTCTGATAAGTGATTCCTCACCTTTCATGATTCAACTCAAATGTCACTTCCTCCAGGAAGCCTTCCTTGACCTCCTCCGGTGCAAATGAATTAATATATATATATAATGTGCTTAGAATAGTGCCTGCCATGGTAAGTTCTCAATAGATGTAAATCTTTATTACTGCCATTTTACCTCTGTGTTTGCAGTGTCCCTTATATTTCATTAGAATCCTGTAATTGTTCTCAATTTTCTCAATTGTTCTCTGTTTTTCCCCACCAGGCTTTTTTCTACCATGTATCAGAAACTTTTTTATCCCAAGCACCTAGCACAATTCCTGGTACAGAGTAACGACTGAATTGTTGCATGGATGATAAGGAAGGAAGGAAGGAAGGAAGGAAGGAAGGAAGGAAGGAAGGAAGGAAGGAAGGAAGAGAGGGAGGGAGGGAGGGAGGGAGGGAGGGAAGGAAGGAGGGAGGGAGGGAAGGAGGGAGGAAGGCTCTACCCTAAATGGGCACTACATGAATTTAAGAAGAGGAATGAGAAAAGAAGTGGGAAAAATATCTCCTGTGATGCTTTATCACTGAACAGGTCTTCAGGATGAGTTTAGAGGCACTGAGCAAACTGCCTGCCACCGTATCTGAATAAACAGAAAGATGTCTGCAGTGATGTTTGTCTAATGTGGTGGGAATTTGGGGTGATACTTTTTACTTTCTACTTTGTATATCTCCACATTATTTGACTTATTTATTGTAAGCATGTGATTTTTCTTTTTAAAAAAATCCTGAAAACAAATATGTTGCATAGTTCATTCTGAGTGGTAGAAATATGGATGACTCAATCTCTTCACTGTACTTTTTGTGATTCTTAAATTCCTTCTCCCCCCACCCCTCCCAAATTTTTGTTTAACGAGTCTACAAATTTTGCCTCTTCATTCTTGGATTCATTTTTATCCCTTCAGATAGTACTGGTTAAGGTAGCAGGCTCTGGAGCCTGACTGTCTGGATTCAAATTCTGTCTGTATTATTCACTAGCTGTGGTTCCTTAGTCAAGTTATTTAACCTCTCAAAACCCTCAATGTCCTCATAAATAAAACAGACTTGTCCTTCCACATAGGATTGTTATGGTGAGTATCTGGTGGTAAGGCTGTTATTATTATTCCCTAGCATATGATACATTCGGTCTTGAATACATGTGTTGAACTGAGCTGGGATTTTTTTTTTTTCAAGTACATTTTTCATGGTACTTGCTCCAGGCCTCCTCCAAACTCAGCCGTGGTTTTGCTTTATCTCCATGAAGCGTGTAAAGCTTCTACACCGGAAGCACATTGGCTGCCACTAGCTGAGGAAAGATTCTCCCTCTCTGAAGGGCCAAAGGGGAAGCTCTAGTGTGGGAAGAGGAGGGAAATGTTCCCTTCTTCATCTCTGAAAAAAAAGAATTTTCTGGTGCTGTTTTGAATGTAGAGAGGATAATCTACCACAGTGATTATAAAAACAAGTCTTCCCTTCTGCATTTAAAATAAAATATATGTGTCTGCGATTTCTTCTATCTGGTTATCCATAATTTATGATTTCTTTATAATGAACATGTACTGCTTGTGTAATAAAAACTTTAAAAAAGCACAATACAGTAGTTGTTTCCAATTCTCATGGTTACAGAATGAGGCAATCTTTTTAACGTCAAAATTTTTTTTCAGAGAGTGACCTAGTAGACGGAGCATGCGTCTGGGAGCTAGAAACTTCCAATTCCTTATCAAAGCATCAAGAGTCCCTCGCTGTCAGCTTTTGCAATTCCTTTAACCTCTCTGAATCTTAGGTTCCTTGTGCAATAAATAAGGATACTCAGGACATTGGAAAGTTCAACTTGTTAACGTTCACTAGGTCTGTAAAGCCATATCGTGTTGTTTTTATTTAAGATAGGTCAAGAATTGAGTCAGAGGCTTGACACCTAAGTAAAATCTGCTTTCGTTAGTCTCTGTGATGTGAAAAAAATGGTGCATCCTCTGAGAATATTGTAAACATCAGAGTTTCAGTAGGCCAAAGTCTCACAATTTGGGACCTGCTTTGGTTGACATGGAGAGAGAAGATTAGAATATTCTCGGTTTACTTCACTCATTTTCCAGGCATTTAATAAGAGCAGACGTTAAACACAAGTCATTTGTAGTAAAGGTACCAGCCATTGCCTCCCCACACTCCATCATAAATAATCTAATATATGCCTGTAGCCCTGGTGCCTCTGTTCTTCATAATACGACCTCTCTCTGGCCACAGCTGCCTGCGCTGAAGTGAAGAGCTAACCCGTGAGTTGCTGAGCTGGCCAGAATCTGTCTCCTTTGAACTGAGATTGAGTCAGGGCTCACTTAGGACCTGGGGTTGGCTGCCATGCTGGGCCACGTATAAGCAGAAGAAGCTGGGTGCAGCGAAGGCAGAGGAGCTTGTATGGATAGAGCAGCAGAGAGGAGAGACCTTGTAACCAAGGAGAGAGAAACGAGGCAGTGGGTGGGGAGAAAGCTGCCTGAGGCTTTCTTGTTTCCACAGATCAGGAAGAGCTCTTGCATCTGGGTTCTACAAGAGTCCTCTATATCTCCTCGTAAACTCCTTTCCTGATATGAGTTGCGTGGGTTTTATTTTATTGCACCACAATCCCTGATTAAATCTATAGAGCCTGGCCTTCTAAGGCAGTGAATCCTAGGCTAAGATTACATATACCAGGAAGATGTCCACCAAAAATCTGGGATTCCAGTAAAAAGTGGCCAACTCATTATTGGGCCAAATAAAAACCGAGAAATGTTACACTATACAAGCAACAACATAGTGC
The DNA here is from genome assembly GCF_965194825.1 of Balaenoptera physalus. Classification (NCBI taxonomy): domain Eukaryota; kingdom Metazoa; phylum Chordata; class Mammalia; order Artiodactyla; family Balaenopteridae; genus Balaenoptera; species Balaenoptera physalus. The sequence continues at coordinate 16,657,024 of NC_138888.1, read as the reverse complement.
TACAAGTTATAAAGCATGTGTAACATGTAACATTGTAAAACTGAGTAGTTTTATTAAAAACTTACCACAAATTGGGCTTCCCTGGTGGCGCAGTGGTTAAGAATCCGCCTGCCAATGCAGGGAACACGGGTTCGAGCCCTGGTCCGGGAAGACCCCACATGCCGCGGAGCAACTAAGCCCGTGCACCACAACTACTGAGCGGGCGCTCTAGAGCCCACGTGCCACAACTACTATAGCCCACGCACCTGGAGCCCGTGCTCCGCAACAAGAGAAGCCACCAAAGTGAGAAGCCCGTGCACCACAACGAACAGTAGCCCCTGCTCGCTGCAACTAGAGAAAGCCGTGCACAGCAACGAAGAACCAAAGCAGCCAAAAATAAATAAATTTTTAAAGAAATAAAAAATTTAAAACTTATCACAAATTATTCTTCTTTTCCATTTTTTATTACAGTTTACATACAATAAAGTTCACCATTTTTAGTGCACAGTTCTTCAAAGTTTGACAAATGTATAGAGTTGTATGACCCCACCACAGTGGAACAGTCAAATAAAACAGTTCATTTACCCTAAAAAATTCCTCTGTGCCCCTTTGCAATCCAGTCCTATCAACTCCTCCAGCTCCTGGCAACCATTGATCTTTTTCTGTCGTCTGATCTGTAATTTTGTCTTTGCAAGACTGTCATAGAAGGAAATCATATAATAGGTAGACTTCTGAGTCTGACTTCTTTCACTTAGTATAATGAATTTGAGATTTAGCCATGTATCAGTAATTCATTCCTTTTATCACTGAGTAGTATTCCATTACATGAATGTATCACATTATGCTTATCTATTACCCCATTGAGAGACATTTGGTTTGTTTCCAGTTTTTGGTGATTATGAATAAAGCCACTGCAAACATTCACATACAGGTTTTTGTTTGAACATAGGTATTCATTTCACTTGGGTAAATACCTAGGAGAGGAATTGCTGGGTCATATGATGTGTACCTTTAACTTTACAAGAAACTGCCAAACTGTTTTCCAAAATAGCTCTGCCATTTTGCATCACACCAGCGATAGATGGGGTGCCAGTGGCTACTATCCTAGACAGTGCTTGATAACATCAATTTTTGTTTCCTTTAACTATTCTAATAGGTGTTTGATGGTATTCGTGGTTTCCATGTGCATCTCCCTAATGATTAGTGATGTTAAACACCTTTTTATGTGCTTATTTGCCATCTATATATCTTCTTTAAGGAAATGTCAGTTTAATTCTTTTGCCCATTTTTAATCGACTTGTTTGGTTTTCTTATTATTGACCTTTGAGAGTTCTTTTTATGTTCTGGAAACAATTCCTTTGTCTGTGGCTTTTCTTTTCCATCTCATAGCTACTGCATTATTCTTATCTTTTCATTTTGACTTGGACAGTTGAAAATATTGCCGAGAATGTCATTGGCATGACAGTGTTTGGGAATTCCCACTATATGGAACACAGAAAATGGACAGGGATGCAAATAATTTGGTTAGTGAGTTAGTATATACCGTACACAGCTTAAGCTTATTTAAGGATGGGTAGGCAGCTCTACTCCATGGGGTCATCCCGGAACCCAGGTTCTTTCTATCTTGTGGCTCCATCATCCTCTGACATATTGTCTTCATCTGCTTAGTTGAAGTTAATTCACCATCATTTTATCTGCATTCCTACCCTAAGGAAAAGAGGAAGTAGAGGGCAAGCCACTTCCTTTTTAGGAAATGAGCCAGAAGTTACTAACATCCTCTTGGCCAGATCTTAGTCACTGACCTACAGCTAGCTGCTAGGAAGGCTTGAAAGTGTACTCATTAGCTGGGCAGCCAAGTGGTTTCCTTAAAACACTATTACTATGGAAAAGGATACATGGGGGGGGGGGGACAGTAGAGTCCACCAGAGATAGGAAATGAAGCTGTCATACCTACAATCAGATCTTCTTCCTCACACTTATGGACAACCAGAAAGCAGAAGTTGCAAAAGGCTTTGCTTAGAGTCACTTCTGAGGTTAATAGAAAGTTGAATGTGATTTTTTCCTTTTGCTTTGGAATTAGCAAAGAGTTGGAAAAAGCTGAGTAAAAAAGGGAGCCAAGACCAACTGTGTCAGTATTGGCTGACACAAAACCAGTACCACACACCTCCAGCCCCACCCTCAACCTCCCGAAGTCTGAGTTGGTTGAGAGGTAAGAGGAAGTTGTTGAGTAATTTCCTTGTGGGGAATGTAATTTTCTGTGGTAAGAGATAATTCCTTCCTCATCCTGGGAGAAGGGAAAAGCATGTGCCCCTTCTTGAAGCTAAGTGAGCAAAGTTCAAGAAAACTACTCCTAAAAAACAGAGCAGTGTTTCTCAACCAGGGGCAATTTTGCCCCCCAGGTAGGATGACCCACAATCCTGGTTAGGGTTGGGACCAAGGAGTTTGTGGGTGTGTTTGTTTCCTATTGCTGCTATAACAAACAAGCATAAATTTAGTGGCTTCAATGATGCAAACTTATTATCTTACAGTTCTGGAGATCAGAAGTCTCCTTAGATTAAAATCAAGGTGTTGACAGGGCCGTGTTCCTTCTAGAGGTTCTCGGGGAGAATCTATTTCTTGCCTTGTTCAACTTCTAGAGGCTGACTGCATTCCTCGACTCATGGCCCCCTTCCATCTTCAAGGTCAGCAATTCTATCACTCTGATCTCAGCTCTTATCATCACGGCTCCTTCTCTGACTTTAGCATTCCTGCCTCCCTCTTCTAAGGACCCTCGTGATCGCAATGGGCCCACCCAAATCACCCAGGATAATCATCCCATCTCAAGATGCTGAACTAATCACCTCTGCAAAGTCCCTTTGCCATGAAAGGTAATAGATTCACAGGTTTGGGGGATTTGCATGTGGACAGTTTTGGGGGGGACAGTACTCTGTGTACCACATCAGGACATGGGACTTTCAGGCCTACTGCCAGGAAAGTTGGTCACCCTATCACCAGGAGACATTTGGCAATATTTGGGGACGTTTGTGATGGTCACAACTCTCATCTAGCAGATAGAGGTCTTAGAGAAGAGGTGGTAGGGAGTAGCATGAGTTTCTACTCTTGGCCTAGAAGAGATACCTGAGGCTCCTGTGGCTTAGATCCTGTGCAACAGATACCTGAGTGGCCCTCGTGGACGGGTGCTGAGAGGAATCTGATCTGGGTGCCGCACTCTGAAGATCTGTCTACCAAGTGAGTGAACTCCACCAGCAAGGGCAGACTGCCAGGGCAGTGCTAAAGGAGGCTGGCAGAGGGTGGGCCAGGGCCAGACCTTCCAGAATGGGACCTGTGCAAGGAGGATGCTTCATGCGCCGATTTATACATTTCATGAGAGAATCAGCCTTTGTTCATCTGGCACCAAGACAGTATCCATGGCCCATCAGTTTAGCCAAAGAACCAGCAACAGTCAACACGAGGAGGTGGTCCTCGTGCCTCCCTTTGTCTCTGATCCCTCAGAAAGAAACAGGGAAAGGGAACAGAAAGGCAGACCACACAGCTTCCTTGTTCAAAGTCCTTTAAAATTCTGACCTGTGATGGGGAGACGGAAGCTTTTGAATGTGATATGCGATTAGAGTTGAAACTGGACTAATTTCAATAAATCAGAAGTGACTAGAAAGTAAAAGGATCAATCCCAGGTGTCTTAAAAATCTGCTACTTAATAGAACAAAAAGAGTGGGCAGATGGCAATTGGAAGCAGTGATCGGAGAAAATAAAAGTTTCTGCTTGCACCTCACGAAGTTAAATCTCTGTTAATAGTCTAGTTTTATGTCTTAAAAGTATAATATTTCCATTGACCAGTATCATTGTTGGAAACATGATAGGACCTCAGTTCAAAACTCAAAAGCATGATGGAATCTTGCATCCAGGGCCCAGAACTAACAGTTTTCTATGTGACACAAATAGCAGTGCATTAGAATTGCTGTGGCTGGGTGATCCTGTCTTCAGTCATCCAAAAGTCTCATGCGACTAGGGACCCAGTTAAGGGATCCCATTGCTAATGTGTATGGATGTGACCTGAGCATTTTGCTCTTAAGAGTGGAACTGTAGACTGTACAACCTCAAAGTAGAAAGTGTTTCTTTTGTCTCATAACTCTAATTGAAAGCGTTTTATTACCTTGGCTTTTCAAACCCACCATTACTCACTTATAGGAGACATGTATTGAAATATTACCTTATCTTTGTTCTCCCTGTGTTTTTCCCCACCACCATTTCAAGCAGATAGCCAGACATTTTTTGCACCCTATAATAATGGGATGCCTAAGAAGGTTGCCTGAAAAGATAATTCCCATTCTTGCTTTTGAGAAAGCTAGTCCTTTAAAGAAGCTGCACTTATTGTGCTGGAGGGAATGGGCCTTTGAAAAGTGTAAAAAAAGAGTGGAGCTTTGGGCCTGGATTGGAAGAGGGAAGGAAGTCGGGGTTCCAGAGAAAGTGAGGACCAGGGCAATGTTTATGGAGGGCCCCAGGAGGTGCCAGACCTTGGTGGCCACACACGTACCAGAGCAGGACCCTCTTCTTACTGATGAGTACCCCACCTCATGTGTGGCACAAGTCGTGGAGCCTTAGGACCCCTGTGGCTCCCACCACAGGCATCTCAGCAGCAATCAGGGAGGAAAGACAACCCGCCCCAGTGCCAAGGGGCTGCACAAGACCCCTGGACCTTTGATAGCCCTGAGGCATGGGGCCCCAAGCATGTTTGAAATGGAATTTCCTCCTCCCTCCACAGGATAAGACTCAGAGCTAGATATAAGTTGATTTAAAGGAAAACAAAGAACTTGAGTTGTGGACTGATATTCATACCCCATACATATCCCCAGCTTTCAATGGAAGCCTATACTCTGAAGTTACATAATTAAAATGATCATTTTCTATTTTAAAAATCCTACTCTTGAAGAGGTTAAAATGATCCATGTGATAGTGGATTAGAGTTAGAGACGTCAGTATGATTGTTAATTGGCTTATACATTTGTGCATTTGTTTGTATTCTATTGGGAGCCAAAGAAAATATTACATAACGTGAGATATTAACAGTGGCAGATGTTTGAGGTGGTACTCAGTGATTCTGAGAAACATTTATTGTCTTTAATAGGAATTTTATGGTTAAAAATGGTTAAATTATTTGAATTTTTCCTTCTTTGATTTCCCTACTTTCACCAAAGTGTTTTCTTGAGATTTAATAAACCAATCATACACTTTTTAAAATTCTACCCTCAGCTTTTAAACATTTGAAAAGCTATTCAACCTCACTTATCATAAGAGATATATAAATTAAAACCGAGATAGCATTTTTTATCACATAGTGTATACAAAAATCTAGAAGTACACTATGTTGGCAAAGCTGTGGGGAAACAGTCACCTTCCCACAATGCTAATGGGACTGTAAATTGGTAAAATCCCAATGGAAAAGAATTGGGCAATATCAAAATTACAAAGGTTATATCTTTGATCCAACAATTTCATTTCTAGGAATTTACCTTACAGAGATACTCACACACGCAGATAACATTAGTACAAGTGGATTAATTGCAGCATTGTACGTAATAGCAAAAAAATTGAAAGGTCTATGAATTAAAGGTCTGGTTAAATAAAGGAAGATGCATCCCTACAGTGGAATGCTACATACTTTTTTTTCAAGAATAAGCAAGTTCTTTATATATTGATATAGAAAATCTTCAAAATATATTGTTAAGAAAACAAGATGCAGAGCAGTGGATATATCATTAACATATATAAGGAGATAGGAATTGACTTGTAAATGTATTTTTTAAGTCCTTGGAGAGATAAACCAAATATTAATAACAGTGATTATCTAGTTGGACATAAAGAATGGGGGTGGGTGTAGGAACTGGGCAAATAGGAGACAGAGGTAGGAGATTTTCACGGAATACCTTTTTATACCTTTTGATGTTAGAACTACATAAACATGATACCTATACAAAAAAAGGAAACGTTTTAAAACTCTACCTTATGAGAAATAAGAGGCTGCTGTTTATGATTCAGAATTCTTACTCACATAACAGAGAGTCTAAATGCACTTACTTAGAATTCAAGTTAGTTATTACATTTTCTATTTCCTTTAAATGACTCATAACAGAAACATCAGAATTAATGCATGATATTCACGATTTTAGTATTTGTTATCATTTTTACTTGAAAACAGCCTAAAGGTAGTTTTAGAAACATGATTTATGATACATTTAGTCCTAATTACAGCACTCTTTGAAAACATCTTAATAATATAAAGTTAAATGATACCAAATGGAAATATAGATCTACACAGAGGAATGAAGAGCATTAAAAATGGTAACTGCTTAGGTAAATATATAAGATTTTTTTCTATAATTATTTAAATCTCCTTAAAAGAAAATTAATTTACTGTTTAAATGAAAATAATAACAATGTAGCTTAAAAGTATATGAAAAGTTGTATAAAGATATATAACAATAATAGCACAAAAAGTGGGAAGAATGGAAATGAAAGTTTACTCTTGTAAGGTTCTTATACTAATTTGAAGTGATAGGTAGACTGTGATAAGTCAAAGATGTATACCATAAACCCTAAAGCCACCACCAAAATAACAAAGCAAAGAGTTATAACTAGTAAGTCAACAAAGATAAAATGGAACCATAAAAATACTTGATTAATTCAAAAGAAGGCAGAGGGCTTCCCTGGTGGCGCAGTGGTTGAGAATCTGCCTGCCAATGCAGGGGACACGGGTTCGAGCCCTGGTCTGGGAGGATCCCACATGCCACGGAGCAACTAGGCCCGTGAGCCACAATTACTGAGCCTGTGCGTCTGGAGCCTGTGCTCCGCAACAAGAGAGCCCGCGATAGTGAGAGGCCCGTGCACCGCGATGAAGAGTGGTCCCCACTTGCCGCAACTAGAGAAAGCCCTCACACAGAAACGAAGACCCAACACAGCCATAAATAAATAAATAAATAAATAAATAATTTTTTAAAAAAACAAAAAAACAAAAAAAGGCAGAAAAGAGAAAAAAAAAAAAAGCAGGGAATAAAGAACAGATGGGATAAACTGACAACAAATAGCAAGATGACCAATTTAAACCTAACCTTATAAGTAATCATATTAATGCAAGTGGGGTCTAAACACCACAATTAAAAGTCAAAGATTGTTCAGAATGGATTAAAAAGCAAGACAACTATATATTTCCTACAAGAAACAAACTTTATATATAAAGACATAAAAAGATTAAAAGTAAAAGGATGGAAATAATATACCATGCCAACACTAACCAATAGAAGGCCAGAGTGGCTATATTAATATCTGGCAAAATCTATTGCAGAAAAAAGAATTTTACCAGAGATTTTTTTAAGTCATTTCTTAATGATAAAGGTGCCAATTCATCGGGAGAACAGAATAATCCTAAATGTTTATGCACCTTACAACAAAGCTTCAAAACACATGAAGCCAAAAACTGATAAAACTGAAGGAGAAATAGACAAATCCATAATTATAGTGGAAGAATTTGATAACCCCTGTCAATAATCGACAGAACAAATAGAAAATCAGTAAGAATATAGTAGTCAAAAGGAATGATCCACCAACTGGACCTGATGGACATTTTTTTTCATAATTTTAAAAAATCATTTTTTTAAATTTGTTTTTAACATCTTTATTGGAGTATAATTGCTTTACAATGGTGTGTTAGTTTCTGCTTTATAACGAAGTGAATCAGCTATACATATACATATATCCCCATATCTCCTCCCTCTTGCGTCTCCCTCCCACCCTCCATATCCCACCCCTCTAGGTGGTCACAAAGCACTGAGCTGATCTCCCTGTGCTATGCAGCTGCTTCCCACTAGCTATCTATTTTACATTTGGTAGTGTATATATGTCAATGCCACTCTCTCACTTCGTCCCAGCTTCCCCTTCCCCCTCCCTGTGTCCTCAAGTCCATTCTCTACGTCTGTGTCTTTATACCGGCCTGCCCCTAGGTTCATCAGAACCATTTTTTTTAGATTCTGTATATGTATGTGTTAGCATACTGCATTTGTTTTTCTCTTTCTGACTTACTTCACTCTGTATGACAGACTCTAGGTCCATCTACCTCACTACAAATAATACAATTTCGTTTCTTTTTATGGCTGAGTAATATTCCATTGTATATATGTGCCACATCTACTTTATCCATTCATCTGTCGATGGACACTTAGGTTGCTTCCATGTACTGGCTATTGTAAATAGACCTGCAATGAACATTGTGGTACATAACTCTTTTTGAATTATGGTTTTCTCAGGGTATATGTGCAGTAGTGGGATTGCTGGGTCATATGGTTGTTCTATTTTTAGTTTTTTAAGGAACCTCCATACTGTTCTCCATAGTGGCTGTATCAGTTTACTTTCCCACCAACAGTGCAAGAGGGTTCCCTTTTCTCCACACCCTCTCCAGCATTTATTGTTTGTAGATTTTTTGATGATGGCCATTCTGACTGGTGTGAGGTGATACCTCATTGTAGAACGTCTCCTCTCCCCTTGCCAACAACAAAATAGACATTCTTTTGAAGTGCATATGGAACACTTACCAAATTAGATTATAATCTGAGCCACAAAACAAATTCAAATAATGTTAAAGGGTTCAAGTCATACAAACTATATTCTCTGACTACAATGGAATTAAATTAGAAATTAAGGGAATGGAATGAGAAACCATTGAGATTATTAAATGTGTGACTAAAAACGTTACTCACTGCATTTTCAGATCATAGTTTAGGACAAATATCAGAGCAAATGTGAATTCAGCAGGAATTGATTCTCTCTCCACAACAAAAACCAAGAGTGTGACTGGGTCACATGAATTAGTCACACACTGAAGGAGCTCTGGTTGCCACCACTCTTCAGGGAAGCAGCTCTTGCTATGTACAGGCAAAAGAAAATACTGCCTGCATTAAAAAAAAAAATCTTCCCACCCACCTCAGGTGATAATACATCACAGAAAAGCATTCTTGGCTGCTGGTTCATAATAAATTGCAACTGATTGGGACAGCTTAGGGGATTTGTTGGGAAGGGTGGACTTAAAAAAAACTTTTAGCAAAGACTTTATTTCCTACCTTAATAAACAAAAGGTTGACTTTTGTCACTGTTTTGTCACTCTAGAAAGAATAATCTCACAGTTATCTAATAAATTAAACATCTCTCCAGTTAGTAAACTTGAGTAGTTCTATTGTGGCAGGCTCCCTTGGCTGGAACCTCTCAGGAGCAACTCTCTCCTATCCCACTCTGTTTGCACCACTTGGTTGATGCTAAGTGGGTATAGATAAGTAGAAGCCAAGGACTTGAGGTCATGACCTATGTAAATAGATCAGTAACCAACAGAGGAAATGTAAAAAGTAATATAAGTATAATGGAAATATGGAAGAAGGGGAGAGGGTATGTTATATCTTCGTATAATGTAACAGGAAGTTCATTGATTATACCTAGAATTAATAAATCACAAATTAGGGGCAGAAGAGTCTCATTTGGAGGTGTAGAAATAACTGCAAGAAGAAACAACTCAAAGAGAAGTGGTGGCTTTTGCCCAACAGGACTAGAGTTGAATAAAGGAGGTCAGGGCACTACGGCTTATAACTAGGCATGTATAACTTTGATTTTTAAAAACATTTTTGAAATATAATAAAAATCATTAAAATTAGTAGGGCGAATAGTTCAAGGTTTCAGAATACAAATAACAACAATCTTGTAGGTGTGTTATCACTAGGATCTGACCACCAATGATAAATTGCAATGTCTCTTTCTCATTTGGTTTCCCGAAACTTAACACTCATTTGCCAGCTTATACACTTAAAATGCAAGTTGACCTTTGTCAATTTCTCTTCTTAGGGCATTTAACAGCCTGCCACTTGCTACATCCCCACTAGTTCACAACACCAAAATGCATCATCTCCCCACATACCCAGCCCAAGTGCCTCTAGCCATGCTCTCCACCCTGACTTGTATCCTTTCTCCAAGAATAAGCAACACCTTACTTGCACCACAGGCAACCCTCCTCTGACTGCCCCCAAGCTGAGTTGGGTGCCTCTTCTCTTTCCCGTAATTCTTTGTGAACATCTCCAGCACTGTTTCAACAAAGTTATATAGTGTTGTATCTTTAGTTTCCCTACTAGATCCTTTCTTGAAGTCAGTCTTTGTATCCCAGTGCCTATTCCTGAGTTTTAGTAAATGCTCAATAAGTGTTTTTTTTAGTTAGTTCTGAGAATGCAACTCTCACAAGGACTAAGAGGAGGAAGCATCTAACAAAAATTAGAGCTTATTTTCACTCTGGGTTAATCTGTGTCTGCCACACAATGATCCCTTTACACAGACACACACACACACACAGACACACACACACACATTCCCAAAGCACATGAGCAATCTGTCCTTACTCATGGGCAGGGTAGGCAGTTGCCTGAAGGGCATGATTTGAAAAGTTACTAGAAAGTTCCCCTGAATCCACTCCAAAATACCTTCTCCATTAGCTGCTATACTGCCAGAGAGGCCACCCGCAAATTGTTAACATCTGAAAAACTGCCTCTTCCTTTAGGCACAACCAATCTTGAAAGAGGTTACCCTGAATTATGCTCCCTATCCCCTTGGAGCTACTTCCCCATGCCCACTGCCCCCACAGAGCCAGGACCATCTAAGATCACAACTGAGAGAGCGGAGCTGGCTAAAGGCAGGAGGAAGGCAGTTCTGGAGCCTGGGGCGCTGCCTAAAGACATCCCATCTGGGCCACTGCTCAGAGACGAAGAGCACAGCTGTTGGAATCAGGAAAGTCTGGTTTGACCTGCCTCCGACTCTTATACCTCTGTGATGTGGGGCAGGTTATTTTACCTCTCTGAGTATTAGCTGCTTTTAAGAGGCCACATTCTCCTGGTGTAGTTGTAGGATTTAATGATGCAATGCCCACTGAGCGCTTCAAGAGGGCGCAGGACAGGCACTCAGTAAGTAAGAAGTTAGTTACCGCTCACACTCTTGTAAGTGGGTAGACAGAAAGCACAGACCTGGGGAGAGAAAGCCAGAGGGCACTGAAGACAACTCTCAAATATTTTACAATTGTGCCTGGAGCCTAGAGTTTTGTACATTTCCTAGAATCTCTTTACAGGGGACCAGCTTCCCCCATCTCCCAGGGGTAGTACTAGGCCTATCTTAAACAGTGAGCTACTTCCTTTCTCTTAACTTTCTCTCCATTTCCACCTATTATCCCTATAAACTCTGGGAGCAACAAAGAATCCTTCCTTCTTATGAAGTAAGAAATAGGGGGAAAGTTCTAATATGTGTATTTTAATATACTTATATACCCGCTTCATCACATACAGACATGTACTAATTAAGCACATTGAGTGACTTCCCAAACACTTGTAGATAAACAAAACCTGGAAGGCAGAAATGTCCTTCTCTATGTCTAACCGGTTGCTATCTCACCTCAGGTCGTGGTGGTTGGGGAGATGGACAAACTGATTTGCTTTTAAACCCTAAATCAGTGGTTCTCAATCTTGCGGATGCATCAGAATCATCTGGAGACCTTGTTAAAACACATGGCTGGGAATTATGCTCAGAGGGTCCAATTATTAGGCCTTAGAGTCTGAGAATTTGAATTTCTAGCAAGTTCCCAGGTCATGCTCCTGCCGCTGGCCTGGGGACTCCACTTTGAGAACCAGCGCTCTAAATAACACTGTGTACGGCTTAAAACAACTGAAGTCCTAGTTTTCCTTTCAGGGAAAGAAAGGCACTGAAAATATATTTCACAAATTCTTCTAATATTCTTCTAAGATATAATTTGCTCATTTTTAAAAATGAGGTATATATTACTCAAAAAAATCTCTTTTTAATAATCTAGTAGTTCCAATCCAGTTTCTCAAACTTAGTTACGCACTACTATTTAATTTTTTCCAATGCCCTGGTCTTAAATCTTAGAGTTTAGAAAAATCCCAGCTGCTACCAATGGACTTTCATATCTGACATATGCACAGAACATGAAGAAAAAACAATTTTCAAATATTATTATACGGTGTACATTTCTTACAAATGACTTCTGTATATCTAAGACAATAATTTGCTTTTATGGCTGTTTTCAGTTTTCTAAGTTATTACCAATACTAGATGTTACTCTACTTTGTTTTTTCAAACAGGATATAAACAGCATTTTTTAAAACTCTCTAAAAAGGAAAAAATGTTTCTAAAAAAATATATGTTTGAAAGTTCATGGTACTTTGAAGTCCCGTGGAGGGCAAACTGGTTCAATCTTTCTGGAAAGGACTTTCCCAGTACCTATCAGAACCCTTAGAAGTTTTCACATGTCTTGACCCATTCATTCCTCTTTCAGAAACCAATCTTGAGAAAATAACCTGACAAAAGGTTTTTATACAAAAATGTTCACCACTGCATTATTTATTATAGCAAGAATTTGAGACCCAACTATCGCAATAGGGGACTAATTCAGTAGACTATGATACATCTGTACATTGGTATATTTGACAGCCCTCAAAATGAAGGATTTTTAGTAGCATAGGACAATATTTATGATATAATGCTAAGGGAACAAAGCAGGCTAACAATTGTATATATCATTTAACTTTGCCTTTGTAACCATAAAAGAATGTATTTTTTAAAAGACTGAGAGCAAAACACGAAATGTTGACAGATGAACATTTCTTCAGATGAAAAGATTATAGGTGATTTTCTTTTCTTCTTTATATTTTCCTACATTACACATGTATTAATTTATAAATAGAAAACAATAAACATTGTTTTAGAAACAAGTATAAAAATTGTAGAAGCCCCTGAAATGCATACATTTATGCCCAAACTGCAAATGTTCCCAGAAATATTAAATGGATAGAAAAAATAAGCTTCCCCTACATATTGGAGGGACTATTAACAAGCAAACTTTGTTTTCTGGGTGTCTTTTTTTTTAAGAGTGGTAGAAAGTTGTGACTTTTTCCAAAGGAAAATGAAATCTGCTTATTAAAAGTTGTTGTAAAGGTATTTCTTTTGATACAAACTACTCATGTGTATACCAACTTCTTTTCCAGCCCACCAAGCACAGGGCCACTCCATCAGCCTGTTACAGAATTTGTTTTCAATGTGGTACTGTGCCTGGTTTTATTTTTTATATGTGTTAAAATAAAGACATTGGGTAAGAAAAAAAATGGTTCTGAAGAACATAGGGGCAGGACAGGAATAAAGACGCAGACGTAGAGAATGGACTTGAAGACACAGGGAGGGGGAAGGGTAAGCTGGGACGAAGTGAGAGAGTGGCATGGACATATATACACTACCAACTGTAAAATAGATAGCTAGTGGGAAGCAGCTGCATAGCACAGGGAGATCAGCTCGGTGCTGTGTGACCACCTAGAGGGGTGGGAATGGGAGGGTGGGAGAGAGACGCAAGAGGGAGGGGATATGGGGATATGTATAGCTGATTCACTTTGTTATGCAGCAGAAACTAACACACCATTGTAAAGCAATTATACTCCAGTAAAGATGTTAGAAAAATAAATTAATAAATAAAGACATTGTGCTCACTTAAACTGCCAGGTAACACTATTCCCTGTAAAGAGAAATTCAGGAAAAAGCAGGTTAGTTCTGAACACTCTCTAAAGCGGACTAGTAAATAAAAGTCCCCAGAACTTAAGCACTGGGCATAATCTTTACAAGGAGGTCTTAAGCATTAATTTCAATTGCTCCACAAAATTTAGTTTCCCACTAAATAATATCTGGAATTTTGATGCTGTCATAAAAATGTGTAGCATGTTTAAATTCAATCATCAAATTACTGTCATGCCAAGGAATAAAATTATGGTTATGATGAATTAGTTAATTGTTTAAAATTATCAGCAACAAACAAATAGCACGATGACAGTAAATATGTTTAAGTCCTTACTCTGCTCCTGCTACTGTGCAAAGCACTTTATGTGGATTACCTCACCCAGCCCAAAATCACTTTATAAGGTGGGCACTGTTACCTCTGAATGAGGAACCCGAGGGGCAAAGATCCGAACACAGTGGTCCCTGCATCGTTTCCATCTCACACCATGGTCTGCTCAGCAGAGTGGATGTGTTTCTCGCTCCCTCTTCTTTTACTCTCATATCTCTGCGGACCAGCGGAGGGTAGACAGTTACAAACTCACAGAGACAACCAAGGCTCCTCTGCCCCATCTGGGCTCTGTGCACTTCAAGGCAAAGCCTCAAGCAAACGCAAGCTGCCCCTGTGGCCACATCACCATCCTACCAGCTCCTTTTCCTCTGTTCCTGCTCATCTCTGGGGTCCCTGAGACATGAGTGATGAGGGAGAGGGATATGCCACTGCCGGTAGAGAAAGAAAAGGGCCTTCTCTTTGTCCAGCAAAACGTCTCCAACCCACACCATTGCAGAAAAAGCTAATCAAATTAGTGAAAACCTTGATTTCCAGCATACTTTTCGAATGATGCAATTGTACTATGCACAAAGGAACTTGTAATATACTTGGTTTATTAGGACCAAGCAATACTCGATAGTGGAACTTAGACGATATCTGATGATGTCCTAATAAGTGTCTTGAACTCACGGCAGTTCTTTGTAAAACTGCACACAAGTAGCTTTTCTTAAGTCAATGGTTTCCCTACTTCTGCACTTGCACCCTGACACAGGAATCAAGGGAATGCTTTTTAAAAGATAGATCATGTCTTTCCTCTGCTCAAAACCATCCAATGACCCTCACCTCACTCAAAATAAAAGCCAGAGAGGGAAACTTAAGCCTCCATCGATGGATGAATGGGTAAAGAAAATGTATATATATATATATATATATACACACACACACATAATTCAACCATAAAAAAGGAAATCTTGCCATTTACGACAACATGGATGGACCTTGAGACCATTATGTTAAGTAAAATAAGTCAGACAGAGAAAGACAATTACTGTATGATCTCACTCATAGGATCTGAAAAAAACTGAACTCATAGAAACAGAACAGACTGGTGGTTACCAGAGGCAGGGGTTGAAGGGGAATGGGTGAAGGTGGTCAAAAAGTAGAAACTTCCAGTTACAAGATAAATAAGTCCTGGGGATGTAACGGTGACCATAGTTTACAATACTGTATTGTCTATTTGAAAGTTGCTAAGAGAGTAGATCTTAAAAATTCTCATCATAAGAAAAACAAATTCATAACTGTGTAAGGTGATGGCTGTTAACTAGACTTACCATGGTGATCATTTCACGTTATATACTTACATCGAATCATTATGCTGTTCACCTTAAACTAATACAGTGCTGTCTGTGAATTATACCTCAATAAAACTGGGGAGAAAAATTTTTAAATAGAAACACAAGCCCAAGTTCTCATCATGGCCTTCAGTGGATCAACTGAGGAGCCTTTGAAATCCATAGTCTCTGGTTTGGGGCCTGAGCCTGAGTCCTTCCAGCTCCACAGGTGACTTGTATGTGCAGGCAGTGTGGAGAACCAGTTCTGCAGGATCTGACCTCATTTTCCACCACTCTCCCACTCCAGGCCACTGGGCTGCTTGCTGGTGCCTGTGGCTGACAGGTACACACTTCACTGCTTTTGCATTTGCAGGTTTACCCCTGGCTCAGCTATCACCTCAGCACGTCTTTGTTCAAACAAAGAGTACTTACCTAACCAACCTTTGTGTCCTCTCCCCTCTTCTCTTCATCTCTATCCTCCCTCCTTACTTTATTTGCCTCTATAGCAATTGTCACTACCCCATATATTTACTTATTTTTAATTGTATTTCCTACCCTACTCTTCTCCACTAGAATGTAAACTCCATCAGGGCAGGAATACTTGTCTGTTTTGCTTTCTTATACATCCCAGGAGCCTAGAAGAGTATATGATACTTAGTAGGTGTTAAATAAATAGCTGTTGAATGAGGGAATGATTTAAAATTTCCTCACCTTCTTCATAATTTACTAGATAAACCCCACTTTCACAGCAAAAACAAAGATATGCTTCAGCCTGAACCTTGTTTGACAATTTATCACAAAATCTAAAATAACAGGATCCAGATTAAAGACAGTTTCTTCCTGGGGGTGGGGGGGGGGTGGGGGGGTTGTGCCATTTTGTTAAAATCAAACACAATCCCTGAACTCCTGCTGCATGCAGAACACCACACAGTAAGCTCCTGTTTCTTCAGAATGATTGGGGGATGCATACTTTGTGAACCAAAAGTGACCGCATACATTGACCATCCAGGGATTGTCGCATTTCAAAAAATGAGAGTCCATCATGAAACTCAGTTTAAACTTCCTTTGATTATTCAGAAACCACTTCAGAATGTTACTGTGACTAGATGTCATCATTAGGAGTATTATTTGAGCTTTCTAGGTGAATACGTGCTAACCTCGGGGATGTTGCTGATCATATGAGCAATAGAAGACAGTGCCTGTCCTCAAGGGTTTACAGTCTAACTATGAAGACACATCATAGGAACTAAATCATTAGAAAACAAGTTATAAGGCAACATACCAATGAATGTTCATTAAAATGACACAAATTAAGAATTTAAATGAGGAACATAAATGGGTAATCTTAGCAGCCTTCTAGAAGGAAGTGATTGGCAACTGGATTTTGCAGAATTTAAGAGTAGGAATGGCAAGCAGATTGAGTCACTAGACAGAAGTATGGTGCTTTGATTAGCACAACACTCTGGAAAGAGTAAGTGTTTCGGTAAATTTTTGACAACACAGACTGATTAATCTCATTTCCCAGTGCTTTGGACCACAGATTGAATTCCATCCGTGCTGGCATCAGAAAACTGTTTCTTAATCAGGAGTCCATGAGCACTGAACAAGTCAAAATAAAAAGCACAATTTTAGACTGAATGATTGATGCAATTAAAGTTATTAGTAAGTAAGGGCCTAGCTATAAATATAGAGCTGCAAGTTCAAACAATGAGACTATCTAGAATTTTTGTTTATTTTAAGAAAGAGTATAAAATTAACTAAATAGATTTGTTTAAATAGAGGAAGAGCTAATCATTAAATTTATTTTTGAAAGAATTGAACTGTGTTATTGACAGTGTTCCAATAGGTAAATTAAGAAGCATAAAATTTACATATCAGTATTAAGAAATCCAGCGTATTTCCAACTTGTAACAAAAGCACCCCTGAAGTTTCTACAAATCAATATACCTTAATTAAGCAACAATGACCTTATTCAAAAGTTAAAGTTATTTCATAGCTAATCATATGACCTATTTCCTTGACATCCTTAATCTTAATTAAATTCCTTTGTTTTTCTTTAATAAAAATATCATATAACTCAAGCTAATTATGAAAGTTTTCATTGTTACTCAATATATGAGGATTGAATTAAAATTTTTTGACTAGATGAATAAATTAATTTTTCCAGGTACATATCTTTATTAGTTCCCCTGATTGAAAAGCCGACAAGTTGGGAGTTTCCAGCTGAGTTTTGCTTCCCAATGAAAACAACCCTGTGAACTCCAGAAATTGCTTTCTCGGGCCGGGCTTCATGACCACAGGCCTCTGGTTATGGGGCTTACTAATTACAATAGGACATTAGAAAACTTTTGAATTGTCTCTCTTCTTCTTCATTTAGAATTGGGGACAGGGGATGGGGGGATGGAGAGAGGAGAAATTTGTAGTGAAGTGTAAATGGAATTATTTTATTTTGAAAGATCATTGAGTATAAAATGTTATGAAATATTTTCTTATATTTAATGTAGAATAAATTCATTTTATATAAATCTACCATCTCATTCAGGATAATTATTAACCCAACTCTTTTGATTCTAGAGAGAAGTCTGGAAACTACTATTGAAATTTTTTTCTTTTTGAGATATCTCCAGTAAGCTGTCATTAATTCACTCCTTACGTGTGTTGCTGTTGTTTGTTTATTTGCATGGGTTTTCTGGTTTCAAAACAAAACTGGTCTCAGATGCAGGTGTCCTGGCTTGTTGTTTGAATCTTTTCACATTCCAATAGCATTTTCCATTGGAATGTTGAATTTAATGAATGAAAGACCAGATGTTCCAGGTACATCAGCCTGGGTTGAGAAGGGCATATGTGACAGTACCCCCGTGCCTTTTAAAAGCATTAATAAATTACAATTCACTTCAACTCTTCAAAATTACCATCCTCTAAATATAAGCTTAACATGATCTGTTAAGGAGAAATTTATGATATCTTTCAAAATGCTGTAAGATCACTTCACAGACAATATGACTTCATTTACATCATCTGATAATATTAGACGAATCATCATAAAATGTTTATTCTGCTGTGATAATTTAATTACTGAAAAACGTCAATAATTCAATACAGTGTTATAAAAGCAATTGTTTCAATGGTAAAAAGGCAGAGATCTAGAGAGTGTTAAACACTCAATAACAAAGTTATTTTCCCTGAAAAAAATCTTAACAAATAGAAAGCTTTTAAAGCTATATATAAGTGAATAGCTATAAATCCTAAGTGTCATTGTACAAATCCAGCATCTGTTTTGCTCAAGAGTAATGGCATTTATGTATGTATGTATGTCACTAGCTGTATTAGTTTGCTAGGGCTGCTGTAACAGAATACAACAGACTGGGGTAGCTTAAACAACAGAAATTTATTTTCACACAATTCTGGAGGCTGTCTGTAAGATTGATTCTTTCTAAGGGCCATAAAAGAAGGATGTATTCCACATCTCTCTCCTTGGTTTATAGATGGCCATCTTCTCCTTATGTCTTCACATAGTCCTCCCTCTGTACCCATATGTGCCCAAATTTCCTCTTCTTATCAGTCATATTGGATTAGGGCCCACCCTAATGACCTCATTTTAACTTTACCTCTTTAAAGATCCTATCTCCAAATACAGTCACATTCTAGAGTAGTAAGGGTTAAGACTTCAACATATAAATTGGTGGGCGGGGGGCTAGGGGGCACAATTCAAATTATAACATTAGCTTTATCAATGGTTTCTAACATAATTTTACCACCTGCTGTTTTGATAAGCCAAGACACTCAGGTAAAGCAGCTGCATTGGTTAGGTTATAGTTTCTTTCTCTTATCTGACTGCAAGGTCATGTGTCGTTTGGTATTACTCTATAATAAACAGCACTGCACATAATATAAATTACGTTCCCGAATAAATAGATTGCTTTATGGACAATTGTTATTAAAATGGATGCCATAGTATAAATACCTATGAACTGGAAAGGCTCTTGAAGAGTCAGTAGACAGTAAACCTGGGTTCTAGTGCAGCTTCTACCATAGACCAGCTTTGTGACCCAACCTCTCTGAACTTGAGTTTTCTCACAGACTTGTGATGATCAAATACAACCATTAATATAAGAGGGCACTGAAAACCACACAGTGCTATGCAATTATAAGGCATTTAAAAAACTTTTTTAGAGTGAAATATAATGCAGATATAGAAAAGTACATAATCATGCCCTCTAAATTACAGTTTTGTTTCTTCCTTTCCAGTCATTACACTTTTATTTTTCCTTCTCACCTTACTGTACCGTCAAAACCTCCAGTACAATGTTGAATAGTTTTCATCATGAGTGGATGTTATAGTGGACTCTTAAGATATAGTGGACTCTCAAAATTCTCTGGAAGAATTTGTGGAAGATCTGATTTATTTCTTTCATAAATGTTTAGTAGAGCTGCCAGTGAAGCCATCCAAGCCTTTACTTAGCCCAACTGTCTCTCCTTTGAAGATAATCTATCTTTTTTTTTCTCTGCTTGCTTTGAAGACTTTGTTTTTGTCTCTGGTTTTCTGCTGTCTTGCCACAGTGAGTTTATGTGAGGTTTTTGTTTTTTTTTTTTAACTTACCTGGCTTGAGAATGTATAATGTGTGGCTATCTTTCATCAGTTCTGGAAAATTCTGAAGCATTATGTCTTCAAACATTACTCTTTCCTATTGTCTCTCTCCTCTCCTTGTGGAACTCCAATTAAACATGTTAGATCTTCTCTCAGTATCTCTGTGTTTCGAACCCTCTTCTTGTTTCTCTCTTCTCAGGATAATTTCTTCTGACCTATTATATAGTTCATCAATTCTATTTTTAGCTGCCTTTGACCTATGGTTAAAACCATCCATTTAGGGCTTCCCTGGTGGCACAGTGGTTGAGAATCTGCCTGCTAATGCAGGGGACGCGGGTTTGCGCCGTGGTCTGGGAAGATCCCACATGCCGCGGAGCAACTAGGCCCGTGAGCCACAACTACTGAGCCTGCGCGTCTGGAGCCTGTGCTCCACAACAAGAGAGGCCACGATAGTGAGAGGCCCGCGCACCGAGAAGAAGAGTGGCCCCCGCTTGCCTCAACTAGAGAAAGCCCTCGCACAGAAACGAAGACCCAACACAGCTAAAAATGAATAAATAAATTAATTAATTAAAAACCAATGAGCAAACATTAAAAAAAAAAACCATCCATTTAAATGGTTAAAACCATTTAAACTAAATTTAAGTTTAGTTTAAATTATTTTAAACTAAAACAATTTAAACTAATTTTTTAGTTTAAAAAATTAAACTAAATTTTTTCACATATGTGTTTATCTACTTCTGGTTTTTATAGCTGACAGCTTCAAATCCACCACGATTGCTCTTCTCAGTTATCTTTGTGCCTGGTTATCTTTAACCATGCGCTACATATTGCATTTGTAAAAGGAATAATTTATAGAAATAATTTGAGGCTCACAGTGAAGGCACTTTCCTCCAAAGAGGATTTGTGCTTACTTCTGCCAAGACTGGCATGCTACCAACCCAAGACCACCTTACACCAAATTCAAGGTTTGACATTCCCAAAGATCTGAAGGAGGTCAAGCTGATTAGGGGATTTGAGTAGAGCTCAATATCTCTGAAAATACACATGATATTCCTAGGAAATGCATTTTTGTTGGAGAAAGATATGTAGTTTTAAGGTCAGAAGACATCATTTTAAATCAAGGCTGTACTACTTACTACATGTGTAACCCTGAGCCAGTCATTTAAGCTCTTTGAACTTCAGTTTTGTCATTTATAAATTGGAGATTATAGTATTTACTCTTCAAGGTATTCTAAGGGAGAATTAAAATATGGAGGACATTTTAGAAAGTCTAGTACACACACAGACACAGAGAGAAACATTATTTTTCCTTATTTCAGGGGCAAATCCCATAAAATGATATTATATTCTCCCACTTGGCAGAACCTGTTTGAGAACTTTGAAGATAATCTCAGCTAAAAGGATTAACTCTGTAACTGGCTAAGTACATTCCTTCCCCTTAATGTTGTTTTTGAATTAAAAATATATGCCTAGCTCCATTGTTACTATCAATCATAGCTTTTCATTGGGGATTTATTTAAAGAATCTTTTTCATGCTAAATAAATACAGAGATTTAATTTTTTTCCTTGACTGGACAGCTTACTCTGAATGTTTTTACATATTTCAAATACAACAGAAAATGAAAAGTGTTACAGTGGAATAGAAAAACTATGTTAAGAATCTGTCTAATTTTAGTGGAAATGTTCATCTGTGAATACAGCATTGGTTCAAAATATTTAATTCTGGTCAAGAGACTATAGTAATTACGTTAGTGTATCTAACGTCAGCTGCCATTATAAGTTGCAACAGAAAGAAAGTTAATAGTGCAGTGCAAATTAGGGGAAATCTATTTTTCCTATACCCAGGTTTTTGCTAGATAAAAATGAAGCTAGATAAACTAGATAGCATTTTTGCTAGATGAATGTCTTCTGGATGAAGACAGAATAATTTTTTTCTTTTTATTGTTATTGAAGAATGTTGGTCTCGAAGTATTAACAATATAGGAACAATAACTTATATAGGACTAGAAAGATGGTAAACTGAGGATAGGCCCTGTGATTCTGATCATTTGTGAGTGAATCCAGGTAAAGGGATTCATCCTAAGAAGTCTATATATTGTTAATAGTTACTCTGATTAAATTTAAGCCCTTATTTGTATGTTTGGCTCAAGAGACCTCAAATGTCCTATTTCTCTCATATAAAAGGAAAAATCATACAGAATGGTTTTGATCAATAAGACATGTTTGCTGAATCATGGGTATAAGATTGACTGGAGTCAGATAATTTTGATTCTAGAACTGATTCTGCCAATAACTCTGATTTTGAGCAAATCGTTTAGTTTCTGCACAGGTCAAGTGAAGTGCATGAAATGGTCTTTAAAATCACTTCCAGCTGTAAAATTCTGTAGTTCTGTGGGTTATTTTAAAATTCAATTTAGGACTGAAAGTGATGCTTTAGGATCATTCTCTTTCCTTCAACCTTTTTCGGATTGAATGTTATTCTTAGAGAACAGTTTAGTGTTACGCGACAGAACTTTTTGTCAGTCATGTGTCTAAAATCATCTCTCCCCCCATTACCATGTCCCCCCCACCTCACCCCATCCCACACACACACACACACACACACACACACACACACACACACACACTCCACTGCGGTTAAAAGACAGGCCCAATGTCAGACTGAGGAAAGGACCAGGGGTTCCAGCAGGAAATTAAGGAGGCAAAGACAGGGAGAGGTGGGCTGAAAGCTGAGAGAGGGGTTGTCAATACCAATGATCCTTAGCTTCAAGGCCTAAGTCACTGGCATGGAATATTCTGGACTCTGCATCTTTTGCTGCATGGAAAGGGAGGATCCTGACTCAGTTAGCCAAGTGCATTGGATGCACCTTGGCAAAAACGAACCCATGTGTAAATTGAATGCTGCATCATTCAGGGCTTGGGGAGTTTTGCTATGAGATAACCAGGATAGAGACTGAGTGATGACAAGAGACTGCCTGCCCTCTCATCCCTGGAATCATCGTGAACTGGGATAACTGGCAGAGGTCCACAGTGCGGTTGGTCAGAGACACATCTCTGTGGGACAGTGGGGTCTCTTGACATGGTGGTCAGCAACCATATAACATTACCAGTGACACCAAGGGCAAATCTCTAGCACCTGAGGCAGCCAAAACCAGAAGACATGGCAAGGAGCCAACAGCTACAGAGTTTAGCCCCAAGGAATATTTGAGTTCTCGCTCCTCTAATGGATATTAACAGGGGAATTACAATAACCCTGGGAAAAAACTGGAAAGCCTGCTAATCAAGTCATAGATTCTTGGGGACATTATAATGTAGAGTAGTAAGGTAATTGTAATCTTAGTTATACACTGAGGTTGTTGAAGCCTGCAGTATAAATATTATGTTTTCAACTATTAAAATTTCTTAAAATGAAGTCCAGCAGGGAGTTAATAAGGGGATGAAATGGTCATTTCTGCATATTACACTTAAACATTCATCAAAAAAAATACGGTTAGGAGTAATAAGAACCCATGTTTATAAACCCTAACTCTATGAATGTCAGTCCACATTCTAAAATCTCTTTTTATTTATTTGTTTCATCATGTGAAAGTTATTTTGTGTCAAAAAGCTGTAGTGTCTTCAGCTATCGTTTCCATATAATATTTTGTCTTCACTAAGAAGAGGGCTATGTATTCAAAGAATACTTGTCAGAAAACACTATACTGAACAGGTCAACATTCTTTCAAATCTTATTTTTGTGATTGCAAAATAAATCACTTTATAAAACCATCGACTCAGCACTCCCTGAGCCACCATTTTGGAGAACAGAAGGAAACTTTGAAGGATTAAGACATATCTACTCATTACATTCTTATATTATTTAATACAAAACTATATATGCCATTTGAAAAACAGTTTTGACAAAGAGGTATAAAATTAAATCTATTTTCGTATCCAAGAAGGAAATCATTGACATATACAAAGTCTTAAAGTTCTGCCTATTGAAACCTCTCAATCAGCTTCTGTGAACTTACAGCCTGTTCTGTTTCACATAGTCATTCAAAAATATGCCCAAGAAAGGCTCAGGAGCAGATCCCATCATTCTCACAAATGCTAGAAAATTATGATCATATATGTGTATGCATATTTTGTGTGTGTATATGTATACATTATACACACAAATAAGCCTGTGTTTTATTTATATATGCATATTTGCACTTTTTTATCAGAAAAGTCATATAGTAAAATGTTAACAGTAGGTAATTCTAGTCTTAGAATTATTAGTAAGTTTTATGTTCTTTCAGTTGTCCAGTTTTTCTAAAACAGCCATGTATTACTTGTGAAATAGAAATATTTACTAGAACACTATAGACGAATAGTTTATGGTTTGGAAAGATGTTCACAATAAAAAGTGGGTATTTGACATCAGACTTCCAACTTCAGGGAGTGTAACTGACCAAGGGCCTCAGGCGGCTGCGCTGGGAAATCTGTCCACAGCGTTTGCGCCAAGGCCACACCCCTACCGTCTGCTCGCAACCAATGACAGCCGGACAGAGTTAGTAAGGCGGGCCTCTTCCTCGGGGACCTGGGACTCCTCTGATGGATTCTTAGTCCAGGACTCCCCCCCAGAGACTTGCTGAACTTTCTCTAGATGACACCACTCAACCTCCTGTCTCTCTCTCCTTCACTTGGGATCAGACCTAGATCACAGTCAGATGCCTCTCCAGCCTCTCTCAGCTCCCTCCCCATTTTCTCTCACAGGTGTTTTCCTGATGAAATTCAGGTACCTTTAGGCTTATCTTGGTGTCTGCTTTTCAGAGAACCTGAAATAACACAGGCTACAAAGCAATATAGCACATTATTATACTTCGGTTAAGGAGAAAAATATACCTGTGGGTGTGTATGTGTGTGTACGTATGTATATTTCCATTATGTATATACACATATACGTTTACAAATAGAAAAAAGCATGGAAGAGTTTCTCTCTCTGGATAGAAAGAGTATAGGTAATTTTGGGCTTATCTGTATTTTCTTAAATTTCTAAATTAAGTATGTGTTACTGTGTAATAAATGAAAAGTAAACTTTTGCATGTTACTATTTAGTTCGATCTGTGACAGATACATTTATGCCTAATTTTACATTTTACCAGATTGGTTAAAGATACATCCATTCATTCATTTCTTCACAGAAACATCTGTTACTCCTGTTATGTGCAAGCCCTGTACTAGGAACCGTGGCAGATGCAAAGGTAAAGGTGAATCAGTGAAGTCAAGGAAGGAGGAATCTGAATGGAGATGAGTGGACTGTGGGAAGTGCCCTGAGACAGGCACAAAGCAAGTGCTGTGAAGATACAAAAGATGGAAAGAGGACCCCTGTTAGGAAGACCAGGGTCTCGCGTTTTCAGCTAGACCCTGAAGGAACAGGTAATTTTTTTTAATTTTGGAATTTTATTGAAACCACCTCAGGAGTTTGGATCACTGTTTGGGAGTGCCTCAGAGTTTGAGACAGCTTGTTTATACTCTCTCATGTGTCCCAGTGCAGGTAACATTGTTCATGGCACTTTGCACTTTCCATCACCATTTTCCCATCCACCAACTTTCTCCTTCTGGGGGTCTCCCTGCCAGCCCAGTCCTGAACCTGAATCAAGGAGTCATTATCTAAGGTCACTGTATTCTTGGTTTTCTGGCCACCTAGTATGGTTTCCTCAAATTCTTCTCTCATCTTAAAGGAGTTCTCATTAATTTGAAAGATGCTCTTGGTTTTTACAGTGATCTTATCTTCATTTGTACTGATGGGCACAGTGGGTTTTGCCAGACAGCTCAGATTCCTGCTGGCTCCTCCTATTCTTTCAGTAACAGGAGTCTGGGAATTCAGTCTTCAAGTGCCTGTTTTAGTCAGATAAACTCTCTTTTTGGAGCTTCAGAAGTTGGGCGTGTCCCTCACCAAAGACAGACACGTTCTAGAACAGGTCACACTTTGATGGGTAAAGGTGGAAAAAATGACAGGTGCAACAGCAAAAGGTTAGGTCCCAATGCTCTACCAATGTTCACAAAGTAGTTGATTTTACAAATTAGTAACATGTACCCTGGTTTATCTGTGGAAAATGGCACAGGTGAACCACAACTAGGATCTCACAGGATCTCCCATCATTTCACCTAAAGGACTAGATTCATTTGTTTAAAAGTGGCTCAGTACAGCAGTCTTTCCAAATTTGGGAGTATCACTTGAAAACTGTTGAAAGTTATTTTGTCATGATTGGCACATCTTTCTTCCTGTTCAAATGTCTTACTGAAATGTCGAGTATTACTATAAGTAGGGTAGAACTGGGGTGGGAGTGTGCATCATTAAGATAATCTGTTATTAACTTCTGCTACATGAGCCCATCATGTTACTTGGCTCACCACAAGCTTGAAATTCAAATACTGCAATAGCTTGTCTCTTTGAACTCATTTCCTTTTTCTAAGGGCACTATCCAAAGTTCACAAGACTGTTCAGACTCAGGAACCATTAAACGTATAAAAGCACCTCCAAGTCATTTTCTTATCTCAAATGTCCTGCCTGTTCTCTGCTGTTAATAGATGAGCAGTTAGAAACGGAAGATCCTCACATTATCACGTGGAAAGAAAAGTAGTTAGAAGAAAAAAACAATAGAACACAAAATTCTGAAGTGAAATGCTGACTTTGAGTGTAACACAGACAAAGCAGTTATTCATAAATCTGAGGTAACAATCTTTTGAATTTTTTTTAAAGAAACGCTATAGTAGCTGAAACTAGAGTCTAAAGTGTTTCCTTCGCATGTCATTTTTTCCTCCAATTCAGATACATAGACTCATTATTTTAAAATTCTTCAGAATTCAAAAGGTTTCCATTTTAGAATAGTGAGCATCTCAGCATTTATTTTGGAAAAAATTGTTTAGAAAAATGTGTGACTTTTTCTAGTAAGTAAACCAATAACTAGGTCTAGGAACATGACAATTCTTCAGTGCCTCTCCTCACCCCGCCTCTGAACAATCAAACTTGGTTTTCATTTTTTATTTTTTGTTCTTGTATTTATATAGGAAGTTTGCTCTAAGAGAAATAAGAGGAAGAGTAAGAAGAGGGGGTTCTGTTCTACAGATCTATAGAATTTGGACTAAACAGTCTTACTGAAAATTTACTGTGTGCTTGGTGTCATGCTCTTGCTGGATTCACCAGGGCAGGAAGGTAGGGTGGGGTGCGAGAGACCCTTCATATACAGAGAGAGATGAAGGCATGAAAGACCATACAAAGTTTATCATCTTAAGTTTGTAGTTGGCAAATTTTTTGACACTAAGAACTCCTTTTTAATCTAAGTATCTTAATAATGTGGCCCTCTCCATACAGCAGCAGTTGCACTTTGGTCAATTTAGTTTTCAGACTAGGCTTGGGACCTATACGAAATCACTGGCTCCTTACAATAACCCCATGGTCTGCGGAGTTGGGCCCCTTTCTCCGACTCCAAGATCTGAGGCTGAGACACAGTTCTTCTCTGTCCATAGATGGGCAGCGTTGTGAGTCACGGAGCAATTCTGTTGCAAACATGATAAGCATTAGGCCTCTGAATCCCATAGCAAAGTGGGTTGAATTAAGGATTTTCAGTCATTTTTGCATAATAATGTCTGCAGAGCCAAGAGGACTTAATGTCCAGATAACAGTGCACATAAGACCTGGTTCAACAAGGATAGAAGAATGACAGGGACAAGGAGAGGAGTTCTCTTGTATCCTAAAGACTCACATATGTGGAAATTTACACAGTTTGGGGAAGAGTAAGTATGGAGGGCAAACCAAAAAAGAGGCAAACTGCCTGTCTCTCCTCCATTCCACTACCCCCCGCCCCTGCCACAGAACCTGCTGCAAACCTCAGGCAGCCGGTGCTTCTCAGACTTCTTGTCTGCTGCCCTGTCAAGGTTTCTTTTCCTTCGATTCTTTTAACCATCGTGGAAATGAGGTCAGTACTCTGTGATTGTCATTTCATTCCAAATTCTTGAAATATTTTATTATTTACAAAAGATTTCCCTACTGACTTAGGACAGGAAAAATTATGAATGTGCAAAACCTGAGAGTCCTAATCATAAAAATTTCAATCGTCGTGGCTTTAGTTAAACAAAGATTATTCCTAAAGAACTTTTGAAGGAAAATATTTAAGAAACATAGCTTTATTTTGTTTATTTTTATTGGAGTTTCATTTTGTGTGTGGATGTATAAGTAATGTATTCATTGCTAAAAATTCAGAAAATACCACCCCCAGAAAAGTATAAAACATAAAATAAAGGTGGCCCCTCTTATCGTCACCCAGTGTTATGTTTTGGAGCCTATCTTGCAAGAATGTTTTCTATACATATACATCCACTGTTTTCAATGTGATCAGAGTTTTTTTTAATAATCTGTCACGCAATCTGCCTTCCTCACTTAATATAATATTGTGGCATCTTTTCATGTCAATGTGTGTAGTACATCACCCTTTTTAATCTTTGCATCGTATTCTTTATCAATGCGCCAGAATGTAGCTCGTTACTCATTAAGATATATTCTGGTTGTTTTCTATTTTTTTGCTATCATAAGGAAGGTTGAAGTAAACATCCTTGAACATATACCTTCAAATATATGTACAATTTTTTCTTCCTAGGAGTGGAATTGTTAGGTCAAACAGTTTGCATATTTAAAATTCCAATACATGCTTTTAAACAGCTTTGTGGGAAGCTTATACTATTCTACTCCCAATCCCAGGATATAAGAATGCCTCTGTCTCCACCGTGCCAACATTGGGGTTCCACATTTTTTTAATTTTCACCATTAATAAACAAAAAATTAAATTTCATTGTTTATGAGTGAAATTGACTAGTGAGAATGAATTTATTTCTTTATGTTTATTGACCATCAGCAATACTTTTTAAAACAACCCCTTTATGTCCTTTGTCCATCTCCTGTTGGCCTGTAAGTTTCCAACCTTATGACTTTTAATAAGCTTTTATATATTAGGGATAGTAATACTATTCTATATAGACTATAAACTCCATGAGGGCCAAGACCATCTTCTTCATCACCGCGTAGCCAGACTCTAGTGTAATGCCTCACCCAAGGCAGACATTCAAAAAATATCTGCGGAATGATGACCTTTCCCTCATATATGTTGTAAGTATATTTTTCCAGTTTATGTTTTTCTCAATCCTTTTTCCCCATCCACAAGTTTTTAAACTTCATGTCGTAAAAAATCTATCAATATATTTCTTTACATATTTGAGTCATGTAGTTCCCATCTAAAGATTATAAAAAAATAATATCAACAAGCATTTTTGTGTACACCACATGTACCAATAACTGTTGTAACAACTTTACCTATGTTCCTTCATTTAATTCTTGTAACAAGCCTTTTGTCTAGTCATTGAATCCCACCCTACCCCCACCCGAATTATTTCTCCTTAAAAAAACCATTCTAGTTCTTCCTCTCAATTGATTTCATTAATATTGATGTGTAACGCTTTCACATTTTCTAAATCAGGAGGAAAGGAATAAAATGAGATGTCTCACAAATATCATATGATATCGCTTATATGTGGAATCTAAAAAAAGGGTACAAATGAACTTATTTACAAAACAGAAATAGAGTCAGAGATGTAGAAAACAAACTTATGGTTACCAAAGGGGAAGGTGGCGGGAGGGATAAATTGGGAGATTGGGACTGACATGTACACACTACTATATATAAAATAGACAACTAATAAGGACCTACTGTATAGCACAGGGAACTCTACTCAATACTCTGTAATGACCTATATGGGAGAAGAATCTAAAAAAGAGTGGATATATGTATATGTGTAACTGATTCACTTTGCTGTACAGCAGAAACTAACACAAAGTTGTAAACCAACTATACTCCAATAAAAATTAATTTTAAAAAAATGAGATGTCTCACTCTCTCCCCCTCATCTCAGCTGCCCCCATTTTCCTCCCCAGTGCGTGTATGTGTGTGTGTGTGTGTGTGTGTGTGTGTGTGTGTGTATTTCCCCTTTTCTTCACAAAAACTGTAGCATGCTATACACACTGTTCTGCAACTTTTATTTAATAAAATATCCAGATGCTCTTTAAAATTACTTTGTCAATCTTTGATTGTGCTTGAGTTAAATTTATAACCTTGGGGACAATTTTGTCCTTAAAATATTATCTTCCAACTCAAGGTATATTATTTCTATTTTTCTTCTAGTTTTTTTTGTTTGTTTGTTTTCTTCAGCAGAGCTTTTCATTTTCTTATAAATCCTAAATATTTCTTAAGTTTGTTTCTGAACAGTTGGTCTTTTCAATCTTTCTCCATCTGATACACTGGAAGAAAAAAATATCTCCTTTGTTTTTTTAATGTCGTTTACTTTATTACCAATGAGGTAACACATTTTCATACATTTATTGGCCATTCGTATTCTTTGTCAATTCATCCTCTCATCTTTAAACATCTGAATGACAGAGGCTTGGAAAGCTGCAGAGGGCAACTAAAACCATTGTTCAACACATTGAAAATCTAATTCATTATTTCCACCAAAAACACTTCTTCATTTCTGTTAATGTGATAACAATTCACCATTTTTTAGGCTCAACATCAGTCTTTCTTTGATAAGTTTTTTCTTCCTCACCCCTTTCATTTGCCTAAAACGATTTTATAAAAAATCTACCATCTGGGAGACCTTCAAGATGGTGGAGGAGTAAGACGTGGAGATCACCTTCCCCCCACAAATACATCAGAAATACATCTATACATGGAACAACTCCTACAGAACACCTACTGAACGCTGGTAGAAGACCTCAGACTTCCCAAGAGGCAAGAAACTCCCCACGTACCTGGCCATGTGGCTGACAGGGTCTTGGTGCTCTGGCCGGGTGTCAGGCCTGTGCCTCTGAGGTGGGAGAGCTGAGTTCAGGACATTGGTCTACCAGAGACCACCCGGCTCCATGCAACATCAAACGGCAAAAGCTCTCCCAGAGATCTCCATCTCAATGCTAAGACCCAGCTCCAATCAATGACCAGAAAGCTACAGTGCTGGACGCTCTATGCCAAAAAACTAGCAAGACAGGAACACAACCCCACCCATTAGCAGAGAGGCTACCTAAAATCATAATATGGCCACAGACACCCCAAAACACACAACTGGACATGGTCCTGCCCACCAGAAAGGCAAGATCCAGCCTCATCCACCAGAACACAGGCACCAGTCCGCTCCACCAGGAAGCCTACACAACCCACTGAACCAACCTTAGCCACTGCGGTCAGACAACAAAAAACATGGGAACTGCAAACCTGCAGCCTGTGAAAAGGAGACTCCAAACACAGTAAATTAAGCAAGATAAGACAGAGAAACACACAGCAGATGAAGGAGCAAGGTAAAAACACACCAGACCAAACAAATGAGGAGGAAATAGGCAGTCTACCTGAAAAAGAATTCACAATAGTGACAGTAAAGATGATCCAAAATCTTGGAAATAGAATGGAGAAAATACAAGAAACGTTTAACAAGGACCTAGAAGAACTAAAGAGCAAACAAACAGTGATGAACAACACAATAAATGAAATTAAAAATACTCTAGATGGGATCAATAGCAGAATAACTGAGGCAGAAGAACGGATAAGTGACCTGGAAGATAAAATAGTGGAAATAACTACCACAGAGCAGAATAAAGAAAAAAGAATGAAAAGAATTGAGGACAGTCTTAGAGACCTCTGAGACAACATTAAATACACCAACATTCGAATTATAGGGGTCCCAGAAGAAGAAGAGAAAAAGAAAGGGACTGAGAAAATATTTGAAGAGATAATACTTGAAAACTTCCCTACTATGGGAAAGGAAACAGTCAATCAAGTCCAGGAAGCATAGCGAGTCCCATACAGGATAAATCCAAGGAGAAACACGCCAAGACACATATTAATCAAACTATCAAAATTAAAAACAAAGAAAACATATTAAAAGCAGCAAGGGAAAAACCACAAATAACACACAACGGAATCCCCATAAGGTTAACAGCTGATCTTTCAGCAGAAACTCTGCAAGCCAGAAGGGAGTGGCAGGACATATTTAAACTGATGAAAGGGAAAAACCTACAACCAAGATTACTCTACCCAGCAAGGACCTCATTCAGATTCGAGGGAGAAATTAAAACCTTTACAGACAAGCAAAAGCTAAGAGAATTCAGCACCACCAAACCAGCTTTACAACAAATACTAAAGGAACTTCTCTAGGCAGGAAACACAAGAGAAGGAAAAGACCGACAATAACAAACCCAAATCAATTAAGAAAATGGTAATAGGAACATACATATCGATAACTACCTTAAATGTAAATGGATTAAATGCTCCAACCAAAAGACATAGACTGGCTGAATGGATACAAAAACAAGACCAGTATATATGCTGTCTACAAGAGCCCCACTTCAGACCTAAGGACACATACAAACTGAAAGTGAGGGGATGGAAAAAGATATTCCATGCAAATGGAAATCAAAAGAAAGCTGGAGTAGCAATTCTCATATCAGACAAAATAGACTTTAAAATAAAGACTATTACAAGAGACAAAGAAGGACATTACATAATGATCAAGTGATCGATCCAAGAAAAAGATATAACAATTGTAAATATTTATGCACCCAACATAGTAGCACCTCAATACATAAGGCAAATGCTAACAGCCATAAAAGGGGAAATCAACAGTAACACAATCATAGTAAGGGACTTTAACACCCCGCTTTCACCAATGGACAGATCCTCCAAAATGAAAATAAATAAGGAAACACAAGCTTTAAATGATACATTAAACAAGATGGCCTTAATTGATATTTATAGGACATTCCATCCCAAAACAACAGAATACACTTTCTTCTCAAGCACTCATGGAATATCCTCCAGGATAGATCATATCTTGGGTCACAAATCAAGCCTTGGTAAATTTAAGAAAATTGAAATCATATCAAGGATCTTTTCTGACCACAACGCTATGAGACTAGATATCAATTACAGGAAAAAATCTGTAAAAAATACAAACACCTAGAGGCTAAACAATACACTACTAAATAACCAAGAGATCACTGAAGAAATGAAACAGGAAATCAAAAAATACCAGAAACTAATGACAATGAAAACACGACAACACAAAACCTATGGGATGCAACAAAAGCAGTTCTAAGAGGGAAGTTTATAGCAATACAATCCTACCTGAAGAAACAAGAAACATCTCAAATAAACAACCTAACCTTACACCTAAAGCAATTAGAGAAAGAAGAACAAAAACACCCCAAAGTTAACAGAAGGAAAGAAATCATAAAGATCAGATCAGAAATAAATGAAAAAGAAATGAAGGAAACAATAGCAAAGATCAATAAAACTAAAAGCTGGTTCTTTGAGAAGATAAAAAAAATTGATAAACCATTAGCCAGACTCATCAAGAAAAAAAGGGAGAAGACTCAAATCAATAGAATTAGAAATGAAAAAAGATAAGTAACAACTGACACTGCAGGAATACAAAGGATCATGAGAGATTACTACAAGCAGCTATATGCCAACAAAATGGACAACCTGGAAGAAATAGACAAATTCTTAGAAAAGCACAACCTTCTGAGACTGAACCAGGAAGAAATAGAAAATATAAACAGACCAATCACAAGCACTGAAATTGAGACTGTGATTAAAAATCTTCCAACAGACAAAAGCCCAGGACCACGTGGCTTCACAGGCGAATTCTATCAAACATCTAGAGAAGAGCTAACACCTATCATTCTCAAACTCTACCAAAATATGGCAGAGGAAGGAACACTCCCCAACTCATTCTACAAGGCCACCATCACCCTGATACCAAACCCAGACAAAGATGTCACAAGAAAAGAAAACTACAGGCCAATATCACTGATGAACATAGATGCAAAAATCCCCAATAAAATACTAGCAAACAGAATCCAACAGCACATTAAAAGGATCATACACCATGATCAAGTGAGGTTCATCCCAGGAATGCAAGGAATCTTCAATATACGCAAGTCAATCAATGTGGTAAACCATATTAACAAATTGAAGGAGAAAAACCATATGATCATCTCAGTAGATGCAGAAAAAGCTTTTGACAAAATTCAACACCGATTTGTGACAAAAACCCTCTAGAAAGTAGGCAGAGAGGGAAATTACCTCAACATAATAAAGGCCATATATGACAAACCCACAGCTAACATCGTTCTCAATGGTGAAAAATTGAAACCATTTCCTCTAAGATCAGGAAGAAGACAAGGTTGTCCACTCTCACCACTATTATTCAACATAGTTTTGGAAGTTTTAGCCACAGCAATCAGAGAAGAAAAAGAAATAAAAAGAATCCAAATCGGAAAAGAAGAAGTAAAGCTGTCACTGTTTGCAGATGACATGATACTATACATAGAGAATCTTAAAGATGCTACCAGAAAACTACTCGAGCTAATCAATGAATCTGGTAAAGTAGCAGGATATAAAATTAATGCACAGAAATCTCTTGCATTCCTATACACTAATGATGAAAAATCGGAAAGAGAAATTAAGGAAACACTCCCATGTACCACTGCAACAAAAAGAATAAAATATCTAGGAGTAAACCCACCTAAGGAGACAAAAGACCTGTATGCAGAAAACTATAAGACACTGCTGAAAGAAATTAAAGATGATACAAACAGATGGAGAGATATACCATGTTCATGCATTGGAAGAATCAACATTGTGAAAGTGACTATACTAACCAAAGCAATCTACAGATTCAGTGCAATCCCTTTCAACCTCTCAATGGCATTTTTCACAGAACTAGAACAAAAAATTTCACAATTTGTATGGAAACACAAAAGACCCTGAATAGGCAAAGCAATCTTGAGAAAGAAAAATGGAGCTGGAGGAATCAGGCTCCCGGACTTCAGACTATACTATAAAGCCACAGTAATCAAGACAGTATGGTACAGGCACAAAAACAGAAATATAGATCAATGGAACAGGATAGAAAGCCAAGAGATAAACCCACGCACATATGGTCACCTTATTTTTGATAAAGGAGGCAAGAATATACAATGGAGAAAAGACAGCCTCTTCAATAAGTGGTGCCAGGAAAACTGGACAGCTACATATAAAAGAATGAAATTAGAACACTCCCTAACACCATACACAAAAATAAACTCAAAATGGATTAAAGACCTAAATGTAATGGGCTTCCCTGGTGGCGCAGTGGTTGAGAATCTGCCTGCCAATGCAGGGGACACGGGTTCGAGCCCTGGTCTGGGAAGATCCCACATGCCAGGGAGCAACTGGGCCCGTGAGCCACAACTACTGAGCCTGCGCGTCTGGAGCCTGTGCTCCGCAACAGGAGAGGCCGCGATAGTGAGAGGCCCACACACCGCAATGAAGAGTGACCCCCGCTTGCCACAACTAGAGAAAGCCCTTGCACAGAAATGAAGACCCAACACAGCTAAAATAAATAAATAAATAAATTTATTTAAAAAAAAAAAATGTAAGGCCAGACACTATAAAACTCTTAGAGGAAAACATAGGCAGAACACTCTATGGCATAAATCACAGCAAGATCCTTTTTGACCCACCTCCTAGAGAAATGGAAATAAAAACAAAAATAAACAAATAGGACCTAATGAAACTTAAAAGCTTTTGTACAGCAAAGGAAAACATAAACAAGGCGAAAAGACAACCCTCAGAATGGGAGAAAATATTTGCAAATGAAGCAACTGACAAAGGATTAATCTCCAAAATTTACAAGCAGCTCAATATCAAAAAACAAACAACCCAATCCAAAAATGGGCAGAAGACCTAAATAGACATTTCTCCAAAGAAGATATACAGATGGCCAAGAAACACATGAAAGAATGCTCAACATCACTAATCATTAGAAATTAAAGATGATACAAACCTCACTGAGAAATTAAAGACGATACAAACCTCACTTATTAGAGAAAAAAATGACAGTGAGGTATCACCTCACACCAGTCAGAATGTGCATCATCAAAAAATCTACAAACAATAAATGCTGGAGAGGGTGTGGAGAAAAGGGAACCCTCTTGCACTGTTGGTGGGAATGCAAATTGATAAGCCACTATGGAGAACAGTATGGAGGTTCCTTAAAAAACTAAAAATAGGACTACCATACGACCCAGCAATCCCACTACTGCACATATACCCTGAGAAAACCATAATGCAAAAAGAGTCATGTACCACAATGTTCATTGCAGGTCTATTTACAATAGCCAGGACATGGAAGCAAACTAAGTGTCCATCGACAGATGAATGGATAAAGATGTGGCACATATATACAATGGAATATTACTCAGCCATAAAAAGAAACGAAATTGAGTTATTTGTAGTGAGGTAGATGGACCTAGAGTCTGTCATACAGAGTGAAGTAAGTCAGAAAGAGAAAAACAAATACTGTATGCTAATACATATATGTGGAATCTAAAAAAAAAAAAAAAATGGTTCTGAAGAACCTAGGGACAAGACAGGAATAAAGACACAGACGTAGAGAATGGACTTGAGGACACGGGGAGGGCGAAGGGTAAGCTGGGATGAAGTGAGGGAGTGGCATGGACATATATACACTACCAAATGTAAAATAGATAGCTAGTGGGAAGCAGCCACATAGCACAGGGAGATCAGTTCGTGCTTTGTGTCCCCCTAGAGGGGTGGGATAGGGAGGGTTGGAGAGAGACGCAAGAGGGAGGAGATATGAGGCTATATGTATACGTGTAGCTGATTCATTTTGTTATAAAGCAGAAGCTAAGACACCATTGTAAAGCAATTATACTCCAATAATGATGTTTAAAAAAAAAATCTACCATCGAAATTTCTCTTGGACTTTTTTTTTTATTGCCACAGGTTTGTTCAGGTTGTCCATACCTTTACCTAGAAATGATTGGCTTTGTGGTCTTCCCACCTCCAGCCTCTTCTTTCTCCACCTGAATAGAGGACAGATGAAGTACAGATTTAAGTATATTCCGTTGATCATAAGACTTCAATGGTACACTACTACCCATCAAACTTAGTTCGTAGTGCTACCTTTTTCTGTCTTCTCTCCTACCACTATCCTACATTTTTCCTACAGTTCAACAAAACCAAACTACTGAATATTCCCAAAATATGGTCTATGCTTTTCTGACTCTATGACTTTGCACCTACTATTACATGCACCTGGAATGCCTTCCCTTGTCTTTGTTTGTTTGGTTTGGTTTTGGGGGTTTTTTGGTCTTTTGCAATCCCGTCACCTCTTCAAGGCCCATCTGGAATATAATCCCCAAGAAACCTTTCCTGTGATCCCCTCCTCTTCTGAATTTCCAGAGTAACTTTGTTTCTCTTAAACTGCCCACCCTATTATTATCATCACTGTAAATTTTTTAAGCAAAGAGAAGATGTCTTGCAGGATGGTATGGTGAAAAGGACCTGGGCTATGTGGTCAGAGGATCTGTTCAAAGTCCCACTGTTCACTTAATAATTGTTTTAGATTACCCAATCTAAAGTAAGTCATTTAACCTGTTGAACCTTAAAATCTTTAGTTGTGAATTGGTGGTGGTAGTAATAACGTATAAAACAAAAGAAACTGTGACAAACAGAGAAGATAATATATGTGAGAAAACCTTGTAAATTGTAAAGCACTGTATAATAAATAGTGGTTTATAACTGGTAAATTTTATATGCCCTGGGTTCCTATCACATTTGTGCATTGCGCCAGTGTATCAACGTGCCATATTCTACATCAGACAGTCGCAACATTTTCTGATAAGGTCTTGCATCATGATCTAGTCTCAAAAATGGAAATCAGCATGACTGGTTAGTTGGGAAGATAAGAGAGTTTTTAACTAATGGTTATCCAAAGGTGAAAAAGAGCCTTAAAAGTACTCAGCACCCAAGTCCAGCCTAAAGCTAGATTATGGAATTTAAACACTAGCTAATTATGCTGACATAAACTATTCAGAATGAAACAGATTTTTATTCAAGAGTTTATGATCTAGGGTGAAAGGGAGAGACAAAGATGAGAATATTAGCCATTCTAATTCTCTCTGTTTTCAAGTCTAGTCCTGAGGCGAAGGGTAGCTGAGTCCATGAAAAAGACTTGATTTCTCGTGGATCTGTCTGTTATTATTATTCTCCTGGAATAAGTTTTTAAATTATTCATAAAAACTTCTGGTGCTTCTACCCAGAGTGGCATCACACAACACACACATACCATATTTTGTACACATGAGAGCATGTGACATAAATCACATTGTTTATCCTAGAGAGAAATAAGACAACAATTAATGAGTGACCCTCTTCCTTCATATCACTATCTCCTTTCCATAAATTTTTAATCCCCTTCCCAACACTCTTACTCTGAGCAAAGGACCTTGCTTTCTGCATATTCAAAAGCTTGGAGGCCACCACAACCTCTCTACTGTCCCTCTTTCTAAGATTAAATTTCTCTACATTGTCACCCATTGTTCTCCTTTTAGAAAATGTTTTTATTGAAGTACAAAATATTTTCAGTAAAGTGCCTAAGTCACGCTTAACTTTAGTGTATATATTACTCGATGGATTTTTGCATGTGTTTAAATCCAATCACCACCCAGATCAAGATGAAGAATATTTTAGTGCCCCAGTAGGCTCCCGCATGACTCCTCCTAATCAAAACTCCTCATCCTGTACCCCACAGAGGTAACCACTATTCTGAATTGTATTACCACCAGTTACTTTTGCCTGTTCTTGAACTTCACATATACAGAATTATACAATGTGTATTCTTTTCTGTCTGTTTTTTTTTTCTCCTCTCAGAATGTGCATGAGATTCACTGATTTTGTTAAGTGTATCAGTAATTAATTCTTTTTTAAACATGTAACTGTTTTATTAAGATATAATTCACATACCATAAAATTACCCTTGCAAAGTGCAAAATTCAGTGAGTTTTAGTATACTCAGAGTTACGAAACCATCACCAATATATAACTGTAGAAAATTTTCATTTTCATCATCCCCAAAGGAAACTGTGTACCAATTAAAAGTCACTCCATATTCTACCCTTTCCTCCAGCCTCTGGCAACCACTAATATACTTTCTATCTCTACGAATTCACCTATTCTGGACAGTTCATATAAATGGAAACATACAATATGTGGTCCTTTGTGACTAGCTTCTTTCATTTAGCAGAAGGTGTTCAAAGTTCATCGCTGTTGTAGCATGTATCAGTGCTTCACTGCTTTTTATTGCTGAATAATATTCCATTTATCGGTTTTTTGATGGACCTGTGCATTTATTTCTCCTGAGTGTATACCCAGGAATGAAATTGTTGGTGTATAAGAATTTGCCAGAGAGACAGAACCAATAGGATACAGAGAGAAAGAATGAGGGAGAGATTATAGGAAACTGGCTCACATGATTATGTAAGCTGGCAAGTCCAAAATCTACAGGATGAGCTGGCAGGCTGGATACCCAGGGGGAGCCAATGTTGCAGTTTCTGTTCAAAAGCCAGCAGGCTGGAGAACCAGGAAGAGCCTATGTTCCAGTTCAAGTCAGGAAGCCATCTAGTTGGGGAAATTCCTCCTAGTTGGGGAATTCCTCCTAGTTGGGGAAAAGTTGTTCTTTTGTTCTATTCAGGCCTTCAATGATTGGATGAAGCCCATCTACACTGTGGAGGGCAATCTGCTGTATTCGAAGTCCACCAATTTAAATGTTAATCTCATACAAAAACACCCTCACAAAAACACCCAGAATAATGTTCAGCCAGCTGTTTGGGCACCATGGCCCAGCCAAATTGACACATAAAATAAAACAACAGGGCTTCCCTGGTGGCGCAGTGGTTGGGAGTCTGCCTGCCAGTGCGGCAGACACGGGTTCGAGCCCTGGTCTGGGAGGATCCCACGTGCCGCGGAGCGGCTGGGCCCGTGAGCCACGACTACGGAGCCTGCACGTCTGGAGCCTGTGTTCCGCGATGAAGGGTGGCCCCCGCTCGCCGCAACTGGAGAGAGCCCTTGCGCGGAAGCGAGGACCCAACACAGCCCAAAATAAATAAATAAATAAATAAATAAAGGAATTCCTTTAAAAAAAAAAAAAAAAAAAAAACAACATAGTTAGGTCATAAAGTAGGCATGTTTAGCTTTAGTAAACACTGTCAAAGAGTTTTCCAATGTGGTTGAACCAACTTACAATCCCATCTGCAGTATATGAGAGTTCAGGTTGCTCTACACTTTTCTTTGCTAACACTTGGCACTGTTAGACTTTTTAACATTAGCCCTTCTGTTAGGTAGGTACTGATATGTCATTGCGTTTGTAATTTGCATTTCCCTGATAAGAAATTATGTTGAACACTTTTCTGTGAACTTATTGGCCATTTGGAAATCATCTTATAGGGTACTTCTTCAAGAGTTTTTCCTTATTTCAAAAATTGGGTTGTTTGGTTTTTCTTATTGATTTATGGAAATTTTCTCATATATTTTGAATGTGAGTCCATGGTCAGATATATGTATTGAAATATATTCTCTCTTTCTTATTCACTTTCCTGATAGTGTCTTTTGATTAATAGAAGCTTTTTAAAACTTCCCATTTAGGTCTATGATCCCTCTTGAATTAATTTTTGTATATGGTGTGAGGTAGGAGTCAAGTATCGTTTTTTTCCATATGAATGGCCAATTGTTCCAGCACCATTTGTTGAAAATATATCCTTTTCTCACTGAATTGCAGCAGTGCCTTTGTCATAAATCAAGTTCTATTTCTGGATTCTCTATTATGTTCCTTTTGTGTATTTATCTGTCTCTGTGCCATCACCACACTGTCTTAATTACTGAGACTTTTAATGAGTCTTTAAACTTGGTAGTGTTAAGTCTTAAGTGTGTTCTTCAAAATTGTCTTGGTTACTATAGACCCTTCTATTTCCACATAAACTTTAGAATCGCCTTTCAATTTGCACACACACATGCACAAACACACACAAATATTTTAGGATATTCTTCCTTTCTTAATTATTTTTGTCTCAGAAAATGTCCCTTGTCCTAAAAAGCTAAACTCTCTTCTTGTGCCTTCAATATTATTCCTATAAGTTTCTCTTAGATGCTCAAGAGTCATCACCTCATTCTTGCACCTTCAGTCTTTCCCTCTACTTTGAATTTTTACCCCCAGCCTAGAAACACAGCCAAATGTCTTTTATTTCTTGCCAAAGCAAAACAAACC
Source organism: Balaenoptera physalus (assembly GCF_965194825.1). Taxonomy (NCBI): domain Eukaryota; kingdom Metazoa; phylum Chordata; class Mammalia; order Artiodactyla; family Balaenopteridae; genus Balaenoptera; species Balaenoptera physalus. The sequence continues at coordinate 16,616,061 of NC_138888.1, read as the reverse complement.
AAAAAAAGCAAATGTTTTTCAACCTTACAGTTACCTCAAGTTACCATTCTCTGTCTTTGCCATTTAATATTTTAAAATATATGCATATGTGTTTTAATTATAAAATTTCTATAACATACAAAGTTTGGAAAATATATATCCCATTGCTCAACAACCCCAAGACAATTACAATTATTTTGTATATTTTATAGTATCTTACATATGCACACGTATATATACTTTTTGCTGTTATAATGTCTTTGGTGTTTTTTTTAAGTTTTCTGTCGTTTTCCTTTGCTTAATAAATATTTTTCCATATTGTTCCATAATCTTAATTATTTAAATGACTGCATCACATATAATTGAGTACACAAATCCTAATTTTTTAAATAATAATACGTTCATAAATTTCAGTTGCTTCCAAATTTTAGTCTTATAAATAAATATTGCTATAAACACCTTCATTCATATAGCTTTTCCTTTTGTGACTACTAAACTTTTTGAAAGAATAGTCAATATTTCATGCTTCTTCCTATCTATCTGCTTATCCCTTAACTCCTGAAATATATCTGCTTCTACCTTACTGTGAAACATCTCTCTTAAAGATCACAGTTACCTAGTTGGCAACCCAATGTTTCTAAATCTGCATCATCCTGAATCTCTCCATAGCACTTAACACTGTTGGCTTTCTTGAAACTCCATCCATTCCCCTTGATTTATGTATAATATATGGCCTACTTCTCTGACCATGCTTTCCCTGCATCCACCTTATTTTCTGAAACTGTGCTGTAGACCCTCTCTACCCCTCCTTTCCTTTGGCAATCTCATGGCTTTGTTGATTTTCTCTCTGCAGAGGACATCCAGTGCATATCCCCAACTTTGATCTTCATTCTGAACGTCAATCCCATGTTTTCACATGCTGATCATTTCCACCTAGATACCTCAAATTAGGACTCTCACAAAAATCATCATCTTTCCCTGAATAATTTCTCTTCTTCCTATGGACCCTAGTCATTTAGGCTTAAATTGTAGAGTCATTTTTGACTTTCGTCTCTCCGTCTTTGACTCCTTCACACTTGTTCCATCATGTAAACCCAGGACTGCTTCATGAATAGGCATGTGATTCAACTATGGCCTAGGAGATAGGAGGGAAGTCAGAGGGGGGATGGGGGAGTGGTTCTGGGAAACATTTTCCCTCTCCTAAGAAGAACTCTTTTCTCCCTCCAGACATTATGACCTCAGGAAATGATACCTGGAGCTGCCATTACCATCTTGCTGTTATTAGCTGGAGAATAATGCCAACACCCAAGATAGCAGAGCAGAGATGGCAAGAACCTGGTCTTTGACAACATTATCAAGCTTCTGAATCTTTCGAACCCAAATTTTACTTTGTAATTACCAAATTTGTGAGGTATGAATTTCCTTGTAGCCTAAGCCATTTTAAATTGGAATTTGTTACATCCTTACTGATAGACAGCTTTATATCAATTCATTATGTCTCATTTGGGCTATTGCAATGCTATGTAGTCTTTATGCCCTCAACTCTAATCCATTTCATACATCTGCTGCTAGATTATCCTTCCTAAAGAACTATTTGATCATATTTTTTGTCTTGTCCAAAAGACAACTTCTTTAGTAGCTTCCCGTTGCTTAGAGAATTAGTCCAAGCTCAGCAGTTCAGCATTTGTGGTGTTGTACAGCGCTACACTCTGTTACATACCTTGCACTATGGATACATAGAACTAAGTGCTATCCCTTGAATATGCCTCTCCCTTTCCCGCTTTGTTCATGTTGTCTTTGCCTGGAATACTCTTGCTCCATCTCCACTTGCCTGTACACAATCTTCTTGAAACTGTCCCTGACATTTCCTCTACTGCCACCCCCTGCAAAGTAAACTCTCCTTCCTCTAAGCTTCTATGGTGTTTATTACCATCTACTTTGTATTGGTGTTATTTACATAGTGTATTCTCTTCTACTACCAGTGCTGTTCAATAATAGAACTGTCTGTGAAGACGGTTAATGAGCACTTGAAATGTGGCTAATGCAACTGGGGGCCTGAACATTTCATTTTGCTGAATTAATTTAAATGTAAATAGCTACAGGTAGCTAGTGGCCACACAGCACTAGACTAAAAGACTCTTGAATGTAGTACAGGGATTATATCTTGTTTTATCTCTCTAATCATTACAGAGAGCATCTGAAAGGCATAGTCTGCTTTGTTCCCTCATGTTTTCTCCACAGAGCCTTGTGGATAATAGACACTGAATATTTATTGGATCAGTAAATATGGGTATCACATTTACCAAATATATAGTAAGGGTTCCTAACTATCTCTGTTCCAAATTCAAGTAGATTAAATAGGCGAGAAGAAGGAAAAGTTGAATGACCAAAACTCCCATCTGTTACTGAGAAACAGATGGCTAGTTCCATTATGAAAGGATATCTATTTCTCTATCTCTATCTGTCCATCCCACAACATTCCTTCTCTTGGTTAAGCAGGGAACTCTGCAGTTTAAAGCTCTTTGTTTTTTAAAACTTTTTCTTTTGCAATAATTTCATACAGTGAAAAATTGTAAGAATAGTAGAGAAATTCCCATATTCACCAAGTTTTTTTAAAATATTTAAACTATTTTAAAATTTAAAAATAACCAAGGGGACTTCCCTGGTGGCCGCAGGGAATATTTCAGTGTGTTTTCTGATGAACAAGGATATTCTCATACATAATATATTCAGGAAATTTAACACGGATAACGTACTTTAATCTACAGTTCATATTCCAACTGCATCGATTATCCCAATAACATCCTAAAGTATAGCATTTTCCTCCTCCAGTAAAGATCTAGTTCAGGGTCACATATTGCATTTAGTTGTTATGTCTTTAGTTTCCTTTAATCTGCAGTTTTGTTTTGTTTTCATGACATTGAAAGTGTTTTAAGAATACGGGCCAGCTATTTTGTAGAATTTTCCTCTATTTGGGTTTGTTTGATGCTTCTCATGATTAGATCCAGGTTAAAGCTCTTCAGTGTTTGTGCAAGGATGTATTGTTATACATACCTTCTCTGCCACCCACTGGTTCTTAGACTTGAGCTATTCACACCTATCGTATTCATAAGTTTACAAAGCATTATATTGCCATTAAAATACGTATATATACATTTCATTAAATTTCTAACAATATTTTGTATAAAATATGTAATTCTACCATTTCAAAAGCAATTGTTGGCTCTATACTTTATAGTGGTTTCAAAGAGAAGTGAAATTTACTTAATAATGGATTCAATTTCTCTAAACTCATTTCATCAATTACTTTAACATTTAGTTCAGAAATAGTTCCTCAGAAAGGACTACTGTGAAGTATTAAGGTTCGGTGACTTTTTTTATTACCAAGCATTGCATACATTAAAACTATAGTCTTCCCATTTTTAAAATCCTAATTTACTTCTCTTAATGATATTGACAATGGAGAGAAAAATACTTAAATTCTGATACAGTAAGTAATAATAAGTACTTCCGGCTTTGACGTGGTAAGGGTTTTGAATTGGTGCCCTATCCCAATATTTCAGGTATTTTTAAATGATGAGTGAGGGGAAAAGAACTGGCAAAAGTACCTTAACCGGAGAGAAGCCTGTACTTCTTAAGAGATTTTTGTTCTGTTTTGGGGGTGTGTGTGTGTGTGTTTAAAGGCTCTCGCTGTAACTACAGCGCTCATACTGGAAATAGAAAAATAAAAATGCTCCTTCAGGATTTTTCTGGGGAGTAAGAATTGTTTCAAGGAAAAAACTGGCAGAGAAATGGACAAAAAAAAAAAAAATTGTAGTGTTTTGGACACCATTAAAGCGCTAGAATGTTTAAATAAATATCTTACATTGTGAGAAACGTGTGAGTGTTAAACACGTTTCATTTTAGGGGGAAATTAAACAAATATTTCTTTAAGATAGAAACAGAAGTCTTTCCTTCGCCTCCTCCCCCCACCCCAAGTTAAAGTGTCTTTGGCTCTGCTTCTAGGACTTCTAGGAACGCGCAATTTAAATAAAATCGCAACAACAAAACCCTTGCAGCAGTTAGACTGGTTTTTTTCTTTCCAGCGCTCAAGAAGACTCAGAGCCCAACACTTTTTTCCAAACTCGAAGCTGCGAGTTCCGAGCCTTCTAGGACGTGTCCCGCACACTCTCGGGACGACGCTGGTCTCCCGCTCTGGTCACCCGCGTCAGCCAGCGGCTCTCGGCGCCGCCCGCCTCCAAAGGGGTGTGTCCCCGCCCCGCAGCGGCCGCACACCCGCCTCCGCCGCAGGCCCACCTGCCGCCCCCGGCGGCCCGGGCCCGGGGAAGGCGCGGGGCGGCTGCGGTGCCGCGGCATCGGGTCCGCCCCCCGCCCGGAGCTCGAAGCCCCCTCCCCGCGCGGCGAAGCCAGCAGGCCCACTGGTCCCGCCGCCCGCTTCCGGACGGGCCGAGCCGCGGGGAGTTCTTTTCTCCTTTCAACCCAAACTGCTATCGGCCCCCGTTGAAGGGTAAACCTGCTCTTTCTCTCCACACACACACACCCTCCAAGTAACGGCGGCAGGGATAAAACTTAAAAAGTAGGATCCCGGGCCCTCCTCGGGCCGTTTGCCTCGGCGGCCCCTCTAGCACGGCCCCGGCGGCGGCCCGCGCCAGTCCGCGCGGCCGGGCAGCGTTCTCCCTTCAGCCTTCGCAAGACGGGTGTGGAGTCTGCGAGAGTCGGGGGAGGGGTGCAGGGCGGAGAAAGAGCATCTCCGCGCCGCCGCCGCCGCCACCGCCGCCGGCCGCTCCCCCGCCGCCCGACTAGGGGAGGCCTCGTCACAGCCGCCGCCTCAGCAGCGCCCACAGATCTCGCGGTGTTTGCCGGCGGCCGCGCCGCCATATTGTGTGACAGTATTTTGATTTGCACTGGACTGGCGGAGCCGCGGCGAGAGCGAGCGAGAGCTGGGGGGGTGGGGGGAGGGCAAGCAAGCGCGAGGGGGGTGGGGGCCGAAGGAGGTAGGGAGGCCGAGCGAGCTGGAGCCGAGGAGCGGGGAGAGGCGACACTACCCAGCCATCGTTTTTGATCTGCAGCAGCCGCCGGCGGGGCGACCCAACCCGACCCCCCTCCCCTCCCCCTCAGCCACGAGCGGCGGCGGCGGCGGCAGCGGCAGCCGGAGGGAGTTGGCGGCGGCGGCCGATCGGAGGGGCTGAGCGGGGAGGGAGGGAGGGCTGAGGTGTCCCCCCTGCCGGGTGGAATCGGAGGCGGCGGCGGCGCTGGCGGCGGCTGTGGTGGTGGAGGCGGCGGCGGCGACGGTGGAGACGGCTGCCGTAGTGGGAGAGGCGGCGGCGGCGGCCGAGGAGGAGGAGGGGGAAGCGGCGGCGGCGAAGGGTAAGCGGACAGCGCTGCCGGGCCTCGGCGGGATCCCCAATCCCGGCTCTCCCCTCAGCTCCCCGCACCCCCCCCCCTTCATCTGAAAGGGACTCTGCCGACTCGCGAGGCCCTTGCGGGGCGTCCGCTTCTTCCTCTCGCTCTTCCTCCCTCCGCCTCCTTCCTTCCCCACTGGCGAGGCAGAGAGGGAGGCCCCCCAAGTCCTCCAGACCGGGCGGGGGTGGGGAGCATCGGGCCCGGCCTGGGCTCCCGGGACGAAGTGTGTAGGGGGAGGGGGAGATTCATTGGAGTCGGGCGCCGGGGAGAGCCCCGGGTGGGGGAGGGTGCCGGGGGCGGGGAGGGCCCTTGCCTGCACGGGTGCCCCCGGCCCGCCCCTTTGGCATGTGTGAGATATGGGGGGCTGGGCGGGGGGGACGGAGATCTCCTCTGGGGGAGCCGTGGCCCGAAGAGGGATGACTTAGGGGCGAGGGTGTTGCGGGGAGAGATCGAGGGAGTTACGTGGAGGTCGAGGGGAGAGCGTGGTTCCTTTTCCGATGTGGGTTTTCTGCAGCCTTCTGGAAGTGGGGAGCCATCCCCGCTGTGAGTGTGTGGCCCTTAGATTTCAGAGGATAGTTCTAGCTTTCTGTCCCGTCAACCTCAAACCCTAAGATTGGGGTTGGGGCCGGGAGGCTGAAAGGGTCTGGGTATCGCTGAACAGGTGACAGGTGTATCTTCCCGTTGCTGATGCTGTACGGCTGCTCGGGCGGGGTAGTATAGCAGAGTGGCGGAGCCCGTGTGGCTTCGTATCTATGCGTTTGGCCATGTTTCATTCCATATATAGTATATTTGCGATGTTCGGTTTCCATTCTTCAAGTCAGCTTAATTGTCGTGGAGGAATTCTTCAAATGTTTCTGATAAGCGGGGTTTCCAGGAGAGTGGAGGGAATTTGCAGCTTCACGGGTGTTTCTCAGGAGTTCATGCGTTTCGGGGTCCCCAATGCGAGGCTGTTTTGAGTGCCTCTCTTCATTGGAAAGTTCTTGAACACTAAGGTCGTATTTGAGGCAACAGTGAAGCAGTATACTTTTGCATCCATTTTGTCTGTTTTAGGTAAGTTTGTAAAGTGTCGAACTTTAGGGTCAGGTTGATTCGCATTTTATAAGAGGAATTCGTTTGTGCTTTAGCTCACTCTTAAAGAGTACGTTGCTCATTATGCAATTTCAGATTTGGCCGGGAATTTTGGTGGGCATGGAATACAATTTTGCTTTCAGTTTTTACACTGCTGCTGCCTACCACACTCTTCGTACAGTAGCAGAGTATTGACACCTTTTTAAAAATATCTTTGAATTCCTTGGAACAGTGAAGTCGTGATTGGTTTTAAACCCTGACAGTTTGAAACTTTAGATTTTGAAACACTGCATTTTCTAATAAAGACAGACATGCTCTTCATCTCACTGTAAGCTTTGGCTGAGCACTTAAATTAGAAACAATGGGAAGAATTGTCAGATAAATGAGTTACAAATTAAAATAAGGCCAAGTTTAAAAAGGATTCAATAGCTTTGAAAAAACGTGTCTGGAACGAATATATTGAATGATGGCACTATCAGTGTGTTAACAGGAAATAGAACAAAAATTCCAGTGATTCAGAACTTCTGTTGGGTTTTTTTTCCCCTTAAATATAATCAGTTTCTAATAGAGGGTGCTTAAGATTTAAATCTTTAAAGGATCAACTGAAAGTTGAATGCGTTAATTAGATGAGTAAGTCGTCCACTGAATATACTCCGTTATTTCATTTTCCTGTTGGGCACGTGGAATACCTTTTCTTGAGTTCAAAAGTATTCTCAGGGGACACTGATGAAATGCAAGCGGTTCAGCCCTCTTTAGTGAACTGTCGCATAGTAGAACCTGTGCTTTTTGTAACTTGTTAAGAAGTGGGTAAATGATCAATCTCATCTGATACAAATTTCCTGAAAAATAAGTTTTAACTTAATCTGATTTGATTGAAATAACACCTATATTTGGTCCTCTCTTTACTGGAAAGAAGCGCTTGCCTTCAGCTAGTGATATTGTTTAAAACTTGCATACAGTTATTGCATCTAATGAAATCAGGAGGTTTTTAAACTCTGCAGAGTTAAGTGGGCACACTACTCAGATCCCCAGTTACGTTATTATTGAGAATTGCTTCTTTAGTATTAGTAACACGTTATACTTGGGTAAGTGTCTTAACATGATTAGTCTTGTGTCTTGACAGAAATAAAAATTTATTCTACTTCTGTAGTTTTCTCTGTAGGGAAAATTCTTTTCTCAAAATACTGTTGAGGATGAAATCTACATATGTATCTATGAACATATGGCATTTTGCAAAATGGGTGTGATGGGTACCACTTACATGAAACTTTGTGAGTTTCGTGCCAAAAAAGTCCCATGAGGAATGTTTGAATTTTCTGAAACAGCATTTTTTTTAGTTGTATAAATTCATCAAGACTAAAAGTGTATTTCTTAATGGTTATCAATGTATTTAAAAGGCAATGTTTACCTTGTTATAGATGTTTTGAAGAAAAGTTCCTGATAATCTTTACAACATACAAAGTTTGTAAGTTAAACTGTAATTCAGAAAAGCTTCAATTTCATTATATCTCTACCTGGCCACGCTCCTATGACCCAGAAGAGAACAGTAGTAGCACTTTTCCGTTGTTTCACTTATGTCATCTTTATTTGGTCCATCTAAGATTGGGACTCTATAAAATAGAAGGATTATGAGGGAATAACAGAGGCAAATGTGAAAATGGGGCAAAACAGTAATAAGGAGGAGAAGCTAGGGGATAAGATGCTAGTAGAGGATTAGATGAACAGTTTTAGGCAACTAGGAAAATGGAGATGTGGGTAGTGGTGGGTGCCAAGCACAGGAAGATGATCATGCTGAACGATTCTAAGGAGGTTTGGGCTGAATCTTTCGGTAGACTCTCACAGTCTATATGTCATTTTATTTTAAGTCCTCTGTATTAAGATAGTAAGGATTTGGAGACTTTGAAATTGTATGAAATCTAAATGTATGCATGTTCATATTTATTTGCCTCTGGCTCATATTTCCAAAATACTTATAATATTTTAACATTTCATTTTTTTATGATTCCGACCTTAAAAATCAAGGACATTTACTTAATCAGAAATCTAAAATCCCTGAGTAAGTACTCAGGGGTGGCCAGTACTGTACTTTTTACATTCCCTTTAGTTAACTGCTAAACTCGCCTATGATCTTGATAAGAGTCAGAGATTAAGAATGGCTGTCTTTTTCTTCATTTTCTAAGTATTCAATCCCTCAAAACACAATGTTTGGTACTAAGTAGTACTTACTACTAGCCTTCTAGCGTTAAAGTTATGCATTTCACTTAGGCTTTTCACTTTGATTTTTATTGACTCATTTTACAAAGTATGCTTAGTTTCTAATTTCTTAATCCTCAGAAGGAATGGGCTACTGTTAAAAGCACAGTAAGATGCGTCAGCTGAGAAGTTGATGTTTTAGAAGGAGATCCAAGTCAGAATTGCCACAAAGCAAAATTGCGAATATTAATATCAGTGAAAGATCTCTGTGAAAATTGATTAAAGTTTTGCCACTTAAAAGTGCTTTGTTCAAAATATAATTCATGTAGACCCCCGTATCTCCTGACAGTGCTTTATAAATCAGGCTTTGCCGAATGTATCTTTTTGATTTGCCTCAACGTTTTTAATGTAAAACTTGAACAAGAAATTCTATTGGATTTCTGATAATCTGTTTCAGTTCAAAATTTGGTATCAAGGGAGTGGTAAATTTCTTTAGACCTTTAATATCTTAACATTAACCTTTTTAGTGTTTCCTGCATAGTAAAAGAAAGAGAAACTAATATTTATTGAATACCTACTAAGTGCCAAGGTTTCTGTCGTTTCACAAAATATTTATTGAGCACAGGGTTCTTTGAGATATTGGAGATGGCAGCAGTGGATAACATAGACAAAATTTCTGTCCTCATATAGTTTACATTTTAGTAGTGGAAGATATAATAAATGAGTAAAATCAAGCGTGTCTGGGAGAAAAAAGTACTGTGGAGAAAAGTAAAACAGAACAGGAGGTTGGGGAACAGACATTGCATATTTGCTCTTTTAAAAACTGCATAGTGGATATTATCTTTGATTTCAAAAACAAAAACTTCCATACATAAATTTTTTTCTTTAAGAATATACTTCAAAACTAACACAACATTGTGAATCAACTATACTCCAATAAGAAACTTTTTTTAGAAATATACTTCATAACTTGGGAACAACATTATGTTTGTACTTCAGAGTTTTAGTTAATAGTGATTTCCTATTGTTAGTGCTTCAGAAAGCTGCTTTGTGGCTCAATAGAAAATTTGGAGTCTGCTATCCTGGTTTGAATCCTGGTTTGCCACTTACTAGCTTTGTGATTTGGGGCCAACTACAATTTCTCAGCCTCTGTGAGCTTGTTTTCTTCTCTGTAAAAGGAGTAGAATACCTATAGGTTTGTTGTGATGACAAATTATACATTTTGTGTGAATTATCTGATATATAGAAGGGACTCAGTAAACTGCAACTTTTTTGTCTCTTGCTTATCTGGAGTTCTGTTGTAAAACAAAATAGTTGATGTTGGTAACCCTTCCAAGAAGCTTTCATAGCACTATGGGGGACATTGTTTAATACACAGTTTATTTGAACAACTAAAGCACTCTTCTCTGATAGAATAAGGTTAATTAAAACTCAACTGTAATTTATGGTCACTAATACTTTCTGGAGCATTTGCACATGTTATCTAGTCAATATGCTGTCAGGAGTAAACCTAGTCTTTATGATGAGGAAACGTGACATATCTTGATGATCTGGATTTCAGCATTTTGACAAGTAGATAAAAATATCGTATAAGATCCCAGTTCATGGAAGTACTTGTGAAACATTTAGTACAGTTTACGTATTCAATAAATGTTCGCTTTGTCACTAGTTATTATACCTTTATTGTGTGAAAAGGGGTAATTCAGAGAATTCACAAAGTATTAAGGAAAACTTCTATGAAGAGAAAGTAATGCAAATTGTGGATAAGTTTTTTGAAGAAAGAGTGGAATAGTCAATCAAATTGCAATATTTGTTTTTCATTTTTAGCCTGGGAAATCACTAAATTGTCTCAAGGACAGACTGTGTCTTATTTTCCTTTCAGTCTTGACTTCACCATATCTTCAGTGCCTGGCCTGTACTTAAGGAGCTCAAGAAATACTGTGTGTTCAGTGCTGAATGGCTCTTAGTGGTAGTTTTCCTGTGTATCACAACTCTTTTTGGTAGTAAGCACCTTCTGATTTTGAAAAGTGTTTGCACTGGACTTAAGTCTTTGAATCTCTAGTTTTAAGCACAGACTCAGATATCACACAAAGTCTTCTGAATGCTATTTTTTTGAATCTAGCCAAAAGTTTGAAAAAACATCCTAGAACTTAAAAGGAAGAAAAGAAAGAAATTATTTGCAGCTAAATTAGTATTCATTAACCTATTCCTATGAAGTTGTTGACATTAAAGTGAAAAAGTGAATAGAAATTTTTAAAAGCAGAGTAGAAAAAATAATTCATATATAATTATGTGCTCTTAACCAGCCTTTAAAAGACAAGTTTGTCTTACCTCTTTAAGGCAATTTCAGTGCAACTGTACATTTATACTGACATTATGGATTAAATGGCTCAGTCACTTTCTTACATTCCTGTGATGTGGGGAATATTGGTGTTTTCACGGAAAAGGGAAAACATCCCACCCCACCCTACCCTACTTTAACAGTAACCATTTTTCAGATGTTTGAGTCTTAGCACCAGTAAGCTTTTTCCTGTTCTGTAGCAAGTTATTCTCTGCCTAATGAATAATAATTTTAGCTTTCCTAAAACTGAAGACTTCCCTTAAGTTCTAAGATCTTTAGTCATTTATGCAAAATATTTCTTGGCTTTTAAAAAAATTCCCCTTGAAGATGTATAGAAACAAATTGCTTAATTTTTAAACTTGGTATGACACAATACTGTTTTAAAAATGAGATAGAAATATCTACAATTGGATATTTTTATACTCTTGGGGGTTTTTGTTTGTTTGTTTGTTTGTTTTGAACTGTAACAACCTACCACTGGAAAGGGATACTACTACAGGGTGTCAGTTTGAGTGGCTTCAGAAAGAAAGTCAGTCTGATTTATCCACAAATAGGTACAACATAGACCAGGGCATTTTAAGAATTTGTAGTATTTTAATTGCCTTGTTAAAGAAAATGGCATTCTTGTTTCACCTAAGAAGAAAAACAAAAAACAGTCCTGGTACAAGCCTCAGAAGCCAAATAATAAAGTAGAGGTTGGAATGGTCCTGCAGAGAGGGACAGAGAAGAGAAGCAAGAGTAAAGAAGTGTAGAATTTAAAAGATTCTGGTGGAAATATATGAATGCTGATTGTTTTTAATAAAATGATTCAAAAGAATTACTCTGTTAAAGAAAATTCGTGGTCTCTGCAACCAGCCCCTGCCCAAGCTTGCCAAAATAGTAAGTCAAAAGCAATGCCACATTCCGAGGTATATTATAGAGATTAGTGCTACCATCAAAAACTTCAGAGTTTCTGGGGGTTGATTCTGACCATTTAACTTGTCTGTTTGGCTAGTGCAGAAGACAGGTTCTGGGAGAATAACAGATGACAGTGAATTATTGAGGGAAAAAAAGTGCACAAAAAGAGTAAATTTTCAGTTAGTAAATTCTTTTTATTCTTTGGTTTATTAACTATACTTTCATCTGAATTATTAAATAATACTCTTCTTTTGAGTTTTAATGTTTAAAGTTTTACTCTAACATTTATATTAAGGAAAACTTATTTTGACCCATAATATCTTAATGTTAACCTTTTTAGTGTTAGCAAAATGGAGCACATCACAAGTTTGCTTCCTGTCGGTTTGCCAGTCAGGCAGGCCAGATACTGCTTGTTTCATTAGTGTAGAGCCAATGGCAGTTCAGCGGAATGATTTTCCATTCCCTATCAATGGGAGGAAATACTTGCCAATACAAATGAAAACTTGAAATCTGCAATTTGACCTTGCTGAACACAGTTCTCACACCAGGCAAGTTTTGTTTAGTCAGAGAAATCAACAAAAACAATCATTCTGATATGAACTGGGAAAATAGGAGTAGAAGGGAGTTTACCTAGTTTTAATTCTCTCAGCTGCTGAAGAAAATACTACTTTTGAGTTTGAGTTGGTCTCTGTTAACTTGTCAACTTGTCAACCTCCACCCTTTTAACTAAACATCTTAATTTTATCGTGTTGGGAATCTGTGACGTATGATAAGAAAAGACCTGGTCTTTAAAGTCAGATGAGCCCAAGTTCAAATGTGAGTTCTATTACTAACTATAGCTTTGTGGTCTTAGGCTAATCACTCAAACTCTTTGAGTCTAGGACTTTTCTTTAGAAAAATACATAGGTATAATAATACCTACCTTGCATGGTAGTTTTAACTACATTATCTGCGTTTCTTATGTTAGCTAGCTCTGTATTTATGTTACCTAGCACAGTACTTACCTGAACTTAGTAGACATCAATAAGTAGTAGTCAAAATGTCTGATATATCCTATGCTTTTTGAGGCAGATTTTCTTCCCTGTAACTTTCTTATATCAATATTAGCTTCTATTTAGCGAAGCTCAGTTTCAAAAAGTATTAATCTTTCAAACAGAACAAGGTGAATTATTTTTTCTAGTAGACATGTAGCTCAAATAATGGGAGGTAATCTTACATTTGGAATTTATCTTTGTTAGGTTTTTCGTTCAGAATACCTGTTCAATTCATTTTCCCCAAAAAGTAGAATAAAAGGGAGATAACGTCTATATTGTTTAATTTACTGTACCTCTTCAGACCAAGGGTGAAATAAAACATCACCATTATTTCTTTAATTACAAAATAAACATGCAAGTTATTAATTCTTTGTATTTTTCTTATCTGTTCCTGTGAAAAAGCCCACATTTTTAATTTGAAATTAGTTCACAACCCATAATTTAGGTTTTTTTATGAAAAGCATTAGAAAATTGGCATGGATCAGATTTTGAAAACACTGAAAATATATGAGCTTAAATATAATACTATAAAACATATACCACTTTATCTGTATAAGGTGACCTCAATAATTTTTTTGTTTTAAATTGCTAGTTAATATTTTTTCAATTATTTTAATAGTATTCTTTTCTGTGTCCATGTTTCACATTCAAAAAAGATACAGTGCTAAATTTCCTGATGTTCATTACTGGGTTAACTGTGATTTTTTGCTTTGAGTTTTCCTAAAAGTTTTTTTATCTTAATTCATTGAGTGAACTGGTGATTGTTGTAGAATATTTTGCTGTACTAATTAGTATTAATTGCTATTTGTATAAGTAATATTTTAACCTAATAATACAGTTTGTATTATACAGTGATGCTTATACAAACATTTTCTGTTCATCAGCTTTTATTGGTGCTAAGTTATCACTAGAAAATAGTAACAGAGAAGATAGCAATATAGGCAAGAAAATTTGCTTTTTAAAAAGGCTTCAGAACAGAGTGTGTGTTCCATTTTAATTCATTGAGCGCATATTGTGGTATAATTGCTTGGTTAATTTTTAAAAGACTGTTAGTGACCTGACAAACATGGGCGTCTACTCTTTGGAACTCAAGCAGATGCATGCAGGCATCACAGTTAAGTAGTTACTAGAATTGAAGAGAAAAAGTACTCAAGATATCTAAGGGATCATTGACAAACAAAAGTTGGTGAAAATACAGGTACTGTTTGTTTGCGTTGAGAGTAACTTGCTGTTTACCTTGTGACTAGCATATACCTGAACTGTACTTGACTAAGCACTGTTTGCTACTTTATGATGATTTTCTAAGGAAATGGAAAAATAAACATGTGGAAGTGGGGTTTCAAAAAAAAAATTTCCATTTCCACAAAGCCAATTCTGCTTTTTTACATATGAAAATGTATTGACATGTATTCGTTGGGCTTGATTTTTCTTTTTCTTTTTTGAGATTTTTCTAGCTGAGGTGGTGCTTGGCCTGAGTGAGACATTCTCATTCTCTTCATGAGATTTTCCCCTCATGAACAATGGCATGAATTTACAGGATGACTGTTCAGAGCCGTTGCTGTAGCTCTGTGAATGGAATAAGAAGTACTCTTTTGAGGAAGGTAACTGGTTCATGGGAAAAGTGAACTGGTGATCTTAGCCAAACCAAGCTACGGAATCAGTACTTCAATTTCTATAGGGTATCACACGACCAAAAGAATAGAAAGAAACTCCATAGAGTTTGTTTCATATGGCTTCTATGATATACCTGTGCAAAATAGCTAACCCAAAAAATCTTGCCTGACTCATTCTTTCACCATGCCTCATCTCTACCTTCTTTATTGGTCAACCTAATTCACCTATCCAGTGGTTTTGAATTAGTTTTGAGTCCTGCTGTGTGCCAGGTATTTTGCTAGGTGATGGGATTGGAAAGATGACTAACATATTGTTCTTGCCCTCAAGGGACAGGTATACAAGCTATCAATAGTATACTAACACTAGCAAATGCAGTGACAAGGTTAGACATAAAACACTTTAGGAATCTACAGGAGGTGGCTGACTCAGTGAGGGAAGGAGGGATATAAGAGGGAATTCTTCATAGGAAGGGTGACACAATCTGTGTCAGATAGGCAAGGAAGAGGAGGACAAGTTGGGAGAAGAGAGGCCATTGCAGTCAGAGAGAACAACATGCATAAAGGATGGAGGTAGGAAAGTCCACACCTATTCAGTACTGTGAATAGTTCCACAGTGCATTAGGTACCAGTGGTGGGTTAATTGGAAGTGAGGTGGAAAATGAGAAGAAAGAGCATGAAAATACTTGTATGCTCTGTAAAGTAGATTTGACTTCATCCCATAAATGATGGAATGTTTAAATTAACGTTCTAGAAAGATTTCTCTGGCTGCAGTGTAGTTTCTGATGGCTGTAGAGAATATTTAGAAAAGAGTGGGTTTCCCTGGTGGCGCAGTGGTTGAGAATCTGCCTGCCAATGCAGGGGACACGGGTTCGAGCCGTGGTCTGGGAAGATCCCACATGCAGCGGAGCAACTAGGTCCGTGAGCCACAACTACTGAGCCTGCGCGTCTGGAGCCTGTGCTCCGCGACAAGAGAGGCCGCGACAGTGAGAGGCCCGCGCACCGCGATGAAGAGTGGCCCCCGCTTGCCGCAACTAGAGAAAGCCCTCGCACAGAAACGAAGACCAAACACAGCCAAAAATAAAAAATAAATAAATTAATTAAAGTTCTAGGGGTTTAAAAAAAAAAAGAGCGGGGGGGTGGGGGCCGGGGGCCGGGAGGTAGCCTTATAACCATTTATTTGAGAATTGATATTTGAGAATTGATAAAGATGTGAGTTAAGGCTGTAATTAAGGAGAAGAGTAGGTGATGAATTTGAGAATACTGAGTGTGAAGTAAGTAAGTAATCACACACGCCCTGGCTTGCGTACCTGAGTGCATAGTATAATGCCTGCCATTCATCAATACAAGAGCATACCAGGGGCAGTAACAGGTGAGGAAGATATTTGAGTTCTGTTTGTTGGTTTTAAGCTTCCTATAGAGAGAGAAAGAGGAAGAAGACATCATTTTATTTGGGAGGCAACACGGAAATCTTCTCTGATTAGATGACATTTGAGCAGGTGCCTGAGTGAAGTAATAAAGGGAAAGAGCTTTCTAAATAGAGAGGCAGGACCATGCTTGCCCTGTTCCAACAGCAAGAAGACCAGTGTAGTTGGAGTTAAGAGAGCGGGAGAAGAGTAGATGAGATCCTCTACTGATGTGCTTTCCTTGTAGCTCTTTAGATTGTAGAAAGGATTTTAGTATTCAGGATGAGATTAGAAGCCACTGAAGGATTTTAAGACGTGAGCTATTTGCCTTTTTTTCCCCTCTCACTTCTTAGAATATGATTTAATTGTTAGTGGTTGCGTGTGTATAATTTTATATTATTTTCATGTATGTAGATTTGTGTAGCCATCACAATTAGGATATAGAACTAGATCTGTTCCATCACACAAAGAAACTCCTTTGTGCTACCCAGCCTTAACCCTTTTGGCAACCACTCATCTGTTCTCCATCACTATAATTTTGTCACTTCGAGAATTGTTAATAAAAATGGGATCATGCGTTGTGTTATATATTTTGAGATTGGCTTTTTTTCACTCAGCGTTATGCCCTTGAGATCCATCCAAGTTGTTTCGTGTATCAGTAGTTCATTGCATTTTAATGCTAAGAAGTATACCATTGTATGGATGTACCACAATTTGTTCAGCCATTGATTGAAGGACTTTTGTGTTTCCAGTTTGGGGCTCTAAAACTAAAGCTGCTGTGAACAGTTTTCCACAGGTTTTTATGTGAAAATACTTTTTCATCTCTCTAGGATAAATCCCCAGAAATACAGTGGCTGGGTTGTATGGTAAATGTATGTTTAACTCTATAAGAAACTGCCACTTTTCCAGAGTGGCTGAACCATTTTACATTCCCATCAGCAGTATATGAGAGATCTAATTTCTCTGCATCCTTGTCAGCATTTGGTATTGTCAGTATATTTTTTATTTCAGCCATTCTAATAGATATGTAGTGACATCTCTTTGTAGCTTTAGTTTGCATTTCCCTAATGGCTAATGATGTTGAATGTATTTTCATGTGCTTGTTTGCTGTCTGTATATCCTCTGTGGTGAAGTGTCTGTTCAAGTCTTTTGCTTATGTTCTGATGGGATTGTTTGTTTTCTTGTTGTTGAGTTTAGTGAGTTCTTTATATATTCTGGACACAAGCCCTTTGTCAAGCATGTGATTTGCAAATATCTTCTCCTGATCTGTGGCTTATCTTTTCATCCTCTTAATGGGGGCTTTTGTGGAGAAAAAAAAATTTTATGAAGTCTAATTTATCTTTTTTCTTTTATGAATTGTGCCTTTTGTTGTCAAGTCTAATAAGAGGTCTTTGCTTAACCTTGGGTTCCAAAGATTTTCTCCTTTTATCTTCTAAAAGTTTTCTAAAAAGCTTTACATCTTGCATATGTAGATCTATAATCCATTTTTACATAATCTTCACATAAAGGTGTGAAGTTTAGACTGAAGTTCACTTTTTGTCTGTGGACTGTTCGGCTGTTCCAACACCACTTGTTAAAAAAAATTATCCTTCCTCCATTGAATTGCTTTTGCACCTTTGTCAAAAGTCAGATGGCTGTGCTTGTGAGCGTCTATTTCTAGATTCTCTATTCTGATCCACTGATCTTTGTGGTTATCTCTGTACTACTACCACACTGTCTTGATAACTGTAGCTGTATGGTAAGTCTTAAAACCAGGTAGTAAAATTTCCCTAACTTAATTCTTCTTCTTCAGAATTGTTTTAACTATTGCATTTCCTTTCCATGGAAAATTTAGAATCTGTAAAAAAATCATGCTGGGATTTTGGTAGGAATTGCATTAAACCCTTAGATCAATTTGGGGAAAATTGACATTTTTATTTTGTTAAGTCTTTCAAGCCATAAACACAGTTTATCTCTCCTTATAGTTAGGTTGCCCGATTTCTCTCATCTGCATTTTGTAGCTTCCAACACACAAATTCTATACATGTTTTGCTAGATTTATAACTAGATACATTTTTTTTTTTTGGAGCAGTTGTAAATGATACTGTGTTTTAAATTTTGGTTTCCAGTTGTTTATTGCTAGTTTATAGCAATATGGTTGACTTCTATGAGTTCACCCTTTGTCCTGAGACCTTGCTAAACTAATAAATTCTAGTACTTTTTTTGTGGAGACTGGGTTTTCTAATGTGTCTATGAATAGAGGCAGTTTTATTTCTTCCTTTCCAATCTGGATGCCTTTTATTTCCTCTTCTTGCCTTACTGCTCTGGTTAGTACTTCCAATACTGTGTTTAGTAGGCATGGTGATATCAGACAAGCTAGTCTTATTCCTGATCTTAAGGGAAAGCATGAAGTCTGTCACCATTAAGTACATGTTAGCTGTAGGTTTTTTGTAGGTGCCTGTCTCTTCCTAGTTTAAGAATCACTTGATATGACCATATGATTTTTCTTCTTTAAACTGTTAACTGAAGGTAACTTTCCTTGTTAAAGATTCACTCTGGCAGCTCTTTGTGGAGTAAACTATAAGAGCAGGGCAAAGATGTCAACAGGGAAGCCATATTGGAAATTATTGCAGTTATCCAAATGAGAGCTGATGGTGGCTTAGACCAGAGTAACAACAGGAAAGAGTGTGAAGAGGTCAGATTTTGGATATATTACGAACCCTGGGTGGGCAGGAATTGTTGATGAATTGGATCTGAGGCATAAAAGAGAAGTCAAGGATGACTCCAAGATTTTTGGCCCAAGCAGTTGGAAGTATGGAGTCGTTGTTGGCTGAGTTGGGGAAGACAGTGAAGTAACAAGTTTGGGCTGGGCAATCAAGAGGTTTTTTTTTTTTTTTTTGGATGTGTTAACTTTGAAGGGCCTACTAGACACTTAACTGGACCTATCAAGTAGGTAATTTGATATGCAAATGGAATTCAAGCAAGAAATTCAGGCTAGAAATAGAAATCAGAGAGTCATCAGTTGAGTTGATATGTGAGAAATTATAGTGATAGTTATTAAAAATTATACCTGTAACCTTTTTCTTTTTACTGTACCATTGTTTAAGGCTTATTAGCAAAAAGCAAGATTCTCCTAGCACGTGAAGAACTTTGTGAAAATTTTGACTGGTTCTGTTTATCAACACTTGTTTATCTCACATTGAGTGCACCGGAAATTATGTGGTTGGAAGACAAATTTGGGGGATATATATTTATTGTAATGTGTATTTAATCATGCTTATTTGATAAGTAGATGGCTATAATAGTAGTATAGACACATGTGCTTTACTAATTTTCAGAGCTTTGTCCTAAATCTTTGTAAACGAAGTAGCTTTATACATATTGTGAAAAGGGTTTGACACTATTATTAAGTGACTGAAAGGCTTTCTGTGGCAACTTTTCTTTTGTAGATAAAACAGATAGCCAAAGAGACAGGTCAAAAACAAAAATTTAAAACAGGAATGCAAAATAGCTAGCAAGGAGAGACTTAGATTTCTGACTTAGAGCCAGAATTAAATTGGTAAAGGGAAAGGGTAAGGCTCAGTTTACAGACATGGTAAAAAGATCTTCTGAGTTCCGTTCAGGTATGTTTTCTTCATATTAAGGTATTCTGGAAAATACTTTTTTAAGTGGCGTGATATTTCCTGTTGTAACTGATTAATGCTTTTTCTTATTTATAATTTAAATATCTCAGCACGTTTTTTCCCCTATCACAGGATTTACCATATTTTATTATAATATTCTGTTTATTTTTCAGTTTCTCCCACTAAATAAGTTTTTACAGCATTAGTACAATGCCTTGACATCTAAGCTCTATGTAAATATTTGTGAATGAATGAGTGAACACACATACTACTAAAGTTTAAAGCTAGAAGATTTGCTTGCTTTTAAAAATAAGTGAGTTTTTGAGATTCCAGAGTATAGGTTATGGTCAAATGTCTTTTCTGAGTAGTACCCTGATGCTGTCAAACAAATATTACACTCCTGAAGAATGCACCCAAACATAGCAACTTTACTAACCCAAGGTCAGTGAAGCACACATTTTGCCATTTGTTATTTGTTCTTTTTTCCTAGTGGTAGTGGATTTATGCAAAATCATCTAAAGTTGGCCCAGACTTCTTGTACGGAATGGAGCACACATGGCAAATAGTAGGCTGGGCTTAGAGTTTAGTCCATAGTAGTATCTCATAGGAAATTTCCTATACACATTTTAAAAGAAAGTAACTTTCATCTGCCTTTAGGAGGACTAGGTCCTCCCTATTTCCAGGTAGATGGTAGGGGTATAAGCCTCTTTTCTCTTCAGTTAAAAAGATTTTCATTTACCTTTCCTCCTTTGAGCTTTACAAGACAAAAGTACCCTGAGCCTTTACTGTTCCAATTCAGATTTAAGTCCCAAGAGAAGAGTTATTTTTGAAAGCCATAGTATTTTATTTCCAGATCCCTAGTGTGTTTGTATGTGTATGTTTATGTACGTGTATGTATGTATATAGCTGTATATACATGTATATATTGTGCTAGTCAATGACATGTTAATGAAATTCATAGGAAAAATGGCTTTCCTCTGGTATTGTTGACACCAACATAGTAAGAATGTAAATTGTTTGGTGATCTGTTTTAGGCATTGTGGGGAATAAGGCCGGGGCGGGGGGGTGGGGGGGTGCGCTATATAAAATAATCCTTATTTTCTCTGGGAGAGAACAATGTGTAGTCAGCTGAGTCTGATACAGAGGTACCTACCTCTCATGATTATTGAGAGCATTAAATGAGTGAATGCATTATAAATCACTTGGCCCAGTGCTTAGCAGATACATAAATGCTTAATAAATGTTAGCTATTCATTGTTACAAAATTATTATAAAAATAATAAACTTAAAACTTTATTGTTATTACTCTTTTCATTTGGCTTTCTTGATCCCATTCTTTCCTGCATTTTATCTAACTTTTCTGACTCCTTTGTTGTAAGTTCTTGGTCTTTAAGTCTCCTCTCTTCCTGCCCAACCTCTTTTCCATTATTCCCTAGGTCAATGTCATCACCTTCTACCAAAACTCAGTACAGTCTAATTCTACAAAATCTTTTACCTCTCTTGGGGAGGAAAGTGACATGATCCAGCTATGTTTAGGAGCTAGAAAGCTTGTTACCACTGTGAAATATAGCTTAGAAAGGCTTAAGAGTGGAATAAGCCATCAGATAAGAGATTATTGTGTTACTTCGATTATCCAGGTAAAAGATACCTGTACAAGGAGGTTGTGGGACTAGAAAAGGGGATTAATGCAAGAAACATTTGTGGGAGTAATCAGTAGAACTTTGCCAGTGATTGTATATGGTGAGGAAAAGAATTGAAGACCCTGAGATTTCTAACTTCAGAATCAGTGCTGTATTATTAGTAATTAACATATAGCTATATTACTGTGTGGGAGGCAGTGGGTTGAGTTTTGGACAAGATGACTTAAGGTTACTAGCATGGCACTGTCAGACTACTAGTTTATTTGTTCCAGTCCCACCCACTTATCCTTCCCCCTCACTCACTCACTCAGTCTCTGAATTCCATTGCTATTAGTCTAAGAACTTCCCTTTAAGAAAAGTAATTTCTATTTGGTCATAAACAGCACTAGAGATTGAAATGTGTGGAGAGCAGTTCCTGGTTTCCTACCCACATTCGCATTATCCTCCTCTTTTGGGCTCTTCCCTCTGATGAAAAAGATTACTTAGAATAATATTTACCACCATGACTTCTATCACCCACCCCACTTCTGTGATATTGGTATTTAAGTTTTTATATTTTTATATAAAGTAAATGAGGCAACTTGGCAGAGCTCTTTGAAGAAGAATAAAACTTCATGAAGTGTTTGTGATTAAAATATTAATCAATGAGTAGAGTAATACCTTGTTCATCTAGTATCATTAGGCAATAAATATTCTACATAGACAATTGAAACTTATCCCCAAATCTATTTCTTTATAGATTTTATGTATAGAGATTTTAATGTTATATTTATATACTATGTAGATTATATATATTTTTTAATAGCTCCAAATCTTTTTCTTTATAATGTTTTATATGATTTACTGCCTTCTGAGAACATTTCCCCACCCCAACTTTACCTATTCTGAAAGACAGAAACAGCTTTTTGTTCCAGAGCTTCATAATGAGAATCAGGAGCCCCAGGTTCTAGTCCAAGGCCTAATAGTAAATTCTTGTGTGAGTTGTTTTTGATTTTGTTTTTCATTGTTTTTGGGGGGTTTTTGGGTTTTTTGTTTTTTGTTTTTTGTTTTTTTACCATTGAATCAGTGGAATCTGGAATTGTGCCTGGCATGTAGTAGATGCTTAGCAAATATTTTTTGAATGAATCATTGTTTTATGCCTACTTTAGTACTCCGTTCCTGATTTATTACTTGGAATTCATTACTGCCTAGTAAATAAGTTTCTGAGTTTTTAATATAATATGACTATCTAGGTTCTGATTGAGGTGAATTATTAATATTAAGCTTAATTTATGAGTCTGTTTTTGCTGCTTAGTGGAATTTTCAGTCCTCTTGATGTATTTTCTGGTACTTAAACTTCCCAAAGAAATTGTCTTCTGATACTTGGTTTATTGAGAATAGTTTCTTTATTGAATACATTCTATGTGCCTATATTATATGTGGGCAGTGTCCTGTATACAAGCATGTCACCCATGTCCCCAGGGATCTTACACCTTGGATGAAGAGACAAAGAAGTGGAACTATAAGAAAATAATTACATGTTGGGTCATGAAGCATTGACCCACAGGTACATTAGGAGTTCTAGGAATAGAGAGATCCATGTGGGCTGAAGCAGTAGAAAAAGAATTCAAAAAGGAGATAGAACATGAATTACTTTTGAAGAGATAGTTAAGATTTTGATAAGCATCCAGGTGGAGAAATGATATCCTAAGCTAGAGCAGTAACATAGTCAGGAATGAAAGCAGGGTTGAACATGTTCAGACAAAGCCTGACTGAAGTTCTCTGACTGTGGGGACTAGTGGGAAATAAAAGTAGGTGGATTTAATAGAGTTTAACTCTAGACTCCATAACCCTGAAGAGGGTCTGAGGAGAGGATTTAAAGGAGTCCCTGAAAAAAAAAATCTGTATATTTTTACTAACGAATACCTGTAAATGAAATTTAATATTTCCTTCCATTATGATTTTAAACAGTAAAGCACAGTAGTATTAGCAGTACCTGTGACTTTATTACTAATAGAAAAAAGCACAGATATTTTCATATTACTTTACTGTTGTGGCTGTCTCTGAGTATAGTTTATGTAGATTACTACTTCAAAATTATAGTTGTTATTAGACCCCTGCTGAATTTTATTGTGTTGAGTGTTAATAAAGAAGCAAATATATAAATATATCATAAATATGGGTTCTAAAGAACACTTGATTACTGTGCTTTTCAGTATAATTGATTTTCTTTGTGATCATTTATTTTACTCATTAAAAATCATTCTTTTTAAAAAATAATTAGCTATATTTCGTTAAAACTGGCTTTTACTGAAAAGCCGGGGTTGGCCAGGGGGGTGTCCATGATACCAGTCCTAGTGGAACCAAACTGGAGAAGGCCTTGAAAACCACACTGAGGAATTTTAGTTGAAGTGATAAATAGGGGAGCAGCCTAGTATATTTTTCATTTCTTTGTGTTGGTTTAATTACAGAATAAATAATGTCAATTTAGAAATTTTAAAAACTTCATTAAGTTTGAAAAAAAAGAGAACCTCTTCTTAGCTTACAGTTATAGATAAGGTTTAAAAGGTAACAAAAATTCATCTATAATCCCACAATCACCATCTTTACCCTCTTATTATGTATCTGTTCCAGTTTATTAAGTTCTTGTGCAAAGAAGTGAAATATTTTAAGTGGTTATATAGGAGCCTTTCTTAATCTGCTTGATGGGTCAGATGGGAAGAACTTAATGTCCGGGAGGTAAACTATGGGTTTGGTCATTTAGAAATTGGATGATTGGGATAGTGTGGTAGCAGTAGGAGTGGAGTAGAATTGGCAATTGTGGTATGTGGAAAGAAGAACCTATAGGACTTGGTGGTAAATACGGAGGCTGAAATGCATGGAGTGGTGTAAGGGAAAGTATCAAAAAGAAAGTTAAGAATAGGGTGCCTAAATTAGGATTCTTGGAACAATATTGTATAGGTCCATGATACCTTTTCTGAAACCCTGGGGCCAGCTATGTTTTGGAATTCATAATTTTTTGAATTTTAGAAAGGTAACGTGTATATATTGTATACTACGTAACATGCCCAGCAAGGTTTGAGGCATCACCCAGTAGTTAAACACTAGTATCTCTGCAGTGAAAAATGGAAATGTTTACAGTAAGTGGCTAAATAAAGCCTATAAGTAGCTTCACGTCAGTTCAAAGCAGATTTTTGCCACTACCAGATGAGTTTTGACATGAAGCTTCATAAAAAATCTTTTCAGAACTTTTTAGATTTCAGAACTGTGGAAGTGATTGTGAACTGTACTGACTGTAACATCCAGTGAGGAGAGTTTCAGGAGTTGTGTTTTGAGGAACGTTAGTTATTAAATGGATGAAATTTGAAGCAGTTGAGAAAGGTAAAGGAAGGCAAGAGAAAAGTTAAGGTAATTTCAGTTTTCAGGCTAACAAGAAAATTGCTATTTCTGATAAAAATGGGAAGTTGAAGAGGGGAAGCTAGTTTGGGGAAGAGTTTAAGTTTAAACTTAAGCACAATTAAGAGGAAAAAAAATCTTCCTGCTTCACATGAGATTCCCTTTTATTTCTCATGCATTCTGTATCATGGGTAAATGAGCTTAAAAGTTTAGAAGTGTTGGAGTAGAAAATTTCCTTTTAAAATGAGCTGTTAATTTTCAGAGCCTATAGACTCTGATGTTGAGATATTAAAGTACTTCTAGCTTGGGAGCTGTTGGAAAGGTGTTCCTAGATAACCAAGGGTTGTGGCCCTGCTCACTAGAACAAAACTTGGACAATAGACCAACGGAGAAGAGTGAGGTACTGGTCCTCTAACAGGATGCTTGTCTGTATGGCTGAATCATTAATATGGCCATATTTATAATCATATGAATATATTCAGAAGTAGTAATTGGTGGAGAAGCAGTGGTAGCTGACACGTTTTCAGTGCTTAACACATGTACTAGGCACTGTTCTAAGTGGTGTTCAGCAAACAGTCTAGTGGTATCTGTTCCTGCCTTGTAGACTAGGTCATGATTATCATCCTAGGTGGGAAGCATTAGGCTAGGTAGTGGTGTGATTTTGATTCCCAGTTCACTCTAAAAATCTGGAAGATAGATAATTAATGCATGAATATATAGAATTGAGTAGGTTTTAACTTTATTGCCATTCCATGATTTTTTTAAAAAATTACTTTGATAGATGGACTCATACATTAGTATTGTCATATTAGAAATATGGATAAGTATCTTTAACAAAAATGAAACAGGGGCCAGTAATGACTCTTGAAATTTTAGTTACTTTCTGTTTACTGTATATGTATATATTTGTTTTATGATTCATAAGTTTAAAAAGGCAAATTTTGTCTTAAACTTTTATTCAAATTCTGCTACTTTTATTCAAATTCTGCTACTGACTTGTGTGAGTTGAACTTTATATTTTTCTTCTGTTAAATAAAGATGTTGGACTAAATAATCTCTAAGATCCTTTCAACATCAAATTCTATGATTCTGAATGCTTACGTTTCATCAAGTAGAACAGAAAGCTTAAACTACACTTTAAAGGAGCTTCTCCCTAGATGATGCTGTAACTGTAGATGAGATGCCAGGGCAAGAAATGAGAGAATAAATGTCATAGTTTTTACTTATACATCCTTTTGACAAACATTAAGAAGTACCAAAATAAGGAACCTAGGATGCTAGAAGAATATGCAGTGTTGACCAGAAAAGTTTTAAAGAAGAGACTGATCAGTAAGTATTCAAGTTAGTAATTAATCAATCAAATTAATAAAATATAGAGGAGGGAACCCTGGACCTGGAGTTAGAAAGCCACAAATACATCTCTGGCCCTAACTCTGCTGCTTATTGGAGTTTTGATAATCAGTAAATTGGTGTATTTTTCTGAACCTTGCAAATGAGAGTAATAATTACCTAGCCTTACTGGGTGGTTTTTCATGAGCATCAAATGATATGGTGAATTAAAAGTGCCTAGTAAAACGTAAAATATTCTGTGGGAACTGCCCTGGTGGCGCAGTGGTTAAGAATCTGCCTGCCAGTGCACAGGACACGGGTTTGAACCCTGGTCCGGGAAGATCCCACATGCCACGGAGCAGCTAAGCCCGTGCACCACAACTACTGAGCCTGCGCTCTAGAGCCTGCAAGCCACAACTACTGAGCCCGTATGCCACAGCTACTGAAGCCCGTGCGCCTAGAGCCCATGCTCCACAACAAGAGAAACCACCGCAATGGGAAGCCCACGCACCACAACAAAGAGTAGCCCCAGCTCGCCGCAGCTAGAGAAAGCTGGCGTGCAGAAATGAAGACCCAACGCAGCCATAAATAAATAAATTTTTAAATAATAAAATATTCTATGAACTTCCTTTTAAAAAACAGAATTTAACAATACATTTGAAGATCTAATTGGATTTATTAAAAAAATATGAAACAAGCCGCAAAGTTTTTGCAAAATGGTGGGTAAGGCTCCCGATAGGTTATTGGATTTGGTGATTTGAATAAAACTTATCAAGGGACGAAACTTGAAGGCAGAGTAAAACAAATTTGAGACCATAGCATAACTACTCAGTAGAGAAGTTTGGCAAGGCACAGATGGTAAGAGAGCGATGGCCTAGCATAGCTTGTTTATTCTTTGCATTGCTATTGCAGTATTTTGTATGCATGGTTGTGTTCCTTACTAGATTAGGAATAGAGGGCCGGAACTGCAGTTCCTTCGCAGTGCCTTGAATAGAGTAGCAGTTTTAATAGATAGCTTTGTGAATAAATACTTGCTGAGCAAGACTTAACTGGGAAGGAAAGTTTTTGTGGTACAAATGTGTTCATGGATGTATGTTTAAGATGGTGAAGACTTAAACAGGTTCGTAGGTTGAAGTGAGAGATTGAAAAGAAAGGGTGTTGTGGAAATGTGAAAGAAAGGGATAGGATCTGGAGCCACAAATGAAAATGCTGGTCTTAACTGACATGAGACTCTTTCCTGCAAAAAGCACCAGATAATTAGCTGTGTATTTCAGAACACAGAGAAAAAAAGGTAAGCTTCCTGTTTCTTTTTACAAAGCCGCTTAACATAAAATATGAACATAAAAGATTGCACATCAGTCTCACAAAAGTTGGTGCAAAAAATGCTTAATAAAACTGTCAGATGGAATCTAGCATTACATTAACAGAATAATACTATAACTGAGTAATATTCACTCTAGGAATATAACAATAAATCAAATTAAGTCTTATTAGTAGGTCACGGGGGGTATGAATATCTTGAGAGATATCAAAAAAAAGGTAAATCAACATTTATTTCTAATAAGAATGCTTAGTGAAACAAGAACGAATGAACATAGCCAAGATTTTATATATCTCAGACCGGAAGCCAGCATTTTGTTACTAGAAATGGTAAAATACTAGAATTCCTATTTTAGTATTTAGTGAAATACTAAATTCCTTTTTAAAAGTCATGAATCAAAAAAGGTCTGGCCAGCATTACTGTTACATAACATTGTCTTGGGAATGCTGACCAATATAATTAGACCAAAAAACAAAATAGGAGGTGTAATTATTGAAAGGGAGGAGGCACATTTATTTGTAGATGACATTTTATATCTGGAAAATCAAAAAGAATCAACTGAAACATTATTTGAGTAATGAGATTTCAATATGATAGTAGTTATAAAATAAAAACAAAAATTAATGGTTTGTCTATAAAAGTGTTTTTCTTGATGTCTTTAAACTGAAAGTCTCTCCATATGGGTTAATGAATAGGAATCCTCATTTTTAAATACTTTTTTTTCTTTTTTTTTTTTTGCCTTCTGGCAAAATTTAGTTTAATCTTGTCATCTCTAAGTAAATTGCAATCTCTTTTGAGTAAGACTTTTTCCATGTTAACTTTTAAAAACTATTTGAAATAAAGTTGTAGCAGTGCATACATTTCGAGTAACTTTAAGGAAATTTTTTTTTTCTTTTTCTTTTTAAAATTCCTTGTGGCCTGCGATAATGTTCTATTACTTGGTAATGCCAGGGAAGGTGTAATCTGATCTTTGAACCATATTTGGTAAATAATAATTTTGTGTGGAACCCACTGTTCTATCAGTAAGAGGAAAATTATTGCTCAAATGTAAGGTTTTTCTTTGCCCTTAAAGCATTTCCTGACTTAAAGACCTAGTTAGATCATATATTGATTCCTTTTGTTTTTTAAAAGGCACTGTATCCCAGATCTATAACCTTTTAACCTGTTGACAAAAGTATTTTCTCCTTTACTTGGAGGAGGAAGAATTACATGTCTACTTACTTGTTTACCACTAATTCTCTTTATATCCTAAATGTAAATTGTTGTATTTTTATTTATCATCAATTCTCAGAACTGAGCGTTCTTACATTTGCTTTGTTCTGAAATCAGTGTTGATAAATCAGTTATATCTCTTAGGATGTGACACAGTTGAGTTATTTAAACCTAAAGCTTGTTACACAGCTGTTGCTTTAGCATTTATGAAAATGAAAGCTTAAGTATACTCATATGTTTAGAACAAAAAAATAATGTTCCATTATGCAGAAAAATGTATTGAATACCTACTGTGTGCCAGGTCGTTAGGTGCTAATTCTCATGACAGTCCAGTGAGGTGGGGGATGGTATCCCATTTAATAGAGCGGAAACTTCTGCAGCGTTTTAGTTTACACTGGAACCAGATTTGAACCTAGATCTTTCTCTACCTGAATATTTTCACCTGCAACATGCCATCACAAAAAGTGGAAAACTGACATTTTTCTTTAAAACTACTTTCATTTTATTTTGCTTTGTTGTGTTTCTAGTTACTAGAAATGCAGGGAGTTAAGTTCTTTGAATCCTTGTCTTCACTACTTTTTTGTCCTGTTACAATTCTCACAATCTGCCATCATTTGACAGCAGCAGAGGGTTCAGTTTATTTTGACTGCTGTGGGATTGATTCGTTTCTTAGAGAGAGACTTCTAAGGGTATCAGCTCACCAAACATAAGGACATCATTTCCAGGCCCTAGTAATCTAATTAGTACAACAGTCTAACATTTTTAATAGCCTACCATTTCTGTAACCTTTGTAGTTGCAAGTTTTTGCGTGTGTGTGTTTTTTTAAATAATGTGGACCTAACCAAAAAAAAAAAAAAAATCATTGAATCTGTTTTGGTAATGGAAAAAAGAATTTCCAGTGTGGTTAAGAACCACATCTTATGAGCTGTTCTTTGCCTCCCTCTTTAAGAATTACGAAGTATTTTTAAAAATTGGGACTTGAAATTCAGTTCATTGCTTGGATATATCTAAAGCATTTCTTAAGAAACCTCTGAGAATTGATTGTAGGAATTTAGGGGAACAATTAGAAGATGATTGGAAATAAGATAGCAAAAGAGAAAAGTGACCTGAAAATGAGGACTTTACAATTCCAATTTTACCAATGAAAATGAATTTATTGTTTTTCTCGTTCTTTTATACTCTGTGGTCCCATATTGGACAGTCTATTGCTAAAAGCCAATAGAGATTTCATAAAGGCTACTGTTTTAGTTTCTAGAATTGGGAGTTCAGAGTGGAGTTGTGTAGATTAAGACAATGACTGAACTAATGCAAATAGCATCTTCTGGTAACTTGTAATTTAAGAGATTCTTTTCCACTTAAAAATATTTCATGTGAGAGACATTGGGGACTACCTCACTGCTATTAGATCTCAATGTTATCTGGTCACGTTTCTTGTTCTGCCTACCTCTAGTTTACTCTAGTTTCTCTTCTGCTTTCAAGGCTCCAGACCCAGTTCCTGGACCTGCCCTGGAAAAGAAGTATCCAGTAGAGATGAGCTCACTGCAGTTACTTAATTAAAAATTTGTAAGCTGCAAAAATGGCAATGGGCCAATCAAGAACAGCTACCATTTGAATTTTTCTATTTCCAGGTATGCTAAAGTCCATGGTACCAGCCAAGCTTAGCCATGTAACTGCCTTACTATGAAATCTATAATAACCAAAACTTTACTTTCAAAACTTGTGGTCATCTTGCTTTAAAGTTTGGTAACATCCCTAACACCTAGATAACATGCAGCTAGTATTGACTTTAATGTACCTTTGCCTGAATATTTCTAATTTAACTTGTTTGCTAGTAGTAGCAAACTAGTGCAAAAACAATTTAAGAAAAATAAATTTGACATGCTATTGAGTTAAGCCCTGTAAATCTCCAAAAAGTACTCTGGTCTTCATTGAAAAGTAAACAGTTAACAACAAAACTGTCTTCCTTTAAGAAGTTCACATATGGTACAAGTAGTTTAGAGAATTAAATGAAACCAGTTCTCTGTCCTGAGATCCTCAACTATTCTACACTACGAATGCCTTCACATAAAGAGTTAATATGGTTTTCAAAAATTGGAAGAAGTAAGATTCCTGGATAGAATCAAGTAACGTATTATGTAATACTTTCGCCTGAAGAATTTAATTATATTTTAAATGTAAGTAAATAACTAGTAGTTGCTATGTTTTTACTTGATTGCTCAAAAGAAACCAAAGTCATTAGTAGTTGGAATGTCGTGAAATTTAACAACAAAACTAAAAACTGAGGTTTCTTGCTACCTTAGATTTTAAACGAGAAAAAACCACTTACGAATGGTCAGAGGGCTGAGGTCAGTTAGCTTTTAAGGACATTTACTGCTTTTACCAATTTGTATAGCTTTAGAAATAATTAATCCATAAAAGGTGACTTTATTTACTAAATGGGTAGATGACTTACACATCCTTTGATTTTAAAGTTCAATTCAGTTAGGTTAGAGATTACCCAAAATTGAACAGAGGAATTTTATATCCCAATTGTGATTTTAAAAGATGATTCTAATATTCTAGCTTATGCTTTGTATTCCTTCCTCCAGTGTTAATGCATAATGAATTTAATGTCAGCCAATCTTGTCAGCATTAGGTCACTGATTATGTGCCACTTCATTTGTTTCATATGGAAATAATTATATCTCACTGAGTGTTGAATTAGGACTGGAAAGAGTTACTACCAGAGATACTATAGGGTCATTACCACTGGTAGGTGAATTGAAGGGGAAATTAGAGAGAATTGCTTCTGAATTTCAAGTTGTACTGGTTATCACTGGGGCTATGAGTAATGGTGAAAGTTTTCTACATTATTAAATGCAAATTGTGTATAAAACACTGTGCTAGGCACAGTAGGGATATAAAAATAAATAAAACTTGCTTTCAAACAAGTAATACAAAAAAAGTATCATAATAGAGGTGCAAACAATGTACTTGAGAGTGCCAGAGAGAATCAACTTTGTAGAGAAGGTAATATTTCTACAGAACCTTGAAGAGTAGATAGAACTCTTTAGCGAGAGTGACAAGAGTATTCCTAAGTTATGGCAGTCAAAGTATATAATATATTCTAAAAATTGTGAGCACTCCAGTGTGCCTACAGAATAGTAGGGTACAGAAGAATATGATGGGTGATGGAGCTGTGTCACATGTGCTTTCAAATGTCTGATGAAGGAGTTTGGATTTAGTTCAGTAGGTAATGAGAATCCATTGCAGATTTCTTAGCATTGGCACACTTAAGTCAGTGAGGCTTTTGAAAAGCTGACTGCTGTACAGTGAGGGCTGAAACTTGATAAGGTTAGAGATTAGGCAGTAGTAACACCTATAGAGGACAACACTTATTGTTATGTGATTGGGCATTATGTGTGAAGAGTTTTTACCTGCAGTTTCTCATTTAATCCTTACAGGAATGTTGTAAGAAGTAATTGAAATAATACAGGTTAACAGCGTTCAGCACAGAGCCCAGCCTGTAGTGAGTGCTAAACCAGAGTGATTATGCTATAAGTTCAGAGGAGAGTGCTCTTGTCCACCTTTATGTATGGACGTTTAAATCTCGTCTGTCAGGACTCCTGATGACAGAGCGTTGTTGCAGTTGCTAACTGTATCGGTAACAGTTTCAGCATTGATAGGCTTTGAGTTATTTGAAAGTACATTGAGTTGGCTCAGTTCAGGTGCTTTCAAATAATTCTTTCTATTCTGCTCTTACTCTCCTACCCACATATCAGAATACTAGTAGTGTTATGGGGAAATATGTAGGAAATAACTTTACAGGGAAAATATTCTGCTTTAAGCTCAATTGTTTATGCTTAATTATACAAGTAATACATGAAGATATATTCTTATAAAAAATTAAAACATAACAGAGATGACTAAATCTCCCTGGACCATCTTCCATCCATGTGTCCCTTTACCCAGCCGAGTCTCATTAGTGTGTATCCTTTCAGAGCATTTCCTGTGCGTTCATATAAAAATAATCTGTTTAAAAATTCTTTTGTATCCTTTTTTTTTTTAAACACAAAGGGTATCATTATACATGGGTTTTGCATCTTTTTTCATTCAGTAATGTCTTATAGGTCTTTGCATATAATTACTTGGATATCTTACTCCACTTAAAAAAAAAGTTGTATGATGTTCTTTAGTATTGCTATACAGTAATTTATTTATTCATTCCTCGATGGTCATTCAGGTTGTTCTTTTAGTAATATACACTGAAGTGACATCCTTATATGCTCCTCCTTAAACACATGTGTTTGTCCATAGGTTAGATACTTTATACTGTTATAGAGCTCTGGTACTTAATGATCAGCAACAAATTTCATTTACAACTGATTGCGCTAGCACTGGATAGTGACACCACAGTTGAGAACTGCTGGCCTAGAATACTGCTCTGCTACTGACTTAGTTGGAACTGTAGATATATCTCTTAATACGTCTTTCCATGATTCTCTTCAGTTAAAAAGAAAAAAAAAATGGTTTACCAGTTGTCTTCTCTGCTTCACATGTGGGAAGGATGAGGTTAGATAACAAATATATGCTATAAGAAGTCCAATATAAATCTGAATTCTACTAATTTATAATCTCAGAAGCAGGGACTATATTTTATTTATCTTTGCATGTTTAGAGCACATTACCAGGCTTATAGTGGGCAGTGTTTGTGGAATGGATCCCAGATATCAAGGTGAACCAAAAAGTAGATCACATTTATGAGAAAGTTCTAGGCCAGTAGAATTTTCTTAGATCTTTTACATTATCTAGAATCTGTACATTTTTCACTGAAAACTTTCCACCTTTTTAGCCTTATCTCACTTCCCTTCTACACTACAGCTATAATTCTTCAAATTTATTCTTTCATGGTCTTTCCCGAAATACAAACAGTAGTCAGTGATATCCTGCAAGACTTTTATAATTCATCTGTAATGGCTAAGTTCAAGCACTACATTCTTTGTGAAGTTTCTCCTACCTCTCCTTAATTCCTAAGTTTTAGGCACTTCCTCCTGATCTGCACTGCAGCTTATACACTGCTAAATGGCACAGAGTAAATGTTGCTGAATGAATGCATGCCCACCTCTGGGACTTGGTGGAATGTCACAGAACCAGGCAGGGATTGGAACTTCAGAGATAAATTATCTGAATCTGGAAAGTGAGAGGCATGTTGTTCTTGCTGACTTGTGGGATTCAGCACATATGGTGCAGAGGAAAGCAATTAGGATCATCCAGGATATGCCCGTGCCTACCCTACTTCTTCAGCCTCATCCTTTATCACACTTTCTCCCTGTTAGTCTCACTCCCTGCACTTTAACATTAACCAGCTACTTGTGGTTTCCCAAACTTGCCATACATTTAAACTCTTTTCCCAGACAACTACTTACGTTTGAAATATTCTTTCCCTCTTGCCTGACCATCTAGCGAACACATTTTTATCTTCCAAAACCCAGCTTAGGTGTTGCCTTCTTTATTTTATTTTTTTTTAAATTATAATCTTGTAATCATTTTGTTTTTCATGTCATCATTCTTCTTTTTTGAATTTTATTTTTTTTTATACAACAGGTTCTTATTAGTTATCCATTTTATACATATAAGTGTATATATGTCAATCCCAATCTCCCAATTCATCCCACCACCACCCCCCTCCCTGCCACTTTCCCCCCTTGGTGTCCATACATTTGTTCTCTACATCTGTGTCTCTATTTCTGCCTTGCAAACCAGTTCATCTGTACCATATTTCTAGGTTCCACATATATGCATTAGTATACGATATTTGTTTTTCTCTTTCTGACTTACTTCACTCTGTATGACAGTCTCTGGGTCCATCCACGTCTCTACAAATGACACAGTTTCGTTCCTTTTTATGGCAGAGTAATAGTCCATTGTATATATGTACCACATCTTCTTTATCCAGTCGTCTGTCGATGGGCATTTAGGTTGCTTCCATGTCCTGGCTATTGTAAATAGTGCTGCAGTGAACATTGGGGTGCGTGTGTCTTTCTGAATTATGGTTTTCTCTGGGTATATGCCCAGTAGTGGGATTGCTGGGTCATATGGTAGTTCTTTTTTTAGTTTTTTAAGGAACCTCCATACTGTTCTCCATAGCGGCTGTACCAATTTACATTCCCACCAACAGTGCAAGAGGGTTCCTTTTTCTCCACACCCTCTCCAGCATTTGTTGTTTCTAGATTTTCTGATGATGACCATTCTAACTGGTATGAGGTGATACCTCATTGTAGTTTTGATTTGCATTTCTCTGATAATTAGTGATGTTGAGCACTGTTTCATGTGCTTCTTGGCCATCTGTATGTCTTCTTTGGGGAAATGTCTATTTAGGTCTTCTGCCCATTTTTGGATTGGGTTGTTTGTTTTTTTAATGTTGAGCTGCATGAGCTGTTTATATATTTTGGAGATTAATCCTTTGTCCGTTGATTCGTTTGCAAATATTTTCTCGCATTCTGAGGGTTGTTTTTTCGTCTTGTTTGTAGTTTCCTTGGCTGTGCAAAAGCTTTTAAGTATCAATAGGTCCCATTTGTTTATTTTCGTTTTTATTTCCATTACTCTAGGAGGTGGATCAAAAAAGATCTTGCTGTGATTTATGTCAAAGAGTGTTCTTCCTATGTTTTCCTCTAAGAGTTTTATAGTGTCCAGTCTTACATTTAGGTCTCTAATCCATTTTGAGGTTATTTTTGTGTATGGTGTTATGGAGTGTTCTAATTTCATTGTTTTACATGTACCTGTCCAGTTTTCCCAGCACCACTTATTGAAGAGACTGTCTTTTCTCCATTGTATATCCTTGCCTCCTTTGTCATAGATTAATTGACCATAGGTGCGTGTGTTTATCTCTGGGCTTTCTATCCTGTTCCATTGATCTGTATTTCTGTTTTTGTGCCACTACCATATTGTCTTGATTACTGTAGCTTTGTAGTATAGTCTGAAGTCAGGGAGTCTGATTCCTGCAGCTCCATTTTTTTCCCTCAAGACTGCTTTGGCTATTCAGTGTCTTTTGTGTCTCCATACAAATTTTAAGATTTTTTGTTCTAGTTCCGTAAAAAATGCCATTGGTAATTTATAGGGATTGCATTGAATCTGTAGATTGCTTTGGGTAGTACAGTCATTTTCACAATGTTGATTCTTCCAGTGCATGAACATGGTATATCTCGCCATCTGTTTGTATCATCTTTAATTTCTTTCAGCAGTGTCTTATAGTTTTCTGCATACAGGTCTTTTGTCTCCTTAGGTAGGTTTATTCCTAGTTATTTTATTCTTTTTGTTGCAGTGGTAAATGGGAGTGTTTCCTTAATTTCTCTTTCAGATTTTTCATCATTTGTGTATGGGAATGCAAGAGATTTCTGTGCATTAATTTTGTATCCTGCAACTTTACCAAATTCATTGTTTAGCTCTAGTAGTTTTCTGGTTGCATATTTAGGATTCTCTGTGTATAGTATCATGTCATCTGCAAACAGTGACAGTTTTACTTCTTGTTTTCCAATTTGTATTCCTTTTTTTTCTTTTCCTCCTCTGATTGCCGTAGCTAGGACTTTCCAAAACCATGTTGAATAATAGTGGCAAGAGTGGACATCCTTGTCTTGTTCCTGATCTTAGAGGAAATACTTTCAGTTTTTCACCATTGAGAATGATGTTTGCTGTAGGTTTGTTATATATGGCCTTTATTATGTTGAGGTAGGTTCCCTCTATGCCCACTTTCTGGAGAGTTTTTGTCATAAGTGGGTGTTGAATTTTGTCAAAAGCTTTTTCTGCATCTTTTGAGATGATCATATGGTTTTTATTCTTCAGTTTGTTAATATGGTGTATCACATTGATTGATTTGTGTATATTGAAGAATCCTTGCGTCCCTAGGATAAATCCCACTTGATCATGGTGTATGATCCTTTTAATGTGTTGCTGGATTCTGTTTGCTAGTATTTTGTTGAGGATTTTTGCATCTATATTCATCAGTGATACTGGTCTGCAATTTTCTTTTTTTGTAGTATCTTTGTCTGGTTTTGGTATCAGGGTGATGGTGGCCTCATAGAATGAGTTTGGGAGTGTTCCTCCCTCTGCTCTATTTTGGAAGAGTTTGAGAAGGATAGGTGTTAGCCCTTCTCTAAATGTTTGATTTGAATTCGCCTGTGAAGCCATCTGGTCCTGGACGTTTGTTTGTTGGAAGATTTTTAATCACAGTCTCAATTTCGGTGCCTGTGATTGGTCTGTTTATATTTTCTGTTTCTTCCTGGTTCAGTCTTGGAAGGTTGCGCTTTTCTAAGAATTTGTCCATTTCTTCCAGGTTGTCCATTTTATTGGCATAGAGTTGCTTGTAGTAATCTCTCATGATCCTTTGTGTTTCTGCAGTGTCAGTTGTTACTTGTCCTGTTTCATTTCTGATTCTATTGATTTGAGTCCTCTCCCTCTTTTTCTTGATGAGTCTGGCTAATGGTTTATCAATTTTGTTTATCTTCTCAAAGAACCAGCTTTTCGTTTTCTTGATCTTTGCTATTATTTTCTTTGTTTCTATTTCATTTATTTCTGCTCTGAATTTTATGATTTCTTTCCTTCTGCTAACTTTGGGTTTTGTTTGTTCTTCTTTCTCTAGTTCCTTTAGGTGTAAGGTTAGGTTGTTTATTTGAGATTTTTCTTGTTTCTTGAGGTAGGCTTGTAAAGCTATAAACTTCCCTCTTAGAACTGCTTTTGCTGCATCCCATAGGTTTTTGGATCATCGCGTTTTTGTTGTCATTTGTCTCTAGGTATTTTTTGATTTCCTCTTTGATTTCTTCAGTGATTTCTTAGTTATTTAATAACATATTGTTTAGCCTCCATGTGTTTATGTTTTTTCCGTTTTTTTTTTCCCTGTGATTGATTTCTAATCTCATAGCATTGTGGTCAGAAAAGATGCTTGATATGATTTCAACTTTCTTAAATTTACTGAGGTTTGATCTGTGACCCAAGACGTGATCTATCCTGGAGAATGTTCCTTGTGCACTTGAGAAGAAAGTGTAATCTGCTGTTTTTGGATGGAATGTCGTATAAATGTCAATTAAATCTAGCTAATCTGTTGTGTCATTGAAAGCTTGTGTTTCCTTATTAATTTTCCATTTGGATGATCTGTCCATTGGTGTAAATGAGGTGTTAAAGTCCCCCACTATTATTGTGTTACTGTCGATTTCCTCTTTCATAGCTGTTAGCAGTTGCCTTATGTATTGAGGTGCTCCTATGTTGGGTGCTTATATATTTACAATTGTTATATCTTCTTTTTGGATTGATCCCTTGATCATTATGTATTGTCCTTCCTTGTCTCTTGTAACATTCTTTATTTTAAAGTCATTTTATCTGCTGTGAGTATTGCTATTCCAGCTTTCTTTTGATTTCCATTTGCATGGAATATCTTTTTCCATCCCCTCACTTTCAGTCTGTATATGTCCCTAGGTCTGAAGTGGTTCTCTTGTAGACAGCATATATATGGGTCTTGTTTTTGTATCCATTCAGCAAACCTGTGTCTTTTGGTTGGAGCATTTAATCCATTCACGTTTAAGGTAATTATCGATATGTATGTTCCTGTGACCATTTTCTTAATTGTTATGGGTTTGTTTTTGTAGGTCCTGTACTTCTCTTGTGTTTCCCACTTAGAGAAGTTCCTTTAGCATTTGTTGTAGAGCTGGTTTGGTGGTGCTGAATTCTCTTAGCTTTTGCTTGTCTGTAAAGCTTTTGATTTCTCCATTGAATCTGAATGAGATCCTTGCCGGGTAGAGTAATCTTGGTTGTAGGTTCTTCCCTTTCATCACTTTAAATATATCATGCCACTCCCTTCTGGCTTGTGGAGTTTCTGCTGAGGAATCAGCTGTTAATCTTATGGGAGTTCCCTTGTATGTTATTTGTCGTTTTTCCCTTGTTGCTTTCAGTAATTTTTCTTTGTCTTTAATTTTTGTCAATTTGGTTGCTCTGTGTCTCAGCGTGTTTCTCCTTGGGTTTATCCTGCCTGGGACTCTCTGCGCTTCCTGGACTTGGGTGGCTATTTCCTTTCCCATGTTAGGGAATTTTTCGACTATAATCTGTTCAAATATTTTCTCAGGTCCTTTCTCTCTCTCTTCTCCTTCTGGGACCCCTATAATGTGAATGTTGTTGCGTTTAATGTTGTCCCAGAGGTCTCTTAGGCTGTCTTCATTTCTTTTCATTCCTTTTTCTTTATTCTGTTCCGCGGCAGTTAATTTCACCATTCTGTCTTCCAGGTCACTTATCCATTCTTCTGCCTCAGTTATTCTGCTATTGGTTCCTTCTAGTGTATTTTTCATTTCAGTTATTGTATTGTTTATCTCTGTTTGTTTGTTCTTTAATTCTTCTAGGTGTTTGTTCTTTAATTCTTCTAGGTCTTTGTTAAACATTTCTTGCATCTTCTCGATCTTTGCCTCCATTCTTTTTCCGAGGTCCTGGATCATCTTCACTATCATTATTCTGAATTCTTTTTCTGGAAGGTTGCCTATCTCCCCTTCATTTAGTTGTTTTTATGGGGTTTCATCTTGTTCCTTCATCTGGTACATAGCCCTCTGCCTTTTCATCTTGTCCATCTTTCTGTGAATGTGGTTTTTGTTCCACGGGCTGCAGGATTGTAGTTCTTCTTGCTTCCGCTGTCTCGGTGTTGCCTTCTTTAATTAATCGTTGCCTTAAATCCTCCACTTCCCTCAGATTTGATGGGTCCCTTCTTTGTTTCCCATGTATACTGCAGCACAACTCAGTTACAATTCAGTTATTATATTTACTTGTTGATGTATTGTCTTCCCCTACTAAAATGTAAATTTCTTGAGTGGAGGCAACTGTGCTTCTATTAATTTTAATATTTTCAGCACCCATTATCATATAGAGTGAGTAGTAGACACTCAACAAATGTTTATTGAGTAAGCAAAATATGTATACTATATAGTACATATGCAAGTATAATATATAACAATAATACATTAGAAAACGTGTCATTTCATAAATCAGAATGTTAAGTAGATGATCACTTTCATATATTTTTGCAGTTCATACTTCTTATTATGGAAGTCTCTAGATTTATGGATAAGTATGGTATAATGAGATTTCTGGTTCTTTATTCAACTATTTTATACAATTAAAAATATTGAGTATTCTCTAAAGGTATCTATAATTGGAGAATTGTGAAATAGATTTATATGTAATAAATCTGCTGAGATAGAAGTTTCTGTATAGTTTTGAGATTATTCTTGACCATCTAATATAAAATTCATTCCCCATAACTATAACAAGATTAATAGCCAACTTTTCAACAGTTTTGTAGTGTTAGATTTGAAAGGCTGGCACGTAACAAAAAACAAAATTATTTTATTTTAGAGAGTTGATTCAATTTAATATTGTTTCACTGTTTTAACCACTCATTTTAAATACATTATAATTTCTTTTGAAGATTCTGAATACTGTTATAGTAATAAAATCTTTCATTTAAATGTTTTCCTTTGCACATAGATCCTTATGTATTTTCTCCATTAGCAGGCTTAGCAGTCTCATGATTCACCACAGTTGTCAATTACCAATGAAGTGTATGTATATGATTTTTAAATTACTGATTTAACTATTTGTTAGTTATTAAAGGTTTTGGAGATTGAGAATAACTGTGCATTTATACTGTGTCTAACTCATGAAGTTAATCATCACACTCTCAGTGCCATAACACACACACATACCTAGCATCTGGCCAGCAGTCTATGCTGGGGAGAAGTCAGCTAAGGGCCATGACAGTAGAAAGAAGATGGGCAAAGTTAGATGAGATGAACAGAAAAAACAGGGGTCAAGGAAGGGGTTGAAACTGCATGGAGATCAGTTGGTGAAACTTCTTATAACTTTCTCTGAATCTTCATCTTAAAATGCCATTCTAGATTAATATTTTAACCAATTATTATAATTTTCACATATCACTGAGACTGTTAGTTCATTCCAAATGTTTATGGTTGATGTAAGATGTAAACTGGTTCTTTCAAGTGCTTTCATTTCCTTTTCTCCTCTTTTTTTCCCTTTTACCCATAAATAGGAGCTTATTATCATATCACATATTTATATCATGTTTTCTTTTAAAGATATTTGCATACAGGATGCATTAGCCAAAAATTACATTAAAAGGGGCACACTCAGAAGTAACTTTGTTTCCATCTTAAAGCCCTAATGTATTGAAAGATAATAATGGGGTATGAATTGGAAAATACACACAAGGTAGTTAGTTATATAATATGTTTTGATGGATTATAACCATTCTGCCTTAGATTTATTGCACTTTTCTTGATCCTTAGAAAATGGTAGCACTCACCACAAAACCACAATACATAAATTGCCAAGTGTGGCTGACTTGCACATTCCTTTTAGAGGAACTTATAACTGGTAAGCCTTTTAACCATAAGAAATGGTCAATGTTCAATGAACTTGAGGCAGTGTATTAAATGAGAAATTTGGGAAGTTTTTTTTTAAGAGGAGGTAATGTGGATCATTGTGTTACTTCAGTTATTAATATTTACTGTTTTTCTTTAGAAAATAAATTACTGTAGGCTTATAAAATTGAGAAATACATTTTCTGGTAACATAATCCTTTGTTCCCTTTAAGCTTTTAACTAACACTAAATCTCAACATGATAGGTAACTTAAAGTAAGTAGCATTTAGGTGACTAACTTGGTGTGTTTCTGTTATTTTATTTTTGCAAATATCTATGTAAAATGATTCAGTATTACAGCTGTTTTATGCTATAGTTTATGCTACAGGTGAATTATACTTATCCTGTTTTTAATTGTAAATGATGATAGTATTTGAATTTTAGATTTTTAATTGCCATAGCTATAATT
Source organism: Balaenoptera physalus (assembly GCF_965194825.1). Taxonomy (NCBI): domain Eukaryota; kingdom Metazoa; phylum Chordata; class Mammalia; order Artiodactyla; family Balaenopteridae; genus Balaenoptera; species Balaenoptera physalus. The sequence goes on along the minus strand of NC_138888.1, from coordinate 16,574,796 downwards.
CTTACATTTTAAATCTTAAGAAAATAATTTGATATTATAGAATTTGGGGGGCAGCAAGTTTGCTTTGCCTTAATAAAGATGTAATATCATGCTCCAAGAAATACAGTTCTAAAAATTTGCTGTTAAAATTAATTTTGAGATTTTTCATATTCAATTAATGACATTTGTAAATTCTTTTAAAGTTAATCAGATGTGAAGTGCATCAACTATTACCTACTTGGCATTTGATGAGATACTTACATACTACACCAATAATGAAAAAGGTATTTAAAATAGTGTATGTAATTAGGAAGGTAATACTTTTTTTTTTTTAAGTTGAATTCTGAAATCTTCATTGAGGCCAAAAAGTTTCAAAACTTGCTTTAACTTTAAAAAAGTTATAGCTAACTGACTGCACAGTCTGATCCTGTCAGCCAGTCCACAGAGAGACACAAGTTAAAGTTAGTAATAAGAAACTGTTAACATCATATTGACAACCTCATATGTTAAGTTGAAACATTCTACCTTCCAATTAGACATCCTGGGGAATTGAGTAACCGTTGTTGAGGTCAGGGGCTTTGCAGTACAAACAGTTCTGTTACAATTTGACATATGTGTTCCTAAAAAACACCATACTATGGAAAATAATACAGTCAAAAAATAAAAAAACAAAACCCTACAAGACTTACGGGAAACATGGAATTGGGGTACAACACTCAAAATGTCATCAGTGAACATTTAGAAAGACAGGAACCTTAAAAAACATGATAGTGTAGTTTTACACATGTTAAATGGCTAAGAAATATGTAAATACTTGTACAATATTTATACAAATAAATATTGTACTTTGCTTTTAAACCCTCCTGAAGTTTGCCTTGTAAAAGAAGTTTCCACATAGTTGTGGAAACTTGTTATTGTGAAGTGGTTGAAGAAGGGTTTTCTGAAATCACAAGGGAAGTTGAACACAAGTTGTGGATGGGTGTGACTGATTCCATGAAGATGCAGTGAGCTGAGGTAGCTGGCAGATGTTTGAGGTGTGTTCACATTCACATTTTGTGTATTCACATGCAGCTTGTTTCAGCTGAGTATGGTTTTCTGCATTCACCTAGTGTTTCTGGCAGATGAAATCACAGCAAAATTCATTTAGTGTTCAAATTGTTCCCTAACATATCAATTGCATTGAAACAAATTTACAGTTTCAAAACAAGTATTACAGCAGCACTGACATAGCCGAGGGTAAGGCAAACACTTTTAGTTTGGAGGGATAGCTACCATTTTTTATAGTAGTCTTTAATCTAGATGTATTCTGATCTGTATTTAGAGATTTATTGCAACAATATTTTTTGAACATCTACTACTTGCCTTACACTTTCTAAGTATTCAGGGTACAGCAGCAGTGAACAAGGTAGTCTCTCCACTTTGAAACTAACATTACTTGTGTAAAAATTTCTGTTTGTTGTCAAGGGTTAGTTTTAAGAGGTAAAATTGGATAGATGAATGGAAGAGGAAGTCTGGTAAAAAGAGTCTACTGGGCAGCAAGGCTTTTCTCTAACCTCTTAAATATATATACTTTTACAAGACAATTTCCTAGGGTTCTATCCAACTCAAGATTCCATTGTTTATAGAAAAAATTATCATTTCTGGAAGTCACTATGGAAATCAGTTAAATTTTAGGATGGTATATATGGTTAAAGTGGAAAGACCTCCTTCTTGTCCGTAAGCTAAAGGAGAATCCCAGTGCAGTTGAGAAGTGAATTTTAGTTTTATATATTTCATCCTATTTCTCTGTGATATTTCAGCATGAACTATATATTTTTTGTTATAATAATTAAATTTGTTCCAGCAAAACTCAACCATGTACAAACTGGGCAAAGATAAAGTATGTATACCAGTTTACATAATAATGCTAAACCGTTAGTGTTAACTCAAGATCTTCTATAATAAAGGCCACTGTACACTTGCAGCCTTCATTGGCCTTTCTCGTCTTCTCTTGTAGATACTCACCACCCCAAACTCCTTCTTCATAATTCCCTTTCCTCCTGTCCCTCCTTCTTTTAGCCAGACAGGTGACTGACTCATTGTCTCCAGAACCTGCCCAGTATTTGGTTGCCTTGCTTCATACTTTAACCTTCTTATTTAAGTACCCATGATTCAAGACCCTCCCACACCCTCCCTCAGCCCAGAGAGCCCTTTAAACACCTATAGCACAGTTTATATCACTTATCTGGCACTTATATGCAACCTAATATTTGGTTTTCAGGTAGCTTTATCTGAGTTACCCAATTAAAACAAATTATTTGTCCCATATACATGGGAAAGGAAGGCCTCAAAGGCTCAGTCAACTCCTTCAGTATTCTGCAGCCAGAGTGGCCTGCAGCTGTGTTTGCTAAGGTTTTGTTCCTTTGTACTTTGTGGAAATTCATGATATTTAGAATAAATAATTATTACTACTAGTGTTTGTAATTTCTGCTACAGGCGAGGCAAGTGTAATACCATTAATTTTCACTGTGTTATCACTAACCCTGTAAATTCTTGGAGTTTCCTTCATTTTACAAGGAAGAAATGATAGTGTTAATGGCTACCATTTACGTAAGCTATTTTATTTACTTGTTTGCTTGCTCTGTGTTCCTTTTTATTATCTTATGTGTATTACTCATTTAATTCTCAAAATCATGTGAGGTAGCTACTCTGTCATCACCATTTTGTAGGTGAAGAAACTGAGACACAGAGGAGTTTAATGATTTGCCCAAGAAGACACTGCAAGTAAGTGACAGATTAAATTTCATAAATAAATGAGCACAGATTATAGAATCCTAGAATTTATACTTAACCAGCCATTTAATTGTCTCATCTTATTAAATGAAACAATGCCCACTAATGTAGAAATTGACGGTGAAATATTTAGCAGTGTTATTTCTGTTTTTAATTATTAATATGTTCTTTCGCCAGAAAATTTTAGAAACAGATGGTTAAAGTAGAGTATTGTTTCTTGAAATTCTACTGCTTAGGAAAGTTTTAAGCTTATCTGAGAGCTACATTTAATTTATTCATTGATTTCTTTTTTTAATAAGACTTTAATAATGAAGGCCAACACTTTGTCAAGTTTAAATTACATAAATCTAAGTAGTTTATATAAGATACATTACCAGTTACTCCTTCTTTTTTATTTATTTTTTTATAAATTTATTTATTTATTTACTTATTTATTTATGGCTGCATTGGGTCTTCGTTGCTGTGCGCGGGCTTTCTCTAGTTGTGGTGAGCGGGGGCTACTCTTTGTTGTGGTGCACAGGCTTCTCACTGCGGTGGCTTCTCTTGTTGCAGAGCACAGGCTCTAGGCATGCGTGTTTCAGTAGTTGTGGCATGAGGGCTCAGTAGTTGTGGCTCGCAGGCTCTAGAGCACAGGCTCAGTAGTTGTGGCGCACAGGCTTAGTTGCTCTGTGGCATGTGGGATCTTCCTGGACCAGGGATCGAACCCATATCCCCTGCATTGGCAGGTGGATTCTTAACCACTGCACCACCAGGGAAGTCCACTCCTTTTTTTTTTAAAGTTGGATCTCTGGGAATTTTGCTTTGCTCCATCATTTATTTTGTATGGTACCTCCTGGACAGGAGCAGTCAACTTTAATCTTTTACATATTTGTATAGTCATAGTTTGGGGGTTTTGTTTGTTTTTTAATCTCTTATCAAGGTTTGTTTAAAAGTAATACATCTCATCTAAATCTATAATTTCAATAGTAGAATAGTAGTGTTTACCCCTATCCCCTCCCCTCTCATCTCTCCCCATTTCTCCTGGGGTTAGAATTGCGAGACCTTTGCTGTTTTCTCGGACTTGATGGAAAGCCAACTTCTGGTCACATATGGTTAATATTCTACAGTTTTTTCATTAACAACACACACACTTTTCTTACCAAAATGCTAGTAGGGGAGGGACCTTGGCGATAGAATCCACCCCTCATAATAGATTAGGTGGCTAGGCTAACAGTATTTACAGGAAAAAGTAATATAAATACTGAATATGGATTGAAGCAAAAAATTGTGAAATAAGTATTGGGCAGATGGACATAGGAGTGAAGAAGCATGGTTATGTTCTGGGATGGGAACTAAGTTATAAAGCTAACTCTTCATTTCCCACAGTAGGAAATCCATAGAAAATGTATAAAATTGAAAAATCAAGAAATAGCCCTATAATCATCTTTGTAGGAATGTGGAGAAACAGCTCAGTGTTGACAGTGGAATATGGAATAAGATAAAAGTGGAGCGGCATGAGACAGGGAAATTGCTGGTTTCTCGATAAACTTTGTAGTACTATTTGGCTTTTAAAAAACTATGTACGTGTTTTCTTCTTTAAATTTTTATTTAATTTTTCATTATAGGGTATGCCCTTAAAATAGTTCCAGAACAAAAAGTTAAGATATTTTAAAATCAATTTTTGTATATAATGTTTAGTGTTTGGGCTAGAAGAAATGTTGGCCTTTAGGGAAAAAATTAATAATGACTGTATAATGTTTTATACATAGTATAACCAAGAATATTTTTCTTTGAGTGTTCTTAAATTATATGGTAGGATTGTCTCATCTATGCTCAGATTTTAGTTAATGCCAGCACCATAGATGCCTCTCAAATGTTTATCTGCAGCCTAGACCTCTCCTCTGAGCTCCAGGTCCATATATCCCAACTCCCTCTGTGATATCACTGTTTTGAGGTTTTAAAGGTACCCTAGACTCAGTATGTTCAAAACTAAACTTAGAATCTACCCCTTTGTTTTCTTGGACCTTTTCTGTTGTTCCCCAGTTTATAGATGGGACCACCATCTGAGCAAATAAGAAAGCAACCTTTATACCTCCTTCTTTACCCCAATATCTAATCCATCTCAAAGTTCTATTAAATTTTACTTCCTAAATATCCCTGAAGATTTTCCTTCTACTCACTGTCCATTGCTATCTCTGCAGTTACAAGCTATTAACCTTTTCATGGCTGACTACAGCATTTTTCTAACTGGTCTTCTCATACATTCTTTTGCCCCTTTTCTCTGTACTATAGCCATTCTTCATACATACAGGATTTCTTGATCATGTCACCTTTCCTGCCTCTGAGCTTAAATCTTTCAGTGGCTTCCCATTACCCTGAAGCTAAAACCTCCAAATTTTAATGGCCCAAAAGGCACTTCACGATGTGGCCCCTACCTTTTTCTTGCTGCTGCTCTCTATAGTTTTTCCTCATGTACTCCCTTCCAGTCTGTTTTTGAATGATGTGAAAGGGATGAAAAAGATTACTGTGTCAGCAACAAGGTAGACTGAGAGAGCAGGCAGCAGATCTGGTAGCAGGAGGCAGACAGAAGATAAAATAGTGGACAAGTTAAAACAGTTACCTAAATTATGAGCTTGTTTTGATGTGCCTTTAATCCAGGAATGTCTGTGACCTGGAGAGCAAGGGTATAGACTCTAATACTTGTATCTCCAACATGGTATCTGCTGCATACTAGGCACTCCTTAAATTCGTGGGTTGTGGATGATGATGATAGGCCAATTTTAAATATCCAGTTACCTCATAAATGCTCAAATTTTGATCAGACCTATAAGTCCTTTTGCTTTGCTTTATCGTTGTTTTTTAATCTGAAGACTGTGGTCTCTTCTTGTGAGTACAGTTAAACCGTTATTTGTGTTATACTCTTACAGTCCTGGAAGAATTCACAACGGTAAACAATAGTGAAAATGAAGACTTGATAATTATCATAACATGAAGTCTGAGTGAGCCATTAACCGATACTTAGTACTCTGCACTGTCATAATATTGAGAGGTCAGAAATAAATTGCTTACATACTCTAAGAAAGGAAAGAACATGGCACATTTTGTAAATCTTGCCAGTATATTTACGGTTGGGTTTTGTAGTACTGTGTATACTCTGCTACTATTTAGAATCCTTAAGAAATTATTCCTCCTAGATCATTTGAGCTGGTGGCAGGTTAGGTGCCAAAATTTTGCACCTACTGTTAGAAGCATACCTATAAAGTATGATTTCTTTATTTTCTCAGAAGAGCAGTCATTTTGCATCTTAACCATAGAAAACATATTTCTATTTATTATTAGAAATAATTTTCCAGATTAAGTTGTAAAGTATTTCTTGGTTTTCCTTTCATAATTAAATAAATACCTGTTTGTTTCAGTAATGTGTTTAGTTGTAAAACTTATTCACTCACCCACAAAGGCTACATTTAAAAATAGTTATCTTGCCTTGTCCTTAAAGTTTACTTTTGCTGGATGCAGAATGTGGGTTGATTGTTTATTTTCCCTTTCAGCACTTAAATTTTGTCATTTCAGTATCTTCTGGACTCCACTGTTTTTTATGAGAAGTCGGCATTCATTTGAATTGTTGTTTCCCTATATTTCATTTCTTTGGCTCCTTTCAAGATTTTCTTTTTCTTTGATTTTCAGCACTTCTACTGTTAGGCTGCTGTGTGGTTTTCTTTGGCTTTTCCTGTTGAGGGTTTGCTGATCTTCTTGATCAAGATCTTTTTGTTTGTTTGTTGTTTTTAAAACAGGCTCTGGCCAGTTTTATTATAGAAAAATTTTGCATGATTTACTTTTCACCAATCTATTTTGGCATGCTTCTAATGATATCAGAATCACCTGGATCATTGATAGCCATTGTGCATATTCTTTGGTATTTCCCACACGCTGTACCCAATTCAACATTATTGCCACTGTAGACGGATACCAGTTTTGGCCAACATGGCATAATACTCTGTTTCAGATTTCCTCAACCTGAGCAGTTGTTGGTGAGGATGACAGGTTTCACTTTGCCTTGTCTTATTTTCAGAGCCTGCATGTACCCCAGCATGTACTTTCCACTTTTCATAAGGAGTTGGAATCTTGAGTTGATCTGGAGTCTAGAGTTGATTGACTTAGGCAACTTTTTTGTCTTCTTTATGACCACCACCTTCCTGCCTTAGGTGCAGGATGGCGCCCAACCAAGAGCAACCTCCAAGATGGCCGGGGAACCAGTCAAGATCTTCTTGATGTGTAAATTTATATCATTTACTAACTTGGGGAAATTTTTAGCCACTGTTTCATTAAATACTTTTTTCTACCCCATTCTCTCTCCCCTTTTCTTCTGGGTTTCCACTTACAGGTATATTATATTAGAGTTATTGATTCTTTCTCACAGGTCCCTGAGGGTCTGTTCGTCTCCCTACCTCAACCATTCTTCTTTTCCTCCACTCTTCAGGTTAGAATGATTTCTATTGCTTTGTCTTCAAGTTCACTGACTCTTTCTTCTGTCATTTCTGATCTGTGGTTAAATCTAGCCAGTGAATTTTTTTATTTCAGAAATTTTTCACTTCTTGAATTTGCATTTTTTTAATAGTTTCTTTTTTCTTTTTTTTTTTTTTTGGCTGAGAAATCCAAGTATATTTGCCTTTACATTCTTGAACATAGTTAAAATAGCTGCTTTAAAATCCTTATGTGCTAATTCTAGCATCTGGGTCATCTTGGGCTTGGTCTCCCTTAGTTGCCTTTCTCTTGAGAATGGGTCACTTTTTCCTCTTTCTTATGTGTAATAATTTTTTTTTTAACATCTTTATTGACGTATAATTGCCTTACAATGGTGTGTTAGCTTCTGCTTTATAACAAAGTGAATCAGTTATACACATAAAATATGTTCCCATATCTCTTCCCTCTTGCATCTCCCTCCCTCCCACCCTCCCCATCCCACCCCTCTAGGTGGTCACAAAGCACCAAGCTGATCTCCCTGTGCTATGTGGCTGCTTCCCACTAGCTATCTATTTTACATTTGGTAGTGTATATATGTCCATGACACTCTCTTACCCTGTCACATCTCACCCCACCCCCTCCCCATATCCTCAAGTCCATTCTCTAGTAGGTCTGTGTCCTTATTCCCATCTTGCCACTAGGTTCTTCATGGCTTTTTTTTTTTTTTTCCTTAGATTCCGTATATATGTGTTAGCATACTGTATTTGTTTTTCTCTTTTTGACTTACTTCACTCTGTATGACTGACTCTAACTCCATCCACCTCATTACAAATACCTCCATTTCATTTCTTTTTATGGCTGAGTAATATTCCATTGTATATATGTGCCACATCTTCTTTATCCATTCATCTGTCGATGGACATTTAGGTTGCTTCCATGTCCTGGCTATTGTAAATAGAGCTGCAGTGAACATTTTGGTACATGACTCTTTTTGAACTATGGTTTTCTCAGGGTATATGCCCAGTAGTGGGATTGCTGGGTCGTATGGTAGTTCTATTTGTAGTTTTTTAAGGAACCTCCATACTGTTCTCCATAGTGGCTGTATCAATTTACATTCCCACCAACAGTGCAAGAGTGTTCCCTTTCCTCCACACCCTCTCCAGCATTTATTGTTTCTAGATTTTTTGATGATGGCCATTCTGACCGGTGTGAGATGATATCTCATTGTAGTTTTGATTTGCATTTCTCTAATGATTAATGATGTTGAGCATTCTTTCATGTGTCTGTAGGCCATCGTATATCTTCTTTGGAGAAATGTCTATTTAGGTCTTCTGCCCATTTTTGGATTGGATTGTTCGTTTTTTTGTTATTGAGCTGCATGAGCTGCTTGTAAATCTTGGAGATTAATCCTTTGTCAGTTGCTTCATTTGCAAATATTTTCTCCCATTCTGAGGGTTGTCTTTTGGTCTTGTTTATGGTTTCCTTTGCTGTGCAAAAGCTTTTAAGTTTCATTAGGTCCCATTTGTTTATTTGTGTTCTTATTTCCATTTCTCTGGGAGCTGGGTCAAAAAGAATCTTGCTGTGATGTACGTCATAGAGTGTTCTGCCTATGTTTTCCTCTAAGAGTTTGATAGTGTCTGGCCTTACATTTAGGTCTTTAATCCATTTTGAGTTTATTTTTGTGCATGGTGTCAGGGAGTGTTCTAATTTCATATTTTTACATGTATCTGTCCAATTTTCCCAGCACCACTTATTGAAGAGGCTGTCTTTTCTCCACTGTATATTCTTGCCTCCTTTATCAAAGATAAGGTGACCATATGTGTGTGGGTTTATCTCTGGGTTTTCTATCCTGTTCCATTGATCTATATTTCTGTTTTTGTGCCAGTACCAAACTGTCTTGATTACTGTAGCTTTGTAATATAGTCTGAAGTCAGGGAGCCTGATTCCCCCAGCTCCATTTTTCATTCTCAAGATTGCTTTGGCTATTCGGGGTCTTTTGTGTTTCCATACAAATTGTGAAATTTTTTGTTCTAGTTCTGTGAAAAATGCCAGTGGTAGTTTGATAGGGATTGCATTGAATCTGTAGATTGCTTTGGGTAGTAGAGTCATTTTCACAATGTTGATTCTTCCAATTCAGGAACATGGTATATCTCTCCATCTATTTGTATCATCTTTAATTTCTTTCATCAGTGTCTTATAATTTTCTGCATACAGGTCTTTTGTCTCCTTAGGTAGGTTTATTCCTAGATATTTTATTCTTTTTGTTGCAGTGTGTAATAATTTTAGTTTATAACTTGGACAGTGTGAATGACACATTGTAGAGACTCTGGAGTCTACTGTGTTCCTCTAGTGGGTATTGATGTTTTGTTGGTGGTTTGCTTCCTTACTTGTTTGTTTCAGTAGGCAGTTAACTTGGCTGAAATCAAACTTCAAACTGAAATGTCAGTTCTGTTATTTTAGCCTTAGCCTGGCCATTTGGAATCTCTCACGTATGTGTAGTTTGGGGATCAGAGATACGTGCAGAATTTATACACAGAATTTGGTGCTTCTCTCCTTTCTATGATTTACTGGCTAGATTTTCAGCTGTTGTGGTCATGCCACAACATGACCTATCCTTTGGTTCATTAAGTGAGTAAGACTACAGATTTACTTGTTTGGGTTTTAGCTGAGCAAACCAACTGAGGCCTGCTCTCTGGCTAAAAGCCATTTAAAAAATGGAAAATCACCCTGTGCTGTCCACTTCTTCTACGTACTGACTTCCTTCACCTCCCCACCCCCAGCACCACCACTCTCCCTTTGCTGTTTCTGCCTTCAATATTTTTATATGTTGTCTAGTTATAGGAGTTGCTCATGAGAGAATTCATCCAGTAGGAGCTACTTAGGCATTACAGGAAGTGGAATCCCTAAAATACAGTTGTACGTTTGAACAATATTCTTGTTAGTGTACTTGATAGTCTTTATTAGAAAAGCAAGCAAGTGTGATAAGAGTTTTTCAAAGAACTTTAGAAATTTCTGTATATGTTTTAACAATAGAATAAGTTGAAATTTATTTTCATGATTCATCCACTTTTAAATAAGAAAAGTTGTCCTGAATTAGACTGAGAATTTATTTATTTGCCTCTCCCTCAAATTATGTATATAAATTTCCAATCTAGATTATTTGAAATGCATTTTAGAAGCAAAAAATATGAAGAAACCATCCAGTAAAACCTTTATTTCATCCAACAAATGTTACATCTTTGACTGAGATCCTGGGGATACAGCAGTGAACTTCAAAGTTCTTAATCCTGTGGAGCTAACGCTTTAGGGATAGGCAATGGGTAGGTAGGTATGTCAGATATTGATAAATGCTATGAAGTAAAAGCAAGGTATGAGGATGTGATAGGGAGGGAAGGGAAACAAGTGTGGCATTATTTTAGATAGAGAGATTGGTCAAGGAAGCAGTCTCTGAGGAAGTGACATTTGATCAGAGGTGTTAATGAAGTAAGAGAGAGAGCCATGCAAGTATCTGAGTGAAAAGTGTTCCAGGCAGAAGGAGCAACGAGTCTAAAAGCCCTAAGGGAGGAATGAGATTGGCTTCTCTTTGGAAAGTAACCAGCGTGAGGGAACTTAGTTTGGAACTGAGGGAATAAAGATGGTGGTAGGAGACAAAGTCCCACGGGTGGTAGTTAGCCAGGGGCCTTGTGTAGGATTTTGCGCCAGGGAAATGATTGTTCTGATTTACTTTTCACAAAGATCACTCTGTTCAAAAGAGTGGGAGGTGGGGGTAGAGCAAAGAGTTAAGGCAGGGAGGAGACCAGTTAGGAGACCTTCGCAGTAGTAGTCTAGGTGAACTATGATGGTGGCTTGGACAAGAGCAGTAATAGAGGTGGGGAGAAGTGGTCAGATTCAGAATATTCTTTTGCAGATAACAGCCAACAAAACTTTATAATGGATTAGATATGGCATGTGAGAAGGACCAACTGAATGACTGGTGGTACCATCTCTCTTTCACGGAGGTGAAAGAGACTGGGAAAGATTTGGTTTGGATGGGGGAAAATTGAGAGTTCAATTTTGGACATAGTAAGTTTGAAGTGAATTTTAGATATCCAGAAGGATATGTGAGGCAGGCAGCTGGTTATATTAGTCTGGAACTCAAGGGAGAGAGAGCTCCCTTGGAGTTGGACATAACAGATTTGCAAAGCCTCTCTTTAAAGTAGTGTGTTTGGATGAGATTACCTTGAAGAGGAATGTAGGTGTAATTGAAAAGAAACCCTGGATCTGAACTCCATAACTCCCCAACATTTAGATGTTCCGAAAGGGAAGAGGATCTGACAAAGAAGACTGAGAAGGAGCTGCTAGTGGCTAGGAGGAAATCCAGAAGAGTATAAATCTCAGAAGCCAAGTGAAGAAATTGTTTAAAGAATGAGGGAGTGGTTGACTAGTTCATAAGCTACAGAGAGGTCTGGTGAGATGAGGCCTGAGGAGTGACTGTTAAGTTTGACAACCTGAAGATCCAGGACAGCTTTGATAAGTGTAGTTTCAGTGGAGAAAAACTATGAAAACCTGACTGGGGTAGATTTAAAAGTGATAAGAGGAAGGAAATGAAGACAAAGTATAAACCACCCTTTCAAGGAGTTCAGCCCAAAAGAGGGAATGGGCAGATAAATGAGCTGATAGCTGGAGTGAAGTCAAGGAGGCTTTCTCAAGATGAGCAGTACTGTAGCCTGTTTATTGCCCCTTATTGTTGTGTTTAAATATCTTTACTAATTTCCAGTACTTTCCTTTTCTCCTGCAACCCATTTCTAGAAACACTACATTGAGTGCTAAAAATTGTGTGTGTGTGTGTGTGTGTGTGTGTGTGTTTTAGAAATAGATTTGAGAAATGTGTGATGCAAATAACTTGGTTTGGCAGTGCTTTTACCTATGAGATGTAACTAAGCTGAAGTCACACAGACAAACGAATAAAGGAAAAATTAACCAAATGATAATAAAAAGCTTGAGAGTCTTTACCAAACATGATATCTCAATGAGCTTTTATTGTGTTGAGGATTCGGGAGTCCTGTCATAACTAAATTTACTCAAAAGTGTTTTAATATCTACTGTTATGCTGAAAACTGTCTACAAAGCGCTAGGTGTGTAATAATGGACAAAAGAGACCTAATTACTATATTCATAGAGTTTACAGACTTATATTTAAGCTTATGGAAAAGAGAAATACTACAGATAAGAAATTTGTTTTAAAGAGATTGTCTTATTGTCAAATTTATACTAAAATGAAATGTATTTTAATTATTATGCAAATGGAATGATTTTAAATATTTTAATATGTTATTTAGGTTTAATATACTTTATACTATTTATATCCCAAAGAGGCTTTCAAGATTAAACACGGTTTACATTAGGAATATTAGGAATATAAATAAGTTAGGTAATTCTCAACTTGGGCCATACGTTAGAATCACTTGGGGAGCTTTTAAATATCCATACACTCATGCTGCTCCCAACCAATTAAATCAGAACCTCTGGGCTTGGGGCCCAAGCATTAGTATTTTTAAAATACTGATTTTATAGAAACGGAGGGAATAAAATGCTGCTAAGCCCCTGAGAATGAATTGATTACACATTTAAAGATTAAGTATATCTGAAAATTAAGGCAAAATATCAAATGTTTTGATTTACAGATCAGTTTTAGACAAAGCAGGCAAAGCTATTTGTAGGACCAAACTTTTTCAGGATCCAAACTTTAAAAATTTTAAGTAGAATAAACAAGATTACTTACTTTAGGCTGTCCTCTGATCATTAAGAAAAAAATCAGTAAAGTTACTCAGTTTTCCCTTTTAAAACAACCTTGACAGTTTCTTATTTGAATGCCTTTTGGTACAGCCATTATAAAGCATTTTTCAGTTTTCCCTTTTAAAACAACCTTGACAGTTTCATTTGAATGCCTTTTGGCACAGCCATTATAAAGCATACAAATACATAGGAATTAGAACATTTTAAAGTTTGCCATCAGTAGTTATAAACTGAAAAGACAGTATAACTATATGGGAAGCATTATAGGACTAAATAATATTTTTATAGTTTATATTAAATGTTAGGTACTAAAGCACATACCCTTTTGTATTGAAATTTTAAATCCACAACAATATTCATTCTATAACAGTTCTCATTAAAGTTTTTTTTCTTTCTTTCACAGAAGATGCTTGGACAGAAGAGATGAGTACTGTTTCCACTAAGGCCTAGAATTGCCTACTGTACAAATAGTCCTGATCAGGCAATATACGAATGGCCCAAGGAAGCCACCAAATTGATTTTCAGGTTTTACATGACCTGCGACAAAAATTCCCTGAAGTACCTGAAGTTGTTGTATCCAGGTGCATGTTACAGGTCAGTGTTCAATGATTTCTGAATTTATTAATACAAACTTGGTATTTTTTTAAACACTGAAAGAAAACTCTTTTATCTTCTTTGGCATTAGTGTGCTATGATGGAGAGATGAGCTTTGGTGTCTGATAGTCATGTGGCCTTTAGCAAGTTATTGGGCTCTCTGTACCCCATCTGTCATATGGATAATACCTACCTTGTAAAGTAGATATGAGGATTAAATGAGATCTCAATATAAAGCATTGATACATGGTCCACACTTACTATGAACTTGCTTCACTCCCCCCTTTCCCCATTTTGCCAGAACTTTTAAAAATTCCAGGTCTTCATATGAAAGTGAGAAAATCATTAAATAAGGAATCAGGAAACTTGGGATCTAATCCTAAATGGGCACCCTAAACATATTTGACAAGTAATATACCTTCTTTTGTACTTTAGTTTTCTTATCTGTAAAATGAGGAAATTTGACTAGACAATGCCTGAAGTCCCAATTCTAAAGAAAAAAAAAGTTTCTTTTTATATCTTTTAATTTAATCTGTAAGTTTTCCAATTAATACCACTATCTAATAAATTTTTACATTTTTCTTAGTATGTACAATTTTAGAAATCCGTAATTCTAAATATTTAGTGATAGTGTACCTTCTCATTTGATTAAACTGGAAATCTTTCTATCAAGAACTATTTTTCAGCTTGTTAAAATGGAGATATAAAAAAGTGATTTGGTTTCAGACATATTTATTCTTGATGAATGATTTTTAAAGTTTGAAATTATATGAAACTTTAAAGGCTCAATATCTGTACTTGATATCAAGTGACTACATTTTGTTCACACCCTATCATCTTTTATCTATACATTTAATTGGTCTACCCACCTTTAGTCTAACCCAGCTTTGGTCTCTCCTATCTATCGTCCTCACTTCTGCTAAAAATGTCTTTTTAAATGCAGATTTTATTATATATTTACCTGTTTAAAAACCTCATGGTTGTTCCCCATACCCTTCAGAGTAAAGTTTATATATCTTGACTAGGACATACTAGGTCTGTGATCTAAAATACTGCCTTCTTCTGCGGCATGATCTCTTACCCAGTCCTTCCTCCCTCACACCCTATGCTATAATCATCCTCAACTGATTGGAATTCTCCAAACATGTCTGGCTCTTTCTGTGGTGTATTGTTTAAGAGCATATGTTTTGAGTTAATAATACTGTATTGTATATTTGAAATTTGCTAAAAGAACAAATCTTAAGTATGCTTACCACCAAAAAAGAAAGAAAGAAGCCAGGGTGGGGGGGTGGGGGGAAGGATGGAGGAAGGAAGGAAAGAAGAGTTGACTATGTGAAGTGGTGGATGTGTTTATTGTAGTAACCATTGCACAATGTATATGTATATTAAATCATCACATTGTATACCTTTAAAAAAAATCATGTACAACCAAAATATATACAATTTTTATTTATCAATCATACCTCAGTTAAAGCTAGGGGGAAATAAATTTAAAAATTTAAATAGTAACAAATAGTATATATTTTGCTGATAAAGAGACTTGAGTTCAAGATTTGACAGTTATTAGCAGCAATTGAATTAACCTTTCTGACCCTCATTTTCCTCAGGGGTACAATGGGAATAAAGAAAGTTCACAGAGAGTTAAATGTGATAATGCAGGAAAACAACTAGTAGGATACCTGATTCATAATGAGTGCTCAATAAATGTTAGCAACCAATACAAATAACAGTAATAATAGTGGAAGGCCCATAATGAATATTTGGTGAATGAATCAATAGCCCATATTTGTTGATATCGGATGTGCAGTGAAATGAAAGAGGAAAAAAGGGTAATAAAAATGGAGTCAGAAGCTCAAGAAAGTATGGGAAGGAGCAGAGATAGTGAGGGGAAGGTATCTTCCCCTAGAACTCAGGTACCTCTTCCTAATTTTTCAAATAGCATTTTCTGATAAGACTATACTGAGAATGTTCAGTGAGTCATTGAAAAATTCAAAAATACTATAGGTTCTTCAATAAGATTTGCTACTGAAAGAACTGTCCAGAACATGGAGGGGGAGGGGAGAGAGGGAGGAGAGAGAAACACTTACAGTATGATCTTTAGGATATATTAAGTTAAAAAAAAATGTAGAGCAGTATATATAGATGTATGTAAATACATCTATAAATAAATATTCACATGTGTGTATGTTTGCCCCTGTTTGCATAAGGAAATACTGGAAGAATTAAAAACAAAGTTAATAAAAGATGGTTACCCATGGTGGGCAAGGAGGAATAGGCCAGATGGGAGTGAGACTTCTCAGCATGTATCTTTTAATATTGTTTTGATCTTTGTAAATGAATTACCTAGTTTTTAAAAAAATAAAATAAGTAAACATGTTTTCAACTTTACCAAAAAATAGAAAATAGATGATTTAGAATTTCTTTTGGGCACCCAGTAGTATCAACCTTCACTGTGTTAATCTGGTTTTACAAAAACAAACCTCTGTATGACATGCTTCCCAATGCCCAACTCTTTTTAAATTGAGTTGCTAATCATTCGAATAATGTCCCTTTTAGCTGATAACAAAAATGTGACAAGCAAGGAATGCGGAGGGCTCCTCTGGGGATACAACTAAGGTGTAAGTTTTCCCAAATTTAGAGTTACTTTTAAACTGTAACGGCAAATAAGCTACCTCTAAATGTAGTATAAACACCTCTTATTTGGTGACAGCCTTTCTTCTGGGAGCCGCTCTCCCTTTCTCAGATGGGTAGGCTGTCTTTTCTCTGGAGAGATCCTCCCTATAATATACTGGTTCAGAACTTTTCTAGATGAAAAAAAAAGTATATAGAATATTGAAAATTAGTGGCTAAAGGATCATGTCACACTACCACTTTGTATACATGCTCTTAGGAGGAGAACAGAAATATCTATCCTCTGTTCTCTTCCTGACTTTGTTTACTGTTCAGCCCCCTCTTTTTGGAACTACTCACATCATTTCCTTGTGCTATGGAATTCTCTAAGATAGCTATGTTATCAGTGGATGTAATTCATATCTTTAAAATTTGGTAATTAAATCATAACTTAGAATAGTGTAAAAAAATATTGCATAGTTGACACTAATTTTTTTAACTGAAATTTTCACTAGTTTTTAATTCTTTTAGTATGATGATTAAATCTATAAATTTAAAATTGCTATTTCTTTTCAAAGTAATGTGTTGTGTTACTTACCATATCCTTAATTGAAGCCTTCTCAGGTGCCCTCCACCCATAATCCTTATTCATATTTCTATTGAAACACCTACCATTGTACATTATATTTATTTGCATACACATTAATCTCCTCCACTGGACTGGGAGATCCTTAAGAGCAGGGATTATATTCCTTTCTACATCCTAATGGGATGCTCAGTAAATATCGGTTGAAAGAGTGAATGAATCAGAGTTTGAGAAGGATGATTATAGTGTATACTTTGATATTGTCTGTAATGTCTCTGTGCAAGAAGCTTGGGGGGAAATGAAAGATGAACTGAAAATAATGATTCAGACTCTTTTGTGGTTTTGAAAAGAATGCAGATTTGTATTATACAAAAAAGAAGTGATTTTTCAACCTTTTAAAAACTCATCCCATCTCTTTTGATACACTTAAAGGGAGTCCTATACAGTTTCCCACTAAAAGTAGCCAGGGCTTCTTTGAGAAACAGCTGGTCCCAGGTCTGGGATAAGAAGTATACAAGATGATCTTAGACATCTTGTCATATTAGAAAGCAAGGAAGCTATGAAAGACTAATGGGCTCATGTCATACGTACACAGGAGCCAACTTGGAGTCATTCCCGCTAGGCTGAAGATAGGATATAATGCCCACAATCAGTTGACACATATCAAAATGTTAAAGATACAGGAGTTTATAATGATACTGAAAATAAGTGTCACCTTTGGAAGTTGCTAGGGCACCAATTCATTATTCTAAAAACCAGTAAAGAGAACTTATTTATCCTGCCTCTTCTGTGCAAAGAGTAAGTAAATAGTTAAAGAGATCAAGTTCTATGAGGAAGAATTGTAGCTAAAACATGATAAAGGAATCTTATATTTGGAATATCACCAATAGCACCATTTTGCAACCCCTAATGAGATAAGGTTTCTAAACGGTGATTATCATTGGCTGATAAAAATCATCAGCTGGATCAAGCTGTGACAACATCAGAACCTACCAATCAACCTTAAGATCACAAAAAGACAGGCAGATATATTATTGTGCCTCCTGTGTGATACACTATGAAATAAAGCCCATACAGGGTCTTGCTAACAATTTGTACATGAACCTGCGCACACCTCTAGTTGTACCTTCTAGTTCACAGTGAAATACAGAAAATATTGATACCACAGGGTGCAATCAGCTAATCCAGATGGGAAATCTGCTGGACAAATGATCATTTTTCAAAAAACAAATGGCTTAGAAAATTTGAGAAAGAGGGGAGGATTAATTATTATTATAAGAAACCTAAGAGGCATATCAACCAAATGAAATATGTGGACCTTGCTTAGATCCTGATTTAAACTAACTAAAAAGATACTTACGAGACAATCAAGGGACTTCAACACTATTTGGATATTATGCAATCTTAAGTGTTGATTATTTTAGGGTATGATAATGGCATTGTGGTTATGTTTTAAGATACATATTGAAGTATTTACAGATGGAAATGAAATAATGTCAGGCTTGATCTAGCTTGATGAAGGGAGCAGCTGGGGCGCACACATTGGATGAAGAAAGATTTGCCATATATTGATATTTTTAAAGATGGATGATGAATATAGGAGAGTTTGTCGTATTTACTCTCTATTTTCATACATGTTTAAAATTTTCTAAAATAAAATGTTTAATAAAAAGTACGTTTCCTTTTATCCTATTGTAGCCTTGTAAAATCCCTGTAAGTTCTTTTATGTTTTGCTGATAAGAAACTAATGTCTGTAGAGAGTAAAAAACCTAAGGGCACATGAGTTATGGCATAGCTGGGACTAGGACATATTAAATAGTGAGAGATTATAAAGAATTGAAAGGATTTTTGAGAGCTCAAGAGAATTAGAGAAGACGACTTTTTAAATAGCAGTACCAGCTTTTAAAAAGGAAGTGTGGGATTGGATTTAGTAGGGAATATACATTTTAATTTGGGAATGTCGGCAAAGGAGATGAGAAGAAGAGGTCTTTGTGAGCTTTGGCTTAGGAGGGAGAAGAATTTACTAAGAATAACAATAAACTTAGCTTGAAGCAAAAAGCACCAATTAAGTTTGGCAAAAGATAAGGTCTAACTATGATAAGGAGTAATCAATTGATAAAGATTGTGATGAATTTTTAAATTTTCTTTGAAAAACTAGTATATATCAATTCAGAGTTATGTGTAGGATAAAAGGATTTTTATAGCATGAGAGATTTGAAGTGTTGGTTTGGGGAAGGAAAAAAGTCAAACATTGCTCACTAATCTTTTCTTTCGTATCATCTGGTCAAACTGTGGACTACCATTTCTTTTTTTTTTTTTTTTTTTTTTTGGACTACCATTTCTTAACAAGACTTTGAGATGCCTTTTAGTTCCATTTTCTCTAATAAGATTTTATCTCATGTCAAACCACCTGTAGACATTTTAACTTGGCTATATTCATCCTCTTTATGTCTAAGACTGTCCCCTTTCTGTCAGGCTCTTTGTCTTCCAGTTCTCTTTGAATTCTCTTTCTCCCTTATAGCCAAATTGTGTTGACTGTTTATTTGTAGTCTTTCATAATTTGTTTCCACCATCAGTCATTATTTCATATCTTCTAACCGATCTTCTTGTCAAAAAGTTTTCCCTTTCCTCTTCATCTTAAGTATCAGTGGAGTTCTTTATCTTCCCCAAACACCCTTTGTGTCTTCACTTCTCTGTTAATGAATGTTCAGTGGCTCTCCCCATTGCCTGTATTAGAGCCCAAACTCTAGTATAACTCATTTTTAACAAGCCCCAATTATTTAATCCCAATCTGCTTTTCTAACAATTTGTTCCACAAAATTTCCAATACAAACCTTTAACTCCAGCCAGATCTGCTCCAGTCACCTTGTTTAGAACATACTTTTCCTTACTATCACATTTATGTCTGTCTTTAGTCATGCCATTCCCTTCACCAGGAATGCCTTTTTTCCTATCCAAGTCCTACATGTACTGTGAAACCCATGAGATTATACCTCCCTCATTAACACAGTCCTTTCTACAGTAGCCTATGGTATTAACTCTCTGTTGAACTTCAATACCACTTATTGTTTGACATATATTCATGTTTTAATCATGTTACCTTTTCATAAATCCATGGTTTGTCTCCCTAATTGAGTTGCAAGCTCTTCTAGGGAAAAGTCTGGTTTTATACATCATTTGAGTCTGCCACAGTCTCAAACAGAATGATGTACATATCGTAGGTGTTCAGTAAATATTTTTATGGATAATTTATAAGTAGTGGTTAGTTTCTTTTGAGAATTCTTTAGAAACAGTCTAATTGTTTTTTTGTTTTGTTTTGTTTTTCATTTCTCTGGAGTAGAATTATATGATGCTGTCTAAAGGCAAAGATGTGAACTCAGTTACTCTGGAGGCTACCTTGACCTTACATTACATATGTATATGTATGTGGTTTGTTTGTTTTTAACACAAGAGGAAGCACATAAGGAACTGTAATGCCTTTGTTATGAATTTTAGAACTTTTTAATTTAAATACCACAAATAATAGTTTTTAAAAGGTCATTGGTTTAAAAGAATTACATAGCACATGAATATGCAAAATATTAATTATACAGTATTACATGCTTAAGTTAAATGCTTATATTTTGTTCAAAATTCAAACTGCATTTTTAATTAAGTTGTAATTTTACTATATTTGCATGTATCCATTTTACTATAAAATAACTCCTAAAACAGAATAATGACTTGGTTCACTTTTAGCTATTGCTAGTTAGAGAACTTTTCCATTACATTAGTAGTGAGGATTTTTAATTCAACTATTTGCATAAATATTAGTTCTTCTCAAGTAAAAGAGCTCAAGTGTATCTGTTATAATTGTATTAACTAATCTCTTGTTAATCGTGTAATATTTTAGTAGTGATGAGAGTATATGCGTTGGCTTCTGGTTGTTAACACAAGCTGTTTTTATTTTGTTTTATAGAATAATAATAACCTGGATGCCTGCTGTGCAGTTCTCTCTCAAGAGAGTACAAGGTATCTTTACGGTGAAGGAGACTTGAATTTTTCGGATGATTCTGGAATTTCTGGTCTACGCAATCACATGACTTCTCTCAACTTGGACTTGCAGTCACAGAATGTTTACCACCATGGAAGAGAAGGAAATAGAATGAATGGAAGTAGGACTCTAACGCACAGCATTAGTGATGGACAACTTCAAGGTGGTCAGTCCAATAATGAACTGTTTCAGCAGGAGCCACAGACAGCACCAGCTCAAGTTCCTCAAGGCTTTAATGTTTTTGGAATGTCCAGTACATCTGGTGCTTCAAATTCAGCACCACATCTTGGATTTCACTTAGGCAGCAAAGGAACATCTAACCTTTCTCAACAAACTCCAAGATTTAATCCCATTATGGTAACTTTAGCCCCAAATATCCAGACTGGTCGTAATACTCCTACATCTTTGCACATACATGGTGTACCTCCACCTGTACTTAACAGTCCACAGGGAAATTCTATCTATATTAGGCCCTACATTACAACTCCTAGTGGTACAACTCGACAGACACAACAGCATTCTGGCTGGGTATCTCAGTTTAATCCCATGAACCCTCAACAAGTTTATCAACCTTCACAAGCTGGTCCCTGGACTACATATCCTGCATCTAATCCTCTGCCACATACCTCAGCCCAGCAGCCAAATCAGCAAGGCCACCAGACCTCTCATGTCTACATGCCCATCAGTTCACCTACTACTCCACAACCACCAACAATTCATTCGTCTGGTAGCTCACAGTCTTCTACCCATAGCCAATATAACATTCAGAATATTTCAACAGGACCTCGGAAAAACCAGATTGAAATCAAACTTGAACCCCCGCAAAGAAGCAGTTCTTCGAAACTGCGTTCTTCTGGACCTCGAACCTCCAGCAGTTCCTCTTCGGTCAACAGCCAGACCTTAAACAGAAATCAGCCCACTGTTTACATAGCTGCCAGTCCCCCAAATACCGATGAGGTGATGTCCCGTAGTCAACCTAAGGTCTATATTTCAGCTAATGCCACCACAGGAGATGAGCAGGTCATGCGGAATCAGCCCACTCTCTTCATATCCACAAACTCTGGAGCATCTGCTGCCTCCAGGAATATGTCCGGGCAAGTGAGCATGGGGCCTGCCTTTATTCATCACCACCCTCCCAAAAGTCGAGCAATAGGCAATAACTCTGCAACTTCTCCTCGAGTGGTGGTCACTCAACCCAATACAAAATATACTTTCAAAATTACAGTTTCTCCCAATAAACCCCCTGCAGTTTCACCAGGGGTGGTGTCCCCTACCTTTGAACTTACAAATCTTCTGAACCATCCTGATCATTATGTAGAAACAGAGAATATTCAGCACCTCACGGACCCTGCTTTAGCACATGTGGATAGAATAAGTGAAGCACGGAAGTTGAGTATGGGATCTGATGATGCGGCCTACACACAAGGTAATAATAATATTGGCAATGGGATCATTTTCCATTCTGGGCTTAAGTGGTGTACATTTGGTTTCACTGCAGAAGTGGATATCACTATCATTTTATCTTTTAAATGTTGCCTGAAATAATGCTATCTTAAGAACCTTTGAGAGTATTCATATAAATTTTGAATATCAGTTTTATCTTATAACTTGAAGCTTGAATGATAGCCTTATCAGATCTTCAGAATAATCAACTCTTGATTTGTTTGTTTTCTTAATGTTTATAAACTTTCTTTTCAGTAACTCTGTCACCTGCAGTGATGCTGATTTTCCCTTTAAATTTTCTTCAAATAAAAATTCATAAAAACACATTTTAATAAGAGATTAGTGAACTTATATAGTAAATCTGCCTTCTTTGACCAGAAGAATTCTCTGTTCTTCATTTTTCTAATACAACATTATTTGTCTTATTTTATAACAAAGTCTAAATTGCTGTGAATTCTTGAATAACTCAAAGAGAAATTTGAATCCTATTCCTGATACTTGTTTCTTTCAGTCTCCCTTAAACATCAGTTAGTGCAACCTTTCTTTTTGTTTGGAATTGTGAATGAGAACATTAGTTTTAAATCTATCTCACTTGATTGTCCTTTTCTGGAATAGACTAGTTAATATTGGCGTAATACTAAATTATATCTATATTAATTCAATTAGAGATAATTTCTATCATACCACATTTTATCTGACCCCTTAAGTTATTTAATCTTCCTTAGGAAACTGTTAAATTCATTCAGATAAAAAAGGAGAGGATGCTTGTCTTGAATATTGATGCAGGTTTTGTAAATTAGCTGGAGTCCTTTAGAGTAAGGATGTATCTCAATCATCTTTATATCGCCAATGAATTGTTCCAAGTATTATAGATTGGAAAATACTACATCATCACCTCCATGCAGCATGTAGCCTCCTACTACTACTAGTACCACTTGTCCTTTTTAGAATTTCTAAAAGTAGTGATTTTACTGCTGAGTTTCTTAGAGGAGCCTGATTGTTTTGGTTTATTTTATGTTTTAAACAATTATATTCTAGTGATTCACAGCCCAAGCTAGGCTGTGGTGCTTTCAAATTCTATAATCAACTACAAAGCTTTCAAAACATAAAAATGCCCAGACTCAGTCCACACTTGCTCAATTAGAGCTTCTTAATGGTGAAGCCTGGGTGCACGTGGGCACGGGTGCTCGTGTGTGTGAAAGCTCCATGGGTGATTCTGATTTCACTGGAAACTGTGCTGAGACTTCATTTTCCATAGATCTGTGACTAAACTGGAACCATTTTTGTTTAGTTTCGGCAGTAAATTATTTTTAATGTAACAGTATTTTTTTCCACTGATACTTAATTCCTGTTCTTCCCCCAAAGTCCTTTCTTCTACTCTCCTTCCATCAAAATAGTAGATTTCCTATGTTTGGATAGTTACTGATTCTTAAATGGAGAGTAATTTTTTTCTTCCAGTTTTATTGCTATACAATTGACATATAGCATTGTATAAGTTTAAGGTGTACAACATAATGATTTGATTTACATATGTACATCATGAAATGATGACCACAGTAGGTTTACTGAGCATCCATCATCTCATATAGATACAATATTAAAGAAATAGATTTTAAAAATATTTTTTCCTTCTGATTGAGAACTCTTAGGATTTATTCTTTTTTTTAAATTTTTTTTTAATATTTATTTTTTTGGCTGCATCGTGTCTTAGTTGTGGCACGCGAGATCTTTCTTTGTGGTTCATGGGCTCTTTGTTGCGGCGTGCAGGCTTCTCTCTAGTTGTGGCGGGCAGGCTCCAGACCGCACAGGCTCAGTAGTTGTAGCGGGTGGGCTCAGTAGTTGTGGTGCGCGGGCTCCAGAGCGGGTGGGCTCCGTAGTTGCGGCATGTGGGCTTAGTGGCCCTGCGGCATGTGGGATCCTGGTTCCCCGACCAGGGATCGAACCCGCATCCCCTGCATTGTAAGGTGGATTCTTAACCACTGGAACACCAGGGAAGTCCCTCTTAGGATTTATGCCTAACAGCTTTCATTTACAACATACAACAGTGTTAATTATCTTTACTGTGTTGTGTATTACATCCCTAGTATTTATTTGTCTTGTAACTAGAAGTTTGTACCTTTGACGGCTTTCATCTAATTCCGCCCCCCCCACCTCTGATAGCCACAAATCTGATGTCTCTTTGTTTGTTTTTGAAGTATAATTGACCTACAACACTGTATTAGTTCCTGGTACACATCATAGTGACTCAATATTTCTGTACATTTCCAAGTGATCATGATGATTAGTTGTCATCTGTCACCATACAAAAATATTACATAATTATTGACTATATTGCCCATGCTGTACATTTTATGCTTGTGACTCAAAATTTCATAACTGAAAGTTTATACCTCTTAATCTCCCTCACCTGTGTCTCTCCTCCTCCCACCACCACCCCCCAGAGAGTAATTTTTTTTATGAAGATAACTTGATAAGGGGAATTTTTGCTTAAAGTAGATGTGAGATATTCGTATACTAACTGGAGTGTGAAAATAAAGTGTTGCTTATATGTGCTAACTCCAACTTCTCTCCCATTCTCTCCTGAGTCTTCTCTAGTCAGGGTTTTTCCCACTGCAGTCAGCCACAACTGCTCCTGTCAAGGTCATCAGTGACAGCATCATTACTAAACCCAGTAGTCTTTCAGCCCTTGTCTTCCTTGATCTGTATCAGTAGCGTTTGCCACAGTCAAGCACCTTCTTCTCTGTGAAACATTTTGTTCATTTGACTTACTATATGATAATACACTAGGATTCCACCTCTCCTTTTATTCTTTGGTGGTTCTCCCTCATCTCTCTGACCTTTCACCTCTTTGTTCTTCCACTTCTTTGTTCAAAGAAGTGAGATCAAAGCCTCAAAGTTCAATCCTTGGGCCTTCTCTCTTTTCTGTCTTTACCATTCCCTAGATGATCTCAATCAGCCTCATAACTTTAAATATTATCCTATGCTAAGAGCTCCCAAATTTGTAACTCTAACCTGGACTTATTTCCTGAATTTCAAGCAGTTTAATTAACTGCCTACTTAACATCTCCATTTGAATGTTTACTAGGCATCCCAAGTTTACTATATGTCTGAAACAACTTCTGACATTGCCCCCAACTTACTCTTCCTATCTCCACTAATGGCAGCTTAATCAGGCCAGAAACTTCAGAAATACCACTGACTCCTTCCTTCTTTCACATTTCACATCTAATTTGACGATAAATCCTGTCAACTCTAACCTTCAAAGTATATCAAGAATTCTTTTTTCTTACCACCCCCGTTCATTGTCACCACTCTGGCCTGAGCTACTGTCATCTCTTAGATGAATTATTGCAGTAGCCTACCTGCTTTCACCCTTGCCTACTTACGGTCTTGTTTTAACTCAGCATCCACTGGGATACAGTTTTAAAAACATAAGTCAGATCATATGACTCCTCTGCACATGATCACTACCTATTTCATTCAGCGATCCACTGCCTCTCCCCCATCTCTTTTCCTTTTACTTACCACCTCACTCACTCTGTTCCAGCCCTGCTGGCCTTCATGCTACTATTCTTTAAACATAGAAGGCATACCTTAGGGCCTTTGTACTTGCTATTCCCTCTGTCTGAAATTCTCTTCTCCCTGACTCCACAGTTAACTCCCTCACTCCCTTCAAGTCTTTACTCAGAAGTCTGCCTTTTCAGTGAGACTATCCCTGATCTCCCTATCTGAATCCACCTGCCCCAGCATTTCCTGTCTCTCCATCATTGCTTGTATTTGCTCAACAGGGAAATGAATAATCTAATATTAAGATATATAACAGCTAGTACCTGCTGAAAGCTTATAATGTGCTAGGCATTGTTCTGAAAGCCCATTTATTTCTCACAACCAACTATAAAATAGGCACTAGTAGTATTCCTGTTTTTAGCTTAAAATGCTTAGGAACACATAGGTTAAATACCTAGCCACAGGACAAGGAGCAGGGTCAGGGTTCTCACGTAGGCAGTTCACAGGGCCCACGGCACTGTCTTTCCAGATTTTCAAAATAAACCCTCTGGAAAGATGCTTCAGGTTTATCTTGTACCTTCTTTCATATAACCCCTGGTGCACCACTGTAGGGACTGTGTATGCCTCAGTTTGAGAAGCATGGAGCTAGAAGATCACTGAATAAAAATAAATAAAAACAGGCAGCTATCACAAAAGAAATCACAATATAGATAATATATAGATATAATTTGAAATAACTTGAAACAATAAAGTAATACCCTTGGTAGATGTAGGAAGCACCTTTTTATTTTTTTCTTTTATTTTTGGCCACGCTGCGTGGCATGCGGGATCTTAGTTTCCCGACCAGGGATCGAACCCACACCCCTGCCTTGGAAGCGCGGGGTCTTAACCACTGGACCGCCAGGGAAGTCCCGGAAGACCTTATAAAGACACCTGAAGGTAAAAAAAAACTTTGCTAATGAATAAGGGCTCTGTTTTGAGAGCTCAAAGCCTACCAAAAAAAAACCAGGTTTCCCCAGAATGGGCCACTCAAATTATTTGTCTTTACTGAACAACCTCCAGACAGCTGTAACAACCGTGATCACTTTCTTTAAGCATACCTACACGTGTAAGGAATTTCCTAACATTCGTATGGCTGTGTACCCTTGTGTCATCTGCATGTGCACACTGTATTGGGGTGGGTGCTGTTCTGCAGCCTCTTATCTCATTTCCTTCTGTTTAGTGTGGAACTGGTGTTGACCAAGATTTATGTATCCTCCAGTGTCAAAATCTTGATCTAGTGTTTCATTGACTTGGTTCCAGTCAAATCAAAGGACTGTTCTTTCCAGCAAAATGCATCTCTTGCGATGTTAACTTATACATGTGTAATGCTTTACAGTTTACACAGCACTAAATGAGGTGACCCGAATAATACTGATCTTTAAGTAAGGATCTTTTCTGAACTCTAATTTGTGTGGTATGGGTAATAAAGAGAAAAGAAATATCCCTGCCTCCTGCAGTGAAATTGATCTTTCTAAAGCTCCTGAATCATACTGTTTCAGAGTAGAAAAGCAAGTTAAGCCAGGTACTAGAATCATTGGAAAATATTTTTCTCAAATTGAGGCGAGAACATGCCTAAATAAATGTGGTAAACAAAACGCATTATTTTTCATTTATTTATCATTTAACATTTGAAATATAAATATACTACAATAAAAATTTCAAAAATGAGAATTTGTTTTTTGAAGATCTATTGTTTCATATGCCCTCTGCTATAGAATGGAAAAAGAGGACAGTTAATGAATCTTCTTTCGCGACCCTGCTCATCTCAGCACCAAGTCTGTCACCATCACCCCCTGTAAAGGAAGTAAATTATACTTGAGTCCTTAATCATTCACTGTCTTCTGAGACTTTCTGGTGTCCTCCCCCTGTTCATAAAAGTATGCTTTTTGTAGCACTGGAAACTTCTGTAGGTGTGGAGAACAAATGCTCCACTCATTCAAACCAGTCTTCATGGTGGGGGGTTGGGGGCAGTGGCCTGTGGTCTGTGTTTTGTTACAGTTGCCAGAGGCTCTTACCAAACTAACATTGCTGCCAAAAATGATTTCTTCTTCTCCGTTATCGCTACAGAAAGCATCTATGGCATTGATCTAGCTAAAGTAATAAGCATTTTTAATGATACTTTAATACTTTTTTTTCCAGTTACATTTATGGTCCCATTACATTGTCAAACAGCAGCTATGACTTTAAACCTAAAATAGAAATACAAATAAGAAAATGTATGAGACGAAATTCGCTTCTTGGACTTTCTCATTCCTTGTCATTTTTTTCAGCAGTACTTCCCTCCAAATCACAACACCTTTCTATTTAATGAGATTTAATAAAAATGCTAATCATGGGGGCTTCCCTGGTGGCGCAGTGGTTGAGAGTCTGCCTGCCAATGCAGGGGACACGGGTTCGAGCCCTGGTCTGGGGGGATCCCACATGCCGCGGAGCAACTGGGCCCGTGAGCCACAATTGCTGAGCCTGCGCGTCTGGAGCCTGTGCTCCGCAACAATAGAGGCCACGATAGTGAGAGGCCCGCGCACCGCGATGAAGAGTGGCCCCCACTTGCCACAACTAGAGAAAGCCCTCGCACAGAAACGAAGACCCAACACAGCCATAAATAAATAAATAAAATTTTAAAAAAAAAATGGGCTTTATTTAAAAAAAAAAAAATGCTAATCATGACAAAAATTGAGGGGGCTAGATATTCTTTTCAAAAGAAACTAGAAATTAAATTTTAAAATTTGCACTTTGACTTTTATTCACATGCTGATTGGAAATGCCTTTTTGCGAACGTTGACTCACTGTGTTGGCATTGAAGTCACATTAAATTAACTCAGTAATTAAGCTTGACTTCAAATCACTTAAAGAATTTTTTTCCTTTCGAATCTGGCCTACTTCTCGTAGGTTCTTCCCGGTCTTAAGACTACCTACCTTTTTAATTTGGAATAAATCTCAAGGCTGGAAGAGACTTGTTTCATCTAGAACTCTGCAACAAACGTTATCCAGTCCACTTACCCATCCAGCAGTTGGTCCTGCAGGACCCCTGTCAGGCGTAAACCCATTGTGTACTGCGTGCTTTCTGAGGGACAAATTGCCTCCTAAGGCAGCACATTCCATTTCTGAAGAGTTCTGCCTACTAGCAAGTTATTTCCTATGTTAAACTGAATTTTTTAGAAGTATTAATGAAAATAACATATCCACATGGTAAAAGAAATTTAACCCAAAAAGGGAAGATACAATAAAAATGTCTCCTTTTGACCCCTGACCTGTCCCTTCCCCCAGCCATCCCACCGTTTAATTATCAGAGGTAATCTCCATTAGCAGTTCTTGATCCTCCTTCCCTTTATAATTACACACTCTCTCTCTCTCTCTCTCTGTCTCACACTCACACTTTTTTTTTAATGGGAATGCAATATATGTATGTGGGTATACATACATATATGTGGCATTATATAATATATACATACTCTACAGTATGTATAACATAAACATACTCTTTAGGGATATATTATATACATTTTTTCTTAACATCTCTTAAGATCATTTTATTTTAGCATGTATGAATATTTCATTCTTTTAATTTACTTTTTAAAAGTTTTAGTCATTATTTTAACATTCATTGAGATAAAGTTCATCAGTCATTTACAGTGTACAAGTCAGTGATTTTTAGTATAGTCACATGTGTGTAACCATCACCACAACCAATATTAGAACATTTTCATCACTTCAAAAAGAAGCTCCATACCCTTTATCTGTCACCTCCTATCCCATCACCTCCACCCTCAGCCCTAAGTAGTCACTAATCTACCTTCTGTCGCTGTAGACTTACATATTCTGGACACTTCGTATAAGAGGAACTACATAATATGCAGTCTTTTGTGACTAGCTTTTTTCACTTAGCATAATGTTTTAAAAGCTCATCCACCTTGTAACATGTGTTAGGACTTCATTCCTTTTTATGGCCCATTATGCCATTGTATAGATATACTACATTTTGTTTATTCATTCATCAGTTAATGGACATTTAGGTTGTTTCCAGCTTTTGCCTATTGTAAATAATGCTGCTGTGAACATCTGTGTACAAGTTTTTGTGTGGACATATGTATACACATACGTGTAGGTATACACGTAAGAGTAGAATTGTTGGGTCCTGTGGTAGCTCTGTGTTTAGCCATTTGAGGAATGAACTGTTTTCCACAGTGGCTGCACCATTTTGCATTCCCACCAACAATGTGCGAGGGTTTTGATTTCTCCACATCCTTCACCACAGTTGCTTTTTTCTTTGATTCTTGCCATCCTAGTGGCTGTAAAGTGGTATCTCATTGTGGTTTTGATTTACATTTCTCTGATGGCTAATGATGTCGAGGATCATTTCATGTACTTACTGGCCATTTGTATATTTTCTTTGGAGAAATGCCTGTTTATTTCCTTTGCCTAGTCTTTAATTGGGTTATTTGTTTTTATTACTGAGTTGTATGAGTTCTCTGTATATTCTAGATATAAGTCCCTTATATGATTTGCAGCTATTTTCTCCCATTCTGTAAGTTATCCTGGCACTTTGATAGTGTCCTTGAAGCACAAGTTTTTAATTTTGCTGAAGTCCAAGTTATGTTTTTCCTTTCATTATTTATATTTTTGCTGTCATATCTAAGAATCATTTGCCAAATCCAGGGTCATCAGGATTTACCCGTGTTTTCTCCTGAGAATTTTATTGTTTTAGAGCTTAAATTTTGGTATTTCATCTATTTTGAGTTAATTTCTATGTAATGGTCTGAGATAAGCGTCCAGTTTCATTCTTGTGCATGTGGCAGTCCAGATGTCCCATCACCATTTGGGCTGTTGTTGTGTTGTTGCTGCAAAGTTCTCTCCTGTACCATAGGTGGCCTTTTTTTTTTTTCTTTTTTATACTGGAGTAGAGTTGATTAACAATGTTGT
This sequence comes from Balaenoptera physalus, assembly GCF_965194825.1. NCBI lineage: Eukaryota > Metazoa > Chordata > Mammalia > Artiodactyla > Balaenopteridae > Balaenoptera > Balaenoptera physalus. Next base: position 16,544,095 of record NC_138888.1, on the reverse strand, counting down.
GTTAGTTTCAGGTGCGTGGCAAAGTGACTCAGCTATACGTATACTTGTATCTACTCTTTTTAAAATTCTTTTCCCGTTTAGGTTGTTACAGAATATTGAACAGAGTTCCCTGTGCTATACAGTAGGTCCTTGTTGGTTCTCTATTTTAAATATAGCAGTCCAGCACCATTTGTTGAAAAGACTCTTCTTTTCCCATTGAATGGTCTTGGGACCTTTGTAGAAAATGAGTTGACCGTAAACACATGGGTTTATTTCTGGACTTTTAGTTTTTTTTTTTATTATCTGTATGTCTATCCTTATGCCATTACTACACTGATTATTGTTACTTTGTAGTAAGTTTTGAAATTGGGGCAGGCAAGTTCTACTTTGTTCTTTTTTTAGATTGGCTCTTTGAGGTCTCCTGCTATTCTATATATAATTTAGAATCAGCTTGTCACCTTCTACAAAGAAGTCAGCTAGGATTCTATAGGGATAACACCAAAATATTTTTCTAAATATACTTGATTTTTTAAAAAAATGCAAGCAGACCAAAAAGGGTTTATGATGGAAAGTTCCCCTCCCCGGAGACAACCAGTAGCTGGTCACAAACAGTTCATTTTGTGTTCTTCTAGAAATTGAAATTGTATATGAAGCATATATATATTTATACCTTTTTTTATACAAATGAAACATAGTATTTTACTCTCTGTCTTTATCAGTGTTTTTGTTTTTATCTCTTTGAGAGTATTCCATGTCAGGCATTGCAGATCTGCTTCTTTTAAAAATGACTGCATAGTATTTTGTACCATAATCTCTAATCAGTCCTTTTTTTGACAGATCTTAGGGTCTTGTTTTTACAAACTGCTGCAGTAAAAATTTTGTGCATACAAATTTTGCCCACACCCAAGTATGTTGGCAGAAGAGATTCCCAGGAGTGGAAAACTGCTGTGTCAAAGGATATGTGTATTTTTAATCTTGATAGATGTATCATTTAGGCTTGGTTATGCTGCTGTAAGAAACTGTGTCTTTAAACAACAAAGGTTTATTTCTAGTTCACTTGCCAAATAGATTAGCTGGTGGGCTCTTCTACATCATCCTCACTTAGGTACCCAGGTTAAGGGAAGCTCCATCTCCGTGCTTCCGTGATTGTTCAGACAGGTCAAAGGACATACAGCAAATCAGCTCTGACTCCTTAAGTTCTGCTCCGACACTTGTTACTCTTTAGAAAAAACAAGTCCACATAGCCACCCCTAATTCAGAGAGAATGGAGAGGCGCAGTTCTACCACATACCTGGAAAGCAGAGAGGCAGAAATATTTGGTGAAGGACACTGATGACTGCCTTAGTACATGTTGCCAATTTTAATTTTGAGACTCTCTCTAAAGAGATTCTACCAGTTTATACTCCCATATTTATAAATGGGGAACATTTTTAGTAATATTTATAAGAACGTCCTTTTCCTCTTTCTTTCTCCCACCCATCACTATGTAGGTGATTGAAAAAAATACATCTTTGTCTGTCTGATAGGTAAAAATATATTGTTTTGGTGTTTTTAAATTTGCATCTTCGAATATGAGTGAGGTTGAGCATCATTTCATGTATTAATTGTTAAACCATTTTTATTTCTTATTTTGTGAACTTGCTTGTTTTGTGCCTAGTCTGTTTTTTCTAATATGTTGTTACTTTTAACTTGGTCAATAAATTTTTTTGTTGTTTTATAAATTTTTTTATTTTTATACATTAAAACTTTTTAATCTTTTTTTCCTCTGGCTTCTGTTTATGTTTAGAAAGCCCTTCTGCATTCCAAGATTTTGAGAAAAGAACAGAAATCTTGTGTGTATCTTCTCCTTAGTTACAGTGATACTCCTTGAAATCATATTGAACTGGCCTTATTTCTCTTTCATATGGCATCCCTTCAAAAACTTGAAAATAACTACCATATCCCCTTTAAAAGTATAAACCTTTCTAAGCTATAAACATTCACAGTTCCTATTATGATTCATCCAGTTGTATTTCTTTGAGGCTCTTGAGGTGTCTGTAGGCCCCAGTTTTCTTTTTCTCTAAAACAAAGCTTTTAGACAGTATCTATATCATAATGCTATAAGAGTACATGCAGCATCTTAATTATATGCAAATAAATGACAACAAAGTTGTCTAGCAGGGGTCCCATACTCATCTATTATTAATACTAATATATAAATAATTTAAATTTCTTAAAAATAATTACAGAGGTTAAGCATTATATTCATGGTTTTGTTGTAAAATGTGTTGCCCAGATTACAGGCCCAGTTGCAACACTGTTGCAAGATCTGATTTCAAGCTGTCCTTAAAAGTGGCAAAATAGATTAAAACATCAGCATGCTTTATTTTAAAGAGTAATTGCCATCTCTGAATCTTGTGACTGAGTCACCAAATAAGTGATTGTAATTATACGGTGGAATATAAAACATCTAAATATCCCTGCTGTCAGCACTTACAGTCCAGAAAAATCTTGATTTATTTTAGAAGGTGACATTGTGCCTTTTTAGATACAATGACTTAGGCCACATGGTACCACACTTAGGCATTTAAAATTGCCCTGACAGACAAAAATTTTAAAGACACTAGAAATAAGTGTCTTATGTTTCCAGTGATAAAGTTTATCTCCTTCACTCTCTCTCTTTTTTTAAAAAATAAGCCTAAAATCTTTGTATCCATAAATGCCTGGTACGTTTTCCAATGGCAAAGGCATCTTTTTTTTAATATGCCCATTCAATTCTCTTATTTTTTTTTAACTTCTGGAGAAATTAGATGTCATTTACACTTACAGAATGCCTAAAATTAGTAAAGCTAACACTGTCTGAAACTTCAGGTGAGTTTTTCTATTTACAAATAAAGTTGAGTAACTGATTGTCTCCATTGTTTATTGGAAGCTGACGAAAGTTCGGTAAAGCCTACGTTTTCGGAGATTGCTGTGTGAAATATCTAGTATGCCTATAGAAGCGGTTTTAAGAGCCTTAGTATGTATTTTAAGTAACTAATTGTCAGTTATTTTAACAACCACCAGGGGGCGTTGCATGCCTAAATTACCTTTATCCATTAAAATTTAATTTTGACTGAAAGAAGATTTGAAACGTACTGAGTATTTTTTCTCTGCCTGTTATTCCTCCTCCTTTTTTGTCTATTTAATTAATTTATTTTTATTTATTTATGGCTGTGTTGGGTCTTCATTTCTGTGCGAGGGCTTTCTCTAGTTGTGGCAAGCAGGAGCCATTCTTCATTGCGGTGCGCGGGCCTCTCACTATCGCGGCCTCTCTTGTTGCGGAGCACAGGCTCCAGACGCGCAGACTCAGTAATTGTGGCTCACGGGCCTAGTTGCTCCGCGACATGTGGGATCTTCCCAGACCAGGGCTTGAACCCGTGTTCCCTGCATTAGCAGGCAGATTCTCAACCACTGCGCCACCAGGGAAGCCCTTTTTGTCTATTTAAAAGGACAAGGTAGATAGTTAAGTTTGGAAAACTAAAGAAATCGTTGTATGATTGAAAAGTTAAATATAACCCTTATTTCCTTAGTAGAACTAGCATATAAAAGAGCCATCTTTCTGCAGTGTCAGCAACCTAAAAAAGTCTTGCCATATTTTAAAATTATTAAAATTTTGCTAAGTAAAAAATATTAGAAGTACACATTCAAGGAGACTTTAAAATAAATGTCCAATTTTTGTTTTATCAGTATTTCCTGGACATTTCTATTTCATTTTACTATCCATTAAAAGTCAAATTATTGTTGTTATTTTACATTTAATAGGTATTTATCAAGTACCTACAATTTTCACGGTTAAAAGTAGATACAAGATGATACAAAAATGTTTACCCTCAAGGAGATTACAGTTTAATTGAGAAATGTACTTTATCATGAAAAATCTAAAATGCTGAATTTTTCCAAGTGAAAAATGAAATGAACTCATCTAACAAAAAAAGATTCCCCTTTAGTGTGAAATGATTTATAAATACAAAGTAATAATATGTAAGCTCTTGACATAGTTTATTCCCTTTGTTTCCTTCCTTCACACTTCACTCATGGTAGTAATTTACTTAATGCCCTTTGAACTAGTACAAAAAGCAGTTTCAGCTCCATTACTATTTAAATAATTTAGGATTCCAGAATAGGGAAAATTAATGTGGTTTGGCTGAATAATTAAAATATTATTACAATGCAAATATTACAAATGAAGCTGCAGCATAGTCTTTACCTGTGCCTTATTATGGTTTAACTACTTGTATATAATTGGATATTATTTTAATTGTATCAAGGTATACATACTTGTGTGTGTATATATATACACACACACACATATATTCTATGTATAACTACTCTATATAGACTACAGTAATGTACCTAGGTATAGGTCTTCTTTTTTTTTTATCGTCCATTTTTCTACATTCATTGGACCCCTTCAGTTTGAAGGCTAGCGTCCCCCTTCAGACCAGGAAATCTCCTGATTTCCAGTTTCTTATTGCCTCTTTCCAGAACTTATTTTAATCAGCTATTTAACGTCCTGGACCAATTTTCTATTTATTTCTCATTGTCATAGTCTCAGTATATCCCACCTCCTTGTCCTTCTGTTTTGTAGTTGAGATTTCCTTAAATTTTCTTTCAGTCCATGTTTGAAATGTTCATTTCAGCAGTAATGTTTTTAATTTCTAAGAGCTAGTTCTCCAATTCCTTTTTCATAGCAGATTGCTGTTTTATGGATGCTCTTGTCTGAACTCTCTTAATGATGTTCATTAGAAGTTGAGTTCTCTCATCTCCCTACTCAATTATATTCACTTAGTCTGGGTTTAGTCTTTCTCTTTGTTTATCTAGGTCTTTCACATGTCAGATGTTCCTCAAATGTGTGGTGATCCTTGGCTGTTGCTTCATATTTAAGAATGAAGGACTATGAGGGCTAAAAGCCCTGTGTAAGAAAGTGAGACTTGTCACTTGGCAGACTTTGCTTTGTGAGGAATAAGTGAAGAGCCTTCTGCTGCAAGAGAACACTGCACTATCACCACCTAGCATTCTTTGTGTATGGGAACCAGCTTGAGAAATGTGTGTTTGAAGGAGCCTTAAGAATAAGCATACAGCTACCTGCCCTTCCACAGGATGGGGCGAGATCAGCTGTTCCATAAAGAGACATCCAGTTAACCCCCTGTTCTGGCCCACTCCTCACCTCTGCCTTCTGCTGTTACCGTCATCCTCCAAAGTCTGGAGCCTCTTTAGGTTTCTGCAGGCAGGTTAGCTGCCTCTTTGCGGTACAGTACTTGTGTATGAGACCGTAGCTTTCTCCTTCATAAATCTATGCCACTTCATCTACTTTCATTCTCCAGAAACTTGTTGAAATCTCTCGTCCATTTCTTGCCTTCTTCCTATTTTTTATCATTGTTGGAGTCTATCAGTTTTATTTCTCTGTCATTTTCATGGGGTTTCAGGAGGCAGAAGATTATGTAAATACAATGCTCAATCATCTTTCAATGGAAGTCCTCTCTAATATAATTGATTCTTCGTATTTAATTGTTGTAACTCCTTACTTTGAGGTTCTCTCCCTGCCCTCGTGGTATGAATTTTGACCACTCAGAGTGTGATACAGGTTGGGTTTCAATTTCTTAGAAAATCTGTTCTTATCCCCTCTCCATATATAATATTAAATAATATAACAAATGTATATCTTATTTTCTAATTCAGCACAAATATAAATTATCACATATCATTAGAACCACTAAGTAAATGTGTTTTAGAAGAGTAGCCCCCGCTCGCCGCAACTAGAGAAAGCCTGTGCGCAGCAACGAAGACCCAGCGCAGCCAAAAATTAAATAAATAAATAAATAAATGTATTTTTTTAAGTTTTTTTTTTTTTTTTTTTTACATATTTAGGAAAAAACTTTTAGGGAGAAAATCTCCATTAATTTTAAGAAATACTGCTTTTAAGTAATCATTAATTTGAACAAATGTCTAATGCCACTTTTGAGACATGTTGGTAGGTGGTCAGAGTTTAGAAATAAAGAAAAGTGCATTATGTACTCCTAGTTCTCCTTTGCCTTGCCCTTCATTCCCACTTCCTGCCTCCATCTTTCTCCTCTTATTATCCCACTCAAAAATTAACAGCCCACTCCTCATCTTCTTTTAAGAGAATAAAATAAACCCTAATGCAGAATTCTTATATTTTGGAAATAGAGGGGTAAAAGTCTGCAATTCAAATAAAATAAACCAAATTAATAAAAGCCTGACAAAACAAGCTTGGGGTAGGTATGGATGTACAAAGACACAGTGTGTTTTCTACCAGGAACATGTGTACCTCCAAAAACACTGCCCTGTGTTCTTAGAATATATATTAAAATGGGAGAGAGGGTACCAAGAATCAGTCATGGTTTTTAAAACTTGAAGCATAATGCCCTAATATTCTTTTCTTCCAATAAGTAAGAAAGGAGAATTACAGAGGAAATACCTGTGGATTATATTAGTGTCAAATTTTTGTTGGGAAAAATTATCTATTGTTTAAAGGTAATTTTTAAGTACTTGAGCCTAACTAGCCTCCCGCACCTCACACCCTAATTCTGATTCTAGAATACACTACTGGATTGAACGGCCTGAATGTATATAGCCTTTTCCTTAGTTTTTAGATTCATGGAAATTTGAGTTTGATTGATGATGACTGTTTAGCATTAATCTAATCTGTTTAATCAACTTGACTTTTTCATTTTATTACTATTTTTCATTTTTAGAGGTTATTTATTGTATTTTCCCAAATCTGCCTGTTTTCTCATGGTAGAATCATCCCAAGCTGCCTTTTAATAGAAGTCTATTCAGGTATCTTCACTACCAATCCAGTGTCCTAAGAAGTGAAGCTCACATTGTCCAGAGATGGCAAGAACATACACCAATTTTTATGGTTTAATAAGGTTTCCCAAGCAATTCATCATTCATGCGACAAGATTGATTGCTTATTTTCTTTCCTTAGGAAATCTTAGGAAAATATTTTCACAAAATGTAATTGCAGTATAAGAAAATGTGTTTGATTTATCTGAATGGTATGGTTTTTAATTTGCAGTTTGAGGAATTTAATGTTAACATTCATGTGAATTGAAATCAGTTTTATTTGTTGTATACATCAAAATGGATTTAACCTAACTCATGTTCCCTTCTAAAATATCTATAACATGTCTATATTAGGATACCTTATGTATAGTCCAAACATGTCAGACGTTTTGGAGTAGAGGGGCTTATCCTTTCAAGGGGTCAAATTTGAACTAAAGAGTAAGTAGGTTAATTGACTCTACTAGACCTTTTGAGCGGTTATAGGCAAAAATGCTGTCATTGGCCATATTAAAACCTCCCCCCCCAAAAAAATGAGTGACATTTGTATGCTTAAATAATTAAAATAATTTTCAAGTAAAAAATTTTGAAATTTTAAATGTTTAACTCACAATATTTTGTGTTATTGTTATCTTTGGGATTCTTGGCAGCCTCTTGTTTGTCACAGAAGTAGTCATTTGTTTTGTTTTCCCAAGGCTGTTTAAAGGTTAATTGACTAAACTGGGTGGGTCCTCATATTTACTAATATGTATTGCAGCTCTTTTGGTACATCAGAAGGCCAGAATGGAACGACTTCAAAGAGAACTTGAGATTCAAAAGAAAAAGCTGGATAAACTAAAATCTGAGGTCAATGAAATGGAAAATAATCTAACTCGAAGGCGTCTGAAAAGATCAAATTCCATATCCCAAATACCTTCAGTAAGTCTTTCTTTCTCTAACTGTTGTGACTGCTATGCTTGAACATGAGAATAGGCAATCTGTCCTAAGTATAAAAGCTTGATCTTGTTTTCTAGAAATGCTCTTAATTCATACTTCTTTCTCTGTCCTTACCTCCCCCTGCAAAACTTCACTCTTTCTTAGCTAATAACACAAGAGTTCAATGTAGATCCTTCTCACATGGAATTATTTTTCAGCTCGAAGAAATGCAGCAGTTGAGAAGTTGTAATAGACAACTCCAGATTGACATTGACTGCTTAACCAAAGAAATTGATCTTTTTCAAGCCCGAGGTAAAGTTCAATGCATACTCAGCTGAAATTCATTTTTACCAACTCTTTTCCCACGGCTAAAAACAGACTTATCAATTGTAATCTTACTGTTTCCGATTTGACTTTGGAGCCATATAGTGCTACTTGGATTTTTGTTTTTGCTCGCTCTCCACTCCCCCGCAAAGTTATGTATTTGGTTGCGGAGTAATTTGATACATTGTATAGCCTTCAAATCCCCTTTAGTCGTGTGTTAAGGGAAGACAGTGATTAGTGTGTCTGGCTGTATTGTCAAAAGTATTGCTGTTATGTATTAGTATAATCTGTTACAATATTTATTAAGATTAAAATGTACGAACCTCATATACCTTTTTCCTTTTTCCCTTTCAAGAATTATGCTTTTAAGAACATAATTTAAAAGGCACCGCCACCCTAATGGTACTTTCTTAATTGCTAAAATAGAGAAGAAAATAAAAATACGGCTTATATATTTTTAGGACAATGATAGTTTATTATACTTGAGCTATTATTGACAAGCAATAACTGCTTATTGTAGAACAAAAAAATGTTTACAATTCAGTTCCATAGACAACTAAAAGGAATATTTATAACTTAAACCTAATTCTAAAGTTTAGAAATAATAGAAATGTATAAAACGGAAAAGACAGGAAAGGGAAGAAGCCAAAAAATAAGCCCTTAATCATACTTCTTAGTATGTGCCAAAATCCATTAAACTGAAAGATGATTTGTTTTATTTTAGTAAGTAAGCTGTTTATCTTGAAACATTCATTGAAAATGCCATAATTTAACTTTGGAGAGAAAAAGGAAGTTAGTGCCAGTCTAGAAACTATAATTCTTGAACTTGTTCCTTTGGTTTAAAATCTGAAGCATTGTATTACATTAGTACAAGGTTTTTATACTTACTTGAAGCCAAGCTATTTAGTTGCTTAAGACCATGTTAAAATTGTATTTTAAATTGTTAAATTTTAAGTTATCTTGTCACATAGAACAGGGGTCTAGTTCTAATTCTGTTACTGTCTGTCTTACTGGCATTAATTTGCCTTCTTCCCCAATTTACCACTTAGACCTCTATTATGGGTACTATATTATACCTATCTCAGCTGTTTTTGAAATCCTGACATGTAATTTGACGTTAGAGGTGCAAAAAGTATTTCTTCTATTTATACTGTGATATTTTTTAGAAAGAAAATATTTGGTTTTTTAAACAATTTTTTTAATATTTTTGAGCTATAAGCATTGATATACTTACTTTTTATGTATTTCAGGACCACATTTTAATCCCAGCGCTATTCATAACTTTTATGACAATATTGGATTTGTAGGTCCTGTGCCACCAAAACCCAAAGGTTAGTGTGTCCAGTAAGTGTGAGAACTGTTGCATTTTGAAAAGCAAGGTTTTGGAAAACCTTCCACTCTAGAAGTGCTTCAAACTTTGGCATTCTTGGATGGATTCATTCGGAAAATATTTATTTTCACTTACATGCTGGGAATTGGGGAGGGTGCAAAAATGTAATGTACTTAGCTCTTGAAAAGTAATATGCATGTCCTTAGGATTCATTATATACTCCCAAAATAGCAAATCTTGGCCAAAAAAAAAAAAAAATCACCAGGTGCAGAAACTTGCATTCTTTGAAATTTTAGACAAACGTTAAGGAAGACACCTTAGGAAAGTTTATTTTTCATGAGTATTCTGTCCTATTTAGTTTACGCATAGTTCTCTGTAATCAAAATACTCTGAATTTCAGACGAATGGTTTTTTAAAATAATTACCTACTATCATTTTTACATCACTGATATTCACAGACTATATAGACACCAAACTAAGAAATGTCGGAACGGTTGTGTGGGTTTTTTTACTCCAGGCATTAAAAAACATACAGAAATGGGAATAAGAAAGAACCAAGTATGTTACTAGTTTTTTAGTTTGTTACAAGAATTTTCGTAGTCTCAATCAGTATCCTGTGCTGTCCATTCGTTTTTGTTCAAGTATAATTTAATTAGGCCTAGCTTTATCTTCATATTTTTTAATTTAAATGTTTTTAAACATCGTTAGCTGGAACATAATGAACTCTTACTACAAAGGAGCAAAAGTGAGATTAGAGTATTTGGCATAGTACATGGGGAAGCCAGTGTTCAGACATTGGATGCTATTTGGATGTTAATTGAATAAAGGAATAAAGAAAACAGTGGTATAGCCTAGCTTCTTAAAATAAGCAAAGTGGGAATTTTAGACTCTAAATGAGTGCCTTAATACAATCTTTTTACTCTCTTTCAAAAACTAAAATTTTCATATAAAAAGATCCTGTTTTGTTTCGACATAATCCAGTATTTATGTGTTGAGGTTAGGAAGGAGGTGGAATATAGATGAAATAAGATTCGTCTTGAGAGTTGTAGAAGCAGGATAAGTGCATGAGGGTTTATTTCACTGTTCTCCCGTGATAAAAAGTAAGAAAAGAAAAAGAGAAACTCCAGTACTTAAAAACCTTTGCACAAAAGATAGAAGCTTGTGTACTGGCTGCTTTTGGAGAAATAAAGAATCAGTCATTTTTGCCTTAAAGCTAAAATAGGGAGGTACTAGTTTCACTTATAGAGGTTTACTTAGTTCTTGAAATCAGTTCTGCTTCGCAATGCAGGGGGTCTTTTTGTTTGTTTTTTTAACAGCTTTATTGGAGTATAATTGCTTTACAATGGTGTGTTAGTTTCTGCTGTATAACAAAGTGAATCAGCTATACATATACATACATCCCCATATCTCCTCCCTCTTGCATCTCCCTCCCACCCTCCCTATCCCGCCCCTCTAGGTGGACACAAAGCAACGAGCTGATCTCCCTGTGCTATGCAGCTGTTTCCCACTAGCTATCTGTTTTACATTTGGTAGTGTATGTATGTCCATATATACACTACCACTCTCTCACTTCGTCCCAGCTTACCCTTCCCCCTCCCCGTGTCCTCAAGTCCATTCTCTACGTCTGCTCGTCTTTATTCCTGTCCTGCCCCTAGGTTCTTCATAACCATTTTTCTTTTTTTTTTAGATTCCATATATATGTGTTAGCATACGGTATTTGTTTTTCTCTTTCTGACTTAACTTCATTCTGTATGACAGTCTCTACGTCCATCTACCTCACTACAAATAACTCAATTTCGTTTCTTTTTATGGCTGAGTAATATTCCATTGTATATATGTGCCACATCTTCTTTATCCATTCATCTGTCGATGAACACTTAGGTTGCTTCCATGTCCTGGCTATTGTAAATAGAGCTGCAGTGAACATTGTGGTACATGACTCTTTTTGAATTACGGTTTTCTCAGGGTATATGCCCAGTAGTGGGATTGCTGGGTTGGGTTGTATAGTAGTTCTATTTTTAGTTTTTTGAGGAACCTCCATACTGTTCTCCATACTGGCTGTATCAATTTACATTCCCACCAACAGTGCAAGAGGGTTTCCCTTTCTCCACACCCTCTCCAGCATTTATTGTTTGTAGATTTTTTGGTGATGGTCATTCTGACCGGTGTGAGGGGATACCTCTTTGTAGTTTTGATTTGCATTTCTCTAATGATTAGTGATGTTGAGCATCCTTTCATGTCTTTGTTGGCAATCTGTATATCTTCTTTGGAGAAATGTCTATTTAGGTCTTCTGCCCATTTTTGTCTTGTTTATGTTTTCCTTTGCTGTGCAAAAGCTTTTAAGTTTCAATAGGTCCCATTTGTTTATTTTTGTTTTTATTTCCGTTTCTCTAGGAAGTGGGTCAAAACGGATCTTGCTGTGATTTATGTCATGGAGCGTTCTGCCTATGTTTCCCTCTAAGGGTTTTATAGTGTCTGGCCTTATATGGCCTTATATTTAGGTCTTTAATTCATTTTGAGTTTATTTTTGTGTATGGTGTTAGGGAGTGTTCTACTTTCATTCTTTTACATGTAGCTGTCCAGTTTTCCCAGCACCACTTATTGAAGAGGCTGTCTTTTCTCCATTGTATATCCTTACCTCTTTTATCAAAGATAAGGTGACCATAGGTGCGTGGGTTTATCTCTGGGCTTTCTTTCCTGTTCCATTGATCTATATTTCTGCTTTTGTGCCAGTACCGTACTCTCTTGTTTACTGTCACTTTGTAGTATAGTCTGAAGTCAGGGAGCCTGATTCCTCCAGCTCCATTTTCCTTTCTCAAGATTGCTTTGGCTGTTCGGGGTTTTTTTTGTTTCCATACAAATTGTGAAATTTTTTGTTCTAGTTCTGTGAAAAATGCCATATGTAGTTTGATAGGGATTGCATTGAATCTGTAGATTGCTTTGGGTAGTAGAGTCATTTTCACAATGTTGATTCTTCCAGTCCAAGAACATGGTGTATCTCTCCATCTGTTTGTATCATCTTTAGTTTCTTTCTTCAGTGTCTTAGATTTCTGCATTCAGGTCTTTTGTCTCCTTAGGTAGGTTTATTCCTAGGTATTTTATTCTTTTTGTTGCAATGCCAAATGGGAGTGTTTCCTTAATTTCTCTTTCAGATTTTTCATCATTAGTATACAGAAATGCAAGAGATTTCTGTGCATTAATTTTGTATCCTGCTACTTTACCAAATTCATTGATTAGCTCTAGGAGTTTTCTGGTAGCATCTTTAGGATTCTCTATGTATAGTATCATGTCATCTGCAAACAATGACAATTTTACTTCTTCTTTTCCGATTTGGATTCCTTTATTTCTTTTTCTTCTCTGATTGCTGTGGCTAAAACTTCCAAAACTATGTTGAATAATAGTGGTGAGAGTGGGCAACCTTGTCTTGTTCCTGATCTTAGTGGAAATGGTTTCAGTTTTTCACCATTGAGAACGATGTTGGCTGTGGGTTTGTCATATATGGCCTTTATTATGTTGAGGTAAGTTCCCTCTCTGCCTACTTTCTGGAGGGTTTTTGTCATAAATGGGTGTTGAATTTTGTCAAAAGCTTTTTCTGCATCTATTGAGATGATCATATGGTTTTTCTCCTTTAATTTGTTAATATGGTTTATCACATTGATTGATTTGTGTATATTGAAGAATCCTTGCATTCCTGGGATAAACCGTGCTTGATCATGGTGTATGATCCTTTTAATGTGCTCTTGGATTCTGTTTGCCAGTATTTTGTTGAGGATTTTTGCATCTATTTTCATCAGTTATATTGGCCTGTAGTTTTCTTTTTTTTGTGGCATCTTTGTCTGGTTTTAGTAGCAGGGTGATGGTGGCCTCATAGAATGAGTTTGGGAGTGTTCCTCCCTCTGCTCTATTTTGGAAGAGTTTGAGAAGGATAGGTGTTAGCTCTTCTCTAAATGTTTGATTTGAATTCGCCTGTGAAGCCATCTGGTCCTGGGCTTTTGTTGGAAGATTTTTAACCACAGTCTCAATTTCAGTCTCTGTGATTGGTCTGTTTATATTTTCTGTTTCTTCCTGGTTCAGTCTTGGAAGGTTGCGCTTTTCTAAGAATTTGTCCATTTCTTCCAGGTTGTCCATTTTATTGGCATAGAGTTGCTTGTAGTAATCTCTCATGATCCTTTGTGTTTCTGCAGTGTCAGTTGTTACTTCTCCTTTTTCATTTCTAATTCTATTGATTTGAGTCTTCTCCCTTTTTTTCTTGATGAGTCTGGCTAATGGTTTATCAATTTTGTTTATCTTCTCAAAGAACCATCTTTTAGTTTTATTGATCTTTGCTATCATTTCATTCATTTTTCATTTACTTCTGATCTGATCTTTATGATTTCTTTCCTTCTGCTAACTTTGGGGGTTTTTTGTTCTTTCTCTAATTGCTTTAGGTGTAAGGTTAGGTTGTTTATTTGAGATGTTTCTTGTTTCTTCAGGTAGGATTGTATTGCTATAAACTTCCCTCTTAGAACTGCTTTTGCTGCATCCCATAGGTTTTGGGTCGTCATGTCTTCATTGTCATTTGTTCCTAGGTATTTTTTGATTTCTTCTTTGATTTCTTCAGTGATCTCTTGGTTATTTAGTAGTGTATTGTTTAGCCTCCATGTGTTTGTATTTTTTACAGATTTTTTCCTGTAATTGATATCTAGTCTCATAGTGTTGTGGTCGGAAAAGATACTTGATACGATTTCAATTTTCTTAAATTCACCAAGGCTTGATTTGTGACCCAAGATATGATCTATCCTGGAGAATGTTCCATGAGCACTTGAGAAGAAAGTGTAATCTGCTGTTTTTGGATGGAATGTCCTATAAATATCAATTAAGTCCATCTGGTTTAATGTATCATTTAAAGCTTGTGTTTCCTTATTTATTTTCATTTTGGATGATCTGTCCATTGGTGAAAGTGAGGTGTTAAAGTCCCCGACTATGATTGTGTTACTGTCGATTTCCCCTTTTGTGGCTGTTAGCATTTGCCTTATGTTAAGGTGCTCCTATGTTGGGTGCATGAATATTTACAATTGTTATATCTTCTTCTTGGACTGATCCCTTGATGATTATGTAGTGTCCTTCTTTGTCTTTTGTAATAGTCTTTATTTTAAAGTCTATTTTGTCTGATATGAGAATTGCTATTCCAGCTTTCTTTTGATTTCCATTTGCATGGAATATCTTTTTCCATCCCCTCACTTTCAGTCTGTATGTGTCCTTAGGTCTGAAGTGGGGCTCTTGTAGACAGCATATATACCGGTCTTGTTTTTGTATCCATTCAGCCAGTCTATGTCTTTTGGTTGGAGCATTTAATCCATTTACATTTAAGGTAGTTATCAATATGTATGTTCCTATTACCATTTTCTTAATTCTTCTGGGTTTGTTATTTTAAGTCTTTTCCTTCTCTTGTGTTTCCTGCCTAGAGAAGTTCCTTTAGCATTTGTTGTAGAGCTGGTTTGGTGGTGCTGAATTCTCTTAGCTTTTGCTTATCTCTAAAGGTTTTAATTTCTCCATCGAATCTGGATGAGATCCTTGCTGGGTAGAGTAATCTTGGTTGTAGGTTTTCCCCTTTCATCAGTTTAAATATGTCCTGCCACTCCCTTCTGGCTTGCAGAGTTTCTGCTGAAAGATCAGCTGCTAACCTTATGGGGATTCCCTTGTATGTTAATTGTTACCTTTCCCTGCTGCTTTTAATATTTTTTCTTTGTTTTTAATTTTTGACAGTTTGATTAATATGTGTCTTGACGTGTTTTTCCTTGCTTTCGCCATTTGATATTACGTGGGGCTGGGAGGCCTCTGGTGGTCCAGTGTCCTGAACTCGGCTCTCCCACCGCAGAGGCTCAGGCCTGACACCCGGCCAGAGCACCAAGACCCTGTCAGCACCCGGTCTCTCTTCGGAAGACAGGGCTGGGCCTTGAGAGAGACGGAAGACGTGGAAGTGTGTGGGTGGTCTCTGCAGTCAAAAGTCCTGAGTTCCAGTGCTGACTTTCCTGCTAACGGGTCTTTAGCCTCTGTTTCTTTATCTGCTAGTGTTGGAGGGTCTCCTGCAGAGTCTGGGGTGGCTGTGGCTCACCTTTGGGACAAGGACACTGGCAGCAGAAGTTCTGGGAAGTACTCCTTGACGTGAGCCCTCCCAGAGTCTGCCATTAGCCCCACCAAAGAGCCCCATCCCATGACTCTTTTTGAATTATGGTTTTCTCAGGGTATATGCCCAGTAGTGGGATTGCTGGGTCGTATGGTAGTTCTATTTTTAGTTTTTTAAGGAACCTCCATACTGTTCTCCATAGTGGCTGTATCAATTTACATTCCCACCAACAGACAATGCACGGTTTTTTAACAGCTAAAATGAAGTGTGGCAATCACAAGTCATCCTGTGCAACCTAACTTCCTCTTTTTTCAATTCTGGTGGTTACTTAGTTTCCAAATAACACTCATAAATAAGAGTCATAATTCTAAGTACCAAAAGAGATTGTGCAGATGTAAGAAAACCATTGGAGATTTTTCCATTTTAAAAAAATTTAGGTCCTCTGTTGATACCTTAGATATTACTTAAATAATGAAGAAGATTCTGGCACTTAATAATATATTGAAGTGTTAATATAGATTGAATAGCCTTCCTAAAAAACCTTTGTAGTTAAACAAAAAGGAAAGACAAGGTTTTACTGAAAATGTGCCAGGTAGGAATGTTTTCTAACCTCGGTGAGACCAAAATTCTAGTAAGTAGACTGGATTATCCCCAGATTAAAACAATTATGCTATAAAATGTTTCCCAAGTATGGAGTGTGAAATAATTGTAGATGGTAAAAAGTCAAACTTTTTTTAACTGTATTTATTTTAAGGTGTTTTAGGGGGTACTAATTAGTACTGTCAGACCCTTGATTTTTCAAATATTTTTACTTAGGTAAACCTTAAATAGATATTTGTTTTGAAGTTATTCAATTTAAAGAAAATTACTGTATAAATAGTACTTCCATGCTGCTCATGCATGTGCCAGAAATTGTGGTGATGCCCAAAAACTTCTGACCAATGCTTAAAGTGGGAATTTTGCAATAAAGTGTTTAACGCCAGACAGTAAAGTGCTGCTAAAGGGGTACAAAGTACCAAACATTACTTAATTATTTTAAATTTGTTATAGAAACTTGATATTTTCATCTACTATATACAATAGTTTGTCTTTTAAAATAGCAGAAAAGTTATCATTTAGTTACCAACTCCGTGGAGCAGGTAGAATTTTCAAATTAATATACATTGTTTTAACGTAGTTTGGAAACTACAAATTATAAGCCTTGACAGGAGAGATCCAACAATGCATGCTCCTTTTACTTGAAACGTCCCCACAATAATTTGTAGGGATACTATTCTAAAATTATAATGGTACCTCCCTCCCCCAAAAAAGTAGTTTCATAAACGTAATTTCATCTTAGACACAACCATGGAGGAATATAATTATTCCTTATACTTAAGATACCTCTGTACATTCAAACATTCTAGAACATTGGTCTCATAAAGCTGCAGTGACTTTATTTTATAAGTAAGAAAGATTAGATGTAGAGGATACATGATTTATTATCTAAGATCACAGAGCAAAGAAATTAGGAGTTAGTAGCAGAGCTAGGAGTAGAACTCCATTCTCACAACTCTTAATCTAATAGTCTTTCTAGTGTTCCATAATAAATATGATTTTAAAATAAAGTGAGAAATAAAGTCTGGTAAAATTTTCTACTGATTTACTCCTCCGAGGTCTATTGTCGATATTTAGTTAAATAAATAAGATTTTAGAAATTAGTTCATCTTTATATTTTATTTGTGTTGTTCAGATAGAGAACATTTAACAAAAACTTCCATTCCTGGTAGAAAACAAAAATAGAAATACTACTTCAGTGAGAAATGAAACTCAAACTTTAATCAGACATAAATGCACTAGCAGTATTGCATTGTAGTTGGACACCTTTTCACCATCTTAGGTGACATTATGGTAATCTTGGCTATTAGTTACCATATGAATTGATTTCCCTTTTCTCCTGCTATAAATTGGGGGAAATGATGCTCTTTTCCCCTTTGAGGAGATATTGAGGTGGTTATGTCATTTACATGTTGCTCTTCCCCAGCAGAGAAGTGCCAGCCTGATAGAGACAGGTTGTGAGGATCAAGCATGTGTGTCAGTTTCAGCTAGATGCTTCACTTGTTTAACAAGCTGTTTCATGCTGTGCAGTACAAATACTGTTTAAAGTTGCCAGTAATTTATGACTTTGTGATTTTTGCTTCCTTACAGATCAAAGGTCCACCATCAAAACACCAAAGACTCAAGACACAGAAGATGATGAGGGGGCTCAGTGGAATTGTACTGCCTGTACTTTTTTGAACCATCCAGCCTTAATCCGTTGTGAACAGTGTGAGATGCCAAGGCATTTCTGAGCCAAGAGGCCCTATATCTTCCCTAAAACCACATCTGAAGTTCAAGAAACTAGTCTGTCATCAGGGGAAAAGTTTCACTGCTACATAGGATTTTGTCAAATTGAAGGTGTGACAAGATGGTGTTGTGCTAATGTTAAATGTCAACCCACAGAGCTAATAATACCTCAGTCTAATATCATGGGCAGTTGAAATTCATCACATGAAGGTAATCTGCTGAAAGACTTGGTTGCCCACTGCCTAACCATGTACAGTGTTACCAGTAGCCCATTAAGGATAATTCTCAATATATTAATACCTAGGTGTTCCCAGTACCTTTTCCCCTCATGTCACTACTGAATTTTGACAGGAGGAAGGAATAGAACAATGGCTTTTTTTTTTTTTTTTTAAAGCTTTCAGTGAAACACTACAAACATGAAGAAAAGGAACAAGGTTTAACTATTTAAAAACTGTTTGCTGCCATATAGTGCCAATGGATAGGGGAAGAACTTCACAAATCTGTGGTACTCTTGGCCTTGTCTTTGTCTTCCCTGAAAACGTCTCCACTCTGTGAAGCCAGCATCTAGGGTCTAAAGATGAAAAGAAAAGCAGCACGCATTGTCTGTACAAACATGGAGTGAAATATCCCAAAGCTTTTCCTACTGTACAGATCTCTCGAGTCTGCTTTAAGTGATTTCTTTTCTTCCTTATTATTTTCTTGTATTTCTATATGTATAGTGTAATAGTCTTTTGTTAACTAATTTTCTTTTTTCCTTTTAGTGATTAAGCACGATCATGTCCCTTTTTAAGCCTTACCTGAGAGAAGCAATGCCTTAAAATAAAAAAAGCATTAATGAAATGAAACTATGCACAAAATAACTTTCCTCTACTTATTCTGTACTTTGCCCTCATGAGTGCCGATGTTCTGTGAAGACATACAGATGCTGCACAGTGAATTGCAGAAAATATTACAAGACTTACGTCTATAGGTCACACTATATACTGACTTTAGCAGTGGGTAACACAACACAGTGTTTTATCTTCCACAGGGAAGCTTAAAACAAAAGATATTTTTAACCCACTGACAGCAACAAGGTTAAGCTTGCTTTATCTGCCTCGTGTCCCACAGAACTCTCACAAGAGATTACCATTGGGAAAGTACAGTTTCAAAACCAGCAACAGCAGCAGTACCTACAGCCCTTTTTTCGGAGAGAAGTTTAAATGCTTTACTGTTGGGGCAGTCCGTTTCTAAACCTGACTTGGTGGCAGTATCATGTATATTTATAAAACAAGGCTAGTCATATTTAGGACAACTGAAGAAGAGCTGGAAAAAAGAAAAACAAGCAAACTTGAACACTGAAGCAACCTCAAGCATCTCTTTATTTTGATGATATATTTTTATAAGGAAAATAAATATTCAGATGATCAGGAATGTATATAACTAAATGAAATCAAGAAAAAGAAATAACAGTATGCATTTTAAAAAACAATTATGGAATTATATATCAGTGCTTAGAATGGGGCTAAGGGAAGTGCTGAAATGTAGCAAAAGATAGGAGGTAATGTAGACTGTCACCCACTGTAAATGTTTGCAAATGAATATTTTTAAATAAACAGGATTATTACAGGTGATTCTATATGAATGTCAAAGCCTTAACTTCCAGGCTTTGCATCTTGTATATGGGAAGAACTATGACAATCCTAGTTAATTAGACAATAAACTCAAAGCCCTTACCTTTGATGCATTTTGTTTTAAAAATAGGCCTTGTTTTTCAGCTTCATCTGCAGTTCTATGTGAAGATTGATAAATCAGTTTTTACTTGTTTTATTAATAAAACGTAATTTGGATATCTTGAGTTGATGGTTTTGTGATTTAGCTGGGTAAAAACTATCTTTGTAACAGATAAGTTATTTATAAAAATTAAAAAACTTATATTCTAATGTGGATTTTGTGACTTGTTTTTAAAGTTTGTGGGACAGGAGGTAATTTATGCCCCAGCAGAACATTTGATAGTTGATATAAACCAGAGAAAACTCATTCTCTAGAGTCTTCTCATGACATCATGGCTTTCCACTGCATTTCTTGGATTATTTGTATCAATTTCCCCAGGCTTCTTTTTAACTAATGAATGAAAGCAATCATCTTTAAGCTAAGGCAGAAAAATGAATATTGCTTTTTTCAGAGTTTATTATAGCTTTTTCTTTTATTTCTTTTGGGGTTTTTAAACTTTACCCCGTTGTTGAAAATGTGATTTCTTGGGCCATTTAACCTGAGTAGCCATTTAGTTAATATTTGCTCTCTCGTATTATGTGGAAGTGCTGAGGATGGTGGTGCTTCTCTTGAAGAGAACCTTTACATTGAGTTTTCAAAAAATTATGACTCAGTTTTTCTGAGCTTGAAAAGAGCAGAGTAGCCCTTGCTGATCTTGTTGTGACATAACTTACAGAAAGCTCTGCCTTGCCTTGACTGGTCTTTGAAACCTAGTAGGACATAAATATTCTTTGCCAGGGAATATGAGGTCTGGATATGTTGGTGGTCTGGAGACTACCTTCAGGAAATATTGCACTAAAATAGAATTACAGGTACTAAGAGCCTCAGATGGAAAGATGGACTTCGTTTCTCATTGCTGATCATCCTTGGGTGCTGACATTCTTTATATTGAAAGGGGAGGTGGGCAGTTAGCGGTTCATGTAAACTGGACTTCTCAGGAAAACTTTTTATTTTTAACAAAATGTTGGCCAATATCCACTATATAACTAGTATGTTATACAAAGATGCACGTTGTATTGAGAATTTTTGTGGAAAAAATATAAAAATTTATTTTTCTTTTACAATTTCCATTTTTTTAAATGACAAGCAGGGCCAAACTACAGTGTAATATTAATTGACTTTATATTGGAGAATTGAAATTGTACATAAACTCATATCTATGATAGCTCAAAACTATATTAGCTATTAACTTTTAACTTATATTTTAATCAAAGCGTGTATAAATAGCAAGGTTAACTGACATTTCATCAGTTTCCTCTATCCCGGTTTAATGTTGATGGGAAATTATAGTGAACAATGATAAGTTTAAGTAAATGGTATGAGATATAATCGTCAGTCTGTGAGTAATTGAAGTTGACTGTGTTGCCTTAGAAAATAATATTAAATGGCACCAAAGGCCATTCCAGATTTGATATCTGCGTGCCAGGTATTAGCATAGTTTCCTATATAATATTACAAAATACTTATATTTCTCCATGACAAGTGAACATATTTTTTTTTTTGGTTCTAGTTTTTAGAAACTATAATTGTATCCATTATACTTGAAGATGAAATGACTCAGGGCTGCATTTTAATTTTTATTGTTTCCATCTGAAAATACAATTAGGCAACTGAGAGAAAAGACTTCCTCTAAAGAAAGTACAATTTTGTAGCTTTATATTTGTTAAATTGGATTTCCCCCCCTCAATATGTAGTAGGCTGTTTGGTGTTTTTTGTTGTTGTTCTTGTTGTTTTTTATAAGGGAGTGTAGTTAGTCATTAAAAGTGCTTGGTAATGCATTGTCTTTGCAACTATAAATTTCTTCCTGTATTGCAAGTTCAAAAATAGAATTGCCATGTTACAGTACAATAGTTCATTAATTCACCTAGTTATTTAAGAAGGTTATGAAAGCAGTTGCATTTTTAATACTGTGCCACCTTATTCCCCAGATAGACCCCTCAAACCTTAAGAGTCAGGACAGTTGGGATCCAATTCGGGCATCTCCCTAGATTTACTCTGTAACCCTGGGATAGTCCCTTGCTTTTCTTTCCTTGCCTTGTTAAAGGAAGATAATTATATTAATGTTAAACCCTGCTCACAGAGGTGTTGAGGGGCTTAATGTGAAACTATCTGAGCCAACCTCTTTTCTCTCTAGGAACCGGATTATCCTAAAACAGTGGGTTATGTTTCTGTATGAATGGGTTTTGAGGCATTTTTCTCAACAGTATTAATGAACAGAATGGTAAGTTTACTATTTATTTCTCTGAATTGGTATAGGGACATCTCAGTCGATCAGAATTTGGTATTTCAGTCACTGTAATTCTTTCCCTCTTTTAAAGTCAAAAGGTTGATTGTTTTGCAAAGGTTACAAAGCTGACCTGAAGATCAAGTGTGTTTATATTTCTCTTGCATGTCCAGCTCTCTAAAGAATGTACGTTTTATGATGGAGAATAGCAAATTATTTCTCTAGGAAAATAAACACTTTCTTCAAAGGACTTAGTCCAGTGTTTGCACATCTGCATATTTGTTTTAAGCCTAAAATTGACCCAAGGTCCACTTCATTCTAGCCTCTGTTTACAGATCCCCTTCTTTTACCTCTTTTTTTCCCCCCCCCCCCTTCTGAGGGCAGAAATACATCTCTCCTCTGATCCCAACTGCATTCGGCCCTCCATATCTGCAGGTTCTACATCTTCGGATTTAAGCAACCACAGATCAAAAATACTCAGGAAGGGACTTCCCTGGTGGTCCAGTGGTTAAGAATCCTCCTTCCAAAGCCACGGTTTGATCCCTGATCAGGGAACTAAGATCCCACATGCCGCAGGGCAACTAAGCCCACACGCTGCAACTACTGAGCCCACGCATTCTGGAGCCCGTGTGCCACAACCAGAGAGAAACCCACGTACCGCAATGAGCCCACGCACTGCAATGAAAGATCCCGCACGCCACAAGGAAGATCCTGTGTGCCGCAACTAAGACCCAACGCAGCCAAATAAATAAATAAATGTTGGGGAAAAAATACTCGGGAAAAAAATTCCAAAAACTTCCAAAAAGCAAAACTTGAATTTGCTGTGCACCAGCAGCTATTTACATTGTATTAGGTATTATAAGTAGTCTAGAGATCATATAAAGCATAAAAAATACTACACCTTTTTATATAAGGTACTTGAACATCCTTGGATTTTGAATATCTTGGGGGCGGTCCTGGAACCAATCCCCCGTGAATACCAAGGGACGACTTACATAGTAAAACCATTACAACTTACCAATCTACATTCCAAAAATGCTTATTGATCCTCATAGCATAGTGAATAAATACTGTGGTATCTTCAACGTGGCAATGCTTTCCAGAGAGTTTAAAAACAAAAAAGCTGGGCTTCCCTGGTGGCGCAGTGGTTAAGAATCTGCCTGCCAATGCAGGGGACATGGGTTCGAGCCCTGGTCCGGGAAGATCCCACATGCCGCGGAACAACTAAGCCCGTGTGCCACAACTACTGAAGCCTGCGCGCCTAGAGCCTGTGCTCCACAAGAGAAGCCACCGCAATGAGAAGCCTGCACACTACAACGAAGAGTAGCCCCTGCTCGTCGCAACCAGAGAAAAGCCCACGTGCAACAATGAAGACCCAAAAGCAGCCAAAAATAAATAAATAAATAAATAAAATTGAAAAAAGCTCCCTCCCACCTATGAAACCACCATTAGTTCCTAGTAGGCTCAGTGCCTTTCGCACTGTGATCTAATTGGTTCTGCCTCTGGCTTCTTCCTCTCACCTTGCACCTGCAGCTAGATTGAAGAGAGAACATCATCTCCATGCTCTCTTCAGAAACCTCTACTGTTTCCCCATTGCTGACTGGGCTTAACTTGTACAATTCTGTCGTCTTTTCAGGATGGTTTGTTACTTTCCAACAGAATACTCTTCCAGCTAAATTGGCCTCATCATTTCCCTGAAGAGATCTTGCACCGCCCCACATCACCCCAATGTACTTTTGTCCATCCCATTTCCCCTGTCTCTACTTAAGTTTAACCTTTCAAGCATCAGGTCAAGGGTCAAGGTTGTGAGAACTTTCCAAACTGCACCTTCTCATGGCACTTGCTATATTTTCTGCCCATTTGGCATTCACTGCTACTTTGACCTCTCCATTTACATCCTGACAGGGCAGGTATTGTTACCCACCCCCTTTGTGTCCTCACAGTAAATACCCTATGTACAGCAAGAAGTCAATAATTGTTGATGGTGGTAATGATTCTTGAGGACCAAGTTAATCTCTAACATTTAATTCCAAGTTAATCAGTGGGTACAGCCATTTTGAACTTGATATGTATTTTCTCATAGGACCAATATCATAAGTGATAGGTTCCCAGGCCAGATCACTAATTAACTGGAATGCTTTGCATTTGAAATACTGAAATAAGGTGCAGTACTATTGGGGTAAGTAAATTAACAATGAAATTAAGTGAAAATGTTTCAAATCTCTTACGTGCGTTTCTGGAAGAGGGTGGAGAATTAGAGACCTTTGTGGATATTCTGGAAGATTCAGAAATTTGGCATTTGAAATTGAGTCTCCTGATTCTGTTACATCTGATTTCACTTTAGAGCTTTAATTTTGCCTTTTTCTTAAGTAAAGATGCTTGCGTGGCTTGTTCTTAAACATAACGAGGATCGATTTTTTTTTAATTCACAATTGAAGCAGAGAAGGACATGAGAGAATATTTTTCCTGAGAAAACTGGTCTAGAGAAGAGGAAAGAAAGAAGAAAGTGGAATGTGAAATGTGAAATAACTCCTCCCCTTTCCCAAGAAGGGGGTGGAAAGACAGGCTTCCGACTAAAGGAACAATAGCAGAGAGCAGGGACTAGGTGTATATTTGTGACTCAGGCATGTATAACCAAGACACTGCCTGTGTGATGGGCACCATGAAACAAGGGTACATTTTATTACACGAATTGGCTTGAAGTCATAATGACTATCTTTTGGGGTTTTAATAGAATTATTTCACAAACCCTTTCACTGAAGCACCAGATTCAGTATCCCAGAGCATAATTACATTACTATCGAATGGTAAAAACATACAGCAAAGTTTTTTAAACTTGTCACTGTATTTCTTTATCAACCACAATCTTATTCTTTTCTACTGTTCACAACCATTAACGTACCATAGTTGAAGGCACTGACTTCACATTACATGAAACAAATGGCCTCCACATACCAAGACAAATGAAATAAAGAATAAGCAGGACTCGCTAAAAACCTTCGGCCAACTGGCATTTTTTTCCTCTGAGCACATGTGCTCTGACATCTACGTTCGCTACAGTGCAGAAATCTTGAGACCTCCTTGAGTTGTATGAAGCTTTCGTTTTTCATGGCATTTTTTACATAGTCATGAGTCCACAAGTAAAAGGATTTTGTTATTATATTGAGTCATTGGGTTCTATTTTCTCAGGTTTCTACAAGGATACAGAGGAAAAAATGCCCTTCTGTTCTCAAAGAATACAATTCAGTAACCCTTCAGCTTTCTCCTCTAGACAGAATAACGACCTTCAGTCTTTCCTCATACACTCTGTTTTCCTTTCCTAAGGCCCCAGCTTCCTCTACCACGCTTTATGAATTATAATTGGACATAGAACCTTTGGCATCTTTATTCATTCAGAAAATGGGCTTAGGGCTTCCCTGGTGGTGCAGTGGTTAAGAATCCGCCTGCCAATGCAGGGGACACGGGTTCGAGCCCTGGTCCGGGAAGATCCCACATGCTGCGGAGCAACTAAGCCCATGCACCACAGCTACTGAGCCTGCGCTCTAAAGCCTGCGAGCCACAACTACTGAAGCCCACGCTCCTAGAGCCCGTGGTCTGCGATGAGAAGCCACTGTAATGAGAAGCCCGTGCACCACAATGAAGAGCAACCCCTGCTTGCCGCAACTAGAGAAAGCCCACGCACAGCAACGAAGACCCAATGCAGCCAAAACTTAATTAATTAATAATTAATTGATTGATTAAAATAAGAAAGAAAATGGGCTTAATGCTTGTTTTCTGGCACTTGTATGTCCTGTGCTTTTGGCTACACGTTTGGGGTATGTGGGAGGTTTCCTCCTGTGGCGTTTGTCACACAGCTCTCTGCCTATGCTCTTCAGGGTGATTTCATGGACTCAGTTGACCTTAGAATTGTGCTACCCAGTTACTCACTCCGGTTTTTGCGTTTGTTACATTTTGTTTTCTTAATCCATCAGTGCTTTTACTTCACGGCTACTGACTTTATGCTGTTGTGGTTTTTTTGTTTTGTTTTTTGGGGTTTTTTTGGCTGTGCCACGTGCCCCAACCAAGGATTGAACCCAGGCCACTGCAGTGAAAGCACGAAGTCCTAACCACTTGACTGCAGGGAATTCCCTATGCTGTTTTTATAGAAGCTTTTCTTTTCTAATGTTTTAAAGTATTTAAACTTTAATTTCTCTTTCAGTGTTAACCATCCATCCAAAATTAATCCTTTTCTACGTACTGAGCATTTTCTCAGTAGGTTTGTCTGTGACTCACCAGGAGACGAGCAGAATGGGGTGGGGATTCTTAGCCTCAGGACCAACCGTGACTCAGTCCTTGATAACATCTTGGAACATCTCTACTCGGCACGTCCTCAGACTACACAGTTCACCTGAGAGCCCAAGAACACCTTTCCTGGCTTGATAATGAGATGCCCAGGAGATTATCTACCTCATATTCCACTTCCCTGTTTCTCTTTAACAGGTAATCACGTTGATCTGACAAGGTTTGCTTCTTCGGCAGATGAATTGGGCAGTGTGTAATTTTCAAAATATGATTAACACCTGCTTTTTACTACGTTAGGCACTGTTCCAAATGCTTTACAAATATTAACTCATGCGATCCTCATAACAACCCAAAGAGGTAGAGGATATGATATTCCCATTTACAAAAGAAGAAGTGAAGCAGAGAGGTTAAGTAACTCTCCCAAGGTCACACAGCTAATAGGACCAAAATTAAAAACCGAGCAGTCTGACTCCACTCATGCTTTTAACCACTACAGTGAGCTACCTTCAGGCTCTCCTGAGGGGCTTGCAGATGGATTTTTATTGCTACTTATTCCAAGGTAGCTATAGTAAGTGATCAGCTCTCAGTCTCTGGAATCTTCTTTCCATCTGAGGAGACATTTTGCATTTCAATTTTTGCTACTCCTCCTTCCGCTAGCCTTCCTAGTCTTACTCCTGCGAGTGAGGACAGGGTCTCTTGTTCTGTTCACCACTATGTACCTGCTCCCCATGTGGGCCTGGCACATTGAGGTGCATAACAAATTTTAAGTTACCTGATAAATTTGGTGACCTAGTATAACTTTATTTTTCTATCATTTTCCCCCAAATGCTTCTCAATATCACATTCCTCCCATAGGCCAAGCATTGTGTTAGATGACATGGCAGATACAGTCACCGCCTTAGAGCTTACAAAAGGGAAATCAGTACAGTCAGTCCTTGTTATTCTTGGAATTCCATAAAATTTGTGAATTTGTCTACTCACTATAGTCATTCATGGACATGCACAGACCGATGAAAATTTTGAGTTTCCTGACACTCAGGCTCAGGTCAGACAGACAAGGTGAGGACCCTGCCTTTTTGTTTCAGCTCTCCTACTATAAACACCTGTCCTTTTTTATGGTCTATTTAGTGCCATAGTTTTTGCATTTTTGTGCTTTTTATTGGTGATTTTGCTGTTTACGATGACCCCCAAGCATAGTGCTGAAGTGCTGTCTAGTGTTCCTGAGTTCAGGAAGCCCAGGATGTGCCTAAGGAGAAGAGACGGTGTGTCAGGTTAAGCCTCGTTCAGGCGTGAGTCATGGTGCTGCCGGGGAGGTCAAAGTCAATGAGTCAAGAGTACCTATGAAACACACATAGAAACAAGGTCATGTATTACTTGGTTGATGAAAACGTTGTGACCAGAGGCTCATGGGAACATAACCCTGTATTTCCCTAGGAGTAGGAGTTTAGTATTCACTAACACAGTGTTTGTGGAGACTTTACAGAACACAACTACCATAAATAACAAGAATCGACTATAATTATAAGGCAAGTGCTGTACAGAGGGGTACAAAGTTCAGTAATGGGAGAGATGACTTCTAACGGTTGAGTCAGAGACAACTTATGAAAGGGAGGCATTTGAAATGGGACTCACGGTAAGCAGGAATCTGACAGAGGTGGGAAGACATTCCAGGTGCGGGAAACAGTGTGAGCCCCAGTGGAGTCTAGAAGCTACAGGGGCTGTGCAGAGATCTGCAGGGAACCTCGCTTGGCTGAAAGGTGAGCACAGGTTGGGAAGAAAAGACAGGAAAGGTAATTTGGACCATTCTGTGGAGGATGATTGAGAGTGTGCTTAATTTAATAGGCAATAATGAACCATGGAAGGTTTTGGGGGTAACTTGCCCAAGGAAATGAAAACAGGGGTCCACATAGCAAGTTTACTCATTATAGCCCCAAACTGCAAACAACCCACATGCCCATCAGTAGGTGAAGGGACTAACAGATGTGGTCTATATATACATTGGAGCACTACTCAGGATTAAAAAGGAACAAATACTGATACAACAACATAGACGAATCTCACATGCATTATGCTGAGTGAAAGAAGCCAGACAGAGGAGTACATTCTGTATGATTTCATTATTGTGAAATTACAGAAACAGCAAAGCTAATCTATAGTGACAGAAAACAGAGCAGTGGGATAGAATTCACTGAAAAGGGCACAAGGGAACCTTTGGGGTGATGGATGTGTTTGTATCTTGATTGTGGCAAAGTTACATGGGTGTATCCATTTGTCGAAACTCATTTAAAAATGGGAATTTTTGTATAAAAATTACACAATTTATGTGAGTGTACTTTATTGTATTAAAACAGTACATATTAAAATAAACTAATAAATTTAATCTTAAAAGAAACTTTAGGGGAGGAAACATCTGTTTTAATACCTTGGGGGGAAAGCTGATGAACAAACACCCATGAGAAAGACAAATAAGGGGAAAAGCAGAAACACAAAACAAGTTGCCAGCTAGGTGCCCTCTTAGTAATTATCAGCTATAAGGTGGAACCTTGTCACATCTGAAGTTTAAAGACTCACAGACATCATCCTATGTGAGAATTTCAATTATCTATACTGTCACTAACTTGTATCTTACTTACAAGTACATAGTAGTAGTGTATATAGGAATTCCTGTGAAAGCTATCACCACTGTCTATCAGATAACCAATATACCTGGTCAGTTTTCTTCTCAAACCATTGACTGAATTAATGCTAAGCAAGATGAGGTCAACCTGTGCTGAGGAGCATTGTGTCGTCGTCTGTTCTAGGGAGCTCAGCGTGAGATCAGTGGCCACGAGGACGCTGTGAAAGTGGCCAGGGGAACTCTGCCACATGTACACCGAGATCAGTGCTGTCCGAGGACTTTGAGTCCTCAGGTCCTTCCAGAGGATCATTCTTCGTGAGGGAGGGAGGAGCTGCCTTGTCCTGGCGGTGCTCACTTGCGTGCACCCACCACTGCATGTTCCATAAAGGGACACAGCATCAGCACCCCAAGGACACAGCCTCTGGCCTTCTGGCAGCTGGAATTCTGCAGCACAAACAGATGTTCTTCAGGGAGCGACCCGTGTTAAGCTTTCCCAGTTTTGACTGCCTTTTTCCTAAACTATTTGTTTAATTCTAGTAATTCTCTTGTATATAAAATTAGCATCTCTGGTTACACTCACTATGTAACATTTTATGCTGACAAATCCCGAACAACTATCAGATGCTTCTGCTTTCCAGAGTTAAACCTTGATTTAGAAATTTCATTTCTTTTTTATTCGTTCAAAAAATGCAGTCCTATGTGCCAAGCACTCTTCTGGTCCTGGGGACACAGACTCGGCGTTACAGTTACCACGGTGCCCGCCTGTCCCCCGGGACCTCTCACAGCCCGGGACTGCCTGTCACGTGCCTTCTCTGTATGTTGCCCAGTTGCTTTGAGAGTGGTCTTGTCATATTTTGGTTTCAGGTTCTCCCATTAGTAGCATGTGCTCAAATTCAAGAGAATACATTTCTAGTAGTTTTGGGGGATTTTTGGGTTTTTCTGTTTTGTTTTGTTCTGGCTGAGCCTCAGGGCATGCGAGATCTTAGTTCCCCAAGGAGGGATCGAACCCACGCCCCCTGCAGTGGAAGCGACACCAGGGAAGTCCCGAGAATACATTTCTAAATGTGAGCAACCATTTCTTTTACTGAAGAACGATAAACTGTGATACTTTCCTGGCTTCTGCTTCTGTGATATAGTGGAGAACCTCACTTGTCAAGACGTGTTGCAAAATGCTCCAAAAATTAGCTGTTAGTCTCTTCAGAGCGGGTCTCGGTTGTCATATTGTTGAGGCGGGTGGAGAGGAAAACGGGCAAGTGAGCAGCTCTGGGGTCACTGCTCCCGAAAGGCTGGAAAGTGTCGCTCTGACCCTACACTCGTTTGTCTCTTCATGTGCGGTCTGCTCAGCAGCAGCTGATTCTAAGTTGGATGGATTCCTAAATCTCACATCGTTTTTTGTTCGTTTCTCACTGTCTTTAAATGTTTCCTTTAATAAGGAAGGGAGAGTGGAGGGTCTCTCAGAAAGATGATGCCCTTCCCCCTTAAGCGCCATGCTGGGGAGGGCACAGCGCACGTGTGGCTTCTCCCCTTGGGCTCCCCTTTCTCGCTTTCTAAGCACATCATGAGGACGTCTTCCATCAGCTGAGCCCTGTGTGGCACGGCTCCTAACTGCTGAATAAACAGAATAGAAGTCAAGCAGAAGAAAAGCACGAATACACACAGAGGCATAATTACACGGGAACGTTTTTAAGTTTAAAACATTGCTCACTCGGAAAAAACTTTAGAGAGAGGAGTTTAAGCTGTTTTCAGTTTTCCCTTCAGAAATATTTTCTGACAGGGTTGATATTTCCATAGTTCAAAAGAAACTTTTCGAGCAGAGGATTAAAGTTTTGATTAATTCCAAAAGACAGCACAAACGTGGTAGCGGCCTTCAAAAGCACCTATGATGCTGATCATAGGAAACGGGTATCAAGCAGAGGAAGCAAAGACTCCACGGAGGGGTCTAGACGCGAGCAGAGCAGCCAGCACCCAGGACCTCGATGCTGTCACCTCCAGCTCCATCTCAGAAGGGGCTGTTTGAAAATCCACGTGAAGCCATCACCTCTACTGCCTGAGAACAAAGTCCTTCCCACAGTGAGCCTTCACCCACCACCTGTGTTGGCTGGGTTAGGGCATTTATCCCTAAGTCCCATCCCTACCCCTCTTCACAAATCATTCACGGGAAAAACACAGGAGCTGCCACAACGTGAGCACAAATTTAGTTCACGGCTCATCGAGAGAAACAGCAACAGAGCCAGGGGAACAGGAGAGCCCCCAGGAGGGGCTTCTACTCCGGTGGCTCCTCAACGCCAGGCTTCACGCTGTTCCCAATCCACGCTGATTCCTTCAGCGATCTGGAGCAAACAAAAAAATGAGAACAATATGCTGCATTTTCATAGCTGATTTTGTTTTAAAGGCTACCTTTTGTTCTAAACATTTTTAAACTTCTTTGTAGACCCTTAACCCCTTGAGAAAATGTCCCAGCAGTAGAGCTTTTAAATCCAAAAAGCCTCTCTATGGGACTTCCTTGGTGGTGCAGTGGTTAAGAATCTGCCTGCCAATGCAAGGGACACGGGTTCGGGCCCTGGTCCGGGAAGATCCCACATGCCGCGGAGCAACGAAGCCCACAACTACTGGGCCTGCACGCCTAGAGCCCGTGCTCTGCAACAAGAGAAGCCCCCGCTCGCCGCAACTAGAGAAAGCCCGCGTGCAGCAACGAAGACCTAACGCAGCCAAAAATTAATTAATTAATTAATTTTTTAAAAAAGTTTTTTTAAAGAGCCTCTCTGTGAGTTCACACCCTCCAAGAAGCCGACCCGAGGCGAGGCGAGATTAGAGATGCAAGAGATGGGGGAGGGGAGGGCGGCAGAGCACGGCGTGGCCTGAGCCCTGGGAAGCGGGGAGGAAGGACAGGGCCGACAAACTCGGGCCGCAGCACAGATCTAAGGAAGTTCCAGCCGGGGCGGTGGGGAGCCCTGAGCAGTGGCGGCCTGTCAGAAGAGCCCATGCCTTCATGTCCTGGTACCCCCTGGGCTCCGTCAGTGGCTGGAAACAGCCTCGGCGCAGATGCGGCGACGGATCCGCCGGGACAGCGGCTGGGGCCTCGGTCGCAGCGGGGCGTCTGGGCAGCTCACGTTCACGGCTGTCACGGTTCAGCCACGCGCCTCACGGACCGACTTTACCTCTTCACGTGCGTCTGGGCAGCAGCGCCTCCAAAGTTTCCGTGGGCCTCTTGCTAAGGAGGGAGGCTGGCGGTCACCCTCCTGCTCCTGTCACTGCACTTGATCTGGGGGCCACGTCGGGGGCTCACCCCGCCCTCTTCCACTACCAGTTCCCAGTTCCCCTCACCCTCAGCCTTCCCCTCAGCAGGCCTTTGGGGTGTCCCTGGTGTAACCCAGACCTCCTGGCCTGAGGGCGCTGAGTCCCGGCAAGCACAGCCTGCACAGCCCCGGGGCTGCCAGGGTCTACGAAGAGCCACGCTGAGGCGGGGAGCAGGAGGTGACCACACCGGTCACCCGGGCCCCACACACGTTCCTCCCGGTCCCCACGATCGTGATCGTGGCCCCTCACGTGCTGGGCACTGGACACGAGGGCGAAAGTGCCACAACAGTCCCTGTAGTTCAGTGGGACTTGCTGTGTACTCTAGCAAGAAGGCACCCCCTTTCTGGGCTAGGACCTGCGACCCTGCAGGGCCCGAAGTTGGGGAACGAGAAGCACACAGTCCCCCAGTGGGTCATCGGTGGTCATGGTCATTTGTGCACTTCTGTTCCACCACTTGCTTCCTAGCCCCAAGGACTCTTACTGGGGACACAGTCCCACAATAGAGATTTCTGACTCCATGCCCGAACTGCTCTCTGAAGGGTGGCACCTCTCCTTTTCTGAATGTTACTGCTAAGCTGGGGCTGCAGCTGTGCTGGTGGCCACTTCGGTGCTCCACGAGGCCAGCGTTCCTGGCTGCTGCAGTACGCGATATGACCAACATCTCATGATCGAGGACACGCTCCTGCACCTCGTTCACCGTGAAGAGCATCCCCTGGCCTTACAGCGTGCTGTGTGGGATTCTGTGCCCATGGATAAGGCATTCAGGAGGCCCCCAGATAGTGGTGCTGGCTGAAGCTCTGTGGGCAGGAAAGGCAAACCCACACCAAGAACAGGTATCTACTCTGATGAGGAAGAACTGATGGCCCTTCCAGAACAGAAGGGGCCAAGTGTAGTTGACGTGCTCCCAAGAGGTTGGCGGTGGTCCTTTGAGGAAGACTACCACATCAGGGGCTCAGCACTGGCCTCCAGGGGCCTGAAGTAGAGAGAGTGGACTTAGAGTCCATATTAGGTATGTATTAATACGTAGCCTCCCTCACTGTCACCATGGCCGCTGCATTTGTGCACCCATCATGCCAGTTCCAGGAGGTCAATGACAAAGTTTGACCGATGTCAACTGGCTAAGTCATTTTGTCTACTTGGTTGTTCAGTGCCTTTTCCATAGTGATGCTTTCTGATGGACATAATGTATGATAACTTCTCATTTCATGCCTCCCCCATATGTCCATCACATGGTCTAACCCCACCTCCTTGTCTCCCATCTTCCAATCTTTTTTATTTCAAGCCCCTGATCAGACATCCAGGCATTGGCCACTGCCCAGGGTGATGTATAGTCTCACCTTAGGCCGTGTCTCCTTCCACTGAAAGTGGGTGGCCAGGTGTACTGCTCACAGTTCCACACCTTGGGAAGATTTTCCCTCTCCACTGTCTTTCAAGGCACTCCTGAGCGTAGCTGTAATGCAGCCACCGTACATTTGCCGCTTGTACCCACATACCGATGAACCCATCCATTAACCAAGGTTGGGTCTTTTCCTCCTGGTCATATAGGACCCCCCGGCTTAAGGCCATAAGTGTGAGCTGGGGAAATGACACTGGTGGTGATATGGGTTCCGGCTACCTGCTCATGTAGCCCACCTGTGCCATCTGGCCTAGCTTAGGCTTGATTCTGGATGGACCATTTCCATCTTACAATGGACTGATGGTGGGTCCATTCAACTTTATGACTTGATGAGTCATATGATAGGACCCATAATGGACAGTCCTGCATGGTCACTTGGCACCCCATGATCAAGGCCCAGTAACATACGAGGAACTACTTCCCAAAACAACTGCATAGCATGGCCTTGTTCCAAATTTCTAGGGTCTGTGCTGTGATTCTCCCACTCGAGGGGTCTCCATAAGCTCTACCCTGCATCTTCTTTCACCACTGACACCTTCAACACCATAGGGTCTGATGGATATTATGGGCCAAGCAGCCTGGGCCAGCTACAAAACTGTTTCCTGCTCCCAACCCCACGCAAAGCTGACAAACTTTCATGTCACCTGGTATATGGGCTGGAGGTGTGGAATGTGTTGCTTCCAGAAGCCAAAGAGACCCATCAGGCATTGAGTTTTCTTCTCTCTGATGGACAATGCAAGATACAGTAATTTGTCTTTTATTTTGAAGGAGACATCTGGGCATGCCCCCGACCACTGGACCTCTGAAAACATCACTGAAGTGGTTGGTCCCTAAATCTTCATAGGGTTTATCGTCCACCTCTAGTGAGCGTATGTCTTACCAAGCCCTCTGCTTACTAGTCACCTCTTGCTCTCCTATCTGATCAGCATACCATCAATGTGACTGATGGGTCAGTGTGATGTTCCATGGGCAGTTCAGGCACTCCAGCTCTCTTTGGACTAGATCACGACAGAAGGCAGGAGAGTTAACATAGCCCTGAGGCAAAACTGTAAATGAATTTGCTGTCCATCCAACGTGAATGCACTGTTTCTCGTCTTCTTTTCTAATTGGAATAGAAAAGAATGCATTTGCCAGAGCCTCCAAACGCCTGGGTATTGTCCTTCCCGTATACAGTCACCTAACTGGCCACAGGTCCCTCCAGGGAGAGGCTGGGGGGTCATCACAGTGCGCATTTGCCACGGTGTTACAGGGTCCTTCTTCCTAAGGACGTGGCCACTCATCAGGTAATGGGTTCCAGACCTGAAAATAGACTCTGGTCCAGAAACGGAGGAGAGGATCATGACTTTATTTGGGTAAGTTCCCTTAGCTTTCCGCTCTTCCAGCCTTGCCTTGCTCTGGTTGTAGATGTTAAGCAGTGCCCCTGTTGGCTCCCCATCTACTTGGCCTCAAGGGTCACCATGCTCTAATGACCATCCCCATGACTCTTGCTGGTCAAGCCCCCTCCCATCTTGCTGTAAAATCATTGTAGCCTCCAGTTTCTGGTAGCTAAGCACTGCCACCCAGTCTTTACTACTTCATGGGGGTGGGAAATGGATATTAACGAGCCCTGCTCTGTGCCATCCCTTTTACCATCAACCCTGGGCTGCAGCAGAAAGCCACCGCTGAACTTCCTGGTGATGCTGGGTCCCTCTCCCCCATGTGTTCCTGATGGCCCCGTCTGGAACCTCTCTGTGGGTCTTCGGCCTCACATAGGATAAGCTTTCCAGTGTGGCCATTCCCCTCAGTCTCTGTTCCTTCCTTCACCATCTGTTGGGGCAGCTCAGGCCTTTTCACCTCACTCAGTGTTGGCTGCCACACTTTGGGCTTCTAACGGCCACCTCAGCAGGAGTCTGTCCCTCTTCTGGAGACCTTGCCAGGGTGTTAAACCCCATGTCTGATAAAGTGCCCCAAATCGATGCATTCTTGCTTATCCAATCTTATATTCTAGCCTCTTTGATGAAGCCCCTCAAAATCCAATCCCAGAGAGACTCCCCTGGCTCCTGCCCACACGTGCTTGCTGATTCTCCCAGCACCTTTGGAATATAATCATCTTCCTCCCTGATCAGGAACAGTCTATGTACAGCCAAATTATGCTGGAATTGAACCCTAGTTGTCAGCCTGGCGGCCAGGAGAGGAGATGAGGGCAGCTCCTGAGGGGACTCCTGCCGCCCTGCAGGACCGTGGCCTCTGTAGTGTCTTTCCAGCACAGGGAAGGGCCATCTTACAGGGGAGGGGCCACTTCCACAAGCTCTGAGGGCTTGGGAGAGGGGGCAGCAGGGGGGTCTGCAGAGCCGACATCCTCGGAGACATCCATCCACATGTCCCCATCACATGCTCATGCGTCATGTTTTCCCAGCCAAGGCAAAGACCTTAGCAGCCTGACAGACCTGCCTTGACGGAGTATTTAAACAGCTCTGAAGTTCTGAGTCTATCAGGTCCTCCATCCACTCTTCAGCTGTGTCAGTTCTTCTACTGCAGGAGGTAAAAGCCTCTTTACCAAGAGGCCTCACACCCAGCCTTTAACTGCTCATTAAGGGCATAATAATAGTAGTAAGTATTTATTATCCCTCTGCGGGGCCTTAAGGCAGCTTAGCAGTTACCAAAAGCTCCACTCCTGTAGACGTTGTTTTCCCGTCTTCACGCTGGAAGGATAATTGCCACCACCGGGACCTTTTCCTTGGATCACCACTGATGAAATCTTTAGCAACCGGGCTGCCACGGTGTGTCAGGGGCCCACGTACCACTCAGAACGGCGCCTCCTCGCCCTGGGCAGTGAGGCAGCCAGTGGGCAATCCCCCCCTCGTCTCCTGGGACCCCTCCTGGCACCACTTGTGTTGCTTCAGCTTCCCACTGAAGTGGATACCAAGATGGGTTAGATGTGTGAGATGTGCTGGGGGAAACACCAGGGTAAAGGAGAAAGGAGCAATGCAGACCTCACCGTGTGTGTGTGTGTGCGCGTGTGTGTGTGTGTGCATGTGTGTGTGCGTGTGTGTGTGTGTGTGTGTGTGAGAGAGAGAGAGCAGGAAGGAGGATGGAGTGGGGAAGGTGCGGAGCTCAGACTGCAGGTGACTCTAAGGCAGCTGGACCAGGCCAAGGGAGTGCCTGAAGGAATTAGTCCACCAAGGAGCCCTGATCCCTCAGGAAGGGGTCTGAGCGAGCGCTCCTGCCCTGTGCCCCGCCCCGTGTCATTGGCTGGGGCAGCTCTTAGGAAAAGTGGCCTCAGCACAGACGCAGCGGGGGATCCAGAGAGAAAAGCTGGGTCTGTCCGTCAGCCCAGTCGTCGGCCCGCAGAGAGAGCTCGGAGGGCTGCGTCCCCGCGGCTGTCACAGCAAAAGCCCCTCCCCCCACCGCGAGCTCCGAGGATGACAACTCCCAGGGAAGTTCCCACGGCTCCCGGAGGGGACCTCCTCCCGGCCAGCGGGGAGCGAGGCCATTCCCCAAGGAGCCGGCCAACTGCAGTACGTCAGAGAAAGACAAGCGCCAGACAATCCCACTTACGGGTGCAATCTGAGAAAGCCGAACTCAGAAACAGAGTAGAGTGTGGTTCCAAGCCGCGCAGGTGGGGAATGGGGAGATGTCGGTCGAAGGGCACAAACGTCCAGCTATTAAGACGAATACGTTCTGGGGCTCTATGCACAGCATGGTGACTGAAGCTTACAATACTGTATTATATACTTGAAAGTTGCCAAAAGAGAAGATCTTAAATGTTCTCACCACACAAAAAAAAAAAGTAAATAGGTGAGATGATGGGGGTGATAATTAACCCTATTGCGGTCATCACTTCACAGTACACTCACTGTGTACTGTGTACAGTACACTTCAATGTGATCGAATCATCACATTGTGCACCTTAAACTTACACAGTGTTATAATATCTCAGTAAACCTGGTCGGGGGGAAACCTGAGCAGGTCAGCAAAGCCACACTTTTTCAGGCTCTCTTGGTCCAGTATTAATAATGCAGTAGCACGCTTTGGGTTTTTTCTCTTGTGAAGGCTCAAGTGCACATGAGATTTAATTACACTCTGAGAAAGGCCTTCCTTAGGTGGAAGGAAGGGAGTACGGAGATGTTTAGCCACACACAGCACTGGGGGGGCCTCAGACAGCTCTGGTGCAAGCGTTCATCATTGTATGCAGTTTTCTTTTTTCTTTTCTTTTGGCCACGCCTCATGGCTCTTGGGATCTTAGTTCCCCAACCAGCGATCAAACGTGGGCCCTCGGCAGTGAAAAGTGCAGAGTCCTAATCACTGGACCGCCAGGGAATTCCCTATATGCATTTATAAATCTCATGATAGCTTGCAGCCTTGATATATATAGAAACTGTATCTTCTCCTCCCAAGTCTTACCCGTTTTTATCCAACAGGGGCTTGAGGAGATGGGGCAGACGTGGCAGGAGTTGAATGGGGGAAGGGAGAGTGGAAAGATCTAGCACCTGTGCGTCCAGCGCCTTGTCTTCGCGCCAATGAGACCACTGGGGTCCCGGGACCCAAGAGGATGTGCAAGGACCCGGGAGCAGAGAGGCTGCTGGGGGCACGTCGATCAGGCTCACAGGGCTTCCCTGAAGGGACCCTGAAGCCCCACACTCTTCTGGGCTTGGAGAGTTTCAGGAGTTGGGAGAGGAGGTCGGGCACGAGTGGAGAAAACTGTGCCTCAGACGCCCTGAGGCAGGAAAGAGCCTGGCACATCTGAGGGACTAAGAAAAGGCCAGGCAGCTGGTGTCCAGAGAGATGAAGGGGCGTGGCCGGAACGGAGGCCGCAGTGGCTGGTGCAGGTCTGAGGCCACCTTATGAGTCTTGGGCTTTGAGAAGCGGGGGGTTGTTAAACAGAGTGGATGCCTGGTCAGGGCTGCCTTTTCTAGAAGTTTGCTCTGGCAGCAAGTGCAGAGAATAGACTGGAGAGGGCAGGAGGCTATTGTGGGGGCAAAGGTCACGAGCAGGCAACTCACAGAGGAGGAAATGTACAAGGGGAGTGACACTAAGCCTCCCTTGTAAACAGGAAAGTGCAAATCAAAACCGCAGTGAAATGTGATTCACACCCATCAAGTCAGCAGCAGTGGAAAAGCTGTCAATACCTTTTTGGTGAGAATGTGGGAAAACAAGCCCTCAAACCCTGCAACAGGACAATTTAGCAGAACCTAATGAGGTTGCAGATGTGTTCTGTCAGCAGTTCTACTTGTAGGGAGGTGCCCTGTGGACACCATCTGCATATGAGAGAAGGTGAGTGTGAGAACATTTATTAAAACATGGTTTGTAATGCAAAAAGGGCGGGGGGTGGTAACTTAATGTCCACCAATACGGGAACAGATGTGTAAGTTCATACCGTGGAATCTACACAGCAATTAGAATGAACTGGAGCCACACATGCTAACAGAGCTACATCTCAAAATATAATATTAAGTGAAAAAACCAAGTTGCAGGCAGAAGGATTATGTGGCATTTGGTATCACTTATATAACACTTCAAATGCATAATACCCTGTATTTGCAGACTTACATGTATGATGGAAGTATAAAAATAGAAGGGAGGCCACCAGCTGTAGAACACTGGTTACCGCTGGGGAGAGAAGATGGGTGACAGCATTTAGAGTCATAAAGAGAGTTTCAACTATATCTCGTATTCTCATTCTTTTAAAAATGTGATGCATTTAATGGCTAATGTTAGCATTTATTAAGTCTGAGTAGTAGGTTGCATAGTTGTATAACATAACTTTTTTTTTTAATTTATTTATTCATTTATTTTTGGCTGCGTTGGTCTTCATTGCTGCACGCTGGCTTTCTCTAGATGCAGCCAGCGTGGGCTTCTCTTGTTGCAGAGCATGGGCTCTAGGCCCATGCTTCAGTAGTTGTGGAGCACGGGCTCAGTAGCTGCGCGGCATGTGGGATCTTCCCAGACCAGGTCTTGAGCCCGTGTGCCCTGCATTGGCAGGCGGATTCTCACCCACTGCGCCACCAGGGAAGTCCCAACATAACATTTTATATGTTGAAAATTCTTTATTAAGAAAGTTGGGGAGGGGGGAATGATTCAAGTAATCCAGGAGAGAATTCACAGGAACAATCACAGTGGAGATGAAGAAGGGGCAGGTAGGAAGCAGAATGGACTGGCTCTTTGATAGCATAAAGTGGAGAAGGAAGTTGGTCAAGGATGTCCCCCAGCTTCTGGCCGGGGCAGCCAGGTGGACAGTGGAGAACATGGAAAGAGGCGGGTGTGCGAGGAGGGCAGATGGCCGAACAGGGAACACAGCTAAAGGGGATTTGAGGGGCGAGTCATGACATCAGATGTGAGTGTGCTGTGTCCCAGGCACCCGTGAGTCATCCAAATAGAGCTGTCAGGGGGCAGTTGAAGCCCAAGGTGTGTTCTAGGCTGGAAAGGCAGCTACTTGTCAGTGAGGATCAAGCCCGGAGTAAGACCGCCAACAGAAGGGCTGTCGAGTGAGAAAAGGACAGTCTGACCAGTACTCCTGCCCATCACGGTCAGGCAGAGCAGGAGAAGGGGTGGGGTAATGAAGTGCAGGGTCCCCGGGGTAGATCTGCACGCCTTTTTGGAAAGCAATTGGGCAATAGGCATCAGAGACCTTAAACTATGTGTTACTTTGCTTGCGCCTAGTGATTCTACTTGGTGTAAATTCTGGAACCGTGAAAGAGCTTTATGCCAAAGATATTTCTATTCATAATAGCAAAAGAGAGGAATAAATAATGTGCAATAAATTAAGTAAATTATAGTCTCTCCACTGCAAAAAATAGGTAGTTCTAACAGATGATGTTTACAAAGTTCGTAATAAGAGGAAGAAATGCTCATGTTATAATATTATAGGAAAAAAACAGGATTTTAAATTATATCTGGAGAATGATCTCAGCTGTACACCTGCAAACAAACAACAGCAACAAAAACTTATATATTAAAAGCATATGAGAAGGAAATACACCAAAATGTTACGTGGTTGATTTGATATTTTTCCTCGTCATTTTTCTGTATCTCCTGTGTCTTCTATAGTGAATATGTATCTCCTTAACAGCGGAATACACATACACATTATTTTCCCAAGGAGAGCTGGTGTTAGGAGTTGCACTCAAGGTGTGGTGTCTGCATTGTCTGGTAAAGTGAGGAGGGGCACAGCCCCCTGCTTATGAGAAGGAGCACGAAACAGAAGAACCTGGGGTGGTGGTTGCTCCGGCTGCCATGTGACTTTTCACTGCGTCATGGTCTGGGTTCAGCTGCCTTTTTATGTCTCCCCAGGAAAAACAAGAGTCTTTATCGCATTTCCGGAAGGGCCCATGCCAGGGAAGAGAACACAGGAGATAAACCCGGAGCAGCATCACGGGTTGGCCGGCACCAGGCACGCAGCTGGACTTTGTGTAGGACAGCAGCCATGAGGCACGTGTGGCTATTTACATTTATAATTAAATTGAGCAAATTAAGTAAAATTTAAAATTCACTTCCTCGGTCACACTAGCCACATTTCAAATGCTCAATAGCCACACATGGGTAGTAACTACTCTCTTAGAGCGGAACATTTCCATCACTGCTGAAACTGCTACTGGTC
This sequence comes from Balaenoptera physalus, assembly GCF_965194825.1. Taxonomy (NCBI): domain Eukaryota; kingdom Metazoa; phylum Chordata; class Mammalia; order Artiodactyla; family Balaenopteridae; genus Balaenoptera; species Balaenoptera physalus. Next base: position 16,503,145 of record NC_138888.1, on the reverse strand, counting down.
CGCACTAATGGAGAAAATGAACGGGCTTTTCCCATATGCAAAGATGGCTTTGATAAATTATCAAAGAAATGCACATTAACAGATTAAAGGGGAAAATTGAATCATCTCAGTAGATGCAAACAAAGTATTCGGGGAATTCAAGATTTATTCATACAAAAATAAATACACCAAGAAGAGACTATGGGAAAATGGAAAGAAAAAAGAATTCATTTATAATAATAATAAAGACTACAAGGTGTCCAGGAATAATTTCAATAACATATGCACCCACACCTTTGCAGAGAAAATTGCAAATTATTACTAAAGGAAATAAAAGACAACCTAAAGAAATCTAGATATATGCCATGTTCCTAAATGGAAAGATTCAGTATTATAAAGATGTCAATTCTCCATGAACTAATAATCTATAAATCTATAAATTCAAAGCAATTCTAATAATATTTCCAGTAAGGATTTTTGTGGGACTTGACAACCTGATCTTAACATTTATCCAGAACAATTAAGGACCAGAGATAGCTAAGACACTCCTGAAGAAAAAAGAAAAAATGAGAAAAGAGACTTGCCCTACCATTTATTCATTCATTCATTCAACAAATACTTATTGAACACCTACTATGTGCTATAGCTTTAGATGCTGGGAATATGACAGTTAACAAAAAGGTCACTGATCCCTGCCCTTGTAGAGCTTAGTAACATTCCAAATGTCAAGACTTGCTCTAAAGCTGTAATGATGGAGATGGTGTGTACAGGCACAGGTGCAGACAAATAGAATAGAGAGCCCAGAAACAGAAACTTGACATGGACTGTGGTTTGATAGAGGAAAAAGACATCCACATGGAGAAAAAAATTCCTCACCACATACAAAAACCGATTATAGGTGGATTAAAGACCTAAAGTGAAATGTAAAATTTTTTAAATTTTAGAAGAAAATATAGAAAGATATTTTGGTGACCTTGGGGTAGGGAAATATTTCTTATAAGATGTGGAAATGTTGATAAATTTGACTACATAAAAATTTACAACTTTTGTCCGACAGAAGTCCCTAGAGTTGAAATAAGCCACAGATTGGGAGAAGATATTTCCAAAGCATGTAACTGAAAAAGAATAATTATCCAGTATATATAAGAGACTGCTACACAGCAATAGGAAAAGACAGTACTTTAGAAGATGAGCAAAGAATATGAATAGGCAATTTACGGAAGAGGAAATGCAAAAAGCCAATAAACACTGAAAGATAGAAGTTAGGAAAATGCAAATTAAAACAACAAAATAATTACACAAATCAGATTGGCAAAGAAAGGAACAAAATTAAAGAAAATAATATGGCCAAAGAAGAAGTCGAGGGCTTCCCTGGTGATGCAGTGGTTAAAACTCTGCCTGCCAATGCAGGGGACATGGGTTCGAGCCCTGGTCCAGGAAGATCCCACATGCCGCGGAGCAACTGAGCCCGTGCGCCACAACTACTGAGCCTGCGCTCTAGAGCCCACAAGCCACAACTACTGAGCCCACACACCGCAACTACTGAAGCCTGTGCACCTAGAGCCCTTGCTCTGCAACAAGAGACACCACCGCAGTGAGAAGCCCATGCACTGCAACGAAGAGTAGCCCCCGCTCACCGCAACTAGAGAAAAGCCTGCGTGCAGCAACGAAGACCCAATGCAGCCAAAAATTAATTATTTTTTAAAAAAACAAAACCATTATGTTTTTAATGGTTTCATTAAAAAAAAGTCTACACACCATTGGTAAGAGTGTAAATTGATTCAAACACACGAGGCACGATAAAGCAAAAGTTGGGAAGTGAAATACACATGCCCGTGGCCTTTGCAATTCCACTCTTCAAGGGAGAAGCTGTCTTGCACGTGAGCACAAAGAGACCTGTGTAAGAATAATCATTACACAGAAAGTAGTTAGTAGTTGCCTGGCTGGCCTGGGACTGGAAATTAATGGTAAATGGGCATGGGGCCTTATTGGGATGATAGTGAAATGTTTGAAACCTGGATTGTGGAAATGGTTGCACAACTTGGTAAATTTACTAACAATCATTAAATTGTATACTTAAAGTGGATAAACTATATGGTATGCAAGTTATACTTGAATAAAGTTGTTTTAAAATTGTCATTGCAGCCTTATCTGCAATGAGTAAAAAATTGAAAACAGCCAATAATTTTACAAATTGATTGCTGTAGAGATTCACGTGAATACAATAAAGTGGTCCAAGTAAATAAGCCAGAGCTACTTATATCAACATGAATAAACCTCCAAAATGAAAAATAATGGTTGAGGTAGTAAAAGCAACTTGCAAAACAATACACATAGTGTGAATGGTAACATTTACTTAAAAATTGAAAACACCCAGAACGATACTATATAATCTTTATGAGTACATATAAATACAGTGATGGCATAGAAATACACAGGAATGAAAAACACCAAATTCAAGATAGTATTATCTCTGGAGAGCCAGCAATGGAGATTCAACTGTATCAGCAATGTTTCATTTCTTTAAAACAAACACTGAAACAAACATGGCAAGATGTTACAGTTCAATTCAAATGTTTCTCATAATAGTCTCTGCAATTTTCTGTATATTCAAAATAGTTTACTATGAATTTAAAAATACAATATAAAAGGCTTCCCTGGTGGCGCAGTGGTTGAGAATCTGCCTGCCAATGCAGGGAACACGGGTTCGAGCCCTGGTCTGGGAGGATCCCACATGCCGTGGAGCAACTAAGCCCACCTGTGCTCCACAAGAAGAGAGGCCGCGATAGTGAGAGGCCCGCGCACGGCGATGAAGAGTAGCCCCCGCTTGCCGCAACTGGAGAAAGCCCTCACACAGAAATGAAGACCCAACACAGCCATAAATAAATAAATAAATAACAAATACTTAAAATATATATATATATATAAATATATTTTATTTGCCTGTCCTGATGTTCGTGATACCCACAGCTCTTACATCTTCCACTAACAAGGAGCTGTAACTGCCAGAGCGCAAGTGTAGTGAGTTTTACCTATATTCTATAAAGGCTGTCCACCGTTTACTGGTTACTGGCCTCAGACCGGGCACTGCTAGATGGTTAAAGCTGGAGCACTGTCAAGCGCCTGGAGTCCAGGTCAGTACAAGTTGTGTGCAACAGGGACACCTAATGGTCAGAGAAGGTACTTACCTGCGCTCTTGGGTCTGAAGGGCTGGGTAGCAACAGGCCAACGCTACCAGCTGTATTTGGAGGCCTGTTCTTCCGGCAGCTAAGTAAAACAGAACGAAGGATTCCGGATTGGAGTGGATTACAGTTGGTCAGCTCCCTTCTCAGCCGAAGCAGATGAACACACCCCAGAAGACCTAAACTAATTCGGAGAATTTCGATGGTGCTTTTCCTCTCCTTCCAGGAGCTGAGCCAAGCCCTAAGTCCTGAAGAAGCTTTCTTCTGGCATCCTCGACAACACCAAGGCAGCGTCTGGAGCCCTTTGAAAATAATGTCTTAAACCCACATGTGAAGTGAGCTTTGAGGGGAAGAAATGTTTCTGTAGTCGGGGAGGAAAGACTGCATGGGGTAGGGACGTGTACTTTTATCCATTTCAAAGCAAGCTGGTTTGTGATGTTACATAAATGGGGAGGAAGTAGTTTTCAAAAATCATGGAGTGTCAGGGCCACACAAGACCCTGGAGCTCATGTTACCAGCTCCCCACAGACAGTGGATGTCTTGAAATGTCTGAGAATGTACATGTGACCAAGAACAGAAGTAACTCAATAACACTAGTATTTCTAGCACTACACGAAGGACCAGTGACCTGTGTGTTCCCCCAGACAATACAGTCAGATGCGCCAGCCTTTCTCCTTCCACAGCCACTTATAAATCCTCTAAGTCTGCACAGTAACAGGCCACAAACAAAACTGACTGCTTCTTTGCTTTGACATTGAAATCATCACCAGCCTGAGCCTTTCAAAATTACTAAAAATCAACATCTTCATTTGAAGGTCGTTAAGTAATTAGTGCAGGGAGAGAGCTAAATTCATCAGTATAATAAAGGTTCTCCAGAGAAATAGGACCCATAGGAGAGAGAGGAAGGGAGAGAAAGAGAGAGAGGTTTATTATACAGAATCAGCTCCCACTATTATGGAGGTGGGCAAGCCCCAAGATCTGTAGGGTGAGTCAGCAAGCTGGAGACACAGAAGAGCTGATGATTTAGTCCCAGTCTGAGTCCGAAGGCCTGAGGGGAGTAGTTCCTGTCCAAAGGCCAATAAGCTTAAAACCCAGGAAGAGCCGATGTTTCAGTCAGAAGGCTGTCCAGCAGGAAGAACCAGGGGGAGGGCCAGCCTTTTATTCTTTCTAGGCCTTCGCCTGATTAGATGAAACCCACCCTTCCTGGGGAGGGCACTCTGCTTTACTCAGTCTCCAATTCAAATGTTAATCTCATCCCGAAGCACCCTCACAGACACACCCAGAATACTATCTGACCAAACATCTGGGCACCCTGTGGCCCAGTCAAGTTGATACATAAATGAACCATCACAATCAGTAAGAGTTCACCCCCCGGAGGATGAGGGTAGGAGCTGAGGGAGGCAAGTGCCCACTGCCCCACAGGTGCCCTGGCCAAGGGCCTGATTCCCTACGGTCCAGCTTCTTGTTGTTTTCTGTTCCTGGAAAATGGGTTGCCAGGCTTGTATCAAAACCCTCCTCTTTCCCTTCTCCAGGACACATTCCGGTCATTGTGGATATCGGAGCACAGGAGGGTGAAAGCCAATTCCTGTAGCATTTCCGGAGTCTTTTGACCTGGCAGTTTGCCTCAGGGGTCACGGATTTGTGAGGAGCTGGGGTGACCAGCTCTCTGGTTTGCCCAGGACTGAGGTGTTTCCTGGGGACGTGGGGCTTTCGGTGCTAAAACTGGAGCAGTCCTGGGCAAGCTGGATGACTGTCACCCAAGGAGCCCTGCCTTGCCTGAGGGCTTTCAAGTGGCTCCAGGTTCTTTGGCTCCTTTGGTTTAGATACCTTGTCAACCCTGGACACACAGAAGCGTCCAATGGTCTCGTGGTCAAGCGACTCTGAGAGCGGGGTCAGCTGCAACTTTGGACCCCAGATGTTTTCTTGATGGTGCAATAGTGATGGATGTGTGGTGGCTGCTTCAAGTCACTGCTTGATGTGCAGTCCTTGATACTGTGATGGGGCAAAGCCCTGCCCACAGCCCACAGCCAGGCTCAGGTTATTGCCAGCGAAGTGCCCACTCCTGGATGAGACTGGGCTGTGCCTGTCTCAGATCCCAGACAGGCTGCCACCACTTACTTATCTGGGAAGCATGGGGCAGTCGGTTCCTTGCAGATGCAACTTTAACAGGAACCCTGAGATGTTAGACGCAGAAGGGACCCAGGATCTCTTACAACCAAATATTTCCATGTGGTCCCTGCCCCACTGAGAGATGCAGGAAGATTCGGGATGTTACTCAGACCAGCTTTCTTTCTTTTCCTTTTCTTTTCACTTTGTAACAGCTTTAATGAGGTATAATACACAGGCCATACAATTCACCCATTTAAAGTGTATAACTCAAGGTTTTTAGTACATTCACAGAGTTGTACAACCAACACCATGATCTAATTTAGAACCTTCTCATCAGCCTGAAAGGAAAGCCTGTACCCTTTAGTGATTATCCCCTTACTTCTCCCAACAACGCCCCGTTCCCCAGCCCTAGGCAACCACTAATCTACTTTCCATCTTTATAGAAATACCTTTAGTTACATAACTCTTTCATGTGTACTGGAAAGAATGTAGCTAACATATAAACCCAGGACTTCACAGATACTGCTGCTTGGAAAATGCTAGATAGAAATGGGTAGGTATAAAAACACAAAAATAAACTCCAAATGGATTAAAGAACTAAATGTAAGACCGGATACTGTAAAACCCTTACAGGAAAACATAGGCAGAACACTCTTTGACATAAATCGCAGCAATATCTTTTCCAATCCATCTCCCAGAGTAATGAAAATAAAAACAAAATTAATGGGGCTTCCCTGGTGGTGCAGTGGTTAAGAGTCCGCCTGCCAATGCAGGGGACATGGGTTCAAGCCCTGGTCCAGGAAGATCCCACATGCCGTTGAGCAACTAAGCCCGTGCGCCACAACTACTGAGCCTGCACTCTAGAGCCCGTGAGCCACAACTACTGAAGTCCGGGCGCCTAGAGTCCGTGCTCCACAACAAGAGAAGCCACCTCTATGAGAAGCCCGCGCACCGCAACAAAGAGTAGCCCCGGCTCACCGCAAATAGAGAAAGCCCGCGCTGCAACGAAGACCCAACGCAGCCAAAAATTAATAAATAAATAAACAAACAAACAAAAATAAACCACTGGGACCTAATTAAACTCAAAAAGTTTTGCACAGCAAAGGAAACTGTAAACAAAATGAAAAGACAACCCACAGAATGGGAGAAAATATTTGCAAATGATGCTACTGACAAGGGATTAATCTCCAAAATTTACGGACAGCTCATGCAGCTCAATATCAAAAAAATATAAAAAAAAAATCAAAAAATGGGCAGAAGACCTAAACAAACATTTCTCCAAAGAAGACATACAGATGGCCAAGAGGCACATGAAAAGATGCTCAACATCACTAATTAGTAGAGAAATGCAAATCAAAGCTGCAATGAGATATCACCACACACCAGTCAGAATGGCCATCATCAAAAAAATCCACAAACAGTAAATGCTAGAGAGGGTGTGGAGAAACTGGAACCCTCCTACACTGTTGGTGGGAATGTAAATTGGTACAACCACTGTGAAGAACAGTATGGAAATTCCTTAAAAAACCAAAAAAAGAGCTAACATATGATCCAGCAATTCCACTCTTGGCATATATCCAGAGAAAAACATTGTTCGAAAGGATACATGAACCCCAATGTTCATTGCAGCTCTATTTGCAATAGCCAAGACATGGAAGTAACATAAATGTCCATTGACAGAGAAATGGATAAAGAAGATGTGGCACATATATACAATGGACTGTTAGCCATAAAAAGAATGAAATAATGCCACTTGCAGCAACATGAATGGACCTGAGATTATCATACTAAGTGTAGTAAGTCAGACGGGGAAAGACAAATATCATATGATATCTCTTATAGGCAGAATCTAAAAAAATAAGAAAAAAGAAAAAAACAACACAAATGAACTTATTTACAAAACAGAAACAGACTCAGACTTAGAGAATGAACTTGCAGTTACCAGGAGGGAAGCGGCAGGGGGTGGAGAGGGTATAGTATAGATTGGGAGCTCTGCATTGACATGTACACACTGCTACATTTAAAATAAAATGCCTTTCCATGAAAAAGAAAGTATGAGAATAAAAAATAAGAGATTAAAAAAATGGGTAGGAAAATGTAAAATAGATAGCTAGTGGGAAGCAGCCGCATAGCACAGGGAGATCAGCTCGGTGCTTTGTGACCACCTAGAGGGGTGGGATAGGGAGGGTGGGAGGGAGATGCAAGAGGGAGGGGATATGGGGATATATGTATACGTATAGCTGATTCACTTTGTTATAAAGCAGAAACTAACACACCATTGTAAAGCAATTATACTCCAGTAAAGATGTTAAAAAAAAAAAATGGGTAGGTGTAAAATCAAGTAAGGAGAAATGCCAAGTAAACACTAGTACTGGTACTCCAGCGAATGGACAGAACTGGGAAGCTGGTATTTTCTCATGCTTTCTCCTTTTCTGCTGTCACTTTCTCCTTTCCCTGATGCTCCCATTTTTCAGCTGTTCCTGGAGCACTTATTTAAGAAGCTGCCTGTGCCCCACGTTCCTTGTCTTTCCACCAAATCTCCTCCAGGGCATTTCAGTGCTGGGCCTGAAATGAGAAGGGCTGCCACCTTCAGGAACTTACCCCCCTCCACCAAGGCGTCCATGAAGGGCCAGAGAAAAAGGCCCTGGATAGCAGAGAAGGGACTGGATGGGGGTCAGGAGAGCGGTCCAGCAGCCCAGCCACAAGGGGACCTACCTGGAGGAGGGGGCCCTGGGAACAGCCAGGACAGGGCCCTGTGCTCCACAGAAGGCCCGGCAGCCCTGCGGTCTCTCCACAGGCCGCCCCCCACGTGCCCCTGAGCCTTAGATGGACCCACTTCATTCAATGGGGATACACAGGGCAGGGGCCCCTCCTGCTGGACTCTGTGCAGGATAGAGAGGTGACGGGGTGACGCTGGGACCCAACTCACAAGACTCGCAGTGAAAGCCAGTCCACATCAGACCCTCCAGAATTAGTTCTTTTGGGAACACGTTTCTATGCAGTTTTTGTTTTTCTTCTAAAGAGTTTTACCAAAATATAATTAACATACTACAAACCGCACATATTTAAAGTGTACAATTGATGAATGTTGGCATCTGTATACACCCACGAAACCATCACTGCAATCAAGATGATGACGTATCCATGGGCCCCAAGTTTCCTCGTGCCCTCCCTCCTCCCCCTCCCCACTCCCTTATCTCCAGGTAAAGTTGCATCTGCTATCTGGCACTAGAAATCAGATTACATTTTCTAGAGTTCTACACAAATGCTATCATACATTATGTACTCTTGTGTGATGCGCTTCTGTCACAGCCTCATTTGAGATTCATTCATGTTGCACATACCAGGAGTTCATTCCTTTCCCCCTGCTTAGTGGCATTCCACCACATGGTTATGCTACAAATTGCTTATTCAGTCACCTGGTTATGGGCATTCAGGTTGATTCCAGTGTTTGACTATGACAAATAAAAGCTGGTATAAAAATTTATGTGAAAGTCTTCATATGGATATATACTTTCATGTCTCTGGGGTAAATACCTAGGAGTGAAGCGGCTGGATCACATGGCAGGTGAGTGTTTAACTTTTTAAAAAACTGCCAAACTGTTTTACAAAGTGGTTGTACCATTTTATTGATGGTACATTCCACCAACAGTGACTCAGTTGCAGTTCCTCCACATCCTTGCCAACACTTGATATGGTCTATCTTTTTTATTTTAGTTGTTCTAATAGGTGTGTAGCGGTATCCCATTGTGGTTTTAATTTGCATTTTCCTAACGACTAATTATGTTGAGCATATTTTCACGTGCTTATTAGCCATCTATACATCTTTGGTGAAGTGTCTTATTCAATATTTTTATTGGTCTGTTTGTTTTATTATTGAGTTTCAAGAGTTCTTTATATTGTCTGGACACAAGTTATTTAGCAGGTACATGTTTTGCAAGTGTTTTCTCTTAGTCTATGGCTTATCTTTTCATTCTCTTAATAGATCTTTCGAAGAGCAGTCCAGTTTACCAATATTTTCTTTTATGGCTCATGCTTTTGTATCTAAGAAATCTTTGTCTTAAAGGTCAAAAAGATGTCTCTGTGTTTTTATAGACATGAAACTAGAAGTTTTATAGTCTTAGGTTTTACATGTGGGTCTACGGCCCATTTTGACTTAATTTTTGTATATGGCACAAGTTCAAAAAATGATCTCAGTTTGAGTTTTTGTTTTGATTTGGTTTGTACATGGACGTTCAATTGCTCTAACACCATTTGTTTAAAAAACTATCCTTTCTCCACTGAATTGCCTTTGCACCTTTGTCAACAATCAGCTGTCCTAAACAGGGTTTCGTTTTGTTTTGTTTTCTGTTCTGTTCTCTGGAGCTGTTTGGAGCCTCCCTTAAATCACAGGGGGTGGCAGCCCCGCACCAGGAGCAATTTGGTCTTTGCTACCTGTTGTCCAGCCCTCGTCAAGCCTCCGACCCCAGCTCTCTTCACTCCTTCAGTGAGAACAACGCAGTTTTCCACATGACCGTCCGTCCCCGTGATGAAAGTGGTCACTGACTTAAGCAAACTGCTGCAGCCACACGGTGGGCCCCTATGAAGCCCCCTCCCGCCTTCCTGAAGCTTCTGTCCACTCTTTATGGCCTCCATGTCCCCAGAGGTCCCAGCAGACAGCCATGCTTTCTCCTTCACAAAGAAGAGAACTATTGGTCCCTGCCCGGAAGGGTCCTGGGGCCGAAAGCTCCCCTGGGCCTTGAGCGAGCCTCCCAGGAAGGCAGTCCCTGGGAGTTTCCTTCCAGCTCCATCCTGACGGGAAAGCACCACGTCTGGTCCACCAGCCGCAATGGCTCCAGCACAGCCCTCACCTACAGGCCCCAGGAAGGAGGCCCGAGCCACCAGAGTCCATGGGCACCACAGGCCCTGGCTGTGCTCCCAGACTCTGTAATGAGCTGACCCATCAGAATCAATACAAAGTCGTGTGGCTCAGCTCCCGGAGAGGAAAGAGCAGGTGTGGAAGACGCCGGGGACGAAGTGGGGCTGCAGGTGAGATGCACGGTGAGATGCACCGCACTGGGAATCTCCTCGGGGGCTTCTGCAAAGGGGTTAAATGCCGGAGACTATGAGTGACGTGGTCCAGGGAGTCCAAAGGATAACTGCCTCTCCATATGAGATATGAGGCTGAGCTCCGACCAGGGTGTGAGCCCTGAGGGCAGGGGCCACGCGGTCAGGTCCTGGGGGCAGAAGAGCTAGGGAACCCTTCTTGGCACTGCAGCTCCTAAACCACTCTTGGTAAACAAGCAAAGGGAAATTTCCTCAGGGGCCCAGGCAGGGACTTGCCAACAAATCAAAGGTCAGCAGAGCCACAAATCAACCGTATTTGCACCAAATAGTTTGTGAAGAGCTATTTTAAAAATGCCTTGGCCAGAAAAATTCCCTGGAGCTGAATCAACTCAAAGAACACAAACAGAGAATGGGAAACGTCCATCTTCCTCCTCCCCCAGGCGATCAGCTGGACAGTGAGAGCTGCCCCCTTTCCCCCGCAGTCGCAAGATCCCAGATGCAAGTGTCCGTGGCCCAGGGTGCCGAAAGGTCTTCATGCAACAGCCACTGCAGCCGGCAGACATAGAGCTTGGGCGGGGCCTGCCCAGATCCTTCAGCCTTCCCGGGATCCAGGGCCTGCACGAGATGCTCTGGCCGTGGACCCAGCGTGAGGCTGTGCTCACCCGGACTGTGACGTCACTGACATCAGCCAGGTGTGACCCGGGCCCTAGCCCATGAGGATCCGCTTTCCCTTAAATATGCACGCAGGTATGGAAAGAGGTCTGGAAGGATCTACACCTTGGTATTATCAGATGTCAATTCAAGATGCCTGAATTTTCTGAATCTTCTATAATGAATGTGTATTTTTATTATTTTTTTTAAAGGCAGCATTGTTTAGCAAGAAATTGTTTTCTTGTTACCAAAGTTATTAGCTATAGAAGATTTAGAAAACTATAGCGACCAAAAAGGGGAGAGGGTCACCTGTAATCATAATCCCCCCACCCGGATATATTCTCTTGAACTTCTAGTCAATTTCCTTTGGTTCTTTTCTATAAATATAATATGCATTTTTTACACAAAAAAGAGAGATCATGTGGTGCATTCTTTTTATAATCCACTTTTCTACTTCATAATGTATGCTCAACATTTTCTATGTCATCAACGTCCTCCTACGATACCATTTCAGTGGCTTACAGTATTCTATTAAATGGATGCACCATGCTTCGTTTAATTCATTCCTCCCACTGAGGTTTTCAATCAACAAACATTTCTCTCTAAGCCACTGCAGGCAAATTGTCATAGTGCTGTTCTACAAATATGCCTACCATATGCAGACATACAATAGAATTGCATTTTCCTGCCCCTGGGGAGTTAGGTGTCGTCATGTCACTCGTTTTGGCCAATGAAACGTGAGCAGTGATGAGCCTGGGAGGAGTTCTAAGCGGCTGTGCCCATTTGAGAGCAGTCTGTGCGCGCACAGCCCCAGCCAGCCTGCAGCGGACCCAGAGGGCAGTGGGGAAACGAGCTCTGTGGTCTTAGCCATTGGGATTAGAGACCGTTTTCTTTCTGTAACGTAACCTCTCTGGCCTCGACTGCCTGGCCTCAGGGCTGATGGAGAGACAAGGTTAAAGACAGAGCCCCAACCCTCCAAGTGTGTGTGGTCTTGTTGGGGACGTCCAGCCTGAATACAAGGAGAGAGTTCAATGATGAGCCTCCAATCACCATTCAGAGCCAGGGCACCGTGGAGCAGACGGGACACGTCCAGACCCTGAAAGGACAGCAGGACGCCATCTGGGCAGAAGGTGCTGGGACGCCGGGCAGGCTTTGCGGAGGAAGCACGAAGGCTGGGGAGGTTTGCGGGCAGGGGTGGGGGGCAAGAGGTCAAGGGCAGTGGGAGAGCAAAGGCGTCATGGTCGAGCAAAACACGGCGCCCAGAGGACTGCTGAGCAGGTGATTTCGTGTGAAGCAGGGCTTCTGAGCAAATGGGGGCTAAAAACAGTCAGAGAGAGAGAAAAGGGCCTGTTTGGGAGAAATCACTGCTGCGAGGAGAGACGTTCCCATTCTTCCTTTGGAGAAAAAATGCCTCCATAACCTGCCTTATCAGGAATGGCATCGGTGAAACTGAACTTTGGAGGTTTAATAGGGCTTGTTTTAGTCAAGCATGCACTTGATTTGAAGACAAGAGTAAGGTGACTTCAGATAAAGTCAAACCTATTGTGGTTTTCAAATCCTGTTTGAGTAATCTCTCCCCACAGCTACAGGCGCTGCCCACACTTTCCATCGTATCAGTCAGCCAGTCCGTGTCTCTCAGCATCAGTCAATCCACCAATCATTGTCAGTCAGCCAGTCAGTGTCTATCAGTCAGCCAGTCAATCTCTTAATCAGTATCTGTCAGTCAGTGAGCCAGTCAGCGTCTGTCAGTCAGTCAGCTAGTCAATAAGTACAGCATTCAGCTGGTTTCTGAGTGCCGTGCCCATTTGCCTCTATCTACCCAGCACCTTTCCTGTTTCTGGCATGGGGATAGGTGTGTCGTTCCTCCACGAGGACACATAGGTGATGTTGTTTCCCCAGGAATTCAGCACAGAGTAATTCCCCAGCGGGGTCAGGCCCGCAGCCCCTCATTTTCAGCCTGGCTGCCAGCTGCTAGGCTGAGCTGCCATGATCCCGAGGCTTCCTGAGGGCATCAGCTCGGAAGTGACTGAAAGGGAACCAGGTCACCTTTGACTCTGGGGAGGCACTTCCCCCCCTGCGGGGGTTTTGGAGGCTTCTCACCTAAGTGCTCATCTGGCCGCAGTCCCAGGACTGGCAAGATGAACACAGTGATACCTCGGGTGCTGTAGCAGCGGGGCCTCCCAACTTCCTCCCACAGAAAGCTCTGCTGTCTGCTGTCTGTGGATGTGACTAAGGGGGAAGTGAATAAACACAGCAGCTCCTTTCTCGGGTGCAGCCAGTGATGGGGGTGGAGGAGGGTGGGGATGTCCTAAGTCCTGGTGCACAGGGACCTTCCCCAGTGACAGACCCCCTGTGTTCCCCATTTTCTTGCTTGTAGAAAAAGCTTTAGTCTCCTAGGCCTTCCCTGAGTTCCAAAGAACAGACCCAAGCAGTTAATGATTAGAGAAATAAAAAAGCAGAAACAAAGGAAAAGCAGTCAAGCAAAAAAGTAATAATAACCTAAATAATAGGCCAGCCACAAAAGAATCACAAGACTCCGAGTTTCTCCTTGAGGGATATAGATAAACTTCTGACTCACATTTTTAGTTGTTTTTACAGAAGCTAGGACCCCACCAAGTGAAAACTGCTGACCACAAACACGTAGACCCTAGACTGGTTGGAACAGAAGGTTGATGATTGAGATTACTGAAACATCACACTGTTACCTCACCACCAACTAATCAAAAAACTGTCCATGTATTGCGCAACCCTCAGCCCTGATGTTGCCTTTTAAAACCCTTGCCTGAAAGCCATTGGGGAGTTCAGGTCTTTTGAGCACCAGCTGCCCATTCTCCTTGCCTGGCTCCATGCAATAAATGCTGTACTTTCCTTCTCCACAGCCCAGTGTCAGTAGATTGGCTTTGCTGTACATGGGGCATTTGTTTTGTCTACCTGGACACTGTCCCCGCTTCTTTGAGGGAAGCACCTACCATCCCCAACTCCCTACAAACTACCTGGGTTCAGGTGTGAGCTGATAATCAGTGTGTGCCTGAGACCCAGTGAACCAATGGTAGAAGCTCAGAGCAACTGGTTGGGATGGACACGTGATCCAAGCCAGGCCAATCAGAATTCTTCCCAGGATTTTTCTGAGGCTGCCTCTTGAGTCCTTTAGCCAGAAGGATATGTGCCTGTCTGCCAACAGAATGGCTTTCACAGTGTAGTGAAAATCTTAAGGGAGAGAATAATGGCACATATAGAAGAAAACAGATGAGAGAGTCCTGACAGGGTTCAAGCCCCTAAATTCAGTCAACCCCACAGCTGCCTCCATCCTGGCCTCCTGCCATTTGGCTTGTGAGCCTTGCTTGTAAAAAGCCACCTTGCCTGATACAAATGAGCATGCCTGCTGCCCTGTCAGAGCCACCCCTACGTACATCTGGTACTCACTTGGAAGTGGCCAATCCAGTGTGCAGTTTGCCCAATCCCCCCGACTTCTCCTCTTCAGTCTCTTGCATCAGAGCTGGGCACTTAGAAGGGCCCCATGCTTGTTTCAATGCTCAGTTGTCAACGTCTTGAAATTCTTTATCACTTTTGAACAAGGAGCCCTGCTATTTGATTTTACATAGGGCCCCACGAGTTAATTTTGCACAGGGTCCTGGCTCCATGCGTTCCCTCATGGTGGGATTTGCGATTCCACTTTGTTGCTCCAGTTCCCAGGGCCCCCTCCCCCATCACCCACTCCTTAATAACCCTTCCACTCACTCCCTCCCCTGTGCTCTTCTCTCCCACAGGAGGTTTTTTTCCCAGAGGCAGGGAGCCATACCCGTGCCAGCTGGGAGTTGTCTATTTGCTCCCCATCTGAGCTCTGTGTAAAATCCTGAGAGCAGGGATTCACTTGATCTGGAACAATGCCGACATGAGTGGCTTCTCTTGCTTCTAGCCCTCAACCCCCAACGTTCTGCAATTGTGTCTCAAACCACCTTCCAGAGGCCTCTGAGAAAGCTACACCACATAGTAAACAGCAGCCCAGCACTGGGAGCCTCAGATCTGAGTGACGGAGGACTCCGCCTGTGTCCTTGGGTACAGCCCGCTGAACATCCAGCAAAGGCACGTCCTTGTCTTGGGCTTTGCTGCTTCTCCTGGAAAAGGTGAATTCCAGCCCTCTCCCCACCTCGCCCAAGGGGGCAATAACACTGAATAAAGCAGCCATAACCTCAGCCTTCACACCCACAATATTTAACGTGAGAAAACTGCCCTGGGGGGGAAAAGCTGACACAAGAGAAACTGACATACAATTTGACAATGGAGAGTCCAGGTGTGGGTAAAAGTGATTCATTTTTGGAGCACAGTAATAGTTATGCAACTAGGAACATTTCATTCACCCCCCATCCCATTCATGTTTTGTGTCACAAAGACATACCAAGACTTTGGAAAAAATTCCAAAGGGGTTTACATTGAAATGTGCTGTTTCTTCACTTGTTTTTGAGCTTGTCTTAATCACAGTGCACCAAATAAAACAGCTTTACAGCTTACTCAAACTCAAACTTGTCCTCAAAGGAAGCAGTTTAAACATTTCCCACTGTAAATCAGCAATGCAACGATTCCAAGTCAGGACACAGACCCAAGAGACAAAAGCAGCTCTAACATAAAGCTTGTCTTGTCAAAGGAAAAAAAACCCACAACACCATGAGGGAAATCCAATTTGCCTAGAAAGAGTGGGTCTTCTTCAGGACTCCAGTCCCAAAATATTAAGATACAATTGTGGGTGTTGTCTTTGGGGAAAATGGTGAGGAAGAGATCTGACCTAAGCCACACTAAGAATCTGGTTTAAAAAGATGAAAGGGCTCACAGGGGACACAAGGTCTCTGTATCTCCAAAGGAAGCATTTACCCCATTGAAGGGGGCAGGAGCAGATTCTCCAGGGGGGCGCACTGGGCTGTGCCAGCCATGCCCACAGGGAGCGCTTGCCAGTCTGCAGGAGGCTTGCCTGGGTTGGGAGCTGGTTTTCCACTGGGAGGTACCTCACACTCTCCTCATGAACAAACCAGCCAAGATCTGTGAGCTGGACTCATAACCCTGAGTGAATGGGTGGACGCCACCCAGAGATGCCAGGGCCCCTGAGGACTCGGGGCCCGCGTCCTGGCAGCACTGGCTCATCTCTTGTCCTTTGCAAATGAGTGGGCCCCTTCCCCCCAAAGTGCAAAGCAGAAGTTAGCTAGGAGAAACAGCCATGGTCGAAGGTGGCGAGAAACCTCCCTGACTGAGGCCCATGCCAGCTCTGACCAACCCCCCAGAGGTTTCCGAGCAGAAGTCCTGACTCACAGGGCTTGCGCTCAGCTGTGAAGGGTAGCTCAGAAGGCTTGGCCAGTACAGGGCCTGGGCTGGAAACTGCCGTGATGGACGGCTGAAAAGCAGGGACGCTTAGCCCTGAGTCAAGGGGTGTGTGTGTGTGTGTGTGTGCCATGTGCCTGTGTGTGTGGTGTGCGTGTGTGAAGGGTGTGAGGGCCCCGGGTCAGGTGCCCCTGCCACACCCCCACAGACCAGCCCAGCCACGTAATCTCGGAGTGACAAGTGGAGCCCACACTTGGAGGCTAGAACTCTGGGTTCCCCTCAAGAGGTTAGAAACAGCTCATGTGAAAACCTCCTGATGCCAACATCTGCACCGGCCAACTGACTACCTATTTCAAACGTGATTTGATGTAATGAAATTCAAGGCCATTTACCGGTTTTCCACCTTTTGGCCATGGCCCACATTCAGTTCACATGGCTGCCAAGGGTATACAGGCACACCCGTAGCTAACAAAGGAGAGTTTCCCACTTAGCCTGATTATGTGGCGTGTGTCTCTCTTCCACTCTATTTCGGGTGTCACCCACTAAATTGATCTTGGGACCCACTTGTGGCCCCCAGTCGCAGCTGGACCAAAATAGCCATGGAGCGTTCTGGACGAACCCTTGGAGCCCTAGTGGGCCTTTGTAGTCTTCAGGCACGAGAAATCACTCCCTCTACGGAAGGCAACCTTATTCTGCAGAACATGGACCTCCAGCAGCAGCCCCTGTGTGGTCAGGGAAGGTCACCAAGTGCCACCGTGGGCACCGCAGAGGGTGAGGAAGCTGGCCTCCTCCAGGGGACGGACCATCTTTAAAGGAAAGGGGGCTCCACAGGGTGGGCCAGCCCAGGTGCAGGCTGACCACGGCCACCAGCCCGGTGGGGTCGCAAGGCAAGACAGGGACATCTCATGCGGTGGCCTCGACGAGCTCCTCAGGGCTTCCCCACGGGCGCCCCGGACCTTTGGAATCTCTGGATGAGGAGCACGAGCCTGGCGATGTCGGAGAGCTCGGGGAACAGGGCCATGACGCTGTCCACGTGGTGGGGCGGGAAGGTGCTGCAGAGCACGGTGCGCGCCCTGGCGCGCGAGTCCGCCTCGGGGCCGGCAGGCTGGGGCACGGACCCCAAAGCCCCCCCGGGGTCGTCTTCATCCCAACGCGACCCCACCCAGGCCGAGCGGCCCGGGAGCCAGCCGGCCCCTGGAGGAAGGGCCCACGGGTCGGCGGGCTGCCGGCGCGGGGGGCGCCGGTCACTCTGCGGGGCGCCGGGGCGGTACCCACCCCGTAGGCCCGGCGGGCTCCGGGGGCTCTGGAGGCCGGGCGGCGCTGGCGGGGACGGCGCGGGGCCGGGCGCCACCCAGTCGGGACAGGGCGGCCTGGGCGCGCGGCCGCAGCCGGGGCCCCGAGGGGGCGCCCGGAGGGGCCCCGGGTCGTCGCTGAGGACGAGCCGCGAGAAGCCGCCTGCGAGAGTCGCCACGTCGGCCGCCCGCGCGCTCCCCCGCTGCGCCTCCTCGCCGCCCGCGCCCCGCCAGGCCAGCGTTTGCGCGCGGAGCTCATCGGCCACGGCCAGCTGCGCGTGGTGCGGCCTCTCCGGGTGGTAGAACTTGCACTTGATGCCGTAGGTGCATTTCTTGCCTGGAAGGGGCGGGCAGGGGGGAGAGGGCTCCTGGTGAGAGATCTTGGGTGGGGAGGCCCGGTGTGGTCCGGGCAGTGCCCGCCCCGCGTGGCCTTTCTCGTTGGAGATTCCTCCGGGAAGGCCCCCGGGCCTGCTGCAGACTTGTCAGGTTTGGGGCGGGACGAGGTGGGGAGAAGTGCCCTGGGGCGCAGACAGGACGAATGAGGGTACAGCACCCTACTCCTCGTGGTATTTTCCACTGGACATGGTACCCCAGTGTTACCCACCCAGCGCAGGGGGAGTGTTGTCTGGAAGTTCCCATGACCAGGGACTGAGACCAATCCACTTCCCCAGAGACGCTGTGGATCGGGCCAACCTAGTGGCGGGGGGTTGGGAGTGGGTGCTCATGACATAGGATTGTGCCTCCAGTGCTGACTCAGTTTCCCCCATTGTCCACATCCCTTGGGCTAATCATTGCCCTCCCCTTACAGACTGTTTTAACAGAGGTGATCAAATAATTTATCATCCAAACCAGGGCCCTTCTGAGAGTGGAAGGGAGCAGGATGGGCCACCTGAATGTGTGTGTGATCACCTTAATTCTAACAAGAAATGACTCTGAATATCACTTACGGCATCTTAAACTTCTATAGGCACAATAAACGAGGCCTGGGGACCTTAAATAACTTGCCCAAAGCAAGCTAGTGAAAGAGCTGGCTAGAAGGCTGGTGTCCCTGGAGGGCTCTGGGATAGAATCCTTAATTCTTAATGGATAGCACCAACCAAAGTCCCTAAGGGTAGGTAGGGGTTTAGGTAAGACTGTGGGGCAGGATGTGGGCACAAGGTGCCAGGGGAGGGGCTGAGAAAGGAGCACATGGGGTGCACACAGCATCCCTGCTCCCTGGATGTGGCTTTGCTGTGTGTGACCCCTGCATCCAGCCCTCACAAACCGCATGCAACAGGGGTCCAGGATGGCAGTTCATCATTACAATAACCCTGTCAGGAAACTGCCATCCAGAGAGGTTAAGTTACCTCCCCAGGGTCACACAGCTGATTAAGGGCAGAACCCGGGCTAGAACCGAGGCTGCTGACCACCCAGCCAGCGCTTCTGACCTGAACAGGGCCCACTAGGCGTGGGGCGCTACCCACCATAGGGGCAGTGTTGCCAGGACGGCTCTGGAGGCTTTGGCTTCCTGCTCAGGAAGTTGCTCAGGGTGGGTCCCCGACGGCCCAGGGGGTCATCAGGAGGCATGAACCTGGAAAACAAGCACAGGGGAGTGACTGCAAGGCCCACAGAGACTCGCCGCTGGCCCTGTGCGGGGAGTGAGCCGAGCCGCCTGGGAAGGGAAGGGCAGCACCAGGACTCCTTCCGTCCAGGACTCTTTCTCCCACCCAGGGGTTGTCACAGCGTGTTAGAGCAGCACAACCTTCCTCCACACTGACCCGCACAGAGCACAGCACTGACACATCCCAGGACAGCAGCCCCTGGGCCTTGTCCAGGTTTTTCTCCTGCTGAGTCAGCAATGCCAGAATCACTTAGCAACTCCTGGAAACATGCAGGCTCCGGGCTTCACACCAGACCTGCTTAATCAGAACCTCAAGTTGTTCAGGAATCTGCATTTTAACAACTTCCCAGGTCATTTTTATCCACTAAAGTTGAAGCATAATTGCACTAGGTCTCCCCTGGGACCTAGTCTGAAAGCGACTCTAAGCTGCATTCCAATGTCCTCAACAGAAGGCTGGAGACCTCCAGGGGGCCCGGGGGGGGCCTCTCTGGTCCTGGGAGCTCCATTTCTCCTGTGTTGCCCCACAGCTCTGGGCCTCTCAGGTTGGGGATGAAAATTAACAAGAGTTCAAACCGCCAGCTGGTGGGTCAGGGAAGAAGCGGATCCGGGTGCAGCCCGCACGCAGGTGCGGCGGCACACACAGCCCCCCGGGTTCAGTGCAGGCTCCACCCTCCTCCGCAAACCATGGGCGGGGGTCACTTTGTCACTCCCTGACACCACCCTGCCGCCCGCCTGCCCCTTCCCTTCCCTGGCATTGGTCTGAGGAGGAAGGGAATGCATCCTCGATGCCCGCAGCTCAAAAGGGAAAACAACATTCCTCAGAAGGAAAACTCCCTCCTTCAGCACAATCCACTTTTCGTGTGAATACTTTTGTTCCCAGGAGGCACTTCCAGATCATACAAAGGTTGCACTAGAGAGGGGTGGATTCTAATCGGGGGCTTGTTTTTACGGGCTGGTTTCCCGCTTAACGTGAAGGGTCACGCTGGGGTCCCACCGTGCAGACCACATCCACCAGGCCGGCCCGAGCTGGGTGATCCCTGGTCCCGCGTAGCCTCCGTGGCTCCGATCCCAGCTACGCAGCCGGCTTCTCAGAGTTGGGCCCCGACCAAGAATCTGGGGAGCCACCCACTGCAGTTATTAAAAGTTCCCAAAGGCTTCACCTCCTGCTCTTTCCCGGGCCTCACAGCCGGGAGCTGGGCCAAGAGGGCCCTATGGACGTGCCCTGGGCACGGGGCGAGCGTCCTTGCCCACAGGCAGGCGGCAGGCTCTGCCCTCTGGCAGTCGGGGGACCTTCGGGCAGGCCCTGAGCAGAGGCCAGTGTGTCAAGAGGACTTGGCCTGGACCCCAGGCTGTCACCAGGTCAGAGGCGGCCATGATCCATCAGACCTCAGTGAGGATTTTCTGGATCCGATGGTGCCAGCCTTGCCAGATTCCTCCGGGCCCAAGCCAGAGAGAGGGAGCCACCAGCCTTGCGAATGTGGAAATGACCATGGGGGATACTGCGGGGTAGCTGCTGTGACCATGCGCCCTGGGGCTTAGGAGGGTGCCTCTGTCTCCTTGCCTGTGGGCCAAGGGGTAGTGGGGGCAGCAGTAGCCCCCAGAGGCACATGTCCTGGCCTGGCCTGAGGATAACCGCTACCTCGAGGGGTACAGTTCTCTCTGGTCCTCACGACCATCTCAGAGGTAAGTGTGACTAATCCAAGGGCAGATTATTCAAGGTGAAGGACATTCAGCCCAGTGAGGTTGAGAGCTTTCCTCTCCACACACAGCCAGTAAATGGCAGAACCTCAGTTTGAAACCTCATCTACTGCTTCTGTGTGTGTGGTAGCTCTTTCCACCACACACACAGCCCCGCAGGCTCCAGGGTCAGGAGCTGGTCCGCCGTGTGCAGGTGGCCTGATATAGCGGCCACGTGGCCTCTCTCTCCCCATCTTCCCTACCCCAGGGCTGCAGCCATTTACACTCACTCACTCAGTAACCTACAACTAGTCATTGGGTGCCTTTAATGCGCCAGGCTGGCTGGAGCTGTGGCAGATAAGACACATACAGTCCCTGCCCTCACGGAGTTGGGGAGCTTGTCCCAAACCGCATTCCTAAAAGCCAGTGAGAGAGCCCAGAATGAGGACCGAGCTATCATGCCTGGAACGGAAATTGGAATGGGAGTGATGTCCCAGCCTGCTGTGCCCTCCCCATCTTGTCCCACCCTGTGGCCATGCCCACCTTGCCAGGCTCTGCAGCATGCCTGAGGACGCCTGCAGTGGACCAGCCATCGCGTCCTCCCCACCTCAGCTCCGTCTAGCTCCGCCCTCACCCAGCACCTGCTAACTGGTCTGTGCTCTGTGACCCTGACTTCGTCCTCCTTCCACTGTAGCTGGTTGGTCCAGGGGGGACCTGACCCAGGAGAAACGCCCTAGGGGACAGATGAACCAACCAGATTCTCTTGAAAGTGTCAACCAAGACGTATTAAGACAGAGACAGTTCCAAGATCTTTACAGCCCCAAAGAAAAGGTGATGTCGCCCACTCCCATCCGTCATTCAAAACTTTGAAAAAAAAACAGACAGAAGCATAAAATAAGTGAAAGGGAGTACAACAAAGTTCAGGTTCACCCCATGATGACAGTTCCAGCACTCTTATTTGAACTGTTAAATTCTTCTAAAATAAAAACAAAAGCAAGGTCCCCCCAAGGCCATGTCAGGCAGCTGGGTGCTGGCTCAGCTGGATGTGGGCGTGGGAAGAGAAAGGTCACAGGGCAGTTGGGACAAAACAGTCCCGTGGGGGAAATCTGGTCACGAAAGAGAGGAGACAGAGGGCCACCCGGGGAAGGGGCGCGGGCGGCCCGGGGCTGGGGGGCTCTGAGCCCGTGACTAAGCCCCGCGGGGCCCCGTCACCGCCCCGCCCCCTACCCGCCCCGGGACCCCGCGGGCCACACGCACCGGTCATTGACGAAGGAGAACATGAGCAGCCTCTGCTCGATGAACCACTTCCACTCGGGGTTCTCGCTCTGCAGGTCGCGGTAGTTGTCGTTGGAGACGATGACCCCGTCCTGCTCGTAGGCCACCTTCACGATGTAGCGGTCGTCGTAGCAGACCACGCGCTTGCCGCTCACCTTGCGGGATGGCGTGTACACCAGCACCGCC
The DNA here is from genome assembly GCF_965194825.1 of Balaenoptera physalus. NCBI lineage: Eukaryota > Metazoa > Chordata > Mammalia > Artiodactyla > Balaenopteridae > Balaenoptera > Balaenoptera physalus. The sequence goes on along the minus strand of NC_138888.1, from coordinate 16,480,841 downwards.
TGCCTCTCCAGCTCCTCCAGCACGTGCTGCTCTGGGGGCCGCAGGGCGGGGACCGCATGAGGCGCTTTCTCGGACGGACTCTCCACCCCCAGAGCCATCCTAAAATCCGGAGCAGCCCCGGCAGCTCAGGGCTCCTCTCTGGTCAGCTCGCCCCTCCCACCCGTCCCCGTCCCCGCTACGCCTCCCTCCCCCTACTCCCCCTTCCCCTACACCCCTCCCCCCTCTCCCCCCTCCCCCTCTCCCCTACGGCCCAGCCCAGCAGGCAAAGAGCAGGGTGGTCTCGAGAGGAATTTGCCAGCAGCCTGAGGTCAAGTGGGCTCTTGGCTTCTGTCCTGCCTGCGTCATGACAGGAGTCCCGAGGATGGTGCCGGCCAGGGAGACACACTTTGGAAGAGTGAAGCCACAGCTCTCGTCCTTGTGATGGTTACCTGCCCCGTGCCCCTACCATGCCCCGTGCCCCTACCGCGGTAGACACAGAGGCCTTCTTCTGGAGAAAGACATCCCTGTTTTAACTAGAATCCCGGCACTTAGGAATTACTAGGAGCCCTGCATCCACCTGGAAGAGTCCCGCCGGGGCCCTTAGCGGAGAACCACTGACCCCCCCCCCATGACACAGGAGTCTGCTGGGACACCTTCAGGACGGAGCAGCCCACAACTGACAGTTCTGAGGGACACAAGAATGTCACGCAGAGAGGCCGGGATTAGGAATCTGCAGCCTGCATTCCGGTCTTAGCTCCAGCTCTCGGGTTTTTCACCCCTCTCCGAACAGCAGGTTTCGCACTTATAAGATGAGGAAGATGACTCCTACACCTGCCTCACAGCATCTGTGGGGCGACTGGACCGGCGCCTGTGGGGCGAGCCCCCAAGAAGCCTGGGAGGAGGGAGTGTGTCCCGGGAGCTTCAGATGTTACAGGGTCTCTTAACAGGAGCTAAAATCTGCATCCCTGGACGGCCTACTCTTTGATCTTAGTTTTGCCTTTGGAGACAAAAGAATTCCCTTCCGCAGGAAACAGTTACTCCACATGTGGAAGATTATTAGCATATTCGCCCCTCATGTCTCAGTCCTTTCCTATATGACATGGTTCCCAGACTTTTTTAAAGTGCATAATGCAGGTATGGTACAAAGAATCATTTTTTTAAAATGCCGTGTGTGTGGTGATCATTTTGTCATGTATAAAAATATCGAATTGAGACAGGAAGGAAGGGGGCAGGGCACAACCATTGAAAGAATGACACAACCATTAAGAAGAACAGGATACGACAAAAACTGGTTAGAACCTACTAGGCGCAAGATGGCAGAAGATTAGACTTCCCTAGACCTTGAGCCTCATTATGCCCTTATTGTAATGCATTAGCTAAATGAAACTATGACAGGCACCATGACAGTTCCAAGGCTAACCATAAAAGGCCAAAAAGTAGGGGTGCCCCAATTCCTAGAAACCCCTGCCCCTTCTCCAAGACAGAATATTCCTCCCACTCGTTAGCCCAGCCCATGAAAACTAACCACTCCATATTGCAGGGCCGGCTCTCACCCTCTGAGATGGCCCACACTCTGTCTATGGAGTGTGTAGCTCTCTAAATAAACCTGCTTTCACTTTACTATGGTTCACTCTAGAATTCTTTCCTGCCCAAAGCCAAGGACCCTCACTTGGTAGTCTGTCCCAGGGACTCATTCAAGACCTGGGACATGACTATCCTCTTGTGCCCCATTTTTCCTGCAATAGAATCACTATGTTGTACATCTGAAATTAATACAATACTGTAAGTCAATTATACTTCAATTTAAAATTATAATTCATTAGTTAAATGCCATGTGTGCAGCACTCCCTTTGAGAAACAGAACACGGCCCATGCTTTGAAGTCCCCATTGCCCCTCGAAGTTTGCATCTCCCTCCACTCCCTTTAAGATAACCCAATTTTGAGAACTTTGTGTTTATAATTCCCTTGCTTTTATTTTTTTAAATGCATATATATGTACCCTTCAAAAGGACAATTTCCAATGTGATTATGAGCCTCCAGACTTCACAAATGGAATCATCTTGCACATATTCTTGGGCAAATTCTTTCCTCGTTGAACATTGTGTGCGTGAGGTTTGGCCATGTCATGACTGTCAGTTTTGCACAGAAGTCTCCTGGTACAGAAGGACAAGGGTTTCCCGAGGGTCTGTCTTAAGGAGTGATAGTGCTGAGTTGTAGGGAAAGGCACTTTACAAGGTAGTGCTGCATTATTTTCCAAAGTAGTTATATCAAGTTACTACCCAACACAGCGTCTAAGGCAACCTTGCCAGCACTTGGCATTTGCAGGTTTTTAAATTTTTCCCAATCTGGTGGGTGTAAAGTGGCCTCTTGTTGTGATTTTATTTTGCATTTCTCTGGTTACTAATACAACTGAGCATCTCTTCATATGTTTATTGGCCATTTGTGTTTTCTCTTCTGTCAAAGGCCTATTCATGCCTTAGCACATTTTTCTATATATTTGTCCCTTGCCTTGGTCTTATTAATTTGGATAAGTTCCCTATAAATTCCAACAGGAATCCTTCATCAGGGATATGTGATATATGGCCTCTCCCAGGTTGAGGCTTGTCTTTTCGTTTTCTTGTTTTTGTGGTATCCGTTAATGAACGGAAGCTTTTATTGTAATGTAGGCAAATTTATGACTCTTTCCGCTGTCTCTCTGCATTTGTTGTGGCTTGTTTAAAAATTCTTCCCTACCCCAAAGTGAATTCCCTACTCTTTACCCATTATGTATCGCACAATATATATTGCACAATATTGCACAGCTGTTGAAAGCCACCATTCTCCATGTTCAGACCATAAAGAATAATCTGGGACAACTGGTCCATGATGAACCCCCCTCCTTCTCATAATCCCATTGAAAGAGAAGGGAAGCAGTACAGAAGGGGTAGGGAATCCATAAACACATTAAAAATGGGCTTGGGGACAGCAGCAAACCCAGGATTTTGACAAATTTTAGGAAGACAGAAAGCAGGTAGGATCAGAGACTTCCCTGGCGGTCCAATGGTTAAGACTCCATGCTTCCAATGCAGGGGGTTCGGGTTTGATCCCTGGTCGGTGAACTAAGATCCCACATGCCACGTGGCAAAAAAAAAAAAAAAAAATGCAAGAAAGCAGCTAGGATCATATTGATCCTACAGTACAAAGGGAACCACAGCCCAGAATGTGCATGGAGGCTGAAGAGGAGGTGGAGCCGTTGCCTGCAAAGTCCCAGCGCTCTCCAGCAGGAGTGGAGAGTCAGCAGAAGTCGGATTATTAACTGAAGGGCTACCATGGGGCAGCTGCACCCACCCTTTCCGGTCCCTATCACTGTATGGGAAGTGAAGATATAACTAGGAAGGAGGAGGTTCCCATGTGGCCTTTGACCTCCTAAAGTAAAACCATCATCCTCGTGGCACTGGAACGTGTAGTGGGCAGAGGCGTCCAGCTGCCTGCCTGCCTGCTCTGAGCAGGGTGTGCTGAAGTGACCTCTCCTGCTCAGCACATGCAATGGTCAGCCCTACCTTTTAGGGAAAGATCCAAATGCCAGGAGAGGAAGCCCATGGCAACTGCACAGGTATGTATTTAACCAATCTGGTTCTTTGTTCACAAGTAAACACTGACAAGCAAAGGATCACCAGACTTTTGAGAAGAAGATTTAACAGCACAAAGAGAGAGAAAGAGAGAGATGAACAAAGAGAACTGACCCCAGAAAAAAATAAATATGATTCATGGAACTTCAGAGAACTTTTTAAAAGTCTGTATTAGTATAGGAATAGTCAAGAAGATACCGTATCTGTAAAACAAGAATAGCGTTTTACTTAAAAAATAGAATCAGAAAGAGAAGAAGAAGCAATTGGTAACCACTGATAGAACTGAAAACAAAACCAACAACTTTTGGTTAAAAGGCTGGAAGAAAAAAGTCAATGAAACCTGCCAGGATCACGAAGAGGTTGGCCCCAACATTGCTGACTTGGCTGAGATGATACCAACAATGGCTCAGCATGTGACTTCTTCTTACAAGAAAGTCAAACAAACAAAAACCCCTGTTTATTTAAACCACCTGTTCTATTATTTGTAGCTGAAAATATTCCTAGCTGATACAAGGATTAAAAATAAAGAATTCCCTGGGTCTCGGTTTCCTTTGTTTTTTTTTAAATGAAGAGATTGAACTAGATATTCAGTTAATAAATATCACTGGACCGAATGGATGCCTCTTTCAGTTCCTGTATTCTACTAGAGGTGGGATGCAGACCCAATCTTTCTGCAGAGTGTTAAAAGTTATAAGATACTATTATTTTTGGAACTTAATCTTTCACACTAAAAGACTAAATACTTTGTTTATTTATCTATCAACAACTATTTATTGGGCACCTGCTATACGCCAGCTGTTACGCTAGGTGACAGGGCTCTGGCAGGGAACAGTCATTGTCAGTGCTTTCATGGAGCTCATAGTCCAGTGAGGAAGACAGACATTATCAAACGAAGGTAAGCAGATAATTGACTGTAATTTTCAGGAGTACTATGGAGGAAAGGTGTACAGTACCTCTTGAGAATGTACCTGCTCCAGCATACCTCTAATCGGGGTATCAGATCTTGGTGGTTCTTTCCTCCAGGAGGGGACAAAAACTTTGATGTAGGTGTGTCCTCTGTCCCTGAACCAGTCCACAGCCAGCTGGATTCCCCGGCAAGAGAAGGCTTCTTTATTTCCATGACTACAATGAGAAAACAAAGACATCTGCAGAGAAACAGAAAGGGTTCCTCAAGAGTGATTTTTCCTGGGAATAGCCTGGATCATAGTCTCATAATCAAAGGGAATCAGGCAAATCTGCATTTTGAAAATAGGTCATTCTTTGCACAAAATATATCCCTTAATTGGAACCAATTAGCTTGTGATAATATGTAGAGGGTCTCGGGCTCCAAGGGGAGTGCATTCCAAGGATTAATGGACAAGATCCTCTTATTAACTGAAGCTAATATGGATCAAGAGAGGGTTGTCAATGTGATATTGGTCTTTGCAAGTCCAAGTAAGGAGGCCAATGTGCCCCACAAATTCCACTGTAATCAGCCATCAAAGGAGGCAGGAAGGAAAGAGTAGTGTGAGAGGAGGCTCAAGACCAGGCAGGGGGACTTCCCTGGTGGTCCAGTGGCTAAGACTCCGTGCTCCCAATGCAGGAGGCCCAGGTTCGATCCCTAGTCAGGGAACTGGATCCCACATGTTGCAACTAAGGATCCCACATGTCGCAACGAAGATCTCGCATGCTACAATTAAGAGCCAGAGCAGCCAAATACATAAAGAGAATAAATAAATATTAAAAAAAAAAAAAGACCAGGCAGGGTCTTAGGAGCTAGAAGATCTGTCTAGCTCCTAAGAAGAACGAGAAGCCGTAGAAGGATTTTAGGATTTTAAGACTGGGGATATATGTGATGTGATGAGATGTGATCTGATGTATGTTTCAGAGTTCAACCTAGCAGCACAGAGGACAATAAGTTGGAAGGATCCAGAGTAGGGGGGACACCAGTTAAGAAGCAGTTGTAGTCATCAAAGCAAAACCTGATGGTGACCTGGACCCAGCTGGCGGTGGTGAAGAGTAGGTGAACTTGAGAGATAGTTAGAAGGTAGTACCTCCAGAATGCGGTGATTGACTGGGTACAGGGGTGATAGGGAAAAAGGCATTGAGGAGGCTTCTGACTTGTATAAGGGGATGGAGGGCTCCCTGAGACAGACCCTGTTTGGGAGGAAGACAGGATTTAGAGAAAAAGATCCTGAGTTTGGTCGTGGACACATGGTGAGTTGGGAGGAGCCTTGGTGACCTCTAAGTGGAAATATTAAATAAACTTTTATTAAGGGTGTTGATACATATTGCTAAATTATCTTATGGAGAGATTGTACCAACTCACATTCCCACCAGTGGTGTATTAAGAGTACTGCGTCATTTCAACAGTTTGGTAATTTTATTGGCAAATAATGAAATCTTGCTTTAATTTGCATTTTTTGATTACTAATGAGATTGAACGTTAAAAAAAATATGTTCATTAGCTATTGTTTTTTCTCTGTGAATTTTCTATTCATGTTCTTCGCTTATTTTTCTATTGCATATCTTTGGGGATGTCTGTTTTTTCTTTTACTTGTAAAAACATTTACCTATTAATGATATTAAGCTTTTGTCATATTATTGTCAATGTTTTTTCTAGTTTTGTTGGACATGTAATTTTACAATTCTTGATATGCAGAAGTTTCAGATTTTTACATATTTAAGCGTACCAATCTTTTTCTTTGCAGTTTCTTTTTTTTTTAACTAAGTTTAGAACATTATTACTGATTCAAGGATATGATAATCAACTTTGTTTTCTTTAGTTTTATGACTGTTTCTCATATTTATCTTTTTAGTATTTTAGAATTTGTTTTGTGGTAGAATGTAACATGCAGCTCTAAGCAATTTTTTTCTTTCAAAGTAGATAGTTGGTTTCTGTACACAATTGATTGAATAACCCAATTTCGTTCCCATTGACTGGTGGCCCTTTCTTCATCTTATATTACTTTCTTATGTAGTCAAGGGTCTATTTCTGGGGCATTTCTTCTCCAATGGTTTGTAGTTTTTGTTCTCAAGTAATACATTGTTTTAATTATTACAGCAATAATACTACTTTTATATCTTCTTTTCCTACAGTTAATACCCCTTATTTCTAATTCAGTATTTTTAGTTAGACTAGGATTTTTTTTAGAAGAGTATTTAATAAAAATGGTAATAGTAAAAAAAACCACAGAAAATAAAAGAAGCCACCTGCCAATGCAGGTGACACAGGTTTGATCCCTGGCTCGGGAAGATCCCACATACCGCGGAGCAACTAAGCCCGTGTACCACAACTACTGAGCCTGTGCTCTAGAGCCCGTGAGCCACAACTACTGAGCCCATGTGCCACAACTACTGAAGCCCGTGCGCCTAGAGCTTGAGCTCTGCAACAAGAGAAGCCCCCGCTCTCTGCAACTAGAGACAGCTCGCGCGCAGCAACAAAGACCCAATACAGACAAAAACGAAAACAAATAAATAAATAAATTTATTTTAAAAAAAAATCAATGGGGCCGTCTGTGGTAAAAAGGAAGAGGAAATGGAAAGCTAGCCCCTTTGGCAGAAGTTGCAAAACAAGGAGACGGAGGGAGAATGAGGAGCCACTCACAGAGTGCTTACCCTGCCCCCCAGGCCTGCCCCACTCGCTGAGCCACGAGGGGACAGGAGGGCTGGAAACCCCGCGGTGGATGTGAACGGGAGGCTGAAGACTTGTCTCTCAGCACAGCCTGGGCCTGTCGCAAGCCTCTCAGGGAAATCCTGGTTTCAGCGGGTGCAGCCTCCCGCAGGGCTGCAGGGCTACCGTGGAGGAAAGTGGCGGATAGGTGAACCGGAAGCGACACCCCTGGATCCCTTGCTTCCCCAGGCCTGGAGGATTTTGCGCAGCCTGGGCATGGACAGCACTTTAAGCCAGCATGGTTCCCCAAAAGGCCAAATGGGACCAATGACCCTCTCTGTAGACCATTCCGGAAGCCAGGCCAGCCCATTCCTCTGCAGAGGAACCCAGTGAGGGTCCCAGACTGCTCTCCCAGACAACACCAGGTCTCAAAAGCCTCCAGATGCCATTTGGGAGAGGAGCAGGGGAAGGGAGAGGAAACACGAAGCCTGAGTCCTCCAGAAGACAGAAGACGCTGAGCTACCACAGACGGGCAAGTGTAAAGTTTGCTCCTTCCCACTACCTAAAAGGTGGCAAAGAGATTTCATCTATCATAGAAAATAAGGCCTGTGTTCTGTGCACATTGCAGCAGTGATGTGAACATCTGATGATACCCACACTCCCACCCCGCCCCCGAGCACGGGTATCTCTTGGCCGCAGCAAAGTCTGCCCACAGTCCGTTCTCAAGAAAACATATCATTGCCACAATTCTTTTAAAATTTGTTTCTCTGGCGTGCCCTGTGGCATGCGGGATGCAGGATCTCAGTTCCCCGACCAGGGATAGAACCCGGGCCCCCTGCACTGCAAGCGTGGAGTCTTAACCACTGGACCACCAGGGAAGTCCCTAAAATTTGTTTCTTGATTGCTCTCTTTTCTGTGACCACCTATCTGTCTTTAACTGTTCAAAAGCCAGCTTTCCATCCCTGATGCCTCCGATGGGTGTGTGACTTGGGGCAGGGGTGGGGGTGTAAGTCACACACCCATCAGAGGCATCAGGCACCCAGTTCCTGTGAGTGGGCAATGGTGAGCGGGGTGACAGTTTCCAGAGACTCTGGACGCAAGTGGAGGGGAGGCGGTTGGAGGTGCAGAGATTCAGGAAGAGAAGAGCTGAGGAACGGGGCCACCATCAGCTTCATGCAGCAGAAACTGGCCCCACGGCCTCTCGGGTACAAGACTCCAAGACGGCAGACCCACAACCAAGAGGCTCCAAAGGACAGATGCGTACCCCCCAGACCAGTGGAAGATGGAGGGAGTGTACATCTGCCCATCAGCGCAGCTGGTATCTTCCCTCTCTCCCTCAGAGGTGCCCTCTCTCTTCCAGCCTGAATTCCAGGCACAAGGAGGTCGGGGACTGGCCCTGAGAACCCCTAAGTTGGTCTCTCTGCAGTGGAGGATTTTTCATTCAGGTCCACCATTTTGCGCACACTCTACCCCAGCCTCATGAGCCTTCTGGTCTCTAGAAATGTGAAGATTATCTATGTTCAGTCCTTGCCATGTCTCTTTGTACCAACCTCAAAACCCCATTATGGCTGCCGTAGTCCTGGCCACGGAAAGCCCTGAGCAAAGGCAGGGTTGATGCCACAAGCAGGGGTCACCTCCTCACCACGTGGGGCTCTGTTTCTAGGAGATGGCAGAGCTCTCAGTCAGGTAACAAAGCTCAGCAGTCACCCTGGAAGCCCACACCCCACGTACAAATGGGAAGTACATTAGCCAGAGGCACCCCTTCCCCTGGGCTTCTCCTCCACTCGCTCAGCATCCAGCTGTGAACATCTCTGTCAGCAGGGCGCTGTGCTGGGGCCTGGGGAGCAGTGAACGAGGCAGACCTCACGCCAGCTGCTTGGAGCTCATTCTTAACAGAGTCCTGTGTATCTGACCACTTTGCACATGTGCCTAATTTAATCATTGCAAGAAGCCCTTGAGGAAGTGACCTTGGCCCCATTTCACCCTTGAGGAAACTAAAGCAAAGCCATGTGCTGGCTCGCTGATCTCGCAGCAGATCTCAGAGCCTAATCTGTTGGGCTGCAAACTCTTCCTTCCCATCTGCATTTATTCCTGCCCCTCTCCAGTCTCTGCTCCTGGGAGCCAGACAGCAGCTCCTTCGGAGCAAAAATTACCACCTGTCCACAACACTGTAAATCAACTGTGCTCCAATCAAAATTCTAAAAAACATTACCAGCTGTTAAAATGCTCGAGCTAGGGGAGGGACCATAGCACTTATTAACAGCCACTGAGAACCAGTTTATCAGGCAGCGAGCTGAGCGCCAGGCCCTGGGAAAAGGAAACAGGAGCGGTAGGATTTGAACAAAGGGAGGTGGTAACGGAAGTGGGTAGGTACCTGAGGCAAATTCTGCCTGCCTGACGAGTGTCAGCCTGGGCAGCCGCCATCAGCGCGTAGCCATTTACACTGACTGACAATCTAAGTGAACAGCCCTGTATCACTAACTGTTGCCCAAGAAGTGTCTGCAGAAACCAGCAGACAGTCTTATGAAGAGCGAGGTGGTGGTTTGGGGGTGGGACGAAAGGAAAGACAAGCGGTGATTCCTTTGGGGTGTGAGATGTAAAGGCCCAACACTGATTGACGCTGTTTCTTATTTGGGGTTAAACTGCAAACACTCTGAACCTGGAGTTTCTAGCCCTTCCACCAAGAGATCTCAGCTCAGGTCGGCGGGGAGATAGGGGGTGACCTCTGAGAGAGGGTACTCCCTCATCTCATAAAAGGAGAAATGGGTGCAGACTTAGGTAGGACTTAGGTAGACTTAGGTAGGAAGAGACTTAGGTAGGAAGCCAAGGTCAACGTTGGCTGGAGTCCATTCAGAGGCTGAGAAGCAGGCTGGACCCCCGGCCCAGGAGTGTGCCCCCTACACCCACTGAGAGGGGCCTGATGAAAACCTCCCGTTGCCAGCCTCAGCTCTCTCATCACTGAAGATTTGTTTCTGCAGAATACGTCAGATTCTGTTAAGGTTTTTAAGAGTTTAAAAAGGTAAACAACAACAAGTCAAACAAAAAACCCCGTACACCCCCAAATCAGGAAACACTCAAATGAAACCCTTGTCAAGGCCAGTAAGAGGATGTGAAATTATCGGGTGGTTTTTCCCCAGGCTGAAAGCCTTCAACTCACTCCTTTCCTAAATTTGCCTACAGAACATACACCACTGGTCTTGTCAGTACGTGTGTGTATTTGTGAGTTTGCCAGGCAAGAAAATGTTGGCAAGAGTTGGCAGCGAGAAACAACATTCTTCCCAAACACCACGGTGCAGCTGGTCACATGCTTTCAACGAAAGTCACCTTTTTAAAACCTTCTGGACGTTTTTCTTAAGGCCAAGCGACTCCAGTGCTCAGCTCACAGCTTCCTCTCTCCTGCACATACACACATGCACGTAGACGTACGCACACACCCCTGAAGGTGTAGGGACTGTGCCTGAAAATCCGTCTCTGTGCTGCTGGTCAAGCAGAGCCACCATTCAATGCACATGTGACCTTCTGAGGGTTCCCAGCAGGCTGGCAGCTGCAGGAGGGGAATCCTGGCCCCTGGTGAGGGAGAGGGGTCTAGCGTGTCCTGTCTGCAGCGGGCACGTCTGGAGCTCATCGTGCCTGGGGAGGACTTTGGGCAGCACAGGCAGGCTCTGGCCCCGGAATAAAAGTCTATGGGGTCAGGGTCTCCCGATCTGAGACCAAAGATACACGGAATTAGCAGCCCAAAGATACACGGTGCTGGGGAAATGGAAAGAGCACTGAATCCAGAGCCTGGCACTTATTGCTCTGGGACCTTTGGCAAGTTACTTACTCTCTCTAAACCTCTGCAGAAGAAGAGACATTCCTTTATAAGAAGAATGCATTTATTTCTTTCACACATGCATAAAATAATCACCCTGAATCCTAGAATGTTAGAGATGAAAAACTACATAAGATTATTATTATTCAGTCCAACCTCTTAACTGTATAAACAGGGCTCAAAAAAAAGTCAGGTGACTCTATTTACAATAGCCAGGTCATGGAAGTAACCTAAATGCCCATCGAAAGGCGAATGGATAAAGAAGATGTGGTACATATATACAATGGAATATTACTCAGCCATATAAAGGAACGAAATTGGGTCATTTGTAGAGACGTGGATGGACCTAGAGACTGTCATACAGAGTGAAGTAAGTCAGAAAGAGAGAAACAAATATCGTATAGTAACGCAAACATGTGGAACCTAGAAAAATGGTACAGATGAACCGGTCTGCATGGCAGAAATAGAGACACAGATGTAGAGAACAAACGTATGGACACCAAGGGGGGAAAGCGGGGTGAGGGGTGTAGTGGGATGAGCTGGGAGATTGGGATTGACATGTATACACTGATGTGTATAAAACATATAACTAATAAGAACCTGCTGTATAAAAAAATTAAATTTAATTTAAAAAAAATTTTTTTTAAAAAGGTCAGGTGACTCACGCAGAGATCACACAGTAGGTAAGCTGAGGAGCTACAGCTGTACCATCCATTATGTAGACACTCACCACATGTGGCTATTTACACTTCAAGTTAATTCAAAAGAAATAAAATTGGAAATTCAGCTCCTCTGCCACACCAGCCACGTTTCCAGTGCTTGGCAGCCCCACGTAGCAAGCGGCCACCATATGGACCACCATAATGCGGGTAAAGAACTTTCCATCTTCACAGGGAGCTGCTCTATTGGGCAGCCCTAGGCTAGAGGTCAGAACTCAGATCTTTGGACTCTAAGCCCTATGTTCTGTCCCCTGCTTCTGACCTCCCTAGCTTCCTACGTGAAATACAAGGATTTCAGCAAAACTACGGACAAGCATGAGGTCCGCTTCCCAGGTCCCCATTTACACGCCTGCCACTGCAACTTAGAATTCACATTGAAGTTGACCCACCACTTAGGAAATGATAAATGAAGCCATTGCTCCTGCTTGTAAGAACCAAATAGACTCCTTTTGTCGTTACAGCGAGGAGATGGGAGGTTTTGGGAATTGGGTGGTACGGTCCTTTTGAAATGACTTGAACAGGATGTGTGCTCCGAACAAATACATTCCCACTTATTTTAAAAAGCAGTTGGCCAGTGACCCTCACTGCCGATCTCCAGAGAACAGCCACCCCAGGCCTACTGGGTTGAGCCACTACAAATAGACTTGGGCTACACATTCTGAGGCTCTGGGGAGAGGAGCCCATGGAAACTTCTAGAGTGATGGCATGGTCAGAGCACAAGGATGGAGGCCAGGGTCTGATGGAGCCAGTGTTGACCTTGGCCAAGCCCATCTAGGCCCTTCCTGTGCTTTTTCTTCTCTCAACTCAGATGGTCAGAGGCAAGGACAGATGACCCCCTCTCACATTCTCTGTGCTAATGGAGAGGCTTAGCACCCTCCCGTAAAGCATGACATTATCTATAACTGCTCATTCTACATCAGTGGTTCTTTACATTTTGGGGATCACAGACCTTCTAAGTAGCTATTGGAAGCTGTGGATCTTCTCCCAAGGGAACCAATATATGTATACAGGTTCCACTTTTTGTAAATCATTTCAGGCCACTGCTGGCTTTGAAGATGGAAGGGGCTATGAGCCAAGGAAGGCAGGTGGTCTCCAGAAGCTGGAAAAGGCAATAAAACATATCCCCTAGAGCTTCCAGAAAGGAACACAGCTCTGCCAACACCTTGATTTCAACCCAGGGAGACCCAGGCCAGACTTCTGACCTCCAGAACTACAAGACAATACATTTGTGTTGTTTTAAGTCACTACATTTGTGTGGTAATTTTGATATAGCAGCAATAGAAACTAATACAGATTTTTTTGGTCTTTAAAGATCCACTGAAACACAACTTCCCAAAGATAATGAGAAAAAAAAAACATGGCTGAAAAGTCAGGCTCTTGTTCTCTGTGAGCAAAGGCAGACACAGTCCCAGGCTCCAGGGGACAAAGCCACAGTCGGCAAGTCGGCAAGAGGCACCCTATAGGATGCTGCTGCCAACAGAAGACACGCTTCTCACCTGCTCAGGGCAGAAAGGACACGCATCCCACCTGTCTCAGGCTCCTCCCCACTCCTTCCAGGACCAGACGGCACAGGAAGCAGCAGCATCTTCAGAAACAGAGAACGGCAATGCCTGCGATACTACAAAACCTCAGCGAAGGAGAGTTTTCAGAAACCATGTTTCTGAGGTTGACTGAGTTTTGAGGTCAGCAGATGACACGTAGACACCGTGCTGGGTTTCAGTCATCCGGCCCCTCTAAAGGTGCGTCCCACACTGGGAGGGACTGTGTCCTTTACAGACGAGGATCTGGCAGAGCCTGAGGTCAAGGGTCCTCCTGAAACTCTGGTGGGAGGACACGGGAGGTGTTATCGTAGGAGAAGGAGCGGGGCTGGAGCTGAACATCAGACCCCAACTCTCTCCCAGACGTGCCTTTGAACAAATTAAGTCCCACCATCAGGAAGCTGTGAAACTTCTCTTTTTGTTCCCCACTAAGGGGATGCAGGGGGGCAGGGGAGGGGATGTCTGTGTGTATGTGCATATATGTACGTACACACCCTGAGAACACACACAACTACATGTGTCCTAGGTATCTGAGGTGGTTTTTAGGCAGCACAAGTCTGAAAGAATTAATGTTCTGACACATTCTTCATAATAAGCCTGAGAGATGGTTTCCATTTGTAACCCACAGACTAATTACAATCGTAGGAGGTGAGGGCCGGGTGGGACTAAATGGATTTACCCAGAACACGTCTAGGTCATGTGCAAATAGAGGACGTGGTTTAAATGTGAATTCCAAGCAGCAACAGAGACTTTCATCAAAAGAAAATCCTCCACCACCACCCTATTGTAGCCATTCCTAAAAAACGTCTGGTCCCTAGGGCCTCCCTGGTGGTCCAGCGGCTAAGACTCTGCGCTCCTAGTGCAGGGGGCCTGGTTTCGATCGCTAGTCGGGGAACTAGATCCCACATGCCACAACTGGGAGTTGGCATGCCGCAACTAAGAAGATCCCACACGCCAGAACACACGCGGCAACGAAGATCCTGCGTGCCGCAGCTGAGACCTAGTGCAGCCAAATAAATAAATAAATAGTAATAAAAAAAAAAAAGTCTGGTCCCCAAAGAGAGAATGCTTTCCTGTAGCACCTGAAGTAGTTGTTTTACCCTGCAGCCATTCTGCTCTTTTGATCTGATATCGGAGAGCTCATATAATCTTAGGACTTGAAAGGTCTTCGATTTAAGCAATATCATCTTACTTTAAATGTAAGCCAGAGATTTCCTTGGTGGTCCAGTGGTTAAGATTTTGCCTTCCAATGCAGGGGGTGCGGGTTCGATCCCTGGTAAGGGAGCTAAGATCTCACATGCCTCACAGCCAAAAAACCAAAACGTAAAACAGAAGGAATATTGTAACAAATTCAATAAAGACTTTAAAAATGGTCCATATCGAAAAAATCTTTACATGTAACCACATCTTTCTACTGATGTCTAGAGGAAGAGATGCCTCATCCAGACCAGGCAGAGGCCAGGCCCCTTCTCAGAACCCAGCAGACTTTCTTCCTAGGACGCTCAGAACCTACTGGATTCTTTAAAATCCCTTTAACTCCCCCAGAGATCTTGAATTAAGCAGGATTTCAGAGTCTCACCTATCTGGTGCCTACACAGAGCATGTGTGAGATTGCTTTAGAGACCGAAGGACCAGCTCCTAGGCCCCAGGGAAAAGGCAGGGCTCCATTGCCTATTGACATAATCAAGCCCAGGGAGACTTGGCTGGCTAAAGCTTGAATGAACGCTTGAATGAACTTGTCCTACACACCAAGCAGGGCATATTGGAACTGCCCCCAAGCCTGGGCCGTCTTGAGCTAACCTTTCCACATTTCTGTCCTGCAGCGCCCAATCCAAAGTGAGCCCAGGGACTTCCCTGGTGGCGCAGTGATTAAGACGCCACGCCCCCAGTGCAAAGGGGGCCAGGTTCGATCCCTGGTCAGGGAACTAGATCCCACATGCATGCCGCAACTAAGGAGCCTACCTGCTGCAACTAAGACCCGGTGCAACCAAATAATAAATAAATAATTTTTTTTTTTTAATTTAAAAACAAACAAACAAAAAAAACGAGCCCAAATTTTCAGGGAAAACCACTCGGCCTGTCAGCCAAAGAAAACCCTGTTGACACATTCGGCGCCGATAACACTGCTCTTCTCCATCCACCGTGGCTCAGCTTTTGGAAAGGGACGTGCGTCTATTTGTAGTTGTGAGTGACCGACTTCCTATGGCTCTGCCCTTTGCTGGGCTGCAGCTAAGCCAAGCAGTAAAATAATGTGCTTGTTTGGTCAAAGCCTCCTCCGTGCCCAGTGGGGAGTGTGGGTGAGGCTGCAGAGCTTCTCTCTCAGCTGAACTTGGCCTCTCCAGGAAAGATGAGGCGGGGCGCGAAGCTCTCATCACCGAAACACACAGAGATGCCAATACACCAGTATAACACGGCCTCTGCAGCTCAGGGGCCACAAGCACACCTCCCGCACCCAGCTAGGGAGCCACTCCACCAGCAGGGCCGCCACCAGCACGGCTCACAACCCCCAGCAGAGGGCTTCCAGCACGGTTCAAGTATTACGTTTTCCCATCTGCTTCTCATAACCTTGAGGGAAGTAGAAGAGCTCTCTCTTGACCTGGGTCACAGAGGAGGAAACTTGAGATACCCCGGCTTTCCCAGAGTCACACAGCTGGTCAGGGACAGACTCCAGACAGGAAGCTGTGTTCACCAAGGCCCAGCTCTAGGCTCCTCCCCGATTATCCCTGAGTCAGTACCATAAAAGCTGCCGTTTGTTGAACACTTACTTTGTGTCAGCACTGCCCTAGGCATTTCTGTGCACTCCAGTTCTTACAATTACCTTCTACGGAGGTTGTAGACCAACGTTACAGGTGGAGGAAGTGAGGCCCAGAGGGGTTAACTGACTTAGTGAAGGCCACACAGCTACTGAGGGATGGAATGGGGATTCCAAGCCCCATCCATGGGCTCCAAAGCTCCTCGGACCGACCCACCGGGAAGAGGGGCAGTTCTCCCCACCCGCGGCTAGGGGACGAAGAAAGCTACCTCATTGCCACGTTGCTGCCATCGATCACTATGGGTCGCAAGGAACTGGCTGGGCCTCCTCTGTCCTCTTCCGGGTCCGCCCCCAGCCCGCGCTGGGCAGAGTCGGGGGTCCCACAGGAGCCCCTGGGAACAAGCAGGGGCGCGGCGCTGCCCTCGTGGGCGCTGGGCCGGCTGCCCGTCTGGATCAGCTCCTGCAGCACGTCGTTGACCAGGGCGTCCTCGCCCAGCTTGCCCAGCACCCTGACCACGTCCTCCCGGCCGTAGCCCAGCTTCTGGAAGAACTCCATCTTGCTCGAGCGCTCCATGCTGTGCCAGCTGGGCCCCCGCGAGGGTCCTGCCGCCGGCCTCCTCCCGGCAGAGCCCTACCGGCATGAGCTAGAGAGAAAAGGCATCCATCAGGTGTTTCCTGGGCAGAGGAGGTGAATTACGTGTGCTCTCTCCCCCCGCTTCTCTGTCAGGAAGTCACGTCGGGGCCTGGTCCCCTGAGGGGTCTCAGTGGCTCAGTGTGGTTGAGGGGCTGAGATGCAATCACGGTGCCTGTACTAGTGGCTCTCCCAGGCCTTCACCCCGCTCCTGGTGCCCACGAGGGGGCCAGAGGGACCCAGAGCAGCTGAGCGGGCCACCCAGCCCTGGGGACATTTGTGCACAGGCCAAGGAAATGTTTTTGAGGCTCTGCTATGGCTGAATTGTTTCCCTCACCAAATTCATATGTTGAAGCCCATCCCCCAGCCCCTCAGTATGTGACTATTTGGAGATAGGTCTTTAAAGAGGTGATTACGGTAAAAGGAGGTCAGTGGAGTGGGCCCTAATCCATCCAATAAGACTGGTGTCCATATAAGAAGAGGAGATTTGGACACAGTTGGGTACAGAGGGAAGGCCATGCGAAAGCACCAGGGAAAAAAGGCCATCTACCAGCTAAGGAGAGAGGCCTCAGAAGAAACCAGCCCCACTGACACTGTGATCTCAGGCTTCTGGCCACCTGAACTGCACGGAGGTGATGATGATGATAATAATAATAATAATAATAATAATAATAATAATAATAATAATAATAATAATAAAAAATTAAAATTTTTAAAATATACCTATAAAGTCATCCCTTGGTATTGGGGGCGGGGGGCAGGCTCCAGGACCCCTGCAGATACCAAACTCTGTGGATGCTCAAGTCCCTTATATAACGTGCCTTAGTATTTGCATACAACCTAAGCATATCCACCGGCGTAGTTTAAAGCCTCTCTAGATTACTTATAATACCTAATGCAATGTAAGGCTCTGTAAATAGTTGCCAGGGCGTGGGAAATTTAAGTTTTGCTTGAATGGCCCAGGTCTCAGGCTTTGGGAACTCTTTGAGTTTGGTTAGCTGTGCAGGGGGAACAGGGGTTAGCCACGACAGAGGAAGCAGCAGCAGGTGCAGACGCCCCCTTCCTCCGTGGGTCAGTCTTGTCCCTCAGCCAGGCCCCACCAGGCCAGCAAGGGGGACAGGTAGCGGGACAGCTTCTCCAGGGCCAGAGCTGGTGAGGGGCTCAGCCTTCCAGGGCCTGGGTCTGGGAAATTTCTGGGATTTTTTTTCGAATATTTTGAATCCACCATTGGTTGCATTCGAGGATATGGAGGGCCGATTGTATACATGTTATATGTACATAAAATAAATACCAAGTCTGTGGTGTTTTGTCATGGCAGGCCTGGCAAACTAATACAGCTCCTTGGCTTAAACAGGGGAAAACGTCCCTTGCTGAATTCTATTCCCAGAAACACAACGCTCTGACCTAAAGTCAGCTCTGTGCACTGGCACAGCTTTCCCTAGCAATTAACTCAGATGGTACTGAACCTCTAAAATAGAAGGTCCTAACCCAAATTTGATCGTTTCCACTCAGCCGTCACTGCCTGGCCTACACCTTTGGGGTAGTGTTGGGCAGTGGGCTGCAGCCTGACAGACGTTTACAAGAAAAAGATGACTCAGCCAAAGGGAACATTCTGGACAGACTGGGTCCCTCTCTCTTTTCTACTCACAGAGACCTACATCTTTCAGAAAACCTTTTAAAATATAGAAATAATCATGAAAATATATTGACTGTGAAAAATTGAAGTGATGTAGAAGTATAGCAAATAAAAAGATATAAAGTCTCTTCATACATATCCCAAATCCCACTTGTCTCTCCTGTCTCCTTCTAGAGTTTTTTCTATGCATTTACTTGCATATCTAATAGGTACACACATATACTGTTTAAGGGAGGTTGTTTTCACATAAATAGTATCATTCTGGACTTATTGTTTAGCAACTTACTTTTCTTACTAAAAAGGCATTTTGGAAATCTTTCCCTGCCGGTTTACCTGTTCTGCTGCCCACCGTGACCCCAGCATTTAGAACAGTGCCTGGCACAGCTGAATCTCAATGCATATTTGTTGAATGAATGAATGAATGAATGGTGCTTATCCATATGCCAAATGATGGAAATTTAGACGGTCTTCGATTTTTCCCTGTTACACGTCATGCTCAGCGCACATCCACACACATCTATCATTTCACCTCATCCTCTTCTCAGCATTACAGGTCCTTTACCCTCAGTTCCTAGTCTCCTGTTGGAATCCTCTGCAACATTCTCTCTTCTGGGTTCACAATATGGCCGCCCCTTCTCCTGCAGGGTCTCTTCCTGTAGTGCTGGAACCCCAGCAGGACTCACAATGCCTGGGGCTGGCAGGTCGAGGGCATTTGTAAGCCAGCCTCCTGGATGGAGAGGTCTCTGCTGCAGCCTCCACTTGTCAGCTCCCACCCACCTGGCCCACTGACTGCTGCAACACCAAAACTGCCCCCAAGGTCACCGTGACATCCTAACTGCCAAATCCAACAGCACCTTCACGCTCCTCGCCTTAGGCAAACTCTCTGCGACTTTTGACTCTGTGGACCACTCCCTTCCTTGTGATTTTTAAATCCAAAATTTTTGGACCATCTCCTTCTTGAAACCCTCTTCTCCCTTAGGTTGTACAACTTGGCCTGGGTCTCCTCCTAATTCTTTCCAGCTCTTTCCTTAGCCTCTGCTCCCTTGTTCAATGTCAGGGCCCTGCCCAGGCCATCTTCCCTCCCCCTCATGCCCTCCACCAGCCCCTAGATCAATGAGCGCACAACTGCACTTCTGGCTCAGACCTCTTGCTAAGCACCAGGCACACATAGCTGTAAATCTAGGAGATAAATGCCCTGCAGGCTATTCGATAAAGTGCTATGGGAACTCAGAATGCTGTCACTCACCAGACTTCTGCTGAGCCCGCTTCAGTGGTTCTCAAAGTGGGGTCCTGGGGGAGCCCAAGACCCTTTCAGGGAGTCTTTAAGGTAAAAATTATTTCCATAATAATGCTTAGGTGTAATTTGGGTTTTTTTCACTCTCATCCTCTCATGAGCGTACCATGAAGTATCCCAGAGGCTACGTGTCATTGTGATATTGTGACAGCTTGAATGTGGAAGCAGATATGAGAAGCAAGTGGTCTTCTATTAAGCTGGCTATTAAAGAGATTTGCAAAAATGTAAATCAGTGCCAGTCTTCTTACAAAGTTTGGGGGTTTTGGAAAATAGAGTTCTTTTTCATAAAATACATCATTTATATTAATATAATTGGTTTATTCTGATTGTAAAATAAATGAATATTTTTAAATTTCATAGTTTTAGTTTCTAATAAGGTACATATGCATAGATAGCTATAGCCCACATAAGCAAAATTTCTTTGGGGTCCTTAAGAGTGGATGTCAAACCCTTCAGCATGAGAGGCAAGGCCCCTCACAACGGCTGCACCCCTTTCTCCAGTCTCGACGGCCACGTACCTCTAGTCCGGTCTCACCTTTTCCCTGACCAGTGGCCAGTCCTTTCCTCTCAGGAAGGTTGTTCCCTTGGGCCGGGGTCCAGCTTTGGCCCAATGTCCACGGAGGAAGGGGACACTCACCCGCCCGGCAGGCCAGCCTCACAGCAGGGATTGTTCACTGTCTCTGAAAGACCCTGGTCTCTCCGGCCTGGAGGCCTCCCCTCGGGGTCTTCCCACTGCGGAGCGCCTGCCCCTCCTCCACCAGACCGAACCCCACTGTCACCTCCTCCGAGAAACCTTCCCAGTCCTGATGGCCCCAGTCGCTCCCACCTCCACCCCTCCCTGCTTACGCCTGCTCTGTAGCACTTATTTGGGTTTGGAAGAGAGAGAGAAGGGAGGCTTGAGAGGACGGGTGGAAGAAAGAAAAGGGGGAGGGAACACAAACGAGAGAAAAGGAAAGAGAAGAAAGACAGTACAGGCAACACGAACGTAAAAGTTTGTATTCACATTGTTCTTCGTTTCCACGTCGCTTTCTTGTAGAGACTCTTACTTGAACTTCCCATCATCCCTGGTGGTTAGACAGGGTAGGTAAAAGTACTCCCTTCTCACAGATGAAGAAACTGAGGTTCAGAGTGGTACAGAGTAAAGGCTATACAGCTACTAAATGGCAGAGATTGACCATAAGTAGATGCCCAAAATAATGGGTTGCTTTGAGTTGTGTTCAGGACGGAGGCAACACCTTGCCATCACAGAAATGGAAAAACCAAAATATGACTGCGTCAGGTGACTCCTCTTGGGTCACCAAGTAACAGCTACGGGGAGAGTCCACATTTGTTTTGTGACTTTGCGTGCTGGTATGACAGAAACATGAACAATTTCAAACCGAAAAAACTTGGCCCTTCCACCTGGGGCGGGGGAGAGGGAGTGGGACCTTGACCTTGGCAGCTCCCCACAGAACCCTCAAGTTTCAACAGGGCTCCCTTTCTGAGCAGACTTCTGAAAGGCCGCGTGTGGGACAGGAGGGCTGTTTTTACACGAAATTAACTGAAAGAATTCACCTACTTCAGAGGCTTGTTTTCCCCCCTTGAGACTTTAAAATAACTTCGTTTCCTCATAAAATTTCCAAATAAGGGAGAACACGGGGGTGGGAGGCTGCTCTCCGCAGCCTCAGGTCACAACCCTCCCCCTTCAGCTGTGACGGTCTTTGAGCTGCACCACTGCCAGCAGCTACTTTTTCCTTTCTATTTTTAAGACCTGAAAGTATGAACAATTTCATCTTAGTTTTCTTCCTCAATCTTGACTGGAAGTCACAAACAGCACAGATGATTAGCAACACTTTGAGAATCTTCCCAAGTCTCCTGAGCTCTGACAACGGTCAGTGTGACACGCTGCTCTGTGCTCGGTGTCAAGGCTGCGGAGGTGGGTTCAGGCCCTGACAGAACAGCAGGAAAGGAAGGGAGGGGTCCCTCACAAGTGGAACAGCGGGGGTCAGATCAGGTCTTCTAGAATCAGCCAATCCAGAGGGAGGGGCTCTGGGCCAAAAAGGCTGTAACCTCTGGCTGGAAGAGCCCCTAAGGAAAAAACTAAATGAGAAACAGAAGAATGAGCAAATGAGAGGGTGAGAGCTGTAGAGAAACGGCAGCTCACGTGGGCACTGTATTTTCTAGTTACAAGTGCCTGCTGGTATGTCACCTTTGGGAAATCCCAAAGTCCCTGGGACGTGGAAAGAGTTCCTCACGTTGCAGGTGGCAAGACTGAGGGAAAGAGAAATTTTGATGGTGTACCCAGGATCCCACAGCTAATGGATGGGAGAGACTAGACTCCCAAGGGCGTCCCAATTCCCGCCAGAGGGTGCAGTCCAGGGCCGCTCGGCGGCCACAGAGCAGGGCCAGCCCTCATTCAACACATGACACTGACCCCCAAGTCCGTTCCTGGGTCGCCTTTGCCAGCTCCAGGGAAACCTACCACAGACACCCATCAGAAGTCGCCCGCCACGCTGAGGAGAAAGTTCTACACAGAGCGCCCGCTGAACTTTTCTGGTTCAGCTCAGATCTAGAGGCCCTCAGGGAGGCTGTCAGAGCTTGAGGAAGTCACAGAGAGGCAAAGACTTCAGCCCATGAGATTTGCGGTTTGCGTCTGGCCTTTTTTTTTTTAAACGGAATTATAATTTTTTTAAATTGTGGCAAAATAGTCAAAATACAAAATTTACCATTTTAACGATTTTTAAGAGTGCATTTCAGCAGCATTAAGCAACCATCACCACCATCCATCTCCAGAGCTTTTTCATCTTCCAAACTGGAAAGTTTCTCCCCATTAAACACAAGTCCCCACCCCCTCCCTTAACCCCTGGTAACCACGGTTCTACTTTGTGTCTTTATGAATTTGACCACTCCAGGTACTTCATCTAAGTGGAATCATACAGTATTTGTCCTTCTGTGACTGGCTTATCTCATTTGTCATAATGCCTTCAAGGTTCATCCATGTTGTAGCAGGTGTCAGAATTTCCTTCCTTTCTAAGGAAGGAAATAATAGTACTCCATTGTGCGTATATAGCACATTGTGTTTATCCATTCATCCATCCACTCAAGCAACCCAAGTGGCACTTGGGCTGCTGCCACGTTTTGGCTGTTGTGAATAGTGTAGCTATGAGCCTGGGGGGACTGGCTTGGCCTTTCGTTTTCCCCTCAAACGTGTCTCCTGCTCTTGTGTGCTGTCGTAGTTTACTTCGGGTGTACACACAAGTAGTTACAGTCCTGATGGGTATCCCAGGGCAACTCTGAAGCAAAGTTTAAAACAGAACCCTCTACTAAATGCCACTCCCAGACGCAAGAGGGAGGGGATATGGGGATATATGTATATGTATAGCGGATTCACTTTGTGATACAGCAGAAACTAACACAACATTGTAAAGCAATTATACTCCAATAAAGATGTTAAAAAAAAAAATGCCACTCCCAACCTATTCACGTGCCAGGTGTTGGCACTCCCACCTTGGCAACGTCTGGCCCTGGAGAAGAGGTCATATCTTAAGGTTCATGGCCAAGCATTCTAATGGCTCCAGGGAACTGGCCAAAATTACATTCACTGACATCAGGTGAAGACTTATTTCCATGTCCTCATAGGCCTTCTTGAAGCCCACAGTGTCATCCTCTAGAGGAGACGGCATTTGGGGCCACTGCCAAACGTTCCTGATCTGCCAGGAAACTAGACACCTGCCCAAAAACATCTAGTCTAGAAGATACTTTCAAGAGCACGGAGACAGGTTTCAGATGTGCCTGAGAGCTCTAGCCCTTCTGAGTTCATAAAATTAAAACATCTTCAAGGACCACAGCAAGAGTTTTTACTTAAACTGAAGAGTTTCCTCTCATTAATCTTTCTCCCACAAAAGCCCTCTTTTTTAAAAATAATAACAGAAATCTTACTGAGAATTTTTTTATGTGCTAGACATGGTGCTCACGCTTGACAAATTCTCATTCAGTCCTATGACAACCCTTCAAGGGAGGTACACAAAAGCCCTCTTGACATTAACTACAATTTTGCTAGAATGAGCAAGATTTCACCCAAAGGAAATTAAAGATGCTTACCTAATTTTTTTCCGCTGAGCTCTCAGAGTAATTGAAGGAGATGATATTGCTAGGATGCCACGCATCCAAGAACTGCCCTCCATCCTGCCCCCGCTTCCCCGTGCGCTCTCTCTCCTCCCGCCCCTGGACCTGAGTCTGACAGCGTCTGTCACACTGAAGGATGGCCAGGGGACATGCACTCACCAGCAGGGCGTGTCGAGGGCCCTCACAGTGTACGCTATGCTCCCCTCAGCACTGGTCACACGCTGTCCTCCCAGCTGGCCAGGTGTCCCGGAGGCCCGGGGAACCACTTCAGGCCAAAGCTCCACTTCCTTTCACCAGAGTCACGTTCAGCTGCAAAGGTAGTTTTGCTTTGCACTTAAAACAAAAAAAAAAAAAAAGAAGGAAAGGAAGAAAGCAATCAGATGAGGTAGGGAGATAAAGCCTGCGCCTCAGCATGAGTCACTGAATCAAAGTTCAACAACCACATGCAAAACGCGCTCTGTGAGGGCAGGGCTGGCCACAGACAAAAGCATGAGCTCTCTGGCCTCCGACAGTGGACACAGCTGCTCCCACTCATGCCTCCAGAGGAGAAGAGCATCTGAACCTAGATGCTCCTTACGAGGGTGTGTGCTCACAACTTCACAAACAAAACTACAGCATGCAGGAGCCAAGAGGGAGGGGGCAGGGCAGGGAGACAACAGACATGGCTGTGGAGACTCGGTGCAGGGGGGTGTGGGCAAGTCCCTGCCATCACAGGGGTCCCTGGCAGGTCACAAAGTCCTTCCAGCTCGAGGATCAGGGCCCTGGCCTCTGTTGGGGATTATATGGCCCTGGGCTCCCCTCTCTGCAGCCCTGTATGGGGTGTGCAGCCGCTTCTCTCTCACTGTGGCAGGAGGAGCCCGACCCTGGACACTGTGACCCCAGCGTCCTGCAGCCCAGCTTGCTGCAGCCTCAACGGGTACAGGCAACAGACCCCGAGCTCTGTGGTTATTTCCTGCATTGGAGGATGCCCATCAGGGGTCAGAATAAGAGGAAGGAACACAATCAAATCCCACGGCAGCCCACCTGCCAGCAAATGACAATGCCCCTAAAGTGACTTGTCCAGAAATACACAGTCAGCCAGATGGTCAAGCTGAGTTTAGATCCTGGGAGTTGGTGCTGAGGAAATGAAGTCACAAGTTACCAGACTTTTGCTGCTTTTCTTTATTTATTCCCCATCTGTCTCCCACAGAAGATTGGACGCAGTCTGGAATATTAAAGTACCTATAGAATGGATCATATAAATTAAAAAAAAGTACAATCAGGGGAGGGGAGGGATAAATTAGGAGTTTGGGACTAACATCAACACACTACTATATATAAAATAGATAACCAACAAGGACCTACTGTATAGCACAGGGAATATACTCAATATTTTGTAATAACCTGTAAGGGAAAAGAATCTGAAATATATATATATATATATATGACCGAGTCACTTCGTTGAACACCTGAAGCTAACACAACATTGTAAATCAACTATACTCCAATTTTTTTTAAATGATGAAAATTCATAAAATAAAAAATAATAAAAAATAAAAGAATAAAAGTACAATCAGAAATCATTCAAAGAAAAAAAGAACATGTACTAGAAACTGGATGAAAATAGTCACTTCATTTGAACACTAATCATAGTTTTGAAATTTTGGGCACAATGGAGTTTCTAAAAACAACTGCCATTTGTTCAGCCCCTGCAGTATATTTGCTAACTTTCCATCAAAGTTTCCTAATTCCCACAATAGCTCTACGCATAGGAATTATTATTCCCATTTTTGAGATGAGGTCATCAGGGTTGAGGAAGGGTAACTAAACTGCCCAAGTTCACTCAGTAAGTGGTTGAGTCAGGATTGAAACCCAGGGCCATCAGGCTCCAAAATACACTCTTTCTTTTTTTTTTTTTTTAATTTAGGCTGCGCCAGGTCTTAGTTGCAGGATCTTCATTGAGGCATGTTTAGTTGCCGCATGAGGGATCTTTAGTTGGGGCATGCGGACTCTTAGTTGCCACATGTATGTGGTATCTAGTTCCCCAACCAGGGATCGAACCCAGGCCCCCTGCATTGGGAGCGCAGATTCTTACCCACTGGACCACCAGGGAAATCCCCAAAATACACTCTTTACATGGTCATGTGTAGCCTCTCAGCTCCCACACCCCTAGTAAAGCATGCACGGTTTTCAAGAGAAGTAAATATTTTCCTGGTACTGAATTTTAGGAGCAATCTAAGTCCTTATGTTAAGTAACATATCAGACAATATCTTCAGCTCAAGTCCCGTAGAAGAGGCATGGGCCGTCAAATGCCCCTTCTTCACTGGAAGCCGCCGTCAAAGCGGAGTTGTCACACCTCAACTCAGGAGAGGGTTTTTGTGGGGAAGTGACCTAACGTCGTCCAAGAGCCTTGTTCTCTGACTGTCTAGCCGAATAAAGCTATAGAACTCAGAGCCACACACTGCGAAGG
This sequence comes from Balaenoptera physalus, assembly GCF_965194825.1. Classification (NCBI taxonomy): domain Eukaryota; kingdom Metazoa; phylum Chordata; class Mammalia; order Artiodactyla; family Balaenopteridae; genus Balaenoptera; species Balaenoptera physalus. The sequence continues at coordinate 16,454,727 of NC_138888.1, read as the reverse complement.
GCTCCTTGGACCATCTCTCCCAAATACTGGGTTCTGAGCCACAATATTTTTACGTACAGAATAGAAACCCATCGAGGAAGGAATTCTCTGCGGAGATTGTCAAGTGCCACCATGCTGTGAACTTAATAAAAGATGAACCTGGGCGGTGAAACTTATGAATCCTGATCTGTAGCAACCCCAGGTGAGTGGCACCTCTGCACAGGACAGGCACCACAGTGGCCAGCAGCAAACGGTTTCGCCGAAAAGATGCCTGAATCTGCTCAACTACCAGACAAGTTAAGTATTTGGCAGAGATCCTAGAATTCTGTGTCTGAAATCCTGGAGATGTTATGTAGACCAGAAAAATTATTACTTAGCTGGCTTCCTAAGAAAAGAGCCACCATCTGGTGACTTTACATAACATAATCTGATTTAAAGAAACCTCACCTTGATTCCTCTACAGCTAAAATGACTTAGCTGCCACCACTCTGAGAAGCCAAAAGATTTGCACCACTGTTTAGATTATTTCTCCCCAGTTGTAACTTGCCAGAGGTTACCATTTTAGGTACTGTATCACTCACCCCAAACTAGACTCTGTCTACGATAGACTGAAAAGAGGACAGCAGCTTCCCACGTGCAGAGGTAACTGGGTCCATGTCTACACGTCTCTAAAGCTATTAGGCTTGGAGAACAGTGGCACACTTCCTTCTTTTGCTCTGTTTAAGATTGGCACTGAGTCTGCCCTGAGGCTATTTTTTCTGCACTCTGGCCCTTGTGGTAAGAGACAGAGGTCTGTACTTTCAGGAAGCAGCCTGGAGGTGTTGAGACAGTGTTCCTAAATGTGGGGTACAGACCCTCCCCAGGGAGGAACACACGAACGCGCGGGCAGATGGCATGGGCTGTTTCAGTGGTTCCCGGACCCTGGGAGCCTGCGGATGGACCCAGGGCAGGACCCCTGGCTTGGCTACCTCCCGTCTATGTATAGTATAGCATCAGTGAGCACCAAGAACAGTCTTTTATCGTATGATCTGTTTTCTCGGTGAGCTGCAACAGGGTGCAGCTGTTTGTAGCTAGGGCGCGCAAAGGCTCAGCACTGCGGGAGGTCACCCAGCTTCCTCCCCAGAGACTGCCCCGCTGGCAGCGCGTGGGAGTTCTTGTTTCTCTGTCACCCCACAAACGTTTGAGGCTGTGAGACTTTTTGCTTCTTGCCAACCTGATGTGTGAGAAATGGTATGTCACTTCTCATGGTTATTTTAACTTTTATTTCCCTGATTACTAGTGAACTTGAGGATTTTTTCATATGTTCATGGAGAGTACAGTTTTCTTCTTTTTTCCCTCTATTGCCCATTTTCCTACCGTGTAGTCTTTTCCTTATTAATTGGTATTAACCTTCATATATTCTTCCTACTAATCCTTTATCTTTTGTATATGTTTTGTATATGTATATCTTTTGTAACTTTCAGCTCCCAGTCAAATGCTTGTCTTTTTAGCTTTGTTCATGATGCTTTGGGGCCTGCAGATATTTTTCCTTTCATGTAGTCAAATCTACTGGCTTTTCCTTCATCATTTGTGCTTCTTGAATCTTGTTTAAGAAATCCTTCCTTGTCCTGAGATTGTAAAGATATTTTCCTATATTGTCTCTAAAGTTGTAAGTTTCTATTTTTTATAATCAGATCTTTTATCATGATCTGGATTTTTTTTTTTTTTACAAATTGTATGAGAAAAGCCCTAAGCTTATCAGGATACGCAGTTTGGTGTCATGAACTTGAAGTCAGGCTGCTCTGCCACTTACTAGCTGTGTGACCTTGAGCAAATTATTCAACCTCCCTGTGCCTCCATTTCCTCATATGTAAAATGGGGATAATAATTACACCTATCTCACAAGGATATCCTGATAATTAAATTAATTAATGCACATAGAGTGCTTAGAACAGTGCTTGGCATAGAGTAAGTGCTTAATAGTTAGCTGTTATTATCATGAGCACAAATTTTAATGAAGATAGGATTACCAGAACTTAGGATGGCAAAGTCTAGCACCCAGGGGACACCACAAAACTGTCAGAGGGTTACAGAGACAAGTAGAAGAACCCTCTGGGTCATCAACAGGGAAGTGTACATCCACTATCCACCCAGAAGCAAGTGGGGAAGCCGCTGTCATTGTTCTATTGCTTAGCCAATAATCTAACCTCAGTTGTTATTGGCTTAGCCCAATAATCTAATTTAAAACAATTGTGCATGTAAAACAATTTTTGTTATTAAATAAAATCTATGTGTCACTTTCTTTGAGTTCCACCTGAGATGTTACCATAAACAATTGCAGGGATCAAGGCAATAAAAACACTGCTAAAAAAAAAAAAAAAACTGCTAAATTCATTTCAGTTTCATTTCACACCACGCACCGGGCTGAGAACATAAACACCAGCTAAACAGTTTCTGCCCCCTGAGTGACATGATTGTCAACAAAGAATGACAGAGACACTGTCAATGTTAGTGTGAAGCAGAGTTAGACTAAAGCAACCTCGGCACCATTGATGTCATGGGCTGGATAATTCTTTGCTGTGGGTGCTGCCCTGTGCAGGGTAGGACGTTCATCTGGCCTCTACCCACTAGATACCAGCAGCACAACCCTCCACATGGTGACAACTAAAAATGGGCCCAGACATTGTCAAGTGTCCCCTGGGGGGTAAAATCGCCCCTGATTCAGAACTGCTGGACAAGAGGTTCCATCAAGGAGGAAGTACTGACTGCGTGAGGGGCAGAGGAGGCCTTGCGGGGGAGAGGGTGGCTTGCTTGACTTTGAAGGATAGGCCAGAGTGTCCCGAGAGAAGGCTGGGTTCTCTGGGATATTCCAGATGGAGGGAAATCTAGGCAGAGGCTCAGAGGAAAAAGAAGCATGACCAGCTCCCTGTGGCTGAGGCTCGGGCTCAAGGGGAAACAACTCAGCTCAGGAAAAACTTAACAAGCTTTTTTTTTTTTTTTTTTTTAGGAAGCATTTTCATTTTTAAAAATACAATTAATTGAATCATTAATATGTTCTTTCACCCATGGGTTGTTTTGTCGTGATTTCCATTTCTGGGCCGTCATGAAGCTACCAGGTTGGGAAAACCAAGTGTATCAGAGTACCCGAAGTTATCAAGAGAAGAGCCTGGCCTTTCAAAGGTCCTCTAATCTTTGAAGCATCTCAGACCTTCTTACCAACCAGAAGTAAGAAAAGTAACGGTTTTCCAGGGCACTGTCCAACTGACCCTACTCTTTCTCCAACTTTGGTTACCGAATTCGTTGCCCTATTGTTTAGTGTCTGAGTTGCTGACTGAGGGCCCGAATGCCTTTGTGTTTGGTCCTGGAGACAGTCTCTACTTAGATCGTGAGATTGCATCTATGTAATTATAATAAGTTGGCATTTTGGAAAAGCTCCCTAAAGCTGCTGCAACCACAGTTTCAGTTTCAGTTGACTCTGGGGAACCCACCTTTTCTGGAGTCCGTAGTTCTCTCACAAAAAAGCCTTGAGGGAAATATGAGATGGTCTAACACTCTAGCCATTGCAAGGAAGAGAGACCGTGAATCAAAAGGTGTGAGGTCTATGGGAAACAGGTAGAGGAACCCAGGTTAAGGGCATAGAATGAGTGACGGTACATGTGTTAAGATAAAGCATTACTGGGCTTCCCTGGTGGCGCAGTGGTTGAGAATCTGCCTGCCAATGCAGGGGACACGGGTTCGAGCCCTGCTCTGTGAAGATCCCACATGCCGCGGAGCAACTGGGCCCATGAGCCACAACTACTGAGCCTGCGCGTCTGGAGCCTGTGCTCCGCAACAGGAGAGGCCACGAGAGTGAGAGGCCCGCGCACCGCGATGAAGAGTGGCCCCCACTCGCCACAACTAGAGAAAGCCCTCGCACAGAAACAAAGACCCAACATAGCCAAAAATAAATAAATAAATAAATAAATTTATTTAAAAAAAGATAAAGCATTACTCTGGGGCTAATGACAGCAGATATAAGTGGTCACATTTGAACACCTGCAGCACATTCTACGTCTAGAAACTTGGGCTCTAAGGCTCAGCTCCGTATTCTCTTAACAGCATCTTTTCTGGCCTCTGGCCAAAGTGCTGCAGAGGCTTTTCTTGAACTTTGCAACACCTCACTCCTTGCCGTGGGTTGAATTGTGCCCCGCCCCAAAAGATATGTTCAAGTCCTCACCTCCAATATCTGTGAACGTGACTTTACTTGGACATAGGGTCTTTGCAGATGTAATCAAGCTAAGATGATGTTGCACTGGATGAGGGCGGCCGCTACATCCAGTGACTAGTGTCTTTATAAGAGAAAAGATCTGGATACAGAGACACAGAAGAGCTGCAGGGAGGAAGGCCAGGGGAAGAGAAGCAGAGATTGGAGTGATGCAGCTGTAAGCACCAGAAGCTAGGAAGAGGCAAGTTAAGATTCTTCCCTAGGTCCTTCAAAGGGAGCACGGCCCGGCTGACACTTTGACTTTGGACTTCTAGCCTCCAGAACTGTGAGAATCAACCTCTGCTGTTTTAAGCCACCCAGTTGGTGGTAATGTGTAATGGCAGCCCTAGGAAACGAATACACCCCTTAACCCCCAAAACGCCTCCCCTCGGGGCTCTTAGCCGCGGTAACCACTGACTAAGCTAAGCACACCCCTCCTGTGTAGCGGGAAGAGTTGAGTCCTTGTGCCCAAGGGCTGGCTGGCCGGCCGAGGAGCGGCTGTCTGCACATGATGCAGCAAGGCCTGTGCCTACACACGCTGGGGCTGTGCAGCGAGAAGACATCTAGACAAGCCTGAAGATCAAGCAGGTTTTACGGGGAGGCCTGTCACATTCTTTCCCATAAGCATACGCTAGGGGAAAAGGCCATGAATGTGTGTCTTTGGTTAATTTTCAGAGAATGAGTAGTAGATAATTATCAACATAATAATGAAACACCACTTATGCTAAAGTTAAAAACACATTACTGCCATCTGCTGAGATTGCAGAATCTGTGGGCTGGTTTCCCACTGAGGGGAGGCACTCTCCTGCGTGTCAGATGTGCAGAGATGAATCTGACAAGGTGCCTGTTCTCAGGACGATTCCAGGCTAGCCCTGCGCACACGTCCCACCAACGCAGTACAAAGTGAGCACGCCTCAGCCAGGGGGTCTCCGTTCCGACCCTACACCATCTCAAGGTTTTACTAAAAGCATGTCCATCTACCACCGTTCCAAAGATATTTGAATTGTTTTCTATAATGCCCAATGAGTGATTATGTCGCCAAGATAGTATGACTTTTACAAATTTTATTAGGTGGCCCATTCCACGATCTGCACCAACTTGGGTATCAAACACAGAAGGCATCAGCATATATACATCGTCTCCCCTGGGGAGCCTGCTTTGATGTAAATCTGGATTGGGGGCTGTGTGTCAATAGACGACAAATGAATCATATGCAGTGCCATCTGAGGAAATCGGTGCCAACCCTTGAGTAACTGTACACAACTCCCAGAGTAACTTTTTCAACTATCCCAGTGTCGCTTCCTTTGTTAGGAATATGTTCCACTTTTCCACTGCCTGGCAAATCAAGTCCAAGCTTCCCAGTTTTGCATTCAGCTCACTCCCTTCCCTAATCTCCTCCCGCCTTTCCATGCTCTCTGCTTCACAGCCCTCTGCTTTAGTCAGACCACCATATTACTCTCCCTCCACCTCTTGCCTTTTGACTTGTTTTCTGACTTGGAATCCCAAGCTCTCTCCACCAGATCACACTGCCTGGAGGAAACAAAATTAAACAAATTTTTTCTCTTTTTCAGGAACCAGAGGTCATTGTGGTCTTTTTCTAGGTTCACGACAACAAAGAGGCACTTTTCTAACTTCTCATTTTATGTAAGCTCTCTTACTCGTAAGTTACCATATTTTCGATTCTTTATGTATCTTGAGCATCCTAGTGTCCTAGGTAAAATAAATAATAGCAATACAACCTTGTAATTGCACATAAAACATCTCTCATAAACTCTGCCCATTCAATGCACAAGGAATAGGAGAGGAAGCAAAGATAAAATTAAACCTAATTAGCAGTCCTGGGTGGGTAAGATAGGGTAAGAACAAAGAGTGTCCCATTAGAAGGAATAATTGAGGTTACTTGCTTTTTAAAAAGGGCAATTTTGAAAATTAAGGGGATCTCCATATTCTATCATTTAACAACAGGAAGCACAAGCTTCTCTAAAATTTCCCATCAAAACATGGTTTCATAGCAACAGCTACTGAAAGGTAAGTCTTCTGTGATTTCGATTTTACTATCTATACTGCATTCTTTGTGACTCCATCTAGGTGGGTAAGAAATGTCATATTCGAGATTAAACATTTTTTATGATGAGTGGAAAACACAGGTATGAAATATATCTTTCAGTAATAAAAAGCAACCAATTTACTAAAAGACGTTTGTGAAAGTATGGACCTATTTAAAGTTTCTCTTCTTTTAGCCTTTAATAGTTCTGATCAAAATCTTTGAAAATTCAACTGGTAAGGGAGATCAAACCTGAAACTTTACAGCAAAGTTACAAGGAATGAGCAATTTTGTCCCAAAATAACTATTTCTTTCCTCTTAAAGATAAAAATATATACCTATGGCTCACTTTTTTTTTTTTTAAGCAAAAGTACGATATTACTGGAGCCTGGTTTTAAGAGTTCACCTAAAACCTAGAGAAGCAAAACAGAAGAAGCAGGAAACATGGTCACTTTACCCTACATGTTAGTAATAGTAATATAGCACCATGGCTGCCCTGTATCTAGTCAAGGTGACTTGATGGACACTGTAATTAGAGGTCATCACCATTAAAAACACTTTCTGATTAATAGGACTCAGTGTCTCCATACATACAACTTTGTTAAAACTAGAGTCTTTCATACCTAAGATACCAGCTATTGCAATTAAGGATAGTTTTTCCTTAAAACAATAGGTTCAGAAATTTTTACTACTTTTATTCTTCCCACTGAACCTATTGAATTCAAGTTTTAGTTATCAGTAAGTTATTTCTTCTCATGACTCCTGTCACAGTCAACCATCATTTCTCTCTTGCTCATTCATCTTTCAAACCACATTTTAGAATCTTCTGCGTGGACAATACTTATTTTTCTATATTCAGGGTGATAGTTTCTTATGTAATGGCATTACAGTTTTCTCCTATTGGTGGCTAAGGATTCTGTATGCTAGTGGAGAGACGTCTGCGCTTAGCAGTGTGGTGGACTGGGTATTCTGAGCTGCAAGCACTCGCATTCCCCTCTCCCTACTCCCTGTAAAACAGCCACATGCCAGAGAAATCCAGATAAGTTACAGCAGTCGTACTTTAAACGCGTTGATGAGATTGTAAGACAGTTGGGGAAACTCCTCAAGATCAAAAATATGTGAACAAAATGGTAAGCAAACCACCAGCCCTTGATGTAGAGCTTTGGGGACTAACAGCCTCAGGCCACAGTGATGACAGACATTGATGAAGACTAGGCTTTAGGCTTGAAAGAAAGTTCAGGAACTGAATCTAAGATTTTCACATGAAGCCAGGAGATTAGAAGAGCTCACCATCAGAGAAGGACTAGGCGAGAAAGAAAAAAAAAAAATCTGCAGGCATCATCCCAGCTCTGCAATGATGGAGATGGGGAGAGATCCTAATAATAGACTTATCTTCCCTAATATTTTGTAACCTCTCACTATATTCTGTGGTTCAAAAGTACACTATGTATGCACATGGAAATAGTATGCCAAGAAATTAAAATGGCCCCAGGTGAGAGCATCACCTGGAGCCTAAAAAACAAACATAAATCTTCTTTGGAGAAAAGCATCCTCAATTTAGATACCTTGGGAGTCCCAAATTATGTATCCCCCATTTAAAAAAAAATCAGAAACACACGAAATAATCCACTATGCACAAGTTAGCAGAAAAGAACTAAAGATTCAAATTCTCAAAAAATTTAGATATTGGAATTGTCAAAAACACAATATTAAGTAACCATGGGAATAAAACAGAATGGAAATAAATAAGCAAGGAAAATTTTAAATAACCATACAGGCCTTTCTCACCTTCTGGGATGGCCCACACTCTGTCTGTGGAATGTGTTTCTCTCTAAATAAATCCACTTCTTACCTATCAAAATAAATAAATAAAAATAACCATACAAATTTGAAAAAGAAGTAAATGGGACTTCTAAAAATGAATCACTGAAATCAAAAATTCGTTGGATGGATTAAATAGCCGATTAGGTTTATAGGAAGAAAGAAAGAATGAGTGACCTGGAATATAGACCTGAAGAAATTATTCAGAAAACACCATATGGAAAATGAGAGTTAAGATTCAAAGAACCGAATGAGAAGGTTTAACAAAAAACTGATTGGAATTGCAAAAAGAAAGAATAGAACGAATAGAGGAGAGGCAATATTGTGGTAGAGAAGTTTCCAGAATGGTGAAAAGTATGAAGCCATCAAACATAGAAATTATATACCAAGAATGATAAATAAAACAAATCCATTCCTAGACACATCATAGTCAAACTCTAGAATACCGAAGACAAAGAAAAACCTTTAAAAGCTGCCAGAGCCTTTTCAACAAATCATGCTGGAGTGAGTGGATATCCGTAAGAGAACCTCAACCTAAGTATTACATCTTACTCAAAAATTAACTCAAAATGGATCACAGACTTCAATTTTAAAACTACAAAGCTTTTAGAAAAAGAAAGGTAGGAGAAAAACTTCAGGATCCAGGGCTAGACAATTCTTATTCTTGACACCAAAAGCACGGTCCATAAAAGGAAAAATTGATAAACTGAACTTGAATAAAACTAAAATCTTTTGTTCTGCAAAGACCTTGTTAACAGGATGAAAAAACAAGCAATACGCTGGGAGAAAGTATTTGCAAACAACATACCCAACAAAGACCTCTTATCTAGAATATACAAAGAACTCTCAAAACTTAAAAGTAAAAAAATCCAATTAGAAATTGGCAAAAAACCATGAAGAGACACTTCACCAAAGGGGATATATGAAGATGACAAAATGAGTACATGAAAAGATGTTCAACATCGTTAGCAATTAGGGTAATGCAAATTAAAACCACAGTGAGATATCATTATACATCTACCAGATGGCTAAAATAAAACATAGTGAAAACACCAAATAGGCAATGATGCAGAGAAACTGGATCACCTATACACTGGAAATGTAAAATGGTATGACCACTCTGGAAAACAGTTTAGCAGTTTCTTAAAAATTTATGCAAGCAATTACTATATGATTCAGCAATTGCACTCCTGGGCATTTACCCAAGAGAAATGAAGATTCCTGTTCACACAAAAATCAATAGCAGCTTTATCCATTATAGCCCCAAACTGTGAATAACCTACTGTCCTTCAGTGGGTGAATGGTTAAACTGTGGTACATCCGTAACAGGAAACACTACTGGCCATAAAAACAAATTAACTATTGATACATGCAACAACCTGTAAGAATCTCTGGAGAATTAGGCTGAATGACACAGAAGCCAATCTCAAAGGGATACACACTATGCAATTCCATTTATGCAAAATTCTTGACATGACAAAATTACAGAAATTGAAAACAGATTAATTGGTTGCCAGAGGTTAAGGAGGTACTAGGAGAGGCAGGGCAATGGGTGTGGCTATAAAAGGGCAACTGGAGGGACCCTTGTAGTAATGGGAATATTCTGCATCTTCACTGTGTCAGTGTCGATATCCTGGTTGTGATATTGTACTACAGTTGTTTGGTTTTTTTGTTTGTTTGTTTGCTTTTTGGCTGTGTTGTGAGGCATGTGGGATCTTAGTTCCCTGACCAGGGACCGAACCTGTGCCCCCTGCAGTGGAACCACGGAGTCTTAACGACTGGACTGTCGGGGAAGTCCATGTACTACAGTTTTACAAGATGTTACCATTGGGAGAAACTGAGTGAAGGGTACAAGCGTCTCTGTTTATTTCTTACAATTGCATGTGAATCTACAACATGAAAAGTTTAATAACAACAAATGTAACAATGTTAAAGCATTTCTTTAGAAATGGTTGAATATGCTTCTTAAATGTGATTATAGACCACTATAATTGTTGACATTCTTTTTAGAAGTTGTGAAATGTTACAACTTATGCTTATGTAGATGCAATCTTCTCAGTGCAGTTCAATAAAGATTATTTATACTAACTATAACAACAACAACAATAGCAACAAAAGCAACCAGAAAGAAAAGACACATTACCTCCAAGGTAATGACATTAGGAATAATAATGGGCTTCTCCACAGCAATAATGAAAGATAGTAGACCATCTTCAAAGTGCTGAGAAAAAAATAACTGTCCACTTAAAATTGTGTATGTAGAAAATCAACTTTAAAGAACATAGGTGAACTAAAAACATTTTTGATAAGCAGAAACTAAGGGTTCACCATCAATAGACTGTCACTGAAGAAGTATCAAATGTCGTGTTTCAGAAAGAAGGACAATTACATCCTATGTGGAAGATCTGAGATGCAAGAAGAATGGTGAGTAAAGAAATGATTAACACATGGGTAAATCTAACAATCACCTGTATAAAAAGAGTAATAACAATAAGGTCTAATTTCTAAGGTTAAAAACCACAAGCTTAGACTAAAATACTGGAGGATTATAGCACAAAAATTGGAAGAGGGGTGATTGAAACTTAAAGATTTCTAAGATCTTCAATTAGAGAGGAAGGTGAAGATATTACCGTTACATTTTAAGTATGGATGGTAAATTCAGAAGCAATTTCCCAAAACAAAGAAGATGAGGGGGAGGAGGGTAGATTTTATTTATTTATTTATTTATTTATTTCTGGCTGCTTTGAGTCTTCGTTGCTGCACGTGGGCTGTCTCTAGTTGCGGCGAGCAGTGGCTACGCTTCATTGTGGTGTGCGGGCTTCTCATTGCGGTGGCTTCGCTTGTTGCAGAGCACGGGCTCTAGGCGTGCGGGCTTCAGTAGTTGTGGCTCGTGGGCTCTAGAGTGCAGGCTCAGTAGTTGTGACGCACGAGCTTAGTTGCTCCGCGGAATGTGGGATCTTTCCGGACTGGGGCTCGAAACCATGTCCCCTGTATTGGCAGGCAGATTCTTAACCACTGCGCCACCAGGAAGTCCCTAGATTTTCTTTTTTTAATGTTTTAAATTAATCCAAAGGAAAATGAAGGGAAAACAAAAACCAAAAAAAAAAAGCACAAAATAAGGTGATAGGAATAAATCCAAATATATCAGTAAATAATCAGGACTAAACTCATCAGTTAAGGTTAAAATTAGATTAAATATAATCCAATTTGCTATATGCTGTTTCTGGGACACACTAAAACATCAGGACCAAGTAAGACAAAATTAAAAGGGTAGTAAAAATTCTACTAGGTGTACTGTGAGCATCTTCATGTTAATAAATTTAAAACTTCAATGAAAATGACACATTCACAGAAAGATGTAGTAACAAGAATGACTGAACTTTTTTTTAAATTTTTTTATACAGCAGGTTATTAGTTATCTATTTTATACATATTAGTGTATATATGTCAACCCCAATTTGACTAAACTCTTGAGAGAAACAGAAAGGCTAACAATTCTATAATCATTGAAATCTAATCATCAGTTAAATTTTCTCACAAAAGAAATACAAATGTCAGACAATTTTATAGGCACCCTCTATCCAATATTCAAGGAAGAGATATTTAAATCTTTCTCTTCTATTTCAATAGAAAAAAAAAGAGAGATAACAGTCACTAACTTATTCTATAACATGGACATCAAATCCAGACAAGAGCAACACAAAAAAGGAAGATTACAGGCCAGTTTTATCACGGTACTAGAAATTTTAGCCAGCAAGCACTATAAGAACACCACTATCACTTATTGTCCACATAAAAGACCCAGGAGGACTTCCCTGGTGGTCCAGTGGTTAAGACTCCATGCTTCCAGTGCAGGGGGTGGGTGCAGGTTCCCTCCCTGATCAGGGAACTAAGATCCCACATGCCACAAGGCATGGCCAAAAAAACAAGAAAACCCTATAAATTTTAAATATAAGACTTTTAGCAAAACGGCTGGATACAAGAGGAGTAGTCAAAAATAAAACTTCTTAGGTCAGGAAACAGAAAAAAAATGTTTTAAGGTATCATTTGTAATAGAACATAAAAGATAAAGAAGCTAGGACATCCCTGGTGGCGCAGTGGTTAAGAATCCGCCTGCCAACGCAGGGGCATGGGTTCGAGCCCTGGTCCGGGAAGATCCCACATGCCTCAGAGCAACTAAGCCTGTGTGCCACAACTACTGAGCCTGCGCTCTAGAGCCCATGAGCCACAACTACTGAAGCCCGCGTGCCACAACTACTGAGCCTGCACTCTAGAGCCCACGAGCCACAACTATTGAAGCCCGCACGCCTAGAGCCCGTGCTCCGCAGCAAAGAGAAGCCACCACAATGAGAAGCCTGCACACCGCGTGGAAGAAAAGCCCCCACTCGCCGCAACTAGAGAAAGCCCACGTGCAGCAGCGAAGACCCAACACAGCCAAAAATAAATACATAAAAAAAAATACATAAATAAACAAGATAAATAAAATAACTCTTCTAAAACAAAAAAGGATAAGGAAGCTAGGAGTAAATCTAACAAAAGATGCTCAAAAGCTTTAAAAGGAAACTTCTAAGAACTATATGGAGGGGTATGCTATCTTTATGAATAGGAAGTTTATGAAGATGTTTCCACAAACTAATCTACTTTTGATTGCAAATGCAGCTGAAGTCCCAACAGAATTTTTTGGGAAACCTAACAAGTTGGTTCCAAAATTGCACAGAAAAAAAGAGCCATGGTATACCTAATGCAACAGATGGGGGGTGGTTACTTAAATATCAAGACTTCCTATAAAGCCACAGAAATGTAGATGTTTAGTATTAGTGCTGGAATAAACAATGAACCAATGGAGTAGAGAGCCCATGAAACAAAACCCACATATATATAGAAACTTACATGACAGATCAATGGGGAATAGATGAACCATTCATAATAGATTTTGGACAGTTGGTTGTATCCCTAAGTGGAAAAAAAAAGTGAATTTTAATTCCTATTATCACACCATACACATACACACATACAATTCAATATGGATTAAAGTCAAATGTAAAAAACAAAGCTTTATAACCTTTAGAATATGGGAGAATATCTTTATTAAGGACTTCTTAAACAAAATACAAAAAGCACAAAACACACAGGGAAAGACTAATAAATTTGACATTAAACTTAAAAATTTCTGTCTAAAATGCATAACCTAATTTCAATCAAACATCAAGACTTAACTTACAGTTTACAGAAAGTAGAGAGGATGGAGGACACCATGAAGATACTGTCGAATAATTCCAGAATGTGGAATATTCTACAAAACAACTGGCCTGAACTCTTCAAAAAGTCAATGTCATAAAAAAAATTTTAAAAAACATGTGGTTGGGGTGGATGGATGGGTAGGAAACTCTTTTAGATTAAGAGAATAAAATGACAAAAACAATATGCAGTGCATGAAGCTTGGTTGAGTCTGGGTTTAAAAACAAACCAACACATAAAAATGACATCCTTGGGACAATGGGAGAAATTTGAGTATATACTATATATTACATATTATGAGATTACTGTTTTTTTCAATGTGATAATAGTACTGTGGTGATATAGGACACTTGCTTTTTAGAAAATGCATGATGAAATACTGAAAGGTGAAATATCATGTTTTCAATTTACTTTCAAATTGTTCAACAACAAAATGTTACTGTTTAATTTGGATGGAATATGTATGGATGTTCGTTATGTTTCTGTGTTGCTACACATGTATGAAACTTTTCATACTAAAAAGTTGAGGGAAAAAAGTTGGGGGAAATTTACAACTTGTGCCCTCCCAAGGGTATCAATAGGTGAAAAAATAACCACAAACTGAGAGAAAATGTTTACAACATATAATAGTAAAAATGGACTAGTATCCACAATCTATTTTTTTTAACTCCTTAAAGAAATATATAAGAAAAAGGCAACAACGTAATATAAAATAGGCAAAAGACATGAAATAAGCTTTTCACAGAGAGCAATCAGGAATGAATATAATATACGTGAAAAGCAGCTCAACCTTGTTAGAATTTAGGAAATGCACATTCAAACAATGAGACTCCCAGTCTGGCCAAAATGGAGTAGTAACAGGGGCAGGATTTCCCTTCCCCATATTAAACAACAAAACACCCGTACAAAATATGTACAATAAAGTTTTTCAGACATTGGACAACCATGCAGGACAGTGGCTCTTGAGACGAGAACAAACAGGGAAAGTCCTACCACTGCCCAAGCTTAATGCAGGGAGAGCCTGGGCATGTCCCTGGATAGAGCATTTAGGGGAGCCAAGGTAAAATCTGTAGGGTAGAGTATTAGAGAGAGGAGCTACAGAGGGAGGATTCCAGATCTACAGAGAGTTCCCCTGAGGCTTCGGCTAATCAGTGTATGCACTTCAGAAAACTACCCCAAGGTGGGAAAGAACCAGAAAAAAATAAGTGGCAAAATTCAAGTTCATACAGGGCTCAGAATAGTTCTCGTTCTCAATAGCCAGAGTGGAGAAATCTCATAGTAAACCATGCATAAGGAAGATTATTCAGAAGGGTATTATCTCAGTAGTGAGCCAAATTAGCCTAGATTAAAGGCTGTTCTGGTCCTATCTCCTTAAGTATAAAAGCAAGCTATGAAAGGATCAAATTATTTCTAAATAACTATGTCCCAGAACAAAACTCAACATATTTAAAGGAATACAAAAAGCTCCAGCACCCAACTGTGTAAAATCCAAAAATTATCAGGCATGCAAAGAAGGAAATTACAACCCAATAATGAGGGGGGAAAAAAATCAATCAATAGCAACAGACAAGAAATGACAGATGACAGAATGGTCAAGTACATTAAAACAGTAATTATAAATATATGTCAGATGTGCCAAAAACTAGAGGAAAGCAGTAGTCTGGAAGGAGAGACATGGAAGATATAAAAAAGAACCAATTGGAACTTCTAAAGATTAAAAATATAATGTATGAGGTAAAAAATACACTGGACAGGATTGACAAGAGATTAGATACTTCAGGAGAAAAGATTAATGAACTTGAGGACATAGCAATGGAAACCAATCTGGAACACAGAAAAATAAATAAATAAATAAAAAGACTTAAAGAAAAAATAAAACAAAACAGAGCATCAGAGTGCTAAGAGACAGTTTCAAGTAGCCTAACATACAATTAGAGTCCCAGAGGGAAAGAAATGAAGGACAGAGACAGAAAAAAAAATGAAAAAGCCTCTAAAATTCCAAATTTGATGAAAACCATAAATCTACAGGTAAAGAGCTCCAGCAGAAGAAACATGCAGGGGGGAAAAAAAAACTACACCAAGCACATCATAATCAAAGTGCTTAAGAGCAGTGATCAAGGAAAACCTTAAAAGCAACTAAAGAAAAAGAAAAAGAAAAAAAAAAGTTTCACAAAGAAGAACAAATGTAAGAGTAATAGAAGTCTTCTTGCTGCAAACTACAATAATATACCACTTAACAGCCACTGGATTGGCAAAATTAAAAAGTCTGAAATTAAGAAGTATTAGAAATGCTGTGAAACTAAGGTAATTCATATAGTGCTGGTAGGGATATGATTGGTACAGCCACTGCAGAATATAACTTGGCATTATCTTATAAAGATGAAGATATCCATATCACATGACCAAGCAAATCACTCCTAGATAAAGAATGTTCATAGCAGCATTGTTTGCAATAGCAGAAACAAACCCCAAACATCCATCAACAGAAGAATGGATAAATTATGGTCTATTCATAATATAGCAATAAAAATGAATGACTTTCAAAAAACACTAAGCTGAAAAAAGCAAGTCACAGAAGTAAACGTACTTTATACCATTTATATAAAATTCAAAAACATACAAAACTTAACATTTCATTTAAGGATACATACATATGTTGTAAAACTATAATAACAAGCAAGAGAATGACAAACACAAAATACAGAATAATAATTATTTGAGGAGAGGGCGCTTTTAAAATGCCAGTAATATTCATTTCCTAAGCTGGCCAATGGGTACATGGCAGGTATTTATTATTCTTTATATCTTATATATACACGTTTGTGTATTTTTGTAGGCATGAAATACTTCATTAAAAATAAAGACTGAAAAATATGAAAGACTTTAAAAATGAAGACTACTATTTATGTATAACAATAAAATTAGTGTAAAAAAGTATACAAAGAAAATGTTCAATTCTTTATTTCTTTCCGTGCCCTGTACAATCAGTATTAATCTAAAAGGGCCATAATCCTACTGTGAAAAAAAAATAACAGGCAGTGTCTTTAACTGCTTTGACACAAAATCTGAATGTCTGGTACTCGAAGTTATACAAGAGCAAATATGTTAGCCACTCATGTCTGATTCTTCAACTTTCATCTGTACTTAGATTTTTCTTTATCTTTGGACTTCTTGGGACTCCTGCTTCGTTCTCTCTTTTTACTCCTTTCTCTTTCATAGGGATCTGTCTGGTATTTGGATTTGTGACTATTACTATAGTGGCCATCCCTTTCTCGAGATCGGCTACGACTTCGGTTTTGAGGTCGGTCTCTCTTTTCACTCTTTTGCTTCTCCCAACAACTTTCCTCTTCTTCATAGTGACCAAAGCCCATTTCCCTGTAGATATCCTGTCAAAGGAATAAAGAGAGAGGTATAAGTGAATCAGTAAAATAATCATTTTGTACACACTATCAACAAAACTTAGACAGGTCCTCCATTAGCAAGCAGTTTTAACAGCTCAAATTTGAACGCTACCACTAAGGCCAAGAATCTTGTAAGTTAAAAAGCAAAAATAATTCAGAAAAAGATTTAACCATTTTCTCATCGATCTCATTATTCTGTACTTACTATTTCAGCTGAACTGAAAGATCAGATCCAAAAACAAGGAACTGAAATAGCCCAATTGAAATAAGAAGTCTTTAGGGTGAAATTGCAATACCAAGAATTCTGGTTATGTGCGGTCACATTTCCACCTCCCCCCTCTCCACTCCCCAGAAATGTGGTTCCATCGCTGATCTACAATGAAACTACTAAAATCCCCATAAGAATCCTATAAAGAAGACATCATTTAAATAACATAGCCAGAAGACGTTTTAGACAGGTCAGTCAGCCTAAAGAGGAGAGGAAACAGATTCTGAATACTTGGGTCTGAGCAATTATTATTATTTTTTTTAATTTATTTATTTATTTTTGGCTGTGTTGGGTCTTCGTTTCTGTGCGAGGGCTTTCTCCAGTTGTGGCGAGTGGGGGCCACTCTTCATTGCGGTGCGCGGGCCTCTCACTATCGCGGCCTCTCCTGTTGCGGAGCACGGGCTCCAGACGTGCAGCTGAGCAATTACTTTTCAAGTATTTTTTTGTAACAGCTCCTCTCTAAATCTCTAAATAAACTTTCTGGTTTAGATTAAGCTGATAAATGTTTTTATTAAAATCATTATTGACATATTTCTTTAAAGTGAGTTAACAAACACTGAAATAATTCATTGCCCCAAAGACAACCAAGTGGGTACATTTAGTTCTATTCTCAGTAACTAAGGAGCAGTAGTAACGTTTCCATACAAAAAAGGGCTAGTTACAACACAACAATTCTATCTCTGCTCGTGTCTTATCCCTGATTAAAATGAGTACCTCCGCAAGTGGCTGAAATCTAAAGACACCAGAGCCAATGCTCTTTCAAGAATAGTTCATAAAATTCAACTTTTTTAAAAGATTTCTCAACAGAAAGGCAAAATTCTAAGGACTGAACTCCCAAGTGCCCAACTCTATCGCCTTAGACATTATTATAGTAGATGTAAATATCAAGGTTTAAAATCCAAGTGATGAATACCCAAGGTGAAGGACTGGGTTTTAAGCAAATGATTCGCAATTACTCCACATACTCTCTAGATACTGTACATTACGCCTGGCACAGAGATTGCAGTGAAATCTCTGTGAAAACAGACCTAACACGATTGTTATGCTCCACAGTGTTTGTGGAACACCTCACTATAAACTGACTCATCATTTCCCACACAAGACCAATAGTTCTTGTCATTCTGTAAGAGTCCTGGAGGTAGAAAATGAGTAGGTAGTTCAGCTTAACCTTTTATCAACTATTTTTGAGCAAAATGTGACATCCCTAGATAAAAGAATTTTTTGTGCTTCCTGTAACATACACAAAGTGTAAATATCTATGTACTATTCTGACTGTACACCTAGTACTTATTTCTGTACTGGTTGAGGCAATAAACTTTTTAAATGGAGAGACTGTTTTAGCTGATGTATAATCCTATAAAGTCTTCAGCACATTATTATACAAACAGGCACTTAAATGCTTTGAGTGTTTAAAATAAGAGAGAGAAAAGATTATGCAGTATTTAATTCTTTGAAAAAATTGAGTAAGCTGAAAATCTGAAATGGACTGAAACCTTAAAAACCTCTCCTACTTGGCACAGTTTTCAAAGCTACGCAAGCTTTGAAGTCGGGCAGCTCTAGGTTCACATGGTCTTTGCCATTCAGGAGATGTGTCAAACAAGAAATGCTCTTGAGGTTAGAGTCATCAGGGAAGGTTTCACAGAGAAGTTATAACGGACTTGAGATGAGCCTCAAAGGATGAGTGGCTTAGGGCTTGGAATGGCTTCAAGAAGGCTGATGCAAGGAGTGTAAGTGAAAACTGAAAAGCAAGGAAGAATGAGTACTGTATGTACGAAGGAGAAAAGTTTAGGCAGCTGGATGAAGCCATATTAGAACAGATCTAAGTATGTGCTTGCACAGTGCTAAGTGCTTTTGGAGTACAATATTATCCTCCTTCCAGATATAAGGAAACTGAGACTCAGGAGATCCCCATAGGTTGGAGATAATTATTTGATTGATCAGTAACTCTACATATAAAATTGAAAAGGGGGTGGTATAGAGTAATGAAAAAAATAATACCACATCCAACTGAATTAAAATAAATGTTAAACTTCCAGTCCTCCCACTAAACTATAAGGCCCATGGGCTTGTGGGGTCAGGACCTTCATATCTAACGTGAGGGAAACGAATCACATGAGCTCTAAGTCCTTTCCAGTATGGACTTTTAAAAATTCTATTTGTTCTACACATTTAAGACATAAGACAAGATGATTAAACAAACAAGCAGTTGAAAAAAAGAAAAAGAACACCATAAAATGGCCAATTTAAGGCACTCAACGTAACCGAGCCAATAATTTCATGTTTAGTAGTCAAAAAATTAAAAAATCAACCAAAAACTGTCCTTGCTGAGGTCTCTGGGAGTAAATCAGAGGTTTAGTTACATCTAAATCACTAAAATAATATTAAATGATTAAAATGACAACAAAAACAGAGTCCCAAATTATAAGAATACTGAACACCTATGAAATCCACAGAGGAAGACAGGCAAGTAGCCTGAGGACTTCTCAGCCAGGCAGCCCACGGCTGAGTACTCATTTCCTGTAACCCCAGTAAAACTCAAACCTCAAGAACACAGTAACCATCTCTGGAATTAAGACATGTGGTGGGAAAATTAAACAGAGATTTCGAAATTGAACAGTAAGGCTGTCATTCAATAAAAAACAAAGCACTTGAAGAAGTAAGTTAAAACATTCTTAGGAAACTAAGCTCACCAAGCAAAACACCACCAAACAGGAAAATTTGAGCTATACCTGAAAATTACCTAGCACTGAAAATTCCCTTTAACGATTACATTTTTGAGATTAAAATCAAAAGGATAAAAAGCAGAATAACAGAAAAAAACCGGGCCCACTAAAATCTTAAAAATGGATGCTATTTTATTAGAAAGAAGAGAAAATTAGTACAGCTATATTATTAAATCAAAGTACAAAATCAGAAACAATTGCTTTAATACACTTCGAAGGGAGAGATAAAGTTAGAATATTATTGCAGAAAGAGAAAGACATCTGCTACTGCTACTGTAAAGTTTTCAGTAATCAAACAGCAAGATAAAAAAGATTCACAAAAAGGCAGGGGTGCAAGGGTGGGAACCACAGACTTAAAATGCAGCCAGTCTTTGGAGTTTTTTAAGACGTCTGACCATCTCAAAGACACCAATGTGTGTTTCGGGCCCAAACTCATCGAGGAATCCACGTACGAGCGCAGGCTGAGGAGCTGTAGCTAACTGGGGGGACTAAGGGGTTTTAGGGGGAAACCTGCTGAACAGTCACAGAAGTGTGGTACAGCCACCATTCAAAAAGCTGTTGGGGTGATCTTCGGCTAAATTAGTAGAGTATAAAAACTAAGAGGGAGATGTTCCTATTGGATGACACTGGAATATTATACTATGAGACAAATTATATTAGAATTAACAACTGGAGTTAGGAAGGAAAACTGCTGACAGGAATATATTCCAGGTAAGAAGATTTAGAAAAGAAACTGACAGAAATATATTCCAAGGAAGAGGAACAGCAGTAAGGGTACAAGTGCAAATTTAAATTGTGGTTCCATTACTTATTAGCTGTGTAAAACCACTGGCAAGTGGCTGAACCTCTTTATTCTTTACTTTCTTTGCTGTGAATGGAGACAATAGTATCCACCTCGCATTATAAGGACACCAGAGATGTTACTATTACTGATTCATGTGAGAATTACTTGAAGGATTGACAAGGATGTAACTTAAAAACTGAGGGCAGGGCATAAATGATGGGACTCTTTAAGTAGTAAAAGGGCTATGGAAAGAAGAGAGATTAGATCTCTGCTGGATGACAGCAAGGAGTAGGAAGATTGGCTGTCTAGAAAACAGGGTGCTAAGAATATATATAAAATATGCATTTGCTAAAAATTTTTAAAATGAAGAATAAACCATAAAACACATAAAACGGTTACCTTTGGGGAAAGAAGAAAAGGGGGAAAGGACAAGGATGGAAGCTAGGTTTTCTATATGTACCATTTTGTAGATTTTACTTTGGATTACAATTAATTTTTAAAATTACGAAACAAAAGAAAAAATTTTAAGCTATCCTTAAACATCAAAAAGAACAAGTTAATTGAAATATGGATCCAGTTAATGGCCTTACCAGAGAGAAATTATTCCAAGTGATTTAAAACACGATTTGACTGTAAAAATAATAGTAAGAGCCAGTGTAGAAAATGTGTGCACACACATTTTTTTTTTTTCACTTAATCTTAACATGCCTGGACAATAAATATTACCTCGATTTCACAGAGGAGGAAACTGTGGCTCAAGAAAGTTAAATAATTTGATGAGGTCACATCAATGATTAGCAATGTAGAAATCTAAACCTAGCTTTTCTGACAGCAAATCCTTTACTTTGCCAATCACACTACATCTCTCCATCTCAGTGTCTTTGCTTAACATTCTCACCGTCTTGAGTCCCCTCTGCCAACTGAAAGCCTCCTCGTCTACCAGGGCCCAGGTTCAAGTGTCCTTACGTGGCAAAAACCATAGCAAGGGAATATAACGTAATCTGCTTTTCATTTAACTGAGAGCCAAAATGCAGGCTGGAAATGATTTCTTCTCTTTATAATTAATTTTCTTTGGGGAATTTTTATTATCATTGCCTTAGAAAATGTATTGTTCAGGAAAGCTCTGGGGATGATCAAGCTAATTATTAGTGCTGCTTTTATTTCATATATACCATATGGAAGGGCATAAACGTTTTTCAGGTCCTAAAACCTCAAGAGCTGTAAGTGCCGTAGGTAACACTTGGTGATAAATTAACACGATCCATTAGAAGAACTTTTTTACCATAACCACACTTGTTTTTGATGGGAATAAGTGAGTGTCCACAGGTATGAAAATCACTCTTGCTTCACAATGTGGAACTATATGATATATTAAGTTATTTCAAAAACAATCTTTTATAATCTGTTATATATATTCTTGAAAATTACAGTCCATTACCCTAGTGAAGCCATTCTACATCTTAAGAGTTAGAAACACATCCATCCCTGATCAGGACTATACCCTTATCTCCTAAATTAAGATGTAATTTACAAAGGGATGAAATATTTATTTCTCTACAGCTAAGTCTGAACATCAGTCAGTACCTGATTTGTATTTTTGACTGGCATATAGTCCTCATCTTCTTTTTCTTCAGAGCAGTGGCGGGTTTTCTTCTTGTGTTTTTTACTTGTGTGTGAGTAACTTGACTTTGAGTCTTCTGCCTGCTCATCTAGTATAAGATCATATTTTGCACTGCAGCAGCTAGTTAAGGACAAACGTGAGAACTGACACCGGTAATACATCAAAGCATAAGAATCTGGTAAACAATGGAGGCCATGAGGTTAAAGATAACTTTTTAAAGCAAGAAGCATCTCAGAAGCATAGAGTATATTTCTAAAACAAAACTAATTCACATTTTACTTCATTAGACAGTCAGGAAAAATGGAAAGAACACTTGTCTTAAATAAACGGTTATAAATTGGTAAGTGGGCCAAAAATATAGAGAGTAAAAAAAAAAAGAAAACTATAAGTAGCATAAAAAATAAGGAAGCATATTTGTCAATAATGAAAAACTTAAACTTAGAAAATGAGGCACATTTTTAACTAGAAAAAATTAAGACATTATAAACCCCAATGCCAGAGAAGCTGTACAGATGAAAAAGACACTCGTGTGACTCTTCTTTTGAGTGTAAATTAGTTCAGTCCTATAGGAGAAAATTTAGCAATGCATATCAATAGTTATCATGTTTAAATTCAAATAAGAATTTATAAAAAATAAAATAACAGTAAGTTAAATGAACACAAGCACAGCTGTCCCTCATTATCCACAGGGGATTTGCTCCAGGATCCCCTGAGGATACCAAAAGCTGCAGATGCTCAAGTCCTTTATATAAATGGCATGGTGTTTGCATATAACCTACACACATCCTCCTTCATACTTCAAATCATCTCATTACTTAAAAACTTAACACAATGTAAATGCTATGTAAACAGCTGTAAATACAACATAAATGCTAGTAAATAGCTGCCTGCACGGCAAATTGAAGTTTTGCTTTTTGGAACTTTCTGGAATATTTTTCCTGAATATTTTCCATCTACATGGATGCAGAACCTGCAGATACAGAGGGCCTATTGTATACATAACAGGATTATTTTTTTTTTAGGATTATTTTTAATAACAGAAACTAAGAACAATAAACAGCCTAGTAATAAAGATATACTTAAATACATCAGGGTATTTCAACTGATATATTACTGTAAAGGAAGTTATCAACAATGACAAATGAATGCTATTAAATAACCTGGAAGGGTGTTTATAAAAAATTAAAAGTGGAAAAAGCTTGAAGCAAAAACTGTATATACCACACAGTGATTATAACTTTATAAAGCTTTATAAAAGATCAAGGCTTGAGAGGAACAAGGAGAAATAAAAAGTATCATTTGCCTAGGCGGTAGAACTATGAGTGAATCATTTTTAAATTTCACATAAATGTTATAAAAATTGTAATAATGTATGTTTCAATTCAGAAATAAGTGTTTAATATACTATGTCTTAGAATAAGAGAAAATGTAAGACTATTAGACCCTCTTCTAAAAATAATCTTAAACTCTAAAACAGATTCTGAGGAAGGCTGACAAGGACTAGAACAGTGGTTTTCAAAAGAAAGACTAGGAGGAAGCCCAAAACGCACAGCTATTTTAGTGGCGTGTGGGACTAGAGTAACAGTAGACACACTTCCCTCAGGACTAGGGTTTCACATGCCACAGCTCTACGCTTCCTCAGCGATGTCTCATGCAGTAGGAAAACGCTGCAACTTCTGGCTCTTCACAAGACGGCTAAGGACAGCTAATCAGCCTGTACCATCCTATTATTACTCCACTATCTCCAACTTCTTTTCTCCTTTATACCATGTTGCAGTGTTTCCACAGTACCTTCTGGATGGTCTCCTTCTCCAGATACAAATTCAACAGTCCTTGCCTATGATTTCACCTCAGTGTTTGCTCTACACATGCTGCTCCCTGGCCAAAGTGCTTCAGAGTGGGCTTCCCTGGTGGCGCGGTGGTTAAGAATCCGCCTGCCAATGCACGGGACACGGATTCGAGCCCTGGTCTGGGAAGATCCCACATGCCGCGGACCAATTGGGCCCGTGTGCCACAACTACTGAGCCTGCACTCTAGAGCCCATGAGGCACAACTACTGAAGCCCGCGCGCCTAGAGCCCGCGCTCCACAACAAGAGAAGCCACCGCGATGAGAAGCCCGTGCACTGCAACGAAGAGTAGCCCCCGCTCGCTGCAACTAGAGAAAGCCCGCACGCAGCAACGAAGACCCAATGCAGCCAAAAATAAATAAATAAATAAATAAATATTTAAAATAATAATAAACTATTTTGAAAAAGTGCTTCGGAGCTTCAGAGTGTTTCAAACTACTGATCATAATCCATCAATGGGGTGTAAAATCCAGTTAGTGGGTCACCAAAAGCCAGCATTTTAAAATAACATAGACTAGAAAATAGAGTACATGGCATCTAATGAAAATATTATTTTATAACACTGTTGTTTCAATTATGTGTGTGTGTGTGTGTGTGTGTGTGTGACAATGATTATACTTGGACTGTACTGAGTCAAGATGTAAACTGTATTTAATGGATCACAGATAAAGAAAATATTGATAATATCCCACCTCAGCCCTCCTCTCCCGCCCTATTCAAGCTGTAGCTTTAATGTCACTACTTATAGTATTACTTGAGGATCCTCTGACCCCTTACCTCTATTATGAGTCCCATATCCCACAAATGCACTTCTCTGCAACACTCTAGACATATTTAATTAATGGTGATTATTTAATGTCTGTTCTTAATGTCTTTAAGGTCCAGGGGCTACATTTCATTGCGAAACTTCACTGGGCATGTAACAGATGCCAAATGACATCAGCTGATTACTTGGAATACCACCAAGACACTTGCGGTATCTCTTCCTTCCTTGCTCATCCACTATCTTCTATTCACCACTACAATCAAGACTTTTAGAAGATGTCAAATCTCTCCAAAATCCTACTTTGTGATCTCCCTGTCCTCTTTTCCCCAATTACTTCCCTGAGGTCTAGTGCAGCCAAGTTAAACTTCTCTCTTCTACTTCTGTTTTTGAATCTTATTAATAGTTTAACAGCACCTTCTCTCTCATGACCTATAAAGTACATCCCATGTCTTTCTAATTGACTTATCTGTACTTAGATTATCATCAGAATCCCCTTTCTTCACCATGGTAATAATGTATGTGAAAATATATATATATGTGCTACATATGAAGACATATGTTCTGTCCCTCTGTAATTGTACCTATAATTTGTAGATTACAAATGACTTGCTAAAATGAAACCTATCAATTACCAGGAATGTAAAGATCATCCTACTGGGTCAGATTCATGAATTCCTTTCTCTTGTTCAGTATGCTGTTTGTGAATAATGAATAGTGGTTTGCACCAGGACATGCCTGTCTTCTCCATCAACTTCAAAAGGTTAAAAGCAGCACTGTTCAATACTAGCCATGGGTAGTGGTTTAAATTTAAATTAATTAAAATTAAACAAGTTTTAAAATCCAGTTCCTCAGTCCATTTCACACGCTCGATAACCACATGTGGTTAGCAGCCATACTGGACAGTGGAGACACAGCACATTTCTATCACTGCAGGAAGTCCCCTTATACAGCACTGGCCTACAGACTGATTCTCAAACACACCGAGTTCCTTTCTTAACTCTCAGTAATCTATCATCTTGAATTTAAAACACTTTAATACTAGGTATCCTTCCTTTTCAGCCTGAACACCCGCTATGCGGGGAAGATGCCTCCTTCTACTTTATACTCCACAGCTGACCTTCCTTTCATTTGTCCTACACACTTCCCTTCTTCCACTTGCAGTTTCTAGTGGTTGGCCTCAATTTAATTTCAAAGATTTGGTGAATAAATCTCAAGTGTATTCCATCCACACCTTTTATGATTCTAAGATTTCAATCATACCCCCTCTAATGCCCACGTTTTCAGACCAATCTTAGTTTACTGTTTGGTTTGTCTGTATGTGAAAGCCTCTTTTCATGCTGATTATGTCAGTATACTCCAGACTTTATCCAACTCTAACACCTTACAATGCTTTGTGCATTAGACAGCCAATACAATAAAAAATATTTAACAGGTCAACCTGATATTCATCTTTCCTGATGAATACTTGGAAAAAAAATGTCTATATAGTATGGGTAAACAGAATCCCTAAAACACCAACAGAAACTAGGAAACAAGAAACTACTTACGAGAAAGAATCACAAAAGAAATAACCTTTGCCATGTATGGAGTGATAGATTTATAATGAGAATATCAATGAACAAACTAAAATGACATAATATGAAAAGTATATTTCATTGCTTCTTATTTGTCTCAGCCTAAAACTTGAAAGAATCTATAAACTAAAGGGTCAAGTCAATGGATTTCTTTTTAATCCTATAAAAGTCAACTTTTGTACACAATAGGAGCCCAATAAATATTTGCTGCTAGACTGACAATGTATTATGCAGAAAGAAGCAATCTAATAACGTAAAACAACAACAGGATTTTGTTATCTACATATTCACCAACTCCAAAGAAGTTAAACATATAAGAAGGGTTAACACAAAGCGTTTAGCTTAGCTATAACAAAGAAATTTCTGACTATGAGAAATTTAAAACATTAAGATTATATATAGAAAATACAACTCTTACCTGCAGATCTTCTGAGAATAAGAGATAACCTTAACCTAAGTGTAGGGAGGTAAAAGAATTAAGCTCAAAACTTCTTTCAACCTTAACTCTCTCCATACAATAGAGAATATACTGAAAAAGCAAAGTATACATATGTAAAATGGTGAAAAGAGGTAACAATCAACTAAGTGATTTCTTCACAAACCATCTGGATTCAGGAACTTGTCTTCTATAGCCTTTTTATAAGGTATCACACTCTAATCTCCAGATTGGACGGTCAATACATATTGACCAACTGGTTCTTGTGAAGGATACTCCTGTTTGGGCTTTACTTTATCTTTCAGAACCAGATTAGATGTTTTATCCTGTTCCTTTTCATATTCCTTGAAATCACTCTTGGTGTATTTCCCACCTATTTAAAAAAAGAAGAAACAGCCTAGTAAGAAAATCACCTGATTCATCAAGAACAATAATTATTTTATAAGAGGTATAATATATAAGAACTATTTTATAAGTGGCATATATATCAGGGGATAGAAAAAGGCTGAGAAGAAAACAAAAGAATCATAGTAATTCATTCTCCACCACTATTTTAACTGAAATCAGATATCCATTTTGCTAGGTAGCCAGATGCTGCCCCCTAATGACATACATGAATATTACAACACCAAACTTCCAAATCCTAAATTACGCAGTGAATACAATCACTGGAAAATAATTCAGGGTTCAAGTACAGCCATTAAGTCTATGAGAACATTAGGCCCAAAGGAAATTGAGGGCTTGGGACCTGTGTCTGAGATCTGAGAGGCTTATAAGCATCAAAGACAAGATGAATCTATTTGGCAATTCCAGAAGCTCTGTAAAGGAAAAGGGCCAGTAGGCCAAGTTTCATATAAATGTGAAACAGACAACTGTAAGAGTTAAAATACTGGTAACTGTAACAAACAGGCACCATTTCATCACTGAAAAATATGTGCCATGTGCCTGCCATTAGAAGTCTCACTATGGATGAAGCAGTTATGGTATATTGTCGAAGGAGCAACAGATCAAAGTGAGAAGTTTTGGATTCAAATCTTGACTCTAGTGGGAGGTCCTAGGTAGGACACTTCAATTCTCTGAAAGTCATTCTCTTCATTTAGGAACTGAAAATAATATCAACATTTCACAATGCTGTTGGAATCATTAAACAAGGCTATAAGGAAAAGTACTTAGCACTGTGAATGGTACACAAGATATGTTCAATTTTTTTAAATGTTAATCCATAATATACAGAATTATCTCAGGAACTTCCCTGGTGGCACAGTGGTTAAGAATCCACCTGCCGGGCTTCCCTGGTGGTGCAGTGGTTAAGAATCTGCCTGCCAATGCAGAGGACACGGGTTCAAGCCCTGGTCTGGGAAGTTTCCACATGCCGCGGAGCAACTAAGCCCGTGCGCCTCAACTACTGAGCCTGCGCTCTAGAGCCCGCGAGCCACAACTACTGAGCCTGCGTGCCACAGCTACTGAAGCCCGTGCACCTAGAGCCCATGCTCAACAAGAAAAGTCACTGCAATGAGAAGCCCATGCACCGCATCAAAGAGTAGCCCCCGCTCTCCGCAACTAGAGAAAAGCCCGCGCGCAACAAGATCCAATGCTGCCAAATAAATAAATAAATTTATAAAAAATAAATAAATAAAAACACTGCATCAGCAATCAAAAACCCGTAGTATTTCAGTATACACAGATTCAACCTTAAGTTTGTTACGCTACCACTAGCAGAAATTTATTTGACATATATATGCATATGTAGGATATGTCATATGTGTATACACAGATCTTTTCAATTTTGTACCATATGACAACTAAAACAAACAAACTTTATAAAAAAGAATTTTTTAAAAAAATTTATTTGTTTTTGGCTGCGTTGGGTCTTTGTTGATGTGCACGGGCTTTCTCTAGTTGTGGCGAGCAGGAGCTACTCTTTGTTGCGGTGCGCGGGCTTCTCATCCCGGTGGCTTCTCTTTTTGCAGAGCACGGGCTCTAGGCACATGGGCGTCAGTAGTTGTGGCACACGGGCTTAGCTGCTCTGCAGCATGTGGAATCTTCCCAGACCACGGCTCAAACCCACGTCCCCTGCACTGGCAGGTGGATTCTTAACCACTGCGCCACCAGGGAAGCCCCAGAAAAAAGAATTTTTAAGAGTTTTGCATCTAGAAGAGCCAAACCACCAAATGATAATTACTTTGGAAACATGTTATGTCTGCAATGGGTAATTATAAGTGATTTATAATACAGTCAAACATAGAAAATATATTCATCATCAGTTTAAAATACACCTATACATCAGATAGAGAAGGACAAATATCATATGATATCACTTATATGTGGAATCTAAAAAAATAGTACAAATGAACTTATTTACAAAATAGAAATAGAGTTACAGATGCAGAAAACAACCTTATGGTTAACAGGGGGATGGGCGAGTGAGATAAATGGGGAGATTGGGCTTGACATATACACACTACTATATACAAAATAGATAACTAATAAGGACCTACTATATAGCACAGGGAACACTACTCAATACTCTGTAATGACCTACATGGGAAAAGAATCTAAAAAAGAATAGATATATGTATATGTATAACTGACTCACTTTGCTGTGTACCTGAAACTAACACAACATTGTAAATCAATTATACTTCAGTAAAAATTAAAAAATTAAAAAAATACAAATACACACACTCACACACACATACCCCCATCTTATATACTAGATAGCAGCTAGGTAAAATCAAATAGCAGGAGTTACATCACTGAACATTTCTAGTTAACAGCACTGTCAAAAGAGATACACACACACACACACACACGATGCAAAGCAGAACAGAAACAAAGGAAGATGAACCAACATACCTTTTCCTTTCCATTTAACCTTTGCAACAGACTGGCTAAAGTCCACATGTATTCTTCTGTCATCTATAAGTACATTGTCCATCTTGAAGAACGCTTTCTCACAATCTTCTTCCTGATAGTAATTATAAAAACTCAAGCATAAATCTTTATAGAAAAGATTTCTGCAGCTAGAACAAATACTGAAAATACAAAAAGTTTCTTGTTACTAAAACTAAAATTTGAATACTTACTATGCACCAAATGCTGTTAAATGCTTTGCATCTATCATCTCAATTAACTCTGATAACAACCTTCTGAGGTATTACCTATTATTACCTCCATTTTCTCAAAGAGAAAACAGAGGTTTAGAGCGGTATAGAAGTTGCTAAAGGGCACACAGTTGGCAAGGGCGAGAGCCAGGATTTGAACCGAGGCAGTCTGATTGCAGTGCACATACATATACTTACCAACTGTGTTATACAAATCCATAATTCCTTTTACTCAAAACCCAAAAATATCCTGAAAACTGTTTTTATAAATTTGGTGTTAAAATCCACGTGACAGCAAAACCTAATGGAAGGATAAACCTTAACTTATTCTACTTAGTATGAATATTCATTTGTTTTCACAGCAGAAGTATTTCTGTGATTATGGAATGCTGACCCAGAAGTGTGCCACGTAACCCAGAGATATGTGTGTTGCACACACACACACACACACAAACACGCAGTATTACATTTCTAAATTCTGAAAAAGTCTGCAATGGGAACAGCTATTCCCAAGGGTTTTGGATAATGGATTGTGGGCCTATGATACCAAGGTCTATGTTACATAAGAATTCTTGTCAGTAACTTCGCAAGCCCTACATCCCCATTTCTGACATCTGAAGACTAGAAATGACACATTTCAATCCAGCACTGATCAATTTTCTCCTAGGTCCCTGGAAACTTATTTTTTGGTCTGTTCACAACTCAACTAGAAACAATCCAAAGAGAAGCAGATAAAAGAACTAGTTATAATCATATTTATTTACAATGTATGTCAAGAATTAAATGGAACATAAACTCCAAGGGACAAAACTTTATTCATCTTTGAATCTACATCATTTAGACCATCATCTGGCACATGGTAGGCAATCAGTGCATGTTTGATAAATCTGACTGATGACCCTTAGGCAGGCATAATTCCATCACTGTGCCATTTCCCCAAAGAGAAAGTTCTCAGATACTTTTTTTCAGGAGGATAATATTTGCAAATACTCAATTTACTTATACCTAAACAACAGTTAAGGAATCTCTTCAAAATTTAGATTAAACACATTGTAAATCAACTACACTTCAATTAAAAATTATAAAAAACACATGGAAATGCATGCAAAGGACAAAAATATCCAAGAAAATCTTTAAGAAGAACAAAGTTGGAGGACTCACACTACCGATATCAAGACATTATAAAGCTGTAGTAATTCACACAACTTGAGAGTGGTGCAAGGACACACAAACAGACCAGTGCAACGGTGCGGCACCCAGAAACAGACTTTACACATGTGGACACCTGATTCATGACAAAGCTGGTACTGAAGAGCTATGCGAATGGGTCAACCTTTTTAACGAATTTTGCTGGGTCACCTGGCTATCTTATGCAAGAAAAATGAAATTTAACACGACACACATAATATACAAAAATCAAATTTCAGATCTAAATGGGAAAGATAATTTCACAACAGAGCTTCTAAAGATAGCATAGAGAATATTTTCATGACTTCAGGTAGGCAAACATCTTTAAAAATAGGCAATAAGGAAGAAAAGCTGACAAGCTGAACTAAAAATTAGAAATTTCTGCTTATCAAAAGACACCATTAAGAACGGGAAAAAGGTAATCCACTGAGCAGCAGATACTTGCAATACATACAACCAAAAAAGAGTTTGTACCCAGAAAGTACAAAGAATTCTTACAAATCAATAAAAAGGCACAAACACCCAATCCCAAAGTGGCCAAGTCTTGAACAGGTATTTCATTTTTATAAAGGACGTTTAAATGGCAATAAACATATGAAAAGGGGCTCAATCAGGAAAATGCAAAATAAAACCACAATAAGATACCACTACACACCCACCAGAGTGGATAAAATTTAAAAGACAGACCATACCAAGAGTTGGTGAAGCTACAGAATAATAGGGACTCCCATACATTGCTAGTGGAAGTGAAAATTAGGATAATCCCTTTGGAAAGCTGACTGGAATTATCTCCTGAAGCTACGCCTACCCTATGACGCAGCAATTCCCTCTTGGATAAATACCCAACAAAAATGCATACATTTGTACACTGAAAGACATGACAGAAATGGTTTAGAGCAGCACCATTCATAGTAGCCAAAACTGGGAAAGACCCAAATGTCCATCAACAGCAGACTGGAAATCTAAATAATGTTATATATGCGCAATGAAATACCATATGGCAATGAAAATTTACATACACACAATAAAATACTATATGTCAGTGAAAATTTACATACACACATAAAATACCATATTTCCAATGAAAATTAACAAAAAAGTTAAAAGCTACATGCAGTAACGAACAAATCTTGCAAATGTTAACACTGAGCAAAAGAAGCTAGACACCAAAACCACACATTGTGTGTACACTGATATGAAGTTTAAAATTAGACAAAATCTATATCAGAAGTAGCATCAATGGGGAAGTTTGCGGAAGGGGACACAGGTGGGGCCTCTGGGATTCCGGTAATTTTTTTTCTGCTGGCATTTTATTTCTTGACCTGGGTGGTGATTTACATGGGTGTATTAACTGTGATTAATTCATCAAGCTGTTCACTCATGAGCTGCACGTTTTCGGCATGTATTTCATTCCTCAGTTTTAAAAAAATTTTGATCAGATTATCCAAAGCATAGAGAACTTGCATAACATGCAAAAAAGACTCAGCGATGGATACTTACAAAGAGGCTACCGCTCAGGAGAATTATGAAGCAGAATAACGTAGCTTAATCTAATTTTCAAGAAAAGAGAAAGGCTACAAAAGATTCACCTCAGGGACTTCCCCAGTGGCACGGTGGTTAAGAATATGCCTGCCAATGCAGGGGACACGGGTTTGATTCCTGGTCCAGGAAGATCCCACGTGCCACGGAGCAACTAAGCCTGTGCGCCACAACTACTGAGCCCGTGTGCCACAACTACTGAAGCCCATGTGCCTAGAGCCCGTGCTCTGCAATAAGAGAAGCCACCGCAATGAGAAGCCCGTGCACCACAACGAAGAGTAGCCCCCGCTCGCCGCAATTAGAGAAAGCCCGCGCTCAGCAACTAAGACCCAACGCAGCCAAAAATAAATAAATAAATAAAAGGTTCACTTCAAAAACTGAAATGTTGAATCATGATAAAGAATCCATAGATTCTAGAACCACTCTATGCTCTAAAGTTGACCTGAACTATGTATTCATGGCAAATGGTATACCTGCAGAAGATATTAGTCTATCTGCCATAAACAAAATGAAATTATGTTTGTAAGCAAATAAACAATATAATCTATGCTCAGTGATGGAATAACACTGTCAAGTTGACAAAAAGTATTCATAGAAAACTAAAGGTAGAGATCTCCTTTCTGCTGACACCAATGTACCTTGTAAATATTATGTCTGGTACACCTGACACAGTGTCTAGGTATAATGTGTTATGTGTCTGTCTTCCTCAACCCTCCATTATTCATCTTGTACCCCTAGGCCCTACTGCAGTGCCTGAAATATAAAAGGTGTTCAAAAAGTACTTTGGAATAACTATAACTTAGAATGAGCTACTATTGGACATACTTCAGTCCAAAGCTGCAAAAAGAAATAACATAGCCTAGCAAAATGGCTAAAAACATTGGGAACAGCATCAGACATACCTAAGTTCAAATCCTAAGAGCAAATACAAGCTTTTGTATTTATTTATCAGATGAAGAAAAGTGCAAAGAAGAAATAGAATTAATACAAATGTTCCTAGTCACTGTATAAGTCACATTTAAATTTGATGGGTTTTTTTTTAAAGAATTACAATGAATTTATGAGTATTAACAACATTTTAAATCTGAACAATTTTATAAATATGGGTGGTAGTTAATATTTGTTATATAAAATGTTAATTGAGTTAGTAACTATTTCTTTGAAAATAAAACAGCAGGACAGAAGGCTATGACATTCACTAGGTACATGATTTTAAACAAGTCACACTACCACTGTGTGTCTCAGTTTACTTATTTGGAGAAGGAGGACAGTACCTATCTCAGAGTTGTGAGGATTAAATGCAGGTCAAATAGCACAATACTTGCTTAAAGAAAATTACTTGAGTAACATAAGCTATCATTCCTATTACAGATCTAGAAAGTGCCATCTAATCTCATACTCAAGTTTTACTTATAAGGAAGATAATGCGTAGAAAGAAGAATTCTAAATAAACTGCCAAATATCATAGAATAGTTGGTCAGTGACAGAGCTGAAATTAATATCTAGATCATAACACCCAGGTTGGTTCTCTTTCTATTACTCAATTATTATATCTACCTAAATAGCACTGAAAAATTGTTTATAGAATGTGAAGAACTTTATCTAAAACTTTAAAATTTTAAAGATACATTCATGTAGGTTGAAACTGAACCTAAAGTAAAGATACGTACATTAACATTGATAGATGTTAAATTTATCCCCTATTTGAATATAACAAAGTTATTTTTCTTGGGTGCCTAAAGAAAGGGCAAACTAATTTTCTAATCTTAGAGACCAGAAAAAGTTCTATACATTTTCACACTTTAATACCATAGAACAAAAAAAATACAAATTTAATATATCTATATTATGACCTACTTTTTCAAATTCAATAAAAGCATAACACAGGGATTCTCCAGTCTTCCAATCCCGGATAACTTCACAACTGAAACAAAGTTTGGAAAAAAGTGACTTTAAAGAAAAAGCATTCACTCTTACTCTTCAAAAGTAAAAAACAAAATAAGCCAAAGTTAAATTCACAGAACTATATTTCTCCAAATTTCTTCAATAATAATTATTTTTTTAAAAATAGTTCACCAGTCTAGAAACTAAATTATCTAGATTCTACTATAAATGCCCTATCTAGGCCTACAATCCAAAATTCCCAAAACACTGAAGGAAGAATAGATAAAAATATTTAATTTTCCTTTGGCAAAGGGAAATTACTGCTAAAAATCCTTTTAAATTGTAATTTATTTCTAGTCCAAATGCAGATGAATTACAGATTATCTAATGTCACTGTAGAATAATGCACACACATTCATACATATACACATGTTTAGTAAACTTACGATTTGGGATTTTTGAATTTTAATATAAACCAAGCTCAAATGTAATCGCATATGTCTAGCTATTACACAGAACTAATCCATCTTAACCAAGTGAAAGGGCCAATAAGGTGGAATTTAAAGCACCTGGCTTAATCATTTTTCCTCATGTATCTCAAGTCTCATTTTAAACACATGAAATGAAACAGGGATATAAAACATTGTGAGAGAAAGGAAAAGTAATCACATTATAGCATATGGTTCAGCTGTTACAATATTTAAGTATACATTAAAATGTAAATATTGAACAAAGATCTAACCAAAATTATGATACAACCAAAGTAGTAGGCAGGGAGAATGAAGAGGGCAGGATAGAAATAGAGGTGAATCCGCATCTTCCTTAGCAAGAAGTTAGAATATAATGTCTCCAATTTAAAAATAAGAAGTAGCAGTATAGGAAATATTTTTATAAAGATGATATAAGTGAGTAGAGGAATAAAGTCAGGTAGTCTTTTAAAGAAAGATTTTTCTTTCAATAGAAGAATAAAGAATGGCTTCATAGAAGAAAAAACATGAAATGAAAGGAAATTCTAAACTTAAAATATTTTTTAATCAATTACAAAATATTCCCCTTTCTCATAGAAACACTAGCTTCATAAACTTTTGCATTAATAATACAAGGAAAATTAACCAAAAGAAAAATTTTAGAAAACTTAGATTCAAATTAATTTTGACATAGGTTGCTGGTAATTCTAGGGAGAATTTAAATGAGATAGATATTTAAAATATTAAAGAAGAATACTACAGAACTAGACTGAAACTGTTCCATTCACTTCCTGTTTTAGAGTTGAAAATGTCTGTGCTGGGAGTGAGAGAATCACTCAATGTATAATGCATACACACACATTACAATATATACACACACATATATCTACGCATACACATTTACATACATGTTTTTCTTCCCTACTGTCCAACAGACTCATCTGTAAAACTCACCCGTATAAAATTCACCTAGAGTTCACAGACTCATCAAAAATGTTATTAGAAAACCACCAACTAATACCTAGTTTTTCTAAATCTTTCACTAATTCTAGAGACTACCTTCTTATTGGCCCAAATCTTGAGAATATTATCTCCAGATCTTCATCTGTGGTCACTGGGTTCAATTTACACACAAAGAGCACATTTTCTGGAGGTTTAATATCTGCATCAGGTAGGTCTCCCACCTAAATGATAAATAAACAAGAATATAAATCAACTCCTTTATTTAATTCGCATTCTAAACATCCCGTATTTAGCCCACAATGCTGATTCCCTGAAATATCTAAATTTACATTATAAACTACAGGCTCAGGAAAAGAAATCTTAAAGATTTCAAAATTCAAAACTCCATGCTTCCTGGCAGTAACAATATTAATAGCCAAAATATTTATCCGACCCCTACTTTGTGTGAAGACCATGTTTGGCACTTCATATACATTACTGCCAATTCTTAAAACAACCATGCAATTTCCATTTTACTTTTCCATGAGTAAAGTAAAATTCATAACGGTTAAATAACTAACTTGCCCAGGGCCACACAGTTGTAAGCAACAGAGTTGGGATTTGAACCCAGGTCTACCTGGCTTCAAAGTCCCAATTTTATCTCCGCTTTTTCTTTCTTCAAGTATTTAATATATTTTTGAAAGAATTGATGTAAAGTATATCTAAGTTATGAAGCATGAAAATAAAAACACCCATGATGCCACCAACTAGCTTAAGAACTAAAATGTCCCCTGATTCCATTATCCCTCTGCCTCTCTCACCACAAATGAGTCTTTTGGTTTTCCTTTCTGGCCATTCCCTTACAGATCTTTATAGAGTTTTGCCACATAAGTATACACCCCTAAGTAACATACTGTTTAGTTTTACTTGTTTTTAAACTTTTGAAAAATACTGTCATGCTGAATCTAGCCTTCGGCAATAAGTAATGCCCAATTCTTCTCCACATTATTGCTCAGTATGGAACACCAACAATTCCTGGATAGTGTTTCTAGCTTTTTAATCTCACCCTCACTATCATCTTCTACTTCAGTCAAACCAAAGTCAACTTCATGGTCAACTACTGTGCTGAGCTGAGCCTACCACTTCCTACTAAAGAACTAGAGAGGGTGACAGTAAGAGAAAACCATGA
Source organism: Balaenoptera physalus (assembly GCF_965194825.1). Taxonomy (NCBI): domain Eukaryota; kingdom Metazoa; phylum Chordata; class Mammalia; order Artiodactyla; family Balaenopteridae; genus Balaenoptera; species Balaenoptera physalus. The sequence goes on along the minus strand of NC_138888.1, from coordinate 16,417,689 downwards.
TATGATGATGGTGTTGTTTTCCTTGTGGGAAAAGTATGTTTACCATGAGCCTTTAGATGGGGAAACAATATTCCTTCATACATATATTCAAAAACTCTCAGAGATGATTTCAGGTAAGATTACCATATAAAGTGTTTCCTCTTGGATAAACACATTAAAAAAGAGAGAGAGAAATCTTGGAAATCATAAACAGTAAGAAGCAACTGAGCCAGTAAGATCTGCTCAGTGTCTCTGAAGTCTATCAAAAGATAGCAATAACCTATGCCCAATAAGCAGCATTACAACATATATGGGGAAGAGCAAATCAGTAAAAATCCCAAAAGGCACCTATAATGGCAGAAATACATCTAAAGGAAGCACAAATGAGAAAAAAAGTTAATGAGTTAAAAAAGAACTTGTTATACTACTTAGTCAAAGATAACTTTAAAATACTACAAGGAAATTTAAAATATTCATAACAGCTATGAAGGTCAAAACAATATTGCAAAACACTAGCTGAATTACCATTACATTATACACAAATAAAGAAAAACCGATGTTCTTAAAAAATAGAGGAAACTTGTTAATTGTGAGAATTGAAAGGACACAGGATCACGTAATGGAACAGCTAAAATCCAAAACACTGACAACACCAAGTGCTGACAAGGATGTAGGACAACAGGAAGTCTCATTCTTGCTGGTGTGAATGCAAAATGGTAATTCAATTTGGAAGAGAATTTGGCCGTTTCTTACAAAGCTAAACCATAAAATCCAGCAATTGTGCTCCTAGGTATTTACTCAAACGAGTTAAAAATTATGTCCACACGAAATTCTACACACAAATGTTTATAGCAGCTTTATTCATATTTGCCAAAACTTGGAAGCAACCAAGATATTTAATAGGTGAACAGATAAACAAACTGTGGTAGACCCATATGAAATATTATGTAACAATCAAGAGAAATGAGCTATTAAGCCATGAAAAGACATGGAGGAACCTTAAGTATACACTGCTAAGTGAAAGAAGCCAATCTGAAAAGGCTACACACTGTATGATTACAATTATATGACATTCTGGAAAAGGCAAAACTATGCAGACAGTAAAAAAAAGATACTGGTTGCCAGGAGTTAGGGGGATGAACAGGTGGAGCACAGAAGACTTTCAAGGCAGTGAAACTATTCTGTACAATACATGGCATTTGTCAACACAAAGAGTGAATCCTAATGTAAATTATGGATTTTAGTTAATAATAATTTATCAATATTGGCTCACCAACTGTAACAAATGTACCACACTAATGCGAGATGCTAATTAAAAAGGTAAACTGTTGGGGAGGGTGAAGGGAGTACATAGGAACTCTCTGTACTTCTTGTTCAATTTTTCTGTAAATCTAAAACTATTCTATAAAATAAGTTCTATTTATTAAAAACAAAACAAGAAAAGGAATCCACAAGTCCATATTGATAATGAATATATGATAAGTAGCGATAATAAAGGAGTGCTCTTCCTTACAACAGAAGGCAGGCTGACAAGTGTGGAAAAAATGGCGGAGTTGGGAAATCACCACTTTGCACCCATCAGAGTCAAGATTGGTTCAAGCAATAGTCATGGATGGCTAAGAAATCCAGAGGGACAGTTTGACAAGGAATAAGATATCTGAAGGTCTCAAAGTGCCTTGCTACAGATGGCTTATTAGTTGCAAGGGGAAAACAGAAACTATGCAGTGGAGACCCCAGACAATGGATTACCTTGACCAGGTGATCAAAATGAACACCTCCCAATGAGAGGCAGATGGATATTATCCACCTCCAGATGTGACATCTGAGAAGGATACAACGTCACCTATGTAGTACTCTGGCTATGGGTGTATATATAACCTGAATCTTAATCACAAGGCAACAGCAGATAAACCTAAATTGAAGAATATTCTACAAAATAAATGACCTGTATTCTTCAAAAATGTTAATGTAATGAAAAACAAGGCAAGTTAAGGAATTCTTCCAGATTAAAGAGATTAGAGCAACATGACAACTAAATGCAACAGATGATCGATCATGAGCTGGATTCTAGACTGGCAGGAAAAAAAAAGCTATAAAGGATATTACTGAAGTAACTGACAAAACTGGAATGTAGACTGTAATTTCTATCAATTTTAAAGTTCATGATTTTGATATCTGTACTATGAATATGTAGGATAATATTGCTGCTCTTAGGAAATACACACTAATGAAAGAGAAAAGATATCTGCACCGCAATTTCAAATGGTCCCCCCAAAATAGTATGTGTGTATGTGCATGTATAATCAGAGACAGAGTGGGAGAGGAGAGAGAGAGTGAATGATCAAAGCAGATGTGGCAAAATGTTAAAAATGGGTGAATCTGGGTAAAAGGTATATAGAAGTTGTCTGTGTTATTATTTGTAATTTTTCTGTAAATTTGAAATTATCTGAAAATAAAAAGTTTAAAGAATGTTAACCCCTCTTATTCTGGCATAAACTTTCTATACTTTGTTGATGAAAGCTCTGATGATAAGCTAATGTTCTTTCCCTTATAAGTCACTGACTCTTGCTGCCCAGGTGCTCAAAGGATTTTTCTTTTAAGTCCAGTAATTTTCTTAGAATTTGTCTTGGTGTTGGCTATTCTGGGTCAATATTCTCAGATAACACAGTGTGCTCATTAAACTGTGCATTTTTAATTTTTTTTTAATTCAGTAAAGTTTTCTTGAATTATAGTCTTTAGTATTTGTTCCTTCAGACTAGTGATGCTAATACAAATTATAAAACAGGTAATGAACCTGAAAGCTCTACTATATAAAATAATGATAGTAATAAAAACTTAATTATTATCTATCCATTCCAATATTATTGACAACCTACTACGTGAAAGGTATACCTATTCCACAAAAATAAGAAATGGAAAAAATGCCTAGTAGGTCAACTAATCATGTACTGAATAACTGTTCCCCAAACGACTTCATATTGCTAGTAATACAGAAAAGAGTATACTTTAGAGTGTTCAATTTCTGCCCAGGTTTTATCCTGTACTTAGTATTCTACTATTTAATCTCAATACTTGAGATGTACAAAGAATTATTCTCTAATATACTTAAAATTCAGTCCAAGAAACTCTTTAAAAATGAGATGAGTATAAACAACTGAAATCCAATTAATATTTGTAAGCTGGATATCTATTTCCCATTTTTTTAAAAAGGCACTTGGCACTATATTAATAGTGGAATCAAATTTGTTTACTTTCACGTGTGTTATTATGTCATACAAAATTTAATCCAGAAAAAAACTCTTAGCTAAATTTTTTAATACTTTAAAAACTATCAAAAAGTCAGAAATAAACTCACAATGAATATGTATTAAATATACTGCTGAACAACTATTTGAAAAAAGTAATTATCTTACCATTTCTAGTAGAATAGCTTGAGTTTTGGCCTCTTTTTCTGCCTTTATTTCTTCTACTTCTTCAGCCGATCTTCCTTTGAAATCATCAATTTCTTCATCTGCTCCTATTCGACCACTCTGTAAGGCAGAAGTTACTCATATATATATTTAAAGAATAGAAAAATCTAAGAAACATGAGAGACATTATGCTTTATTCTTAGTTCCATCAAATGTGTTAGAACATTTGTTTCACAAATGTGAAACAAACTTACCTCTGAAAATTGATTTAGATGAATTCAATAATACTAGCCAGACTAGGCATCTAATTTATTCTTAAATCAAAATAAACATTTGTATAGGAACTATCTGGTATCCAACTAAGTGCTGAATACAGAAGATAAATGGTCTTAGAAATTAAGCATTAAATCCCAACTATAAAGATAAATTCAGCTTTGAGGAAGCCTCATACGCAGAAATTTTTACCTTAGATCTGAGGGAAAAAGTCACATGCCACAGAAATTTCTGGGTTCTAGCCTGGCTCAAAAGTATCCCCAGTTGAAAAGTTCCTTCACAAGCTGATAATTTAATTTAGCCTTAAAGCTACACTCCTATCTAGAGTTAAGATATAAGAGAAATATTTCCCCAAGGTATTCATATAAGCTTCCAGAGCTAAGGAAAGAATATTAGGGAAATAAAAAGATAGGTAGAAAAATGAGTATCTCCCTGGAAGAGAAAAAGAACTCTAAACTTGTCCTAGTATTATTGATCAAGCAAGATAATCATTCTGAAGAAATAAGTTTTAATAAGGTAAAAAGCAAATTTTATGCAAAACATTAATATGTATGTACATTCAATCACAAGAAGACTCCTTACCTCTAGTTGTTCCCTTGTAGGTTCTGGCGATCGATCAGGAATTGATAGATCAGGAGGATCATCAAATGGATCATCTAAAATCACTGTATGATTTATCCTCACAAAATAAATCCAAGTCAAATGTTACATTTATGCCATTTCAGAATCCATGTTTTACTTTGTATAAAAATTATAACAAATATCTTAAGTATCTCTAACACCAAAAAAAAACCATAAGCTCTTAAATTTTATTGCACAAGAATATTACTAGTGTACACTTTCACAATTAGTGTTACTGTTTTTGATTGTTTGATATTATATATTATATTTATTACTCTGTATTACACTAAGATGTAATATAAATGACTAAATCTTAGTAATTTTGTCAAATCTCTCAACAATCTGCATTTTTTAAAAGCTAAAGGATTAATAATTCCTCCCAACATAAGCATTTATAATTAATACAAGTATTTTTTTAAATAAAGGTATTCTCTATTATAAAGATTCTTATAGTCACATTTTAGAATTATCCAAAAACCAGTCCTACATATGCCATCCCCATTACCTGTCAAACATCACATATAAAACATTCTAGTACATTTCAATAGTAAACTGTAACCATACCTGATATCTTGATATGGTACAAAGTCCTTATCAACAAAGGTCTCATTAATTTTCTTAATTATGTCCATGCCTTCTGTCACCTCACCAAACACTGTATGAACACCATCAAGGTAATCTAGATTATCTCCTGTTGTAATAAGAAACTATATAGAAAGACATAGAATAAATACAAATACATATATAATTCAAACTGAAATCAGTTACAAAAGACTACATTAATTGCATGAATTCTCACCTACTTGTCACTACTACTAAGTATAAGGCACAAAGCTTAAACATAAAATATCAATAAATACAGATGCTCTGATTGTTTAAAATACTTGAACAAACCAAATCTCAGTTTTTTCACATGTAAACTGTGAGGAAACAAAAGCATCTACTCCAATGGGGCTGTTGTGACAATGAATGAAAGGTGCTCAACATGACCTGTTTTGAAATAAGTAATAAACACTGAAAGGAAACGGGCCACACTGTGAACAGTGATATTCCATGAATGGTGGGATTGTAGGTAATGTTATTTTCATCTTTGTGCTTTTCTGTATTTTCTAAATTCCTCCCAATGGACATGTTTTACTTTTAAAGGAACAAAATAATAAGGATTTTTTTAACATAGGAAAAAATAGTGTCATGTTTTTCTTCTAACAAATATCTTTGATTGAAATTCTCTCATTACTAGATAGTTTACAAAGATAATTTTGTGGGTTCCCTCCAGCAAAACTCATCTCCTCACCCATTTCCTAACCTGAGATCCATGCTGATCACTGCCATTGTTCACCATGGACACAGTGCCCTTCTTCCTGTGCTTAATTCTTGGCACTTTTTCAGCATCGAAAAAGCTTGCTTGATCACCATACAGTTGACTAAAAATACATATAATAAGGTTATAAAATATAAGTATACTCAACATGAAATATAAAACTACTAGGGTTACATATAGGGCGCTAGGGTTAACAGATAAGGTTACCATTTGTTTTTGGTTTTTTTCGGCTGCACGCATGGCTTGCGGGATGGAACCCGTGCCACCTGCAGTGAAAGGGCAGAGTCTTAACCACTGGACCGCCAGGGAAGTCCCAGGTTACCATTTCTTTATAGAAATGCCACTATGATTCAAAATATTCCTTTTATTTGCTATAGACATTTATGGAACTTGGGGAAAATCTATATTTGAACCGTATTTTAAAATGCAGACTGAAATATGCTACTTAACATTGTTAAAAGGTAATTCTATTTTTACTCATTTGAAAATAAAAGAACTTACCCAAAAACTGACTCTCCTCCACGGCCAGTCCCTGTAGGATCACCAGTCTGTATGATAAAATCCCTCTATAATATATAGGATACTTTGTTAATTCAGAGAGCTTGCTAGATAGTTCCAATGACAAAGAACATGACTAATATCCACCAACTCACCTGTACATTGTGAATAAGGCAATAATTGTAATATTTTATTTTGCACAACTTCAGGAAATTCAAGCAAGCTGAAAGAAAGTAAATAGTAAATTTATCACAGTAGTTTACAAATATATTTTTAACCACATAAAAGCACAGTTAGTATAGTTTAATTTCTAAACTACCATACAGAAACTTCCTCCCCAAATGGTCAAATGTCCAAAGCCATTGAAAAAGGTAGTAATCCTAGAAAAAGGCAATATGTTTTAAATTATCACCTTATTCTCTTTTTCTTTTGATTTCTTGGGCATCTGAACTATATAGAAAACTGAAACTTATCTGGGATAAGCAATCACTTGTTGATGAATTGATTTTTTGTAAGAGGAAAAAAAAAAACTAAAGAGGACTCTATGATTGGAAAGGATCTAGCAGAGTATCTGAAAATGGGTACAGATTTATTTATATTAGAGAAAACAAAATATCTGGGACCATTTTTTTCACAATGATTAAATAGCCCTTCACAAAAATCCATATACTTATCATGTACCATGTTTTTTAAATAAATTCACTCATTTATCCAATAAACACTGATTGAGAATCTTCTAAGTACCTGTCACTGTTGTTAGGTCAAATGCCATTAAATCTTGATCTCTGCCCTTAACAAGTTTATAGACTAGTTGTAGAGAAACATGCTAACAACTTCTCAAGGCACTAAGCTAGAAACCAAACAGACAGAAAGACATATGAGGCGGTCCCTGCCCTCAAGGAGCTTACACTAAACTAGGGTCCTTACACCTGAACACAAATAGTTACAATAGTGGGCACACCTGATAATACCATCTGTGCACTTAAATGGTACAAAGTTTAAAAGTGGTTTTAAATATGCCACACAAGTTGAAAAGAGATTGTTTCTGGCTGGGGAAATGAGAAGACCTCCTGGAGGCTTAAGGGAACATTAAAAGAACTGGATTGGCAGAGAGTAGAGAGTGGGCATTTCAAGCTGGGAAGACATTATGAAATACCCTGGAAGTGGGAATTTAAATGTTTTGGGGAGGGTCCAGGAGACTAGTCTAACTTCTATAACTTCTCCAGTGACACAGAGGAATAGAGGATTAAAAAGCTGGAGAGGTAAGATGGAGCCAAGTTATTGCAGGGTCTTGAATATCAGGCTTTTGATCATTTTTCTAGAAAAAAAAATGTATTCCTGGAGTTACTGTTAAACATATAGGAATAGTCCTTTAACTAGAAAACAAAAATAATGAATCTAAGTAGTGATCAACAATGGTTGCCAAAATCTTTAGGTGAAAAGCTAATGGGAACACTATAACAGATATATCAGGTAGACAGACCTGAACCACTAACCAATTTTAACAACACAAAAAGATCCAACCAGACATCAAGTGCCTCCTGAATGTGATGCAGTTGGAAGTACAGTCTACCTGATATGAAATATTCTTGCCAAAAACATTAAACCTGAATCTGATCAAGGCTCTGGATCTAAGTAGAAATTCATGAGAAATAGAAGGGACAGAAGAATATATTAAAAGACACAACAGGGATAAAATCAGTCAAATCCAAAATTAAAAAAATTCTACAAATGACCCAGATTCTTTCTCAAAAATTTTTCAGGGAAAAAAGGGGGGCGGGGGGAACTTACAGATTAAAAGATATTTATGAGATGTATCAACCAATATAATATATGGACCTTCTTACAAGACTAGACTAAACACACTCTTATCATACAATCCAGCAATCATATTCCTTTGCATTTACCCAAAGGATTTGGAAACGGGTCTATGCAAAAACTTGCACACGGATGTTTATAGCAGCTTTATTCATAACTGCCAAAATTTGGAAGCAATCAAGATGTCCTTCAGTAAGTGAATGGATAAATAATCTGTGGTACAACCAGACAATGAAATATTATTCAAGGCAAAAAGAATTGAGATATCAAGCCATGAAAAGACAGGGGAGCCTAAAATGCATTACTCAGTGAAAAAAGTCAATCTGAAAAGGCTACGTACTGTATGGTTCCATCTGTGTAACCTTCTGGAAAAAGCAAAACTATGGAGACAATGAAAGATAAGTGGTTGCCAGGAGATGTGGGGGAGGGGAATGAACAGGCAGAGCACAGAGGATTTTTAGGGCAGTGAAATTACTCTGTATGATACTGTAATGGTGGATACATGTCACTATACATTTGTCCAAAGCCACAGAATGCACACCACCGAGAGTGTACCCCAACATAAATAATGGACTTTGGGTGATAATGATGTGTCAATATAGGTTCATCAAATGTACCACTGTAGTAATAAATGTAAAGTATGTACAATGTTACATGGTAGAAACATTACAAATGTATTACAAATGTACCATTCTGGTGGGAGGTACTGACAATGGCAGAGGCCTGTGCACTGGGGGTAGGGGGGATATGGGAAATCTCTGTACCTTCACCTCAGTTTTGCTATGAACCTTAAAGTGCTTTAAAAAAATAAAGTCTTAATTTTAAAATGGGGTGGGGGAGAACCTATAGATTAAAAAATATTTAAGAGGGACTTCCCTGGTGGTCCAGTGGTTAAGACTCCGCGCTTCCAATGCAGGGGGTGCGGGTTCCATCCCTGGCGGGGGAACTAAGATCCCGCAAGCCGTGGGGTGCGACAAAAAAAAAAAAAAAAAATTTAAAAATTTAAACATCCAGTGGAATGGGGCTATAAATGAAACATTTCACAACTGTTAAACGAAGCTGATCATCAGCACATGAGGTTCATTTACATGATTCTACTTCTGTATATGTTTCAAGTTTTCTATAATAAAAAGTTTTTTAAAAAAAGAAAGAAAAAGAAGGGAGAGAAGGAGGGAGGAAAAAAGAAAAATAAGTCTGGATATATTTACTATAAATTGATAAGTAGTTACATATAGAAGTAGATATCCAATCACATGCTTACAAATATATACAAATAGGGTGGACTTATGTTTTTAGTGTCCCAAGCTATCTTTGCAGAAACACTGCTTGGCCATTTTGTCTGTGTTAATTAGGTGACATAACCCTACCTCCCCTTTAGTCTCTCATAGTTCTACGGAAAAGGCCCACTCACTTGCCAGGTGCTGCTCCACATGGAGAGTGTCAAACTCAAAGGAAAGCAAATCCAAAAGATGAAAAATACAATTCCCTATAAAATCCTGTGTACCCCCTGGTCCTGCCATCCTTAAAGCTTACCCCAGTAACATGAGGCAATCAACTGTTTTCTTTAAGCCAGTTTGTGTTGAGTTTCTATCACTTGCACAAAGAGTCCTAATACAACACATATATTTGCATTACTCAATATAATGAACCTTTGGTGTATGCCCTCAAAGTGTCAGGCACTGCACTAGGTGCTCAGGATATAGAGATAATTAAGGCACAATCCCTATTCTCTTAGAGTTTACATTCTTGAGAGGAGACCAAGACTTGCAAATAATTCCAGGCAAATAGGTAAATCTATAACAAAATATGTACTGTGATTTATAAAAAACCTGAGACAGAACACAAGAAACCAATCGAACTCTGCTTAGGGACACTGGAGAGTTTCACAGAAGAGATCATGCTTGATCTGAAAGTTGAATAATAAGCAGGAACTTTGCCAAAAGGACAACAGTGGAGAGAAATGTGGGGTAGAGACAACAGTATGAGAAAGGCATAGAGGTATGGTTGAGTGTTGAGGGGTGGAGATAACAGCGTGGGATAAAGTGTAGCACGTAAGGAGGGACTCATGGTACCCTATTGCAGCTTGTTTCATCTTCTTTCATAGACTGCATTCCATGGGGGCAGGACCCTGGTTGTAACTAAACTCTCCTGGTCTCCAGCTTCTCCCCAGTCTGAAACATTCTCCACACTGCTACTTATTATCGTCCTAAAACAAGAAGTTTGCCATGCCTCCATCCTGCTCTTAAACCCTTCAAAGACTCTGGGCTTCAGTAGGGTACACAAGGCTATTCACGACCTGACCTCACCTAAAAACGTATACAACCAGACTCGCAGTCTGCCATTCCACGGCCAAGCCACGCGGATCTACTTTCTATTTCCAGAAAATTCCAAGCAAACAAGAAAACCCTCGCTCCCACTCATCTTTCAAAGAGCTAGTTCAAGTGCTCTCAATTCTTTGCTAGCTTTGCTTCTCCCCGCCCCCTTCCAAAATTACACCCTCCTCTGGTTTCCATGGCAACTTACACATTCTTCCACTACAACGCTTAAGAAATTAAATGGGTTGCGGCGCCTATTTCCCCCAATGGAAAATTAGAGTCTCAAGGACAAGAGGCCCATCCCACGGCTTGGCACAAAGTCTCGCATAGTGAGCGATCAATGAGTGTTTGCTAAGGTTGGGTGCACACCTCCGGACAGCCCTTCCTCCAACCACGAGGGATGCCCACACTCACGGCTCCAAGCCCATCCTCCCTGCTTTCATCAGGATATACTGATTGCACACCAAGGAGTACTGCTTGAGTTCCTCTGACTAGTGAAAAGCAGTAAAGCCGCAAAAGCTATGGGCATTGTATATGCTGCATTACACACACACACACACACACACACACACACACACGCATTTAATAACCACAAGCACCCGCCACCCGGACCCAGCACCAGATGCGGAGAAGGGCTGCTCCTCAAAAAAACTTTTCAACCAAGGCCCGCTAATAAAACAGCGCAGTCGCGGGCACCATCAGCCCAGAAGCTCCAACCAGTCCACGCGGACCGGGCAGAAAAGGCAAAGTGGGGAAAGCAGATAGCTGCCCGGCAGAGAGGTGAGCGGGGCACGGGCCTCACCGCGCGGCCGCTCCTCCGTGTACAAGTCGATGACGACGTCGCCCAAGGTGGTCTCCAGCAGAACCGCCATGGCGCCCGCTCCTCCTCCGCAACAAGCCCCAGGGGTGACAGGCGCAGCCCGACGTCAACTACGCCAAGCGTCACCCTCGGCGCGACGCCTTTTACGTCACCCCTCCGGCGACAACGCCCCCTTCCGGGAGGCTCCTTTGGGCGGGTCTGGTCGGTGCCCCGCCTCGCCCGGCTGTCGGGCGGTGCCGTGGGTCCCGCCCATGGCGCGGCCCTTTTGAAAATCGTCCTTAGCCCTTGGCGACTGGCGTGGAAGCCTGTCACTCAAAGGGGCTTCTGTGAAGGATTTGTGCCCCTTTTGTGTCCATCCGAAGAATGGGGGGCTTCCCTGGTGGCGCAGTGGTTGAGAGTCCGCCTGCCAATATAGGCCATACGGGTTCGAGCCCTGGTCTGGGAGGATCCCGCATGCCGCGGAGCAACTAGGCCCGTGCGCCACAGCTGCTGGGCCTGCACTCTAGAGCCCGTGAGCCACAGCTACTGAGCCCGTGAGCCACAGCTACTGAGCCCGCGTGCCACAACTACTGAGCCCGCGAGCCACAGCTACTGAGGCCCGCGTGCCTAGGGCCCGCGTGCCTAGAGCCCGTGCTCCGCAACGGGAAAGGCCGCCGCAGCGAGAAGCCCACACACCGCAAGAGTGGCCCCTGCTCGCCACAACTAGAGAAAGCCCGCACGCAGCAACAAAGACCCAATGCAGCCAAAAATAAATAAAATAAATAAATTTATAAAAAAAAAAATGGGGCGCTCTTGCACTGTTGGTGGGAATGTAAACTGATACAGCCACTATGGAGAACAGTATGGTGGTGCCTTAAAAAACTAAAAATAGAGTTACCATACCACCCAGCAATCCCACTACTGGGCATATATCCTGAGAAAACCATAATTCAAAGAGAGTCATGTACCACAATGTTCATTGCAGCTCTATTTACAATAGCCAGGACATGGAAGCACCCTAAGTGTCCATCAACAGACGAATGGATAGAGAAGATGCGGCACATATATACAATGGAATATTAGCCATAAAAAGGAACGAAATGGAGTTATGTGTAGTGAGGTGGATGGACCTAGAGTCTGTCATACAGAGTGAAGTAAGTCAGAAAGAGAAAAACAAATATCATATGCTAACACATATATAATGGAATCTAAAAAAAAAAAAAAAAAACAGGTTCTGAAGAACCTCGGTGCAGGACAGGAATAAAGACGCGCAGACATAGTGTAGAGAATGGATTTGAGGACACGGGGAGGGGGAAGGGTAAGCTGAGACGAAGTGAGAGAGTGGCATGGACATATAGACACTACCAAATGTAAAATAGATAGGTAGTGGGAAGCAGCTGCATAGCACAGGGAGATCAGCTCGGTGCTTTGTGTCCCCCTAGAGGGGTGGGATAGGGAGGGTGGGAGGGAGACGCAAGAGGAAGGGGATATGGGGATATATGTATATGTGTAGCTGATTCACTTTGTTATACAGCAGCAACTAACACAACAATGTAAAGCAATTATACTCCAATAAAGATGTTAAAAAAAAAAAAAGAATGGGGCGGACCTTTCTTTAATGCTCCCCTTCGCCGCAGGGGGAGCGGGGGGGGGGGGGGGTGGGGGGGCCACCATGGCGCCACCTTCCCTTGCCCTGTTGGGACAACTACTCGGAGTTTCCTAGTTGGCCTCTTTTTATCTCCCAGAATCAGAAACTTTAGGCCTTAAAGGTAGAATTTGCTACCCAGAAAGATGGTTAACAGAGAGTTCTTTCCTGGCTAATTGTGTCTAGGGAAAAGACTATACCTGTTACAGCAGCAGATGGTGGGTGGGTCCTTAGTGCAACAAGCTAAAGATGGTAGGCTTCAGCCTGTATCTCTACTGGTTTTATCAGTACTCTTGATGAAATAAGAGAAAACAATTTTAAGGCAAGACAAAGAAGTTCAAGATCAATGATTGTAATAGTGTAACTCTAAATGTGAGGAGAAGCAACAAGAGGGAACATTTCCTGGACCATAAGGGACTAGTAAGACAGGCGGTCTAGAGGCTTTGGGCTACTGTTAACAGGGTCTAGTACAGTAATAGCACATTGAGTGGCCTAGCAACGAAATCCTCGCTTGACCTGGGAATGAGCATTCCTAGCACCCTGGGATAAATTTGTCATGAAATGCCTCGCAAACCTTGGTTGAAATTAAGACCTAAAGGGAAGGGATTGTAAAATAAAAAATGTTGCCCACCATCCAGTTATACAAGAATCAAGTCATTAGCTGCTGCAGTCACTGGCCTATAATACACCTTGAAAGGAATTCAGGGCAAAGATCAGGATGAGGCACTTTGTGCTCTGGGAAAACTGACAGAAGTGGCCCTCAGTTAGATATTTTCAGGAGAAAATTTCATGAACCCGGTTTCTTGCATCTTCTCACACTTAGAAAAGCACTAAAACCGTTAACTAAGATATTGTTCCTCTCAAATAGCAGTAACCTACTAAGGTGATTGATTTCATGTACCCCTTCACCAAAATCACATATATACTGGCCTCCGCCTTTACCTCTTCAGAACAGTTCTCAGAGTTCTCTGAGAGACTATCTCCCAGGTTATAATCCTCAGGTTGGCTCAAATAAAATTTTCCATTTATTTCATAGGTTGACTATTAATTTTTTCATTGACACTCTAACTTAGAAGACTTATGAAGTCTTGTTAGAGACAAAACTACTTTTGTCTTCCTTTGAGGGTTTCCATGAAAAGTTTATTCCCCAAACTCTCCTGGTCAAGCTGACCGCTCTTTTTTATGTCATTTTATACACACTTATAACCTCCTGTAACTTCATTTCTTTTTTTTTTTTTAATGGCTGTGTTGGGTCTTCGTTTCTGTGCAAGGGCTTCTCTAGTTGTGGCAAGCGGGGGCCACTCTTCATCGCGGTGCGCGGGCCTCTCACTATCTCAGCCTCTCTTGTTGCGGAGCACAGGCTCCAGACGCGCAGGCTCAGTAATTGTGGCTCACGGGCCCAACTGCTCCGCGGCATGTGGGATCTTCCCAGACTAGGGCTCGAACCCGTGTCCCCTGCATTAGCAGGCAGACTCTCAACCACTGCGCCACCAGGGAAGCCCTCCAGTAACTTCATTTCTGACTAAAAACCAAAGTTTCTGTAGTCTACAAGGCCTTACATGATATTCTGCCACCCCTCTTCCTGTCTTTTCTCTTAGTCCCATGAAGTCACACTAACCTTTGCTATTCTTTGAACAATATGGGGCAGGGGGTGGGGTGAGGGGTTCTGCCTGAGGCCCTTTGCATTGCTGTCCCATCTGGTTGGAACCCTCTTTCTCCAGTTACTTGCATAGCTCTCTTTCACCTCCTTTAGGTCCCTTGCTCATATGTCACCTCTCAGTGAGCCCTTCCCTGACCACTATAATTAAAGTTAACCTGGGACTTCCCTGATGGTCCAGTGGTTAAGACTCTGCACTTCCACTGCAGGGGGCACGGGTTCGATCCCTGATTGGGGAAGCTAAGATCCCACATGCCTCCTGCTGCGGCCAAAAAAAAAAGTTAACCCCACATACGTACACTTTTATTTTTCTACATAGTGCTTTTTACCATCTAACATGCTAGTTAGGAATTTGTTTATATTTGTATGTTGTTACTAGAATGTCAGCTCTAGAGGGAGAGCCAATTTTGTCTGTTTTGTTTACTGCTCTATCCTTAGTGCCTATGACAGCCTGCCACATAATAGGTGAATAATTATTTATTGAATGAATGAATATTGGCAATTAATTAAAGAAATGCAAATTAAAATAACAATGAAATTGTTGATGGAAATGTAAAATAGTACAGTCACTTTGGAAGAGAGTTTGGCATTTTCTTACAAAGCAAAACATTACCTTACCATGAATTCAAGCAATCACTCACCTAGGTATTTACCCAAATAAGTGGAGTCTTATATCCACACAAAAACCTGCACACAAATGTTTATAGCAGCTTAATTCATACCTGCCAAAATTCAGGAGCAACTGAGACATTTTTTAATAGATGAATGAATAAACAAACTGGTTTAACAAGGTGGAATAAACATCCATACGATGGAATATTATTTAAAGATCAAAAGAAATGAGCTAGCAAGCCATGAAAAGACATGGCAGACCTTAAATACATATTGGTAAGTGAAAGAAGCCAGTGTGAAAAAGCTACATACTGTGTAATTCCAACTATATGACAACTACTCCTTTTCTGATAAAGGAAAACTATGTAAACAGTAGAAAGATCAGTGGTTGCCAAGTTTCTGGCAGAATGAGGGAGAGATGAGTAGTTGAAACACAGGGATTTTTAGGGCAGTGAAACTATTTTGTATGATGCTATAATGGTGGATATTATGTATTTGCCAAACCCTGAATAACTGTATGACACAAAGAGTGAACCCTATTATAAACTATGGACTTTAGTTAATAATAGTGTATGAATATTGGTTTATCAGTTGTAACAAATGTACCAGACTAATTCAATATGTTAATAATAGGGGAAACTGGGAGATGGAGGAGAGGGTATATAGGAACTCCCCATAATTTCTCCTCAATTATTCTTTAAACCTTAAGTTGCTCTAAAAAAAAGTGTGTATACAGAAAAAGAGATTTACCATTTTTCAACTTTTACTTAAGTGATTCAAAAGATAAACAGTCCTAAATATTAAATTTTACATATATACCACTTAACATATTTTATGGTTACATTTTCCATGATTATCTCTAAATACTGAGTCCCCTGAGATAGTCAGCTTCCACTCCTATCCAACGCCACTCATATAAAAACCTTAACCTTACTATAGCAGGGGCTTAGATCCAGGGGCTTTTGAGAACATTTTGGTTGGCTGGAAAGCAGGACATTCCGCCCTCTCTGGAAGCCATCTTCACCTGTTTCTTCATCTGCCTGTCCTTGTCAAAGACTTTAATTGCTTTCTTCTTTTTTTTTTTGCCATTTTATTTTTTAAATTTAATTTAATTTATTTTTTTATACTGCAGGTTCTTATTAGTCATCAATTTTATATACATCAGTGTATACGTGTCAATCCCAATCTCCCAGTTCATCCCATCACCCCCTCCCTCCCACTTTCCCCCCTTGGTGTCCATACGTTTGTTCTCTTCATCTGTGTCTCTATTTCTGCCTTGCAAACCAGTTCATCTGTACCATTTTTCTGGGTTCCACATATATGTGTTACTATATGATATTTGTTTTTCTCTTTCTGACTTATTTCAGTCTGTAGGACAGTCTCTAGATCCATCCACGTCTCAACAAATGACCCAATTTCGTTCCTTTTTATGGCTGAGTAATATTCCATTGTATATATGTACCACATCTTCTTTATCCATTCGTCTGTCGATGAGCATTTAGGTTGCTTCCATGACTAACTGCTCTTTCTTTATTGTGATTATTTTAGCATGACCTTTTCAGTAGATATTGGTATAATGTTTTGAAATGTGGGTTTTATTATTACTCACACATGGTGAGGACAACAGATCCCAAGAGGAGAGGGGACACACCATGCCGTGAAGGACCACATGGGAAAGCACCAGGGTAGGTCAGGAGGCAGAAGGAGCAAGAAGAAAGCATAGACTGAAGTCTTTACTGTGGTTTCTATGGAGAAGGCAAGATAAGGCAGCATAAGCAGGATTAGCATTGGCTGGTTTGAATAATTTCAGTGGGCTCTGGGGTTTGGAGGCTATCTCTAGTGTTCTGGTACTTGGCCCTGGGATGATTAGGGCAGAGAAATATTGCCTCCTGGAGTTTAATAAAAGCCTGATACTGGAGGTGATTTGGAGTATACGCTCTGGATTGGTTGGTTTACATATGAAAGGCAGGCTCACAGGGGAGCAGTTTACTGACTCTAGAAATTAGCTTAGCCCTAGGAGTCTCTCTTGGGTCAGCCAGGCCCCAGACAACAGAGCATCCAGAATACAGAAAATAAGAAAATGTAGTTAGGGCTTCCCTGGTGGCGCAGTGGTTAAGAATCCGCCTGCCAATGCAGGGGACAGGGGTTCGATCCCTGGTCCGAGAGGATCCCACGTGCCGCAGAGCAACTGAGCCCGTGTGCCACAGCTGCTGAGCCTGTGCTCTGGAGCCCGTGAGCCACTGAGCCTGTGTGCCGCAACTACTGAAGCCCATGTGCCTAGATCCCGTGCTCCACAACGAGGGGGGCCGCCGCAATGAGAAGCCCACGCGCCGCAATAAAGAGTGGCCCCTGCTCGCCGCAACTAGAGAAAGCCTGCGTGCAGCAACGAAGACCCAACACAGCCAAAAATAAATAAATAAAATAAATTTTAAAAAAAAGAAAATATAGTTAATACTTATAGATTATGAAGTTGCCCATAATTTTGCCACCAAATGAGGTAGAAGATGATAAAGTGCGGCTCCTGTGTTCTAGGGACTCAAATAGAGTGAAGCTTGACTCAAAAGATGAAAATGCACTCCCAAACACTGGAAGCCCAATGAAGGCAGAGAAAAGACATCCTGCAATCTGTTTCTGCTTCCACATGGAGGCCCCTTCCATTCCTAAAAAAGTCTTAAAAGTTCAAAGAAGACAAATAAAAATGCAGGCTTTTGCTTCCCGGGTGTCTGTACATAGCTTGTCTTTGTATCAGAGCACTCTCCTGTGTTCTGCTTTAACAGACAACAGCTGTATGAGGAAGACAGTGTAAATAGAATACAAATTAAACTGGATCTCTATGGCCTAGGTTTTGTACATACAGAAACTGTATGGTATTTAAATTATTGTTTGTCTCTAATGATGTATGCAGTTTCTTGAAAAACAAACCCCAAAAAAAGTCTTAAAAAATGCAGGCTTACCACAAAACATTACCTACTTAGCTGTGTTACTGAATATAAAATCATCCCTAAATAGGCTCTCAAAATGATTTCTACCTCCACCATTGAATTCTTCCTGCAATATTTATCACAGATGTCCTATATTTTTGAAATCGCATAGTATTTTTAAATATTTTGGATGTTTATTTTAATCTTTTATTTCCAGAATTTTTATCAGAATACAAATCAAACACTGATTTACAACTAATTTAACATCCTTGGACACAGATGTCTCTGCATGTTTTCAGGTTGTTGGAATCAGTTAGCTGGGGGAGCAGAAAGCAGGGACGGCCTCTTTGTCCTGGGGCCCCTCTGGCTACAGTTGTGGTGGAGAAAGAGGCAAAGATCTCCCACAATTTCCTGTTTCTTCATTTCTCTCAACCCAGATCATGTTCTTAGAAAGTCAATTGAACAGAACACTTTGTAATAATCTCTATAAACATATAACAACAAAGAAAATTATGACTTTTACTTTTTAAAAATCTTCTATGAACCAATAGAATGTATTAATTCAGAATACCAGGGTTAAAAACCACAGCTCCATCACTTAGTATCCTGTAACTCAGGGCAAAAAGCTTAATCTCTATAAATGCACAGAGAATAAGGGTACAGTAAAAGCAGTTTTAAAATATCTTAGGAGAAAAATAAGATAAAATGTGTAAATGGCTCTGGAGATGTAAAAGGAATATCTTTCTTGATTTCCTTTTTATCATCTCCTGGGGGTCTTCAGGAAGTTCAAAAATGTGTAGTTGAGTAACTCTGGAAAATAATGGAGTAGATAGACTGTGTTGCAATAGAAATGCAGTGACTCACTCTCTCCCAGAAATTGGAAACAGATACAGATTATGTCCCAGACTTCTCTTTGGTGCCAAGCCTGCTTTTGGATTACAGAAAAAGAGGAATTCAACTTTTGAGTGTGAGAATAATAAAAACAATGGGATCAGTAGTTTTTGCTTTTTTTTGCCACACCTTGCCAGCATGCAGGTTCCCTGACCAGGGATCAAACCTGTGCCCCCTACAATGGGAGGGTGAAGTCTTAACCACTGTACTGCCAGGGAAGTCCCTAGGATCAGTTGTTGAAAAAGGAAATACCTCAAAGTTTGGAGTCAAAGAGTACTATTTTGCATGAAAATAGAGATGTATTTTTTATACCTCATATAGTTATCTATGTATTAAATTTTTTAAACAATATCTTCTGCTATACGAAAGATTATCTTCAAGAAACTTAAAGCATGTAATGTACGTAGAAATACATTGGGTTTCTATAGCCAAACTGAACTCTTTTGGAGACAAACAAGTGTAAGAATAATGGATGGTCAAAGGGGAGGGCTCTGTGAGTGACATATAGACTACGTCACTCACCTTCCCCAACTAGTCTTTCTTTCAAATGTATTTTGGAAACTTATACATATATTACTAATTCAAATTACACAGATCCACATATGTCATATGTTCTGACCATTAGATTCGATTTGGTTATTTATTTATTTATTTAGGCTGCACCATGTCTTAGTTGCGGCATGCGGACTCTTAGTTGTGGCATGCATGTGGGATCTAGTTCCCCAACCAGGGATTGAACCCTGGCCCCCTGCATTGGGAGCGCAGAGACTTACCCACTGGACTACCAGGGAAGTCCCAGGTTCGATTTGTTTTTAATCCCAGAGGTCTGAAACAATGAAAAGGCCAGTGGTTGCAGTTGGAACCCACCAGTGGGTGAGGCTTCATTGCAGAAACCACTTGCCAGTTAATAATGTTGTTGGGTATCTCATCGTAGGCAAGGAATTAGTTGAATGACTGTAGTTTACCATACAACAATTTTGGCCAAAGATTTTGTGGTTTACCCTAGCTAAAAACGCAGGCATGGGGGGAGGGGTTGATAAAAGAGGAAGAGGAGCTAAGAGAGAAACAGATTTCTTTTTCATGTCAAAAGTTTTATTTTTTTTACTATTTTTTTTCAAAAGTTTTATTTTAAAGAAAGACTGTTTCTTACTCTCCCTGAATGGCAACATCTCCAAGTTCTTCTCAATCAATATGCAATCCTGTTAACCTGAAATGTCTGAATTCTTGGCATTTTCTGTGTTAACCTTAAAAATAAGCCAGTTACTTTACCAGCAAAATGAGTTTTTCAGGAATAGCAGAGCAACTGCAGTAAGGGACATGAAAACTAGATGAACCATAGGTTAAGTTGGAGGACAAAGGAGAGGGACTTGCTTTTATAGAGGAAAGGGGGGAGGTTAAGATGGACTGTTTTGAGTAGAAATCCATTGGAAGAGGGCAGGAGTTCAAACTTCTCATTGGCTGAATGTGGCAGTTTCTCATTGGCAGGCTACTGCTGGGTAAAGATAAAATCTTCCTTCTGCTGGAGTATTTCAGTAAGCCTCTTCCTTTTGGACATGCATGGTACCTCTCTCTTTCTGCTTGGGGTCTGCAGACCAAGGAGTGATCATGCATGAGAGTTCCCCCTCCAGTCCTTCCAGATTTCATTTTATTTTATTTTTAACTTTTAAATTTAATTTTATCATTTTTCTTCCAATTTTATTGAGATATCATTGACATATAACACTGTATAAGTTTAAGGTGTACAGCATAATGATTTGACTTACATACATCATGAAGTGATTCTCACAGTAAGTTTAATGAATATCCATCATCTCATATGTATACAAAATTAAAGAAATAGAAAAAAAATTTTTTTTCTTGTAATGAGAACTCCTAGGATTTACTCTCTTAACAACTTTCGTATATAACATACAGCAGTGTTGCCTATATTTATCATGTTTTACATTACATCCCTAGTACTTATTTATCTTATAACTTACTTATCTTATAACTGGATGTTGTACCTTTTAACTGCCTACATCCTATTCTCCCTCCCTCCATCTTCCAGACTTCCTTTTTTAAAAAAATTAACTTATTTTATTTAGGCTGCGATGTGTCTCCGTTGCTGCGCGCGGGCTTTCTGTAGTTGCAGCGAGCGGGGACTACTCTTCGTTGTGGTGCGCAGGCTTCTCATTGTGGTGGTTTCTCTTGTTGCGGAGCACGGGTTCTGGGCACGCGGGCTTCAGTAGTTGTGGCTCGCGGGCTCTAGAGCGCAGGCTCAGTAGTTGTGACTTAGTTGCTCCGCGGCATGTGGGATCCTCCCGGCCAGGGCTCGAACCCGTGTCCCCTGCATTGGCAGGCGGATTCTTAACCACTGCGTCACCAAGGAAGCGCCAGACTTTATTTTAAATGGGGTTTCTTTCATTTCATTTCACATTTGCTTTAGAGGGTTTCATCAAAAAAAAAAAAAATTTTTTTTAATCTGAAAGAGGGAAGAAAATCTATCATCTTCAATTTATAGATTAATAAGCTCACTAGAAAAGTCCTGAGAGCCCAGGTGGCCTGGCTTCCAGTGGAGTGTTGCTCCCTCGCGTCTCCAGCGATCCGCTGAGTGCTGAACTTAATGCGGGGTTGATCCTCAACCTTGTCACAGTAAATCACTGGGGAACTTTAAAAACTACCAGTGCCCAAGCGGCTGCCCAGACTAAGTAAATCAGAAACTCAGGTGTCCCGGAAGATACCAGACTCAGTAATTTTTAAAAGTGCTCAGGCAATTCCCAAGTGCAACAAAGGTGAGAAGTACCGATTTAATGAATCTGCCCCTCTAAACATGATATACCTTATTTTCATGTACAACAGTGTTCTGATACATTACCATTATTTTCACTTTGTAGATATATGTAAACATATACACACAGAGACATACCTATGTACACATACAGTATATACTAATTCAAAAGTAATGGCAATGAAAATGTTTACACTCTTTTAGTTGAGGAAACTCTCTCCAAATTAGAGTGCCGGTCTAATGACGAAATCAGACCTTCTGTTGACTTGACCCCGCCCCCGAACGTTGTTTCGCGGCTCCGAGGCCTAGACCTCCGCAGCTCTCGGAGCCTTCCGGGTCCCGCCCCGCCCTCTCCCCGCCCCCGCCCCGCCCCTCCAATCCCCTCCCCTCCGAAAGGCCCCGCCCCTCGGGCCAGCTTGGCCCTCGCCTCCCAGCCGCCCCCCCACCCCCCCCAACGCCTGCCGCCCGCCGCCCGCCGCTGGCCTGTCCAAGATGGAGGGCGCTCCGCCGGCGCCGCTCGCCCTCCGGCTGCTCATCGTCGCGGCCCTGCCAGTCACCGGGTGGCTGACGACGGGCACCTTTGAGCCGCCGCTGTTGCCCCGAGCCCCGAAGGTAGGGCACGGCGGACGCGGCTCTGCCGGGATCCTCGGGAGAAGCCGGGACCGGGGACGTGGGACTGCGGCGTCCCCATCGACGCCTCCCACCTCCGGCGGGCCGGCCGTGGGCTGGGGGCCGGGCCCCCAAAGCGGGAGTGGGGAGAAGCAGCCAAGGAAATGGAGGCGGCAGGGGATGGGGGAGGCGAGAGAGCAAAAGAGGCTCTTCCGTGTGAGGTTCAGCGCGGCGCAGCGAAACCGATTGTTGCGGCAGCCCAGGCAGTTGCAGTCCTGATGGGGGTGTGCCGTCGAAAGTAGCGGATCACTAGCGATCTCAGCCTTTTGTAATGGCGCCTTCAGAGCCGGGCTCTGGGGCGAGGCAGTGTTAAGTGCTGGGGAAACGTGGAAGTTGCTCCGTTGAGAGCGAGCGCGAGCGTTTCCAGGCCACCTGTCTGCTCCGGCCGGCGGCGGGAAGGAATGCCTTCTCCCGGCGCGCAGGGCTCCGGGTGCACGCCAGCCGGGTCGCTGGGCCGGAGAGGGAGGGAGGCTGAAGGCCAACGCTGACCCCGACGTCGTCCCTTTGGCGGGAGTTGTTAGAGGAGTGGATCTTCGAGCGCGGTGGAACCAGCCGCACCAGCATGCCCTGGGAACCTGGCAGAAACGGGCTAATCAGAAGCTCTAGGGTAGGGGCCCAGCACTCTGTTGCAGCAAGCCCTCCAGGTGATTCCGAGGTCGGCTAAAGTTTGGGAACCACTGCATGCTTGTCCTGAAGGGTGGCTGGTTCTTATTGCTTTGGCCGGGTGGAATTAACCAGTATTTGCCTTTCATTAATTCAATGTGTGGTAGGGAAACGTCTGAAGAGTTTAAAATGAGATTTTCCCAGAATGAAGAGAAACGACATAGGTGCGCCTTTTCTTACTATATAAGACTTGAATGCTCAAAATTCAGGGGTGAGTGACACCATAAATGTCACTTTTTTACTTTCAGTGTTTGAGAGTTACGACGTTACCCTTCCTGGGTAGAATAATAGCATATCTTAGTTTCAGTTCTCTTGGGACATTCCAAGAAACCACAGCATCCCAAGCTCTAAGAACCACTTATATCTGAAGTACGTGGACCACAGTTGCAGCTGTTCAAAAATATGGATGTGAGATCAAGAGACCAAATAAAAATGAAATAATTCCTAGAGTTCTGGAAATAGAGACATTGTTTTTCCCTTTTCCAGATTTTAAAGATTCATGATAGTTATTTATGAACCCGAAAGACGTTTGAGTCTGTTCCTATAATATGAAAAAACTACATTTATACTGCAAGCTGAAAATACACCACACCGTGGGGCTCTTAGTGAGTTCATCATTTCAGTTCTCCTTATGACTTCTTTCTACTTTTGGAAAGTCTAGATCTACACTCAGAATTTCATAGGTTAAGTGAATGCTGTGCAACTAGAAGGAGAATCTCATTCCTTGGAAAGGTGTATATGGGAAACTGAGGCCTCTTGATCTAAAAATTTTTCAGTTTTATTGTGAAAAATTTGAAATGTACAGAACATTTGAAAGAATTTTACAGTGGTCATGCATATTTGATAGGAGCTGTCCAGTTGACCTTTGTGCAGTGATTCTGCTCTCTCCATTACAGTAGCCACTAGACTACTGTGGTTACTGAGTATTTGAAATGTGGCCAGTGTGACTGAGGAACTGAGTTTTTAAAATGTTATTTAGTTTTAATTAACTTAAATGTAAATAGCCATATGTGGTTAGTGGGTACCATATTGAATAATGCCAAATTAGACTACCATTTATGTTTTACTATACTTGCTTTATCACACATCTGTTCATTTGTTCATCTTTGTATCCAGCCTGACCTAACTGTAAGAAAACTGGTTGAAGTCAGGAAAATTCTCCCTGTATCTCTTCAGTGACTCAGATTTATTGTGTTATAAGCATTTTTCTGTTGTTTTTTAAAAAATAAATTTATTTATTTATTTTTGGCTGTGTTGGGTCTTCGTTGCTGAGCGCGGGCTTTCTCTTGTTGCGGTGAGCGGGGGCTACTCTTTGTTGCGGTGCACGGGCTTCTCATTGCGGTGGCTTCTCTTGTTGTGGAGCACGGGCTCTAGGTGCGCGGGCTTCAGTAGTTGTGGCACGCGGGGTCAGTAGTTGTGGCTCGCGGGCTCTAGAGCGGAGGCTCAGTTGTTGTGGTGCACGGGCTTAGCTGCTCCGCACCATGTGGGATCTTCCCAGACCAGGGCTCGAACCCGTGTCCCCTGCATTGGCAGGCGGATTCTTAACCACTGTGCCACCAGGGAAGTCCCGCATTTTATGTTTTGTTTACATATGTAGTTGTCAGAAGTTGAGGTTACACAGATTGTGAAATAAAAAAAAAATTGGGAAAAAAATTGTTACAAAGATTGTGAAATAAAAAAAATTTACGGTGCATTCTTCTAATATTAAAATGACTTGGTCACCAAAGAGAGGGAGGCACCCAGAGGACACTTACTTTCTTATATGTGTAAATATTTATTTCATGTATTTCCCTCAGACTTATTTTAAACCGGGTATCTATTACCTTTGTCCTTAGGAAGCCATTTTATTCCAGATGGGCATTTGTGAGTGAAGGAATTAGAGGAGAATTGAAAATGAGTGGGGAGAAACTTCAGTTCTGCCACTCACTTTTTAAGCATATACTGCCCTGGCTGACAAGCCTGAACTTCCAGTTCAGTCAGAGGCTCTCAGGAAGAACGAGAAATATGACCTGGCTCTGAACTTTGGGTCTGGAGGCAGTAAGGGATGAGAGTTTCCCCTGATATGAAATCATTCAAGAGGATCAAAAGGAATTTGACTGAAGTTAGTTCTCTGGAAAATATAGTGTGCTATACAGTCTGTTAATTGTCTTTTACAAACTGCATATTTCTACTGGGCAAATGATGTACGTAGGTGCAATAAATTACTCACAATATAGTGTATGTTCTCTACTGAAAGGCAGAAGCTATAAAAAGGTTTCTCAGAACACCATGAGTGGAGGGTAATCTCTGGGCTGTTAGAAGAACACTAGTCTACAGTTTTCAAACAGATCCTCTAGTTTGAAAAGAGGAATGAATTCTTGGCTGGAATTTGGGCATAAAACAATACAGCCACCAACTTGATGATTTATTGAATGTTAGTTTGTTCTAGAGATGAGTTTATTTGTTCTAGCCCACACTTAATTCTAGATAAGGGTGGGCCAGGAGAAAGCCAGGCTGGATCTGAGGAATCACTAGTCCTAAAGCTTCCTGGGCTCCTATGGGAGTTGGGAAGTGTACCAAAGTCATCCTGAATAGATGGTATGAACTTACATTTTAGAATCCTGTTCCTCAGGTTGTCCCAGGAATCAAGCCAATCTCATAAAATCACTCAGTCTTAGTCTCTCATTTGTTAGAAATACATGAAGTATTGGAGTTGCTCACAGTGCCAAGAAATACACTTGTATATTGGTTTGATGTTTAGAATAATTTTTGTCTTTTCAAAATTAAGAATACCCTCACAAAGAAAGTATTTAAGAGGAGTCTTGTTTTTATTCTAGGATAACAACGTCTGTCTGTGAATACACTTAGGAAAGAATTTGATTTACAGATAACAAATTATAGTTCCTGTTACCCTGATTACTTAGAATAGTGCTTTCTTGTCTGTAGTAAGCATGTTATGACTAAACTTAAATATTTGAGTAGAGTGCTTTTGAGCATACCTTGAGAGGCACTGAAACTGATTGTGCACTGAAAGTCCTTGCCCATGGGCACTAGGGGACACATGTAAGGAGGGTTAGAGCAACTTTGTACATGAAAACAATAGAGTTGGAAACATTTCAAATGTCCACTGATAGGGAACAGTTAAGTAAATCGGTAACAATTTGATGGCATATTACACAATGCTGTAAATAAATGTCTACAGCTGCATATGTAACAATTTTAAATGAAAGAAGTTCCAGAAGAATACATTATAATATTATTCCACTCATATAAAGTTCAGGAACAGATAAAACTAAACAATATGTTGTTTAGAGAGAGATAATACAGGTAGTTAAACTATAAAGAAAAGCAAGAAATGTTAACATAGAAGACAATATAGGGATTCCTTCTGAGGGGCATGAGGGGAATGTGACAGAAAAGGTCATGCAGGGGACTTCTAAAGTGTGGATGACATTCTAGTTTTTAACCTAGGTAGTAAGTATTTGAGTGTTAATCTTTTCTTTTAAACTCTATATTTGCATTTTATATGCTCAGATATGTGATATATTTCATAATTAAGTGGAAAAGTATATAGTTTATAAAAAATTGGAATTGTGAAGGGTATTTAAAAGGCTGTAAGGATGAAATTGATGAGTTTTTAAAAGTGTTCTTTTAATGTTGCCATAAGTGATCATACAGTAAGTATAACTGAGGGGAGAAGAAAAAGAACTGAGTTATTCTCAGTTTGTGAAACGCATACCTGCCCAATTTGTATATTTGTTTTGCAGGACAGCATCAGAATTAATGTAACTACCCTGAAAGATGATGGGGAGGTATCTAAAGAACAGGTTTGTCTCTTTTGGTTATGTTTTTATTATATCACTTAGCTAAGTATCATGCAGCCTATTTTATTTTTTTATCTATATATCCAGTTTAGTTAGATAATGTATTTTTGACATGAAGAGTTTGTCATCATTTGTAAACCATTGGAATTAATGTATATGCTGCTTTATTTTAAGGTTGTTCTTAACATAACCTATGAGAGTGGACAGGTATATGTAAATGACTTCCCTGTAAATAGTGGTGTAACCCGAATAAGCTGTCAGACTTTGATAGGTAAGTACTGCTAAATTACTTCTGTAATTGTTCTGTTTTTAATAATACTAAATTAGTGAAACACAATTCTTTGATGTTATATATTTCCATTTCAAATTAATACTACACATCATTACTAGAGTATATAATAACACTTGTGTGTACTCTTTTCCTACTTTATATTGGTTATTTCTGGCATATTCACATTTTCTCTGTCATGAGATTGGTATTGCTTGGAACTTCATGTCTGGTAGGTTGGTAACAATGTAAGAATGTGCCTGGAGGTAGTAAATGGAGATTTACAAGCAAGAGGCAAAATCTTCAGAGGAGTGCTTATCACAGTTGTAAAAAATAAAGAGAAAAGTGAATTGTCTGTCTGATTCTTCCACCTTTATGTCCATATAATGTTTTCCTTTTTATTAAAAAAATTTTTTTTGTTTTCCTTTTTAACCTTTTAAAATCTTGAGTTGTTTAAAGACAGGCAAATATGTTACCTTGGAATGTGCCATTATTTGAATGAAATAAAGGATATGAAAAATTTGTATAGTATTCCTATTACCTGTTTTAATATATGCATTTGAGACAGTAAATGTTTCTCTGAGCAGTTGTATCCTATACTTAATTCATTATATATCTTTATTATCATTCCATTCATGGTGTTTTCTAATTATTTACAGTGATATTTCCTTATCCTGTGGGTCATTTTGAAGTATATTGCTTAATTTTCAAACATTTTGGGATTTTTTTTTTTTTTTTTTTTTTTTTTTTTTACTGATTCCATCTCTATCATCAGAGATATAATCTGTATAATTTTAACCCTTTGAAGTTAGAGACTTGCTGTATGGCTTAGCAGATGGTCAGTGTTAGTAAATGTTGCTTTCTGTGTGTACTTGAAAGAAAGTTAATTATGTAATTAGTTGGATATGATGTTCTATGTATGTCAGGTCAAATTTGTTAATCGTGTTCAATCTTTTATGGAATTACTGATTTTTTTGTTTATTTCTTTGCTTGCCCTATCAATTACTGAGAATGGTATGTTAAATCTCCACTATGTATATTTGTCTGTTCTTTCAGTTTTGTCAGTTTTTGCTTTATATATTGTGACACAATATTACTGAATCCATACATATTTAGAGCTGTTATGTCTTCCTGGTGAATCCACTCATTTATCATTATAATATGTCCTTATTTATCTCTAGTGATGTTCTTGCCTTAAAATCAGCTTTATCTGTATTATTTTACCAATAACTGCTTTTTGGCCAGGCATGGGGGAGGGATATGGATTGCTTTGCAGTATCTTTCCATTTTCTTTGAGTCTTCCTGGGTCCTTATAATTGAGGCGAATGTCTTACAAGCAGCATACACTTGTGGTTTCTTTCT
This sequence comes from Balaenoptera physalus, assembly GCF_965194825.1. NCBI lineage: Eukaryota > Metazoa > Chordata > Mammalia > Artiodactyla > Balaenopteridae > Balaenoptera > Balaenoptera physalus. The sequence goes on along the minus strand of NC_138888.1, from coordinate 16,389,397 downwards.
TTCTTTCTTTTTTTTTTAATTCAGGCTGTCAATCTGTCTTTAGTTGGAATTTTGATTTATTTACATTAATGTAATAACTGATATATTTGGATTTAGATCTTCTCTCTTATTTGTTTCCTATTTGTGTCTCACCTGTTCTGTTTCTTTTTCTTCTCTTTTTGCCCTCTTCTGGTTTATTTACTTTTTGTTTCATTGTTCCCCTCTATCTTGTTGGTCTTCATATTATTTTACTATGGTTACCCTTGAGATCAGTAAACTAGTACTTTTATCATTTCCCAACCAATGTAGGACCATTAGAACATGTAAAGTCCATTGATTCCCTTTATGCTTTTTTAAATTTTATTTTTATTTTTTTGGCTGTGCCACGTGGCTTGCAGGATCTTAGTTCCCTGACCAGGGATTGAACCCAGGCCACAGCAGTAAAAGCACTGAATCCTAACCACTGGACCACCAGGGAATTCCCCCCTTTTTGCTTTTGTGTTGCTATTGTCATGCATTTTAACTCTTTGGGTTCTTAAACACTAAGCAACATAACTATACTTAATGGTTTTCTGTAGTCCAGTATTCATTTATGTTCACCCTCACAGTTACCCTTTCCATTGTTCTTCATTCCTTCCTGAATATCAGTGTTCCCCTCTGGGGTTATTTTCCCTCTGCCTAAAGAATTCCCCTTAGTATTTTTTTAGTGCAGATTTGAGTGTCTGTTTGTGTGTTTATATTTTTACATGTTTTCTAGTGGTTCTCAGTGAGAGAGTTGGTGTACTACAAGCTAATCCATCATAGCTAGGAAAAGAAGTGCCATTACTGGCTTGAATAATATTCCACTGATGCTGTATTTATTAGGAATTTGACATGGAGTGCAATCTGGCTGCTTTACTTGTTATAGTCATCTTTCTAGTCATCCCAGTTGCATAGAGTTTATTTCCTTGAAAGTGGAAGTAAAAGCCTATCTTATCAGTTGCAAGAATCTTTAAAACATTAAATGCAACTACAACAAAAAGTCTTCTATCCTTAATTATTCAAAAAAAAATTTCTTCTTTGTAGATATATTAGTTATACTGCTGTGTAACAATTAACCCCCAACTTAGTAGTCTGTGTCAGTATTACCTCCTAGTTCTTGCAGGTCAAGAATCTGAGCTTGGCTTAGCTGGGTTCTCTGGCTCTGGCACGACTGGCAAGGCCCGCTTCCTACCTCACTCACATGGTTGTTGACAGGATGTAGTTGCTTGTGAACTGTTGGACTGAGGCCTCCATTCCTCACAAGATGTTAGCTGGAGGCCTCCCTCATTTCCATGCCACGTGGCCTCTCTGTAGAGCATCTCACAACGTGGCAGCTGGCTTTATCAGTGAGAGTACGAGAGAGAGTGTCAGGGAGAGAGTGCCGGCAAGACACAAGTCACAGTCTTTTATAATCTAATCACACAAGTGACGTTCCAGCACTTTTGCTGTATTCTGTTTGTTAGAAACAAGTTACTAGGTCCAGCCCACACTCAGCAGGAGGCAGTTACACAGGGGCGTGAACATCAGAAGGCAAGGGTCATTGAGAGCCATTTTGGAAAGCTGTCTGCCTCAGTAGGGCAAGTCAGCATATGGAGGGCTTTTGTCGTTGTTAGTTTTATTCTACGGCAGCAGTACCCGATTTGGAGTCTGAAGAGTCCCTGCTTTGAGGTATTTATATGACTGCATTTTCTCATGCGTTCAATCTGTGTCCTAGCGTGCTGGCCTTTGGGCATACAGCTAGGCTGTGACTCCTACTGTTCCATGAGGGAGACTGACGGGTAAATAGTGAAAACACTGGCGTGGACCACGAGAGAAGGGAAGTTTTCCAGTTAGGAGCCTCAGAGGATGTGAGCGAAGTTAGGCAGACTAGAGGGAGGGCACACTGTAACGAGCCTGAAGAAGGAGGACCAGGCAGAGACCCACCAAAGAGGTCACAGGGGTGCTGCTGAAGGCGTTTGCGCAAGGAGACTGTATAATCAAAACCATGTCATGGTAAGATTAATCTGGTGCTGTTGTGTGAATGGTTTGAAGGGGGGAGGGATTACTGAAGGGGAGAATAGGTAAGTATCGTAATAGTAAGTAGCTAATGAACTAGACATTGGGTGGGGAGGTAGGTGGAGACGGAAAGGACAAATATAAGAGATACTTTGGAATGGTCCAAAGGAAGCAACTGACTGGATACAGAGGAGGAGGGTGAAGAAGTCAAAGGTAACCTAGTAATTCCTGTCCTTGGTAGGTTGGAGAAGGGTGGGTTTATTAACAGAAACAGAGAAGTCAAGGAAGAACAGGTTTGTGAACTTAGATTGAGACCAAGGGTTAGGCCACTTGTTTCTCAATCAAAATACCTGTACCTGTTTAAAAAATTACAAATGTTAGTCTATACCGCCCAGAGATTTTGATTTATTAAGATTAGAGTGAGGCTCTGGCATCTATACTCTTCCCAGGTGATTCTGATGCATAGTTAGGATTTAGAACCACTAGACCAGGTGTCTGAACATTATTGACAAGTTATGATAGGATATTTACTTTAAATTATGTATTTATAATTCTGGGTGGAATCACTGATTCACAAAGGCTATAGAACAATAAACTTGATGCATTCTCTCAAAGAACTCAGCCTAGTTGAGGAGACAGGTTTCTAAACTAAGAGCTACACTGCGAGAAAGTTAGTGCTTAAAAAAAAAAAGGCATGAACTCAGCATTGTAGGGATATGGTATCTAGAACTACCCAAGTAGGAGTTTATTAAAAATGTATGGGAGGAGAGTGAATAATGGAGAGCATTCTATAACTTTTTTTGTTTAATTTATTTATTTTATTTATTTATGTTTGGCTGTGTTGGGTCTTCGTTGCTGCGCGCGGGCTTTTCTCTAGTTGCGGCGAGCGGGGGCTCCTCTTCGTTGCGGTGCGCGGGCTTCGCGCTGCAGTGGCTTCTCTTGTTGCAGAGCACGGGCTCTAGGCGCCCGGGCTTCAGGAGTTGTGGCTCGTGGGCTCTGGAGCGCAGGCTCAGTAGTTGTGGCGCACAGGCTTAGTTGCTCCGCAGCATGTGGGATCTTTCCGGACCAGGGCTCGAACCCGTGTCCCCTGTATTGGCAGGCGGATTCTTAACCACTGCGCCACCAGGGAAGCCCATGGAGAGCGTTCTAGGTCAAGGGAACAGCTCTACAAAGGCACAGCATCACTTTAAACAGCTGGATATGCATGCAGAATATCCATCTGGGTTCCTTTTTGGCAAGTAATTCTCCGACAATAACATTTGAGGAACAGAAGCAAAATGCTTCTTTTGCGGCAGTTTTGTTGGTTTCTGTTGATTTATCTTTTTCTATCTTTTTCACTTTCTTGGCTTTATAAGCCAGCTGCAACTGCCACACCCCGTCACTGCCAGTGTGGGGCGGGGTTTCTCAGCTAGAGAGGAGCAGGGCCGGTAGATGATCCTACCCCATCGTCCATTAGTGGAGACTCATTAAGGGCTCTCGCACCCTCTTCCCCATTCCTGACCTCTCCAACAGTAACGAGTCGCTTACTGGAGACAGGATTGAGAAAAAGCCTCAAGTGTCCTTACTGCTTGGGCCCCTTCTGTCACTGGATTTTGTGAACGAATGAATGGATGGATGAACGTGCTCACTTTGCTAAAACATGGGATTGTCTGTGTCTTCCGGCCTGCTTTGTAAATAGTTAACGCCTTGTCGGTTCCTCATTGACAGTCTATATAAAAGAATAGGAAGGGTGTGGCTAGTGTGGAGTTCGGTACAAAATCTAAAGGCCATCAAGCATTTTCCCTTTTTCAAATGAGTATAAGGATTGTAAGGATTTGTCAAGTTGTCTTTGTTTTCATAGATCTGAAACATCAATATAAGGTCAGAGATGAAGAAAGGCAAGGATACTGGTATACAACTGTCTCGTTCCATGTAAATGTCATCAAAATAATCAAATTCAGTAACTGATTTGGTGGCAATTTTTGTTCAAAGCTGTCACTACTTTTTTTTTATAGTGAAGAATGAAAATATGGAAAATTTGGAGGAAAAAGGATATTCTGGAATTGTCAGTGTAAGGATTTTAGTTCATGAGTGGCCTATGACATCTGGTTCCAGTTTGCGACTAATTGTCGTTCAAGAAGAGGTAGTAGAGATTGATGGAAAACAAGTAAGATAGTATGCTTACTAATTGAGAATTAAATTATAAAGATTTGTGCTCAGTGTTATGCATGTGTTCAGTTATTTTATTATTTATTTCTGACTTAATAAGGAAAAAAGTTACGTTAGTGTTGCGTGTATCCAATCACTCAGAATTTTTTACTTGTTTAGCATTTGAAGTCTTAATTTTAAAAAAGATCATATTCATACATATTTATATCACTTTAAAATATTGTAAATATCATTAAACAGAGCAAGTAAGTGAAGAGATTGAATTTGGTTCGCAGCTCTGCTGCCGTTTCCTCTGGCTAAGTCTCTCTGAGTCAATGAAATGGAACTGAGAGCGAGCCTCTAATAGTCAGCACCCAGGAATGTGATTAAAGTTGCAAATTAAATGCCTTAAAGTGGGGGGGAAAGAAGGAGGAATTGTGTGTGACTAGGACAAGGTTTTTAGTTTCAGAAATCAGGGAGGAAAATTCAATTTTAGTTTCTTACCAGGTTGTGCCATTATTTAAAATAAAGAGTAATTGCTTATATTTTCTCATAGGCTCAACAGAAGGACGTTACTGAAATAGATATTTTAGTTAAGAATCAGGGAATACTCAGACATTCAAACTACACCCTGCCTTTGGAAGAAAGCATGCTGTACTCGATTTCCCGAGACAGTGACATTTTGTTTACCCTTCCCAACCTCTCCAAAAAAGGTACTTTAAAAGACCATTATTTAAAGTGTTAGGGAAATTATTTCTTTAGTTGGTAACTTTTTAATCATAATTAATATGTTTCGAAGTAAGCTTCTTTTAAAAATGCTTTATAACATGTATTGCTTTATATATCCATTTGAGGACTTTGCAGAATGTGATCAATGCTGATTACAGAGTGACGTTTTGCTGTAATCATCTATCTACTCTTACTCTGGGTAATCATCACAAAATACATAATAAGAATGTCGTTCACTTAAGTGCATTTAGAGGAAGAAGTATCCATTTTTCCCACTGAAACACAGAACTTTAAAAAATTTGACTTTCTATGTGACAGAATCATAACTGCTGTAGCTCCCTTTTAACTATCTAAATTTGGGGTTCCTTTCTGGCATTTAAAGCTAAACAATCAAATGTTTGTTTTTCTCCCATGGAAAAATGTATGTTCTTGCTATCTGAAATGTTATTGGTATAGTAGTCTTAGGACTAGTGGGAGAGACACCAGCATATGCCTAGCACTTTGGTAACCTGGCTCTTCCTTCTCAGGAGAAAGTGTTAGTTCATTGCAGACCACCAGCCAGTATCTTATCAGGAATGTGGAAACCACTGTAAATGAAGACGCTTTACCTGGCAAATTACCTGAAACTCCTCTCAGAGCAGAGCCTCCATCTTCGTATAAGGTAAATCAGGCGTTTGGGGTTCTCTTTATATGTACTACAAGCATTTATGGTTATGGTAAAGAAAATAAATATCAGCATTTAAAATGAGGTGGAAACCATGAGGATTGGATCCATGGGATATTGTTAATAATGAACTCATCACTGTTTTAATGTGATATTTTTAGGTATTCCTGTCTTCCTTTTCAAGTTTCACTTAGTAATGTAGTCAGATAATGATGATTAAGGCATTGGATTTCATTTTGTTTGGGATCTTCCCTTTCAGAATCTTTCTCATGTCCCCATTTGTCTGTTTATTCTGTGACTTCTAACACAAACACACATGCATGGTCCCCTCAGGACCGTGTACAGTGACTAAGCACGCTTGGTTAAGAGTGTACTTTCTGGAATCAGACTGCCTAGGTTTGAATCCTGCTTCTGCCACTTGCTAGTTGTATCATCTTGGACAAGCTCCTAGCCTCTCTAACCTTTTCCTTTATCCGTACAGCAAAGGTCCGTAAAGTGAGGCCTTTCTCGTCAGGTTGTTGTGAGGACTGAAATAAGATGGGTGCAAATGTAAATACGCATTGACACCTGTTAAGGACTTGTATATTCTGAGTGACATTATACTGCTGACTGGGAAGATATTCTGGGTTCAGAGAGAGTATCCTGGAATCTCTCTCTATGTTAGCTAGGCCCCTCGCTGGGAATAATTTACATTTAAATGAGCAGGATCTGTGGTTAGTCGAAATGGATTCCAAAGATGATTCTTTGAAGAGGTTCTCACTGAAGGTTAGGACTGCTTACGTGGGGTTGCTGGAGAAATCTAGGTCGCTTTGTGCTGCCTGAACCCTAGCGCCCTCACTGTCTGCCCCGTCTCCTTCAGAGCAAGGAAGCCCAAGGACAGAGTCTTCAGAGCCCATGCCATCAGAGCACACCTGAGTTTCTTGTCACTGTTTTAAGTACAGAAGTAGGTTTTGTGCACAGTGAATGCCCCGTCTGTTTCAAAAGCGACTGATATGTTTGTCTCTCTCTCCTTCTCTTGTCCTCCAAATATTGGAAACACATAGTTGACGGGTCCATTTTATGTAAGTGGACTAGCCTTCTTCTTGTCAATTAGCAATTATTTTCACTCGGTTTACAGTTAGACAGCAGTGTAAATAATTGTAAAGTATAGCAACATTTCTGTGCCTGTTTGGCATAATTTTTTAAATTGTAAATAACTTTGAGGTACATTTAAAAATAAAATGCACCCACTTAAAATGTACAGTTAGATAAGTTTTGACAAGTGTAGACACCCATGTAACCACCACCACAGTCAAGGTATATAATGTTATCATCACCCAAAACTAGAACATAATTTTTAAAGTTTCTTAGAGCTCAAATGAAACTTGCATATCTAATCAAAACCCTTTTTTTTTTAAAGGTGATGTGTCAGTGGATGGAAAAGTTCAGAAAAGATCTGTGCAGGTTCTGGTGTAGTGTTTTCCCAGTATTCTTTATGTTTTTGAATGTCATGGTGGTTGGAATTATAGGAGCAGTTATAGTAATAACCATCTTAAAGGTGCTTTTCCCAGTTTGTGAATACAAGTAAGTATTTCTTATTTTGGATCAATTTTAGTATTTTTAATGATTAAAAAATAGTTGTATTTACTATATTTTGGAGTGGGAAATATAAAAATTAGGAAGGATAAGAGAAGTGGGAGGGAAAATAACATCTTTTTTTTCTAGCCCATCTTTCAACTTTAGCAAAATTAAAAGACATTTATTAGATACATATTATGATCAAGACACTTGTCTTGGGAATTCATATGTGGATGGGACAAACTCTGCTGTGTAAGAACTTAGTTTATTAGAGAGAGAAAGGAAACAAATCTCTGTAATGGAAAATGGCAATGTGTATAATAAGAAAGAAATGAAACAAGAGGGCTTCACTATTTTCAACCCCAAAGTATCAATTTAAAATGAAGTAAATTTTTGAAGACTAAGGGGATATTCACGGCAGCACTGCTTGTAACAAAAAACAAAAGCAAAAGAGGAAACCTCTGAACTGTTTATTGGTGGAGGTTGATAGCTAATGGTTCACACATGCAGTGGGATTCTTTGCGGCTTATAAAAGGAAGAAGTCCAAGATGTATTAGATGGGGAAAAAAGTTGTCTAATGGTATCATCCAATTTGGGTAAAAGAAAAGTAGTACGTGTATATGTATATAAATGCACAGAAGATTTCCAGAATGACAAGGGAGATGTTATGTCTAATAAGTGAGAATGAGAGCAGGAGTGGAGAGACCTTCACTCTTTCCCCTTCTGTACAGCTTAATTTTTTTTTTAACTGTAAGAAATTATTTTATAAATTTAAAAATGAATTTATTGTTGGCATTTTTACAAGTTAAATAACTAGTCATTTTAGTCATCTTACTAGAAGTAAATCTCAATAGAGATGACAACAATTTTTTTTTTTTTAATTTTTATTTATTTTATTTTTGGCTGCACTGGGTCTTCCTTGCTGCGCGCGAGCTTTTCTCTGGTTGCGGTGAGCGGGGGCCACTCCTCATTGCTGTATGCAGGCTTCTCATTGCTGTGGCTTCTCTTGTTGCAGAGCACGGGCTCTAGGCGCGCGGTCTTCAGTAGTTGTGGCACACGGGCTCAGTAGTTGTGGCTTGCGGGCTCTAGAGCACAGGCTCAGTAGTTGTGGCGCACGGGCTTAGTTGCTCTGCGGCATGTGGGATCTTCCCGGACGAGGGATCGAGCCCATGTCCCCTGCATTGGCAGGCGGATTCTTAACCACTGTGCCACCAGGGAAGCCCGATGACCGCAATTTTTGGCTTAGCTAAATTACATTGGACTATGTGGAGAAGACCACAGGATTTATATTTTTAAAAAAAGACACAATTTAAACATTTGCTTTTTTTCCACTTGCTTGTCAAGAGGTCTTCAAAATTTCCATTTCTTCATGTGTAACACTGAACTAATGCCTCCCTTAAAGGATTGTTAGAGGTCAAAGTCATAATACAAGCAGAGCAACTGAGAGTAAAGAAATATTAGTGCACCTCCCACCTTTTAGTTTGTGTTTCCCCTGGAGGATTCCCATTTCCCATTTCTTTCTGATAATGAAAATTCTATAACTTAATAGTTTCTTCCTTTTTCCTTTGACTGCCAGGAAGCTCAGAACTTTTTTTTGATCTTTATTATGCAAATCTACATAGAAAACAGTGTTGTAAATTTTTTAATTGTTCTTTTACCAAATGTTTTATTTATCATGGGCTCCTCTGTGTGAAAAAATGCAATGTAAAATTAAAAACCGAATTTTCAATATACTTTATCATTGGCAATTGTACTGAGGATTCTTTCTGGTAGTAGAAATTTTATCAATACAGAAAGTTAAAAGTACCTTTTCACTTCCCTGTTCTTTAATTCTTGTATCTAGAGGTAGTAATTGTTAACTCTTTGGGTATGCATCTTTTATCCAAATTCTGTGTATTGATGTCATTGTATACTAGATAATTATAATTGTTTATCAATCTAGACTCTTAACTGTCCCACAAATTGTATTACTCACTTATAACAGAGGTTCCCAGACTTTCTTGGTTCATAGCACTCAGTGTGTCAGGAATTTTTTCTTGGTGCCCTTACCTAGGCCAGAAAAAAAATTGAAAGAAAAAATATTTTTTATTTCTTAACTTACTAATGGGATTGTGTACCTACAGGGCACTACACAATACTCACATCTTAGAATCAGATTGGACACTGCCACCCTTATTTCCCATTCAACATTAGTTTTTTGTACTGTATTTGCTTTTTATCACAATAACTGCCCAAAATCCAGCTTTGCAAAGATGAGACTTTGTTGAAAAAAGAATGTGTAGTACAATCTAATGTTAAAATCGTGAACTACCCTCAAGCTAGTATTACACATGAAGTCTTGAATTTTATTTTTTAACTTTTTATTTTGTATTGGAGTGTAGCCGATTAACAATGTTGTGGTAGTTTCAGGTGCACAGCAAAGCGACTCATCCATACATATACACGTATCCATTCTCCCCCAGACTCCCCTCCCATCCAGGCTGCCACATAGCATTGAGCACAGTTCCCTGTGCTGTACAGTAGGTCCTTGTTGGTTATTCTTTTTAAATATAGCAGTGTGTACATGTCAATCCCAAACTCCCTAACTGTGCCTTCCCTCCACCCTTCCCCCCTGGTAACCATAAGTTCTTTCTCTAAGTCTGTGAGTCCGTTTCTGTTTTGTAAATACGTTCATTTGTATCATTTCTTTTTTGATTCCGCATATAAGTGATATCATACGAATTTTCTCTTTCTCTGTCTGAAGAAGTCTTGAAATTTTTAAATATTCTGTAGCACCTCTGTGAGCCATGCCAGGGGTCTCAGTGCAGTTTGGTAACCATGGGCTTAAGATCTTTTCCTATCAATACATATATGGACTTACTCTTTTTATGGCTGCATAGTGTTTCACAGTATGGGTATGCCATAATATAACCATTCCTCCATTAGACATTTAGGTAATTTCCAATTTCATGTCACTTCCAATAATGCTGTAGTGTATATTCTTAAATGTTCATATATCTCTTTGCACATGTATATTTATGTAGGATAGAGTCCTAAAAGGTGAAATTACTGGGTCAGAGTATATGTATTTAACATCTTCTCAACACCTGATAGCAATCTTTTTTGCTTTTTATACTGTGGACAAAAATCTCATTTTAATTTCCATTTTCTTCTTACTACCATCTTTACTAGTCTAGGTCTAGCTAAGTCTAGCATCTTTGTGATGCTTAGCTGTGTATATTTCTCCTGTGACAAGCCTATTTAGAACCTTTGCCCATTTTTCAGTTGTATTGCCTTTTGTAATCATTAACATGTAGGACTCCTTTGTCTTATACATACATAATATGTATTGCAGATATATGTATATTTTTAAATCCCAGACTATGATTTGTCTTTTGCTTTTATTTATGGTATTCCGTGTCATACAGAAATTTTAAATTTGGGCTCAGGGCAATTCATGTTTTCCCCTTATGGCTTCTAGGATTTAATTTTTTCTCAAATAGACCTTTCCCATCTTAAAATTACATTGTTTTCTTAAAACTTAGTTTTTACCATCACTTTTGTGTATTGTTTGAGCTAGTTGATTTTGCTTCCCAGAGAGGCCATTGTTCTATTGCCCGTTGACTTGGAATATTACCATATTATGAACAAATTCCCATGTACGTTAGTCTTGTTTCTGAACTTTCTTCTTCCACTGATCTACTTGTCTATTCCTGTGCCAGTAGCATGGTTTTAATTTAATAAATAGTGTTTTAATAAATTCTCTGCTAGCTGGTTAGGGCAACTGTCTCTTCTCTGCATTGTTCTTTTTTAAAAAAATGTCACAGCTATTCTTGCAGTTTCTCCCTTGTGAACTTCAGAATCAGCTTGTTCAGGTCTATAAGCAACTAACTTCTGTTTACATTCTGATTAGGGTAATACTGAGCTTGCAATACAGGGTTTTGGATCCAATCCAAAGATCTCCCTGGTCAGGTACTTTAGTAGCAGGAGAAATGCTGTCTAAAGATCTAAGGTTGCGTTCCACTGGAGTACTGTTTAGAAAGATGCTTGGGCCTAGTCTTTTTGCCCAACTTGTGCAAATCTAGGACTCTGTCTGCCCTGGAGATCTGTAACTTAGCCTGTCATCTCCTACAGTACCAGGTAAAGAACTTCCTCTTATTCCTTTCTGTTCCCTCAGTCAGTTTGGTTAAAGTGAACTTTGGACTTAGGATTTATATAACCATCATAAACTAAATAAAATGAAGCAAAATTACCTCAGGTATATATTTAATTATAACCTCGAAGTAACCCTATCTTACTTTAATTTTAATTTTTATATTTCAGAGGAATTCTTCAGTTGGATAAAGTGAATGTTATGCCTGTGACAGCTGTCAACTTATATCCAGATGGTACTGAGAAAACAGCAGAAAACCCTGAAGATAAAACATGTGTTTAATACACCATCTCAAATCATGGACTCAGAATTAGTCTATTGGTTCAAATTTGCCACTTGAATATAATTTTCTTTAAATCGTTAGGAATCAGTTTGTACAGTAAAGAAATTGCTAAACTCCTAAAACTGCCTAAAACTTGACTTTTAAAGTGATAGTTAAAGTTCACCTGATTAATGGGTCTGGCTGTTCAGATGGTGAGTTATTCAAGAAAATTTAAACGAAATGGAAGAGAAGATGTGAAGAAACTTTGAAACTACCAAAAAGAAAAAAAAAAGGCAAGACAAAATGCCATGTGCCAATACTTTTCAAGGTGCCTTTGTTAATGAAATTATATACACTTAATTGCTATAATATATAAGACTTTATGAAAAGCACTTTATGAAATTCTAATTTAAAAGCTCAAGAACTTAACACTTATTTTTTTATTGAGTACAATGTGCCTTAATATTAAGTATGTGACTCAGTATAAAATCACTGAAGTATATCATGATTTAATTGTATCCTGTACCAAGACTACTTACCTTGAATGAACCAGGATTTTAAAATAGTGACATGTTCTCACTCTAAAAATAAATTTTTTTGAAGAAAAAAGTACAATCTTTTTGGAATAAAAACTGTGCCCATGTGAGAGTTACTTATATATAATAGCTGCTTTCACATAACACTGGCTGAAACCAAGGCTCACATCAGTTAATGAGTCCATCAATGTCACGGAATTACAACGTGACTTTGCTCTTGTGGTTCTAAATATAATCTTATTTACCCTACAATAGTGTTTAACCATCACCCAAATTGATGTATATTTTACAATGTGATCTAGGACATATAATACTTATTAAAATTCTTCTTTTGATTGCAACCCATCATTTAAAACACATTATTCAAAAAAGAAATGACTGGTTTTTAAGACCAACCACCTTAGATTTTGGCTAAATATGTGTGGAGGAAAGATGAAGGTAGTAAAGGAGTGATGATTCATTCTGCCTGGCTTTTTTTTTTTTTTAATATTTATTTTTGGCTGTGTTGGGTCTTCGTTGCTGTGCGCAGGCTTTCTCTAGTTGCGGTCAGTGGGGGCTACTCTTCGTTGTGGGCTTCTTATTGTGGTGGCTCCTCTTGTTGCAGAGCACAGGCTCTAGGTGTGCGGGCAGTAGTTGTGGCTCCTGGGCTTAGTTGCTCCACGGCATGTGGGATCTTCCCAGACCAGGGCTCGAACCCGTGTCCCCTGCATTGGCAGGCGGATTCTTTTTCTTTTTTAAATTATTTTATTGTTGGCTGCATTGGGTCTTCGTTGCTGCACGTGGGTTTTCTCTTGTTGCGGTGAGCAGGGGCTACTCTTCATTGCGGTGCGTGGGCTTCTCATTGCGGTGGCTTCTCTTGTTGTGGAGCACGGGCTCTAGGCACACGGACTCACGTGGGATCTTCGCGGACCAGGGCTCGAACCCGTGTCCCCTGTATTGGCAGGCGGATTCTTAACCACTGCGCCACCAGGGAAGTCCGGCAGGAGGATTCTTAACCACTGTGCCACCAGGGAAGTCCTGCCTAGCTGTTTTTAATAAGGAATAACAGCCCTGTAATGTGCTATCTCCATATTATAGATGAATAAATAATAGTATGCGGTTTACAATTTGATCCTCAAGTCACCCAGCTGGTAACACTTTATTTTTTTATGTCCTCCTCACTCTCTCAGTTGCTAAAAATCACCAGTTCTAACTTTAAATGATGACAGGGTCTTATTTCATCCATTAAGCATAAGCTTGAAGATTCTAGTGAGAACAATGTAGGAGGCTTTTGTTGGAGAGTGTAGACTTTGCAGTCAGCAATTCCCATCCTGACTTCTCTCCTTACCTGTGAGGCTGTTTTCTATGGTTGGGACACCACAGTAAGTGTTTTTTTTTATAAGTAATTATAAATAAAATCTTACCTAAATTTTATACCATTAACCTTTATTTCATTTATTAACTTTTACTTCCACCATTAACTATTACATATTTTATTTATGCTTTGTATCCATGAGTGACGGGTTAATGAGTTTCATTGGAGTACAGAGAGCAGCACAGGCTTAAAAGTACCTACTTGCCTACAGTGCAGCCTCTTACACAGGCAGAATAAAGTCAGGCAGGCAAGGTTTTATATAGATGTATATTGTTTTTTCATTTTAAATGCACAGTAAAATGAAGGGCCTTTAAAGCTCTCTCAGGACGAGGAGGGAAGTTACCATAACACCACGCAGGAAGGAAAGCACACTGGGTGTGGTTCATGCATCAAATGGCTACTTGTATAAAAATGTTCAGGAATTTTCAGCTATCCACTGGCACCTGTGGAGCTAGAGCCAGTCTTATTCTTTAGAAGGAACAGTGGCCGCAGGCAGTGGAAGAGAAGATGGTATACTTAGATGTACATATAAGACAGTTTTCCAAGCTAAGTAATAGCATCTGTGCTGCAACATATGTTGTCAGTGAAAGAGAAATACAGTAATGCTAAAGTAAAACAAATTTGCTTGTAACTTTAAAAAATCTCCTTTATTCAGAATCATACTTTTTTTTCACTCTTACCATTATGAAAATTTAAAAAAATATAGCGCTTGGTGCAATGAAATACTACTTTTAATTATTATTCAAACACTTAATGCAGGTTTCTCACAGTTTACATGTGAGAATTTAGCATGATCCAAACTCAAATATCCACTTCTCATATCTTTCAATGTCTGCAGCAGATACTGACTTAGAAACCTTTTTTAAAGCCATTTCAAAATCCTCCATAGTTGTAGGCATGTGCATTTCTTCTCTTGAAAGATTTCTGATTTCTTCTGGGGTCAAACCTTCAATACGCCTTCTCATTGCCATCAAGGATGCATCCCTAGGTTTTAAATTTAAAAAGCAAAAACAAAAAACCACAAAATGATGTTTTGGTTGAATAAAAACGTGTAAACAAAAGAATTTTTCAATGCGTATGTTATTCTGTAATTATCTTATTACATATACATATGTAGTACTGCACAGAATCCAGTACTGGACTATAAGGCCTGTTCTTGAGTTGTTTTTTTAGCAGTTGAATCTGAGCAAAAAGCCCAAGAAGAATTAAAAGGATATAATAAGATAGCAATTAAATTTTATTAAAAGTGTACCATAATATAAAGAATAAGCATCACAGAGACAGGAGAGAAGCTGTTAGCTAACACTAACTTAATACCAAAACTTGTGTCTCTGACTAGATTATAATGTGGGTCTTTATTCTTCATCTATCTTAATTCAGCATAAAAACTTCATAATAGAAGTTTATACCCACAAAAACCTATGCTTCAAAAAACAAAGAAAAAAACCACCTATGCTTCCAAAATAATTCATACCTGCACACGTTGGTAATGTCCGCACCTGAATAACCTTCCATGTTTTCTGCTATACTTGCAAGGTCAACATCATCAGCCAATTCCAGCTCACGCAGACTTATTCGTAATAGCTCCTCCCTGCCTTTTGCTATTGGTAGAAGCAAATTTAAAAATATAAGCCTTCAACATAAACAATGTTTTATTTTTCTCCAGTCTAATTTGAGAAGTTGTTTTCCAATTCTTAGAGCTTATTTGCTTAAAAAATTTAAGACCTATTCTTATTGTATTTACTCTTAAATTTTAATTAATTAATTAATTTTTATTTTTTAAAATTGAAGTATTTCATTGAATTTTAAATTTCCTAGTATCAAGGCTTTAGTCTCCAGATATAGCCAAACCAGTTAAAATAAGGAAAGACATCCTACATTTGTCTTTTAAAGGAAAGTTAATTAATACCAAATTTTAAAATTTCTAAGCAAAACTACCTAAGAGTTAACATGACCTTTCTGATTCAAATAAAGATACCTGATGGTAATGGAATATAGATTCTTTTTTCAAGCCGTCGTCTTAAAGCCTCATCAATATCCCAGGGAAAATTAGTAGCTGCCAGAACCATAACCATTTTGGAAGGGTCATCATTTTCAGAAGCACCTCCAACACCTTGAGGAAGGATAAGAACACAGTAAAAAAATAAAAAACAAAGCTCAGCTACTTAGAGATCATCAAATATTTAGCACAACATTAAAAGCAGGGTAATCATCAAGCCTCCCTAAGACTTATAAAGCTAACTGGTACGTATGTGAATTTGTGGTCCAAGGAAAATGAGTTTTTGCAGTGTGCAAAAAATAGGACTCAAAATAGATTTGATCAAAAGACTAGTTCAGCACAACTACATAGCAATTTAAAAACTTCTTCAAAACCATACATATCCCTCTCTAAGGCCAGTTAATCGGCATCTGTTTCAATTTCATGGCTAAAAATGAGATCAGTGTGTATGGCCGAGGGTGTCCTGTGAATACACAGCCATAACTGCTGGTGTGTCACCACTGTCAGTGCCCCCAGTTTACCGCTGGCAATCTCCAGGACCTGCTGGCCAGCCCCGCGTCACTGGGGCTGTGTGGGTCAGCACTGTGAGTGGGGCTCGCTCAGCTCACGCACAGACACTCGCATACCGTCCATCTGAATCAGCAGCTCGGCTTTCACCCTTCTGCTTGCCTCGTGCTCTTCGGAAGTCCCTCTGCGGCTACAAATGGAATCTATCTCGTCGATAAATATGGTGGCTGGAGAGTAAAATCGAGCCTAAAGGGAGAAGCCATGCAACACGAGGTTTTTATTTCATGGAAAAGTCATCTATAGTTTAGCAATTAGAAAAGAGCCGTGGAGCCTGCCACCCTGTGCCTCGCACCCCCTTTGCCTAAGACTGGGGAGAGAGGATAGAATGGGAACAGCTAAGATATAGCTTCCAGTATAGACCTATCATACACTTAAATCTTACGTGGCAATTTTTTATACTCTTCAATACTATAACTGATTATATTCAACATGTATTTGTTTATGAGTCATGTAAATACAGGATTATCCTGTACACTACAATAATATGGACAACAATGGTGGGAAGACATTTACAGATACTGACAAGTGTTCTAAAGTTCTAGAAAAATTTTTGTTAAAGAGAACCATTACCTTAAATAAAATCACATAGATTCCCTCTAAGGGATTCTAATTAAATTGCCATTTTTCATTTGACTAATACAAGTACAGCTGACCCTTGAACAACTCGGGTTTGAACCGCATGGGTCCACTCGTATGTGGATATTTTTCCATAGTAAATACTACGGTACTACACAGTCTGTGGTTGGTTGAACCGAAGGATGTAGAGGAACCGTGGATACAGAGGGCTCACTGTAAGTTATATGCAGATTAACCTTCACGTTGTTCAAGGGTCAACTGATTTTTATCCTCTTAAGTTGTCAATTAGAGGTCAATTTAATGGCCTCAGTTTTTTTTTTTTGAGATAAAATTCATATACCATAAAATTCACCACTTAAACCATTTTAAAGTGACAATTCAGTATTTAGTATATTAACAATGTTGTGCAACCATCATCACTATCAAATTCCAGAACATTTTCACTGCCCTCCAAAAATAACCCATACTTCCCTCCCCCTAGCCCCTGGTAATCACAAATCTATTTTCTGTCTTTATGCATTTACCTATTCTGGACATTTCAAATAAATGGGATCATACAATATGTGGCCTTTTGTGTCTGCCTTCTTTCATTTAACATGTTTTCAATGTTTATCTATATTGTAGCATGTACAGTACTTCACTCTTTTTTTTGTCTGCATTGGGTCTTCGTTGCTGTGTGCAGGCTTTCTCTAGTTGCAGACAGCGGGGTCTACTCTTTGTTGCGGCACACAGGCTTCTCATTGCAGTGGCTTCTCTTGTTGCAGAGCATGGACTCTAGGCGCGCAGGCTTCAGTAGTTGTGGCATGCAGGCTCAGTAGTTGTGGCTCGCGGGCTCTAGAGTGCAGGCTCAGTAGTTGTGGCACACGGGCTTAGTTGCTCCGCGGCATGTGGGATCTTCCCGGACCAGGGATCGAACCCATGTCCCCTGCATTGGCAGGCGGATTCTTAACCACTGCGCCACCAGAAGTCCCAGTACTTCATTTTTCTTTATGGCTGAATTATATCCCCCAAGTTTATTTTTGTACCTTAAATGCATTTCTTCCCCAAACCAAAGGACAGGGAAGATTGATCCATTAACTAATAGATCTAGTCAAGTATTATCTAGTAAACAGCTATGTAAGACTCAATAGTTATCACCTGTTTCTTAAGGAGACTGAAGAGGCATTTAATTTTATTTACTTATTGTTCTTTTTGTTTTTAGTAGACTTTTTTTTAATTGGAGTAGAGTTGATAAGAAGCATTTTATTATAGTAACTAATGTTTATTGTTAATCATTTTTTAAGCAAAACATCCAAACTTACAGAATCATTGCACAAGAAAGCTTGAACGTAAATGATGGCAAAGATTTCTCAAAACAGAGCTTAAGTGATCAAACAGCATTTTAAAGGTTCTTCTAAAAATGGAAGTCCACAATAGCAAGTGAACATTACAGATTTGAACACGCAATTGTACTGAGTCCATCAATTCTTTGGACCATGAGGTTATAATTCAGTATCCTCTAAGAGGCGATTAACTGTGTTGAAAGCACAGTGCTTCCAAAGTATAGATTCAGTTTTAGTCTGTTCACTTGGAAAATCCTAATCGTTAAATCTCACTTTCTTTTCTAGTTAAAAACTTGAATTCTAAGTCATCTATTGCCTCCAAAGGGATAGTAAGATAATAATAATAATAATAATAATAATAATAATAATAATAATAATAATAATAATGGATAATAATACACTTTTAAAAATTTATTTATTTTATTTATTTATTTTTGGCTGTGTTGGGTCTTTGTTGCTGTGTGCGGGCTGTCTCTAGTTGTGGTGAGCAGGGGCTACTCTTCGTTGCAGTCCACGGGCTTATTGTGGTGGCTTCTCTTGTTGCAGAGCATGGGCTCTAGGCACGCAGGCTTCAGTAGTTGTGGCATGCAGGCTCAGTAGTTGTGGCATGCAGGCTCAGTAGTTGTGGTGCAAGGGCTTAGTTGCTCCCCGGCATGTGGGATCTTCCCGGACCAGGGATCGAACCCATGTCCCCTGCATTGGCAGGCAGATTCTTAACCAAGAGCCCTACTAATACATTTTTAATAAGGTATTCCTACTTGGAACTTAGGTACTGTGTACAAAAAATTTTGTACTTTCTTTTCAAGAAACAGACAGAAGGAGAAAAAAAAAAACTGGATGGAGGGAAAGAAAGTAAAAAGCAAACATGCAAGAAAATTTATAACTGAAATTCTAGCCAGCAACCATCTACCAACAGAACCAACAACAAAAATTAAATTTCAAGCAAAAATTACTAGACTGAGTCTTCCCAAATACTGAGGGTGTGTAGAAAGGTCTGACTTAAAGCAGAGGCTATGTGACACATTTAAAATTGGCTTTGGATGACCTGAGAAAGTAATGTAGAGAGACTTGGAGAGGAAACCAATTGTTTCTGCCTGCACAGCACGACTCCTTCTGATAAGAGAAGCTCTCTTTTTCATTTGTAAATCATCTCTTTTTCATTCTTATTCCATTACTTCAAGAGAGGCCAACTCTGCTGGAGTCCCAGAAGGGTCCAGGCATAAGCATGTGACTCAAAAGAGACCAAACATTAATCTCTGGAATTTTGCTGGAGCAACTGAGATTGTTGTTCATTTGATTAGATTTCTGACACTTGAAAATGAAAGTTCCTGACAATACAACAAAAACTATACAATTAAGTTTTTATATGTGTTTGTTACCATGTCACGTGAAAAACCCTGGACAGACTTTTATAATATTTAAGTGGCCTTATTCAAAATACAGGCCCTGAGGAATGCTCACTTTGAGATTCGGGGGGAGGGGCACTCAAAGAGAGAGGCAGTCATCTGTAGTCAAAACCAAGATTTGAGAGGCAGTACAATTTTCCTTGAGAAAGTCCATATGATGAACAGAAGAAAATCAAGGTGGTTTCAAATGAGCCATAACCAAAATTCAGACAGGCAGAAGCTCCAATCTGCAGGCACTGGTTTGCGACTGAGCCGCTGCTCAAGTGGGCAACTCAAAGTAGCACGCTCCAGATAAGCCAGGATTTATTTAAAGATGGTTAAGGTTTTCCTAGGCAATACCAGGGAAGCCAGTAAAAAAGTTGTTTGATATATTTTTATAAACCGCAGTATACAAAAATATTGCAAATTACCACTTTGTAAGAGGCTTTCCCTCATAGAAGAAAATAGTCCTTTCTCCTTAATATAAAATCCTACATTAAAAAAAAATATCAAATAACTCTTAAACAGTAACAGTTAATATTTATGAGTCCTTATGAGTCAGGCTCTGTATTAAGCAGTTTACATGTATTGGCTGATTTCACCCTCCAAACATTACAGAGGTAGGTCCTAAATTATTGTCCTCCTCTTATAGATAAAGCGACTGAGGGACAGGAGAGGAATTTTCCCACAGTTAGCCATCTAGGAAAGTGACAGAAGTGGGATCTAAACCCAGGCCACCTGACTCTGAAGATGCCACACTTAGCCATTCACCCTATTTACTTTTTTTTTTTTTTTCTTTTTTGGCATGCGGGATATCTTAGTTCCCCAACCAGGGTTTGAACCTGTGCCCCCTGCAGTGGGAGCGTGGAGTCTTAACCACTGGACCATCAGGGAAGTCCCCATTCACCCTATTTAGCTTACATTTTTTTCTTAATAAAATTTTAAAAATATTTATTTATTTATTATTTATTTTGGCTGCTCTGGGTCTTAGTTGCGGCATGCAGACTTATTAGTTGCGGCATGCATGTGGGATCTAGTTCCCCGACCAGGGATCGAACCTGGGCCCCCGGCACTGGGAGCGCGGAGTCTTACCCACTGGACCACCAGGGAAGTCCCCTAGCTTACATTTTAAAAAAGCCTAGTTATTCTGGAATACTGACAATATAATTTTACCCCTGAAGCAAATAGCAAGCTAATTTTTCAAAATGATCTAAGAGGTTCTCCATTAGATTCCTACTGTGGGATGGACTATTAATAGTCCATAAGAACCTGTCAGAATTTACATCCTGCCTTATGAATTATCGAAGCTGGAGGAGAAAGAAAATGGGAACTGAAACAGGAAGAAGCCTTTACAGAAAACAAGATAACATGAAATTGTGAGGGGTTTTGTTTGTTTTATTCTCAGCCTAGGAAGGAAGATCTGGTATAATATTAGCATGGTCACCTAAGGTTTTGTCCACCATGACCAGGAATGTAAATCTTTTTCACTATCTATATAATAAACATAACTCTGTCCTCATGCATATAACTACACAATTTCTTAAATGAGGTAAGACGGAAATAGTAAGTGAAACTTAAAGTCTGAAGTCTAAAAAGCTGTTGAATTCAACCTAAACACTCAACCAGAACTTGAATTACATTTCTTCTTCTGATACTCAGATGAGTGGCAGTGGAAGAAGGAAAAAGAAACTCAAAGAAGCGAAGAACTTAATCCAAAGACTGGTTAATTAAACTCAGGGTATTTGATATAGTTAATAGACTGGAGGTATCTCAGTTCCATATCTACTTATGATTTTCACCTTTTCTCATTATTGTTCTAATACTGCATTTACTATAACTAAACCTGATTTAAAAACCCTAATAATTTCACATTCCTATAGCAGATCAGTAATGCAGATCCCGTAACATGAGCATGTCCATAAGCTAACAGAGACAGCCCTTCCTCCAGAGAAAAGGAGTCAGAGAGAAAAGCAAGTTATTCATGTTAGTAATGAATAAAAATTTTCTACCTTCAAGAGCACAGGAATGACACTCTGGGCACAAAAGTATCCTGCCTAGCGATTCTACGCGCTGTAGTTACAACTCACTTTCTCCCCTTCTAGAGGCAAAGAATCATTAGGGTTGGCTCAAGCATTCACCATTTCGAACAGAAGACGAACAAGCTTCTCAGACTCTCCTCTGTATTTGGAAGTCAGAGTTGATGAAGAGACATTGAAGAACGTTGTCTTGCATTCAGTAGCTACTGCTTTAGCAAGGAGGGTCTTTCCTGTGCCAGGTGGGCCAACCATCAACACTCCCTGTTGGGAATATAATAGCATCAGCGAAGGATTTATGTGCCATTGTTCTAATTCACAAGAATTCCATTACTAAGGATCAATTTTCAACCAACTTACACATAATATTAAGTAAAAGACAAAGATAGAAGGATACTTTATCACAAATTTACTTTTTCCATTACAAAAGTAGGGTAACTACACATTATTAAAAAATTGGAACTAAGAGATGAGAAAAAATATAATCAATATTATAGTACTGATATAATATCATACCCTAACACAGGTACCATTAGTATCTGGATATATTTCCTGCTAGTCTTTTTGCTCAAATTAGTTGTTTGGTTTTTTTTTTACATAGCTGTATGTCTATAATTTTGTATCTTGCTTATCACTTAACCTTTCAAGAATTTTTAAAAATAAGTACAGAGTTAGCCATTAGCACATTTCCCAAATCCAAGACTTTTTTGGACAGTCTCTTTTCATATCAGCACATGACTTTTAAAAAGTACTCATTAGATACAGATATACCTTATTAATTTCTTAAGAACAATTCCAAGAAATACAGATATAAGTTCTGCAACACAACACGTAAAATGGAGTATTTTTGCATTAGGTGACCTGTTCATATTTGCAAATATAAGCTCATTATAAATCTGCTATGTGTCCAACTTTCCAAATACCACATTGTACCTATTCCTTTTCTTTTAGTAAATTTATTTATTCATTCATTCATTCATTTATTTATGCTGCGTTGGGTCTTTGTTGCTGTGTGCGGGCTTCTCATTGCGGTGGCTTCTCTTGTTGCAGAGCACAGGCTCTAGGTGCGCAGGCTTCCGTAGTAGTGGCACGTGGGCTCAGTAGTTATGGCACATGGGCTTAGTTGCTCCGCAGCATGTGGGATCCTCCCGGACCAGGGCTCGAACCCATGTCCCCTGCATTGGCAGGCGGAGTCTTAACCGCTGTGCCACCAGGGAAGTCCTGTACCTATTTCTTATTCTGGAAACCTTGCAGTAGCTCTTGGTCTAAACAAAGTTCTGAATAACACAACATAGTTTAAAATTTTCTTTACCTGCTCTACTTTCTCCTCCCACTTCCCCCAACACAGATAAATATTGGCTTTCTATAGCAATGCACTTGCCATTTGCTTTGATAATGCCGTTATAGTAATACACTTACTTTCCATGGTCTCCTAATGCCTTTGAAGAATTCTGGCATCCACATTGGTAACACCACAGCTTCCTTAAGCAACTTTTTAGCTTCTACTAAATCAGCAATATCATCCCTGAAAGAGAAGATATTTTATCAACAACCTTAGATCACATATTTAACTCTATGTAGTCATTCTTGAGAATCGCTGAAAGCACATGATCTGACGTTGCTGACCGAATGCTAAGCTTCTTCCTAGGCACTAGTGAACTAACACACTGTGACGAGGCCTGCCACACCAACCAGTATATAGAAAGAGCACAATCTGAATCTTCAATTCTTTTTTAATTTTTAAAAATATTTATTTATTTATTTGGCCGCATCAGGTCTTAGTTGCGGCACGTGGGATCTTCATTGCCGTGTGCGGGATCTTCAGTTGCAGCAGGCGGGATCCAGTTCCCGACCAGGGATCGTACTCGAGCCCCCTGCATTGGGAGCGCAGAGTCTTAGCCACTGGACCACCAGGGAAGTCCCTGAATCTTCAATTCTTGGGAGTAATGATTTTCAGCTTGGTGAATGAGAACACAGGTCTACAGGCCTACAATTTAAGTATTATTATGCCATCTCATTTTAAACTTCTGCTCTTAAAATGCTCATTCCATAAATTCCATGATTTAGAAACAATGAGCCCGTTAAAAAAACCCATAAAGAATAAAAAGGGCATAAAGCAGACACAGGTTGCGAAACTGCTGCTTTGCCCCCAACCCTATCAAGAGGTAGACACCAAGATTAAAGAGTATCATAGAGATTGCCGTGACGTCATCTCCAACCACTGGAACACTACTACTACTACAACAACCGGTACACGTGGCATGATAATATATTACGATATATGACATGATAATATGTTTTAAAATATCCCTCAAAACTATACCTAAAAATAATTAAAGTTTTAACAAAAAACATATAACAGAATGTACCTAACTTTGTGGGAAAGGGAGATTTATAACTCACTGTGATAAATTACAGTTCTTTGATTAGATATAATATTTATTTTTATTTTTTTAATTGAAGTATAGTTGATTTACAATGTTGTATTAGTTTCAGGTGTACAGCAGGGTGATTCAGTTAGACATACAACTATATATATATTTTTTAATTAATTTATTTTATTTATTTATTTCTTATTTATGGCTGTGTTGGGTCTTCGTTTCTGTGCGAGGGCTTTCTCCAGTTGTGGCAAGTGTGGGCCACTCTTCATCGCGGTGCGCGGGCCTCTCACTATCGCGGCCTCTCTTGTTGCGGAGCACAGGCTCCAGACGCGCAGGCTCAGTAACTGTGGCTCACGGGCCTAGTTGCTCCGCGGCATGTGGGATCTTCCCAGACCAGGGCTCGAACCCCATGTCCCCTGCATTGGCAGGCAGACTCTCAACCACTGCGCCACCAGGGAAGCCCTATATCTATTTTTTTTTTTTTCAGATTCTTTTCCCTTAGGTTATTCCAAAGGGATTCTTTTCCCTTTAGGTTATTACAAAATATTAAGTATAATTCCCTATGCTATACAGTAGGTCCTTGTTGGTTATCTATTTTATATATAGCAGTGTGTATATGTTAATCCCAAACTCCTAATCTACCCCTTAGATATAACAGTAACAAAGTTAAGAACCACTGCTCTAATAGGATATAAAAGCAACATATACTGTATAAACCTAAAGATAACAAGCAATACACGTGCATAAGAATGACTGCCATTTTACCACTGGGACATTACCATGTCCCAAAAAGAAGATGTAATTTCTGTGATCTTGTTCCCATTCTGTATGTAGAATTTTTAATTCAATAAAAATTTTATTATTATTTATTTTATTAAATTAAAAAATCTCAGACAAAAACTGGTACAGCCTGAACCAAAGTCAAGTTTTTCATTATGTGTCATGCTCACATTGTATGTCCTCAGGTTCTATCCTCAAGGACTGATCTTCAGTACATGCCCACATTTGTTCCATTTTCTGTTCCAAAAAGCAACATCCAATTATTTTGTTGTGATATAACTTACCATCGAACATTGGGATTCTGAGAAATTATATCTCTTTCCAAAGCTTCTACTAAGTCCTTATCGTATCCAGTACTATCAAATTTATTTGTCTCTGGTTCTGTAACTGCAGCAGGTGATTTGTTCTACACAAATAGAGAGAAAAAACAAGAGCTTTTGATTGACTCAAAAATTATATTTTGTTTCTATGAGTCAGAAACAAAGATTGGACTCAAGCGACATTTTTTAAAAAGCTAATGTAATAGTACAAGTAATAAGGACAGAATCAAAGACTATAAGTCATCCTACATCAACATCAGAGTTTCATACTGAATTTTTATTTTTACATAAAAAGTATGACAACGGTATTAAAGAAAAATAAAAATATTATGCATATGAACTGACAATAGTAAAAATTAATATCGAGATAAACTGTAGTCCCTAGTGAATATTAGATATGTATGGCATTTAACTCAAAGCTTTAGAAGAGATAAGGTTATAGACAGATGGTTTATTTAGCTAAGATTATGGGTCAATCTTTAACACGTACTCGGTCCCCACTGATGCTCCCAAAACATCCCTTTTCACTATTCCCACATCCCTCCAAAAGACACCTCAGTCCTTCAGAGAGATTTTCCCTCCCACCCTCTGTGATGACAGTCATTAGGGCCGCAAGCTGCACACTAAAGCACTCCAAGGCACACCAGCGAACTCACAGGGCACTGCGGGATTTTTCAGGTTTTTGAGGGAAGTACAAAAACACCTGTTTGAACATGGGGTGAACTACCAGCTCGAGGTAGTTCACAGTTTCTACGTTAAGACTGCTGCATTCCTTTCAATAATCCCATATTTTTTGTGAAGCTGGATTTTTGGCAGCTGCTGTGATAAAACATATACTGGGAAAAATCAATGTGGAAGAGGAATGACAGTGGAATGTCCACTATGACTCCAAGGTCTGAGAAACTGTACAGTGTCCAAAAGGTGTTGTTGGGACATAAACAGTTGTTTTAACCAAATTTCAAATGGATGGGTATTCTTTTTGTCCTAGAGGTGCTGTGAAAAAACTGCTGAGACAGTCGTGAATTTTATAAGCCAAGAAAATTTATGAAACTTTATATTGGTGTAAATAATCATTTACTTGGTCTTGTACTAGGATTGTTACCCCATCTCCAAAATTCATAACATTTTTTTGCCCATAACATGATGATTTCTTTGTCACTGGTGCTGTCTAAAGTCAGTACTAATGTCTAGACTTAACCAATATTTATGATATTCAAAGTCTTACAATAGATGACCAAATAAGTGCCTGTCTCACAATGTACATGTTTAGTATCCAATAGGAATATTAAAGATTCAAGGAAGGTGTTGTATAACCTTTAGAAGAGGAGGTTATCTTTTCTTCTAAGTATTTATGAAGTTGTTATTCATTCACAGATACTTACCAAGAATCTATTCTGTACGAGCAGCTGCGGGGGATAGAAAGAAGACACTGTTCCTGACTATTAGAAACTTAAACTGCAAGCCCAGGGAAACACAGATATAAGGCACTTTATATCAACAGTTCTCACCTTATTTTCTCCCATAGAACACAGTGCTGAGGGAATGTTTGCAGACAAAGCAAAACAAATTTCAGATAGGCAGAAAGGAGAAACAATTCTATAATAGGTCGGCCAAGGGGAGCTATGGAATTTCAAATTTTGACATTTCTAAGGGAAAATACTAACAACTACCAGGAGGTAAAAGAAAGCAGTAGAGAGGTTAAAAAGAATGTAGACTCCTTTTTGGTGCTCAAAATAAATTTGACATAAATTTGACAACTTCGACAAAATGGATCACTATTTGAAAAACACAAACCACCACAACTCAACTATTATGAAAAAGATCATTTAAACAGCCCTTCAACTTCTAGGGAAATTGAATTCATAATTTTAAAACTTCCAAAAAAGATATCCAAGCCCAGATGGTTTCACTGGAAAATTTTATCTGACATTTAAACAAGAACTACCAATTCTACACAATCTCTTCCAGAAGACAGAATGAACATTTTTCAATTCATTTTATGAAGCTACCATTACTGTGATACCAAAATCAAAGAGAGCTAAAAAAAAAAACAAAAAAATTATAGACCAATATCCCTCATAAATATAGATGCATAAATCCTTAACAAAATATTACCAAATAGAATTCAGTAAGATATAAAGAGAATTATATACCATGACCAAGTGAGGTTTATTCCAAGGATGCAAGGCTAGTTCAAAATTCAAACAATAAATAAATCAATATAATCCACATAATAACAGGCAAAGAAGGAAAACTACACAATCATGCAACAGATGCCAAAAAGCACGTGACAGAACTCAACATCCATTCAGGATAAAGGGGAATTTCTTCAACTTGGTAAGAAGCACACAAAAAAATTCTACAGCTAACATTATATTTAATGATGAAACACTGAATGCTTTTCCTACTAAGATCAGGATGTCCACTTTCATCACACTTATTCAACATAGTGCTAGAAGTTGTAGCCAGTGTAACAGAGCAAGAAAAGGACATATACACATACAAATCCAAAAGGAAGAAATAAAACTGTTCTATTTCAGATGGCATAATGTTTACCCAGAGAATTCCAAGGAATCTACAAAAATTCTCCTAGAATTAATAAATGACTTCAGCAAGGTGGCAGGATACTAAATATTCATAACAAGTCAATTTTATCATTAGGGAAATGCAAATCAAAACCTCAGTGAGATACTAGTTCACACCATTTGGATGGCTATTACAAAACTAAAACAAACTAACTAACAAAAAAAACCACACACAGAAAATAACAAGTGTTGGCAGGGACTTCCCTGGTGGGTTAAGAGTCTGCCTGCCAATGCAGGATACACGGATTCGATCCCTGGTCTGGGAAGATCCCACATGCCATGGGGCAACTGAGCCTGCGCTCTAGAGCCCACAAGCCACAACTACTGAGCCTGCGTGCCACAACTACTGAAGCCCACGCGCCTAGAGCCCATGCTCCGCAACAAGAGAAGCCACTGCAATGAGAAGCCCGCACACCACAACAAAGAGTAGCCCCTGCTCTCTGCAACTAGAGAAAGCCCGCGCACAGCAGCGAAGACCCAACGCAGCCATAAATAAATAAATTTATTTAAAAAAAAAAAGAAAATAACAAGTGTTGGCAAAGATTTGGAGAAATTGGAACCTTGTGCACTGTTAGTAGAAATGTAAAATGATGCAGCCACTGTGGAAAAGTTTGGTGATTCCTCAAAAAATTAAAAATAGAATTATACACAAATACTTCTGTATATGAATATATATATATATATATACACATATATATCTCCAAAAGACTTGAAAGCAGGGTCTTGAAGAGACATTTACATACCCATGACATAGAAGCATTATTTACAATAGCCAAAAGGTGGAAGCAACCAAAGTGTCCTTCGATGGATGACTGGATAAACAAAATATGGTATATACATGCACTGGAATATTAGCCTTAAAAAGGAATGAAATTCTGACACATGCTATCAAATGGATGAACCCTGAAGACATTATGCTAAGTAGAAAAAGCCAGTCACAAAAGAACAAATACTGTATGATTCCACTCATATGAGGTACTTAGAGGAATCAAACTCATAGAGACAGAAAGTAGAATAGTGGTTGCCAGGGGCTGTGGGCAGGGGGAAGGAACAGGGAATGTGATATTATGATTTATAATGAGAAATACATACTTAGTTTTAGTCTTATTCCTGGCATATAACCCCTAAAACCCTTATGACTTCCTAACTGATAAGAGCAATGGAAGCATCTTTTGTTACAATATTCAGTTTTTGTTCCTAGCTCCTGAAATAGATCCAGAGCAGTAAAGGTAAAGAGGTGTTTTTTGTTATTCATAACAAGCCCCTTCAACTCAACCTGAGTTTACGTTAATGAGGTGATTTTTGGAAAGCCCCTAGTTAATCACAGGATGGGGACTGTTGCCAGGGGAACCAAACTTGTGATTAGAGGGCTGGAACTTACAGTGCTACCACACAACCTCTGGGGAGAAAGAGAGGTTGGAGGGTCAATGAATCACCAATGGCCAATGATTTAATCAATCATACCCACGTAATGAAGCCTCCACAAAAGCCCAAAAGGATAGGGTTTGGTGAACATGCGGAGGTGCTAGGAGGGTGGCGTGTCTGGAGAAGGCAAGGAAGCTCTGCGTCCCTTCCCACATACCTTGCCCTGGGCTTCTCTTCCATCTAGCTGTTGCTGAATTGCATCCTTTGTAATAAACTGGTAATCTAGTAAGAAAACTGTTTTCCTGAGTTCTGTGAGCTGCTCTAGCAAATTATCAAACCCAAGGGGGGAGTTTTGGTAACCTCTGATTTATACCAGTTGGTCAGAAGCACAGGTGACAAGCTGGACTTGCAACTGGCATGTGATGTGGGGGCACCCTGTGCAACTGAACTCTTAACCTGTGGATCTGATGCCAGTTGAGTTACACTGTAGGACACACAACTGGTGTCAAAGAACTGCTTGATGTGGAAAAAAATTCCTACACATTTGGAGTACAGAAATGTTTTGTAAGTAGCAAGCAGAAAGAAAAACAGAGTTTTCCTTATCAGGGAGTTATTGTTTAACGGGCACAGAGTTTCAGTTTTGCAAAATTAAAAACGTTCTGTGGATGTATGGTGGTGATAGTTCCACAACAATGTGAATGTACTCAATTGCACTTTAAGAACTGCATACTTAAAGATGGCTAAAATGGTAAATTTTACGTTATACATATTTAAACCACAATTTAAAAAAATTTTTTAAGTCACTTGTATTTCTATATACTAGCAATAAATATGTGGATACTGAAATAAAAAATACAATACCACTTATACAATCACTTAGAAAAGTGAAATACTTAGGTTTAAAATCTAACAAAATATATGCAAGAGCTGTATGCTGAAAACTACACAATGCTGATGAAAGAAATCAAAGACCTAAAGGAGATAACATGTTCATGGAATGGAACACTCAATGTAACAAAGATCTCAATTTCCCCCAAACTGATACATAGGTTTAACATAATTCCTATCAAAATATCAGCAAGATTCTTTGTAGATGTAGAAAAGCTGCTTCCAAAATTTACATGAAAAAAAGGAACTAGAACAGCTAAAATAACTTTGAAAAGGAAGAATAAAATGGGATGAATTAGTCTACCCAATTTCAAGCTTACTATATATATAACACAGTATATAACTATAGTAACCAAGACTGTGTGGAGTATTGGTTGAGAGACAGATACATATATCAATGAAACTTAATAGAGAGCCCATAAACAGACCCACACAAATATGCCCAAATAATTTTTGAGCAAGGTGTAAAAAATTTATTTTACTGAAGTATATTTACAATGTTGTATTAATTTCTGCTGTACAGTACAGTGACTCAGTTATATATATATATACACATTCTTTTTCATATTTTTTCCCTATAGTTTATCACAGGATATTGAATGTAGTTCCCTGTGCTATAACAAATCCTTTTCAACAAATGGTGCTGGAGCAATTGAACATGCATAGGCAAAAAATGAACCTTGACCTAAGTCTCACACGTTACACGAACATCAACTCAAAATAGATCATGGACTTAGATGTAAAACATAAAATTATAAAACTTTTAAGAAAAAAATAAAAAAATTTTGGGATCTAGGGCTAGGCAAAGAATTACAAACTTGACACCAAAAGCGTAACTTATAAAAGGAAATGTTGGACTTTATCAAAATTAAAATCTTTTGCCTTGTGAAAGATCCTGCTAAAACAATGAAAAGACAAGCTACACACTTAAAGAAAATATCTGCAAAATACATAACTGACAAAGGACTAGTCTCTAGACTATATAAAGAACTCTCAAAACTCAAGACTAAAAAAAAATTCATTTGCATAATGGGTAATAGACTTGAGAGACATTTCACTGAAGACACTTGTTTCTGTGCTCTTATTTCCTTTTCTTTAGTCATTTGTACAGCTACTATTTAGAGGAACAGACCAACTCAACATTGAAAGATTGTTAGGATACATTCATAATCGAAAAGAACAGGCTACTTTATGATTCCGGTTACAGTAAAAAAAAAAAAAAAAAAATCACGCAATAGAGAAGGATTAAAAACATATACCATGAGATTAACAGAACTCTGGGTGGGTAAGAATGTGAGTCTGAGTTTTTTTTTTTTTCACTTGCTCTATTTTCTGATTTTCTAAGTGAATGGGTAACAAAAGGTTTTAAATAGGAAAAAAAAAAATCTATTCATTCTTTATGACTTCATGGCTTTATCTCTTCCATGAAGCTTTCTAACTACTACCTTCTCCTTCTAAGAATTCTGCTATTTTTAGTCACTAGCTACTACCAGTTTAGCATCTAATTGTTCTATAATTGTTTGAAATATATTATTCTGATCTCCCCAAATGTAACTTTCTCAACACTGGGCATATATTACCAACAAAGACACACTGGCTGATTTGGGAAGAAAATCTATTCTATACACTTGTTCTTTGGCTGTCAAGTCCTGAGGATTTTAGCACGTAAGTCATGTCTACACTCAGCAAAGACACAGATAAGATCTCCTCTTAATGTAGCTGATTTTATGTTTATTTATTATACTTTGTCCTTTTGCCCTATTCTTGAAACAGTAGAGAATCAAAGGGTGATGGAAACACTGTATGTTTTAAACTGAAGGCTAACATACTTCCATTGGTAAATAAGAACTTTTTTTTCAAGTGAGCCTCCTTCTGGGGAATTTATTTTTATTCTACTTTTAACCTAATAATTCTACCTTTGCATTTAGATAAATTAAAGAGCATTTTCAATGTAGTCATCAACCTCTAAGATATTTCATTAAAATTTAAAAAAATGCAATGGTGAAACTGTTTAAGTCAATAGCATATATAACAAAAATCTCAGTTACCTGGAATGTTTGGGAAACAATAGCTAACATTTATTAAGCACACATTAGGTAGAAAAAAAAGTTATCTTGGGGCTTCCCTGGTGGCGCAGTGGTTAAGAATCCGCCTGCCAATGCAGCTGACACGGGTTCGAGCCCTGGTCCGGGAAGATCCCACATGCCGCAGAGCAACTAAGCGCATGTGCCACAACTACTGAGGTTGTGCTCTAGAGCCTGTGAGACACAACTACTGAAGCCTGCGTGCCTAGAGCCCGTGCTCCACAACAAGAGAAGCCACCGCAATGAGGAAGCCTGCACACCACAACGAAGAGCAGTCCCCGCTCGACGCCAACTAGAGACAGCCCGCGTGCAGC
Source organism: Balaenoptera physalus (assembly GCF_965194825.1). NCBI lineage: Eukaryota > Metazoa > Chordata > Mammalia > Artiodactyla > Balaenopteridae > Balaenoptera > Balaenoptera physalus. Next base: position 16,357,442 of record NC_138888.1, on the reverse strand, counting down.
AATGAAGACCCAACACAGCCCAAAATAAATAAATAAAATAAATTTTTAAAAAAAGTTATTTTATTTATCCTACAAAAACTCTATAAGACAGGTGCTAAAGTAATTTTACATATGAGGGGATAAAATTTAGAAAGACCAAGTAGCTTATGGTAATACATCCAGAAACAGCAGGGATGGCGCTTAAATACAAGTCTACCTGATTCCAAAGCCCATACTCTTAATCACTATGCTATATTTTTGAAAAGCTTTATATCTTCCTGTTTTAACAAGCAAATCATATTAATTCAATTTAATTTATCTTGGACAACTGATTTGCTGATTATAGTACCTCAGGTTCTACACATCAATTCTCAGGGTATAAAAGTACAGATACAACATGAAAAAGGTATAGGACATTGAGCTCTACAAACCACAGATGGTTAAAAGGCTTACAACCCAAACCCTAGATGATAGGCGAGGGCAACCCTGGTATTGATAATACTGCATGAGGCCAGAGGCATTAGCCACCTTCCCCATACCCTTCCTTGTTTCAGGAACTACGATAGAACTGCTGTTGCTGAAAGTACAGAAATACGGGACTACAGAACGATGGTGAGAGGGACTCAAGGGAACTGACTATCCAGAAGTACAATGGCAAATGACCTCCAGAAACGGGGAGGACGGGGAATAAAGGTGATGACACAAAATCAAGAGCTAAATGCACATGTGTATCTATATCGACAAGGAAGGTTATATTTAAAGGTGTGGCTTGGCTGGTTACTGGATGAGGTTCTCAAGCAGAATTACAAAGTTAGACTGCAAATTTAGGAAAAAGATCTTGAAGTACGGGCTGATATGATGTTTTGAAAAGGACTGAATGGGCAGCACTGGGGGCTTTACATTTGCTATAACCCAGTTTTCACTCTGCCCAGGTGGTGTGGAGGGGTCCTTTTGGTACAACAAGCCAACAAGTGAGCCTGTACTTTACCATTTCATAGACTAGGTATGTGCCTGGGGCAAGGGACTGGGGAGGTGGAAGTAGAGAGGACAGAAACTAGGTTCTCAGAGTCCCATATGCTTCTTACTACAAGAGAGCACAGGCCCTCAAATGTTAATTGGTACTGAGATATTGGTTTATAAGTCTCATTCCTCACTAACAGGAACCAGGGTTTCCTGGAGAAATGGGGTAAATACACGAAGAGCCTGGAACATCCTATTTTGCCAGAAAATGAGGAAATGCTCAGAGAATGGTGAGTACGTGTCAAAAAGACTTAAGATCCAGCTTCAAGGGTCTCCCACTCCTCAAATCTTGGACAATTTAGGCATCAAAAAGATAGTAATAGATTTTAATTCACTGAATAAGAGTCCACCAGTCCATACTGATAAAATTAAATAAAGGGGAAGAGATAGAGCTTTTTCTTACAGTTCAATGTCAAGTAATTAATGTAGAAGAGATAATAGCATTAGAAAATGATTTTTCAATTATCAGAGGAATAACTGCTTCAGGCAAGAATCACTGGATGCTAAAGCAAGTAACTGAAACTTTAATGAGAAATACGATATTTATATAACCTCAAAGTATCTCCCCACAAACTACTATAAAGGGAAAAAGAGTAACTGTATAGTGGAGAGACTTGGCAGACACCACCCTAACCAAGTGATCCAATGTATCACAAGTAATAGAACAAATAAACATGTTGTGCCTCCTTATATGACACACTGAGAAGAACAAAACTTCACTTCAGTGGTATTCCTGCCAAAAATGCACAACCTTAAATCTAATCATGAGGAAACATCAGGCAAATCCAAACTGAGGAACATTCTACAAAATAACTCTTAAAAAAGTCAGGCCAAAAAAGATAAAGGCAGAGGAAATGTTCACATTAAAAGAGACTAAAGAGGGCTTCCCTGGTGGCACAGTGGTTAAGAATCCGCCTGCCAATGCAGGGGACATGGTTTGAGCCCTGGTCCGGGAAGATCCCATGTGCTGCCGAGCAACTAAGCCTGTGCGTCACAACTACTGAGCCTGCGCTCTAGAGCCCGCGGGCCACAACTATTGAGCCCGCATGCCACAACTACTGAGCCTGTGCCTAGAGCCCGTGCTCCGCAACAAGAGAAGCCACCGCAATGAGAAGCCCACGCACTGCAACGAAGAGTAGCCCCTGCTCACTGTAACTAGAGAAAACCCGCATGCAACGACAAAGACCCAATGCAGCCAAAAAGAAATAAAATAAATAAATTAAAAAAAATACAAAAATAAAAAATAAAAGAGACTAAAGAAACATGACAACCAAATGCAATGTATGCTTCTATATTAGGTCCTGGCATGGGGAGGGGGGTGGGGGGGGAAAGCTATAAATGACATTATTGGAATAACTGGCAAAAATTTATAAAGGTCTGTGTTTTAGATAACAGTACTGTATCAATGTAAAATTTATGATTTTTGATCACTACATTGTTTTTATGTGAAGCCATGTCCTAGTATTTAGGAAATTCACTCTAAAATATCTAAGGGTAAAAGGGCATGACTTCTGCAACTTACTCTCAGTGCTTCAGGAAAAATAAAATATATACAGAGAGTAAATGATAAAGCAAAAGGGACATAATATTAATAACTAGTAAAACTGGGTAAAGAATATATGGAAGTTCTTTTTTATTTCTTTCATTTATTTTTTTATACAGCAGGTTCTTATTAGTCATCCATTTTATACACATCAGTGTATACATGTCAATCCCAATCTCCCAATTCATCACACTGGAAGTTCTTTATACCATTCTTGTAACTTGTTTGCAAGTATGAAATTATATCAAGATAGAAAATTACAAAAAACAACCAAAAATATCTGTTGAATAGTGAGTAGGAAAAATCCTAGCCTAGGTGGGGTGTGACTATGGTTTTATTAGAGTAGCAGATTTAATTACTAAAAATTATTAAAATTTGTACAGTCTTCATTTTTAAGGTTAATAAATAACTTTTTCACTTATGAAAATCAGTAACATTTACCTTTTCCTCTCTTCCTTTATTCTGTTCTTTCTTTTCCCGACAACGAACAGCTTTCCCTCTGTCATTGTGAAGACTGTGTGCGGACGGACGGTGAACTCTGACAGTTGTACCTGGACGGTTACTCTGTGGTTTAGGGTCACTGTACTGAGACGACTGGCGTTTTCTAGGTCCTGGTGAGGGTCTAATCAAACACAAGATCATGAAAATCATAATCAACTCTTGGAGTTGGTCCACATATAGATGAACACACATAGTGTGTAAGTTAGTTTATGAACTAAAGAAGCAAAGGCAACAACTGAACACAAGATAGAACTGAATAAACTTGAGGTCACTGAAATCTAAGGTCTAGCATTTAAACCGGACATAGCTGTCTGTGGTGCAGTATGGTTATATGGTAGAAATAATAGAAGTCAAGTGAGCATCACCTCTCTTTTAAAAGGAAATAGCTATTGTATATCAAGGATAGATGAAAAATTAGTCTGATTCTTGGAAACTGAAGAGAGAACAATAATCAGAGAAGGGAGTTTTATCGAAAGAGCAAGAACAAAGCACAGGTGTAGAATTCACATTTATGTACTGATATATGCGCGATTTGGTACCATTTTATTTAGAATGTATCACAGTTCTGTTTTAATTAATAAAATTTAATCATTTTCCCATTTAAAAAAAGCTGACATAAGCACTGGCTATGGACAGTTCCCAGAACTCACGCATGGTGCTTCACCTTTATGGAGGTCACTTCATCTTTGTTTCTGCGGCAGGGTTTAGACCTCTCAAATATCTATTAGGCTCCTACTACACTTCTAGACTTGGTTGGGGCCAGTAAAATAAGCAATAAAAAAGGCAGGGGAGTCCTATCCTCAAATATCTCAAATATAGTTAAGAAAGAAGAAGATACATAAGACTAGGCAAGTATACTAGCAAGTGTGAAAGAGATCTAGTACTGTGGCAGTGGGAATGGCCTCCTGAAGACAAAGTAAATTGGACCTGGAAACACAGAAGTTGACCTAAACAAGATGGTACAATTGCAGACAAGAAAATCAGTGAAGAAAAGCAAAGAAAGCAAGATGAGCTTAATCTATGTAAAGGTTATAAAGATACTAACTGTAAAGACAATGGTAAACATTAAAACATGATACTGAACAGATAAGGTGGTTCAGTAAGTAGATCTAAATACTGCCAGTTCAAGAGGCTTGGTTTTCAGCTGACTGCCACCGAAAAGGTTTTAGAAAGATCAGTCTAATAATAAATCAGATACACTGATGAAGGAAACACAAAAAGCAGGGAGATGTTATCAAGGCATGAGATGAGGGCCTAGCTCAAGGAGCAACGATAAAAATCTAAGAGACACTATGAAAAAAGATACTCCTAGATGTGAAAGGTTGAGAATGAGAATTTGGGAGGATGATAACACCAAACCAATATATCTGTGAAAGGAATGATGAGGGTTCAATTTTGGATTTAGAAACTTGGATAGCCAAGTAGGGATACTGCTTTAAAATATATATTTATTTTTCCTCTTAAGAAAAATAATATAAAATAGACACTGAATTATAATAAAGTATAAAGAATTTGAAAAAGTCACCTTAACCCCACTATCCAGAGTTAACCACTTAACATATTAGTTTATTTTCTTATGGTTGCCTTTCATTTAAACAAAATTGGGACCATTATATACACATATGCTCATATTTTTCTCTACTCATTATATCACGAGGCATTGCCGGTATTCGTTCCTCTATCATCACCTCATAAATGACTTTTAATGGCTAGCTGGCAGTCAGTCACATAAAATGTGTCACACTTTATCCACTTTTTTTTTTTTTTTTTTTGGCCGCACCTTGTGGCTTGCACAATCTTAGTTCCCTGACCAGGGATGGAACCCATGCTCCCTGCAGTGGAAGCATGGAGTCCTAACCACTGGACCGCCAGGGAGGTCCCTTTATCCATTTCTTACTGCTATTCATTCATCCGAAAAATAATTTACTGAACTACTGACAGGCACTACTCTGCATTTAAGGTAAAAAAAATTTTTAAATAACTTTAATAAAAGCCTTTACTCTCACAGGCTCACATTCAAGTGTGTGTGTGGGCAGAGGGGGTTTCAATGAAGAAATAAACAGTACATCAGATGATGCTAAATGCTATCTAAGAAAATAAAGAATGGTAGGGTCTACGGAATAATATAGGTAGGGTGATCAGAGACGGCCTTTCTGAGGTGACATTTAAGTAAAGACCTGAAAGAAATGAGAGAACAAGCCATCAAACATGTGAGTTGAAGGAAAGGCAAGTGCAGAGAACTGAAGCACTTGTGTTTGACTTGTTCAAGAAGGCAGAGGGACAGAACTGTAAGAACTTAGGTCACAGAGGTAGCAGGGAACCAGATCTCACAGGGTGGCACTGAGGGACATACTGAAAACTTTGGGTTTTATTCAGTGAGATGAGAAGATGTTTGAGGGACATCAGCTGACTTTTAAAAGACATTTTAAAAGAATCATACCAAAAAGTTTTATTCTATTTCTAATCTTTCCTCTAAAAGGCTTCAATGAACTCCTGTACAAACATATTTGTGCACAGCACTAGAAGAATGCTGGATCAGTTAAATCTGTTCTTCAAATGGGATTAAAATTTAGGCGATGTCAAGGTTAGAATCACCACCAGAGTTGAAAGAATAAGCTCTCTTAAGCATGAGTACAAATTAAGACCAACAGAAAAATAAAGAGTTTTGAGGGATATTCAGTTGAGGAAGCAAGTAAAATAAATTACAGGAAGAAATAGAAAGATGCAGCAAATAAAGTCAAAGAGGAGAACTTTGTAGTTAATAGTAATCCAGGGCATTTAAAATCATAGACAGAAAAAAATATTGAAGAAAAGCCAGAAGCAATAAGGAGGGACACTAGGGTTCATCATCATAGACTTTTCAAGAGGAAAGACTCATTTAACTCAACTTTCCATTACCCCTAAGAGAGAACCCTCCTGCCTCCACATATTAGATTGTGGCAAACAAACAGTTCATTAAATTTGAAATCAACTGAATAATCACTGGGCACATCTATTCATTGGAAAGTTCTTACCAGTAATTGATAAAGGAGTTACAGGGCTGTTATAGACTGAATGTTTGTACCCCTCCAAAATTCATTATGTTGAATTCCTAAACCCCAATGTGATCGTTTGAAGTAAGGGAGTAATTAAAGTTAAATAAGAGTAAAAGGGTGGGGTCTATCTCAGAATTAGTGTCCTTATGAAGAGACACCAGAAAGCTTGCTGCCCCCTCTGCCATGGGAGGACACAGAGAAGACGAAGTCGTCTGCTCAGGAAGAGTCCTCACCAGGAACCAAACTGGCTGGCACCTTAGTCTTGCCCTTGCTGGCCTTCAGAACTGCGAGAAATGAGTTCCTGTTGCTTAAGCCACCCAGTCTGTGGTATTTTGTTATGGCAGCCAGAGTAGACTAATACAAGGGCCAAATGATGATTCTCCAGAAGGAGGAAAAAAAAAGAAAGTAGGAGTAAGACATATTCATAGGTAAAATAAAAAACACAACTTGACTCATCTATTATTAGTTCTACTTTTGAAATTAAGAAAAAGTAATCATAAATGTGGAAAAATATTCATTTTATTTATAACAACAAAAAAGGGGAGGACTTCCCTGGTGGCGCAGTGGTTAAGAATCTGCCTGCCAACGCAGGGGACACAGGTTAGATCCCTGGTCTGGGAAGATCCCACATGCCACGGAACAACTAGGCCTGTGAGCCACAACTACTGAGCCTGCGCTCTAGAGCCTGAGAGCCACAACTACTGAGCCCGCATGTCCTAGGGCCCGTGCTCCACAACAACAGAAGCCACCGCAATGAGAAGCCCACACATCGCAACGAGGAGTAGCCCCCGCTCGCCGCAACTAGAGAAAGCCTGTGTGCAGCAATGAAGACCCAACGTGGCCAAAAATAAATAAAATTTAAAAAAAAAAGAGGAAACAATGAATAAGAGCATGGTTAACTATGTAGGTTATATCCCTCAAAAGACTAGCAAACAACCCTTTAAAAGCAGCAGAGAATAAGGTCTAAGATGGCTTATAAATTATCAACGTTTACAATATAAAGAGCAAATTACTTAACCTATCTAAGCTTAAGTGTCCTTATCAGAAATTGGGGCTAAAAGTTTAGTACCTACCTTCTAAGACTGTTTTGCATGTATTACATGTATAGCAATTAACACGGTATTTGGTAAGTGTATGATAATTGTTGTCTACTTTTAGGATTTTTAAGAAAAACAGGGTACAAGGTTCTATATTATGGATATAGCACAACTACAACTATGAAAATAAACAATGCATAAAAGGCTAGAAGTTGCACTAGGATGACTCTAGGATTTCCCCCCTACTTTTATGCATTTTCCTACTTGTCTTTAATGAGCCTATTGCTGTACTTTTTTTTTTATTTTTAGTGAATTCTAAAATAAAACAGAAAATATACATAAAAGTACTTTGAGTAAGGGTAAAATTTAGTAAATATTCAGAAGGTATCAGAGTCAATAATAGAACATTAGTACTTTTATCTGGAGCTGAAGAAAATCAAAGTGGCTAAGAAACAATCAATACCCATCAGTTAATTTTAAACTGGAGGGGGAACACTTTGGTATGGTACTTCTCGAAGTGTGATCCATTGACCACCTGTATCAGAATCACCTGAAGACTTCTGGGCTCCACCTGCTATTACACCAGATTCTCTGGGAGTGAAGCCCCGGAATCCACATTCTGAATGAGTATCCCAGGAGATCTTTATGTATGCTAGAGTTTGGGAATGACTGGTATGGCAGAGTGCCAGCTTTGTAATCAAACATATCTGGGTTCGAATCCTAGCTCCACCAGTTATTACCTTTGTGATAATGGGAAAAAGTTACTTAACTTCCCTCTACCTCAGCTATCTTACCTGAAACACAGAGAAAATATGACTTATTTGGAAGGCTTATTGTAAGAAATAAATAAAGTAACATGTGTATCCTATATTAGCGCTCAGAACTCCGTGAGCACTCAATATCTAGCACCTATCATAAAATACAATTGAGAATTAACAGTTATAATGACAGAATCTTAAACACCTGAAAAACACCTGAGCAATGTTTTAATGCAAGGTTCTCAAACTGGTTAAGGGACAAAGAACCTGAAAGTCAGTGTTCTTTGTACAATTCTATTTTACACTAATGTATTTAAACCCACAATATAAACTAGGAAATCTGTTATGTGAGTAAAATAGATAAATGACACCCACTTGCACACCTGTCAGTTAAAAAATATGCAGTGGAACTAAGCATAATTGGCTCTTTTGCATTTCAGTAAATATCAACTTTCACTAATTGTTCATTTGCTGGCACCAGGTAATAGGAAGCTGGGGATAAAAATACCAGAGAAAAACCTATAATTGAGAACATTTTATCTTTTCTTTTTTTCTGTGAACTAAAAAGCCCATTTTTAAATTTTAGCAGCAGTATAGCTTGATAAATAGCAGTATTCTGTGATAGCTTTTTGAGAACCACTGCTTTAGTCTAATTCCCTCACTTTACATAACAAAAAGCTGAGCTCTAGAAAGGTTATGTGATTTTCCCAGAGCTACAAATAATAATACAGACCTAGAGCCTAGATATTTCAATCTCCATCCCCATATTCCTTCCATAAGATAACAGTGCCTCCACTACTTTAAGCTCATTCACAAAAGCATATTTTTGGTCTATGTCTACCTAAATTTAATTTACTGAAATGAGGCAGAGTTACATGATATACAATTTAAGAGTTACAAAAGGTATTCAGTAAAAAACCCTCTCCCATTCCTGTCTCTCAGTCCCCAGTTCTCTTCCTAGGTAGAACCAATGCTATCAGTTTTCTGTGCCAGTGTGTTTCTTAAAGGGTCTCCACTTACCTTCGTTCAACAGGTACAGGCAGGGACCAGACTTCTCCCTCGGATGCTGGAAGCTCATGCTGTGCAGCTTTTAATGGAGTGCTGTCTAGTTTAAAGCCTTCTAGTGTTTTCATGATATCCTTAACGTGTTTAGCTTCCACATTTATTTCCTGCCAAACCTGATTTCAAAGGAGAATATGGCTCTTTAAATCTCTGTAACTAATAAATCACTGCCAAGATTAAGTTGGGCCATTTATTAAAGATGTCAGAAGCCTCCATTTTGACATCAGATATCCAGGAAACCATACCAAAATATTCTGTTGAAATTTTAATAATGGTTCATGAATTCTTTACTTCTAATTGCAAAATTAATTCTGATAAAATGAATTAAGTATCCTGGCTACTTAAGCCATCATGACTGACTTATGGTTCTTATTCAAAGTGCATAACAAATTTAAAAGTTAGCTGTAACTTCAAAGTTTGGTAAAAACAATACTTTTGCAAGTTGCGCTTTGATGGTTCTTATGCTACTTAATTGACTTTAAAAATGCTGAACAGAATCCACTAATTTCATAACTCACTAATCGACTGCATCCCACAGTTTGAAAAACAAAGCTTCAGAGGATAAATGGCTCAATCCACACACAACCAATATATTTTTTTAAAAAGCAGTCTTGATTCAATTTTAAAACTATATATATATATACACACACACACACACACACACACACACACACACATATATATGAAATACTGAAATGAAGTTAGTAATATTTGGTTTTAAAACTAAATGATTTAAATATCCTTCTAAAAAAGCTTAGACTTTTTAAGTAAAAGCTGCTGGCCTAAGAACAAAAGGTCTTAAAAGTCTTTCAGTGACAAATTTAAGACTCTTTATGAAATAAAGTGTTTTCCCCTTCTAATGTAAAATATGCAGAGGCAGACTTAAGGAAAGAGTTAAGTTCAAAGAGGTAGAATATTTCTCTCTTTTAAAGAAATTTAGGACAAATATGGAATACTATGAAAAAAGCAGTTTAGTAGAATCTGAGGGATAATACTCTACCTAGAAGACCAGCACAAAAAGACTATTAATTTCTATAATATTTCTCTCCTGTGACATTGTTGAACCCTATTATAAATGCCATATTCAATTGGACCTGTTTATAGTTTCTACCTATAAACTTTTACTGGTCCTCAGTGACTAAAGTTCCTCACGTGGGATGCAAGTATGGTCTGCTTTATGATGTTCTATAGAGAATATGGTACTTGTGAGATTCAGGTGTCATCTGCAGTTTCAACAATAGCTTAATAAAGTCAATTCTAATTTTACCAGGTAAAAATGTGATCTAGAAAAAAATTTCAAAACCATTACTATTAGATTCCAAAAATTAGAATAACTGAGTAGAACTCATCATACTGATGATGGCGAATATGGACTAATATAATAATCAAGTTTTAAGAAACATTACATACAAATCCACGTAATAAATTATACACTCTTAATGTATAGCTGCAAAAGCACTACCTATTTACATCTGAGTATTTTAAACCATTAAAACAAACATCAGTCATGATTCTTACCTGTTGCCATTTCTGCTGGAGGTATGTATCTTTGACTGAGTATAGATACTTGTTCATTTGATCAAGAACTCCCTGATAATAGACCATTGCAGAGTCATAATTTCCCAGCAATGCATATTCACGGGCCAATTTTACATTCTCACTAATCATAAGAAGACTCATGCTCAATTATAAGCTAAAAAAGAAAGAAACATTTAATATTACCTCTTAAAAATAAGTACTACAAAGAGTTTTTTAAAAGTATACTTTCCAAGGATCCCTGAAGACGCTCACAATGTACTTTCCATCTCTATACATTTGTTCATGCTAATTTCCACTCCTTCAAAGAAATTTCTCAGTTCCCACAGTCAAACCCTATCTATGTGTCTAAACCCCACTCAGATGGCAATTCTCCCAGTATGTCAACCTTCTGAACTTCCCAGTTCAAAATAAGCCCTCCCCCTTCTAAAGTCCCCTGGCACTTTACTGGGGCCTTCATCTCAAGGCACTTGTCTACCTTGAACCTCTAAGTTCTTTTAGAGCAGGATTTACAGAGGAAAGGTCTGAGATGGTAACTTCAGTGTGTGACGTACAAGTCTTATTGAACATCTGCAGAACAAATGTAGAATGTTAGATCATTTTTTGGAGGGCACTGTGACACAGCAGAAAACACACGTGTTTTGAGGTTAGAAGAATCTTGGTTAGAACTGTAATTCTGCCACCTTTGTCAAGCCCCTTAACTTTAATGAGCCTTAGTTTTTAAATCTGTAATTGGGATAGTAACTATTTCCAAGAGTTGCACTAGAAGGAATAAATGGCTATTTAGAGTACCTACCGTAGTACTTGGCAAAGAGTAGGTCTTCAATAAATGCTAAACGCATCTTCCCTGAAACTTTCCATATACAAGAACTAAGCACAGTCTTTGTACTTAGTAGGATGTGGATATATGGATATGGGGTTTTTATAGGTGGGTTTTTACCCACCCTCTAGACAGAAGCTAATTCCAATCACATAAAAATCGGCCCAGAAAACAAGGGGAAAACTGATCAACTTTTTATGAGGTGAGAATCACCTCAATTTCAAAACTAATTAAGAGCAATAAAAAGTCCATTTCACTTATGAACATGATGTGGTAATCTTAAATAAAAGATTAGCTAACTAAAAAAAAGAAAAAAAACGATTAGCTAACTAACAATGTATCAGTGCGCATACACACACACACACACACACACACACACACACACACACACACTCCATGACCAAGAAGGTTTATCCCAGGAATGCAATTATAATCTAAGTTGAGAAAATCCATCCTTGTAATTCCTCACACTAACGGACAAAAGAACTTCATACAAAAATGGGTAGCGCATAAAGGCATAAAGTGTAATTCATGGAAGGGAAAACCCAAACGGTTAACAAGTACAGATAATAGTAATAGAAGAATGCAATGAGAGACCCCTTTTACATTTACCAGATTAAAAAAATTAATAAATCCAATAATACTAAGTATTGGCAATTATTTGGGAAAAAGGACATTCTCACATACAATGTGTGGGCATAAACTGGTATAATCATTTTGGAGAACAATCTGGCAGTACTTAGAGAAATTATGTATGCATATATCCTATCACCCTGCAACCCTACTTTTCTGTAAATATTCCAGAGGAAATTTCACACAGATCCACAAAGGGACTTGTTTTTGGATGTTAATGACAGAACTGTTTGAGAAATCAATAGTTGGAAGTAATCTATCTATTCCCTGCTAAGAAAATAGATAAGGAAATATGGTGGATTACTACGTAGCAGATGGAAGCAATGAACAAAATTTGCAAATAGCAACATGGATAGGTCATCAAAATACAGGGTTGGGTATAAAAAATACTTAGACATAGAACAAGGTCTAAATGCCAAGATCATTTTATAAACTTAAAATTATGCTATATTTATTGGGTTGGCCAAAAAGTTTGTTCGGGTTTTTCCCTAAGATGTCATGGAACCTGTACGAACTTTTTGGCCAACCCGATATATATGGTGAATAAAACACTCTTTTTTAAAGGACACATACACACCTAAGAATACATATTAAATATATTACAGTGTCTGTGGAGGGTGAGATAGGGAATTATGAATGAAAACAGAGGATGAAGGGTAGGGGAGCAACCAAAAATAAACACAACAAAAGAAGGGCCTTATATCCATCAGTGATCACAGAGAGCCTGTACGGTGGCTCTCAATGACCTCTGCTTCCTGGTGTCCATACCCTTGTGTAATCATCTCCCCTTGAATGTGAGCTTGTAACAAATGGAATATACAAAAATAATGGAACATCATTTCTGAGATTAGACTGGGACTTCCACCTCGCTTACTGTCTTTTGCTCTCTCGTTGGACTACTCTAAGGGAAAACCAGCTACCATGCTGTGAGCTGCCCAGTGCAGAGGCCCACATGGCAAAGAACTGATGGAGGCCCTCAGTCCAACAGTCAGAGGAACTGAATCCTGCCAACGACCATGTGAGGGAGGCAGGAAGCTGGATCCTCCCTCAGCTGACCCTTGAGATAAATGCAGCCCTGACTGATACCCTGACTACAGCCTGTGCAAGACCCTGAATCAGAAGCACCTAGCCAAGCTATGCCCAGAGCCTGACCAAAGAAACCGTGAGACAATAAATGTTTGTTGTTTTAAGCCATTAAGTTTTCGGGTAATTTGTCATGAAGCAATACAGCTATGAACTGAGGTCTGTAAGTAATTCAAGACTGAGCATCTGAGGTCCAAAAGAAAAGGAAAAAAAAATCCCATGACTGAAAAGCATGACCACTGAAAATATTCCATCTTAATAAGAGCTCTGTGGTCAGGGACCAAGGCTCTCTGTTATTTTATGGATATATCCCCAGCACCTAGAACCATGCTCCTTTCACACATCAGATACTCAGTAAATCTTTGAATGAATGAATACTGTCAGGTTTTGTCTAACTACTAAGATTTCTTACCTTTGTCCAGTTTCTGACCCTCAGCACTCTCACACTGCTTGATCCTCAACTCATCCCTACCAGAGCTGTGTGCCTGCTTTTGCTCTGAAGCTGTATATGCCCTACAGTGACACTCGTCTGAGCAATAATGTTAGAAGGGTACAGCTGCAGCTGGCTGCTGGCAGTGTATCGCTGATCTGGATAAGCAGAGACAGCAAGACTCTAACGTCTTTTCCATCTCTCTCTCTTTTCCTTAACAGACTCCCTCCAGATCTTTCTTCCCTTCCCCCAACTAAAAAAAAAAATCTAAATTAAGTTGTTACTTATATATAGGTTGTCCTTTTGTATTTCTGAGGGCCAGGGCTCAATGTTCCAAAATTCACAGAAGTCACTCCAGGCCTTCTTTGAAGGTTCCGTGTTATGGCTACTTCTTTCTAGTCAGATAAAATTCCTGAGGAGCCAATGAATTGACATTTTCTAACAAACAAATGTAAAGTCAATCCAAGGCCACGTTAAAAATGACCTGAAAAATTCTTGGTTATCAAAGAAACGATGTGTTTACTGAAAATGTATCAAAATACCATGCAATGACTAAATGTTAGAAAAAAAACAATTTTTCCTATTCTTTTAGTATCATTCTTCTTCTCAAATGAATGTCAACACTGTAAATTTATGAGATTCTTCAATTTTCAAGAATATATCTTTATCATTGCCAAAATTACACTTTAGGAAGACAGAATTTGGGTCTACCTGACACAATATCTGGCAGTACTTGAAGAAATGAATATATGTGAAGAAAAGCCTGTAGACCAAATTTTAACCACAGTGAACTGTAAACACTGCCTGTTGGTTCAGTTAATAGAACAAAAATGAGGTTATAAAATTATAAAAAATGAGACTGTCCAAAAACACACTGTTGGTTTTTAAAGAGAGATTGTTAAAGAGAAAAATAAACATAAGCATAGGTGGTGCATGCTTTATCTCACAGCAAGCTTTTCCTTTACATGATCCTTCCTATCAGAACCACCCTTTTGCTTAAGTGTACTATTTATTTATTTTAATGACTAAATTCATTCATTTAAACTAAGTAAGATGCAACATGAAATTTTAATTCAAATAACAGAGTCAAAATTTTTTTAAACACTAAAAACTCAATATTACAGCAAAATTTCTAGCAAACAATGTGATGCTGTGTGGTCCACAAAGAGTATCTTTTTAACCAATCAAACAGCTAAAAAACAAACAATCCAGAACCATTGTTGTAAACAGAAATTCAACATTGTTTTTAATACAGTAAATTCTACAAGATTCTCTAATCCTTAGTATTTGTCAGAATTGTGATACCAGTTTCAAAATAAGATGCAGATATCCGTTGTAGACTATATAATATGCCTAATACTGAATCTATAAAATGTAAAAAGGTCTTGAATAACCAATGCCATAAAGGAGCTTTATATAGCTTTTCATAGTCTAAGAATGTTGGAAAGTTGATTGGCACTGCATTTTTTTTTTTTTTTAAGATATGAAACAAGTCACAAGTTATTAATACTAATACAAGACAAAGAGTTTTGCCACTATTTCTTTGTGTGAGAACTCACTGATTACAAAAACCATCTCCTTTGGAAAAGAAAATAAGGCTGCACACTGTGATATTTAGGCCTGTATGAACATCACAAGAATCTTTCTTGATACCTTGGTGTTCTAGCATTGTGACTATGGGGCAAAGATTTATCTCACACATTCTAAAACGTTAGGAATGTCCTCAGCAGTATCTAAAGGTCTGATTTCAAAGAGGAAGACAAATGAGTGCTTTCAAGAGAGCAGCAATGTTAGTAACTGATATAAAAGTTAGTAACTGATATAAAATTGGCACTTCGCTGTTAAAAGAGAAAATTATTTTTGAGTAAATAAGGGCCTGAGACTCTCCACTGCAAGGCATTAAGGATCCACGTTCATCGCTAACTTCATCACCATATAATATACAGTATGAAACAAAGTTTCGAGGGATAACGTTTTGGAAAGGTATCAACTCTAAACAAAAAGGGCCATAGCCTCCCAGAGGACGCCCGGCTCCAGAATAAACTAAATAAGAAATAACATCCTCAACAATAGCACACCTACCTAACAAAACATAAGAAACGAAGCTGCATCCCCAAAGTCAAGGCTTTGGGTTTTTTTTTTTAGGGTAGAGGGTTTCGGGCGGGGGTGTGGACGAATTCGGGAGAGGACCAGTCAAAAAAGCGAGGAAATAAAAACAGGTTCTCTCGGCCGGAGACTTCTCTAAGGAGACAGGCCTAGAGTGGGATCGGCAGGAGCCCCCAGAAGTCTCCGGCCGGACAGGACTCCTCCGGTAGGGGGACCTTCACCCGAGCCACAGGTGTCAGCGACAACAGCAAGGACCTAGGACCTCGGCGCAGGCACCGGCAAGTTCACAGCAGAATGCGCAGTGGGATCGCATCACAGGCTCCCGAATCCCTCGCCGACCCGGCCACGTGGGTCGGGGATCCCCAGGAGACCGAGAGAGCCAACACTCACCTGTGTCTCCGAGGCTCCTCGGGAAGCCGCCCAGCGGCAGGCGGAGCGGGAGGGCCGAGCGGGGCTCCGGGCAGCGAGGAAGGAGGGCCCTGCCCTGTCCTGCCCCAACCACCGTGTTTTGCGCTCACGGACCCAGCACTGCCTGGTCCAACCGTCACCAGCCTCAGGGCGCTGCTTCCACTCGCCGAGAATTTGAAGGCAAACCCGCCAGGGTCACTTCCGGTGCTGGGGGGAAACCTCGGTGACTCCGGCGCAAGCGGAGCTATGCCCTGAGAGCGAGGACGCCGGGCGGCGTGCGCGCGCCGGACGCCGGCTGGGCGGGGTCGACGGAGGTGGGGCGGGGCCGACGTTGGAGGGGCGGGGCCGGCGGGGCGCGCCTGCGCAGTCCCGCGCCAAGCCTCCCGCGCGGAGTGGGCAGAGGCGGATAGTAATGACTCAAATTAGAGTTACCATCTCGTGTTCCTCAATATGTGTTTTGCAGTGCTTCCTCACTTTTCCTCCCACTTGATTTTCATCACTCTCTTCAGAGGTTAGGAGGTCAGAGTGTCTATTTTACAGGTGAGTGTCAAGGGTCAAACAATTCGTTTGTGACATATCCTGTTTTAGAACCAAATACTCAGAATTTGGCTGAGGCGCTTGTCACGACATAACATGAATAAAATAGAGAATGGGTAAACAAAGGTATTCGGACACAATGATGGTGGAATTTTATATTCTTGATTTTTTTGGTCAACGTTTTAATGCAACCAGACAACAAAAGTATATTCCACGATGTACAGAAACATACGTACCCGACAGTACTAGTGGCCATGCTTCCTCCAGGATCTCCATCCTCTATTTCCACCTAAGGTGGCATAGAGGCACTTAAGACACGTTATCCTTTAGGAGTGCATGGTAATTAAAATTCTGATTTTAAAGCATCCCATTAAATTTAACACAGACTTATCTAAAGGCAATTCAAGGGAAATACATCCATTCAGTCCACAGATGTTTACTGAGCAACTAATACATGCCAGACAGCGTTGTAGGCATTGGGTAAACGGTCAACAAAATAGAATGTTTCATGAAGCTGAAAGTCTTGTAAAATTCTCAACTAAGTAGAAAATAATAGTTTTGCTATGATGGATTTGAACTTAATTGTGATGTAAAGTATAATTAGTATAGGAAAGTATAATTAGTATAGCTTTTTGAAATGAAAAAACAATTCAGGGAGGTACAGGTTAATTACCCTAGTTAGACTGAATCAACCTTCATTTTTTATATGAGTGAAAAGGTATGTTGAATTATAAAAGCAATTTATAGTCTAAAAGCTTCTCAAAGGGCACAAAATAAATACATATTACATGACTCCATTTATATGAAATTCTAGAACAGGCAAAAGTAGTCGACAGTAACAGAAAGGTGGTCAGTGTTTGCTTGAGGCTGGATTGGGGGTTGGGAGAAGTGAGGGGAAGGACTAGACGGCAAGAAGGCATGCGGTAATGTTTTGAGGTGATGGAAATGTTCTATATCTCAATTATAGTGGTTAAGCAGGTGTATATGTTTATTAAAACATTGAACAGTGCACATAAAATGGATGCATTTTATTGTACATAATTTATACCTCAATGAAGTTAATTTTTAAAATTAAAAAACCTCCAAACAGTGGCTTACATTTACTACTTCTGTCTCTTCACTAGTTGTACTAGTCTAGGAAGACTAGGGTACCCTGTAGTAACCTCTATAAATTGAAGAGGTTTCAAACGCCAGGAATTTTTTTCTTCTCATTTACTCTATATGTTCACGGTAGAGTGGATGCAGGCACTGGGACCCTGGACAGTGGAAAAAAGAAAATGTGATAACTTGCATAACTTCTGCCTGGACACGAGACGTGCCACTTCTGTCCACATTTCATTGGCCAGAGCAAGTCATGTGGCCAAGCCTGATTTCAAAGAGATGGGACATTGAGCTCTACAGTGTGCCCTGAAGGAAAAACAGAATATTTGTGTACCGCCCTCATGACTACTACACTAGTCATTTCTTCTTTTACAGTGTGGCTTCTACAACCACCATCCCTCTAAAATGATTGCGTCCAAACTGGGACTCAGAAAAATTGGAGATCATTTTTTCTGGTGAATGGTGACAGTAATTTGGCAGGATCATAGGACACATACCGGGAAGTTAATGAAAAGTAGGTAAAAAGGTAGGTGCCAGTAAAGAGTTTAAATTTTGTTCAACAGGCACAAAGGAGCCATTGAAGGTATTCAAATGAAGGCATAATTTAGACAGGAAATAGGAAGATTGATTTGGCAACTGTAAGTAGAAGGGTTTGGAGGGGAGAGAGAATAGATTGGGCGACTCTTGCAAGAAATGTTGTGACTCCTGGAATTACACAGGAGGGAACGACATGCAGACCATTTCTCGACATTATGTATTTGCTGTCTTTCTTGCCCCAGTAGGTAAACTTTAATGAAGTTAGATACTTCCTCCATTTGACTAGGGCAATGTCTAGCATATTGCAGACATTAATTAGATATTTGTAGAATAAATACATTAAATCTGTAAAAAAAAAGTATTTGGAGACACTTTTTACATTTCATCACAGAAATCTAAAAGGACTTTCAGGACTAGTTTCACTCACCTGGTTTATTGCAACTGGCAGTCCTCCTCTACCTCCTTCAAAAATTTGAGCCATCTCTTGGGATACAGAGTATGTATAAAACTAGAAAATTCTAACCATGATTAAGAATCTGCTAAAAAAAAAAAAAAAGGAGAGGGAGTTCTTTGGTGGCCTAGTGCTTAGGATTCCAGGCTTTCACTGCTGTGGCCCAGGTTAAGTCCCTGGTCGGGGAACTGAGATCCTGCAAGCCACGGATCAGAATCTGCTGAATTTTTAGATTATGTCACAGTATTTGCAGCAACAAACTTGAGACAGATCCCCAGTGCTGTTCACTAACCTTATGCACATTCTTCCTAAATAATAGCTTCTGTCACAGACCTGCTACTCCCAGATTGCTGAATGCCATAGGAAAAAAAAAATCACACCACCTTGAAGATTGATGCACCACAACTGCATGATGTCTAACCCACCTGAAACATATTTTTCTGCATGTCCCACCTCAGTTATCTCTCTTACTCTTCACATTAGTTATTTCAGACTTTTACCACTGTCCTCATGCCAGCCACATACCCCTTTCTGCCCTTTCAGCAAATCACTATGTCTCCATCTTCAGAGAAAATAGAAGCTATCAGGTTGAAATTCCCTCAACTTGCTCACTGAGGCAGAGACTGCCATCTGCCCACCAAATACACATTATCCTTGGTAACAGAACCTAGCTTGATTAAATTGGGCTGCCTGGAATAAGGACTACATTTTCCAGACTCTCATGCAGTTAGGTGTGGCCGTGGATCTAACTTTTGGCCAGTGGATGTGTTATATAGAACTTTTAGGAAGGTACCTTACAGGGAGAAGCCCTGAAAATCCCCCTTCCAGTCACATCATCCCCTCCTCTCACCAGGTTAGAACAGGGAAAAAAAATGGATCGAGTATAAGCAGCCAACTACTGACCATAAATGACCTTTAGGATTTAAGCCATGTGATGAAGATAGCAGAACTGAACAGACGAAGTGTGGACTGACCTTGTGGAGCTGTTATACCAGGTGTGGACTGCCAACTCCAGATACTGTCTGTCTAAGCAGTCGTTGTTTTGGGTTTCATATGCAGCATAACCTAATCCCAATACTTTGACCCTCCAACTTAACAAATGTCTCTACTTGACTCTTGCCCTTCGGTTTTGCCTCCTATCTCAAAGAAAGTGTATCTTCCTTTGTCTAAGCCCCATTCCTCCACTTGAACTTAAAGATTTTATTTTTTATTTCCATTTTATGAATTTATATTTGGATAGGCAATGCATTTACATGGTTCAAATGCAAATGATACAAAAGCTTATATAGTGGGAAGTCTTTCTACTATTCTTGCTACCTTAGAAAGCCAGTTCCCATCCCCAGAGACAGTAACATCAAACTCGTTAACTACCTTCCAGAGATACTTTTATTATACATGCAATTAAATAATGCAATTTATTGGACCTCTCATGAGCTTTCTATAATTTGCCAGTTTATGTCTTCAATCAAGGAAAATTTCCTTTTGGTAATTTCTTATAGCTTCTATTTTCTTGTTGGGATTGCCTATTTGTACATTTATGAGAATGTTTTTCTTTACATCGTCACGCATAGTTATAAGAGCCATTGTAATATCTTTGCCAATTCCAGATGTTGGAAATAAGATCTTGGGGTGAACCTCCACTGATTGTGTTTTCTCTTGAGACTAGGTCATATTTTTATATTTCTTTGTATGCCAGGTAAGTTTGGATTGTATCATGGATGTTGGATTTATTACGTTACACTCTGGATTCTGGGACATGCCTCTGGAGGTGTTTCGTTTGCTTGGTTAAGAAAGCAATTAACTTGGTTTGATTCTCTTTCTGTTGGGCAGCATCTCAAATGTCAGTTTAGTTCTTTGATTCTTAGGATGCTTGGATTCCTCCCCACACATATGTGATTCGTGATTCAGCTAGAGATTTGGGCCATTCTCAGGCAAGATATCATAAAAATGAGACACTCATCTAATGCCATTCCTCTCTCCCAAGTGTTGACTTCCACCCAGAACCTGCCTGCTCTTGGTTCCACTTCTGCATCTTTAGTTTTTTTTCCCCCTGAATTTATAGTTGTTACATATGATAAAGTCAATCCATCAGGAGCTTACTTGGTTATACTAGAAGCAGAATCTAGAATTCTCTTTCAAGTATGTCATTTGGTTGACAGTTGGATAATAAACTTGAAGGACCAGAATGAAGTCAAAGACTCCAGTTAGGAAGTTACTACAATAATTCAGTCAAGAGTTGATGAGGGCCTTCACCAGTCAGAATGGCCATCATCAAAAAATCTACAAACAATAAATACTGGAGAGGGTGTGGAGAAAAGGGAACCCTCTTGCACTGTTGGTGGGAATGTAAATTGATACAGTCACTATGGAGAACAGTATGGAGGGTCCTTAAAAAGCTAAAAATAGAACTACCATACCACCCAGCAATCCCACTACTGGGCATATACCCTGAGAAAACCATAATTCAAAAAGAGTCATGTACCACAATGTTCACTGCAGCTCTATTTACAATAGCCAGGTCATGGAAGCAAACTAAGTGTCCATCGACAGATGAATGGATAAAGAAGATGTGGCACATATATACAATGGAATATTACTCAGCCATAAAAAGAAACGAAATTGAGTTATTTGCAGTGAGGTGGATGGACCTAGAGACTGTCATACAGAGTGAAGTAAGTCAGAAAGAGAAAAACAAATACCGTATGCTAACACATATATACGGAATCTAAAAAAAAAAAAAAAAAAAGGCTCTGAAGAATCTAGGGGCAGGAGAGGAATAAAGATGCAGATGTAGGGAATGGACTTGAGGACACAGGGAGGGGGAAGGGTAAGCTGGGACGAAGTGAGAGTGGCATGGACATATATACACTACCAAATGTAAAATAGAGAGCTAGTGGGAAGCAGTTGCACAGCACAGGGAGATCAGCTCGGTGCTTTGTGTCCCCCTAGAGGGGTGGGATAGGGAGGGTGGGAGGGAGACACAAGAGGGAGGTGATATGGGGATATATGTATACATATAGCTGATTCACTTTGTTATACAGCAGAAATCAACACACCATTGTAAAGCAATTATACTCCCAATAAAGATGTTTAAAAAAAAAAGTGTTGATGAGGGCCTTAACCTAATTAGTTTAACCAAACAGTGGGGATGAAGATGATGAATTAGAGAAAAATGCACTAGGTAAATAACCGAATTTCATGAATCATTGCATGGGAGATAGACAAAGTATAAAATGACCTCAAATTGTTTTGCAAATCAGATTATACACTAACACAAAGTACACGTTAGTTGGGGTACAAGTTCAGCAACAGTAACAAATGGTATATATATATATATGAATTTTTTTTCCTTTTAGTATTCTGCAGTTGGACAGACAGCCCTGCTTCAAGCCATCTTTCAGGTAGCCAGGTTTTATTCATTTTGTTAATCCACCATCACTAGGGTATTTTCCTAGATTTTATGGGTCAACATAAAGTCATGATTCTATGTTCCATCCTGTGGGAAGAGGGAAGAAGCAAGTGAAGGGCAAGCAATATCAACTTTAAGTGTATGAAGTAGAATTTGCATATATCACATCTGCTTATATCCCAGTGGCCAAAACCTAGTCATGTGGCCACAACTAATTACAAGGCAATATGAGAAACATGGGCTCTAGTGGGACAGTTGAAACATGAACAGGGATGGGGGCTCTATTAGTAAAAGGAAAACTGAGAGATTGGAAGCTGGAGAACAAGAGCAGCCTGTGTCATTAGTCAGCCCCTCTGGGAGTTAGGAACTCTTGAGAATCCCCCTTTTCACTACAGAACAAATTTAACCCTCCTCCAGGGAAAACAACTCAAAGCCCCACCCAGATTGTGAATCCACCAAAATGTCCAGGATCTCTGGGTGACTTTATGGAAGGGAGAAGGAAAGACTGGATACTTGGGAGGACAATAACTGCCTATGTTTCAAACATAAATTTGACATCCTCCCTTTAGCCTTCACACAAAAGCAGATACATTTTCTGTGTATTTGCCTTTGGCATAACAAGGTATGGTCACAATTTCAAGCATGCCAAACATGGATCCAAAATGCAGTAAAATGAGAGGGCTAATGAGCTAGACAGAGGGTTCCACAATGGCACCCGTCAGCACCAGGGTCCACGCAGTAGAACAAGCTCCAAAGAATGGCTGCCACCAGTGTCTGTGTTCCCAGGGTGAGCCGCAGCTGCCTCCCACCTCAACAGGAGGCTCTCCAGGACCAGCAGTGTATGTCCACCATTCAATTGTCTGCTAGAACATGGTGTGGAAGTCACGGAAAAGTAGCTTGGGCAAAGAAAGAAATTAAATTGTGATGCAGGTCTGCTGAAACCACAGCTAACCTGGCTGAGAGCTCCTGGATGATGATGATGACATATGAAGGCAAACACACTGTATTAGAGACATTTTCTCTGGGAACATATCATCAGAGCTACAGAATTAAAAGGGAACTTGGATTCCATGGAGTCCTTATCACTTCTCACCCACCAAAAATATGCTAACTAAAAGGACAAATAAATACATTAATTGGAAATCTTAAAAAAATGCAGTAAAATGAATCATAAGCATAATGCAGTTTGCATCAGCTATACAACAGCCTCACGTAGACCAAATATAATTTTACAAGTGGCACTTCCCTGTTGGTCCAGTGGTTAAGACTCCGCACTCCCAATGCAGGGGGCCTGGGTTCGAGCCCTGGTCAGGGAACTAGATCCGGCATGCCGCAACTAAGAGCCAGCGCAGCCAAATAAATAAATATTAAAAAAAATTTTTTTACAAGTAAGCGCGAACAAGAGGATAAAAGGAGACCTAAGAATGATGGTAGGGACTTCCCTGGGGGCACAGTGGTTAAGAATTTGCCTGCCAATGCAGGGGACACGGGTTTGAGCCCTGGTCTGGGAAGATCTCACATGCTCCGGAGCAACTAAGCCTGTGTGCCACAACTGCTGAGCCCATGCGCCACAACTACTGAAGCCCTTGCACCTAGAGCCCGTGCTCCGCAACAAGAGAAGCCACTACAATGAGAAGCATGCGTACCGCAATGAAGAGTAGCCCCTGCTCGCTGCAACTAGAGAAAGCCCAGGCGCAGCAACGAAGACCCAACGCAGCCAAAAATAAATTAAAAAAAAAAAGAATGATGGTAATGCTTGAAAAAGGGGGAGAAAAAACCCTAAATATTTGTTCATCTTTGTAAAGTTGATTTAAGATGTAACATCAACATATATACTTTATTTGGTAGGCAGTTCATGTGATAAAGTGAAAAGATTGTAAATAAAAAGAGATTAGCTAATAACTTCACATATTAAAAAATTACTAACTGGGCTCAAATGATACTAAATGCAGAGTTTAATAATTAAAAAAGGTTTAAATCTGTGATCTAAAGGGAGCCTTTAACATGAAATATTTATTGTACTTATACTGGACAAAACGAAAACATTTTACTGGGCTACACTAACTCTACTCAGTTTGCCTTAATTTAAGTAGGGATTATCATTAGCTATATATGCTTTAGTTTCAAAGCATCACATTTTTTTTTTAAAGAACTTTAGTACTTTTTTATTTTTTATCTTTGGCTGCGTTGGGTCTTTGTTGCTGCGCGTGGGCTTTCTTCTAGTTGCGGTGAGCGGGGTCTACTCTTCGTTGTGGTGCGCGGGCCTCTCATTGAGGTGGCTTCTCTTGTTGCGGAGCATGGGCTCTAGGCACGTGGGCTTCAGTAGTTGCAGCATGTGGGCTCAGTAGTTGCAGCATGCAGGCCCTAGCATGCGCGGGCTTCAGTAGTTGAGGTGCGCAGGCTCTAGGGCGTGTGGGCTTCAGTAGTTGTGGTGCATGGGCTTAGTTGCTCTGCAGCATGTGGGATCTTCCCGGACCAGGGATGGAACCTGTGTCCCATGCATTGGCAAGCAGATTCTTAACCACTGTGCCACCAGGGAAGTCCTCAAATTTTTAATCATAAATTTTCTCTGAGAATAAAAAGATTAAATTTTTGAATTAAAAAATCAACTTACTTAACTAAGCAGCCTAAAAGTCAGCTTTCCACACATAATTTAAAGATTTGAATTTTGCTTTTTTTTTATTATGATCCCAGCAAATGTTACACTAGAGAAAATGATTGGGGAAATACAAATAGATTCATTAAGAACACAGGCTGATTATTCATATCTACTACATTCAGAAGTATGCAAAACAATTTAGTTATATTGCAATGCTGTAACTCCTTTTCCTAACAAAGCATTATTTTATAAAACTGTAGTGTTGTATTGATTCAATTTTAATACAAAATACTTATATACATAATACAATATAAAAGTAAACTGTGGTATAGTGCCTTCACAAAGGGATCTATTAAGGCGCTTTACAAATACACCATTATGTTGACCCAAATTACTTTTTGTTTTAGATTAAAACAAACAGGCTAAATGTTTCACTTTAAATACCAAAGGGATTTTTGTTTATTTTTGTTTATTAAAGAAAAATTTCTAAAGTACCTTAGGTAACAGCAGCAGCAATATCTAAAAATCCTCCCACTGTATCCTCTAATTTCAACATATTATTAAGTCAGAAGAAAACATTTCCACTCACAGTTTTGCACTTTGCAACAGCAGAAGGTAATAACTTTTTAAAAAAGTCAATCTCAAAGTGACTTCTTAGTCATACATTCTATAGTTTCTATTACAAATAAGGTAGAAAAGATACAGCAACAGGGCCTGCCTTAGGACGTCACTGGACAATACATAACTGTATCTACAATTACATAATTATAGAACACATTTCATAAATACCACTGATATGCATAAAAGGGGTGAGTATAAGAAAGACAGCAAGTTTTTTTTTTTAATGAGTGGGAAAATTATTTTAAAAAGAAAACATGAATGATCAATGTTTTCACTCCATTTCAATTGACAGCATATAGATTTTTGACATCGTTCTCATCTTTTTGGTCAGGAAGCACCAGATTCTATACTGGAAGATCTGGATATAGTTTGGGAATAAGACAGCTAATAAGTAGATCCAAACTGCTAAAAATGCAGATACTAAAGGCTTGTACACTGCTTCAGATAAACACAAAAAGCTTATACTGTCAGAGGAAATTTAAAAGAATACAAAATTTGTAGTGTCTGTTACATTTGAGGAATAAGGGCAACACAGATTTTGGGGGGAGGGAGGAGAAGACAGCACCTTAGTTTTCCTACAATGTAAATGTAACAAAGTTGGTTTTGTTCTGTATTGCACCATAGTCCAGAAATAAAACAACTAAATGGAAATTTCAATAAATCTGACTGAGAAAGCCTGAAGAACAAGGGGGATAACTTAAAAATTTGAGTACTGAGCTAGAAAGTTCTTGAACTAATTTGTTTTGCATAGAATTTTACAGGACTAATCAAACGTTCCATGAAGCGAAGACTGCCATCTTATATAGTGCATTTTCCTACAATCCTCTGAGTAGAAGTCCTTCAGAAATATTTCTTTATTAAGCTTGTAACAAGCCAAAAATGTATTTCAGTGCCCTCAAAAGGGTGTGTTTAAAATGTCTTGGTGCTGTACCAGCAAGAGAGGCGGTCCTAAGGATATCTTATCACATGGTACAGACCTTTCACACCATAAATTATCAGTGTTTATACAAGATGTGCTAATCTGAGTACTAATTAGTAAACTTACAGCAAAGTTCCTAGTTTAATATATCAGTGTTCTTGCAGGACAGAGATCCCTAACCAAGAGTTTGTGACAGGTTTCAACACATCCAAAATCCCTAAACTGCATGCAACATTTTATGCGTATGTGTTGATGTGCATTTTTCTGGGAAGAGAGGCCACAGCTTTCATCAGATTCTCGGAAGGACCAATGACTCCCAAAGACCTACCATTACATAGTGGGTAATGCACTGGTTTACAAGCTGAGAAGGCCAACTATAGAAAGGCCACCTATGGAAAGGAGGGAAGTGTGAGCTAGTAAATCTTTTTTGCTCTCCCCAATTCAACCAGAACAACTTTGCCTTTAATTTTACTTGCATACATGATTCCATTAGCTTTTATTTGAAGAAAGCTGTAAGTCTGAAAAATCACTAAAATTCTGCTTCTTCTCCACAAATATTGTTTTGATAAAACAATTCCCTATCAGTGGAGCTTCAGGAAATAAAATACAAATTTTACTAATGTGAGAATAGAGCCCTTTCCCCCTTCCTAAAAGTTAAGCTAAATGTATTTTGGTATGAAACCACAAGTTGTCCTTATACCTAAGTATTATATATAATAGTAATGCTGAAAAACATACTGTTTAACCTTAATAAGTTAGGAGGTTTTGAATTTTCTACTAAGACCACTATGTATTTTTTCCTAATTACTAATGGCCACCTTAATTAGGAGTTAAATAATAATTTTTTTCACCAATTAATCTCTGCCCATAGGTAAAATATTGCCAAATAGCCACGTTTTCTTTTGCCAGTAACAATCTGTGTATGCATCTCTGTTCTGAAAGAGGAAAACTATAACATTACTGATGACATAATCAAAACTGTCACTATATAGAAAAAGTACTTTTCTAGTAAGTACCCACAAATAATTTCTAATTAAAGTTTCATATGAAGCTGAAAATAATCTCTCTGCTTAGGATGTGGAACTTTTTTTAAAATTTCAAAGTAAAAATATGAAAGATCTTATTAGCTTTTAGTATTGAAATTTTTAATTTATGGCAGCTTTGTTCCCTTTAAAAACTGAAAGCAGCATTAAAAATACCAAAAGAAAAATGGTAGTGCTTTGCTTCTTTCAAAGCCAGTAATTTTCTGAGATATGTTAGAAAATTAAATATCCCACAGATGGGAAAAGAAGATAAACTGCACTGTTTTTCATTTGGGTGAGCATACTGTTTCAACCTTGTATTTCTTAGTTACAAAATGTGAATTATACAGATTATCGTTAGCACGGGAACACTCACCACCATGATGGCTTCATTTCTATAGCTTATTTTTTTCCAAAAACAAATTATGGGGGAAGAAAAAAAAAACACCTCCGTAAATGTGGGGTATATTTCATATTTGGTTAAAGCAAGATAAAACTAAAACTGTCTTTCAAAAAATTTTCAAAAATTCTTGTTTTTTAAAAAATTATTTAGCATATGTACAAATAGATATCAGGCTTCTCCTTTTAAACAAAGCACTATTTTTTATTTTAAGTACTTTAAGTACCAAGAACTGACTATAATATTCAGCTCATAATTTACTTTATAACAATTTTTTTCTAAATTACTGATTAAAAAGGCTGGAATAAATTAACATTTCAAAAGGATTTCCCATAATTTAGGAACATAAAAAATTGTACACAGAGCACACATACATAGCTCTGTTACATTTGCATAATTTTACTCTCAGAGCTTCAAAAACCCCTGCGTTTTAGGCCTTTTTGCAAAGCCTCATTACAATTATTTCCTAGTGTGTTAAACATACACTAGGTCACGATTTTTGATCTCTGAGCCTGTGTGCTGATCATCTTCATCTGACTGTTGCTCTGAGCCTTGTGAATTAATATATTCATATTCAATAGGCTTTGGATAATTATATGGGTAGCCATTGTCATCAAAAAACCTCCGAAAGGTAAATTCATAGAAAGCATGTTCAGGGTGCTTTCCATTTTTATACCATCCGTTCAGAGTGTCATTTACATTTTCTTCTTCATTATCATCACTCCGTAACTTATCAGGATCAACAGGATCAAAATTTGATGTATCTGTTGGGTGTGTGATTTTAGGAATGTATGAAGCAGACTGCTGTCTCAGGTCACTGGAAAAATCAATTGTTTTAAAAAACGGATGAGCTTTTATTTCATCAGCACCATTCTTGCCTAAGCGATCTTCTGGTCCTCTGCAGAGTTTAATAATAAGATCAGAGGCTTCAGGACTCAGTTTAGCTTGCGGTGGGATATGAAGAGATGTTTGCCAGTTGATAACCTTTAAGGAAGATTTTTAAAAATTAGAAGGAAAGAAATAAATAAGAAAAACAAAAATTTCCTCCAAGTTTCACATGAAAAAATCTTACTGGACTATTAGTGTTTTCTTAAAATAAATTGCATGGTATTTCACCTTCCTTACCTCTTTATTTTACTTTATTTTTTTGGCCGTGCTGCACAGCTCGTGGGATCTTAGATTCCCCCATCAGGGATTGAACCCAGGCCCTTGGCAGTGGAAGTGTGAGTCCTAACCACTGGATCGCCAGGGAATTCCCTCACCTTCCTCACCTTTAATAATGAATCAGTGGGAAATAACCTTTCTTTCCATTCCCTCCTCTCCAGGCAACTTATACTCATATTACATGACTCACTGTAAGTTTTAGCTCCCCTGTTAAGACCTTCAACCTATGGTAGAGATGACTTTCTACTGTGCCTCCCCAGTTCTATATATTTCCTTGTAGCATAATATCTCTAATACTTTGTGGTATCTATTTATGTTTGTGTCCTACTACAGTATAAAATTTCGTAAGGCTATAGACCATGTTTTGTCTTTGCATTTCTCAGTGTTTGGCAAATTGCCTGGCACATAATTAATAGATATTCAATAAACACTTATTCTTGTTTTGAATAAAGTGGAATGAGGGAGGGAGGGAGGAAGGAAGGGAGGGAGAGAAGGAAGGGGTAGGTCTTCATAAATATTTGTTAAATAGACCAGCGAGAGTGGATTAACCAAGATGGCGGAGTAGAAGGACGTGCTCTCACTCCCTCTTGCGAGAGCACCAGAATCAAAACTGGCTGCTGGACAATCATTGACAGGAAGAACCTGGACTTCACCAAGGAGGATACCCCACATCCAAGGACAGAGGAGAAGCCACAGTGAGACGGTAGGAGGGGCGCAATCAGAGTAAAATCAAATCCCATAACTGCTGGGTGGGTGACTCACAGACTGGCGAACATTTATACCACAGAAGTCCACCCACTGGAGTGAAGGTTCTGAGCCCCACGTCAGGCTTCCCAACCTGGGGGTCCGGCTACGGGAGAAGGAACTCCTAGAGAATCAGACTTTGAAGCCTAGTGGGAATTGATTGCAGGACTGTGACAGGACTGGGGGAAACAGAGACCCCACTCTTGGAGGGCACACACAAAGTAATGTGTGCATCGGGACCCAGGGGAAGGAGCAGTGACCCTGGGGGAGACTGAACCAGACCTACCTGCTGGTGTTGGGGGGGTCTCCTGCAGAGGCGAGTGGTGGCTCTGTTTCACCGGGGGGATAAGGACACTGGCAGCCGAGGTTCTGGGAAGTTCTCCTTGCCTTGAGCCCTCCCAGAGTCTGCCATTAACCCCACCAAAGAGCACGGGTAGGCTCCAGTGTTCGGTTGCCTCAGGCAAAACAACCAACAGGGAGGGAACCCAGCCCCACCCATCAACAGTCAAGTGGATTAAGGTTTTACTGAGCTCTGACCGCCACAGCAACAGTCAGCTCTACCCACCACCAGAGCCTACCATCAAGCCTCTTAGATAGCCTCAACCACCAGAGGGCAGAGAGCAGAAGCAAGAAAAACTACAATCCTGCAGCCTGCGGACCAAAAACCACAGTTACAGAAAGATAGAGAAGATGAAAAGGCAGAGGGCTATATACCAGATTAAGGAACAAGAAAAAACCCCAGAAAAACAACTAAATGAAGTGGAGATAGGCAACCTTCCAGAGAAAGAATTCAGAATAATGATAGTGAAGATGATCCAGGACCTCGGAATAAGAATGGAGGCAAAGATTGAGAAGATGCAAGAAATGATTAACAAAGACCTAGAAGAATTAAAGAACAAACAAACAGAGATGACCAATACAATAACTGAAATGAAAACTACACTAGAAGGAATCAATAGCAGAATAACTGAGGCAGAAGAACGGATAAGTGACCTGGAAGACAGAATGGTGGAATTCACTGCTGCGGAACAGACTAAAGAAAAAAGAATGAAAAGAAATGAAGACAGCCTAAGAGACCTCTGGGACAACATTAAACGCAACAACATTCGCATTATAGGGGTCCCAGAAGGAGAAGAGAGAGAGAAAGGACCAGAGAAAATATTTGAAGAGATTATAGTTGAAAACTTCCCTAACATGGGAAAGGAGATAGCCACCCAAGTCCAGGAAGCGCAGAGAGTCCCATACAGAATAAACCCAAGGAGAAACACGCCGAGACACACAGTAATCAAAGTGGCAAAAATTAAAGACAAAGAAAAATTATTGAAAGCAGCAAGGGAAAAACGACAAATAACATACAAGGGAACTCCCATAAGGTTAACAGCTGATTTCTCAGCAGAAACTCTGCAAGCCAGAAGGGAGTGGCATGATATACTTAAAGTGATGAAAGGGAAGAACCTACAACCAAGATTACTATACCCGGCAAGGATCTCATTTAGATTTGATGGAGAAATCAAAAGCTTTACAGACAAGCAAAAGCTAAGAGAATTCAGCACCACCAAACCAGCTCTACAACAAATGCTAAAGGAACTTCTCTAAGTGGGAAACACAAGAGAAGAAAAGGACCTACAAAAACAAACCCAAAACAATTAAGAAAATGGTCATAGGAACATACATATCGATAATTACCTTAAACGTGAATGGATTAAACGCCCCAACCAAAAGACATAGACTGGCTGAATGGATACAAAAACAGGACCCATATATATGCTGTCTACAAGAGACCCACTTTAGACCTAGGGACACATACAGACTGAAAGTGAGGGGGATGGAAAAAGATATTCCATGCAAATGGAAATCAAAAGAAAGCTGGAGTAGCTATACTCATATCAGATAAAATAGACTTTAAAATAAAGAATGTTACAAGAGACAAGGAAGGACACTACATAATGATCCAGGGATCAATCCAAGAAGAAGATATAACAATTATAAATATATATGCACCCAACATAGGAGCACCTCAATACATAAGGCAACTGCTAACAGCTATAAAAGAGGAAATCGACAGTAACACAATAATAGTGGGGGACTTTAACACTTCACTTACACCAATGGACAGATCATCCAAAATGAAAATAAATAAGGAAACAGAAGCTTTAAATGACACAATAGACCAGATAGATTTAATTGATATATATAGGACATTCCATCCAAAAACAGCAGATTACACGTTCTTCTCAAGTGCGCACAGAACATTCTCCAGGATAGATCACATCTTGGGTCACAAATCAAGCCTCAGTAAATTTAAGAAAATTGAAATCATACCAAGCATCTTTTCTGACCACAACGCTATGAGATTAGAAATGAATTACAGGGAAAAAACCGTAAAAAAGACAAACACATGGAGGCTAAACAATACGTTACTAAATAACCAAAAGATCACTGAAGAAATCAAAGAGGAAATAAAAAAATACCTAGAGACAAATGACAATGAAAACACGACGACCCAAAACCTATGGGATGCAGCAAAAGCGGTTCTAAGAGGGAAGTTTATAGCTATACAAGCCTACCTAAAGAAACAAGAAAAATCTCAAGTAAACAATCTAACCTTACACCTAAAGAAACTAGAGAAAGAAGAACAAACAAAACCCAAAGTTAGCAGAAGGAAAGAAATCATAAAGATCAGAGCAGAAATAAATGAGATAGAAACAAAGAAAACAATAGCAAAGATCAATAAAACTAAAAGTTGGTTCTTTGAGAAGATAAACAAAATTGATAAGCCATTAGCCAGACTCATCAAGAAAAAGAGGAGAGGACTCAAATCAATAAAATCAGAAATGAAAAAGGAGAAGTTACAACAGACACTGCAGAAATACAAAACATCCTAAGAGACTACTATAAGCAACTTTATGCCAATAAAATGGACAACCTGGAAGAAATGGACAAATTCTTAGAAAGGTATAACCTTCCAAGACTGAATCAGGAAGAAACAGAAAATATGAACAGACCAATCACAAGTAATGAAATTGAAACTGTGATTAAAAATCTTCCAACAAACAAAAGTCCAGGACCAGATGGCTTCACAGGTGAATTCTATCAAACATTTAGAGAAGAGCTAACACCCATCCTTCTCAAACTCTTCCAAAAAATTGCAGAGGAAGGAACACTCCCAAACTCATTCTATGAGGCCACCATCACCCTGATACCAAAACCAGACAAAGACACTACAAAAAAAGAAAATTACAGACCAATATCACTGATGAATATAGATGCAAAAATCCTCAACAAAATACTAGCAAACAGAATCCAACAACACATTAAAAGGATCATACACCACGATCAAGTGGGATTTATCCCAGGGATGCAAGGATTCTTCAATATACGCAAATCAATCAATGTGATACACCATATTAACAAATTGAAGAAGAAAAACCATATGATCATCTCAATAGATGCAGAAAAAGCTTTTGACAAAATTCAACACCCATTTATGATAAAAACTCTCCAGAAAGTGGGCATAGAGGGAACCTACCTCAACATAATAAAGGCCATATATGACAAACCCACAGCAAACATCATTCTCAATGGTGAAAAACTGAAAGCATTTCCTCTAAGATCAGGAACGAGACAAGGATGTCCACTCTCACCACTATTATTCAACATAGTTCTGGAAGTCCTAGCCATGGCAATCAGAGAAGAAAAAGAAATAAAAGGAATACAAATTGGAAAAGAGGAAGTAAAACTGTCACTGTTTGCGGATGACATGATACTATACATAGAGAATCCTAAAACTGCCACCAGAAAACTGCTAGAGCTAATTAATGAATATGGTAAAGTTGCAGGATACAAAATTAATGCACAGAAAACTCTTGCATTCTTATACACTAATGATGAAAAATCTGAAAGAGAAATTATGGAAACACTCCCATTTACCATTGCAACAAAAAGAATAAAATACCTAGGAATAAACCTACCTAGGGAGACAAAAGACCTGTATGCAGAAAACTATAAGACACTGATGAAGGAAATTAAAGATGATACCAACAGATGGAGAGATATACCATGTTCTTGGATTGGAAGAATCAACATTGTGAAAATGAGTATACTACCCAAAGCAATCTACAGATTCAATGCAATCCCTATCAAATTACCAATGGCATTTTTTACGGAGCTAGAACAAATCATCTTAAAATTTGTATGGAGACACAAAAGACCCCGAATAGCCAAAGCAGTCTTGAGGCAAAAAAATGGAGCTGGAGGAATCAGACTCCCTGACTTCAGACTATACTACAAAGCTACAGTAATCAAGACAATATGGTACTGGCACAAAAACAGAAACATAGATCAATGGAACAAGATAGAAAGCCCAGAGATTAACCCACGCACCTATGGTCAACTAATCTATGACAAAGGAGGCAAAGATATACAATGGAGAAAAGACAGTCTCTTCAATAAGTGGTGCTGGGAAAACTGGACAGCTACATGTAAAAGAATGAAATTAGAATACTCCCTAACACCATACACAAAAATAAACTCAAAATGGATTAGAGACCTAAATATAAGACTGGACACTATAAAACTCTTAGAGGAAAACATAGGAAGAACACTCTTTGACATAAATCACAGCAAGATCTTTTTTGATCCACCTCCTAGAGTAATGGAAATAAAAACAAAAATAAACAAGTGGGACCTAATGAAACTTCAAAGCTTTTGCACAGCAAAGGAAACCATAAACAAGATGAAAAGACAACCCTCAGAATGGGAGAAAATATTTGCAAATGAATCAACGGACAAAGGATTAATCTCCAAAATATATAAACAGCTCATTCAGCTCAATATCAAAGAAACAAACACCCCAATCCAAAAATGGGCAGAAGACCTAAATAGACATTTCTCCAAAGAAGACATACAGACGGCCACGAAGCACATGAAAAGCTGCTCAACATCAGTAATTATTAGAGAAATGCAAATCAAAACTACAATGAGGTATCACCTCACTCCTGTTAGAATGGGGATCATCAGAAACTCTACAAACAACAAATGCTGGAGAGGGTGTGGAGAAAAGGGAACCCTCTTGCACTGTTGGTGGGAATGTAAATTGATACAGCCACTATGGAGAACAATATGGAGGTTCCTTAAAAAACTAAAAATAGAATTACCATATGACCCAGCAATCCCACTACTGGGCATATACCCAGAGAAAACCATAATTCAAAAAGACACATGCACCCGAATGTTCATTGCAGCACTATTTACAATAGCCAGGTCATGGAAGCAACCTAAATGCCCATCAACAGACGAATGGATAAAGAAGATGTGGTACATATATACAATGGAATATTACTCAGCCATAAAAAGGAACGAAATTGAGTCATTTGTTGAGACGTGGATGGATCTAGAGACTGTCATACAGAGTGAAGTAAGTCAGAAAGAGAAAAACAAATATCATATATTAATGCATGTATGTGGAACCTAGAAAAATGGTACAGATGAGCCAGTTTGCAGGGCAGAAGTTGAGACACAGATGTAGAGAATGGACATATGGACACCAAGGGGGGAAAACTGCGGTGAGGTGGGGATGGTGGTGTGCTGAATTGGGCGATTGGGATTGACATGTATACACTGATATGTATAAAATTGATGCCTAATAAGAACCTGCAGTATAAAAAAACAAACAAAACAACTAATACTAAACTTTCATTGGGTTATTTGTATGGAAATATGTTAATATAAATGTTTCAGACATTACATGAAATTCCTAAAAATCTTATATTTGTATTTGTATGGAAATATGTATGGAAATATGTTAATATAAAGGTTTCAGACATTACATGAAATTTCTAAAAATCTTATATTTGTATTTGTATGGAAATATGTATGGAAATATGTTAATATAAATGTTTCAGACATTACATGAAATTTCTAAAAATCTTATATGTTCTGGTATAATGTTATAAGTAATAATCCTAGTTATTACTTTAAAATGTATATCTCAGAAGTAACTAATTTTCTTGTCAACTGCATTATTATGAACTTTCATCAAATCTTTTACCGTGGTCATTTTTAAGTCTTTTGTCATTTACAGACAGTTCTGGGTGTACTCTGATGATTTTGCAAATATGTTCCTATAAAAGGGTTTCATCTTCAAGAAATTCATGGAAAAGACTCTGACAAGTACAGGTTTCTGGTAACTGACTGTACTGCTGAACTGAATGAATAAGCATTTTCAGAACTCTGATGAAAAACTGATGAACTCATAAAAGTGCTAACAAAAGATCAAGATGAAAAAAAACAATTAATTACATGGGACTGAGTGAACTGATGAGGATGAGTATAATTTTTGTGACTTTCTGTCTGAATTAAAAAAAAAAAAAATCCCACAAGGACTCAGAGGCAAAGAATATACAAATCAATTTTCACTGCAAAGTAAAGGAGCTGTTACAGTGGAGGATTACTGGACTGAATGTCAATATTATGACATAGTATGAGTGTGTTTCATGTTTGGTAATTGCAATCATTGTTGCTTTTGTTGTGGTCATCCATGTACAATGCTTGGTGTCAGTCTATTTATCTCTTGTAAAAATAAAATACAGTGTGTGTGTGTGAAAAAAAAAAAAAAAAAATTTGTTAAATAAATGAATAAATGAACTTCATTCTTCCTTATTCATATATGAGCTTATCAGTGCTGTGTAGGGAAGAAAATTAAACCCCCTCTTCAATAACCAAAGTAAAAACTCAATGGACCCTTTTGGCCTCGGCGTGTGACTCGCCTCAGTCCAGTTCGAGATGCTGACAAACAGGGCTGGTGCTTGAAAGCTTTTTGAGGAGATCACATGTATTTGAACATGTTATGATTGATATATACAGAGTAGAGGTTTTTGCTTACTGTCCCTTTCATGGTGGTAGCAGGGGAGAACTTCTGAAAAGGTGCCAAATATCTGCAAGAACATATATCTGCCCCATAGAGAATTTCTGTAAAATTCAATTCCATTTAAACTATTTAAAATCATTTTTCTGCCAAGCAGCCCCAGCCTGAAGCTCAACATAGTAACTAGACTAGCTATCCTAGCAATACAACTATCTTAAGACAACTTTGTCAGCTGCTTTTATTTACAAAGGTTAGTTCTAAATCCCATTCTTTTGACTATTCTAAATATTGTATGTTTCAAAGTATCCTTTTAAAAACTTGTTTTGGGCTTCCCTGGTGGTGCAGCGGTTGAGAATCCACCTGCCAATGCAGGGGACATGGGTTCGAGCCCTGGTCTGGGAAGATCCCAGAGTTGCCGCGGAGCAACTGGGCCCGTGAGCCACAACTACTGAGTCTGCGCGTCTGGAGCCTGTGCTCCGCAACAAGAGAGGCCGCGACAGTGAGAGGCCCGCGCACCGCCATGAAGAGTGGCCCCCGCTCGCCGCAACTAGAGAAAGCCCTTGCACAGAAACGAAGACCCAACACAGCCAAAAATAAATAAATTAATTAAAAAAAAAAAAAAACAGCACTCCCACAGGGATTGCCTTTAAAAAAAAAAACTTGTTTTTTTGTGCTTACAATTTTTTCTATAATAGA
Organism: Balaenoptera physalus; assembly: GCF_965194825.1. Lineage (NCBI taxonomy): Eukaryota > Metazoa > Chordata > Mammalia > Artiodactyla > Balaenopteridae > Balaenoptera > Balaenoptera physalus. Next base: position 16,320,426 of record NC_138888.1, on the reverse strand, counting down.
TTATTTTGATGATTAAATTTGACCCCTTTGACAGAAGATGGACCAGTGGATTCCTAAGGGTCAGGGAGGAGTTTGCGCATAGGGTTTTGGGCGGGGGGCAGGTGTTGAAGAACTGTTCTACACTTTGATTATGGTGGTGATTGCATTTGTTAAATTTCGGAGTGAGTTTTACTGAATGTAAATTCAACGTGAATAAACATCACTTTAAAAACTTAAACAAACAAAAAACAAAAACAAAAACTCAATGGATGGGCTCAACAGCAGAATGGAGATGTCAGAGGAACGAATCAGTGAACTTAAAGAAAACTCGATAGAAATGATACAATCTGAACAACAGAGAGACAAAAAGAGTTTGAAAATATGAGAACCTCAGTAACCTGTGGGACTATACCAAAAGGTCTAACGTTGGTGTCAGAGTTCCAAAAGGAAAAAATATGTGGTACAGAAAAAATATTTGAAGAAATGATGGCTGAAGATTCTCCAAATCTGATAAAAGACAAACCTGTAAATTCAAGATGCTGTTTGATGTCAAGAGACACCAAACAGGATAAGCCCTAAGAAATCCATGCCCAGACAAATCATAATTACAACACTGAAAGCTAAAGAAAATTTCTTGTAAGTAGCCAGTGAAAAATGATACATTACTTGAGGGAACAATGATTTGAATTACTGTAGATTTCTCATCAGAAAACTATGGAGGACAGAAGGAAGTGGATACATTTTAAAGTGCTGCAAGAACTGAAAGCCAGACTTCTATTACCAAGTGAAAATATCCTAAGGAAGGTGAAATAAAGACATTCTTAGATGAAGGAAAACTAAAATAATCTGCTGTAAGCAAACCTGCTCTAAAATATTTGCTAAATGAAGTTCTTCAGACAGAAGGGATTGATATAGAAAGAATCGTAAAACATCAGGAATGCAGGAAAGCAAGGAAAATGCTATCTGGGTAAATACAAATGACTATTCTCATCTTGAGTTCTTTAAAATAAGTTGATGGTTGAAAACAAAAACTGTAACGTTGGATGAGGCTTTTTTTTTTTTTTGATGTGGACCATTTTTAAAGTCTTTATTGAATTTGTTACAATATTGCTTCTGTTTCATGTTTTGGTTTTTATTTTGGCCAGGAGGCGTGTGGGATCTTAGCTGCCCATGCTTTGGAAGGTGAAGTCTTAAACACTGGACCACCAGGGAAGTTCTGGATGAGGTTTTAAATGTATGTAGATGTGATGTATAAAAAACTAAGACACAAAGGGTAGAGAATGAAGGGGCCTATATGGTAGTAAGGTTCTACACTGAACGTTTAGTGGTAAGATACTGATTCTAAGTAGACAATGAAAATTTAGTATGTATCTTGTAATCACTAGAGCAACCTCTAACAGAACTATATAAAGAGATAATAGTCAAAAACACAGTAGAGTGAGATCTCATGGAAAATGGCAAATAGGAAGCCTCAGTGGTCAGTCCCTCCACAAAAACAATCATTAAACTGAGGAAAAAAAAAATTCAACTCTCATCATAATCAACCATTTTGGTACTCTGGAATCTGACTAGACCCTAAGAGCAACGAGGGGAGTGCTTCACGAAGGGAAAAGCTGCTACAACTTGGTAAGATAGCAGTGAGCATGAACCAACTACCATTCTCCATCCTCAGCCCCACTGTGGTTATGGAGAGGGCAGCCCATTTTCCTGGAACGGTTGTATGGTGCCAAGGTAGGCAGTAAGGACTTTGCCTTCCAAAAATTTGAGGTTGTGCATTTTGGTTGGTCTTGGTGATTCCCTGAGGGACCAGCCCAGAGGCCTGCCTTTCTTTTGACCCTCTCAGGAATACTTAAAGAGAGAGACATGCTTTTCTTTTCTGATACAGACATTTAAGGAAATCTCTATCAAGTCACTGGATTAGGCTGTTTTTCTTTAAGTTTTGAGACTTCTTAAATAGTCTAGAGATAAGCCTGCTGTTGGGTATGTGACCTGCAAGTATTTTCTCCCAAACTGTAGCTTGTCTTTTCATTGTTTGACTATGTCTTTGGCAGACTGAAAGTTTTTAATTTTTGATGAAGTCCAAATTCTCAACCTTTTCTTTAATGAACCATGATTTTGATGTCATTTCTAAGAACTCTTCACCTAAGCCCAGGCCATAGAGATTTTCTCCTACATTTTCTTTTAAAAGTATAGCCTTTATATTTTATCTAGATCTATGACTTATTTTGAGGTAATCTTTGTGTAAGGTGTGAGGTTTATGTTGAGTCAGTATTTTTTGTATATGGCTGACCAATCTTTCCATCACCATTTGTTGAAATACTATCCTTTCTCCATTTGTACCTTTGTCAAAGAACAAATGGCCATATTTGTGTGGTCCTATTTCCCCATTCACTATCCTGTTCCATTATCTGTGTGTGTATCCTCTTGCCAATATCATACTGTCTGGACTACTGTAACTTCATAGTAAGTCTTAAAATCAAGTAGTTGTTTCCTCAAACTTTGTCCTTCTTTTAAAAAACTGTTTTTGTGGGACTTCCCTGGTGGCGCAGTAGTTAAGAATCTGCCTGCCAATGCAGGGGACATGGGAAGATCCCAAATGCCGCGGAGCAACTAAGCCCTGTGCGCCACAACTACTGAGCCTGCGCTCTAGAGCCCGTGAGCCACAGCTACTGAAGCCCGCGTGCCTAGAGCCTGTGCTCCGCAACAAGAGAAGCCACCACAATGAGATGCCCACGCACCGCAACAAAGACCCAACACAGCCAAAAATAAATAAATAAATAATAAATTTATTTTAAAAAACCTGTTTTGTTATCAGTTTCTTTGTCTACCCATATGAATTTTAGAATTGGCTCACCTATACCTACAAAAATTCCTGCTGGGAATTTTTATTGGATTTTAGTGAAATCTGTAGATTAGTTTTGGGGGAACTGATAGCTTTACTATGTTGAGTCTTCCAATCCATCAACACGGTATGATTCTCCATTTATTAAGATCTTGGTTTTTTCCATCAGAGTCTGTAACTTTTAGCATTCAGATCTTGTTCATGTTCTATTAGATTTATACCTAATAGAATTATAGGTATAATATGACCCAATATTATACCTAAGTATTTCATTTTGGGGAAGCTACTGTAAATGGTATTGTTTTAAAATTTCAGTTTCCATTTGTTCATTGCTTGACTATAGAAATACAATTGATTTTTACATAGTACCCTTATATCCTACAACCTTGCTAAACTCACTTATTAGTTCTTTGGAGTTTTTCACAGATTCCCTGGGATTTTCAGTATAGAAAATTATGTCATCTGTGAATAAAGCAAGTTTTTATTTCTTTCTAATCTTTATGCCTTTAATTTTTTTTGTTGCTGTATTACGCTGGCTAAGACTTCCAGAACTTTGTTGAATAAGACTCATTAGAATAGACATCCTTGCCTTGTTCTTGAAATTAGGGAGAAAGCATCCAATTTTTTACACACACAGCACCCACACAAATATGTATGTATTTATACATATGCATATACTTACATATATATATATATATAAAAATGAAGGAAAAATAAAGACACTTTCAAACAAATCTGACACAAACTGAGAGAATGCATTACCAGTAGACCTGTAATAAAAGAAATTCTAAAAGAAGTTTTAAATATAATGTATTAAATGCAATGACAGAAGTTGTAACTTGAGGAGAGCATCATAGAAAAGAGGATATCTTAAGACATTCTCAGAGAATGATTAATATGACCAGGAGTGAACCAGAAAGGGGGGAAGGTTGTGAAACATGGGAGAGAAAGAAGGACATTCCAGACAGAGGGAATGGTATGAACAAAGGAACTGAGGACAAATTTGGACTTTAACCCACAGACAAGGCCACTAAAGAGTTTTTTAATGGGACAATTTATGGTCAAAATTGTGAGCAGCTTTTCATTTAAGTGCCAGGGAGATACAGACATTTGTTAGTAGTTTGGGGCTAGAATGTGCATGAAAGGAAACAAAGCCATCAGCCAGTAGTAAGAGTAAACTGGAATACATCTTCAAAAGGTACTAAAAACGTCTATGAGAATGAAATATTGAATGTAGTGTATGAGTGAGGAAGGATATGAGTATGGTAACAGTGATATGATGGAGATAAGAGTTCACTCATGGAATTTTAGTGGGTTCCTGTATCCTTACAAGTTCTTTCTTTAATTCTAGATTAAGATGCTCAAAGTAAAGGACTGATAAAGGTGTATGGTATTGGGACTTCATAACAATTCTTTTGGTATAGATTCTATACCTTACCTTCACTTGTGTTTCAAATGGTGTTTGTGCCAAGAAAGGAGGTTGTCCCACCAACATTTCAAAAAGAATGACACCAACACTCCACCAGTCACATAACTGTGTATAGCCTAAAATAAGATACCAAAGTTATGGTTATTCACAAGCACTTTTTAAAAAGTGCTCAGAATTAATACAATCAAAATTAATATTAAATCACCAATTTATACTGTAAAGTTAATACTTTTATTATAAGCCTGAAACGAGCCATATTCTAACGTAAGTTTCAGCTGGTCTAAAGGCACACTGAGATTTATGAAACAAACGTTTTACCTGTTCGTAACAACACTTCAGGCGCAATATAATTGGGAGTCCCAACCAAAGAATGTGCAAGACACCGCTGGTGCTGGCGTGCAGCTCTCCGCTCTAGTGGCTTCAGTCTATCTCCGCATCGACAGTTAGAGGGGTCACCCCATTCGTTACTGAAATCCATGCTATCTTGCCGTGGATGGTCACCTGTATAGTAAATAAATAAATAAACAAAAGCAACAAGAACAAGAGTAAACCTAGTCTGTTTAACCTTTTGACGTCATAGTTTAGAGTTAACTACGCTTCCCCTTGTTGACAAGCTGAGATGCAATGTATGGCAAATCACTGATGGTGTTTATTAATAATTAGAGCCTGCACTCTTGAAATATCAATAGGACAAGTTTTACACTAAGAAAGATAAGCCTAAGATGCAGTAATTTACTCAAGTGATGACAGTAAAAATCACTGAGTAGGTAGGATTGAGAATTTGGTACTCAGACTGCTCTGCAATACTACTCTGGACAAAGTTTCAAACAAATTAGATTTGTGTTTCATTCATTCAGCAAATGACAACGATAATAATAAAGACACTATTCTTCTCTCAGGCAGCTTCTCTGTAGGGGAGAAATACAACAAACAAATACATATATAACAAACAGTGATGCATTCCATACAGAGAGTCAACATGGGGTGGTGATACGGCAAATTTCTAGAGTGGCTTGGGAAGACCAACTGAGGTGACATTTGTAAAAAAAAAATAAGAGGAACTCAAACATTTGAAAACCAGAGCAAGGCATCCTACACAATCACAACAGTACCAGAGAGAAGACCAGTGTGGTTAGTAAGGGGGAGAATGGTAGGAAATGGAGCAGGAGCCAGTGCACAAGGGTGTTGCAAGCAAAAGAAATGGTCTGCTTTTTCCTCGAAGTACAGTGGGAAGATACTGGAGAGTTTGAAGCAAGAGAATGAAAAGGTCTGATAAATGTTTAAAAAAGAAAACTTTAACTGCTGTATAGAGAACAGATTATAGGGAGGACAAGGGTGAAAAAGAGATCAGGTAAGAGGCTATTACAGTTAAGTTTGGACTGTAATATGTAATGGTAATAGTGCACATGGAGAAAAGTGAACAGATTGAAGGTATATTTAGATATATTTAGAGGTGGAGTAAGCAGGACTTACTGAGGGATTAGATGTGGAGGGTATGGAAAAAGAATCAAGGATGGGTGGTGGTAGTACAATTTACTAAAAGGGAGGGGGAACAAATATGGAGGGGGAGAAATTAAGAGTTGTTTATTGGCAATGTTAAGTTTGAAAGGTCTATTAGGAATCCTTGTGAAAGGGAGAGGCTGTTTCTGAAGAGAGAAATTTGCAAGTCATTGATGTAGAGCTAGTAATTAAAGCCATGACTGGATGAAATCATCTAGGAAAAAAAATATTTGAAATTAACCTGACTGTAATAATCATCTAGGATGTTTGATTAAAATACAATTTCTACCCTCAGTGGAGATTTTCAATCAGAAGACTGGAATAGAGCCTAAGAATCATATTTGTAAGATGAACCCCAAGTAATTCAGGTGAATCTGGGGAGACATTAAATTATGTTAAGCTGAATATTAAAGTAGGTTCAGGATCTACTCCTAGTAGTATCTCAGTTCTATCCATTTAATGTCTATCTACTTGTGTCCACAAGAAGCACTGGAGGCCAGTTATACTCACCTCAGAGGATTGCTGTAAGCATTAGATCAGAAAATACGTAAAGCACCTAGTCATAGTAAGTATTCAGCGAATGTTAGATTGACTTACACTTCCGTTAGTGCTTGGAGGGATCTTGGTGAGGCAGTGTGGTATAGAAGAAATAACATGGGCCCTGTAAGCAGACAAACCTGAGTTCAAAGCCTAGCCCTTACACTTATTTTCTGTCTGACCATGGGCAAGTTTCTTATTCTAACTTAGCCTCAGTTTCTTCACGCTGCCTCACAATGACGTTGTGAAGATTAAACAGAATCATGTACACAAAGTGTTTAAGGTTAAACAAGTTGTATAACAGTCATACAACAGAAGCCTAAACAGTCGTGAAAATAAATGTTATGTGCAGGAACACAGATGAACCTCAAACAAATAAAGGAAGTCAACACAGAAGACTACATATAGAATGATTACATTTAAATAAAGGTTCAAGAGTAGGCAAAATGAAATAATAAATGATTTAGGGATATACACATATGTGATAAGAGTGTAGAGAAAAGTAAAGAACTGATTATAGAGTTCTGAAATACTCCTATGGAAGAAAGAAAAGGAAGTGGTTGTTTAGGGTCTTCAAAAGTACTAATAATCTAGTTCTTAAGCTGAATGGTGGGTATGGGGCTTCATTTAAAAATTATTTTCAAATTGTTATTTGTCTGACATATTTCAAATTAATAAAATGTAAAGAGATTAACTCAAAAATGTTAATGATATTTAGAAATAATTAATTCTAGCACACTCTTTCATTTTATAAATCTAAGTGTCTAAAGGATTCACCCACATTTATCCAGTGGAGTCAAGACCTGACCCAGGACTTCTGGCTCCCATCCAGGGATAATACCATCTTATATTTTATTGCATTATAAATCATATGAATATGTCCAAACAAATTTTATGATTTTACTCACCACTCTGATAGTACTTAGAATCATGCGTCCATCTGAAGCCAGTGCAGAGGCCGAAGTCAGTCAATTTAATATGACCATCACGATCAATCAAAATGTTATCAGGTTTAATATCTCTATGAATAAAACCCATTTTATGAACACTTTCGACCGCACAGGTAAGTTCTGCTATGTAGAATCGTGCCAGATTTTCTGGAAAGATGCCCATTCTAATTAATAGGCTCATCATATCACCCCCAGGAATATAGTCCATTACAAAGTATAAATTGTCCTTGTCTTGGAATGAATAATAAAGACGAACTACCCATTCGTTGTCAGCTTCAGCCAGGATATCTCTCTCAGCTTTAACATGAGCAACTTGATTTCGAAGCAGAACATCTTTCTTTCGAAGAGTTTTTGTTGCATACAAAGCCTTAGTATCTACTTTTCTTGCTAGGCAGACTTCACCAAATGCTCCTATTCCTAATGTCTTTATCTTCACAAACATAGACTTGTCCATTTTAGCCCTCTTAAGACGGATGTAATTAGACTCTTTTTGGCAAAGCATCTTTCTCATTTGATCTTGGGCATCTTGAGATAATCCAACCTAGGCAAATAAACTAAATATTAAATGAGGAATTATCTTCTATACTGAATATTAAGAAATCGCTTGGAAAAAATTCAGGCATATATTTAAAGGTTAAATGCATAATAATTTTTAATAAAGCATGTTAGAAATCTAGAATATACTTCAGAGAAAATTAATTATCAAAAGTGCAGCATAAGAAATAGTTAACAGGATACACAAGGTGAGTGTATATGCAGAGTCTGCTGTAGAGAGCAAGGAGAAGATGATATCAATGGTCAGCTTTCTACTCTTCTCTAACGCACTCAAAAAACATGTTCCCAGTGTGCAGTAGCCAAACATGTTAACATGCACCCTCATCTATCTCTCCATGCATATTCATCCCAAACTACGTAATCAGATTGCTTTCATCATATGCATCTCTTTGTGGAATGCCTATGCCTCAAATAGTCTTCTTCTCATTTTATCCTTCATGAAAAGAAATTCTTCCACTCCAGGTTCATTTATTCTAAAAAACTGATGTATTAAGAACAAAAGAATGTCTTTCCTAACCTAACCACTCATTAATAGTCAGTCTTTCCTTTTATCTTTCTCAGGGCATTAGAGTAAGGGTAGGACTCACAGCCACCACTAACGCAAAATGCAAAGGGTATGTCCTACCTTATTTAAAAGGGACAACTTTTTTGATTACAAGGTATCTTTTAGATATTTTGGAATGTTTCAAACAATAGTCGGTGTGACTTATGAAGATACCAAAAAAACAGATAAAAACAAAAACCAACGTCTAAGTAGACATGGAATACCTGGATTCAGAAGGAATGAATAGTTCATTTTTGACTAGTTAATGAAGAATTAACTTAAGAATTTAAATAGAAAAGGAATTTGATTTGAAAAGTAGAGCATAATTCTAGAAATGCAAGACTAAGTAAAATATAGCAACCTCATGCTTCTGTTAGGATGCGCGTTTGCATGCAAAATCTTTTAAGGGTGGCATGCCAGACTTAGTACAGAACTATTTCTCTAAAAATCTTACTTGCCTACACAGTAATGGAGGCTACAGAAGTCAGCAAAGCTTCCAACACCATAAAAGTTTAAATCAGCTATTAGTGAAAGTGAAGAGGAAAAAGGAAAAATAAACTAAGAAAATACATACAGACAGACTTTAGTAAGAAATCCTAAGAGCTAAATATGGATAAGTCATACAGGTTATCATGGTATTTCTCACCTCACAAAATTCAATTTATAGCAGGAGTAACTATACTGTGAAATCAGATTTAGAAAAATCATTTTAAAAGAATGGCTCTCTCAAGTTTCATAAGGAAGTTTAACACAAATTTAAGCCTCTTGGCTTTTGAGCACTAGATGTAAGATTAGGAGCCAAACCTTTGAACTGTAAACATAGGATAAAAATAATAATGAGAGTACCACCGTAATATCTAGTGAAGAGACCTACATGGAATCAACAACAGACATTAATCTAAAGTGTTTAATTATTCTGATCTCCTTTTTAGTAGTTTGATTTAATAATTTCAACATATTTTTCTAGTACATTATAAAAATAAAATTAGAAGGGGAAATATCTGAAAGGAGATGTGTCTGACACTTTCTAATAAGACCAATCTGATGAATAAGCCCCCAAGCCCAAAAACTACTGTAAATAAAAATGTTTCATAAGTTTATCAAGAGATGGGACCCAGATATTTCTAGCTTATTTTAAAATGTAAGATAATGTGTAAACTCTAGGGAAAAAACCCTTGCTCCAATTTCCATTAAAGGGATTATGCATACCTAAACTACACACTGTAAACTGTGTTTTTCTTAATTTATTACAACTTTATTATAAAAAATTCTGAGTAAATCATGAAATGCTAAAATAAAATGGTATAATCAAAAATACTTAATGTTTACTGACTTTTAAATAATTGATAATATATTTAGGATAAAAAGAAAGAAAAATACTGGACCACAGTATTTTAAAATAAACAACAAGCAAATACATAATCAAGTATAAAAATGGACATTTTAAAAGGTTTTATACTCAGCTGTAAAAAAGAATGAAATAATGCCATTTGCAGCAACATGGATAGACCTAGAGATTGTCACACTGAGTGAAGTAAGTCAGACAGAGAAAGACAAATATCATATGATATTGCTTATATGTGGAATCTAAAAAAAAAATGGTACAAATGGACTTATTTACAAAACAGAAATAGAGTCACAGATGTAGAAAACAAACTGATGGTTACCAGGGGGGTAAGGAGGGGGGAGGGATAAATTAGGAGATTGGGATTGACATATACACACTACTATATATTAAACAGATAACTAATAAGGACCTACTGTATAGCACAGAACTCTACTCAATATTCTGTAATGGCCTATATGGGAAAAGAATCTAAAAAAGAGTGGATATATGTATATGTATAACTGACTCACTTTGCTGTACACCTGAAACTAACACAACATTGTAAATCAACTATACTCCAATAAAAATAAGAAGTTTTTAAAAAGAGGTTTTACCCGCATCATTTCGTTCTCTAATTGTTTTTTACGATGTAGACGCTGCTGATGAGATTTGAGTACATTTTCTACATGTTGCTCCATAAAGAATTTAAATGCCTGAGGAGAATAACTTTGGATACGAGATTCCCTTCGCTCTTCATCTTTCTTGTTTTTCCTAACGGTGATAGGTGAAGTGGTAATCTGTTTCTTTTCTTTATCTCCATTATCAACATTTTCATAACTTTTCTCACTCTCATCTTCCTTGGGCAAGCTCGGCTGTTCCTCTTTGCTAGATTTATTGATTGATTCATATGGAGGAACAGATGGGTTTTGGTGTAGCAGATGTTTGGGATAAGGTGGTGGTGGACCTTGATAGTTTGGAGCTTCAGCAACAGGCGGCATAACGGTCATATTTGAAGTGGTACCCTCAGAAAAAGGACCAGGTTGAACAGTTTGAATTGGCTGTGGTATCCAAGAAGGGTGTGTAGGTGCTAAAGCAGTCTGCAGCTCTGGTTTCAATACACGTATACTTTTCACAGGCTGTTGAATGGGAGCTGGTGTAATAGCAGTGACTGTTGTAGCCGAAGGCTGAGAATTAGCAGAATGACTTGTTCTATTTCCTAATGGGTTATTAAAAGAATTTGACCTCACTGGTATGTTAGGTTGCCATGTAGGGATTTCATGTCCACTGCTCGGGGATGACTGGGCAGGAGCAGAAGATGACTGAGGCCAAGTTGTTTGCAGTCCAGGTACATTAATGTTATAAAGTTCCATGTTATGACTATTTCTGTTTGGCACCATCATAGATTGAGGAATATTCCCATTTGTGTATGATGAAGGAGCAGCAGGTCCTCCTGTTTGTAAAGCAGAAGGGCTTTGTCCGTTAGCTGGGGTCAGAGGATATGGAGGGGGTGGCTGCCGATTCACAGCGCCAGCAGGGACAACATTTTGGTGTATCATAAAATCAGTCTGGCCACTACCATTCTGAATTCCAGGTCTCCCTGGTGGAAAGTTAAATTTGTTAGCACTCTGCATGATGATTGGTTGCCTGCCAACAGGAACAGAATTAATGCCTCTCTGTCCCTGATTAGGAGGATTCATTGGGGACGTGTTAAGAGGTGGTGGAGGATAGCCCTCCTGCCAGGCTCCAGGTGGAACAGGAGAGATGCGGGAGATTACGTATTCCATGTTCCCAGAATAGCGCTTTGTTTGAGAGTTTGGTTCCCATGATGGGGGAGGTGGAGTTGTACCTCTTGGCGGGGGAGTCTGGCCTCTTGGAGGTGGTGGAGGAGTGACACTCCTGACTTGAGGAGGTGGGGGGGGGTTCACTCTCTGTCCGTTGCTAGGGTGAGCTTGAGTAAATGCTGTTATACCAGATCCTGACAAAGGTCTTCCTACATCTGTCTGTGAGTTGGGACTTTCAGAACGATAGGCCACACTTTCTCCTAGTGGTGGGCCATGTCTCTGAGGAACTAAGGATTCTTTAGAACCTTTCCAGCTTTGTTTGCGGTTAACTGATTGTTGCACACTCCCTATGGGAATAAAACAAAAACAAACAAAAAAAAACATGTTTTTTTAACCTCTTACTTTCGAAAAATTTAGCTTGGAATTCTAACACTACTAAACGATAATTCTCTTTCAAGAATCACAAAAATCAAATTTGAGTATGTGCTTTTATTTTACCTTTTAAAGTTTTATTTATTTTTGACTAGGTAACACATTCTCATAGCTCAAAATTCAAGCGGTACAAAAGGACACCCACCCCGTCCCTTAGGCAACCAATGTCACTGAAGGTAACCAATGTCATCAGTAAGATACTTTAGGAATACACAGGTAAATAGTACTAGAAAAGGGAAAGGGAACCCTCCTACACTGTTGGTGGGAATGTAAATTGGTGCAGCCACTGTGGAGAACAGTATGGAGGTTCATCAAAAAAACTAAAAATAGAGTTGCCATATGATCCAGCAACCCCACTCCTGGGCATATATCTAGACAAAACTATAATTTGAAAAGATACATGCATCCCTATGTTCACAGCAGCACTATTTACAATAGCCAAGACATGGAAACAACCTAAATGTCCACTGACAGATGAATGGATAAAGAAGATGTGGTATATATATATATTTTTATATATATATATATATATATATAATACACACACACACACACACACACACAAATAGAATATTACTCAGCCATAAAGAAGAATGAAATAATGCCATTAGTGGCTACATGGATGCGACCACAGATTATCATACTAAGTGAAGTAAGTCAGAAAAAGAAAGATAAATACCATATGATATCACTTATATGTGGAACCTAAAATATGACACAAATTAACTTACCTAAAAAACAGAAACAGACTCAGACATAAAGGACAGATCTGTGGTTGCCAAGGGTGGGTGGGCGGGGGGAGGCGGGGAAGGCTTGGATTGGGAGGTTGGGATGAGCAGACGCAAACTATTATATACAGAATGGATAAAAAACAAGGTCCTACTGTAGAGCACAGGGAACTCATATTCAGTATCCTGTAATAAACCATAATGGAAAAGAATATGTATATGCATAACTGTATCACTTTGTTGTACATCAGAAACTAACACTGTAAATCAACTACACTTAAATTAAAAAAAAAAGTATACCTCCTATATATGCTATTGTGCCTGGGTCTTTTCATTAAAAAAATTGAAGATTCTGTAGTAGTACATAAAGTGTTTCTTTACCTTTAAAAAATGTTATTACAGTTTTTCACTGTATGGATGTACCCAAATTTACTTAATCAGTTTCCCTAGTGATGGCTGATAAGGTTGTTTCCAGTCTTTTGTTTTACCCCTCCCCCACAAAAAGCAATGAAGAATTTTGTACAGATACCATTTCATATATAATGTTAAGTAGACAAATTATTAGAAATGGCATTATTGAGCCAAAGGATGTGTCCATTTGTAATTTTGATAGATACAACACTAATTTTAAATACATTTCAGTATGGCTTTTAAAACAAGAAAAGGCAGTAGGGGATAACTAGCTGAACACTAAATAAGGTAGAGATTTTACAAAGTCTCTATTTAATGGAATTTCCAAATAAATTAAACAGGCAAGAAAACATATGATACCAAAAAAAATGAAGTATTTAAAATAGTCTGGTCACTAAGAAAAGTATAATACATTTAAAAAATATATATAAAATACATTCGTATAAGATACGATACATATAAATAATACATTCCAGAAGGATTAAACATTTAAATGTTAAAGATGAAACCACACAAGTACTAGGAGAAAACCAGTGAACATTCGATAATATTGGGGTACCTCTTTATACCTCCTGGGAAGGTCTTCCCAAGTATGACAAAGGTAGAGAACATACAGTAATAGACTGATAGATTTAAATACATAAAACACTTAGCACCATTCAAAACAAAACAAGAAGCACCCACAAATTTGAAAGTTCAACATCATCCTGGGAGAAAATACATTTAATAACACATGAAAAAAACTTGGTAAATATTCAGAATGTACAGTTTAACATTCTATTGCATCTAGGCTGGGCAGCATCTTGGGTCTATGACTTCAGGGAAAGTCATCACTCTGGGCAAGCTAGACAAGTCCTCTGACCACAGGCTCAGTCTCACCTTCCTCGGATAGTCAGCTGAGGCCAAATGCACGAAGTCACTCTTCCAGCTTTTACCAGTTAAGACGAAATCTCTGCAACTCTCAAGTATACTGCCATGCCTACTGCTCTGCACCTCCCATAAAGTTCTCTGTGTTCTTCCACTTCCTAAACCCTCCCACTGTTGCCCTCTAGACATGCTCTGTTCTATAACTAGCAAATGCTTCTCGATCACTAACCTCTGCTCCAAGCTTTCCCCCCATGTCCTTAAAGCTGGTTATCGTCTGCTGACATTACTTTCCTTTCAGTCCTGTGTAATCAAGGTTTTCTTTAAAAATAAACTGGGCTAAAAGGTGGAACTCCACTTCTTTGCTCTCCATTTGTGTTTCTAGATCATTGTTATTTCTGCAAACTGTTTTTAAAAAGCCAGTTCTTTGGAAGCTCATGCTATCTGTGGGAGGCCACATTCATTCCTCTAATGGTCACCCAATGAACACCTACTTGCTCGCCCTCATTCACCCATAACTTTGGCATTCTACCCTAAGCCCTGACAACATTCTATAACTTCAACATCCACATGGACGAACCATCCATCACCCTGGTTCCGGGTTCAATCCCTGGTCAGGGAACTAGGATCCCACAAGCCGCGCGGTGTGGCAAAAAAAAAAAAAGAAGCGAAAACTGGATAAGAATTTTGAAGTACCAAGTTAGAATCCTGAACAAGTTCTGCAAAATAATGGGACATCCTCACTTGGATAACCCAATGAACCTAACTAAACCTTATGTCTAAAACCAGACTTATGATCTTTCTCCACCAAATCCTGTCCTCCCTTAGCGTTCCCTTTCATAATGTGAGGTATCACCATCCATTTTTATACACCAAAAGCCTAAGAGTCATCCCACTCCATTATCACCCACCATATGCAATCTACTGCCATGTCCTTGTCAATTTTACTCCTCCTATCTCTTTCTTATTTCATTCAATTTTCTCCACCACCATCTCCCTAGTCCAAATTACCTTCATTTCCTGTGAATTGTATTTCTTATCAAGTCTATCCAGACACCCTCCTTTGCTCTCTCTAATCCGTTCTCATCCATTGCAGCTATCTTTCTGAAACACAAAGTTAATCAAGTCATTACCCTGCTTGAAATGTTTCCATAACTTCCTGCTGCTCTTAGGATAAAATCAATAGACAGTCCTGCATAGTCAGGCCCCTATGCACTTCTCCATTCATATCTTATACTCTTGTTTTCAGCGTTCTAGCCACTTTCATTTCTTCGAATGTGACATCAAAACCTGCCAAACAAGCCATGCATAGGAACACGCTTCCTCATGAAACCCATCCCCATTAACCCTTGTCTTTCTTCAGATATCAGCTCTAGTATCAGTTTCACAGGAAGGTTTTCTCTGATCTCCTTGATCAGGTCAAAAATCCCTCTATTATATAAGTACATAGTACCACATAACTGTCCCCTCTTCATTCACACTTACATAGTTGTAATTCTACATGTATTTGTGTATCTGAGCTCCCTTACTAGAATCTCAACTCCACAAAAGGGCAAGAACTTTATATCCAATGCCAAGCAAAGGGCCTGAAATAGTGGTTGATCAAGAAAAATTTGCTGAATGAAAATATGAAAAAATTAGGCCTCTTACAAATCAATTGAAAAAGACAAATACAAGATTAAGAACGAATTAAAATGTCAATTTAAAAATAATCAATAAACAAATGTTTAAAAGCTCACCAGTGATCAAAGAAATGTGAATGTAAAATTATCGTATTTTCACAACCATTAAATATACAAAAAGGATAATACCTAGGATTTACAAATATAGGCATTCTCATATTAAACTGATTGGGACAAAATAAGTTGGTAACACCTTTCTGGTCAGCAATACAGGCATACCTCGGATGGAGATGGTTGTGGATTGGGTTCCAGACCAGTGCAGTAAGGTGAATATTGCAATAAGGTAAGTCATGTGAATTTTTTGGTTTCTCAGTGCAGATAAAAGTTATGTTTATGTTTTATATATATATGTATATATGCACATATATATACTATCGTCTAATAAGTGGGCAATAGCATTATATCTAAAAAACAATGTACATACCTTATTAAAAAATACTTTATTGCTAAAACAATGCTAACCATCATCTGAGCCTTCAGCAAGTCATAATCTTTACTGGTGGAGGGTTTGAAATATTTTGATAATTATCAAAATATGACACAGAGACATGAAGTGAGCAAATGCTGTTTGAAAAATGGCACCGACAGACTTGCTTGACGCAGGATTGCCACAAACCTTCAATTTGTAAGAACTGAAATATCTGCAAAGTGCAATAAAGTGAAGCACAATAATATGAGGTATGCCTATGAGAAAAACGTTTTGCAAGTCTTTGAAAATTTACTTTTACCAAATCATCAGGAATGTACAAAGATTTAGGTACAAGGGAATTTACTGCAGTGCTGTCCATAATGGCAAAAAAAAAAAAAAGAAAAAAAAAGGAAACAAGGCAAATGTCAAAAAATGAGACTGGTTAAATAACATATGTGATAAGTCTACCTTACTGTAGCTAAGTATTCTGTAGGCCATTTAATAACAAGGAAAGTTATACATGGTATACTAAGTGAATAAAGTAGGTTTTAGTATGACCCCATTTTTTGCTTAATCAATAAGAATCTAAATACGCACATATAAACCCACTCCAGTTTTTGACTGAGAAACAAAACATACCAAAATCTTGTGGATATTAATAGCGGTGTTTTCTTTTCGCTTATTTACTTTCTAAATATTCTATGATGAACATGTTTTACAATTAGATTATATACATAAAAAAGGAATAGTCTGAGTTATATTTATGGTTAAAAAGAAAAATATTTCAGTTGCATTATAAGCAATCAAGCAGTTCTCAACCTAGACTGCTGTTTATCAGAATTACCTACGGAACTTTAGGGCCCCATCTGCAAATTCATTTTGGTGTAACACTATAATGTTATTTTTCTAGCTTGAGGCTTTCACTTACCGTGATGCTTTTAACAATTTCTAAGACAAAACATTTTATATACTGAAATATTTTTAAGTATTATAAAACAAGAGACTAGGAAAACTTTGATTAATCACCTGGCTTTACGTTGGCATTAAGAGGCCTGGCAGCTGCTGCAGCCATCTGTTCCCGTCGAGGATCTTGGTAACTCATTTTACTAATGAATTCAATTGCAGCTTCGATACTTCTGTTATTAGTTTTCTGAAGAGCTTGTATAACCATATCCTGGTATGAAGTTTAAAAACAGAAATAAAATTTAAATCTTATAATTAGTAAGAAGGAAACAACACTATAACTTCCATTGGAGAAATTCATAATTTTGAAGAACAAGGCCCCAAGCCAAAATATTAATGTCCTGTTTGTAAAACTACTTTGGGGGGAAGGGCAAGATAAGGGTAGGGGATTAAGAGGTACAAACTACTATGTATAAAATAAATAAGCTACAAGGATATACTGTACAGCACAGTAAAACAATAAAAATCCATATAATCTCAAATTACTAAAGAAAACAAACCCTCAAATCCTTCAAATGTTTCTTTAATATTTTCACCTTTATGTAATGTATTACTGTTTTCTTCTAGGGTTTTTTCCCAGATACAATCGTAACAACATGCTTCTGAATTTCTCATTCTTAATTTCATTCTTATATAAACAAACAGAGACTATCAGATTATTAAAAAGGTATCAATCAACATACTGAAAACCACTCTTTCGTACTGTTAAAGTATTTTATTAAGCATCTTTATCATTGTGTTTACTAGTAAAAGAGCTATGTAGTTCTGGTTCCTACCTTCTTAGAGTTTACATTTTCAGAGAATTTTATTTATGAGGACACAAATATAGGACAAATGGTAGAGGAAAAACACTCAGACTTTATATGATTATTTGATGAAGACTTTAGGAGGCTACATGGTATGATAGAAAAAACACGGAGTTTGGAATCGAATGGAACCAAAGAGGTTGAGTTCCGGCAGCCCTGCATTACTATGCTTTGTCTGTCATGCTTAGAAGCAAAAATACACTCCAGTGATTGGAGATTTATGTGCCCCACTTTAGAACTGTGTGAACTCTGGTAACGTATTTAACATTTCAGAGCTCAGTTTCTTCATCTGTAATACACTCAGAGTCGATGTGAGGATTAATCAAGGAAACGTGTAAAAGCACGGAGCCTGGAGCTCAGAAACGGGTTGTCCTCCTGCTCTGTTCCGTGTCCTTCATTTTATATGTAAACATAAATTATACACTAACATGCAAAAAGTATACTGACACACATTTTTCAAGAGGGAGGCAGCTTCTTACTTGCCCTAGAGGATTTAGTATTTCAAACAATATTTTTAAATGAGAAATGGCTTAATAAGACTAACGGGTGACCAGGCTATTGATAGATGATCCTCTTACTCAAAATGACTGGTGATGACTGAGGCCAAGCAAAAAAAGGCTGCGGCAGAGACTTGTTGCCTACTCAAGACCTAGTCTCCTTTTTTTAGAAAAAGTTACTAGTATTTTTTTGAAAGAAGTTTTCCTTATAGCTACAGCGGCCACATGAAAATTCTGACCAATGAGACAAAAACCAAGGATTTCTGGAAGAATGTTGCTATCCCTGATTCCTGTACCCTGTTTCCTAGACAATAGATATGACACCTGTGCTAGAGCATGTTGCCATCAAGAAGGAAAATTCAAGAGATTCGTTAAGAGTTGTAGTTTGATATTTTTAAGAGACTGAACCGATGCTAGCTATATAAACTGAGTCACTATTTTGTTTAAAGCATGATTATTTGGATTTTCATTAAAAGCAACCAAACTCAATCCTTAACTGATAAAAAGGTACAGTGTGGTCACATTTTATGCCAATCAGACTTTGCAAATTTGTAGTGAGATACAAAGGATTAGTAAGTCTCACTTTATGTGCAAATTTAAAATAATACAAATCATCCAAATTACAATTCACCAGGGAGCGCTTAACTTTAAAAGCGGTTAAAGCAAGTGAACTGTACTGCACTTACGCTACTACCACACGGCAGTGCTATCTCAGCTGGGAAGAAAACTGACACCCACCGTTCCTTTTCAACACTGTAGGAACCATATCGTTAAATGCACTAGAAGTTCAGCCTGTGATTTTGGTGGTGATTATGCTGGCTTTTATTTTTTAATTTTATTGCTATATGTTAAAATATCTTTTACACCGGTAACAATATCAACCAAGGGTTCCTTAAGTGGGGGTCTTGGCGCCAGTGTGAAAAAGAGCACCCTTAAATCAGTAACTTTGGAATAGAAGTCCTATGTGCTCAGAACACGTTACCATGCTTTTGTTCTTCACGCTTAGAAACAAAAATACACCCCAGGGATTACAGCTTTATGTGCCCCAAGAACGCATCAATCCTTAATTTTTAACGTTTAGTCCTACGAGGAAATTAATCTTGAAATATTTAAGGTTTTAATTCTATAGAGTACCAGAAACATTCTCAAAAAATTGCAACTGCCGTGAACTTGGCATACTTAAAGGAATAGATTAGAGTTTATGAAATGATAAAAATAATGAAGTGAAAGGAATTCCCTGGTGGTCCAGTGGTTAGGACTGTGCGCTTCCACTGCCGAGGACCCGGGTTCAATCCCTGGTCAGGGAACTAAAATCCCATAAGCTGCGTGGTGTGGCAAAAAAAAAAAAAAAAAAAGCAAAAACTAGATAAGAATTTTGAAGTACCAAGTTAGGATCTTAAACAAATTCTGCAACATAATGGGAAGCTACCAGAATGAGTGATTCAGGAGGTAGAAGAAGTAAATTGCCATATTCTTTATATCACCGTGAGTATAAATAATACCATTCCTTCGTTATTTGGATAAATGAGGATTGATAAATGTCTAAATGCTTTTAGTAAAGCAACCTCGCTTAAGGGGCTATTAATGTCATAAGGTAAACAATTTTGAAATGTGTGATTGCAGTAAAGCTAACATATCTTTGTAATGCAAAGCAATTATTGTTATTATTGCCAACAGATAAAGAACAGGGCACTGACCAATGTCTTACACTTCTTAAAACTGTTTACATTAGAAAAAATTTTTAAGTTCCTTAAAGGTATAGACCATCTTTGGTATGATTCCCTATCCTGACTGACGGGTTCACACACAGTAAGAGCTCCATAAATACATATTTACTGATGTGATTTATCTGACATACACATTACCACTTAAGGGCCTTTACAGCCATGTGATTTTCTAAACTCCCTTTCCCTAGCAGTATGTAAGAGGAAAGAATAAGACCAATGATTCAGCCTTCTCTTTATTCTTTGCCTTTTGGCTAAAGGATTAGGAAGAAAGTACTCTAAGAGACTCTCCATTCAAGCCATTTCCTTAATCCTCCAACTACTAACCAGGAAAACATCCCAGGATCTCTCCTCCTCCCCCACCCCCATATATTTTCTGGTGCAAATCCAATACATTTAGAACACTTAAATATAAAATTAATAAGAAATAATATTAATCAAGTGAAGAGAATGGGCCAGAAAGAATACTTTTTTTTCTTCCTAGTTTAGTTATAAATTTCCCTTTTCAAATCCATTACTATAATGCATACTTCGGTTCTCATTTTTAAAATTAAATACAGAGATATCTGAAACCATGGTCACTAAAATATTAACAAGGTGAAGGAATTTTAAGGGTAGTTATTTTTGTGTAGTGGAGCTAATTTTTAGTTTCTTCCTTACACGGTTTAATTTTTAACTGGGAATAGATATTACTTTTATAGTAAGGAAAAAAGTTACTATCATTTTGAAAGAAAATGTAATCAATGCTTGATTATTCACATTTAGTTACAATTTCCATGGCCAATTTTTACCTAAAATGATTTCTGCTATCTAAAATATTCATCTAAACTATGTAATCATGGAAAATAAATTTTATTAGTAACCTAAGCAAAATGGATATGATTAAATAATAAACAGACTATGAAAACCTTCAAAATGAGTTCTAAAAGTAAATATTAAAGACTTAGCATAATTGACATGAACTGAAATTTCACCAAAAAAACTTGAAATTCTTGGAGACTGATCAACAAGTAAATTTTTAGTTTTTGTGAAGTTAAGCTTTGAGTCTGAGAGGTCTGTGAGCGCAAGTGCTGAATGATGTCTCTGGCCCTCTTCCTTCTCTGTAGTATAAGCTTAAACTTCATCCCCTTAGGGCCCTTATTTCTACAACAGCCACTCGGCTCACCAGGGAAACTACCGCACACAGACAGATGTCCTTGCCCTGCCCTCACTTGTGGCTTCCCTCACCTGCACTTCCACTCTGACTTCATGACTTGACTTTTTAAATCTCAGAACCACAGAGAAAGCTAAAGAAATAATAACTATTTTGTTTTAATAATTAATGAAACTGTAAACAACATTCTTTGCTGATAGAATATACAAATTTCTATACATGGTTAAATTCTCTCAAAGGAAACATCTGGGCGGGAGGTCACCTAAAAAGTGCTATGTAGCGTAAGGTAAGAAAAATCCTTTCTTTTGTTTTTAAAAATTCTTACCTCATCAAATCCAGCAGCTTGCAAGTCTTGAAGCATTTGTGGATTAACTTCTGAAGTACTTCGACTTGTTTCATTTGCAAATGGTTGTAGAGAGTTTCGGATTTCGAGCAAGGCTTTATGGTGCATCCCGAACTTGGGTGGATTCCTGACTTGTCGCGGATCTTCAGCTGACATTTTACTCAGGTTATGCTCGGCCTTAGCAGCATCGGAGGGTTTGGATAAATTCCTAAGGGATTCCCGAATTTCCTGCAGCATTTGTCGGCTGCTGCCAGTGTAGTTACTGGCAGGAAAGGTCTTAGGCCTCATTTGTCTATATCCTTCTGGCTTTTCACTCCTCTTCATGAAAACATCTATATATATAACTCACACAAAAGACTTCTTTAAGAGCTACTTGATAGATTCAGAGCTTTCCCTTGAGCAAAACTGAAAAAGATCCTTTGTAGAAGTCCCCAGGAATGTTAAAATTTTTACGATCTAAATAAAAGAAAAAATAAACAAAGCTATAAAGTGACTGATAAAGCAGTACCATGTATAGTAGTCAGACACCCCCTTAATCGCGGGGTATACCTTCTAAGACCACCAGTGGATGCCTGAAACCTCGGATAGTACCCAACCCTATATATACAGTAGACCCCTGAACAACATGGGTTTGAACTGCATGGGTCTATTTATATGTGGATTTTTTTCAACAAATAGTTGAAAAAACGGTACAACGCGACCTGGAGGTTGGTTGAACCCGAGGATGCAGAACGGAAGGCTGACTGTAAAGTTATCTCCGCCAGTTTTCGACTGCACAGAGGGCTGGCACTCCAACCCCCAAATTGTTCTAGGGTCAACTGTACTATGTCTTTTCCTTTACATACATATTTATGACAAAGTTTAATTTATTAATTAGGCACAGTAAAAGATTAGCAACTAACTAATAATAAAATAGAACAATTATGGGAATTCGCTGGCAGTCCAGTGGTTAGAACTCCATACTCTCACTGCCAAGGGCCCCGAGTTCAATCCCTGGTCAGGGAACTAAGATCCCACAAGCCTTGCGGCCAAAAGAAAAAGAAAAAAAGAACAATTATAACCACATACTGTAATAAAAGTTATGTGAACATAATTTCTCTCTCAAAATATCTTACTGTATAAATGTAATGCTTTTTCCATCTTAATTAAGCACTTATCATATACTGTGGCCGTAACTTTTACAGTTTGAGGTGTGACAGCAAAACTAGCACAAATTTCTTTTTCCTTCTACACAATTTCATGTATAGAAGATTCGTTCTTACCGTAGATCTTAAAACCTTGGCACACTATTTTTTTTTCTTATTAAATCAAGAACTTTCACCCTTTCACTTTAAGGAAGCACCTTACGGCCTCTCTTTGGCATATCCGAATTGCCAGCATCACTACTCTTGTGCCTCGGGGCCATTATTAAGTAAAACATGAGCTGCTTGAACACAAGCACTGCAATATCATGACAGTCAATCTGATAACCCAGGCGGCTGCTGAGTGACTAATGAGAGGGATACACTGGACAAAGGGATGACTTACTTCCTCGGTGGGATGGAGCCAGATGGCATAAGATTTCATCCATGCTACTCAGAACGATACACAACTTAAAACTTGTGAATTATTTCTGGAATTTTCCATTTAATATTTTCAGACCACAAGTAACCATGGGTAACTGAAACCTTGGAAGGCAAAACCACGGATAAGGGAAGACTACTGTATTAGGGGGAAAAAACTCCACTGATTTATAAGTTAAAAGACTTAGGGTTATAGTTCTGGCTCCATTAAGGATTACTGTATAGTCAGGACATGCTAGTTGTGCCTATTTCCTAATCTACAAAATTACCTCAAGTACTGGTTATGACGATAAAAAATAATTTTAAGAGTGCTTTAGTAAGCATATAAAGTACAGCTGACCCTTGAACAACACGGGGGTTTGGGGCACCGACCCACCACACAGTGGAAAATCTGGGTGTAACTTATAATCGGTCCTCTGTACCCTCAGTTCCAGGTCTGTGGATCCTGTGGTACAGTAGTATTTACTATTCAAAAATCCACGTATAAATGGACCCGCACAGTTCAAACCCGCGATGTTCAAGGGTCAACCGTATATACAAATGTAAGGGATTTCTAGTGAACAATACAATGGGTAACCTCCCATTATTATCTTCATCTAGTGGCTACAATTTTAGGTTTTACTACCAGACTTCAAGTATACGATTGCTTTAAAAGAAAGGGAACTGCCGCTTTAAAAAGGTTTTAAAATCACTAGTCCAGAAGATACCTTTATGCTTCAAAAACAGATGCTTGGATTTATTTCCCAAACTGTGGACCGGGACTCTAGAGACAGTAAGCTTATTAACAACAGGGTGAGGAAAGCACCTCTAAGGACTTGTCTAATTCGTTACTTAATGCATGAATGGCTTCTACAATGCACTGGAGCAACAGTCACCTAAAATCTACTTAAATATCCCCACTGACAGGGAAATCACTAACTCAAGAAAGCCATTCCATTTGTGATCTGCAACAACTGTTAGAAATGTTCTATGTGGAACACCATGAAATCTCACTCAGTGCATATTCAGAGCCTGTTACAGGCTGGTGCTAAACAACTTTGTCTGCATTCTTACCAATCATCATGTAATGTGACTGGTGATTACACTTAATGAGACTAGAAATAGGTGATAATTAGCAATGTTTCCTATCCCCATGGTTCCAGTTACAAACTGTTTCACCCACTCTCTGAACCTCAGTTTTCTCAGCTACAAAGGAGAGACAATAAACCTGTGTTACCTCCTCAAAAACCCTTTCCCTGGTTACCTAATTATTCTGTTTTATTTTCTTGTTAATACTTACCACTATCTAAAATTATCTTACTTGTTTACTTGTTGTCAACCTCCCCTCACTGAAATAAAAGCTCCATAAAAGTACAGGACCTTATTTGTCTCATAAACACTGTCTACCACCTATATCAGAGCCTGGCACATACTGAGTGCTCGATAAGTATACATGTTAAACAAATGAAATAAACAGGTCTCCTAAACATCCCAGTTCCTTTAACTGTTCTCCAATTCTTGTCATTCTTGTCATGCTCTTCTGGACACACTCTAGTTTGTAAAAATCCTACTGGTGCTAGAAAAGCACAGCACTTGTAATGAAAAAACAAACAAAAAATATTCAAGTATTTGTTCTGTTAATTATTAGCAATGTGAACTTGGGCATTTAATTCTCTCAAAAATTGCCTCCTGAGGCATAAAATGGTTAGAGTAAGAAGGTTTACCTTATGGCTTGAACAAGGATTAAGAGGAACAACCCAATACAACTAAAGGAATATACACACAAATGTTTAAAAATGTAGAATGCTCCTGGCAATACCATCTATAAGAGCAAATATAGACGTCATCAATCTAGATGCTCATCAGTAATTGTGTATTTATAGTACATCTATATAACGTGATGAAGCAGATGTTAAAAAGACTGATGCAGTTCATGAACAGATACCCATAATATTCTTTAATATTCTTAAGCAAAAAAGGCAAATTTCAAAACACTTTGTATAAAATAAAAGCCAATTTCTATTCTAAAATTAGATTACTGTGATGGAGAACCTAATATATAGCAAAGGGAACTCTACTCAATGCTCTGTGGTGACCTAAATGTAAAGGAAATCTAAAAAAGAGTGGATATGTGTATACGTATGACTGATTCACTTGGCTGTACAGAAACTAACACAAACGTTGTAAAGCAACTATACTCCAATAAAAATTAAAAAAAAAAGAAAAAGAACAGGAGGGCTGCATCCGCCCCAAAGGCAATGCAGCCCAGGATAAGAGCCAGGTCAGTTTCAAAAAAAGATTATCATGATGGTTGTACAGCTCTGTAAACATACAAAAAAAAACCAAAAAAACCCACTGAATTACGCACTTTAAATGAGCAAACTTTATGGTATATAAATTGTATTATACAGCTGTTAAAAATAAACCTTTTTTATTTTTAAAAATTATATTTATGGATATTAATTACATATATACACATACATGAATATTTGCAGAACGCCTGAGACAGGATGAAGTCCTGAAGCAGACCACTAGAGGCACAGTTTCCTGATGACTTCACCTCAATAATCAGTACTTTTGTGGTACAATTGCTAAATTAGTTATGAATCAATCAAATTCTACTGGACAAGCAGCCCACATTTCTCCATTTTGTAAAAACAAAAATAATGAACTTTGTCACTGTTATGTCTGTCTACAACATGACCCAATCTACTGATAATTATTTCATAAATGAAATTCGGACTGATACATCTTGTGCTTTTATGAAGAAAGCTGGTCTCTAATGATAAGCATTTTTTCCCCTAAGCCTTCCCAGAATATTAATAGCTTACTAATGAACTTTTCTAGGTTTAACACTTAGCTCACCAGTCTAAAGTTGCAGAATCAACTCTCTACCCTTTCTAAAAGGGAAGATATTTTCCGCTTCCAGTTCTAGAACCTATCATTTCTCCATCATCAAGGATTAACAACAGTGGTTGTGCAATGTCACATGTCAGTTCTCTCAGTATCTGGTTTGCATTTAATTTATAGCATCTAGGCAATCCTTTAATATCTCACTTATTTTGGGTTTCAACTCCAAGTTAGCCATCATTTTTTTTTGGGGGGCCGGGCAGTGTGGCATAAGGGATCTTAGTCCCCCGATCGAACCTGCGCCCCCTGCAGTGGAAGTGCAGAGTCTTAGCCACTGGACCACCAGGGAAGTCCCTAGCCATCATTTTATTTATTTTTCTTTTAATTTTTAAATTTTTAAAAAATTTATTTGTTTATTTATTTATTTTTGGCTGCTCTGGGTCTTCGTTGCTGCGTGCGGGCTCTCTCTAGTTGCAGTGAGCAGGGGCTACTCTTTGTTGCAGTGCACGTGCTTCTCATTGTGGTGGCTTCTCTTGTTGCGGAGCATGGGCTCTAGGCGCACGGGCTTCAGTAGTTGTGGCACGAGGGCTTCAGTAGTTGTGGCTCGGGCTCTAGAGTGCAGGCTCAGTAGTTGTGGTGCACGGGCTTAGTTGCTCCGCGGCACGTGGGATCTTCCCGGACCAGGGCTCGAACCTGTGTCCCCTGCATTGGCAGGCAGATTCTTAACCGCTGCGCCACCAGGGAAGCCCCCTAGCCATCATTTTATTATTATATTATTTTACCACTTCCAAGATCATTCTCCTTGATAGAGAAGAAAAACCAAAGTAAGCATAGTTTTGCTTCTCTCTGTCAAGATACTACATTTGTTTTCCATCCCCCTAAAACAGAAACTGGTAAACAGCAGGCAGTGCAAAAATATCTGTTAAACTAATAAATGTAGGTGACTTATTCCTTCTTCTTACTCTTAAGAAAATATAATCTTGTTTTTTTTCTAATTATAAAAAGATGGACCTTACTGAAAAATTCAAATATTATGTAATTATGTAAAGTAGAAGTCCCTCATAAGTCCCTCCTTCAACAGAGAGAAAATCACTGTAGTAGGATGAATAATGACATCCCAAAAGATTACCACTTCCAAATCCCTGGAATCTGAAAATGTTATCTTATTTGGAAAAAGGGACTTTGCAGATGTCATTAAGGAATTTGAAATGGGGAGATTATCAACAAGTATCCAGTTGAGCAGTACATGCATGAGAGGCGGGGGAGATTTCATACACAGAATAGGAGGAGGCAATGTGACCATGGAGGCAGAGACTAGAGGGTGCAGCCAGAAGCTAAGGAATGCTGGCAGCCAAAAGAAAGATGGAAATGGCAAGGAACTGCCTTTCTCCTAGAACCTCCTAAGGGAGAGTGAGTGGCCTCGCCAACAACGATTTTGGGCCAGTGATACTGATTTTAGAATTCTAGCCTCCAGAACTGTATGAGAATACATTTATGTTGTTTTAAGCCTTCAATTTTGTAGTAATTTGTTACATAAGGCACAAAAAACTAATACAATCACTATTAATACTGCATATTCTAACATACATTACTCTTAATCAAAATGGGATCATAACACACAAAATATGATGTCATTCTTTTACATTATCATGTGACTTTACAAGAAGAGAATGTCATGTTGACCAAACTTATCTGACCAAAGAACTTTTTCCCCCAGAGCATTTTATGAGATTCATGCTCTATGTAATATACTTTAGAGAATGCTGGACCAGCGAGATTCACTCTAGTCCTATATTCTATAACTCTGTACTTTGACTAACATTCCTAACATCCAAGTGAGTGCACAATGGGCACAGAAATGACTGAGTTCTGGGATACGTGTAATAATGTGTTTTAGGTTTAAATAAATGATTAGTTTACACTTAGCTCTTTCATATACACGTAGAAATACTTGTGAATAATATATGATGCCTGGTATTTCAAAATAATTTGGTTTGTGATGAAGTGGCTGGAGATTTGGATGAGGCAAAAGTGATAAACTGATGATTGTTGTAGCCGGGTGATGGGTACATGAGAGTTCACTGTACTATTCCCTTTACTTCTGTGTATGCTTGAGTTTTCCAAAACCAAAAGTGAAAAAATAAAGAAAAGGAAGTGACTATAGCGCTCTGTATCTTGGAATGGTTCTGCTACAAATTATTTATTTATTTATTTTTACATCTTTATTGGAATATAATTGCTTTACAATGTTGTGTTAGTTTCTGCTGTATAACAAAGTGAATCAGCTGTATGTATACATATATCTCCATATCCCCTCCCTCTTGAGCCTCCCTCCCACCCTCCCTATCCCACCCCTCCAGGGGGATACAAAGCACCAAGCTGATCTCCCTGTGCTATGCAGCTGCTTCCCACTAGCTACCTATTTTACATTTGGTAGTGTATATATGTCAATGCTACTCTCTTACTTTGTCCCAGCTTCCCCTCCCCACTTTACAAATTTTTCTTATTCAAATACAAAGTACACTAAAACACACAGGATTTCTTTAAAGAAACCATTACTTCTATGTAACAATATTGTTTCAACATTAGCTTTTCAAGGGAAATAACAGAAACATTATGCTTAAATGTTCATTTCAATTGTAATATGATCTGCATCACCTGATTTCAGAAATGGTGAAATGGAGGAAATGTGGCATGTCTATCCAATTGCTTTTGACTAATACCTGTGGCAGAGACTACACTAACATACTGCCCTCTATTTCCCAGCTAGTTGCCAAAGCCCCGCTAGTAGGTATCTGTAATGTGTGTCCATTCTGGGACAAGGCAGTTAAAAGCCACTGCGCTTCTCCATCTGTCACTTTCCTGCTTCAATGACAATCCAGGTCACATTTTGAGATGGTAACTTCACATTATAGGGGACTGTGGGTCCCTAAGCCAATGGATGGCTTACTAACCACCCCCATTGGGCTGTGTGTGAGCAAGATAAGAAATCTCTGTTGTGTTAAGTCATTGATATTTTGGGATTTGTTACCACAAAACAGCCTAATATTATCGTGGCAATAAAGACCATCAAAACAAGCAGAGTCTATTTATTCAGAGCTTGCTATTGGAAGGGAGTTGGCCACCGTCATTCGTGTTTAGCAGAGACTCAAAGGCAGGCAGGGAAGCAGAAAAAGACTTCAGGTATGCTCTAATTGTAGGCTGCTGCCATGAGGAAGCTGGAGGCCAGCTAACTAGAAGTGGGACATCCTATGTGATTGTTTTGGGAAGCATATTTGGTTTTCTCTGGTTGGTCCTGAGAGAAGCTGGCATCTACTGACCAAGACGTGACTGTTTGGGACTATTGCTACTAAGACTGTGGGTCAGAGTTCTACTTTCATATATGATCTAGCCATTGTCTATTTGTATACGTAGTCTCTCATTACCCTAATACAGAAATTGGTACCTAGAAGTGAGGTGCCGCTATAACATAAACCTAATATGGTATTGGCCAAGAGGTCAGGTTGAGGGCTTCAAGGCAACTGATACTGGAAGCTGGAAAAATGGAGAACCATGTTTCACAGTGGCAAAATATTTGATAAAGTGGTTTGCCTGTTATAACTTACAAGGTAACAAAGAGCCCACTGAACTTGTAGTTCTATGACAAGAGTTTAGAAAAGAGAATCTTAGAAGTATATGCTGGCTGCTATTGGCTATTTGGCAAAGCAATATAAATAAATGACAAGGTCATGAAAAAAAGCAGCTTATTTGCAAACAAAAATAGAAAGGGACAGAAAGGGTTCAGAAATTTAAAGTCTTGCAGAACTGGAAAAGCAGCTTGCTTTTAGACCCCAACATGAAGAGATAGGATTAAAAGATTCTGAGCACAGGTGCCCACTGAAACCTCTTGGCTGATTAAAGTACCTCAGTGGTTTAAAACAACAACAAAAACCAACATTAAGGGTATGGCCTTCCCTCAAATAACCAACTGAGAAGCAAAATGGGAGTTTTCAAATCTTTGGATGAGGTTACTAACACGTGAACTTTGGTTATGGTTACTGACACATGCAACTGACTGGAATTATACACATCAGAAGCTTTCTAAATTGAGGAAACTGTCTGTCAAAAAAATTTTTTTTTGAAAAACCACTCAAGCTCAAACTAAAAAACCCTTCAACTATTCAAAATTTAAAACCCTTGGGCTCTCAACTTCTATGAGCAGTAACTTAGTCAAGAAAGATTTGCACCTTCCAAAGAGGGACTATTCCCCCAAAGCTGACACTTCATAGGTGACCAAGGATGATAAAGGAAAAAGGACTCCCAGGAGGTTCTTGGAGAGCAAAGGCCAACAGTTAACAAAAAACAATGGATGAGGAGTTCCTCCCAGATAATTGAATCAAGGTCCAGTCAAGGAATCTCCCCTTCCTCCAGCGCTGGTTGCTTTCACAACATCTGCCTATGGTGGTTTAAAAATTATTTTATCAGCAATTGCTATTTCCCATTCTTCTCCTTTTCTAACAGTAGTGCTTATTATGCCCTCCTGTCCCTGTTTTACTATTGTGTAATGTGGTGAGTGAGAGGGAGACAGACAGCGAAGATAACTTCACAGGTCTCTGGGCCAAGAGGAGCTATATCCGGACCTGATGAAGAGAGTACTGGACATATGGACCACAGGACCTGTGAATCTAGCTACTGCTGCTTAGGGCCCAACATGCTAGCAAAAGAATAACATAATACTATGAATGTCTTCCTAGGACAGAAAGTATAGTGTTTTCTTGATTCTCAGATACATGCTTTTCCACATTTTAACATTTCTGAAACTGAGTATATCTTAAAATCAGTATTAAAAGGAATTTGCCAGCTCCAAAGTGGAGTTCTGAAATAGCAGACAACACACATAGCTAACTTGACCATAAATAAAAGGCCAAATTTCCTTGTCACTTCAATTGTATTATTTTCACTGGCAGCACCACGTGGTTGAATCTAGACCCTTGATTAATGCTCAAAGTGTCTTCAAAAAGATTCCACTATGATGTAGCATTATGTACTCAGAAACTGTCATATAATAGACAATGCAGGACTTCCCTGGTGGCACAGTGGTTAGGAATCCGCCTCCCAGTGCAGGGGACGCAGGTTCGATCCCTGGTCCAGGAGGATCCCACATGCTGCGGAGCGACTAAGCCCGCAAGCCACAACTCCTGAGGCCGCGTGCCTAGAGCCCATGCTCCACAAGAGAAGCCACCGCAATGAGAAGCCTGCACACCACAACAAAGAGTAACTCCCGCTTGCCACAACTAGAGAAAGCATGCGCTCAGCAACAAAGACCCAACGCAGCCAAAAAAAAAGACAATGCAATTAAAGGCATAAACAATTGCCAAATTTAGGTGAGATCACAGAATTTTCAAAGGTAACAATCTTCTATGACGTACAAGCACTCAAATACCTGTCAAACCTTTTGAGTTACCTTCAGAAGAAGCTGTTTAATTTCTAACAATAACTAACTCAACTCAGTAAAAAAAACCAAAACTAAGAGTTTAAGCAAAAGGAAAGGAAGACAAAACTCCAGTATTCTTCGATATGCCTCAAAATTATATACTCAATCAAAAAGACAATAAAGAGGTTCAAGATAATTAGCTGGGGTTATGAAAAGCAGCACGTCACCATGATGCTATGTGTTAACTAACCAAAGCCCAAAGTAAATCAGAAGAATTCTAGATTCTGAATGTGAATAACCGAGACTCAAAAAAATTGAATGGTGTACAATTGAATGGATAAATGTATTCTATTGAAGGTTAGTTAAAAACCGTGTTTATTTTCTTTCCCCTGAAAAATTGTTACTAAATAGATTGCTTGTTTTAGACTTAATGGTGTCTTGGAACTGAGGAAATATGACAATTCAACCTCATCTTTTTAAAATAACTGTACATTGAATTACATCATGTAGATGTATCATAACTTATCTATCCCCTACTGATGGTCCTTTAGGTTATTTCCAATTTTTGCTATTATAAATAATGTTCTAAACACTGATAACTTCAATTGTATTGGTAATATTCTAGTTCTGAGGATAGGTGGTAAGTTCATGGATGTTCATTTTACTATGCTTCATAGCTTACATGTATACACATATTCCTTGTACATATAAAAATTAGTTAATAAAAACTGTGGCAATAAAAATTCTTGTGCTGGGACTTCCACTACAGGCGGCACGGGTTCAATCCCTGGTCAGGGAACTAAGATCCCGCATACTGCACGGTGGTATAGCCAAAAATAAATAACTAACTAAATAATAAAGTGTATAATTCAATGGTTTTTAGTATATTTACAGAGTTGTAACCATTTAAACAATCTATTAAAAAAAAAATTCTTGTGCACCCATTATTGAGCATTTCCCTTAAGATAAATTCCGAGAAGTGGAATTGCTGGGTCGAAGAGAATGCATATTTAAAATTCTGATACTTATTGTCAGGTTGTCTTCGAGAAAGGTATACTAATTTACAATCCCTCCAACAAGGTATGGTTGACACTGGCATTAACAAATGTGAAACTGATATGTGAAAACTAATAAGCAAAGAGAATTTTTAGAAGAACTCTTTAACCCTAAACAGCTTACCTCTTTAACCCATGCTACACTGGTGCCAGATGAGTCTTCCTAATACACAGTTCTGATCATGTTACCTCCCTACTCCAGAACCCTCAATGATTCCTTTAACTTAGTAGTTAAAGTCAGAGATCTGGGTCAAAGAGCAGGGTACAAATGCCAGTTCTACCAGTAACTACAATAGCTTTGTGATCTCGGCAAGCTGTGCCTCAGTTCCTTCATCTTCAAATGTGGGCAATAACAGTCCTTTTTAAATAGCATTATTTTAAGCATTAAATAAGTTTAATACATGTCAAATGTTTAGAATAAGTGCCTGACTCAATAAATGTTAGTTATTATCTTCTTACTCTTTCCACTAGCTTACCCAGATTCTAACCAAGCCAAATTACTTGCTCTCAGCTAATGTACTTTGTGCTTCTCTGCTTTCATGTTCTTACTCTTCTTGTTCACTACTCTTGGAAGAGCCCCTGCCGTATTTCTTCTTGTAGAAATTATACCCAACTTTAAGGTCCCATTCAAATGCTTCCTTCCTGAAGTTTCCATTGAACTGGTAGTTGTTATCCTCCTCTGAACTCCAAATGCACTTTGCACAGTCAAATAAAACTTATTTTTCCTACTAGATCACAGATTGACAGAGCATAGGTGTCTTGGGGATATATATAGATATAGATAGATAGATATGTATATCTATCTATATATATGTATATCTACCTATATATATATATATATATAATTTCAGATGAGAAAATGGATCCAGAGAGGTCATGTGGCCTGCCTAAGATCATTTAGCCATCTCAACATCACGCTAGGAATGGACTCGACACATCCTGAACCAGCCCAGGGCTCTTTTTATCATACCTACATCTTGAGTTTTCCTAAGGGATTATAGCTACTCACATTCTTTGAAGAGATACTTAAACTGGTTAGACTGAAAAGACAAAACCTCCATTTCTTAGAAAGTTCAGACCTTCATCAAATGTGCAAATGTGAGTCCAAACAAATATCACTGATATCTTGTCCAGCTTAGAAGAAAAACAGATCCCATTACAATAGAAGATTTCAAAGTGTTACCTTAGGTTGAATTAGGTTTATAAGAAAGATGGCCTGTCTCAAAGCTTTGACTAAATCAGTCATGAGAATAGCAACAGTAATATGTACTGTCTTAGCACCATAGTCTTAGTTGTTCATACAGCAATATTCAAGAATCTCTGCATACTGATGACATCTTCTCCAATTCAGTTTCTAAGAATTAACTTATCAAAAGTGAAAACAATCACTGTATTTTATCTTCATGCTGAAAAATGACTGCCATTTCTACTTGATAAAAATGTTGATCAATGATTAAATAACTTTTGCGGTCTACAAAAATCCCACACTAATCTAAATATAACAACTAGAACAAAAACTAAATAACCAGAGCTGAAACTGTTCCAAGACTACATTTACGTAGAGTAACAAGGAGAAGCATTAAAAACAAAAACTCAACCTATAGAAGGATATCCACACATGATAGCAAAAATATGTAGCAGAAGTATTTTATTATTTGCTTTTGAAGAGTGGCAAGTCATATTTAATAAATATTCAGGCATAGAAAAAAATGCGCCTTCCCTGGCGTGTACCATGATCTAGTTTCTTGCAGGAGCAGCCGATCAGAGGAACACAATGCTACTTCTTTTACTGTTAAATCAGTCAAATTCCTCCACTGCCTTAGGGAATCAACTAGCTCATTTTACCTGTCTGTCAACTTATTAAAGAAATAACCTGAGTTAAATCACAAACGTAGACACCTTAGCAGAGAACATTCATTCCAATTATAATGTCCTACCGTTTCTTCCACATGGAGGAAATTTGATAAAAAATTCTTAATCCTCAATATATAATCCATAAAGGCCGGACAAGCTTCACGATTCAAATTCATTTCCCTAACCGGAGCGAAACAATATTATTTGTGCGAGATTATACTTATTTCTCACTAGATTTATGAATAACTTCTACATGACGATATATTTTGAGTAATATTAACACATGGGTCAACAGACATTAAATTTTCTTCCCTTAAAGAACTTACAGTTGGAGAGAATGGGGTTAAATCAAGTCACCTAGAGTCATTCTTTGTGATACAAATTCTTTTTGAAGTTATAATAAACAATGTCTCCTAATTTCCTTTCCTTCCTTTTCTGTATTTACATACACACGCCTACTCCACAGAGATCCCTCCATCTCTCCCACCCCTTCCAGCTATGAACAGTACCCTATGTACAGTGGACTGTAAGTAGAGATTCCCAGAATTTCTTCAAGGTATATCCAGCATCGGGTCCCTCTGGGATGAAAGAACTGCGGCTCTGTTAACTGCGAATTTCCTTCAGAACCACCTTTCGCTTTTCCCTCCTTCCTGAGCACCGCTGACCCGTGCGTGTTGGGGATAAGGGTGGAGATGCGAGGGAGTCCGCGCAGGGCCTCCGGCGACACCGGCTCTTCCTAGCCCAACCTGAACCTCCAAGGCCGCAAAGCCCGGGGCTCTTCCTCCAGCCCCGGACGCGGCCAACCCTCGCTTCCCCAGGGCAGGGCTCCGCTCAGGTCCGTGCAACCAGCCAAATCGGGCCCGCACCGGGCCGGCCCGGCCCGCCCGTCCGTAGCAGCCCCTGGACCCCCGCCAGCGGGGATGGGCGTGGGCCCCGGCGGCCACCGCCCCGCCAACTCCGGCTCGTGAGGAGAGAGTGCGCCCCACCCGCTACGCCAGCCTCGGACCTACCTGCAGGGGAGAGCGGGGCTCCTGGACAGCGGCCACGGGCCCGCGGGCGGGCGCCGAGGCGGCCGGAGCCCGTCCCGGGGACTCCAAGTATCCCCGGTGGGGCAGGGCGGGCAGAGACGCCGGGGGACTGCCGCGGGCCAGCGCGGCCCGTCGCAGGGGTCGCGGGGACCTGGCTCTCCCCTTAGCACCAGGCCGCCGCCGCCGCCGCCATTTTGCCTTCCACTCGGTGTCGCCGCCGCCGCACTCCGCTGCAGGTTTCCCGGATGTGGGCATTTCCCGGCGTCGCTTGCGCGGGGGCCGAGGACTGGGGGCTTCGGCCCGCCCGGCGACGGGGAGCGAGCGCGCCGCCTGCGGCCTCCCGCTTTCCGCAGTCGCCCGCTTCTCTGCGTGTCTGCGAGCGTCGCCCCGCGTCGCCCCTGCCTTGCGCTGCTCAGGTGACTCGCCCCGGCTGGTGGCGTCAGGTTCCCCCCCTCCCAAGCCCACTCATTTATTTCATTGTCTCTCTCTTTTCAATTGAACTCTTTCTATGGACGAATATAGAATAAAAGATGCGCATCTGGAGAAGTTGAATTCTCAGAACCTTGCTGTGGACATCGGGATTCGGGATTTCTAGAGGCTTTGAAATAAATTGATTTTTGCTTAGCACTCTTTCCCCGAGTAAATCCGTAAGTATTTTCTGAATCAGCCAGATTAATATATTCTCGAACCAGGACAGATTAGGGAGTTTAGAGATTTTTAATCTGTCAGCCGAATCGGTAGAAGAGGAAGTCCTTATTGCCGTAATTGGGATAACGGTGACCGCGAAAAGAGGCTTTATTTTTTGTTAGATTGAATTAGAAGTTTGGGACGGGATCAGTGGTTGTATGATGTTTAAAGGTCCCGCCCACCCATTGTAAAGAGCGCCTTTGCCAATTCTGCCTCTAGAAAATATATACACTTAGTATTTTCAAATATCTCATCATTTTTTACTAGAGACTGTTTTTTTTAAGACTTTTTTTCTGATGTTGAATTAGTTGCTGGCTACTGTATCCAGAAGTTCAAATGTGAAAACCTGTTAAAAGATTACATTCCACGACCACTTGGTTGAAAATCTGTATTCCACAATCACAGAGTCTGTAGAAGACATGGCCCAAAGTGGCTGACTTAATAGCTCTAGGTCTTAACTTTCTTCAGCTGGAGAACTAAGTAACCTGCAGGGTATCTTTCAGCCTCAAAATTAATATGCATGATATGAATCTAATATGTTCACAGGCCTGCTTGTCCTTTCTAGATGGATTATGTATCAGGAAGAGCAGACTGCCGCCTAAACCTTGTCACCTCTGTCACCAACCCTCAGAGCTGCTTTACTTAAGCTCTTCATCTCTCTAAACCTAAAGATGGGTATCTCCAAAAACTACTGTCTTCAGGAGAATTCCTAGATAATTCAAGGACCTCAGTGAATTGCTCTATATATTAAGAGGTTTACTCCTGTGAAGTAGGGGGAGAAAAGAGCAGGGAAAGGAGAGAAGGAATGTTCAGGATAGAAGAACCAACCAACAAGATAAAACGTGGCTGAGACTGGGAGTGGGTGGAGGTGAAAGACCAGGAAAATGCCTACTAAGGGTGCTGATGTCTAAGAATGGCAATACCTGCCATTGTGTTTGAAGGTCTTTGTGTCGCTGTGATGGAAAACCGTTGGTCCAGCTTCAGCCTATTCAACTCTTCAGTGCTTCATGGAAGAGGGGTATTTTGATTTTGTTGTAGTTGTGTGGTTTCTGTTTTGTAAGTATAGTTGAGTTACAATATTGTGTTAGCTTCAGGGATACAGCAAAGTGATTCAGTTCTAAATATATATATTTTTCATATTATTTTCCATTATAGGTTATTACAAGATACTGAATGTAGTTCCACGTGCTGTACCGCAAATCCTTGTTGCTTGTCTATTTTATGTATAGTAGGTTGTCTCATTTTGTTTTTATCAACAGATGTAAGGGGCAAGTCTCATGCTTGGATGACTGTAGGAACAGAGGCAGCACACGTGGAAAAAGTTTGGAGAGCACTGTGGTCCTGAGAACACAGGCTCTCCCAGGAATTCATACTATCTTAGGGGAAGGCTCTAAACTATGAGCAGCCCACACTTTGGAGAGAATTGTGTTCCACCTCCTTGAGAGTGGAGAATCTACATAAATTATTTGGAATTCTGAGCAGATTTGTCTCTCATCCATGTTTTTCAAACATTTATTCTTGTCAGTGTGGACTCATGGATGTTTATTTAATAGTTTGGGTATTTCTTGTTTTTGAGCAAATTGTTCCAGCTTTGGCTATTGGAGCTCTTCCAGTTAGCTTGTGTGTCCCTATAACATACACCCATCATTGTTTTTTTTTTTTTAACTTTCTTCCTTTCTGGGACTACAAAATGCTCCAAACTATCCGGTTTATTTCCTGCCCCTCCAAGGAGCCTTGGTTCCTTTCACTGGAGAATGGTATTAGAAACCAAACCTGGCTTCTTGGTGTGCTCATTGCTACTGGGGAATCCTTGCTTGTAGGATCTCTCTGGCTAATAAGTTGATTCCATACTATGCAGGAGTAATATCTGGGTTTTGATTTGTTGCAGCTAGTATTTTCAGTCTAGTATTAATTACAGTTTAGCTTCTTATAACCATGGTCTGTACAAAAATTGTTTTGACAGTTGATGCATGTCTGATGGCTATGTTAGGCTGGTCTGTCAGCTACTGTTCCCCCAAAGTCCAGTTAGTCATGACAGTTTGGAATTGACCATCAGTTTATTTTTAATTAATTAAGGTTTATTACCTGATCAGCTAGATTCTGGTCATTCTACTTCTCCCCTCTCACCCCCACCCCCTTTGTGGTTTTCTCCCTCTACTAATATAGTGAAATGTTGTAATTGTTTTGATGCTAAGATGACTGTAGTCTAGGCTGTTAGTTATTTAATTATTCTGTGTTGCCACTTAACATTAATTGTGGTTCAGAATGATACCAATGAAATAGTTTAAATAGTTGCATATCATAGTTTGGCTCTCCCCAGGTTACATTATCTGTAAAACAAGGGCACCGCTACTGCTTCAGACCATCTAATTAGTCTGAGCTAGATATCATAGATACCATAAGTTTAAATGAAGGCTTGATATAAACTGTACACTAATGAACTTAGTATGCTTCTTAGACAAGATTCTAAAATGGACTATTAAAAGGATGTTTCCACAATACTGTGAAATAGAAGTGTTATTCACAAAGGACAAGGAATTTTTCAATTATGCCAAAATTTTGATAGGATGATAGCTGTAGCACAGGTGTTTTCTCACAATAGCCTTATGAACAAGATAAATGTGGCAGAGTGTCAATAAGTTAGGTTGGTTTATAAATATTTCAACAACTGTAGCCAAATACCAATGATTCGTATGTCACTGATAATTGGGAAGTGGGCCTAAGTCCATTTAACCTATCTCCTTACCAATGGGATGAGGGTGTAGAGAGCACGCTGGGCAATTCTGAAAACGATCAGCTTCTACAGAAAAGATTCAAAGGTGATTGTTAGCTCTTTCCTAAAGTGAAACAAAATTTGTCTTCTTAAACAGGAAGGATGGACCTATAGTAAGAATCAAAATCATCGGCATTAACTCAAGAATAGGGAGGTATAGTTTAGGGAGTATCAGGTGTGAAAGTTAAGGGTTTAAGTTAAACTAGTCAGCAGTCAATTGAACAAATATCAGAATAGGTAAAATAAGCTGAGACAGCATTAAAAAGGAATATCGTACCCAGAACCAGGATGGTAGATTTCTGTCATACTCTCAGCAAAGCAGACACCACTGGAAAAGTATTCATTTTGAAAGTCACACTTTAATGATGGCCTTTTTATTTTTTAAAGGGAAAACAAAATTGTGAGTTTAGTTCAATTCAGGCTAATTCAGGGCTTACTATGTATCAGATACTGTGTTAAACATTGTTAATACAACACTCAGACATGGGCCTTGTTCTTGAACTTGTGGTCCAGTAGAGGGAGACAGGCTGCTTAGCAAATGGCTGTAAGCACAATATAAGCTCTGCACAATGGGCTTTTGATGCACAGTACAATTTAGCCCAGACTGTCAGAGGCCAGGGAGAGCTTTCTTGAGAAAATGACACCTAAGAGGAGTCCGGAAAGGTACGGAGGATTTAGCCAAGAAGGGCAAGAAAGGTGGGGGAGGGAACCTTGCCCACAAGAAACCACTGAAGGGATTTTAAAAGTTTACCCCAAAGAAGCTACAATACGTAGTTCTGAATATTTGAATATATGATGAAAAGAATTAAATTTGCTTTTTGTGGCTCCTAAGAAGACAAATGGAAGCAAAGTTCAGTTCAGTATGTGAAAATTCATTTGTTTAGTTGAACCTTATAGTAAAAAGCACCCAAAGGACTGCAAATTCGGTAAAATGACTGGTGTTTGGTTCCATCTCATAGGTTCACATGATCATTTCATTAACCCACAATAATATGATTCTACCTTTTTTTATAGGATTGTTTTGGATCCCACTCACACACTAAAACCCTGCCATAATGCAATATCAATTACAGCTGTCCAAACAAGGAGGCTACATTGGGAAATGGGACACTGTTATCATGGTATATTTTCAAGTAGAGGTTGGATGACAATTTGTTGGGAATGCTGTGGAAGTGTTGATTAAATTTAGGTTGGAGATGCCCTCCAAGATATCTTTCACCTCTGAGATCCTACAGCCCTCAAAGGAAATTCTATTTGATAGTTTCATGAATAAAAGCAGTGAGAATTAACAAATTCATAAATTAGGGTTTTATTTATACCACCTCAATCTTATGTTTCTTATTAAGTCTGGCAGAACTCTTCAATTGATAGAAAATGTAACACTAT
The DNA here is from genome assembly GCF_965194825.1 of Balaenoptera physalus. Classification (NCBI taxonomy): domain Eukaryota; kingdom Metazoa; phylum Chordata; class Mammalia; order Artiodactyla; family Balaenopteridae; genus Balaenoptera; species Balaenoptera physalus. Next base: position 16,280,383 of record NC_138888.1, on the reverse strand, counting down.
TCAAATGTACTTCCTTCTACTTATGGTTACAAATACCCTTAAATCAAATCAAAGCTTCAGACTTGTTTCCATTCCAAGCTAGTATGATAAGCCTGTATGTCTGGTTCCCTCCCTCTACCAATTATTTACTGTAATGATCAAGGGAAATTGTATACATTGCTGCTGGAGACTGAGAAGGGTGCTAACAACGTACATGTAACCTTCAAACTTTTCAGCAGCAGATAATACAGATCGAAGCAGAGGCACAACAAGTTTGCCATTCACTGTACACGGAAAATGTGTCACCTGGGAGCTAGGGTCTTCCAGGGATGAGATCAACTCTGGACCACTCAAAGCAAAGATGTTAGCCTGCTGAGTAGAATGGGAGGATGCCTGTACCGGGTGAAGAGAGGGACACTGTAGCTTAGGCTGCAGCAAGACATTCACACAAAGGGAAATATAAAGTCAGAAGAAAATTCTTAGCTATATTTTTATTATTGAATTCATGTGTTGACTGCTAGAGAATGTGCATCTACAAATATAACATGTATACTTCATTTTTACAGAAAAACTATATACATTGATGGATAGAAGACAGTATGAAAAGAATTCTCTCTTTGAGATTAAGTACTTAAAATTTTCTTTTGACTGTCTTTTCTACAGTGAATGACTTTTGTAATAACAGAAAGTTTTAAAAATTAGCCCCAGCAATAAAACTATAAACAGATTAAGAACTCCTATCAGCAACATTTTCTTTCCTTCTCTGATTCTTTGGAATTCAAAGTTACTAATTATCTTCAGTCGATTTTTTTTTTTTTTTTTTAGGCTGTGCTGTGCAGCATGTGGGATCTTAGTTCCCCGACCAGGGATCGAACCTGTGCCCCCTGCATTAACCACTGGACCGCGAGGAAAGTCCATTCAGTCAAATATTTTTGAGCCAAATATATATAAAACAGCAGATGCATATATGTATTCCATTTTTAAATGTGAACAAAAAAACAAAATCCAAAAAACCCTGAGGTAAGGCAGCATAAAAAAATTGCAAATATTTATTGGGACGGAAAGACAAAACTTCATAGTAATTATTGTTGGAATTATAAAGTAAATAAACATACACTTCAGTTGTGTAATAGGAGTGATTTGTCATTAAGGTCTTAACAGTTCAATAATGCATTTAATTTAACAAACTTAAGAAAGACAATATCATAAAATTGTCTAAAAACACTGCATGTTAGGTCATCATTAACATTAAAAATAAAGATGGCAAAACTCTATTCTCCTACCACATCATCATACTAGTCTCTGCATGTTACCTATCAAATTTTAGTTTGTAAGTCAGCTCATTATCAATGTCAAATCCTATTTTATTGCACAATGTCCAATTCAGCAATTTTCAACTACGTTGTAAAACTAAATAAAAGCAAAAATCCTTAGGAAAAATGTACTTGCCTTTTTTCAAGAGAAATAAAGTTGGGTCTAAGGAGTTGACAGTTCTGTTCAAACCCATTCTAATAAAGGAAACTGTCAAAACATTTTCACCTTTAAAAAAATTTGAACACTACAAAAATTTTGCCATTTTTGTTCTCAATTCTTTCTGAAAAAAGTTTACAAAAATTATTAAGGAAATAAAATGTGGAAGAACTGAAGAAAATACTTGTAGTAAAAAGAATAAATACTAGCTAAGGCCACCAGGGAGGGGTATACTCCACATACCGTGGATAAAAAGGATAGGAACCCATTGGTGGTTTGACATTTTCGAGCCCTACAACATCGAAAATGAAGAGTTGGTTCCATGAGCTGTCCAGAACTGTTCTGAAGGCAGTGCATTTATCAGCACAAGGATCCCTCTGATGTTCTTCCACACGGTCCAATTCTTTTGCCATCAGTCATTCATCAGACTCTAGCTACTAACAGAAGAATATTCAACTAACAAAAGCTGAAACTGGGCATCAAAATTAACAATAATTTATGGATGCTTCCCCTGCAAATTTCACATTTTCCAATAATAAAAATTTGCATAGAGAAGCTGGAATTTGAAAGGCTATAACTGTGTGTTTTACATGAAATCTTTTAGTATCTTCATGAAAAAAGTTGTCTAGTAACATAAATTGCTTCTGCATCAGTTCCACAAACAAGACAAGGACCTAAAACATCCAAACTGTTCACAGACAAAGTTCTGTTGGGAAGCAAGCTTGTGATTTCAATACGGTCTTTGGTAGGATCAGTGATGAGCCAGGAGCTTATAAGAGATTGATGAACATTAGCTTGGTTACTAATGCTGTGAGACAAAAAAGTACTATTTCTTCCTCCTGGGAAAAGAAAAGAAAAGGTGAAAACTTCTTTCAAGACTAATTTTATCCTAGTAAACATCTGAAATTCTAATACTTAAAGAAGGTGATGATATATATTGGTTTTAATTCTCAAGAATAACTGGCTGATAATTCCATTATAACACATCACCATTTTTGACTAAAGGCTTAGTCAGTGATATTAAATACTCAAATTTCCATGGGATAATATGGCTATCAAACTTGAAATCTTTGGCAAAGCACAAGATTCATTTTGACCCTGTCTTCCTGTTTATTCTTTAATGGAAAGTCTCAGAAATGTACCAAAATGCCTAGAAGACAAGTAGAATAAATGTAGATAATATATGGAAATCTAAGTTCTTAGGTAATCAAAAAATGAAAATTTCTGGATGTATTTCTAGAAGAATATTTCTAAAAATATATTTATATCTATATGTCTAAACATATAATCAACTTGCTTTAGATCTCCCTTTATTCTTCGCCTTTATTTCAGGTAAATGTTCTTAAAAGTAGAATTTAAGAACACTACCAGATTATAAACTTTTATGTCTGACAGTGCTCTGCATTTAATACAGGATTAAGTGGGGCAGAAGCAGTATATTTCAGTTTTAGCCTTCATTTGAAATTTTCTTTCAACTTTCTGCCAGATCAAATAAAGACAGATTTCATGTACTCAATAAATGGCTGAGTACCTACTATATGCCAGGCTGTGTGCTAAGTGCTGGGAATACAAGGCAAAGTCCCTCATATCTTGAAGCTTAAAGATTAGTGAGTTTAAATCTTGCTGATTCTTAAAGCCCAGCTCAACTTCCTTCTCTAAGAAGCCTCTGAAGATGACTCTAGTTCATGCTTCTCTTTTCATTCCTGGAACCCTCAGCACTTATATGCACCACTAATAACGTACTACCTTGTAACATTTCTTATATGATTTAACTTTGCATGCCCCCTTCTCCATAACTAAATTAAGTATTTCTTAAGAGCAGGTTGTATAGATTATATTTATTTTACCTTTTCACAGTGTCTAATATTGTTCCTTGTGATACTAGGCACAGAATATAGTAATGGCTCTTTCCAGTCTAACCAAGGTTCTTCAAACAGTAAAATCTCAAATGCAAGATAGTGGGGGTAGGGGAAGAAGAAATAAAAAACCAAGTGCTTAGCTAATCCTTATTATTTATTAGAAACTAATAAAATTCTTAGTTTCTCCATACATGAAGTTATTAGCATAGACGTGCCACATGCTCTACACATGCCATACTTCTCCAGAATTTTTCTGGAGACGTTTTAGATTTTTCCTTCTTAGTTTTTGTTTACCTTTTACTGCTCCTATATTTTATATTACTCTTGAATACTGTGAAAATTAACATTAGAACCACTGTGCTAAGTCTCCTCCCTGGTCTCCCTGCTTCTGCTTTTTCCATCCCTCTCCCCAGTCTATTTTCTACACAGTCGCCTAAATGATTCTTTGGAAACGTAAGACAGATCACCACACTCCCCTGCTCAAAATTCCCCAGTGGCTTTCTGTCACATTCAGAATAGAACCTGAAGCCCTTATCCCAGTCTGTAAAGTCCTGCCCCGCAACTCCTGCTACCTCCTCGCACTCCCGGCCTGCTGAATTGCAGCCACACTGGCCTCCTTGCTGTTCTGTCTCAGGCCCTTGGAATTTGCTGTTTCCTCTACCTGGCATGCGTTCCTGTGACTCGTACCTCCACTTCCTCAGGTCTCTGCTCAAATGTTCTCCCTGCCAAGCGGCCCCTCCTCCACTAATTCTTCATCCTCCTGTTCTCTTCACTCTTCTTCATAGGCATCAGGGTATTTGGTCCAGATCTTTTCCTTCTTGCTGTCGTCTCCTTTCCTACTTTGCTGTGCTCTACTATGTATTGCAGGGACAAACTCCTTTTTCCAGGCTCCCTTGCCATCTGCCTTCCAGGCAGACCCTGCCCATGGGAGGTACTCCAGTGGGTGACTGGAAGGCAGATGGGGTGGGGTTGGGGAAGGAAAAGGCTCCAGGTTCCTGGCAACGACAACACAGGCAGTAATTCCAGCCCCAGCTGAGGTGGCACCTTTTCTGCTGATCCGGGACCAACCTGGACAGCACTTCCAACAGTACAGCAGAGGTATTAACAACTGTTGATTTCTGGGCATTCCTCTTTTTTTGCTATTTGCTCTTCCAGCATCCCTCCCATTCCCTTTTGTTCTTCTAGCCCTTCTAACACACGTGAAACCGATTCCTTCTAAATCCAGGGTAGTTTCTGTTTTTCTGATTGGACTTTTACTGAGACATTATCTATTTTACTTACTGTCTACTGGAATATTTGCTCTATGTGCCTCGAGGCTTTTCTGCTCACTGTCATGGGCTCTAACACCTAGAAGAGTGCCTAGCACGTGGTAGGCACTTGATAAACATTTGCTGAATGAATGAACAAATAAACTTTTGAACCACAGACAAACTCAAAAACAAGAAGCTGAGAAAGTGCAAAAAACAGAAATAAAAATACCTCTTGATTTTAAGTGTATAGTTTCTGGCTGACCTTTACTTACCTCTGTCTTTAATCAGGAGATAGGGCCTTTTAGTCTGAGGAGAAACCAGTACCTTAATACATAAAAGATCAACTTTTGTCTTGCCATACACCCTTGACAATGTAGTATAAGAGAGCTGTCAATGCCTATCCTATGGCATGAGGGCCCACAACAACGTACTCACAAACAAGACCCCTGGCTGTCCGCAGTTAGCCAGCTAACAGCATTTCTAGTCATCAGCAGTAGAGTGGTCAGTAGCTGACAGTCAGATTTCAAGCCCTGTGATACTAGAATTTACCCTGAGGCCAGAGAATGGAAACATTTTGTCATTCCTTAATGTTAAAAATATGAGAATTTCTAATATGGTATTTAAAAATGTAATAAAATTACACACAAGAATCTTCATTAAAACTTTTTACCTTGGTAAAAGAGTGATGATTTCTCAGGTACATCTGTGGAGGCATCCCAATGCCAGAGAGATCCATCTTCAGAACAAGTAAATAGATGATCTGGGTTGGATGGGTGAAAGTGAACTTCCCACACTAAAAGATAAGAACCAAGAAGCTTATTCTTGTGTAGATTAGTTGAACAGACATCAAAACCCTGTCTCTAGGCATCACCTTCCATTAACCTCCATCACACACCTTCAAACTCCAAGCCTGTGATAAAAATCAAAGGCTTCAGGATCAAAGAAAAGACATAACTCTCCAAATGGCTAAAACATGTAGATAAGATAAAGAAGTCAAGTAAATCTACTTGTGTATTGGGCCAGCAAATGAATGAAAATAAATGCTAGTCATTTGACCTATTACAATTTTTTTATGGAAAAGTATGACAATGGAATAATTCTGAAAAGATTTTTTGAAAATTGTTAAGTTCTCTTATTTTTCAAATCCTGTGTCATTAACACATGAAGGTTATATTATTGGAAAGAGAGAGAAGACCATAAAAGTAGAATACAAATGAATTTCTAAGAGACATAGTCCAATTTTGGCTCATGCCAAGACTCTGGATACTTCTGGCCTGTATCACAGAAATAGCAACTAGCTCCCAGCAAACCAAAACCTGGAAATGCTCCAAAAATCTGGATCCGGTTTTAGATGAAAGACTTAAGAAGCCAGCTTGGAACTGGGGACTCCTCAAGCTCTAAACTTTAAGGGAACTTTGTGTGCCAACAGATATCTGGGAGCCAAGGACTGCCCAGGACTCCTTAGGAAGACAGCTGCAGCGTGAAGGTAAAACAGTAGTCTGTGAACAAGGGTTTCGTGATTCTGGGTTAGGTAACCTTAGAGAGGCAGCATAGAAGGTACTCAGAGTGTAGCATAAAAAGTGCAAGGCACATGTTTGCAAGCTGGCATTTTCATTCTGACAGTTACCACAATTCAACATGCCGCAAAACAAAAAGGTCACCTTCCTCCGGAAAGGAATGTATGCTGGGTGAGTCCCTGTGTAAAGTAACATTCATACTGTTTCATTAAAACAAAGTAAAACAAAACAGCCTATAGAGCCATTAGCAGACTGTCCAAATCTAGATTCTTATATATTTATATACTTTCAAATTAGAAAACAAACCTCTATAAAACATCTTATTTCTAGCCAAGAGTCAAGATGAATTCAAAATACACTACAAGCCACTACGCTTTTGCGTTTTGCTGAACAATACAGGCTGGCGTTTAAAAATGGGCTGGTGAGAAGAGATCTGAAAGTTTGTAATTCTAACTACCACTAGGTTAGCAACAACAGACTCTAAGGGCACACCTATTCCTTTTTATTCTTTTTTCCTGGACATAGCCATACCTGGAAGAGGGAAAAAATTTCTATTTGCTTCTTAAATATAATCTTAAAAATCATTTATCTTTCCAAAGTATTAATAATGTGAAACAAACTTAGAAGTTGCAATACTGGTATAATGTTTGCTCTTTTATAGTTTTATTGAAGCATTAATACCAACTTCTCTTAAGTCAGAATTTAAAACTATAATCCACCCTGACATGTGGTGATAAAATGAAAAATTTCTGTTCAGCCAAAAAATCTCCACCAAAATCAAATGACAAACATTAAAAACAAGGCAAGAGCCTGTATCTTTTGTTCTTGTTAAAAGAAAAAAAGAAAAAGGTACAATAATAAATTGAAGAACACACAGATTAGCAAATATAAAAAATAAAAGCCTGCATTTGCATGGGAAAAGTGCATTCTCACATACTGGGTGTGGCAATATAAACTCGTATTATTTTTACGTAGAACAATTTGACAACATGAATCACAGCTTTAAAATTATGCAAACTTTTGGACTCATCATTTCTATTTCTAAAAAACTATCCTAAGAAAAGAAGCACATAAAGATGAATATGTAAGGATAATCACTATGGTTTTGTGTATAATAATCAAACATGTTAAAGAATGTAAATTTCAAATAAAAAGGGATTAGTTAATTATTACAAATTTATACAATTCAGTCAAAAACTCTGCTGTAGAATGATCCACAGGTATCATTATGGACAGCTGCTTATAATACACTGTACAGCTCACCCACCAAAAACTTATGTATCACCACAATACTCACTTTCAGCTTCATGAGCCTTCAGTAGAGACACGGGCATTGTACCTTGTCTAACATCCCAAATACTTAACATTCCATCCTGACCACCGGTAGCTACAACATGCTGCTGGTTGGGATGTCTATCAACACAGTGGAGTGGCACTCGGTCACCAGTCCTTTAATGGGAGATACAATGACTTCACACAGTTGTAAAGTATAATTTATCTTTGAATAACCTATGAAACCTGTTTCTTTCCCGTAACTAAACGATAATTTTGTGGCTGGAGCTACTGGCTAAACTTAAATCATGTCAAAAAACTGACGTTAAATATATCTCTAAATATTAAAATTTTGAGGGGGAATTAAAGGCCAGAGTTATTCATTCTCTCTTCAATTTGGACACATAAGGAGCAAGATAATTTGATGGTAAGATATGCAAAACATTTCCATTTCTTGGCTTTTTAAAAATATTATATATCAACTAAACAGCATATTCCTTACTTCTACTCTACCTTATTTAATGCTTAGTTTATATAACTTTTTTTCCAGCTTGACACATGCTGTTTTCTAATCAGAGAAGAGAAGATTGCACACATAGAAAGGGGATTTCTGCTCAGAAAAAATATCTTGGATTGTATTTTTCTCCCGATCACATCTAGAGTATATAATTAGTAGAAGAGAATATTCTATTAATATATTAATAGAATATTCCCACTATTAATAGAATCATTGGATGAGCAAAAAGAAATTCCCCATTAAATAACAAACTTCAAAGAGATTAATATAAACTTCTGAATCAATACAACAAATATTTACCAAACGCAGCATGGTACTATCAAGCCCATCCAATTATACAGCTGACCCTTGAACAACATGGGTCCACTTACATATGAGTACTTCTCCATAGTAAATATACAGTGCTACATGATCCGAGGTTGGTTGAGTCTGGGGATGTGGAACCTCTGATACAGAGGATTCCATGTATATGGAGGGCTGACTGTAAGTTATACAGGGATTTTCGGGTGTACAGAGGGTCAGTGACTCCAACCCCCCACATTGTGCAAGGGTCAACTGTATTTGCTTTATCAAATTTAGTCAGAGATTATTCTCTTAACATGCAATTAAAATACAATATGGTTTAAAGTCAGTTGCTATAAACAGTCAAGCAAATTTGCTTCACGCTACTGAAATTACAAATCAAACTTACAGTGATAATATCTGAGAGGGCTCATTTCCTTGTTGTCTAAAATCCCATATTTTTAACTGTCCAATTGAATTTACTGTAAGAATCTCAGGAGTTCGAAGGAAGGTTACAGCATGGAGTGTACTGCTATCTGCATTGTCTACAAACGAAGAAGACAGCATTGTGTGTTAACAGGTCCCCCTTTTCCATGAAAATTTTACACTGCATTCCCTCCATTGATTGAAATATTACAAATGAAATTTTAAATAAGTCACAGTTTAATTTCTATAGAAAAATGCAGTAATATATACATGTTAAAATGGATTCTCCTTTAATAGAAAAATTATATCACTCACAGGACATCTGAACTGTGTTCCAAACAGAGGGCTAAGTTTTCACTTATTTCTCTATTTCCACTTTAGGTTGTTAACCTCCATTTCTGAGACAGCTGTTCAGGTTCCTTTATATCCAATTTTATTTCCCTCTACTGCTTAACCCAGAACCCCCATTCTATTGAGCCAAACACCATTGCTTCCTACAGAGCTCATTCTGACCTATATTATTCCGCTGACTTATCTCAAATCTATTCATCTTTATCCTCATCAGCTCCCTCCTCCTCCATGAAGTCCTTCCTGGTTGCTTTACCTGTCTTTTTCCTTTTCATAGTGTGTTTAAACTTATACCACTTAATTTACTATACACTTAAATTGTTTTGTGACCCTCCTCCAAACTGCCACCAGGCAGTGGTCCCTAAAAGCTAAACAAATAGGGTTCCTCAGAACTAAACATCATAACAACACAAAAAAAAGATTCATGGGCTCAATCCAGACGTTCTGATTTAGGAGGTCTATGGTGATGGGCTGTTAAAAATCTCCTCAGGCAAGTCTGTGCAAAGTATGGTTGAGAACTACTACACTAGAATAATTCTTCTAAAGCATGACTGGCGGTACATCACCCCTTTGCTCAAAAACTTTCAATGGCTCCATAGTTGCCCACCTAACAAAACGTAACCTCTACGGCTGTGCATTAGATTCTTCACAACCTGACCGCAATTTACCTTTCTTGTTTTATTTCTTACTTCTCCTATACAAATATCTAAAGTCAGGTCAAACTACACTTTCTGTCATTCTCTGAATGGCCTTACCCTGCCTCCATGCTGTTCCCTTTATCTGGTGTGCCACCTTTTAGTATTATTTATGGTTTGGAACCTAGATTAAATGGATTGCCACCTGCCCCTCAATTCTTTATCTGATAATCCCCTCTGACTCTCCTCTCCACAAATTTCTTTTTCTTCTAGTCACTCCTTCATACAGGCCTTATCAACATACTGTCTTGATAAAGGGATCCTGCTTTGTTTATTTTTAAATCCCTCAAACACCTAGCATTGCATTTACTTAGCACATGGTAGCTGCTCAATTACTATGCAATAGACCAAAGAAATAGGATTTTTCTTACCTATAGTTCTTATAGCTTCCTTGTGATCAGCTCGGAAGAGATTTATTCGACCATCTTCTCCAACTGTGACAATTTCTGGGTTGCTGCACACAACACCCGTGCATGGCGCACTGCTGCAGGAAGGACTGCCCGGACCCGTGTGGTGATGAGCTGCTGTCCACTGCTGGCTGACTGACAGAGTCTACGTGTCACAGATGAGGCTATGATTAATCAAAGCAAAGCTCCAAAACACTACAGCTTTCCCAAATAAAACTGTGTCTCACACCTTTCTAGAAACATAGTAACTCTTTTCCCTTTGTATTTCCAAGCATTAAGGTCTAGAAACTACTTCTATTAAAGCTCTGTATATACCGGATTAGATTCAAAAGAAACACTTTTTAATAACATCCCAAACTTATCTCAAACTAAAGAAATGGTTTTTAGGTATCAGGTAATTATGTGTTCAAAGGCAACTCTAAATTCTTAAGGGAACTGGCCTACATTTAAGAGAAAATCTCTGTAGTGCTTTCCAAATGACTCCATTAAGAAAAACAGGGGCTTCCCTGGTGGCGCAGTGGTTGAGAGTCTGCCTGCCGATGCAGGGGACACGGGTTCGAGCCCTGGTCTGGCAGGATCCCACATGCCACGAAGCAACTAGGCCCGTGAGCCACAACTACTGAGCCTGTGCGTCTGGAACCTGTGCTCCGCAACAAGAGAGGCCGCGATAGTGAGAGGCCCGCGCACCGCGATGAAGAGTGGCCCCCACTTGCTGCAACTGGAGAAAGCCCTCGCACATAAACAAACACCCAACTCAGCCAAAAATAAATAAATAAATAAATTTATAAAAAAAAGAAAAAAGAAAAATAGGACTTCCTTGGTGGCACAGTGGTTAAGAATCCACCTGCCAATGCAGAGGACACGGGTTCGAGCCCTGGTCCGGGAAGATCCCACATGCCGCAGAGCTACTAAGCCCATGCGCCACAACTACTGAGCCTGCGCTCTAGAGCCCGAGAGCCACAACTACTGAACCCACGTGCTGCAACTACTGGAGCCCGTGCTCCGCAACAAGAGAAGCCACCACAATGAGAAGCCTGCACACCGCAAAGAAAGAGTAGCCCCCGCTCGCCGCAACTAGAGAAAGCCCGCACGCAGCAACAAAGACCCAACGCTGCCAAAAAAAGAAATAAATAAAAAATAAAAGCATTGATGAAATAAACAGTAAAAAAAAAAGAAAAATATGTAACTAGATCTGGCTCTTGTATTTACTAGGCATGCCTATTAGTAAGATGACCTTTATTAATCCCCAAACTTAAATAAGCATTCTCCTCTAGCAACTTAAAACTTTTACTTCAAGTGGGGCTATTTTAAAGGACTGCCCTTACCACTATGCTCTGAAGATCAGCAGTCAGGCTTTGGCACACACAAGAAAGGCGTTGTAAAAAATGTCAAGCCTTCATATAGTATATCCTCTCTTTCAATTGAAACTTAGGTTCTATCTAAAGCAAAGTAGCTGTTCCTGTTCTCTCTCATGATGCTTGAGCTAGAAAGTGCTCTTTCTTTCTTCAAAAGACCAGACTAGGATCTTAAAAGAGAATTACAGGAAAAGTACTTGCCAGAATACCATATTGTTAGATCTAACCTAAGAGAATATAAGAGATACCCAATTTGAATGAAGGTTCACACAAACGTGGTTCTAGAATTAATCTACTAAAAGATGGGTAATACAATGATTTTTCCCCTCCATGTTTTAAGACTATAAAAGCTTTATTATTTGTGTCATTATTAAGTACAGTCTTCTTTAAACCTTCCTAAAAACAATTAAAATGCAAATTGAGATTTCAAACAAAAGTTCTTTACCTGGTTATTCGGATGGTGAAGGAACACTGTTACACATCCTGTTGATGAAGCAGCTACAATTCTTTCCTGGTCAAAAAACTAAGTAGAAGATTCTTGCTTGTTATAGATTCATAAATATTAGCAGGGAGGAAGCCATTTGTTTGACTCAATTAGTAGTATAACAATTTTAAAATGCAAAGAGCCTATAAATGCTAAGCAAATAAAATGTGAGAGTCAAAATTCCATTCCCACCACTTAACTACCAGCTTTGAGACCCTGGACAAGTTAAGTTCTCTAAGGCTTGGTAAACTTGCAAAACAGATAACTAATCCCTGCTAGGCTGTTATGAGAACTCAAAAAGCAAAAACATGTAAAGTGCCTTGCACAGTATTTGTCACATAGTACATGCTCCAAAGATCTTAGTCTCAGTGTTCTCATTAAGACAGAGATAACAGTACTTGATTCAACAAGCATGCGATGAGAATGAAATTAACTTATGTAAACGGTGCTTGGCACATAGTAGATGGTCAATTAGGCAAACAAACAAGCTAGGATTAATTCCACATCCCCTTCCCCAGTCCTGATTCTGCCATTAAGCAGCTATATGATGTTGGCAAATCATAACCTATAGGGGACTCAGTTTCTTGTAAACCTGGGGTGAGACTAGACAAACTTTAAGGTCCTTTACATCTCTAAATGTAAAGATCACTCTGTTTTTTTAAAGTTAGTTTTTGGATATTACACAGACTTACTTGTAAATCCATTACATCACCATGGTGTCTGATATCACACAATAACTGATGGTCTCCTTCAAATCCTCCATCAGAGTCCAAGTTCCCAAAATCTCCAATAGACCACAGTGAAACATAATTTTCCTGTAAAGCAGAAAATGTTATCTTGAGATGAAATATATGTCAAACTCTCCGAAATTAAAATTTGCACTGCCTTCAATCAACCTTGCTTTAAAAGCATCCCAGGCAAATGGAATGATAATCATTAAAAAACAGGAGATACGGGGCCATCGATGGCTCTGAGGTACAAGGCAACCGAGCCTGAGACGTGCATTCGGGGGACAGAGAAGGGCGAGAGGAGCCAGAAGGCAAGAGGGTTCGCGCGCCGGCGGCCGGGGTCGCGCTTCCAGGAGGGAAGGAGAAGGCAGAGGCTTCCCGGGCCGGGAGCGGGGGTACCTCATTGTCCCAAGAGCCCGTGGCGAAAGTCTCCGTGGTCTGCAGGCTCCCCGGAGGTACCGGTCGCCAGCGGGTCTTGCTGATTTTCTGTGACACAAACTTAGCATAAATTTCTTCCATGCCGAAAGCAACCACGCCAGGGGCAGCAAGAGGCACAGCGCGCGCCACTCAGTCCCGCCCCTTCCTGCTGAGCCCTGATTGGAACAGACCGTACGAGGGACGGTGGCTGCAGAGAGCCAATTCTCCTCTGTCGGCAGTGCGGGAACGAACCACCAACCCTCAAGTGGGAGGAAGTTGGGACGCCCTGCCCCACCCAGGAGGCTCTGAACCCAGGCAAGGGTGTTGCCGGTTCTTGTGCTGTAGGACCTGCTCCTAATCTGCAAAATCGGTATAGGAACACCGAGACAATACATTTGTGCAATAACTTTGCAATGTAAGACAAATTTAAGAGCAAAAACAAAACAAAATCAATGCAAGAGAAACGACCTAGTAGCCACACCTAAGCATTGTCTTGCATTTCACCGCGCATAGAAAATATTCAAAATTCTCCTGGAAGTACGTCCATCAACGTACCAATTTGTTATTCAAAACCTCTCCCTCCCCGTCCCCCAAACAAATCCTTTTCTTCAACGTTGTTAATACACACTGTCAGAAACTGGAGTTGCAATTCTGAGGACCCCAGTTCTAATTTGGACTCCCATTGCCTGTGTGACCATCCTCAATTCATTTATGTATATAATTAAGAATGATTTTTAATTGTAACGTCGACAGCTCAGGAATCAGAGCCTTAGGTTCCTTCGTGTTTTTGATTAGACCTATGATACACCCTCCCCCCCTTTTAAAAAAATTCCTGTCTCTCAGAATCCTGTCCCTCCTTCAAGGACCAGTTCTTTCCTCTATCTTTTCCTCTTACTCCAGCCCATGATGATCTAAATAAACATGTCCCTTAATGTCTAGACCACTAATAGCACTTATATTTTGCCCCCTGTTGCTAATTTTCTTTTGATGCAAATCTCCCCACTTTGAATGTAAATCTTATTACATACAGGAGGTATGACTTATTCATCTTAAAAAAAAAACCTCCTTTATACTATATTCATAACTGTGTTGGTTGTTTCTTTAAAAGGGGCCATGATTTTGTTTCTAACTGATATTGGCAGTCCTACTTCCTAGCCACAGCTAATGGAAGCACCTCATGGAAATGCAGTCCATCTAGGTCAGCTTTAGAGAGAGTTATCAGGTTCTTAATTGAAAATTGACTGGTGTCGTTTTGTTTTGTTTTTAACCGGAAGACTATTAGGAAACTGCAGAGAGATGAAATAGAAAATTATTAGTCCCAAACTGACAATTTTATTCCCAATATTGAAGTAAAGAATACTGTTTCATTTATTATCGCAGAACACAGGGAAATAGTTAATATATAAGTATATTTAGGATTGGAAGTAGACTAGATACCACATTTGCTAAGGTGTGGTTAGAATATGAAAATTGTTGCTGACGCAGTAGCATCGATGTCTTGACATAGCTTTGTTTCCTTCCTTAAAAGTTTATTGGACTAAATGTGAATGGATTCTTCCAGTCTCAGTTCTGATCAGGAGTCAGCAAGTTGGATGCTACAGGCAATGTTCCTTGTCAGCTTCTCACTCAATGTCTTGCACAGCTGATAGCAACAAACCTGGTGTCCAGTCTAACGGTGGAATTTGTGAGGCTTAAATAGCTGAAAACGCACACTTGTGTTGGGCGAATAACACATTCGCCATAGGATACTGTAGTATTTTTAACCAAGTGCGCTGTCCTAAGGAGCAAAGGATTCCCCACGCTCCACCCCCCCACCCCAGGTCTCGGTATTCTTCCACTCTCTGAATTTGTGCTTTAGAGTGGAGAACAAATCAGGGTCCCGAAGTCTCTGCTAACGAAACACTAACGTACTTGTCACAAGCCAGAGGCTGGAGTACTCGGGTTAGAGAAGACCTTTGCCCTCCAGTTCTATTAAGATTATTGAGGCTCCACCATAGGGAGCTCTGTCTCCAACCGACCTAAATATTAGTCATTCATTGGGTTGGGTGAGGCAGGACGAAGGAAGCCCACCGTCTAACAATCTGAACAGTTATAGGAGCAGACCCGTCGCTCTCAACAGCTAATCTAGCTGCGACTGCGAAGCCACCGGCAGCAGCGGAACGAGATCCGCCCTGCCATCCCGCCACCGCGCTCGGTGACCAGAGCCGCAGCGAGGCTCGCCACCGACCGCGCCAGGGCCCACCCCGCCTGACCGCAGGACAAACTCAGCAAGGAGGCGTTGCGCAGCCCGAGGCCTCAGAAAGGCCACTCAGAGGTGGCGGTGGCGGTGGCGCTGACTCAGCGGGACCAACCCGCCAGTCCCGGGCGGCCGCAGCGGCCCCTCGCGCGGGCTGCAGGGCGTGAGGCCACCCCCGCCTCCTGCCCCACCCGGCCGCACCCGAGTCCGCGCGGCGTCATAAAGCGCATGCGTGCCGCGGGGGATGCCGGGAGCGCGCAGTGGCGGCAGCGGCGGCGACGGCAGTAGGAGCGGCAGCTACAGCGGGGACGCGAGTGGGGCGGTGACCGTGTGGGAGGTGGTCTCACTCTTGGGGAAGCTGCTGGGCACTGTCGCCGCGCTGAAGGTAGTTCTGTACCTGCTCCGGGTGTGCTTAGCGATGGCCTGGAAATCCGGCGGCGCCAGCCACTCGGAGCTAATCCACAACCTCCGCAGTAAGTGCCACCCCCGCCCGGTGTGGGGCAACTGGGGAAGGCCAGGCCTGGATCGGATCCCCTGGGCCTTTCGGAACGTTCCGTCTACCCCCGTGCCTGCTGGAGGGCTTCGGCGCACGGTTGCACCAGCGGTCCGGAACGGCAAGCGCTGGCGATTGCCTCCCCCGGGACCTGTCACTCATCGGCGACGTGCACAGGAACCAGAGAGAAAGAGCCAGGGGCCGCTGCTAGTGGGGCAGGGGCAGGCGTCTCCCCGCGGGCCTGGGGAAGGGGGCGCGGCACAGGTGGTGGGCTGTCACTCGAGTCCGCCACCTCCCTGTCCGGGTCCGGCGGGCGAGGGGCGTGCCTTGGGGAGTGGGATGTTGGCCAGGGCTCGTAGAGACTGGGCTGGAACTGAGGGGACCCCCCTTCGACCCCCGCGTCTTCTCACTTCCTCCTCTGTCATATCAGTCGACCTAGCTGCAAGCTTTCTCCCCTGTTCTGCCTCCCCCGCCCTTCGTTTTTTCCTCTGGCGGGAGATGCCACCGTCTGATACTGGCGAGGGGAGGGAGAGGGAGATGAGAGTAATGTTATTGCGGATGCTGGGAGAAATTTCTGGGGCGGCTGTCCAGTGGAAAGCTTCGTGGGGGGCGGAGGAAGAGATAACTAGGGGATGCTCTTCCTGAGGGACAGCGTATTTCAGGAGCCTTTAGAGGTCCTGGGATCCAGCAAACGATTGTGTGTGTGGAATGTTCTAACTTTTTTCAGGGCTACCATATGCTTTAAAAGCCTTGTATGGAAGTTTCTTTACACCATTATCTTTAGTTATTGTATTCCTGCCTCTGATGATAATTTTAGGGTGGGACGAGTGCTGTGTCACTTTCTTGTTTTAAATCGAAATGTAGTGTCGCCGTCTGGTCGGGAGACCAGAAGGACCGCAGTCCATCATACTTTCACTCTGGTCAGAATTTATAGCACCCTTCTGTGCCACTGACTTTGCAAATAATCACAATCCTGCCACGTGACTTTTTTTTTTAAATTTTTGGCTGTGTTGGGTCTTCGTTTCTGTGCGAGGGCTTTCTCCAGTTGCGGCAAGCGGGGGCCACTCTTCATCGCGGTGCGCGGGCCTCTCACCATCGCGGCCTCTCTTGTTTGGGGGCACGGACTCCAGACGCGCAGGCTCAGTAGTGGTGGCTCACGGGCCCAGTTGCTCCGCGGCACGTGGGATCTTCCCGGACCAGGGCTCGAACCCGTGTTCCCTGCATTGGCAGGCAGACTCTCAACCACTGCGCCACCAGGGAAGCCCTACGTGATATTTTTAATTGTTAAGGATGATTTAGCTTTTCACGTGTTTGTCATGTTTCCTAATTCGATTTGTAACCTCCTTGAGGGCTGGGGCTTTTTTTTTTTTTTTTAAGCATCTTTGAATCCTCTCAAACAACTTAATAATCATTCCTTTTTTCATAAATGCCAATTAAATGTATATTATATGCTTGGATCTATACTAGGAATACCAAGATTAGTGAGAGAAATAAATAACATTGGCTGGCACATGGTTAGTATTAATACCTAATATTAGTCATTTGACTGTTTTTTTTAAACAGTATTTAAAACTTGTTTCCTTAGCGTTTAGTAATGAATGTTTAGATTTAAAAATCCTGTCAAGCATTGCCAGTATTCACTTTATGGAAGGATATTTGATTGGAAGTGGAAATTTATGTGCTGAGACAATATTAAGTGTGATTTAGGTTCCCACGGATCGAGCAGAAGCTCAATATGTTGTAAATATTTTAATAAAATTTCTTAAAATGATCTAGTGCCTGCTAGTACAGGATACACACCTGAAACATTCTGTACTTGAATTGTGATTAAGTAATTTTCCACCGGTAGGTTATCGCAGTAGACACTTGGCTGTGGCAGAAACTGTAATCAATCAGGCTCTTAAAGTCTCTCCTTTCTGGGCCAAATTTGTAGTCAGCCAAAACTAGATCTTTTCCCAGTGGTTTTATAGTTACTTTAATGTATTGCATTACTATTCTTAGTTGAAATTTCTAAGGATGTTTTCCTATCAGAAAATTTAATGAGAAATATTTAACATACATGGATGTTGATATTGTGGATATTTCATTTTATACTAGATCTGTGATTGGTAAGAGGAAATGAGTGCTCAAATTGTTTAGCCTCTTTTGTAACACTTGTGCAACTTTAGTTTCAACTTCTTGCTGAATTGATTGTAGCCAATAGATTTCATTTTTATTAGTTTGTTACAACAGTAATGTTTGCTCATGGGAAAATTTCAGTTGGCACAAATTGAAAATTTCTCACTCTTTACAGGTTATTCCACCCTTGTGTATTCTTCCTAACTTAAAGACTTCTAACTAAATCTTTAGAAAAAGATTAAAATGTGATTATGCTGATATTGAAGTGAAAAAGGGTCTGCAAATTGGAAGAGGAAGCAAATTACAGTTTTAATGGGTTTTTTTAACGAAATGAAGTTCACGATTGGTTTCATTTTAATATTACTATAATAATTTTATTGAAAATACCTACTGAGGTTTTTCTAAGATGTAATAGAAATATGATTGTTTATGATTTCATACTTGAGATATCATTTACAGATTGCCTTAGACTCTAATGGTACATCTCATAATATCTCATAGCTTATGTTGTGATGATAAATGCTCCTAAGTGACTGAGAACAGTGGTCTAAAACTTGAGCATGCTTCAAAATCTCCTGGATCATCTGGAGAGCTTGTTAAAACAAATTAAGACAGATTGCTGGGGCTCTTGGTAATTTGTATTTCTAACAAGTTCCTAAGTAATATGCTCCTGCTGGTCTGGGGACCACACTTGAGAATCACTGACATAGAGAACTGAAAATTACAAGATTAAACCCTGCCAGTGTTTCAGCTGAATCAGTTTTATGCTTTAAAATAAAATTTTAGGAAAAAAGTCTGTAGCAGTCCTGCCCAACAGAGCTGCTTGTAATGTCTGTATCTGTGCTGTTCAATACCATAGCCACCAGCTACATGGGGCATTGAGCATTTGAAATGTGGTTAGCACAACTGAGGAACTGGATTTTTGTGTTATTTAAATTAAATTTAACCACTAGCCACATGTTGGACATTACAGGTGTTTAGAAATGAAAAGTATTATTTTATAATTATAGGCTGATAAGGTACTCATGAAACAAATTAACTTAATTCAAAACAACTGTGAGCCTATTTAGTCCAGGGAATGGGACAATTCAAGTAATGTTTATATTAGAGTTTATTTTCTACTTTTGTTGGGATAATTTCACACCATGGTAAAAGGAAAAGAAGGGGGCAGGAGTGGATGAGCTTGAGAGAGGTGGTCTCCTAGAGCAGGGATGTCCAAACCAGAGTGTTTGTGGAAGGTTAACTCTTAACAGACTTCAAATGCTGCACTGGCCACTTAAAACAAAGCTAACAATTGTTCTTTTACCTATTTTATTTTTGTAAAAAAAAATTCAGTCCACTACCCTAATCCATCAGTTATTTCTACTTATATTTCCTTTGCATCCTTGACTGTGTCATTTTGCATGTATAATGTATATAGAGTTTGTCAAATCAATCAACTGATATTTGACTATCTTCTATATGCAGGACACTGGGGATACAGCAATGAGAAACAAACATCTATTTTCTCTTGTAGCTTACTTCTTGTGGGAGCAGACAAATAAAATATATGTCACATGATAAGTGGCAAAGTAAGGAAGGAGGATAGGGAGTATGGCGTAGTAGATTGGCAGTTGTAGGCAAGAAGACCTCACTAAGGTGTCATTTGAGTTAAGATTTGGTGAAGGGGAAGAAATTCAAGCCATGCAGGTAGAGCTGGGGAACAGGCATTCTAGACAGAGAAAATAGAACGTGCTAGATTTGGATTTGCGGTGTAGGAGAAAGACTGCAGTCAAGGATATGACACTAAGGTTTTAGACCTGGACAATGGGAATGATTTGCCATTTTCTGAGTTGGAAATAAGTGAGTGAGCAGCAGGGATTTTGCGGGGGTGGGGGGATGCAAGGAAGTGTGGGAGAGCAGGGGTTTATTTGGGGAGATGTTTGGTTTGAGTTGCTTATAAGACATTAAAGTGGAGACCTTCAGCAGGCACTTAAATTTGTAAGAATTATGATAATTTATAGCTTTTGTATCCTTATTTATCTCTGCAAATAAATTGAAATTATTCTTATTCTATTTAGAGTGTCAGTTCTTATCAACTAGTAGCATAAATAGTGGAACAGAGAATAGCCTATTAGTTTTATCATGTGCATTCATGGGCCAAATTAGCCAGGTAATAAAATCCTAAGTGACTTTTTTTCAGAAATTTGGGCTTCATTTAGAATCCAGAAAATACTTCCTCATTTTAACTTATATCAAGTCAGTCTTATGGGTATATACTAGTAAGTAAACTTACAGTGCATTGAATAAGATTTAATAGGTAAGATTTTGAGGGAGAATTTTAATATCAATGTGTCTACTTAAATTTAACTAAAATTAAAAATTCAGTTCCTCAGTCATACCAACCACATTTCAAGAGCTCAGTAGCCACACGAGGCTAGTGGCTAACCTGCTGGACAGTGCAGATGTAGAACATTTCCTTTATCATAAGAAGTTCTATTGGGCAGCACTAAATCTACATAATAGGTTGTATTACATTCTATTCAATGTGATCTTAGTTCCATTGTGCTGTTCCACATATTTTTATTAGTGTTGCATTTAGTTCTGGCCAACATGCTTTAAGCGTAGCAGTGAAAAACCGAAGATTATCAGACAAGAGTGGTCAAGATGACAAGAGCATCAGCATTTTATATGATGATTTGATGAGATAGAGGTTGTTTGATTTAGCAATGAGAGAGTTACGGAGAGCAGTAGTGTTTAAATACTTGAAGGAAATCATGTAGTAGAGGGTAAAACCAGGACAAATGGGAGGCACGTTTTGGCTCATTATAAGGAAGTATTCACAAAGCTATCCTAACAGTCAAAGATTTGTCTTTGAAAAGTGGTGTTTTCTGTCACTGGATATGTTGAAGCAAAGAATGGTTGACCATTTCACTGTAAGGGATATTGTGGAAGAGATTTGTCATCTGCTTTCACTGTATACTAGACCTCTCAGGAGCCTTCCATATCCAAGATTCTGTCAGTTTAATCACATCATGGTTTACATGAAATCACCTGTGGGGTATGTATGTTGGGGGTGGGTGGGTGTGTGTGTTTTAGGAGAGAGCCACAGAAGTTAACATTTGGTTACCTATATTTTAGAGTTTTGCATAACATTTTAGTTTGTCAGAGACGTGAGGAGTGCAAGGAACATCCTCTTTTGAGAAAGTGTCAAGATAGTTAATTACATGTATTTATTAAGACTGATAATGGTTTAGAGAAAGGTGTATTTTTTTAAATTAATTTTTATTGGAGTATAGTTGCTTTACCAATGTTGTGTTAGTTTCTACTGTACAGCAGAGTGAATTGGCTATATGTATACATATATCCCCTCTTTTTTGGATTTCCTTCCTATTTAGGTCACCACAGAGCATTGAGTAGAGTTCCCTGATCTATACAGTAGGTTCTCATTAGTTATCTATTTTATTTTATTTTATTTATATATTAGTTTTGGCTGTGTTGGGTCTTCGTTGCTGCGCGTGGGCTTTCTCTAGATGCGGTGAGCGGGGACTACTCTTCGTTGCGGTGCGCGGGCTTCTCATTGCAGTGGCTTCTCTTGTTGCGGAGCATGGGCTCTAGGTGTGCGGGTTTCAGTAGTTGTGGCTCACGGGCTTCAGTAGTTATGGCTCGCGGGCTCTAGAGCGCAGGCTCAGTAGTTGTGTCGCACAGGGTTAGTTGCTCCGCAGCATGTGCTATCTTCCTGGACCAGGGCTCGAACCCATGTCGCCTGCATTGGCAGGCGGATTCTTAACCACTGAGCCACCAGGGAAGCCCATAGTTATCTATTTTATACATAGTATCAATAGTGTATATATGTCAATCCCAATCTCCCAATTCATCACCACCACCACCCCCCGAGAAAGATGTATTTTTGAATAATCTCTGGTCTTAGATGATATGCTTTATCATAACTTGATATCACTTAAAATTCTTCTTTGATTATAGTGTGAATTTAAAACTAATCCCTTTCAGATTTTCTGTATGGAGAGTGTCTCAGGCTCCACTTACCCCTTATCACGCCTAATCATTCTAGATGGGAAATAAAAGGGGACCATTTTGTTCATTTCTTACTGTTTTCCCTGGCATTTTGTTAGTGGAGGAGAAATAGAGAGTAGATGATTAACAACCGTTCAAGTCATAAAACTATATAATTATGTAATATTTCTTTTATTGAGATGTAACTTTGTAACAAGTTACTTACAGAAATTTAGAGAATGTTTCCACATGACTTGAAATCCATCTGCAGCTTATTTTCTTACCTGTGTTTTCAGTGCTTCATACCAGCACAGGATCTCTTCGTTCTCCATCTCTGCCAGGATTGCTTCTAGTCTTCTATTCTCCCAGATCAAAAGTCTTGGAATAGTTATTGATTCTTTCAGACTGTCCCCAGATTAACTCAACAGTTATTACAAATACCTTTCATAGTCATGCCTTTCACTGTATTTCCATTGATGCTATCCTAGCCTAGGTTCTTAGCTGTCACTTGGAGTGATATGCCTTCAAGTGTCTGATTGGTCATCACACTTTCAATTTCTCTCCCCTCAGGTTCATTCTACACATTATACTGATTGTCCTAGTGTACTGCTTTCTGTTATGTCTCTTTTCTGCCTAGACTTCTGTTGCTTACTGTATCAATTGTAAACACCTCTCGCTTAGCTTTCAGGCCTTTTAAGGGTCTTCTACAACCTGTTGCCATACTCCAACTCCAATCCTGTTCTTCAGACTGATCTCATTTTACTCCTCAGATACCTTGTGTTTTAGGGTACCTGTTCGTCTGCTCTAATAAAGACCAAAATAACAAGGCTTAAACAAAATGAAAGTTTCTGTTTCCTATAACAATCCAAGTATAAGCAGATCAGAACTAATATGGTGGTTCTGTGGTCTTGAGGACCTGGGCTCCTTCTTTCTTGTTGTGCTTCCTAAAGTCTTTCCCTCATCTACACAGTTGAAGATAGTTTACCTCCATCATTTCCATATTCCAGCTGGTGGGGAGAAAAATGGGGAAAGGAGAAAACGCGCATTCCTTTTATGGGCATTATCTGAAGTAGCATGCATAATTTCCGCCTGTGTTCTCACTGAGAAGAACTTAACCATAAGGCTACACATAACTACAGAGAGGCTAGATAATGCACCCAGTTCTACCACTGTGAAAGAAAAGGAGCCCCTGGGGCTTCCCTGGTGGTGCAGTGGTTAAGAATCTGCCTGCCAATGCAGGGGACACGGGTTCGAGCCCAGGTCCGGGAAGATCCCACATGCCACAGAGCAACTAAGCCTGTGCGCCACAACTACTGAGCCTGCACTCTAGAGCCTGCGAGCCACGACTACTGAAGCCCACGCGTCTAGAGCCCGTGCTCCGTAACAAGAGAAGCCACCGCAACAAAGAGTAGTCCCCGCTCCCCGCAACTAGAGAAATCCTGCACGCAGCAACGAAGACCCAATGCAGCCAAAAATAAGTAAATAAAATAAATAAATTAAAAGAAAAGAAAAGGAGTCCCTGCCACATCTTACATCTTGCTCACTAGAGCAAATACACATTGTATATACATCTCTTTAGGTACTATCCATCTGTGATAACAAGGTTAGGAGAATTAAGATTAATTTTTAGTCGAGTAACCATGTGTACATGTTTAAAAGATAAAATAATACAGAAGGGTTTATAATGAAAAATAACAGTTGCTTGCCCTGCTCCTCCCCGCTCCCAGACTGAATACTGCCTCGAGTGAATACTTTTAACTGCATATTTGGGTCTTCTGGTGATTGTCTTCAGTCTCTAAAGCATATGCTTAAACTGCTATTTCTTTATCAACTTTAGACATCATCTACTGACTTCCTGCCAAGATGCATGAGTATTTACACCCTCTAAACTTACTCCCTTCCCCACATATAGTTATACCGTAATTTTTCCTTCCTCTTTTGTGGTTACCTTTGTAACTTTGAGTAATATACTTTAACCTCAATTTTTTGTTCCATAATTTATAAACTGACACTATCCCTTAACCCTTCCACTTTGTAAGAAAGGATACTCATTTTCCAACTTATTAGGGGCTCTTTTATATTGTCAGAGTTGATAGCATTTCATTTTGTTCTGAGCAGTAAATAAATCTACTGCACTTTGTTGATTTTTGTGTTGAAAATTAATAACCATCATCACAAACATTAATGACTGGGTCAACACTTTGCTGAGCTACGTAGCATGCAAGAGTTTATTCCCTGCTCTTTGTTTCTAATATCACAGTCTCCTCTAGTATTGAGGAGGAATAGTCAAATGTTTCTCCTTTTTTTTTTTTTTTTTTTGGCCGCGTGGCTTGTGAATCTTGATTCCCTGACCAGGGATTGAAAGCAGTGAAAAGCATCAAGTCCTAACCACTGGACCACCAGGGAATTCCTTGTTTTTCCTTTTTTTACACTTCATCAGTTGCTTGAAATCATGTCACAGTTTAGTATTCTTCTTATCTAAATCATGACTCTTGTATAGTATTTTTGTCTTTTTCCTGGAATTTATCTCCCTCTTCACCCTTCCCACTCCTCAGGTTGAGAAGAGGAACAGATACCTTCTTAACGTGGCTCTAATTTTTTCAAGTTTTTTAAATTATTTGGTTTATAGCTTGGATTCTATTGCATTCTCCTTTCTGAATTCTGCTAACTTCTCATTTGGATCCATTGCATATTTGGATCAACATTAGCCATTATTATAATTATTTAATTAGGGTCCTTGGTCCCTAGGGTGCAGGAAAATTGGGCATGGGTAGTTTTAAAACTGTTCACTAATTCAGAAAGCCTAACGGTAATTGCATGTTTACTCAAAATTAGGCTATACACGCAAAGTGAAATGGTAAATTACTTTGCTGTTTGCTAGAAATATTTCAGGGCACTGGCAATTGTATATGTCAGATTGTCAAAAATGGGAAAATGATTTAATAACTTAGTAAATGTAGCTTGCTTTAGGCATCTTTCAAAATATGGAATCCTGGGAAAAAGCAAATAATAAGAACCTTGTAGTGAAAATTTTGGAAACCACCCAATAATGGTCTAAGGAAGCTTTATCCTGAGCTTTATGTGTTCCACTTCTTAATAAATGACTGGTGACATGCTTTTAAAACTATTTAGGGTTTTTTTAGTAAATTCTGTGTCCCTCTGTAGAGTAAGAAATCAGCCAAAGAAACTCACATGAGTTTGGTAGATGTATATTATCTAGCTTAAGGGAAGTAATCTCTTTAATTTACTTTATTTTTAGAATGTGCCTATAGCAATATGTTTGATTTTAGATGTCACAAATATTCAACTAGAGAAGAATGAGTAAGTGAATATGATGGTAATTGGATGTATTGAGTGAGGCTGCTTAACCTGAAAAAGATAAGGCTTGAAATGGTCATGATATGTTCAGGTGTGTAAAAAGTGTTGGTTGGATAGAAAATTCAGTATATTCTTTGTGACTGCAGAGCGTAGCACTAAGGGTTTATATAAGTGAGTTATAAAGAGGGAGATTTCCTCTTAATACAGGGAAGTGTTCTGATAATTAGTATGGTCGGAATGTGCAAAGGGCTGTTCCACATCACTGCAACTCTTCAAGTAGAGATCATGGTACCAATTTATGAAGAAGTTAGACTTGATGACCCTTCTGACCTTGAGAGTCTATGAATCACCCCTCTGGAATTTGAATTGAATTCAGGGCAAATGAACCACTCAAGAAGTATTTTGGGAAATGAATTAGTAGAAGTCACTAAGCTATTTGAATATGGTAGTAGCAGTACAGTGAACTGGTCAACAGGAGTCTAACATCTCAATTTGAATGGCCCTACCCCTTATTTGCTTTGTGATCTGGAACAGCTTAGTCTTTCTGAACTCAATTTTCTTATCTGTAAGATGGAGTAATAATAGTGCTTACTTTATAGGATTGTTAGAGACAGCATAAGATTGTTTCATAGTTCCTAAGTTCGTACCTCAAAAGATAGTGTATGTAATGTGCTTAGGATTTTGTCTGGCACATGGTAAATATTTAGTAAATGATATCTCTCTTTTTTTTTGAATTTACTTATTTATTTATTTATTTTTGGCTGCGTTGGGTCTTTGTTGCTGCGCGCGGGCTTTCTCTAGTTGCGGCGAGCGGGGACTACTCTTCGTTGCGGTGCGAGGGCTTCTCATTGCATTGGCTTCTCTTGTTGAGGAGCACGGGTTCTAGGCGCGCGGACTTCATTAAGTGTGGCTCACGGGCTCTAGAGCGCAGGCTCAGTAGTTGTGGCTCACAGGCTCTAGAGCACAGGCTCAGTAGCTGTGATGCACGGGCTTAGTTGCTCTGCGGCATGTGGGATCCTCCTCTACCAGGGATCGAACCCGTGTCCCCTGCATTGGCAGGCGGATTCTTAACCACTGCACCACCAGGGAAGTCCGATATCTCTCTTATTACGCTGCTTTTAAAACTTTTTAAAAAATGCTTTCACTGTTTTATTTTAATGATCTTTACAGGTAGCTTACCTAAGCTTATTTGTGTAGAAACAGTACTTTCTATTTAGGTTAATTAATCCAAAGTTTATAATATTTTCAAATGGACAGATGATTTATTAATATAACCTAGTCTGTGACTATTTAAGTGTTTCTGTAGTTGGTATGCCTTGTTTGCTGATTTTTTAAAATATTCTTTTGTTATTTGGAGAGTCTGTATTTATACCTTTTATAGTGTCCTTAAACCACCTTTTCTTAACTATTTACTGTCTGGTCGGTCAGTATTAAGTGGTATCCTTTGATTCCTCCTGTCACCTATATGACTCAATGATCTAATTCTACTTTCCGCTTTTTTTCCTCTTCCCATTGTTTTTAGTTGCCTTCTTTCTATTTTGTCAGAACAAATAACGTTTAAGTATTATTATTCCACTGATGTCTTTACCCTTCTAGTTTTTTTAAAAAAATAGTTTAAAAAACTATTAACTATTTAAAAAATAGTATAAAATAATTTAAAAAGAGTTAAAAACAGATTTTATTCAGAAACTATTGCAGTAGGGGAAAAGAGACCGCAGTATAAAACTGGGCTCAGTTCCCAATACAGCATGAACAAGTGGGGATTTATAGCCTAGGAGCAGGGTGGGCGTCAGCGGATGGAAAATTACTAAGAGGAAACATCAGGGGTAATGGGGGATTCTGGCTAAAATAACTTGACAGGATTCTTGCTGAAGGCAGACCAATCCACCCTTTTAATTTTAGTCTTTGCTCTAAAATTGGTTATGTGTCCTTTTCTGATGTATCCCTGGTAATCTCTTGGTTAGATGAAGCACAGCTTCTACAAGATTCCTTAGGAAGGGCTTGTGTGTACAGCATTCCCTGAGTTCTTGCACATTCAAGACTTTTTTTTCCTATAACCTTGATATTTGAAGAACAGTTTTGGCTGCGTATAAAATCCTTGGCTTACACTTTTAAAAAATCAGCTTTATTGAGATATAATTTATGTAAAAACGCACCAGTTTCAGGAGTATGATTTGAAAATTTTGACAAATGTAGGTGTGTAACCACCACCCTAATGACGTAAAACAGGGGTGAGCAAACTACATCCCACAGGCCAAATCTGGCCTGCTGCCTGTTTTTAGAAATGAAGATTTATTTGAACACAGCCACAGCCATTCATTTATGTCTCGTGTGTGGCTGTTCTTGCACTTCAATGGCAGAGTCTCGTAGTTGCAACAGAGACTCTACGACCTGCAAAGCCTAAAATATTTACTGTTTGGATCTTAACAGAAGTTTGCTGATCTCTGATACAGAACATTTCTTTCACCCACAAAGTTTTCTCGTGCCCCTTTGCAATTAGTCTCCTCCCTTCACCCCTGACTCCTAGCAACTGCAGACTGGCCTTCTGACACTATGGTTTTGACTTTTCGGGAATTTAATATTAGATGGACTCATATAGTGTAAAATCTCCTGGCTTCTTTCACTGAGATTAGTGCTCTTGAGATTTGTTCATGTTGTTGGGTATATCAATAGTTTGCTCCTTTTTAATTGTTAACTTGCACTTTCTTTCCTTGAATTTCTTGAAAACTCTGCTGCTTCATTCTTGCTTTGCTTTGAACGTTGCTCTTAAGAAAGCTAATGGTTGCCTTTTTTTTAAACTCTTATTAGGTAATTTGATATTTTTGGCCTTGAGACTTGACATTTTTTCCCTTGTTTTAGTCTGATAGTTTTCTATTTTTTAATTTTTGGCCATGCCTCACGGCTTGTGAGATCTTAGTTCCCCGACCAGGGATCGAACCCAGGCCCCCTGCAGTGAAAGCGCCAAGTCCTAACCACTGGACCCCCCCAGCTGAAATGTTTTTTTTTTTTTAATTTATTTATTTATTTATTTTTTGGCTGTGTTGGGTCTTCGTTTCTGTGTGAGGGCTTTCTCTAGTTGTGGCAAGCGGGGGCCACTCTTCATCGCGGTGCGCAGGCCTCTCACTATCGCGGCCTCTCTTGTTGCAGAGCACAGGCTCCAGACGCGCAGGCTCAGTAATAGTGGCTCACAGGCCCAGTTGCTCCGCGGCATATGGGATCTTCCCAGACCAGGGCCTGAACCCGTGTCTCCTGCATTGGCAGGCAGATTCTCAACCACTGCGCCACCAGGGAAGCCCTGAAATGTTTTGATTTGCATATTGGTTTCTTTTTTTTTTTTTTAAGTTTATTCCCTTTCTCACAGTGTTCCTTTTTTTTAATTAATTAACTAATTAATTTATTTATTTTTGGCTGCGTTGGGTCTTTGTTGCTGCGCGCGGGCTTTCTCTAGTTGCAGCGAGCAGGGACTACTCTTCGTTGTGGTGCGCGGGCTTCTCATTGCAGTGACTTCTCTTGTTGCGGAGCACAGGCTCTAGGGCGTGCGGACTTCGGTAGTTGTGGTGCGTGTAGGCTTCAGTAGCTGTGGCTTGTGGGCTTCAGTAGATGTGGCTCGCAGGCTCTAAAGCGCAGGCTCAGTAGTTGTGGTGCACAGGTTTAGTTGCTCTGCAGCATGTGGGATCTTCCCGGACCAGGGCTGGAACCTGTGTCTCCTGCATTGACAGGTGGATTCTTTTTTTTTTTTTTTTTTCAAATGGTCATTTTGCTTTAATCTCTAGCCTACAGAGGTAGTTCACGTTTTTTTTTCTTTTTTCCTTTAACATCTTTATTGGAGTATAATTGCTTTACAATGTTGTGTTAGTTTCTGCTGTATAACAAAGTGAATCAGCTATATGCGTACGTATATCCCCATATTCCCTCCCTCTTGCATCTCCCTCCTACCCTCCTTACCCCACCCTTCTAGGTGGTCTCAAAGCACCGAGCTGATCTCCCTGTGCTATGCAGCTGCTTCCCACTAGCTATCTATTTTACATTTGGTAGTGTATATATGTCAGTGTTACTCTCTCACTTCGTCCCAGTTTACCCTTCCCACCCCTGATGTGTCCTCAAGTCCATTCTCTACATCTGTGTCTTTATTCCTGTCGGCAGGTAGATTTCTAACCACTGTGCCACCAGGAAGCCCCGCGTATTGTTTTCTTTTTACACTTTTTATAGTAGCTTTGACTGGAGTTTTTGTTTGTTTGTTTGTTTTTCTTTTTCCTATTTTTAGGCATTTTGTGGACACAGTTCAAGAGCACTTGTCAGTATAGTGACTTGCAGTTTCTTTAATGGATAATGATATTGGTAATAGTGGTGAGAAAAGGGGGGGAGTTGGCATATCTTGTTGCTCTTCTGTTTCTGTAGGATCCTTAATTTTCTTCCTTCTTTCCCTTCATTGTCATATCAAGAGGCACCATCCTTTCCCTGCCTGTATGATTCTCCCCCAGAAGCAGTGCTTCTTGTGTTTGCCACCCCTGGTCCCACTAAATTTTTTTAAAAAATAGCTTTACTAAAGTACAGTTCCATACCATATAATTCACTAATTTAAATTGTAAAATTTGGTGGTTTTGGATATATTTACAGATATGTGCAACCGCTACCATGGTCATGTAATATTTTCATCACCTCAAAAAGTTACCCTGTTTTGCCCTCCTATTCCCCCAACCATAAGCAACCACTAATCTATTTTCTTTCTCTATAGATTTGCCTATTCTGGAAATTTCATTAAATAGAATCATATAATATATGATCTTTTGTGACTGAGTTTTTTCACTTAGCATAATGTTTTCAAGGTTCATCTACTTAATAGGATGCATGAATCAGTACTTCATTCTTTTTTATGACCTAATAATATTCCATTGTATGGATATATACCACATTTTGTTTATCTGTTCATCAGTTGATGGACATTTGGGTTGTTTCCACTTTTTGGGTATTATGAATAATGCTGCTGTGAACATTTGTATACAAGTTTTTGTATAGACATACGTTTTCACTTCTCTTGGGTATACACATATGAGTAGAATTGCTAGGTCCTATGGTAATTCTCTGTTTAACCATTTGAAGAACTGCCAGACTGTTTTTCAAAGTGGCTGCACCATTTTACATTCCTACTTGCAGTGCATAAGGGTCTGATTTCTTCACATTCTTGCCAACACTTGTTATTATCTGACAGTTTGATTATAGCCATCCTAGTGGGTATGAAATGGTATCTCATTGTGGTTTTAATTTGCATTTCCCTGATGACTAATGATGTCCAGCATCTTTTTATGTGCTTATTGGCTATTTGTATATCTTCTTTGGAGAAATGTCTGTTCAGATTGTTTGCACATTTTAAAATTGAGTTATTTGTCCTTTTACATTGAAGTATAAGAGTTCTTTATATATTCTAGATAAAAGTCCTTTTTCAGTTGTATGATTTACAAATTATTTTTCTCTCGTTCTGTGAGTTACCTTTTTCTTGATAATGTCCTTTGAAGCACAAAAATGTTTAATTTTGCTGAAATCCAATTTATCCATTTTTTTTTCTCTTATTGCTCATGCTTTTGGTGTCATATCTAAGGACCCACTGCCAAATCCAAGGTCATGAAGACTTACCCCAGTATTTTCTTCTATGATTTTTATTATTTTAGTTCTATGTTTAGATCTTTGATCCATTTTGAGGTAATTTTTGTATTTGATATGAGGTAAAGATTGAACTTTATTCTTTTCGTGTGGCTATCCAGTTGTCCCAGCAGCATTTGTTGAAAAAGACTGTTCTTTCGCCATTGAATGGTATTGGGACCTTTGTTAACCTACTGAAGTTTAAGTTCCTTCCTTGTAGCCAGTACAGTGAACTTCTAAGTCCCAGACCTGTGTTCACTATTTTAGTACTTAGTGTTGTATTTTCTCTTTCTGGGAATAATTTTGTCTGTGCTTCATCTGCATTCCCTACTTCCTTCTACTTAGTCTTTTAAACTTCAGTCCCTACCTTTGCTTTCTGTACCCACAGGCTTGCAGCAATAGCAGAAGCTTTGTTGGAATGTGTTGTTTATTTTTCTACTGATAAGTAATATGAAGTCTGGATATTCTCTATCTCCTAGTAATGTGAAGGCATGGGTCATGTGTGGTTTTGTTTATGACCCTTCTTGATCTTAGGTTTAGGTGTTTTTTGAATGGCTATGTGGAGAAATTCAGATTCTGGTGGCCACCATTACCCTCTAGAACCTGGAGGCTCCACAGTTGATGAATACGTTAAATTCATTTGCATAAATATTTTAAACTCCTCATGATGCTTAAGTCTCATTTTAAAATAGCTGTGGCAACCTACTGAATGGGAGAAGATATTTGCAAATCATATATTTGATAAAGGGTTAATATCCCAAGTATATACAACTCAATAGCAAAAAAAATCAAACAATCCCATTAAACAAATGGGAAGAGGATCTAAATAGACATTTTTCCAAAGAAGACATACAGAATGCCAACAAGTACATGAAAAGATGCTCAACATCATTAATCATCAGGGAAATGCAAATCATAAACCACAATGAGGTACTGTCAGCTCATACCTGTTAAAATGGCTGTTCTCAAAAAGACAAGAAATAACAAGTGTTTACAAGATTATGAAGAAAAGGGAACCCTGGTGCACTACTGGTGGGAATATAAATTGTTGCAGCCACTACAGAAAACTGTGTATGGAGGTTCCTAAAAAAATTAAAAATACAGCTACCATATGATCCAGCAATTCCATTTCTGCATATTTATCCAAAGAAAACAAAAACACTGATTTGAAAAGATATATGCACCCCCATGTTCATTGCAGTATCATTTACCATAGCTAAGCTATGGAAACAACCTAAATGTCCATCCATGGATGAATAGATATTGATGCTGTGATGTATATATACAGTGGAGTATTATTCATCCATAAGGAATAATGAAATCTTGTCATTTGTAACATGGATGGACCTTGAGGCTATTATGCGAAAGGAAATAAGTCAGACAGAGAAAGACAAATACTGTATGATCTGACTTACATGTGGAATCTAAAAAAATAAACAAAAAACCAAGCTCATAGATACAGAGAACAGATTAGTGGCTGCTAGAGGCACGTGGGGTGCAAAATGGGTGAAGGTGGTCAAAAGATACAAACTTCTAGTTATAAAATAAATGTCATGGGAATGTACAGTATGGTGACTATAGTTAATAATACTCTGTTGCATATGTGAAGGTTACTGAGAGAGTACATCTTAAAAATTCTCAGCACAAGAAAAAAAATTCTGTAACTGTATGGTAATAGATGTTAACTTATTGTGGTGATCATTTTCTAACATACACAAATATTGAATCATTATGTTGTATACCTGAAACTAATATAATGTTGTATGTCAATTATATCTCAATTTAAAAAAAAGAAATCTGAAAAAAAAAGTTGTTCATAGTGTAGCCAAATTAAGCAAAGCATGTTTTGATTAAAAAAATTTATTTCTGGATCGTTAAAGTCAAGTTGATACATTTAATCTTACAGATTTTAGAGCTGTAAGGACAAGAACTGTGCTATTTTGTT
Source organism: Balaenoptera physalus (assembly GCF_965194825.1). Taxonomy (NCBI): domain Eukaryota; kingdom Metazoa; phylum Chordata; class Mammalia; order Artiodactyla; family Balaenopteridae; genus Balaenoptera; species Balaenoptera physalus. Next base: position 16,247,637 of record NC_138888.1, on the reverse strand, counting down.
TATTATCACCCTAAGTATGTAGCACCGTGTCTGGTATGTATTAGACAGACAGTAAACTTACTGAGTGAGTTAATAAGGCCTTTATTGAATAATTACTGTGTGCATGGTTAATAAGGGTTATTGAAGTTTAACATATTATATTTAATCTTAAAGAATTGATAGTTGGGGGAGCAAATACATACAGTCAACCTTCTATACCCATGGATTCTATCTCCATGGATTCAACCCACTGTGTATTGAAAATATTTGAAGAAAAAAAATTTCCATAGAATTTCAAAAAGCAAAATTTGAATTTGCCACATGTTTGGCAACTATTTACATAGCGTTTACATTGTATTAGGTGTTATAAGTAGTCTAACCATGATTTAAAGTATATGGGAGGAGATGCGTAGGTTATATGCAAAAACTATGCAATTTTATATAAGATACTTGAGCATCCACAAATTTTGGTATCTGCTGGGGTTCTGGAACCAACCCCCTATGGACACTGAGGGAAGACCATATTGACCTTGCTTTCCTTCTTGACAAATTTGTTTCTCTTGGGCTCTGTAACAGTATATCTGCTTGATTTTCATCTACCTCTGTGGCTGCTCCTTGTCATAATCTTTGAAGGCTCTACTTCCTTTGCATTTCTCCTAAATGTACACTTTTGTGTATTCTTACCTGGCCACTTCAGTTCACTTCCATTGCTTTAGTTGCCATCTGTACAACTAGTAATTTATATCTCTGTTGTAGGTTTTTCTCCTGCGCCCCAGATCCATTTGTCCAACTGACCGCTGTGTATCTCCATGTGTATGGTCCATAGCTCCTAACTGAATAAATAACTTGTCCTTTTTCTCCTTAGCTCTGATCCTTGTCTAGGATTTCGCAAATCAGTATATGACATCAACATTTCAACCATTACCCCCTTCCCACCTCCAAATGTAGTCAGTCAGGTATACATTACCTACTAAATATAACTCAGATCCTTCTACTTTTCTTCATCCTTACTTTCATTATGAAAGACCAGGTTGTGATTACCTGAGCCATTGCAACAACTTTCAGTTTTGCTCTCTTCCAATCTAGTCTCTACAGTGTAGCCAGAATAATTATTCTAAAATATGTCTGATGATGCCACTTCCAGCTTAAAATATTGCCTCATTCATTTCAGAAAATGGAATCATCAAGACAGATAAAGTATTTGAAGTAATGCTGGCCACAGACCGCTCTCACTATGCAAAATGTAACCCTTATATGGATTCTCCACAATCAATAGGTAAGCTTTGGATTTCTGAAAACGTCACAAATTTTACTCATTTACTCGGTAATCTTTGTAAGTAAAAATAGGCTGGGACCCAGATGTGTATCTAGTACCTTGCTAATTTGAGTTTTATGCCTTAGTAAGTTTCATAATCCCAAACTCATCCAGTTTAATAAAATGATGTTATATATGAAGTGTCTTTTCTATTTTCTTAAACGATACATATAAGAATTCTATAAAAATACTCTTAAAACATACTTTAAATGAAAACTTACAGTTTAAGCTATGTGCTGACTTTTCTTTAGGGTCTTCAGTGTTGACTAAGGTTGGTTTTTGCCTTAGCATCAATTTTAAAAATCAGTATTAAAGGGAATGTGTAACTAAATTATTACTGACTTCTCTGCTTCACTTGCCCTGAATTTTTTGGTTTGTGCTTGTTTTTAGAAAGTTCCATATTTAACTCCTTCTCCTGAAGCAGGTTTTGCTGAACTGCTGAGCCTTGGCAGTGGGCGCCTTTGAGGCTTAGAAGTGCCTCAGGATTCTGTGGGCCAGCTGCTGTGCTGCCTTCTTTTGAAGCACTTTAACAGTCAGCAGAGAAGATCCTGGGGAGCTTCTGAACCCCGAAGGCACCTGCTACCACCGCTCAGTGAAAATTGCTTCAGACGCAGAAGCAGGTAAATAAGTTTTGAGAAAGCAACACTGGAAGAAAAAACTAAAAGCTAAAAATGGAGAAAAGATTGTTTTAATTAACATTAGTTGATAGTGTAAAGAGTAAATTGAAGTAGCTTATTAGTCTCTTAAGCTGCTCTGATTGCCAGTTTTAGTTTTTTTTAAGGTGCCAAAAATATGAAGCCCTTTAATTTTGCAAGGATTTTGCATACTCTATGATATATGGAAGCTTATTTTCTTTTTATAAATCTAAAGAAAAAACATCATAAAATATCAACTCAACTTAATGAAAGTCTTCCTTAACTAACTATATGGGAGAAGAAATTTTTGGAAATTGTGGGACTGTTGTTCTGGGCATGCTAGCCTTTGGCATGATTATATTTTCTAATTTTAACTGTGCATGACAGCACTGTAAAGTATAAAATAAGAGTTTTATTTCTTGAGATCATAAAAGTGAAAATAATTATTATGAAAAACAACTTATGGATGTTAGAAAAGGAATTACATGGAGCATTTCATATGTTTTTACAGCTGAATGTATCAGTAGTTCTCTTCTTCTTCTGCAGGGTTCCAAGCAACAATCAGCGCTCCACACATGGTGAGTTAACTTTGGTCGTTTGGGTACAAATGGATCGCAGTTTTCCTCTAAGAGTGCTTTCTTCAGTAAAAACGGTTTAAAGAACATTTTTAACTTTTAATTATATGAGTTTTATCATCTATGAATTATGTAAATTGGTAATGAATTAATAAGAATAATCTTATTCTTAATACAAGATGTGTAGAAGGAACTCTTTTTGGTAGAAACTCACTAAGTTTTTGGTGGTTGTCATTAGTATCTAATCGTGTAAAAATTGTATATAAAAAAATTGGCTATAAAAGGTTATTTACTTAGAGGTGAGTTAATTAAGGGAGAGAATATTTTAAAAATATAATAGACATATTAAAGAAATCTCAAGTTGAATAATGTTTCATATTTTATTTGGATAATTCATTAGGGACTGGTCACGTATAGCAGTTATGAAGCTGTATAACTCTGAGAAGGACCTGTTTTAAGTTACTTAGCACTTTTAATCTGTTGCGAATTTTCTTGGGTTTTAAATGTCAGTTATTTGAATCAGTACTCTATTGGTTTTTGGTGAAAAGAACAATAGCTTTTCTGATTCTCTGAAAGTATTTGGGGTTGGAGAAACTCTTATTTAAACTTAAAGCCTTCTTTATACTAAAATAAATTCTACATGTATATTCACAGTGAACTAATAATTTTATTCAAAGAAAAAAATGGGCAATGTATTTATAAATATTTAATAAAAATGACTTTTTAAACATAACAAAAGACCTAGAAGCCATTAAAAAACCTGATATATTCAATATTTTGAAACAATAAAATCTTGGATTTCTGTAGATGGAAAATATAAGCAAAATCAAAAGAGGAAAAACTGAGGGAAATATTTGAAATACATATGACAGTATACGGCAAATCTCCGTATATTTACATATATGGAATATATATATACACATGTGTATGTGTGTATCCTATATATTAAGAAGTAAAATACTACTAAGCCCAAAAGGAAGTGGGTAAAGTACAAGAATGTAGTTCATAGAAAAAGAAATACAAATGACATTGGCATTTAAACAAATGAAAAGATGTCATCTTCACTTATATTTAGTAAATTGCAAATTAGCACTACAATAAAGTACCATTTTTCTCCTATCATCAGAAATCAAAAGTTTATTACTTTGTATTAGAAAAGGGAAACTGACAGTTAAATTATTTTTTTGGTTGGGAAAGTAAATTGATAGTGTTTTTGGAAGGCAATTTGGCAATAGCTAAAACATGTGAGATGAATATACCTTAGACTCTCCAGTTTTATTTCAAGATATTTATCCCATAAAATATTTGCACAAGTACAAAATAACTGAGGATATTTATTGGTACATTATTTATAATAAAAAATTAACAGTAATCACTAATAGTCCACTAATAGTGGATGGTTAATAAATTATAGTAGATTCATACAGTGAAATACTGTGAAGTGAAATGAATAAAGTTCTGTAAATACGAATATGGCAAGATCTTCAAGAAACATCATAAAAGTAGAGTGCAGAAGAGTATTTAGAGTTTTTCTTTTAGTTATGGAGTAGGAGTGGTTTTTGTACGCATTACCTAGTCAAAGAAATTAATGATTAACAAAAAAATTGTAGTCTTAAGATCCCTGAATACAGTTTGAAGTGCTACTTAAAAAGAAAAATGTATATGGAAGTATTCGTTTAATCATAAAAGTTATTTTAGAGAATTGGTACCCAACATGTTTGGGAAATTGCCTGGAGGGGTGTTTTTCAGCTAAATGGGAAACACTGCATGAAATTTTTCTTTTCTCTGAAGTGTGGTGCTGAGTGTCCAATTCACCACCAAATGAGACATGGCGCTAACTCCACAGCAAATGGTGCATTTTTAAACAAAAATAATAGCTTTATTAAGATGTAATTTATCCCTTTTTAGTATACAGTTCTGTGGTTTTTAGTCTGTTCAGAGTTGTACAAACATTACCACTATCTCATTTCAAAACATTTTCATCACCTCAGAAAGGACCCCTATACCTGTTTAGCAGTCAGTTCCCATCCCTCATTCTTCAGGTCCTGGCAACTACTGACCTGCTTTTTGTTTCTATGTCATTCTGGACATTTCACATAAATGGAATAATACAATATGTGGCCTTTTATGACTGCTTTTTATATTCTGCACAATATTTTCAAGGTTTATCTATGTTGTAGCAGGCTTCAGTATTTCATTTCTTTTTATTGCCAAATAATATTGCATTGTATGGATATACCACATTTTGTTTACTCATTCATCAGTTGATGGACATCTGGGTTCCTCCCACTTTCTAGCTACTATGAATATACTATGAACATTAGTTTACAGGTTTTTGTGTGCATATGTTTTCAGTTCTCTTGGGTATATACTTGGGAGTGGAATCTGCTGGGTCATATGGTAATTCTGTGTTTAACATTCCGAGGAACCGCCAAACTATTTTCCAAAGTGGCTGCACCATTGTACAACCCTGCCAGCAATGTATGAGGTTTCCAATTTCTCTACTTCCTTCTCAACACTTGTTATTGTATGTTTTATTTATTTTATCCATCCTGGTAGCTATGAAGTGGTATCTCATTGTGGTTTTGATTTGCATTTCCCCAGTGATAATGATGTTGAGCATCTTTTCACGTGCTTATTGACCATTTCTATATCTGCATTTAATGAACCTCAAAGTCACAGGTTTGGAAGTACCTACAACCCTGGAATATTTTCCAAAGTCTTACTTACAGAAAAATGTGAAATGATGTCCTGGTAGCAGTGAACATATTTAGCATCCAGATATTGAACCCCAAATTCCATTTCTTGCTAAAAGAGACTAGAGCTTCATGGAAAAGTGACTAAATTCCAGAAAGTGAAGAAGTACTCAGAGGCTAATGGGGTAATGTCAGGAGGACATAGGAGCAGGTTTAAAGAGACTCCCAGAAGCCAAACTGGGGACAATTTGAGAATCAAAAAATGGTAGATAGTGAAGATAATGGATTATAACACAGTGAATTCAGAAACAAAAATCTCTGAGTCCATAGGGATTTAAAAAAAAAATAGCAAGATGGGAAAAAAATGAAAAACAGAAGAATACCAATTAAGTGTGGAAATAATAATAGAATTTTAAAAATCAGTTCTTTGTAATTATCAGTGTAATAATTGAATTAAGCAAAGATCATCAATTAATCTAAAACCATTAAGAGGAAAGTTGTTGGGGAACAAAAATATCCATGTAGTCTCAAATTATTATTCGACGTATTACTTGTTAATTACAAAGAGAAAAATATGCCTTGAAAATAGAGTGATCTAGTGGTTACCACATTTACTGAGTGGTTGAGCTTGGCCAGTCCAGTAGTGAGATGGTCCAGTGTTATGTGCATCCTGATGTGATGCAATAGGAGGTGCCCTGCAAGCCCTGTGTGGTGTTCTTGCTCAAGTTCTTTGATCTAAATCTAACCATGAGGAAATTGACACATCTAGAATGTTTGTGGTATTTTGTAGGACAACTGGACAGGTCTGTTAAAAGGAGTCAGTGTTCTGATAGACAAAGGAAAGTGGTGGATGGAACAGAGTTGGGGGAGACTATTCTAGATTGGCACATGCAGTGCATGAACTTTGAATGGATTGGTGGGGGGAACAGCTGTAAAGGAGGTTTGGGAGACAAATGAGGAAATTTGAGTGTGGTGTTTATGTTGGATGACACTAAATTAATGAGTTTCTTGAGTGTGGTAATGGTGATGTGGTTGCAAAGGCGGATGTCCTAGTTTGGTTTTTTGGCAGATGCGTGCTGAAGTGTTTAGGAGTGTAGTATTATGATGTCCGCAGCATATTTTCAGATGGCTTGGTAACATAGTATGGCACAGTATAAATAATTGGTGACTGTATGAGGAGAAAAGGATGTTCACTGTATTTTCTGTGGGTTTGAAATTTCTCATAATTATAAAAATGAACTTTTAAAAAACTTAATTTTTAGATTTAGAGATGAGCCTGGATTATCCAGAAGAATATTAGCTGTAGTGATAAAAGCATGTAAAAAGCTAATAATTGTGATTGAAGGCCTTGACATTTTAAATCTGAATGGGACTTTAATAATAACTTAGCATACCCCTCTTTAAAAAAACAAATCTTATGCAAATGTAGTACTGAAAAAACATTCCTGAATTTCTTTTGGAATTAAGTTGGGACAGTACTGCCTATAGATTAGGGATTGGCACCTTAAAGAAGTCCCTTCTAGTCCTTTCATTTTTTGGACTCAGGAAAGCCCAGGTGTTACAGGAGTTATTTTGCTTCTTTGATTACTTCATACAAATATGATACTTGTTATTTTATTAATGGAAATTATTAAACTTTCAGGGGATACTGATCATTTTAAAAAATCCAATGAAAGCTTCTTCCTGAAAAAAGTTCACGAACTCTCTCTTATTAGAGACTCCATTCTTCGGGCTAAGCCTCTTGTCTAAGAATAATAGCTTTGACTAAATAAAATGTCCCCAGTAGTTTCCTCAGTAAAAGTTAATCCAATGTGTCTCATAGAAACCTCATTAACTAACACTTTCTTGTTCCACTGGTTGATGTTCATAATGATGATTCAGAGATAGTATTCCACTGTATCATTTTGAAGCATCAAAGAAAGATAAGGTTAGTCAGATATTTTTAAAATTTTTGAAACAATCTCAAACTTATGGGAAAGTTGCAAGGACACTGTCACGAACCTTTCTTTACTCCTTTTGAGAGTTAGTTGCTGAAATGATGCCCCATCACTCTTGAATACTTGAGGGTGTAGTGTATTTCCTACAATGGACATCCTGCTATACAACCACAACATAACCATCAAAACCAGGACATGAACACTGACACATTACTACCATCTAATCTTCAGACTCCTTTTCAGTTTTTCCAGTTGTCCCTATGATGTCCTTGATAGCAGAAGGATCCAGTGCTGAACCACTGCTCTTTTAGTCTCCTTCGATCTGAACCAGATCCTCAGCCTTTCTTTGACTTTCATGGCCTTGACTCTTTTGAAGAAGTCAGGCCAGTTATTTTGTTGATGTCCTTCAGTTTGGGTTGTCTAGCGTTTCCTCATGATTCCATTCAGGTTATGCCTCTTTGGTGGGAAGATCACAGAAGTGATGCTGGGTTTTCATTACATGGTATCACAATACAATTTTGATTTGTCCCATTACTGATGTTGTTCACTTGATTAAGGTGGTGTCTGCCAGCCTTCTCCGCTGTAGAGTTACTGTTTTTGGCTTTTGTAATTAATAATTATTTTGTGAGGGGCTACTTTGAGATTCTGTGTCTGTTCCCTATTTATTTATTTATATCAGTATGCATGGTTTCCTGTCTTTTCCCTTTCCGTATTTAACTTCTAACAGTGAAAAACATGGTTCCTTTTTCCTTGATATATTTATTTATTTGGTCAATCCGACTGTATATAGCCAATTTCCCGCTGCTGTCACTTTCTCCCCCGACCCTTCTCATACCACCCCATCCTCCATCATTTATGTCTGACACCTGGCACTGGTCCACTGTGTTGTGCAGAAATCCTCCTCGTCTAGCTTGGATTCTGACTCCTGTTTGGATCTGCTTCCCTGTGTGAACACAGATGCCCTCCTCATCCTGCTTGGGCTCTGACACTTCTAACTGGACACTGCAGCTACTCTCTCTGCCACCTGGGTATGGGCAACTACCTTACTCAGCCCAACTTAATGGCTTTAGGATCGACTTGTTCAGAAAGGGAATGGAAGGGACAGGATACCAGGAGAAAAGGGAAAGGAAGGTAGTAACCAGAATTTTTTGATTAACCAAGTCATTTTGTTCTCTAACCAAGCAAAAGAGGGAAGCCACTGATTATTTGACAGTTATATGCAAGATTTCCTAAGAGAGAGTTTTTCCAAAAATACACTAAATGGAAGTAAAAGATCAATTAACTGTTAATTTTACCTTCACAAATGACTTTGAAGTATCTTAAAGAATAGCAGCATCAGGTCATTGAGCTGTAATGGTTGAATTTTCATTAATGTGAATATTATACCTTTTTTTTTTTTTTTGAAAGATAAGAGCATTTTATTTGTAAAATCTTTGCCAACTAACTTTAAGAATGAAAGAAAATAATTCTATTGTTATCTCAAAAGAACATCTGTTAAGCCTTCCTCCCAACCTGAGCATCCTGGGATCCCAGGAATTCCAGTGCTTCTAACTCACATCCCCACAGTGGTGTAGATGCATAATTAATTTCCATGGGAAGGAACTCTGACACAGGCATTAGCCATTTAACGACCATGGGCAGTGCTTTCTGGCAGAGAGGGCAGTAAGATGTGCGCTGTCTCCGAATCAAGCTGTGAGGCAGGCAAGGCCGCCAGGTGGCTGACAATGATCCCTCCTTCTCAGATGGGGCAGAGAAGCCAGCTCAGCCTTGAAACAGAGTGACATGGGAGGTGTCTCAGCTGAAGGTTAATGTCTCTGCGTCTCCTGCTTGGGAGGTGGAGTTGGATGGAGGGGTGAATGCTTTCTTGCCTTCAGCTAGAGCTTTAAAATGCTGTGAGTTCTTGAATTCCGAGTAGAGGGAAAAGAGCAGATGGAGAGACTGAATCCGACTCTTGTAGATGGGGATGTCTAGGATGGCACAGATCATGTCTATGTACTCTGCCAGGCTGCAATCAATCTCTGCTGTGGGCAGGCTCACCTTTCCCAAAAGCTCTTCAGACTCTGGAGACCATTCCTGCATCAGCATGTCAATATCGGGCATAGGCCTGGTGTAGTGCACAGTCGCAGGGGGCTTGGAACGGTGTAATTCAGAGATGCTCTCAATCCATGTGTCAATGGCTTTGGGATTCTTTTCTGCATCTTCCAGGCTCTTTACTTTCATATGTTGTGTGACGTTGTGTTGTTTGGAATTCTCTGTTAACCAAAGTGAGAGCACTGTAGGGTCCGACTGCTTTGTAGAAGGCTCATCCAGTACCAGTAGGCCAAGGCTGTCCGTCTTTCCATCAGGACGTGGAACCTTTAAGAATGCATCAATATCCCCGACAGCTGGGATAAAATCAGGAATGAAAGGTTTCAGTTTGTGGTCCAGGTCAATCAACTGAGGTGTATACCTACTGATGTACTGGAAGAGTTCCTTAATCTCAGGAGAAGCTGGCAAATGCTCATAATCTGCAGGATCATAGGCCCCTTCCAGAGGGGCCCCGTGCCCTTCATCATCGTCGTCGTCGTCGTCGTCAGAATCAGTTTCAGATGAGTCATCGTCGTCGTTTTCACTGAAGCCCCGCTGAGGCGTGAGCTGCGAGGTCTTCTTTTTCTCCTTGTTATTCTCCTCTTCGTACTCATCACTGCTGTTGTCAGCCATAGTCTTGTTAGGAAGATGGTGGAACGACGAAGTCCTCTGTGTCCTGTGGTTGGAGCATAAATACTCGCAACCTCTTCAGAGTCGTCAATCTCTAGACGCTCATCATATGTCTGGTTTTCAATGATCTTGGTCTGTAGCCCCTCTGAATCCGTCTCCTCTATGTGGAAAGAACCCCAGCCTAGGGCTGGGGTCTCACTTCAATCTCAGGCCAGGCCACTTCAACTTGGAAGAAGGCCAAGTGCTTCTACTCGGAGCAACCGGCCTGTTGTCAGTCGCTAAGCAAAAAAAAAAAAAAAAAAAAAGCTATACCTTTTATTCATAAATCCTTTAGCATTTATAACGTGCTTTCATACTTCATCACTTTTGTTCACAATGGTACTGCTATGGAGAAGGCAGAATAGGAACAACTTTTTTCTCTCCATTTTAATGTTGTGGAAACTGAGGAACAATGAGCTAAAAATAATTTCCAAAGTCAAGGGGTAATAAATGCAGAACCAATAGAATCCAGTACTTTGAACACTTAATCCAGGATTCTTTTTCATAGTACTAGTGGTTTCCACTCATTAGGCAAGAAGCTCTTTGCAAAAGAATCTATATGAAAAATTGAAAATTTTAGTTATTTCTCTGTTACCCTTTTCCCAAACACACCAACCACTGGTCTACATTTGTGTGTTACTCCTAAAGGGGTTCTGTGGAACCTTAATGACTTTCTGGAACATGGTCTGAAAATCCTCGGATTATATGAGGCTACATCTATTAATGGCCTTCTCCCCTTTTTACGTTAATTGTGGGAAAAGATAACCTTAACGTCTTTTCTTTTTAACTTTTTAATATGGAAAATTTTCAACACCACACATGCAAGTAGAATAATATAATGAACGCTCAAGTAGCCATCACCCAACTTCAGTAATTACCAACAATTTGCTAATCTTGTCTTATATAATTGTTTCTCTTTTGCTGAAATATTTTAAAGCAATCCCAAACCTAATATTATTTTACCCCTAAATAGTATAAATCTGAAAGACTTAAAAGCACAACTACAATACCATATCATGACTAGCAATGTTCCTTAGTATTATCTTATATTTAGTCCGTGTTCAAACTTTGCCAGGTGTTTCAGAAAATTCTTTTACAGCTGATTTGTTTAAATCAGGATCCAAACAAGAGCCTTACATTGCACCTTTTTAGTCTTTTTTAGTCTTTTTAGTCTTTTTTAATTTTAACAGTCCCCCTTTTTAAAATGCCATTTATTAATTGACAAAATTTGTTCATTTATCCTATAGAATTTCCCATATTCTGAACTTGGTTAAATGTTTCCTAGCGGTGTTTAACTTGTTCCTTTTTTTTTCTTTTCAAGAAAACTCCTTAATGATTCTTCTGTTCATCACATCAGGAGGTACATAAATGTCTGATTCTCCACTTTTAGTGATTGGAATAAATAGTATTTTCAAAAAATTTTTATTAAATTATAATATACACACAATAAAGTGCACGCATCTTAAGTGTACAGCTTGATGAATGTTTACGTGTGTATGTGTATGTAACCACTACCCAGATCAAGATGCAGAACATTTCCTGCACCCCAAAAGGCTCCCTCAGTCAGAAAGGCCTCTTTTCTTAGTCAACCTCTATCCTCAAGGTAACCAGTATTCTAGCTTTTATCACCTAAGTTAGTTTTCCAGAATAGGGAGTTTCCATTCTATCCTCCATTTTGAATGTTAGCTGTTTCTGATGATTAAAAAAAAATTTTTTTTTAATTTTGGCATAATTTCAGACTTACAGAAATGTTCTAAGAATAGTACAAATGATTCCCGTATACTTTTTACCCATATTCCCCAAATGTTATCATTTTACTTCATTTGCTTTATCATTTATTCTTTCTCTCTCCTCCCTCTCTCCCTTCCCCCATATATATATATATATATATACACATATATATATATATACATATATATATATATACATATATATATATTTCCTTTTTCATGAACTCTTTAGGAGTAATTTGCATGCAGAATGCTCTTTACCTTTAAAACTAGGACTTTCACTTAAATAACCACAGTGCAGTTGTCCAAATCAGGAAATTAACATTGATTAAACACTTAGCCAATTTACAGACCTTAGATTTCATCAGTTGTTCTAATAATGTCTTTTATAGGAAAAGAAAGTTGCAGATGAGGAGTTTCATTCAACTGCCTTGTCTTTTTAATCTGGAACAATCCCTCAGTCTTTTCTTTTATGGTCTTGAAAATGTTTATGAATGTTATAGGCCAGTTATTTTATAGAATGCCTCTCAATTTAGGTTTGTCTAATGTTTCTCTTGATTAGATATGAGTTATGCATTTTTGCCTGGAATATCCCAGAAGTGATGTATTTTAGCAGATGTCATGTGATGTCAGAGTGTCCCATTATTGGTGATATTAACTTTAATCATCTGACTGAGGTCGTGTCAATCAGGTTTCTCCACCAAGAAACTTCTGAACTCCATTGTAAAGTTACTACTTTTCCCTTTTGTAATTAATAAGTGTCTGGGGCAAACACTTTGAGAGTATGTAAGTATCTTGTTACTCTTCAAATGATAATACACTAGTTTTAGCATCCATTTGTGATTTTTTGCCTCAATCAGTTATTACTGAAATGGTTGCCAAATGGCAGTTTTCTAAGTTCATCATTTCATCTATATTTAATAACAGTTGAGGGCTTCCCTGGGGGCGCAGTGGTTGAGAGTCTGCCTGCCAATGCAGGGGACACGGGTTCGAGCCCTGGTCTGGGAAGATCCCACATGCCGCGGAGCAACTGGGCCCGTGAGCCACAATTACTGAGCCTGCACGTCTGGAGCCTGTGCTCCGCAACAAGAGAGGCCGCGATAGTGAGAAGCCCGCGCACCGCGATGAGGAGTGGCCCCCGCTTGCCGCAACTGGAGAAAGCCCTCGCACAGAAACGAAGACCCAACACAGCCAAAAATAAATGAATTAATTAATTAATTAAAAAAACAAAACAAAACAAAAAAAACCCCTAACTTAAAAAAAACAAAACAAAAACAGTTGAGAACAGTTTCTCCTTATTCTCCATTTATGTATGTATGGAAGGATGTATTTACTTACTGTCACTATGGATTCATGGATATGTATTTTTATCAACCAAGATCTGATAGTGAATGTGCTTATTGCTACTGGATCTGATGATTTTTAATAATGAATATACCAGGCATTTAAGGACAGCTTTTGAGATAACATTTATTAATTCTAACCTCATATTTTGGAAAAGCACTAAAATGTAAGTTTATAAAGAGGATGGAGTAGAGAAGGCTTTATTTCTTGGTTTGGTCCAATGTATAACCAACATGATTTTATTTGATTTGTCGTTTATATATACTGTAAATATAAAAATATATATCGTTTGGCCCCCTTAATTCCACTTGGAGGAATTTGTCCTATAGATATACTTCATAAGATTATTAAAAAGGTTATTACATTATCTTACAGGTACACCTTTTAAGATTATTTTATCTCTTTTGTTATAGAAGATTGAAGCTAACTTAAATATCTCTCATCAGGTATATTTATTACTACAGTACATTCATACAAAAATATACTCTTCAGCCTTAAAAAAGAGTGAACACACTTTAAATAGTGATAAGGAAGCTCCTTCAAGGTATAATAAATTTATAAATGCATATGTATTTGCTTATATATGCATGAAGTGAATATGTTTGGAAGAAATCACTAGAAACTGGTAACATTGGTTGCCTTTAGGGAGTGAGACTGGAGATAGGGGTGAGATGCAGACTTTTCACTGTAAATCTTTTTGTAGCTTTTGACTTTGAATTAATTAAATTTAAAAAATTCGCACACTGGAGATCTAAAATTACTGAACACTTTATCTAAAACACAAGAATTTTAATCAAACAAGAATTTTCTTATATGTAATTCCTGTGTAGATATAAGTATATAATATGTTATGTTTTCATTGTTTTGGTAGATGACAATAGTAGAAAAATTGGTGACAAGTTAGCAACTTTTTTTGTATGCCATGGTATATATACTTTATAGAGTCTTGAAAAAAAAATGAATACTTGCTTTGTTTTCTTTTGGCAGCATGCATATGCACTAGAACTTCTATTTGATCAATTGCATGAAGGAGCTAAAGCTCTTGATGTAGGATCTGGAAGTGGAATCCTTACTGCATGTTTTGCACGTATGGTAAGAGCTTTATTTACCATTCTGGCCCCAACAGAAGCATATTATATGATTTGGCTGTGTATTGTTTTCACTAGCAGTTTTCGAAGGTTTTCTATGTTCCTTTTTAAATTCTATTAAGATAGCAGTTAGAATATGTATCACTTAGGATTTCTTTTTGTTGTTGTTGAAGTGACAGAACACTCAAAGTGGCAGAACTTGAAGGGAATTTATTTGGTTTATATCATGGAAAAGTCTAGAGGTATATCTGACTTCTTGTATGGCTGGATTCAGAAGAAGATCAAATGTTGTTATGGACAATGGGTTTCTCTCTGGTTCTTGGTTTGACTTTGCTTTCCTCCACATGTTGGCTTCATTTTCAGATATGCTCTTCTCTGTGATCACAAAGTGGCAACCAGTAGCTCCCAAACTTCAGTCTTCCAAGTACTCTTCTGGCAGAACAAAATACAGCCTGATTTCCAAACACTCCTACAGGTTTATTTGGGATTGAAGGAGAGCTTTTTTTACATTAAGAAAAATGCTCTTATAAAAATGCGTTGTTTGTTATACTTCAGATTTTATCATCAGAGGCTTATCTGGTAAATGACTACCCAGAGTGTAAGTCTGGAGGCCCACTCAAGCACCTTGAAGTCAAGGTTTATCTGTGTTCAGATAATCAAATCAGGTTGATTATGAAAAATCTTGTACCTGTAGGCCAGCTTGGAAGGGTATGGTTTAGTTAAGTTAGGATTTATGGATCCTTTAGGACTAGAATCCATTTAATTTGCTATGAATATATAATTGGCAGACTACTGGAATGTAAGCTCCAGAGAGGTGGGAATTTTGTCTGATTTTTTTTCATTGATGTATCCTAAGCATCCAGAACAGTGCCAGGCACACAATAAGGATTCAGATATTTCTTTTCAGTTGCTTGACTTGTTTTGTACAAGTTAAACACTCACTGCTGGGATGTAACCATATACTAGATATGGTATTTAATTAATGACTTGTTCTCTATACTTGACATGTTTATGGTTTCAGAGGCATAATCATTTTTTAAAATATCATTAGATTTCTGAGTTATCTTTTTGAAAATGATACTAATCAGTGTTTTTCACACATTTACCATGTGTTAGTCTGTGTTCTCAGTGCTTTTCCTGTATTCTCTTATTTACTCCTCACATGATTTATGAGGTATGTACCCCCTTCCTCCTCATTTTACAGTTGAGGAACCTGATGGATGGAATAACTTGTCAAGGTTATACAGTTGTAAGTAAGTGGTGAAACCTAGATGTGAACACAGGTGGTCTGACTTCAGAGTCTTTATTGTGTTAAATTTGTTTTACCATTAATATTTATACTTGGGGCCTTATGTATTTTTATATTTCCCACATGTGGCAGTAGAATCAGGTATAGAAATCCCTATAAAAAAATTTTTTTATGTAACATTTTAATATTTAAAATCACACTTTTAAATGGAATTTAAATAAAAAATGGTTGCACTAATAAGTACCATTTAATATTGGTAGCTAAGTCCCACTTCAAGATCCTGGATTTAAAAATTAGAAATTGAAGAAAGCTATCATTTTTCTTAGTATTACAAGTTTTTATAATTTATTCTAGCTTCTTAATTACTGAAATATCATTATTCATTTGAGGGTTATAGTTGAGAAAGTTGTATTCGCCAAATAATTTATAATAAACTGAGTGTTTAACAATCTAGTTGGAGGCTTAAGCTGTTTATTTGTCCTGATTTCTCATTGCAGAATATGACTTTGGATAAAGAAATACTTTAATGACGCTTTAGAAAAATAAACTTAGACCAGTGAACTATTGAATTATTCTTTCACTTCCAGGTTGGACCTAGTGGAAAAGTCATAGGAATTGACCACATTAAAGAGCTCGTAGACGACTCAGTAAATAATGTCAGAAAGGATGATCCAATGCTTTTGTCTTCAGGGAGAGTGCAACTGGTTGGTAAGTATCAGAAAACTTTTAAAATTTCCTCTCTGGAGAATTTTTATTTTCAGAAAAATCCCATGCAAGCTAAATAATACTCAGAGCTAATTATTGCACTTTTTTTTACATTCACTTTTAAGTACTAAGCAAGAAAAAGCAATTACTCTAAAATGTTACACTGGTTCTACCTTGACCATGGGTGACATGACTTAACTATTTCAGAAAATGCCATGTTGAGTTCTTTCTTCATTGCTTTTTAAGAAGTAGTATCAAAGTAACAAGTGTCGAATATAAAAAATTTAAACAGTGCAGAGATGTGTAAGATAAAAAAGCCCCTCTTCTTCCTCCTGAAGTTTTTTAGACATATAAATGTACATATGAATAAACTGCACACACACATGGTTTTTAAATTGACTCATACTCTACATATTGTCCTTTAGGTTGCTTTTTTCCATTCAGCAGTATGCATGGACACATTTCCATGTGAGCACATTTTATTTTGTGAAAAATAACAGACATCAAAATATGCATAAAACATAAATGTGAAGCTTAACAAACACCTGTTTAATCACCACACTGATCAAGAAATGGAACATTGGGCTTCCCTGGTGGCGCAGTGGTTAAGAACCCGCCTGCCAATGCAGGGGACACGGGTTCGAGCCCTGGTCTGGGAAGATACCACATGCCGCGGAGCAACTGGGCCCATGAGCCACAACTACTGAGCCTGCGCATCTGGAGTCTGTGCTCCACAACAAGAGAGGCTACGACAGTGAGAGGCCCGCACACTGCGATGAAGAGTGGCCCCCGCTCGCTGCAACTAGAGAAAGCCCTCGCACAGAAACAAAGACCCAACACAGCCATAAATAAATAAATAAATTTTAAAAAAAGAAATGGAACATTATTAGTACCTGGAAAGTTCTCTGCTTGCTTTTTCCTCATCATGACTACCTCCCTTTTCCCTAGTGGTAACTAGTATTATTACTTTTATGCATTTACTACCTAATTGCATTTCCATAAGTGATGTTTAATTTAATCTTGAACTTCAGCTAAATGGAACCATACAGTATATATTCTATGATGAATGACTTCTTTTATTCATTATTATGTCTGTAAGATTCATCCTTCTTTTTGCATATAGTGCATTTTTATTGCTGTATAGCATTCTGTTGTAGGAACATTACCAGAATTTGTTCATTAATGCTACTGTAGATGGATATTTTGGGTTGTTTCTGATTTGGAGATATATTCACAATGTACGTAAGTCCAGATGCTTACATACACTCATCATACAAGCACTCATTTCTGTAGGTGTGTTGTTACAGTTCATAGAGTGACCAAAGATACTGCAAAAACTGTTTTTTGAAGTGACTGAACCAACTTACATTCCCAACAGTAATGTATCAGGGTTCCTATTGCTTCACATCTCTACCAGTACTTGGTATTATTAGATTTTTCTTTTTGCCCACTTAATGTATGGCAGTATCTCTGTGATTTTAATTTTGTATTTTCCTATTAATCAGTGAGGTTGAACACTATTTCATATGTTTGGCCATTTGGATTTCCTCTTTTGTGAAATGCCTATTCAGATATTGAGTTACGTATATTTTTCTTTGATTTGTAGGACTTCTATAGACTAGCCCTGTGTCTATATTATCAATCTCTTCTCCCACTCTGTGAACTGCCTTTTCACTCTCATACTGTACTTTTTTGATAAATAGAAATTCTTAATTTTAATGTAGTCAGACTTACCACTTTTTTTCTGGTGCTTTTTGTATCCTGTTTAAGGTACTCTGAAATCATGAAGATATGTCCTTATATTAGTTCTCAGAAGCACTATCATTTTAACTTTTCACATTTAGACCTTTGATCTTTGTGACGTTCATTTTTGTGTATGTGTGAGGTAGGGGTCCAAGTATCTATTTTTTCTTTGAATATCCAGTTGTCCCAGCATCATTTATCTAAAAATCTATCCTTTCCCTGCTTTAAATCTCCTATAATTCTTCACACTGGGTAGTTCTGTCTGAACAGATTTTTAAAGCATTTTTTTTTCTTTCAGTGGGGGATGGAAGAATGGGATATGCCGAAGAAGCCCCTTATGATGGTATTCATGTAGGAGCTGCAGCCCCAGTTGTGCCTCAGGCAGTGAGTTGGGTTTTTTCTGTGTTTGTATGCTTTATTCAACTAAAGCTCTTAAAAATTTATAGGAAATGACTTCTATTGACGTTCGAAATATCATCTATGTTACGTTGTGCTTTTTTTTTCTTTTTGGTTGACAGTTATGCTCAACTTTTTAAAAATTGAAACGCTGTGCATTTTAGTTGCAGTTAGTAGGCAGTTTTTTTTCATATGCAGACAGTTGTATAAATGACATGAAAATTGCTAAGCCCCAGCTCATGGCTGTCTTATTTAAAGCACTGTTTGATTCGGCTAAGAACTAGTACACCAATAGAATTGGGACAGTCCCTCTGTAGTTCATGATCTGATAATCACTTGGTGTATTGTTAAATACCAGAATGTGCAAGACTATGTTAGGTGCATGGGTAAGACCAGCAAGTATTTGTCATACATTTATCCTCACAAACCTTATGTTCTAGAAAAGCTGTGTCATACATGTATCAGCGTATGATAGACATTGAAGGGAAAAGAAAACATGTACTGTAGGAGTTCAAGGGGGGGAGAGTATGTTGCATAGAATAGTCAAGGAGACTTCTTATAGGAATGGAATTTGGACTGAATCTTAAAGACTAGTAGGGTTTGCATAGTTGCAGTGAGAGGGAAGGATATTCCAGAAGTATATATTACGTAGTCAAGGAAATATTTAAGTACAAAATTGAGTTTTCGTTTTAGTAAGACTCTGATAAACTTATGTCAGCCCAAATATTCCTTGGCTTAGGTTTCTATTACATGTGATTTTTTCATAGTTCTTGACTAGATGGCAAGGAGCTAAAAGTGACACTGTCTCTTCTGCCCAGTCTCATCTACTCCCCAACCTGCAAGTGGTTTTTTTTGTGTGTTTACACAGTTATGAGAAGCTGAAAGTTAGGGGATTTGTTCTGGTCACTGACTTGTTATTCATTGGCTGAATGACCTTAGGAAAATCAACTGTTTTCTCTGACCCTGTTATCTGTTTGAAAAAAAGACCAAACCAGTGGTTTTAACATATTTTAATTGAAGTATTAACATGATGTAGAAAGGTGTACAAGTCATAAGTGAATAACGTAATGAATTTTCATATATGAACACATGATCAGTAGATTTTTTAACTTTTTAAACTTTTTTTTTTTTTTTTTTTTAAATATTGGCAGCCTAGTAGGAACAACTGAAATCTGAAACAGAACTGTGTTTAAATGAAAGGTCTTGGGTACAGGGCTCATCTTCCCCACTAAGACCGTAAGATGATCTCGAAGGGTATTTCTGGCTTTAGCTCAGAATGAATTTGAACATTTGTAGTAGCACTTGGAAGTATTGTTGGGTGGGGAGGCTCTTTACATCTGATCAAATTTGAAGATAGGCATGCTGAAGGGGCTTTCCAGTTTTAAGAGAATAAAGATGTTTATGCCTCCTTTGGATATCACCCCAAAACAACTAGAAAAACAAGAAACGGAAACACGAACTCCATATTCAGTTATCTAGGAGATTATACCTTCAATCCTGAACTCTACAGTGTGTGAAGACAGAAAGCAGTTAGAGTAATAACTGACCTGGAAGGGTGAAGGAAGTTGAACCAAAGAGACTGCAGAGAGGGGTATCAATGCAGAAGCAGTTTGCTCTGCAGAACTCAGAAAAAGCTTAGAAATTGGAGGCATCAGGACCTTGGAAACCAGAGATGACGCTTTGGCCTGAAAAGAGGGGCTGCTACTTGAAATTCTTTATGAGGAACAGTTAGCCCTAAGCCCTAAGAAAATTTCTGAGAACTGAAAGACATGATTCTATAGTTTGAAAAGATCTATTGAGTGCCTAGTACCATGAATTAAAAAAAAAAAAAAAAAGAAAGCCACAATATCACCATGAAATTTCAGAATGTTACAGATAAAGAGAATATTCCAAAAGTTTCCAGAAAAACAAAATAGATAATCCGTTTAAGGGTCAGTAATCAGAAAGGCATCAGACTATAGAAAAGCAACATTAGAATGAACAAGTCAGAGGCAAACCATCACAATTCTGAATTGAAAATGATTTCCAATCTTGAATTCTATACCCACACATATCACTAAATACATAGAATAAAGATAATTTTAGATTTGCCCATCTCAATCTCTGTCTTTAAAAATATTCCACATACTGTTTCACAGAATACTTCTGGAGGAATTGCTTTAATTATATCATCAAAAAATGAGGGTGTAGAGAGACATAGGAAAAACCGAAAAGAAGCAGCCATGGTATCTAGGAAAGTAGGACATCTTGTTCAAGAGAGAGGTGGTAAGAGTTCCCAGGATTCCAGGATTATTGCAAAGGAAGTCCCAGTATGAACGCTATGCAGCAGGCCTGGAGAATAACCCGTCCAGATTTAGAGCAGAGGAGGAAGGTACTAGAAGGGAGCCTACCAAAAAAGAAAAAAGAGCAGTTAAAAAAAAAAAAAAAAAAAAAAAGGAAGGCAGGCACTAATTAGATAGATTTGACTGTGTGAAAATTTCATTAAGAAGCTGGGAGGGTACCAAGATTTAGAAACAGTTGCAAAGAAAATTAAGTGAATGAAAAAAGAAAAACCTTCAGTTTTTAACTGCAGGGAAAACAGCTATTATATAAGAAAGGAAACAATCATTGGGTACCTCTTGGCTCAGCTGCAAATTACATTTACACAGTCATAACTGAAAATGGTTTTAATAAAAAATTATGATATTGGTTGGATTGGGGGAAAGGAGCAGAATACAGTTGGCCCTCTGTATCTGAGGGTTCCACATTCAAGGATTCAACCAATCATGGATCGAAATACTCAGAAAAAAAAATTTCAGAAAGTTCCAAAAAGCAAAACTTGAATTTGTCACACCTGGTATTTACATGGTATTAGCATTGTATTAGGTATAATAAGTAATCTAGAGATGATTTAAAGTATATGGGATATATAGGTTATATGCAAATATTATACCATTTTATATAAGGAACTTGAGTGTCTGTGGATTTTGGTATCAGAAGTAAGGTCCTGGAACCAATCCCCCTTGGATACTGAGGAACAGCTGTTTATGTATGGGAGCTTAGTCCTCATCTAGCATATGATTTGAAATAAAAAAGGAAATATTATACAGCATGGTGACCAAAGTTACTAATACTATACCATATAATTGAAAGTTGCTAAGAGAGTAAACCTTAAAAGTTCTCATCACAAGAAAAAAAATTGTAACTATGTGTGATAATGGATGTTAATTAAACTTATTGTGGTGATCATTTCACATTATATACATATATCAGATCTTTATGTTGTACACCTAAAATTAATACAATATTTATATGCCAATTATATTTCAGTTAAAAAAAATAAAAGACATGCTTTAGAAGTAAGCACTACAAAAGAAGACAGCTAAAAGGATTTAAAATGAGTGGATTTAGGGAGCAAGATTGGAGTAGGGGGAAGAAGTCTGCTATTTTTTCATTAAAAACCTTGACATTTAGAAAAATTAAAAGGGAAAAAATAAGGTAGACTTGCTGACAACAAAAATTTTAATTAAAGACACCCTTCCCTGGGATAATACTATCCAAAGTTAGGTTTCTTCCTTACTGTTTTTGAACAGTGGTCACCTGTCAGGCTACATTCAAATTGTGACATGCGGCTTAAAAATGTTCTGACTAGAGGGGCTTTCACTGAGTAGTCTTGGTTCTTCATTGACAGGGTGTCCTCGTTCTGATGCTGCAGAGACTCCAGCCCTACCTTCCTTCGTCATGTCATGGTGCCAGTAATCCTAAGTTCAGTCATAAAACCAAGGTTCCCTTATTTTTGGTTCAGTGATGCCTTAAATTCTTAGATAGGATAGGGATTCCTTGCTGATTTTCTACACTTCCCCTCCTCCCCTCCAAACTATAAAGATTCAAAATAGGCATACAGGAATTGAAATTTCCTGATTTGCCTTTGACCTTCCCAAGAGGATAGTCCTACATTATGTGGTTCAACTCAAAACATTTTGAGCACTGCAGTTGTACCAGGTACTGTGTTAGATGCTAAGGGCACAAAGATGAATAAGACACAGTCCCTGTCGTCAGAGCATTTGTACTGTAAGTAGGGAAGGTCAGTAGGTAAATGAGTGAGTGGGTAATTGAGTAACAGGTTTAACAATGGAAGTCTGTATGTACTAAATAAAGTACATTTCTGCTTTCTGCCCATGGACACTGAAAGTTGTGTATAGTGATATAAAATGACTATTAACATCAAATCTATAGCTTGGTGTGTATGTGCTTTTCTTTTTCTTTTAGCTAATAGACCAGTTAAAGCCTGGTGGAAGATTGATATTGCCAGTTGGTCCTGCAGGTGGAAACCAGATGTTGGAGCAGTATGACAAGCTACAAGATGGCAGTGTCAAAATGAAACCTCTGATGGGAGTGATATACGTGCCTTTAACAGATAAAGAAAAGCAGTGGTCCAGGTGGAAGTGATTTTATCTTCTGCTCTTTCTTCTTCCACACATGCAAGGTGAAAGGGTGTGGATTTTAAGAGATTAGACTACAAGAGCCGCTTTTTTGGTTGTCACCTTTCTGCTGCTCCATTTTAACATCAGAAATTCACTACATTAAAAACGTAGAAAAATTTTGCATGGTCTGTCCTTCTTTTGATTTAACTCATCTTTGGGAAAGGGGGGTGAGACTTGGTTGGCACAAAGGTGTTTTTCTTTTTAAAGAGGCTTTCAGCCACACTTTCTAAAATTATTTTAGTATCAGCCACCCTGTTTCTATATTTGCAACTCGTTTTTATAGCTGCTGTACGGTCATGGAAACAAAGGCTGTCATCTGAAGGGAAGGGGTCATCATTTCCTGCCCCACTTCATCTCTATTATAAAGAGAAAGAAGGGAAAAGATACTCTTGTCCCAGTTTTCAAAGGTGTCAGAATCCCAGAGAGGACATTCTCCCTCTCAGCTTGATTTCTCTCTTTCAATCAGGTTCATAGACGTCTGACAACCTGTGCCTGTTTTACATTCCACTCTTGTTTCAGAACCACTATAAGGAAGAAACTCACCATTTTATAGAACAGGCTGGCCAATTTTTAATCTACTCTAAGTTCCCGGAGAGGGGAGGGGATTCTGTACGTGAGTGCCCAGGTCTCACACACCTTCCCAAAGGGCCAGCAGCATGCAGCATAATCTTCAGTACAGCATGGCTCGTTTTAACGCCCACTTTTGTCTCTATGTCTCAACATAATCTGGGTATTTCGTTTGAAGCCAAGATTTCTCTTTTTCCTCTCTTCCTTCTTTCCCTTCCCACTCTCTCCAGTGGGAGGGAGTGAGATCAGTAAGTAAGAGTGACATTAGCCAAGACTACTTGAAATTAAATGCCAAAATAAGAAAGGCCTTACTGCTTCCTTGTTTTAGAATCTACTTTTATTTGACAGAGGTACTTATTTTAAGATGATTTCTTAATAAGTAAACTGGTGATTATAGGTTTAATAGACCTCTCAGTTTTGTTTTCTGGAAAGAGGAAAGGCACCTTTTGAATGAATGGTAATGGCAAAAGTGGTAATGACTCTAACTCAGTTTGTTCAAAACTGAGTTTTACTTTTGACTAATTTTGATTGCCCATTTGTGGGATACCTTACTAGGAATTGCATTTTAATTCTTCACCTAATGTAGTTATAGCTATTTTCTTTGAATTCTACCTGGAGCACTGCCACTTCTTTAAAAAAAAAAAAGTTTTAAAAAGCTATCAGTCTTGTCAATTAGAATCAGATATAGTTACGAAGTTCATTTTGCTTCTATTGTGGTTATATAACTACATAATTGTATGATTGCTGCTGTATAAAAGGGGCAAACATATCACTGAAATTACTGAAATTTGGTATCAAGTAAGAGTTCAGATTTTCATTAATAAGTTTAAAATTTCTCCTTTTATACACATTATTAGTACCATAATTTAATGATGAAGGAATTACAAAAAGGATTTTTGTTTTTATAACCAGAGGCGGATTTAGCTTGAAGCTAATGAAACTCAAGCTTCAGGGCCCTCACTTGCTTTGGGTCCTTCATGGCCTTATACCAAATTTTATATGCGTAGTCTTATTTTTAGTCTACCTTTTTTTTTCCTTCATAAAGAGGTTCCCCCCTTACCCAATTATATAAGCTTCAGGCTTCCACACACCTGTATTTTACCCTTGATAAGACTAAACTATTTGTATTAAATTTAGAATAATTTTTAAATCTATGGACAATTGTTCAATCATTTACCAAATATTTAAATATATATATACACTTGGTTTTCTTTTTGGCCTTCAACTTTTTAAAACATTGAGCAATTTTACATGTATGCATCATTGGAAAGTTTTCTCTAGTTGTACTAGGAGGACTTTCTAATTTTTTCTATTGCAAATTTTCTGTTTGTTCAAACACGTTTTCCTATATCCAAAGATGTAGTTCTAATTACAGAGATAATCAGTTACTTAGTTGTAAATCATGAAGTTTAAAGAATATGAAGGTAAAACAAAATCTGGAAACGAAATTGGAAAAAAACAACTGCCACATTAAAAAATAAATTTGTACTGAAAGAAATTACTAGAAAATAGGATGTTTGCAAGGGTAAAACATCAACGGTTAACTTAAAATCTTAAGAGACTATTAATCTGCTATTTCTGTTTGTGTTCATAAACTATCAGTCAAGGTCACAGGCAGGAAACAGAAAGTGTGCTCAGCTAGGATTTTGAAGTGATTTTAATGAAGGGACTATTCAAAGAAATATGGGAAAGGTTATGGGAACCAGTAAAGAATGTGACATTCCCAGGGACCAGGGGTTCCCAGGGTGATAGTAGGAAGCTATTACCACTCTAGACCTAAAGGTAAGGAAACAATTTTACTGGAACCCACTGAGAGCAGGGACAGCAGAAGCGGGGGTGGGGTGTGGTCACTGACAGGAGCTGTAGCAATAGAGGGAAGCAGCTACTCCCACATCTATGAATCACCTCAATTTTCTCTCCTCCCGCCCTCTTCTCTCTGCCAGGGCATCGTATGGGGCAGACTTAACTGGAAGTCAGAGAGGAAGAGGCCCTGTGCCAGATGTAGTCTGAAGTCAGCTCTCACCACCTCTTTCCTTCCCCTTTCCTCCCATGCAGCAAATACCTCTGCTGCTTTTTATTTTTTTTTAATTAACTAATTAATTTATTTATTTTTGGCCACGTTGGGTCTTCGTTGCTGCGTGCTGGCTTTCTCCAGTTGCGGTGAGCAGGGGCTACTCTTCATTGCGGTGCGTGAGCTTCTCATTGTGGTGGCTTCTCTTGTTGCAGTGCACTGGCTCTAGGCACGAGGGCTTCACTAGTTGGGGCACGTGGGCTCAGTAGTTGTGGCTCGTGGGCTCTAGAGCGCAGGCTCAGTAGTTGTGGCGCACGGGCTTAGTTGTTCTGCGGCATGTGGGATCTTCCCGGACCAGGGATCAAACCTGTGTCCCCTGCATTGGCAGGCGGATTCTTAACCACTGCACCACCAGGGAAGTCCCCCTCTGCTTCTTTTTAAATTTAGGTGTGGAATAGATTTGAGAGGACATCTAGTTTTTGTGTGCCCTATTTCTATCCCCGTCAGGCTAATCTATGCTTAAACTGTTCTAGACAGGAAAAAAAAAGAAAAAAGCCTTTATTTTAAATTGCCTTTGGAAAAGCAATATCTAATACTTTTCTTTGGCAATTTGTTCTGTTGTTAAATTTGTTAAATATTTTTCAGTGTGAGGACCTTCTTAATACATCATTAATTCAACAAGTGTGTGCGTGCCCACTATGTAGGCACTGCTTTAAGGCCAGGAATATACAGCTGTGAATTTGAAACTGACCATTCTCATGGAACTAACAGTCAAGTAGAGGATCCAAAAAAAATCCAAAGACAAGACAAGTAGGCAATTAGAGTGTGGTGTGTTGACTCTGCCTTGAGGGTGGTAGGGAGTGACTGTTTAAGCCAGGCAGTGAAGCAATCAGAATTCCATTTCAGAAAGATAATTCTGGCAGTGGGGTAGAGAGTAGATTGGAAAGGGACAAAACTAGGGTCAGAAATAGGAGGTACCCGTAGCAAGTCAGGGGTACAGTGATGGTGGCCTGAATTAAGGCAGTGGTGGTAAGGATAGAATGTGGTTAAAAAGCGTTGCTTACATTTTCTCAGCTCACATGAGAATTATGTAAAAAGCTCCCTAGTCAGTTTCTTGCCAGGCTAGATGATTTCTGTTCTTTCAGATTTTCTTCAGGATTAATTCAAGAACTCATCCTAGTGCTTTCTTACGAACATTCTCTTGTTTCTCACCAGCTTTCCATCCTTCTCTAACTGAGGCATCCAGAGCTAGTTGGAGTGCTCTGTGAGAGTGAGATCCAATCTTTTCTTGGAAGGTGTGATAGAAACTAGATGGAAAAAAAAAGAGAACTTAGTGGGCATGCTGAATTCTAGTGCCAAATAAAGCCCAAAACTTGAATGTAGACTTTTGTCCCTTTATACTTGGAAAAATGTTCCTTGTGATTTTGGTGGATTAATAAAAGGGGAGAGAATGTCAGAGAGATAGGCTATAGACTTAGAATCTGTGGTATTATGTTCAAGACTATGGATATGTAATAGTTGTATTAGTTGCTTTGTAAACTTAATGAGTTTTAAATTTGTATTTTATTTTATACAAGTATATTTATTTTATATATCTAGAAATCAACATTTTGTTAATCTTCTGGTAAGTTTTATTTTATTTTTGTTTTTAATAGCCACAAGAGTCAGAGGAATAAGTCCATCTCTGGTTTGTGAAACTGAGGAATGTTTCAGGGTTCTCATTCCATAAGTACTCTGTCTATCGATGTCTTCTTAAAGTGCCATGTACACATGAAAAAAATGTTATGAATTGACTGGCATTTCTAGGATTGACAGTTTAGGTCCTAGGATATCCAGCTGATCCTGTGTTCCATATTGTTCTATACTGTCCCTTTTTAATTTCTTTACATATGTTATAGCATTATGATATATTTTGCATCCTTAAAGGCAGGAATATATTCTGTTGCTTTTGGAATTCTTTTTATGTCTCTCATAATGCTTTGTACAAAGTTAATTGTACAAAGCTTTTATTACCTCAAGAAGCCCATTAATTAGAAAATATTCATGGATTTTGATTGTTACTTCCTGGTAGTACATATTTTCAGTTGTTCTTGATAAAGAATATATAATACTAAATGTTAGTAACTTAGAGTTATTAACCTAATAATTAAATTATGTATAATTACTTATTATACAATAAAGTAACAAATATATACAGTTATTAATCTAATGAAATATTAGCACATATATACAATTTTAAAGAGCCTTTTTAGAAATTTAGGATGTACTATTTTTTACTGTAAATGATCTATGCATGTAAGTCAGATAAAGAAAAATATGGTTATGTAGAATTTTAAATATTAGGAAAAATTAATAAGGTTAATGGATTTTGGAGTCTTAGGATGTGACAAGGTTATACTTGCCATGGCAGCAAATTTTTGGTTTTCCTTGGCACCCTAAATGTTACAAACTCAGGTCTGTAAACTTGATTTCTTTTCCTTTTTTTTGGAGGGAGGTGCTATAAATAGCCTTCTATTTGTTTTCAATACTGTTCCTGACTACCAAAGTAATATATATGCATTGTAAAAATAGGAAAAAAATACAAAGAATAAAAGTCACCCATAATCCCAGAATCTAGAGATAACCTCTTATTAACATTTTGTAGATTTTTTCTTCTTTTATCCATAGATCTGTATAAATCTCTTTTGTAATCCTGAGATCATATGGTAGCATTATTTTGTAATCTCTTTTTATTTAATAAAATGTCATCAACATTGTCCCACATCATTAAACATTTTTTAACAATATGATCTTTTCCAGTTATATTGAGATATAATTGACATATAGCATTGTATTAGTTTTAGGTGTACAACATAGTGATTTGATAGATGTATATATTGCAAAATGATCACCACAGTAAGTTTAGATCTTACATCCAAGTCTTGAATCCATTTTGAGTTAATTTTTTTGTGTGTGGTATAAGATAGGGGTCCAGTTTCATTCTTTTTCATGTGGCTGTCCAGTTTTCCCAACACCATTTATTGAAGAGACTGTTTCTCCATTGTATATTCTTGGCTCCTTAATTAATGGACCATATATGCATGGGTTTATTTCTTTGTTCCATTGGTCTCTGTGTCTGTTTTTATGCCAAATACCATACTGTTTTGATTACCATAGCTTTGTAATATAGTTGGAAATCAGGACGTGTGATGCCTCCAGTCTTGTTGTTCTTTCTAAAGATTGCTTTGGCTATTTGGAGTCTCTTGTGGTTCTATACAAGTTTTAGGATTGTTCTATTTCTGTGAAAAATGTCATTGGAATTTTGATAGGGATTATATTGAATCAGTAGATTGCTTTCGGCGGTATGGATATTTTAACAACATTAATTCTTACAATCCATGAGTACGGAATATATTTACACTTATTTGTATCATCTTCAGTGTCTTTCATTAACTTTCTATAGTTTTCAGTGTACAACTCTTTCACCTCTTTGGTTAAATTTATTTCTAGATATTTTATTCTTTTTAATATAATTGTAAATAAGATTGTTTTCTTAATTTTTCTTTTGATAGTTTATTATTAGTATATAGAAACAGCTAATTTTAGTTAGTTGTCATCTGCAAAGAGAGACAGTTTTACCTCTTTCTTTCAGATTTTGATGCCTTTTATTTCTTTTTCTTGCCTAATTGCTCTGGCTAGGATTTCCAGTACTATGTTGAATAAAAGTGGCGAGAGTGGGCATCCTTGTCTTGTTCCTGATTTTAGAGGAAAAGCTCTCAGCTTTTCACCGTTGAATATGATGTTAGCTGTGAGCTTGTCATATGTGGCCTTTATTATGTTGAGGTACGTTCCCTCTATACCCAGGTTGTTGAGAGTTTTTATCCTTTTCCCTTTTCAAAAAAAATTTTAAATGGAGAGGATATGTACTGTATTGCTGGGCAATAAGGATATTTATTGACAAAATCCTTAATGCCTTGCAACAGGTAAATAAAATGTAAAATTATTAAAAAACAACAATAGTATCTTTAATCCATATTTTAAAAAGCACAAGTGAATTTAATTTATGAATAGAGCACTTTGCAAGTGAACTCTTTGAAGATTAAGTACTTTAATGCTTGCATGAATTTAAGTAAAAGCTGTTTTATGAGAATTACAGTACTTAAATTATTTGGAAGACTATATTAAGAGGAACAAGAACTGATAACTTATCATTTAACAGATAATCCAGTGCTGTATGACAAACACAGCTTATGGGAGAAGTCATTTTAAAAATATTTTCTTGCACAATTCATAAATTCATATTTTATAAAAAATACTGTACTGGCCAATAATCCCTTAATTCACCGACCTGGGAAATTTTAGCTCTTTATTTACCTTCCCTTCAAATTTATTTTAACAGCTTTTTAAAAACTTAAAAAATTTTATTATAGACAAGTTGCAAGAATAGTACAAAGAGCTCCTGAATCTCTTCATCCTATTAACATTTTTCCACATTCCTTTTCACTCCCTCTTTCTCTATATATATACATACATGTAACATTTTTTCCTAAGTCATTTGAGATTTAGTTGCAAACATCATACTTCTTTACCCCTAAAGTACTTGAATCTTTAACAATGTTTTTTTTTTTTTAACTCAGATTACCCTCAAATAAGAAGCTTTTAGGCTTTTCTGGTAGCTTTATTTTTTCACTTTTAACAGCTTTATTGAGGTATAATTTATATACCATACAATTTATTTTAGACTGCATTTTTATTCCTTCCTTCCTCTCACTGGCAGTTGCTGGTACAGTGCTGCACCTGGCTGAGCGAATGGTTTCTTTTGGAGCTGATAAAGCTGCCTTATGAAATCAGCTGACAGGTATATTATACCTACAGATGATGCGTTTTCTCACAAAGAGTTTGGGTTGAGATTGACCCACTCGACAATTGCTAACAGATACCCTAAACAAAAGACTAAATTTTTGTCCAATTTTGTGAATGTAGCTGTAAAGAATTATCTGAACTCTAAATACTCGTTATTATTTTACAATAAATAGTATTAGCAAGATCCTGGATCTAAAAGTTATCATTTCTCTGAATATTTGGTCTTGAAGGAAGAAAGTTACTTTTGAATTAAAAAATAAAGAATTCAGGTCCTTTAGTTTTCATTCTTCGTTCTGGAGTAGCACAAAGGATGTCTGAAATGGCTGATTTCCATTTTTGCTTTGACTTGGATCATTTGCTCAGTTTTGTTTTTGTTTTTGTTTTTAATAATGCTTGGGGATCAGTGTATTCTTACTGATTTATTAGTTGTATCTAAATTATTAGAAAGCCAAGTTTTGTAATATGTAACTCCTACTTACATATTTCTCTCCTTTTCTCCCCCCCAGGGACGAACTGTAAAAGCAACATCAGCTTGACCAGTATATAATATTACAGTGGATTGCTCATCTCAGTCCTCAAAGCTTTTGAAAATCAACAGCATCACAGCTTGTTTTGGACTTTCTTACACTATTTTCAGCATGAAAATGTGTGGTTTTGTGGGGTTTCTAATTCTTCAAAGAGGCACAGAAGCCAAATTGGTAGAAGAAAGATGCAAATATAAATTTGTGTATTATTACTTTAACATGCCCACGTTTTACTTTAAATGTTAAAAGAAAGGGTTCTGCAAAATGGAAAACACAGTTTGTGAATTGATTTTTGAGGAGTGGTTTTTCTTTTCTTAGACACTTAATTCTGTTCAGATGTTAATTTATCAGATTGCTTTTGTGCATCAGGTAACACCACCATTCATAAGTTAAGATTCTTGGTTTTTGGGTGTATGTTAGATGCTACTAAGAAAATAGAGATGAGCTTCCTTTTTAAAGCTTTTGATGTGGTGTCATAGAATAGCATGTTGTAGATACAATCGGCTGCTTTGTTACCTTAAAACTAAGCATTTGTAAATATTAAAACTTAAGAAGATGACAGGTGATGTCCCTTAAAACACTCAGCTGTTCAGATTGGACATAACTGACATAGTTCTTCCTTTCTCTCTTTAAAAATTCTAGGAGACTTGTAGCTCAGTATTGTTTTCCTGTTTCTGATTTGCTGCTCATAATGTACATGGATTTAACATGCTGTGTAAGCTGCGTCCTAGTCACTGAACAGTTGATGCAGTGCTGCTTTGCCAAATAAAGTTAAAAGTGAAAGGCATTGGCGGTGTTTGAACATAGAAGAATCGCGTGTCCACCAGGTGCACAATGCCAAGATCACAGAGAAAAGGTGGTTTCTCTGATGCTCCATTTTGTGAAATCTGAGCAGGTTAAGAGCATTAATCTAACTGTACATTTGTGCAATGTGACTGCGTTTCTCAAGGACAAGAGCTACACCTCATTTACTATTGTTCTTTGCTTAACACAGGGCCTCTTGTAGATGTACAATAAGTGCTGAATGAATGAAAGAATGAATGAATGCACTGACTTAATGTCAAGAAAGAACAGGGTTGAGGATAAATTTACCAAAACCCATCCATTACCTATAAATAGATTTATTAATATAACGACTGTAAAATGAGTTTCTAAGAAGGCAGTAACACTTTGGAATCTTGCTTAAATGTTGTGATTTTATACCTTTATATTAGGATCTTAGTTTTTCTAAGGGTTCTAGAACTTGAAGAGATATAAGCTCTAGAGCTAGCAGAACTAGCACTCCCAGCAAAGCCCTTCCCTCTGCTGTGTGCAAGTGTGTATGATTCCGGCAAATAGATCCTTAGTGAGGGGATAAGGCACCTCTCCCCACATCTTAAGTTAAAGTCTTAAATATTACTTCTTTGAAAATGGCTTTTAAAAAATTATGCATGCATGTTTTTACCAGTGTCTCTTCTTGGGCAGGGTCTTAGGTACAGGAAACTTGCATTAGTTGGTGGCCAAAACTTGTGAATTTGTTGCTGGCTTCAGTTTGCTGTTGTTACTGTTGCTTCTGGACTCAGGCCATGAACGCTTTTGATCCAGGACTCTGTCATTTGCGGGCGGTAGTTTCAAACATCAAGTATTCTTTAGGACTTTAAATTAATTCTTCAACTTATTCACTAGTCTGTATCCTTCCTAGCCATTATCAACATTTTACTCTATGTAAGTCCCTTTTTTAGGTCTTGGGGATAGAAAAAGGCCCTTACTCTCAAGAAGTTTGCAGTCTGGTTGAGGGGACAGTTTATAAATCTGATAAGACAAACTAAGTGGCATCTGATTGGTACAGACAAATGCTATGCCAAGCATTGCTCTTGGACTTTAAACTTTTTGAATTAAAATTTTTAGGGACTTCCCTGGCGGTCTAGTGGTTGAGACTCCACGCTTCCACTGCAGGGGGCACGGGTTTGACCCCTGGTCAGGGAACTAAGATCCTGCATGCTGCGTGGCGTGGCAAAAAAAAAAAAAAAATTTTTTTTTTAAATGTTAAATAAAGAGGAATGGATTTTAGGGGAGCATCAATAAATGGGTAAAGATGGAAATAATGAATTTAATTCTATCTATGAACTTTTCTCTTGAAAAGAATTGAATTAATATATGTTCTGGTCAGAGAGAAGAAATGTCTCTTTAATCTTTAGTATTCATAATTTCTAAAATATTTTAGCATTTCATTTTTCCTTATTAGAAGGACTTCTTTACATAATATGAAGGACAACAATAAAAACATGTTTAAAAGTTCCAGCCTAGCGAGGTCCTGTTGAAACAAGGTGATTTTTACAGATTTGATTTTATTAAAGCCAAATCAAGCTCTCAATTAAGAATTAAATTAAGAATTCTATTTTCTAACGAGGGCTTCAACCCTTTCCCAAGTAGTATTTAAAAATGACATTTGGGTTAAAAGTATACATTAACATTGTACAAATATTTTAAATCCCATTGCCCTAATTTTTGAAATCTGCGTTGTTCAAAAAAAAAAAGTTGATTACACTTTTAAATTGACTACAAGCTACTTATACTAAAGCATCTTAAAAATTCAATGTATTTTAAAATACAATAACATTTTAAAATAATAATACTCATGAATTCTTTGAAGGTATTCTTGGCATCTGATTGTCAGCAAGGAATAAAGGTCCTTTAATTTTGTTTCGTTAGAGAGGTAGCCATTTCTGATTTTCAGCTAAACGTTAACAAATTTTCTAATAGTTTGGTATAGCACTAAAATAACTCATGACTATGGTAATTGAAAACTAGTATTGCAAATGAAATAACAAATATGGGTTATTTTTTAAATGTTCTAAATGGGTTCAAAAGGCTAATAACTTAGGTAAGTAGTAAAATTCTTTCAGGGTATAAATCATTTCCTACAGCTTACTGTGTTCTTAAAGAACTATATTCAGTAAAACAAACAAGTTCTAATCAGCTTTCAGTTTCCTGTCTCAATTTCTCCTACCACTTTCCAGGAAGATGACAATATTTTGTCCCTGTTGTACTGAAAGGGTGGTCCAAATAGAGTGCCACTAAAAAATCCTGCTTGAAGACAACTGGCTGGCCCATGGGGCCCAAGGAAGTTTGTGTTTATGAATTATAATGTACTAAAAAGGAAAAAAAGTCTGATAATTTCCTTTTGTTTAACCCTTCTCATATCATCGCTACAGCGGTAGTTGCTGGTTCCCCACTTTAGGCTTTATCTTTTTAACTGACTTTGTGTTGCTGGGGCCAGGACTCTGAGAAGTGCTCCCTCGCCTTAGTGCCGGAGTGCTGTGCTGGGCCAGTGAAACCCTCCCCTCTTCCTCATTCTCTCTTTCCCTTTTCCTGTTCTTCTCTTCCCTTTCCCTCCTTTCCTTTCCTTTTTCTTTCTTAACGTGAGAGGAAGTTCTACGGCTGCTGGGTCTCAAGAACTCATTCTCACTTGGGTGGAGTGTGCCAGCAGGATGGGCATCACAGGATAACACTTGTGGCCAAAGGGCAGGTGACGGCAATACTGAGGGCACCTTGAGCATAAGAGGCAGCAGTCCAAGGGCCTAGGGCAGCTGAGGACGTTTGTATTTGAATTCCATGCCCTGAACACTTTTTACTGTGCCCTTTAAAGGACTGCATCACACTGAGTAATTTGTTTTGCCAGCATTATTTGTTTATTTTAATTTTTAGGTGATCATCCTGTCAGGATTTTGCCTAGAAATTACCTTATGGATCAAAGAGCCTGCAGAATTTCCCTGTTAACACTATTGTATCAGTTTTAAATCAATAGTAAAAAGGATATTTTCTAGGGAAAAAGACCTATGCTGCCACTGTCCGGCATCACGAGAGAGGATGTACAGTAAGTACATCACTAGCCCAGGAAAAAATCCAAATTCAAAATTCCAAGTATGGTTTCTACTGAATGTGTCACTTTTGCACCATCATGAAGTAAAAAAAAAAAAGTAAGTCGAAGCAACGTAAGCCAGGGACCATCTGTACTAGCAGCTATGATTATATTAAAAGTTGTAAGAAAGGCTTAGGAATATAATAAAATTTATTAAAGAATATTGTACACATAGATATGGGACATCTTTTATCAAGTGTTTCAACACCATAGCAATACTAAATTGTGTTTAGTTTCTTCATGTATAAAAGATGTGCTGAAAGATGCATGCCTCATCAGTTTTCATTTTATTGGATATGGCTATAGGTGACATCCTTCTATATAAAAACAAACTGCACAGCATCACATATAGAGTACAGACATCTTAAGTTCATTCACACAGTCATTTCTCTAAACTCCTTAAGGAGAAACTTAAATCTTTGCTCAATTCTAAAATTCATGCTTGAGTTTCTTAGGAAATAAAAATAACCAATTTCTTTGTTTTCCTAGAACTAGCTATCATTTGTTAATGTATATCTCTGACCAAAATTAAGTCTTTGCTAAAGGAACAGCTTACATCAGGTCCAGTCTAAAAATAGTTTTCTAGAGGGTTTTCAAGTATTTTAAAAGATTTGCCACTTATGGTAAAAAAAACAAAAAACCTATTATGTGAATAGGAACATCACATCATACATTCCTCTCAGTACAATAATTTCTAGAATGTGCATAGTCCCAGCATTAAGCAATGGTGGAAATAATATGCCTTTAAAATCCTACAGATTAAAAGGTAAAAGATGCTAAGCTAGACGCTGGTTTTCTGTAAAGATGAATTTGTGCAAAACCCCCTTATGCTCTGGGAGTACATAAGCCTGGCACTAGCTGTGTGCACATTATAACATTTTAGAGCATTAAATAAATAACGGAAAAACTGCATCACTCCACTGAATGGAAGAACCGCTGATACTTAAACACGTGACATTTTTACAAAAGCTGTACCCAGAAATCCATTCAGTGTTCTGTTTTTCAATTTGAATGCAGTTTTTTTCTTCCATCAACACATACTAATGCTGAAAACCAGTGACTATATAAATGAGCTGCTGTGTTCTGGACCATCGAGCAGTGTTGAGCAGATACAAGAACTAATCATCCTCCTTGCTCATTTTTCCCTCAGCTAGGTTTCTGTTAAAATTTTTGACCTGCCAGGTTCTCTGCTTCCATGACCATGTTAGAGCTATTTGTAATTCAAAGTCTGAGTCACTCTCCTTTTGGAGAATGAAGGAGCCACCTACATGACACGATGTCAGGCATTGGGAAGAACTCATATTCACCTTCCCTAGGCCTTATTGACCTGTTCATTAGGTTTATAACTTAGATATTCCTGCCGTGGATAACATCTCATTGAAGATGTACACTCACTTGAGCTCCATCCTCAGAAATAGGTTTTGAAGAGGAGAAGAAAAAGGAGAACACTGGAAGCTTAAAGTGAGAAATGGGAGGGCCACAGGACAAGGGAAGTGGGGTGGTATAAAGTGCCAATGGCTGGCTTCTAGAAAGTAAAGAGTTAACACTGCCTTTCTCAGGAACCTCTAGAGACTCTGAATTTTCTGCCTTGGCTAATTGCAAATTTCTGTTTTTAGGGATAGCTTATGTAAATCAGAATTAGATTTGTAAAAGTCTTTAATCATATGGACTCCTCTCTAAATTTCAAAATATTTCACATACTTCCCAAGGAAAATCAATAAATAAAAACAAAGGTTTAGTATTTGCAGAATCTTCAGCGTTTTCAGTAGTTTCCTTAGTTAAACAGAAGAGGTTAAAACCAAAACAAAACAAAAAACAGAAGAGGTTATAAATATCAGAACCCAAAATATATACAAATTATAAGTGAAACATGTCCTTGCCCTCAGCTATTTAAATTACACTTATTATAGATACATCCCATTTATGAGGTAGTCAGACTCCTCAGATGTAATGGGACGAGCCTTTTTAAGTTTCTGTTTCACCAGCCGTAGTCGACAAGCAACCATGAGAAGCAGCAAAGCAGTGATAGCCAAACCCAGGGCCAGGGGTAGCACTGCACCTGTGCAAAGGTTGGAAATGAACAGGGTAGGTCAGTGGTTAATACCAATAACAGCCACAATCCACTATATGATAAGCACTGTGCATGCACTGTTTTATTTAATCTGAACAACTCAAGTAGGTACTTATATTACCTCCCTTTTGCAGATTAACTGAGGTGCAGAAAGATTAAGTAATTGGCCTAAGAGCACATAGCTTGTAAGTTGCAGGTCTAGGTCTCAAACGAAGAGTTCCTTAAAACCAAATTGTGTACCCGGTTCCTATAAAATTTATATGCCATCAGCGGGTACAAACGTTGCAGTCAGATTACCCTTATATCCAACTGTAATAGACATTCTGTAAATAGACAACTGTAAAGACATTGTGACCATAGGAAATATCTTCATTGCAGTCATAGCTTACATCTATGGATTCATACATGATCATTCACCATTAAAATAAGTATGGACTAACTCCTGATTTTTTGCTCTGGTTAGGGCTTTAAGAAATTTTTGTTTCCTAAATCCAGAGAACCTACTCTCAGCCAGTAGAACCATTATTGAAAACTTGAGGAAAAAAAATCTCTAGTTCTCCTTCATAGGTTTTCTTCCCTGTGGGATTGATCCTAGACACCTAGACTAAAAGCAGCTTTTACTCCTCCTTCAGGAGTCTGGAAGGAACAGTGTGTACCCCAGATCAGTCTTTCTTTCTTATCAAGCTCAGCAGGGTCTATTCTTAGTCTGATCTGCTCTGTAGTCAGGCCAGGCTTGGAGATGATATGGTGGAACTATTTTTAGCTACAGGGGTCTTGCCAACTGGTCGAACTACAGGAGCAAAAACCTCCATTGCATAAGCTGATTTCATAACATTTTCTTTCATTTACTTATTCATTTTGCATAAATTAACAGCCATGTGCCTGACACTGGTAATCAAAGATAATAAAGAGCGCTTTATAGATTAAGTAATTTAATTCTCACAACCACCATATGAGTTTGTACTTTTATTATCCCCATTTTACAAATGAGGGAACTAAGCATTGAGAATTAAGTGACTTGATTTCTCTCAGTATGGAAGAGTCAGGATATGGCCCCAGACAGTACTGTTCCAGAACTACTATGGTATACCACTTCTCCAAAAGTTAAATGAGATTGTTTTTTAATGACTTCAAGTCTGGGTAGACAGACATTTACATGAAAAGATACAATAAAGTATTACAGTTACTATGGTAGAATTATATACAAAGTACAGATATAAAAAAGGAGTGGTCCATGTATCTCGTTCCTAGGATTTTTGCTCGAGTGACTTAGATGTATGATGGAGCTTGCTTGGGGTGGGTGAGGGAGATTATTTTTCGACAGTTTCAAATTGAGATGCCGACAGCCAACCCAGGTAGAATTTTCTCTAGGCTCTTCGATGATTTGGGCCTGAACATGTGGGGACCTTCAGCGTTAAGGTGATGGTTGCAGGGACGAAAGTGGGTGAGACCGCCAGAGAGGAAGGGAGAAGGGGGCCAGGGACAAGGCCCCAGGGAGCACCAACATTTCAGAGGGCGGACAAGGAGGAGAACCAAGGCACACAGGAAGAGCCAGGTCAGAGAAATGGTCAGCAACCAACAGAGAAGGGAGTCCTGGAAGCAGAGGGACGAGGCTATTTCAAGAGGAAAGTGGTCAGCAGAATCAAATCCTAAGGAGAGGTCAAATGAGGTGAAGCCTGGAGAGGCCGCTGCACTTAGCAACTGGGAATTCATTTACAGGGAGATTGAAGGCTGAGGGATGCTGTTTTGTTTTTTATATGTTTTTAGAGATCTGAATGCGTCTAGGGGAATGAACCAGTAGAGATTATAAACACTGGGAGTTAATAAATGATGGAGAAACAGACGAGGAGATAAGGAGCTGCATCAAGGTCAGGGGGAGAGACTGACCTTGGAAAGAGGGGACACCTTTTCCTTCAAGTGCTGGAGGAAAAGAAGAGAGGGTGGGTACCGACAGGTGTTTACATTTGGGGATAAGTAACTGATGAAGTTCACTCCTAATAGCTTTGATTTTTTGAGCTTAAAACCAGTCCCAGGTATAGCTGGCCTTCTCTCCAAGACAAGAGGGCCTGGAGCTGAGTACATACTAATGGCATTTCAACCTCTGGTTTATTTGTGGAATCCTAGGTAAAACTCCTGAAGAAGATTCTCAGGAACAGTCTGAGAGTTCAGTCTGGGTTCAGGAGGGTGGGATGAGGAAGTTGCATTAGTGACTCTTGGTACAAGACAGTCTTTTGGGTGAGGCCAGTATTCCCATAGAGAATTATGAAAGATAAAAATCTGTGGTAAGCCAACAGTCTATAATTTGATTCTAGAGCTGGCACATACATTCCAGTTTCCTAATGGCGACCTTGAGGAAAGAAGTTTTGAAAGGGCTAAGTTTGGACCTGAGGGTGCCAGTTCCCCCTGCATCTTCCTGTACTAGCCACAGAAGATGGATATGTTACAAAGGAATTGGGCAAAAAAAGAGACTTTGGTCAACCCCCAAAGAAACCCTGGGAACCCCAAACCATTGCTTACCAACTGGAACCCAATACCCAGCCCCAGTTCTGCTTGTTCAGGGTAGGAAAATGATTAGAGGCTGCCCTTCTAAGTGCGCGCAACTTGTTAAAAACACCAGCATTTAGGCTGCAGGGGAAGAGAGCTGTGGCTGAAGACCCCAGTCCCAAGTCTGGGGCTCAGAGGTAGCTATGGCAACAATAAAACCGCATACAATCTAGGGGAATTTTCTGTTTGCCAAAGTCAGATATGAGGTTGCTGAACTGTCAAATCTGATTCCTGATTAATGCTTTGATGACAAAGAAGATGAAGTCTCCCATAAAGTACTTGCTAGGATACTGAAAATTATTCTTGACTTTTAAATACTCAGTTGGCATAGTTTCTTCAGTGTTTTTAGTTTAGGTAATTTGAGATTTAAAATTTCCCAACCCCTTCTAAAACACATCACGATAGTTTTCTTAGAAACCAGCTAAGGGGATGAATTCGGCATTCTGTTCCTAAAACTGGGAGTGACACTCAAATATGTAACAATTAGGACAGGCACCGGGCAATCAGAACTGAGGCTCTCTGGATACATCTGGGCATGGGGGTAAGGGGCAGGCCCGGTTCTCTCTGTATGTCGACAGGGGATGGGTGTTTTTATTCAAACATCCTGGGACAGGCTAAGTCCAGCAGGCCAGCAGCCTGGGCAGCATCTAGGTGCTTGATACCTGGGTTATTTTAGCCATCTATTATTTAAGAAGACTACTTCTAGGGTAAAAAGAAAGTTTTCTCAATGTTTAGATCCATAGCTTAATAATCATATTTTGTTCTCCTAAATTTTCTTTTACTAATTAGCTTGTGAGATTTAGGATTAAAACTTACCTTTCTACAGGACTATCTTGAAAGTATTTTCCTTCTAGTTAAAAATAACCAAAATTATGAAATTACAGTATTCTTCTTCCACTTACTAAATATCCCCTGTACCACCTACACCCTTTCCCCATTCCTGTTGTCTTCCGTCTTTGTCACTGGAGCACCTGGGGAGAGAATTGGGTACTCTAAGACCTCTGCCCTTGTTGATCACAAATAACAATCACAATAGCCATCATTTATATGGCTTATTGCATGAGCCAAGCAATATGCTAAATGCTCTATAATGACTGTCCCATTTATTCTCCCTAACAGCTCTGTGAGGCAGGTATAGTTATTATGTTCATCGACCAATGAGGAAATTGAGATCCAGAGAGAGAAGATAACCTACCCAAGGTCATCGAGTTAGTGATGGATGAAGGATTTGAACCTTGGCATCTGGTTCTTAACCACTATGTCCTGAGTATCACTCGTTCCACACAATGTTACACCTGGAAGGGACTGTAGTGATTATCCAGTCCAATCAACTTATAGAAGAGGAAGCTGAGGTCCAGAGATGTGAAGATACTAGTTCAAGAGTCCCAGGATGAAGTATGATATAGGAGATGAGAATATACTAGTTCTTCTGACCTATAGATCCCTGTTCTTATCATAAACTCTTGCAGATTCATCTAATAACCTCAGCTACAGGATATGTGGTTCTGTAAATGTTTCTACCCTGCAATGAATTTCCAAGGTAAACGTTTACCTGCTTCTGGGGCTGGGTGTTCCCCTCCTCCTCGATTGCTCTTTGACTCAAAAATATAATTTTCCTCTTTTCTGTGCTTCCCTGAGGAACCACTATCTGTGGAAAATAAATAAAACATATTGAAGGTACATCAGAAACTTCAGGGAACAGACAAGAAAACAGATCCTTATTTATTTATTTATTTATTTATTTATTTTATTTTTTTTTTATATGGCCTTTATTATGTTGAGGTATGTTCCCTCTATGCCCACTTTCTGGAGAGTTTTTATCATAAATGGGTGTTGAATTTTGTCAAAAGCTTTTTCTGCATCTATTGAGATGATCATATGGTTTTTCTTCTTCAATTTGTTAATATGGTGTATCACACTGATTGATTTGCGTATATTGAAGAATCCTTGCATCCCTGGGATAAATCCCACTTGATCGTGGTGTATGATCCTTTTAATGTGTTGTTGGATTCTGTTTGCTAGTATTTTGTTGAGAATTTTTGCATCTATATTCATCAGTGATATTGGTCTGTAATTTTCTTTTTTTGTAGTGTCTTTGTCTGGTTTTGGTATCAGCGTGATGGTGGCCTCATAGAATGAGTTTGGGAGTGTTCCTTCCTCTGCAATTTTTTGGAAGAGTTTGAGAAGGATGGGTGTTAGCTCTTCTCTAAATGTTTGATAGAATTCACCTGTGAAGCCATCTGGTCCTGGACTTTTGTTTGTTGGAAGATTTTTAATCACAGTTTCAATTTCATTACTTGTGATTGGTCTGTTCATATTTTCTGTTTCTTCCTGATTCAGTCTTGGAAGGTTATACCTTTCTAAGAATTTGTCCATTTCTTCCAGGTTGTCCATTTTATTGGCATAGAGTTGCTTGTAGTAGTCTCTTAGGATGCTTTGTATTTCTGCAGTGTCTGTTGTAACTTCTCCTTTTTCATTTCTGATTTTATTGATTTGAGTCCTCTCCCTCTTTTTCTTGATGAGTCTGGCTAATGGTTTATCAATTTTGTTTATCTTCTCAAAGAACCAGCTTTTAGTTTTATTGATCTTTGCTACTGTTTTCTTTGTTTCTATTTCATTTATTTCTGCTCTGATCTTTATGATTTCTTTCCTTCTGCTAACTTTGGGTTTTGTTTGTTCTTCTTTCTCTAGTTTCTTTAGGTGTAAGGTTAGATTGTTTACTTGAGATTTTTCTTGTTTCTTTAGGTAGGCTTGTATAGCTATAAACTTCCCTCTTAGAACCGCTTTTGCTGCATCCCATAGGTTTTGGGTCGTCGTGTTTTCATTGTCATTTGTCTCTAGGTATTTTTTTATTTCCTCTTTTATTTCTTCAGTGATCTTTTGGTTATTTAGTAACGTATTGTTTAGCCTCCATGTGTTTGTCTTTTTTACGTTTTTTTCCCTGTAATTCATTTCTAATCTCATAGCGTTGTGGTCAGAAAAGATGCTTGGTATGATTTCAATTTTCTTAAATTTACTGAGGCTTGATTTGTGACCCAAGATGTGATCTATCCTGGAGAATGTTCCGTGCGCACTTGAGAAAAATGTGTAATCTGCTGTTTTTGGATGGAATGTCCTATATATATCAATGAAATCTATCTGGTCTATTGTGTCATTTAAAGCTTCTGTTTCCTTATTTATTTTCATTTTGGATGATCTGTCCATTGGTGTAAGTGAAGTGTTAAAGTCCCCCACTATTATTGTGTTACTGTCGGTTTCCTCTTTTATAGCTGTTAGCAGTTGCCTTATGTGTTGAGGTGCTCCTATGTTGGGTGCATATATATTTATAATTGTTATATCTTCTTCTTGGATTGATCCCTGGATCATTATGTAGTGTCCTTCCTTGTCTCTTGTAACATTCTTTATTTTAAAGTCTATTTTATCTGATATGAGTATAGCTACTCCAGCTTTCTTTTGATTTCCATTTGCATGGAATATCTTTTTCCATCCCCTCACTTTCAGTCTGTATGTGTCCCTAGGTCTAAAGTGGGTCTCTTGTAGACAGCATATATATGGGTCCTGTTTTTGTATCCATTCAGCCAGTCTATGTCTTTTGGTTGGGGCGTTTAATCCATTCACGTTTAAGGTAATTATCGATATGTATGTTCCTATGACCATTTTCTTAATTGTTTTGGGTTTGTTTTTGTAGGTCCTTTTCTTCTCTTGTGTTTCCCACTTAGAGAAGTTCCTTTAGCATTTGTTGTAGAGCTGGTTTGGTGGTGCTGAATTCTCTTAGCTTTTTTTTTTTTTTTTTTTTTTAAACTGATTAGTTAAGCCTTTGGCTTGCCGTTTTTTATTCTTTGTTTTTTTTTTTTAAATTAATTAATTAATTAATGGTTGTGTTGGGTCTGTGCGAGGGCTTCCTCTAGTTGTGGCAAGTGGGGTCCACTCTTCATCGCGGTGCGCGGGCCTCTCACTATCGCGGCCTCTCTTGTTGGGGAGCACAGGCTCCAGACGCGCAGGCTCAGTAGTTGTGGCTCACGGGCCTAGTCGCTCCACGGCATGTGGGATCTTCCCAGACCAGGGCTCGAACCCGTGTCCCCTGCATTGGCAGGCAGATTCTCAACCACTGCGCCACCAGGGAAGCCCCTCTCTTAGCTTTTGCTTGTCTGTAAAGCTTTTGATTTCTCCATCAAATCTAAATGAGATCCTTGCCGGGTAGAGTAATCTTGGTTGTAGGTTCTTCCCTTTCATCACTTTAAGTATATCATGCCACTCCCTTCTGGCTTGCAGAGTTTCTGCTGAGAAATCAGCTGTTAACCTTATGGGAGTTCCCTTGTATGTTATTTGTCGTTTATCCCTTGCTGCTTTCAATAATTTTTCTTTGTCTTTAATTTTTGCCAGTTTGATTACTATGTGTCTCGGCGTGTTTCTCCTTGGGTTTATTCTGTATGGGACTCTCTGCGCTTCCTGGACTTGGGTGGCTATCTCCTTTCCCATGTTAGGGAAGTTTTCGACTATAATCTCTTCAAATATTTTCTCTGGTCCTTTCTCTCTCTCTTCTCCTTCTGGGACCCCTATAATGCGAATGTTGTTGCGTTTAATGTTGTCCCAGAGGTCTCTTAGGCTGTCTTCATTTCTGTTCATTCTTTTTTCTTTAGTCTGTTCCGCAGCAGTGAATTCCACCATTCTGTCTTCCAGGTCACTTATCCGTTCTTCTGCCTCAGTTATTCTGCTATTGATTCCTTCTAGTGTAGTTTTCATTTCAGTTATTGTATTGGTCATCTCTGTTTGTTTGTTCTTTAATTCTTCTAGGTCTTTGTTAATCATTTCTTGCATCTTCTCAATCTTTGCCTCCATTCTTATTCCGAGGTCCTGGATCATCTTCACTATCATTATTCTGAATTCTTTCTCTGGAAGGTTGCCTATCTCCACTTCATTTAGTTGTTTTTCTGGGGTTTTTTCTTGTTCCTTCATCTGGTATATAGCCCTCTGCCTTTTCATCTTCTCTATCTTTCTGTAACTGTGGTTTTTGGTCCGCAGGCTGCAGGATTGTAGTTTTTCTTGCTTCTGCTCTCTGCCCTCTGGTGGTTGAGGCTATCTAAGAGGCTTGATGGTAGGCTCTGGTGGTGGGTAGAGCTGACTGTTGCTGTCCTTATTTATTTTTTAAGGATGGACTTAAA
The DNA here is from genome assembly GCF_965194825.1 of Balaenoptera physalus. Classification (NCBI taxonomy): domain Eukaryota; kingdom Metazoa; phylum Chordata; class Mammalia; order Artiodactyla; family Balaenopteridae; genus Balaenoptera; species Balaenoptera physalus. The sequence continues at coordinate 16,203,424 of NC_138888.1, read as the reverse complement.
ATCACTGGACAGAGATGGGGGAAAAAGCACACTGTCCCAGAACTCCCTCCCCGACCCAGAGAAGGAAGGAAAGACTTCAGCTAGAGAAGTCAAGGGTAGTCTTGGACTTTATACCATGGAATGCAGAAACAGTCCAGAAACGTTTTTCTTTAGAAAATGAACGGTGAGCATACACAAGGCACTCAGACATGCTACTTCACTTTCTTACCTCAACGCTGCTTGGCAGGCATTAATAGCTGCATTTTTTTCTGGTCAGACTCAGAGAGGTTCAGCACTTACCCGGGTTCATTCAAGTAGTCAGTGGATCATAGGGCTGAGATTTAAACTCAGGTGTGTCTAACTGCTTGTTGGTGGAAACCAGCACTTCTGATTTAATGACAGGCTGTTAACTGTTTAACTGTTCTATTCAGTTATACTACTGAGAGCAAATATAAAGAAAGACCAAATCTCAGGATTTTTATCTCAGGTTCTGATGAGCCATGGCTGTGTCATTCTACTATTTGCCATCTAGGAATTCATAGCATTTGTGTGCTTATTATATTGACAGTATGGTAATTAAGGAGTTACCCTCAGGCTGTAGTTTAATTTCAAGTGAGATTTTTGCAAAATATGTTGCTTAATGGAAATGAACTGGAAATGATCTGCTGACATGAGGAATTTTATGAAGAAACAAACAAAAAAATTAAAGCTTCTTTACTCATTTGGCATCAACAGAAATGTTCATAACACCTGCAACTAAAATAAGACTATTCAAAAGTAGTACCTAAAATTCCTTGGTAATTTGTAATAAGAAGTATACATGAATTCACTAAGGATCACAAAATCAACTGCAAAATGGAAAACTGCGAAGTTATTCCAGATACCTACTAGAGCCAGAAAAAGCAATGATTTAAAATGATCATTGCAGTCACGTGTTAATGCTGTTAAACAGGAGGGGCTGTCAATACCTTTATTTCATTAAGGCATCATTAATGCTCCTTTTCACTCAGCCCTTCATGCTATCAGTCACCACAGCAAGCAAACCTCTTTTCTGCCTCTGGGCCGCACGCAGCCTTAGGTCTCCACCACCTATGCCTCGGGAACTGCCAGAGCCTCCTCCCTGGCCTTTCTGCTTTCAGACATTCCTACTGGAGTGTGTCTGCAAAGGCTACTCATCCCACTCACTCAGCATCAGTGCAGTTAGATCAGCCCATGTTTGCCTCTCTCGGCCAAGGCCACAGGTTCACTGCATTCTACTGTGCCTCTAAAAGACCATGCGTGCCAGCCTAAATATAGCCAATAATTTGGGCTTCCTTCGTAAACTCGAGCCCAACGAGGAGAGAGATGAGTAAGGCATAAGCAATTTCCTGTACGCTAGAGAACCAGATGTATCTTTCAAATTGAATTCTACCCTTGTCTACTTTACTGTAGTGGTGGAAACCCCACTCCCTCCCAAACAGGGAGGGGAGGAAAAAGAAGAGGAACATCCAGGGTGAGACTGTAAAAGAAGACAGTGACCATCGAGGAACCAAAGGGGAAAGAGACAGCCAGGTAACTGCTATTAGTGGCTGGGCTTCTCAGTCCATGAAGGAAAGTGATTGTCACCTGAGGCTGTGGATACCTGTGTCCCAGTAAGATGGGGACAGGGAATATTGAATCTAAATGACAGGGCTGCTGTAGCACTGGGGCCATAGTAAAGTTAGGCTCTTGTCCACATGGCAAGGTGTTTTCAACACCTTCGGATTTTGTGGACCAATGAAAATTCCAAGTAATTTTGGGGGCCAATTTAGGGTTGTCAATTTTTAATTTTGCCAAGTAAAGACATGAAAAGAAATGACCATTTACTAAGGCTATCACCTTCACTTCATTGTAAAGTAAGGATATGTCTAAAAGCCCAAATCATGAAGGATTTAATACATAAAAAGGACAGTTCTTTAAACTGAATAAATTTAGCCTTATAAAAAACTCATTACATTGTGCTTACTTTTCTCCTTTTGTCACGGGTGGATGAAAGCTTTATCATGGATGGTACTACTGTTCCTTCTCAGCTAGCTTTGGGTACTGAAGTCGCTAAATTCTGTTACTATCCTTTTTGACTCAGCCTGTGCAAGAACCCTTGGTCAAATCGTCAAGGCTCTCCATGTTGCCTTCTCTTCCCGACAAGCACTCATCAGTTTGGGCAGCTGGGGTACCCTGCTTAAGCAATTTTCATTCCCAATTCCATGTGCTCACGCCATGAATTGAAACCTTGGCTTTCCACTTATTCAGGTTCTTTCTACCCATACCTTGGAGCATGACTGAACGCCTACAACCATCACAAAGCCAGGGCTGACCTGTCCCCTAGGCGCAATGGGCACAGAGCTCAGAGCCCATGGTACTTTTACTTTTAGGGGCCCACAAAAAGGTTTTAATTTCTTTTCTTTCCTTTTTTTTTTTTTTTTGGCCACGATGCGAGGCTTGCAGGATCTTAGTTCCCTGACCAGGTACTGAAGCCAGGCCACGGCAGTGAAAGTGCCGAGTTCTAACCATTGGATCGCCAGGGAATTCCCTTTAATTTCTTTTAAAATCACAAAAACCAGGAAAGTCCCTGGTAGTCCAGTGGTTAGGACTCTGCACTTTCACTGCCAAGGGCAGTGCAGCCAAAAAAAAAAAAAAAAAAGAAAATCACAAAAAACAGGAATATAATAATAATAAATATATAATAGTGAATCCAGCCGGTGTCATATTCATCTCTATACCAACACAGTAATTTTACACACACACACACACACACATACATATACGTATATATGTGTGTGTGTGTTTATATATATATATATATATTTTTTTTTTAAATGGAGGAAGGGGCCCATGAAGTGCCTAGGGCCCAGAAAGTCATAGTACAGCTCTACAAGTAGCCAACCCAACTACTCCAGTGCTCATGGATCTCTTTCTTCTGTGTTTCTAATGCCCTAACAGAAAGTACATACAAGCAGGGCTCAATGGCGCTGTAGCTGCTTCCTGGCTCTGTAGCTAAGAGAGAAGGTCCTCGAGCACACAGCAAGGCTTGCTGCACAAGCCGTCCTCCCGCTGGGGCTGGTATTAGACTGCTAAGTTAAATCCTGGCTTCATCATTTACTAGCTGTGTGACCTTGTCTGAGGTCTGAAACCCTCTGTGCCTCACTGTCTTCATCTAAAGATGTGGATAACGATATGAACACGTCACTAGGTTGCTGTAAAGACCACAGGAGTGCGCAGTGACAGGCACTCAGTGAGTACTGTCACCAGTGATAAATTTGGAAGTGGAAAGATCACATGGCTGAGAACTCATGTCTAATTTTTTAAAAATAATGGGCCAGAAATAAAAACACCAATATGGGGCTTCCCTGGTGGCGCAGTGGTTGAGAATCTTCCTGCCAATGCAGGGGACATGGGTTCGAGCCCTGGTCTGGGAAGATCCCGCATGCCGCGGAGCACCTGGGCCCGTGAGCCACAACTACTGAGCCTGCGCGTCTGGAGCCTGTGCTCCGCAACAAGAGAGGCCGCGATGGTGAGAGGCCCGCGCACCGCGATGAAGAGTGGTCCCCACTTGCCGCAACTGGAGAAAGCCCTCGCACAGAAACGAAGACTCAACACGGTCATAAATAAATAAATAGAAGAACGTGAATTTCTAAAAAAAAAAAAAAAAATACTTTAAAAAAAAAAAAAAAAAAACACCAATATGTACCAGTCTCCAATTCTTTTCAGAAGATTAACTGGCTTGTCTTTCATCCAATGGAAAAATATAAAATACAATCATACCCCGAATATATTATGGGTTCAGTTCCAGACTACTGCAATAAACTGAGTCACATGAATTTTTTGGTTTCCTAGTGCATATAAAAGTTGTTTTTACACTATACTGTAGTCTATTAAGTGTACGAAAGCACATGTCTAAAAAATCAATGTACATACCTTAATAAAAAATACTTTATTGCTAAAAAATGCTAACCATCACCTGAGCCTTCAGTGAGTCGAAATCTTTTTGTGATAGTAACATCAAGATCACTGGCCGTATATACAGATGGCCAAGAGGCACATGAAAAGATGCTCAACATCGTTAATTATTAGAGAAATGCAAATCAAAACTACAATGAGGTACCAACTCACACCAGTCAGAATAGCCAACAAATAACAAATGCTGGAGAGGGTGTGGAGAAAAGGGAACCCTCCTACACTGTTGGTAGGAATGTAAGTTGGTGCAGCCACTATGGAAAACACTCTGGAGGTTCCTCAGAAAACTAAAAATAGAATTACCATATGATCCAGCAATCCCACTCCTGGGCATATATCCGGACAAAACTACAATTCAAAAAGATACATGCACCCCTATGTTCATAGCAGCACTATTCACAGTAGCCAAGACATGGAAGCAACGTATATGTCCATCGACAGATGAATGGATAAAGAAGATGTAGTACATATATACAATGGAATACTACTCAGCCATAAAAAAGAACAAAATAATGCCATTTGCAGCAACACGGATGCAACTAGAGATTATCACACTAAGTGAAGTAAGTCAGAAAGAGAAAGACAAATACCATATGATATTAGTTATATGTAGAATCTAAAATATGACACAAATGAACCTGTCTACGAAACAGGAAGAGAATCACGGACATAGAGAAAAGACTGGTGGTTGCCGAGGGGGAGGGGTTGGGGGAGGGATGGAGTGGGAGGTTGGGGTGAGCACATGTAAGCTCTTATATATATTGATAGAATGGATAAAAAGGTCCTACTGTATAGCACAGAGAACAATATTCAATATCCTATGATAAACCATAATAGAAAAGAATATTAAAAAAAAGAATGTATTTATATGCATAACTGAGTCACTTTGCTGTATAGCAGAAGTTAACACAACATTGTAAATCAACTGTACTTCAACTAAAAAAAAAGGATCACTGGTCACAGATCACCATAAATATAATAATAATGACAAAAAAAGTTTGAAATATTGCAAGAGTTACCAGAACGTGACACAGAGACACCAAGTAAGCAAATGCTGTTGGAAAAATGGCACCAATAAACTTACTCAACGCAAAGTTGCCATGAACCATCAATTTGTACAAAATGCTGTATCTGCAAAGTGCAACAAAACGAGGTATGCCTATAACTGCATTCACAATTTCCCCCCTCTGTCTCTTTCCAATGGAGATGAGAGATCGTTCATCTTAATTCTGGAGAGGAACTCAGGACTGGGACCACCCCTACACTGTTTCCATTTTTGATTTGAATTAACGGTCTTATAGGCTTGTAGTTCTCTTGCCACTGGACTTGAATGTTCTAGCAAAAATTCATATAGCGCTAGCAGTTACTGAGAGACATAAATTATATTTACACATAATATCTCATGCAATCTTTGTAGCAACACTGTGAGAAGATATTATCCTCTTACAGGTAAGGAAATGAAGTTCAGTGATGTTAATTACCTGGTTGCTAATTCAGTGGTACTAGAATTAGAACCCAGGACTGATCCAAAGCAGGAGCTTTTCCACTGAACCATACTGCTCTCAAAGTCACAGCTCTGAGAACTGATAGTCGATACCATATTTATTTACTCATATCTTAGCAAACTAATACTCAAATCTAGGCAAAATCACAAATTTACATTTCCTTAGGAAGGTCTGGGACAAGGCTCTACTAGGGATGCAGTAGAGAAATAGGTTAATTGTTCTTGGAAAGGAGACCTTGCCTTGGAGATGGGTTCATTTAAAAAACTATACAAGTTCATTTTGAATCTTCAGTTGTCACATTTGAAAAGTATTTTCTTAAATGTCTTCATTCCCTGGGGAGAGAAAGCCAGTGATACAGGATCTGGGAGAGATCAGGTATTAGGGAGAGGGCAGTGCACACAGGAGACTTCAGAAGACACAACCGTCATGGACTCTAGAATTTCCTAGGGGACTTTCCCTGCCCTCTTGGTATTTGAAATGTGAATTTCTGTTTTCTACATTTTTGAAGGAACTGACCATAATTTCCCAGACTGCCTGATTCAGTCTTCCTAGACATCAGCATATGGAATGGCACAGAAAAATGCCTCACCTCCATACATCCTATCATAGGCTCTAACCAACGCAGCAGTCAGAACAAAACAAGAAAATTCCATCATTTACTTATGCAAATAATCCATTTTGGTAATGATCCTTTTAGAAGGGTTAGGAAATTATTTTTCCCCTCTTCTGAATGATCTATTGTGTTATGTTTATCATGCATAGCTACGCATTCACAGAGAGAGCTGGAAGCTGGATGGAAGTTATTTTAATTTCATTTTCAGTCACCATAGAACAGGCAGGCATGTTCCAGAGGGAAGTTGGAAAACCAACAGGGAAAGTGGCTACCATATGGGCCTGCCTTCCAGAATGTTCTATAGCTTCCTGTGACCCCTGCCAACTAACACAGACCACAGAATTGTCCTTTCTCACTATTCACTGGTAGACCACACTGCATGTGTGCAAAACAGGTAAGAGGAAGCTCTCTTCAGGAAATGCTCTGGATTGTCCTAGGACGAGATCACAGCTAACCAGTGACAGCTGGTCTGCTCATACTGGAAATGTTATTTAGGCCTCATTATAGTCATAAAACTCATTGGCATTCTCTTTGCTCGTTTTCATATTGTTTGTACTAGGCAGCCTTGAAAAAGCCTCTACAGCTTGCCAAAGATTAGTTTAAAGGAGTTCCAAGTTCATTCTTGGAGGCAGGCTAAGAAAACTATCAGTGTTTACGAACATATTTGTATTTGGCTGGAGGGTAATATTTTAATCCTAGCAGAATGCTGCAGGTATTCAACTAACTTCTAGATAAAATAAACCATGTCATTTTGTTTAAAACCAAGTGGTTCCTTGGGACTGACCCAAGTGGGTCAGATGTCACAAAATAGAATTTACTGTATAAACCATCTATAGATTTCAAATAATAAAATTATGTAGTCCCCACTACAGTGACCAAAGCTTTTAGACTGATACCTCGTAGAAGGTAGGAGGTGCCTTTTCCAAGACCAATATTTCTCTCAGTGCCCCAGAATACTTGGGTATGCTTAAAGGCATCTGCTGATTATAGCTCATTAGATGACATTGTCCAAAGAAGTGAGTAGGTCAACGAAAGAGGACGACTCCCTTCAAAATAAGTTTGTGGAAATAACCATCTGATTATCTTCATTTGTGATAAGTACATTTCCTTTAACTGGATTTCCATTCATTTGAGAATCCAGTTGATTCCTGCCACCATGTTGGAACATAATAGACTATTCAGCTGTGCTGCTTAATAGGCTTCAACACATTCAAACCACCTTCCCAGAAGTGTTGCTATATAGTTTCAAAATGGTTTCTCAATTAGAATAAAGATAGTTCAACGGAATGAAAATATGAAATACGGGGCATGTGAAAAAATTCCTTTAAATATCCTTTGTGAGAATGTCCTCTCTGAATAAAATACTTTCCATAGTAACGCAAAGGTAGAAGTTGCTCGCTCATTACCTCCAGAGATAAGGCAAACAGCGAGGCTTTGGCATATTTAGCATGGGAATCCGAGAAAGTGCAGGCAGAAACCCTCACCTCTATACAGAACGTTGTGCGTTCTACTAAGTCCATGCCTTAATCTGGATCCTTAAAGAATTTGGCTAACCTGCTGGGCTGAACATGAATTCTCATTTCGAAAACAAAAACAAACAAACAAAAAAGCAGATTCAGTGTGAATGTGGATACACTGCCACTTTTCTAGCACTCTGCAGAGCTGGAAACCAGATTTCTTTCCTTCGGCTGGGTCAGATACAAGGGGACAGACAGCCTTTGAATGGATGACTTGGGCCATGCAGGCAACAGGCCCTGCAACTGCAACCATCTTCAACAGCACAGCCGCTGTGCTATTGCATCCCAAGCAAGCGCAAGCCCCGCTGCGACGCTGTGATCCGCTCCGACGATTCTAAGAGGCCGGAGTGTGTGTTCACTGGTGGAACTGAATATTCGCACACACCCTTAACTTCATCCTTAGTAACATGCTTGGGATAAATTCCCAAGGGCAGGATAATTGGGTCAAGGCATACATACAAAGCTTCAGAAACTGCCCTCTGGAAGACTATACTAATTTGAATCCCACCAAAAGTATGTGAGACTTGTTTCTCTGTACTCTTTTCTTTAAAGACTTTTTTTTAAAGGTCAAGTCTTATTTATTTATTTATGGCTGCGTTGGGTCTTCGTTGCTGCGCGTGGGCCTTCTCTAGTTGCAGTGAGCGGGGTCCACTCTTCACTGCAGTGGGCGGGCCTCTCATTGTGGTGGCTTCTCTTGTTGCACAGCACGGGCTCTAGACGTGCGGGCCTCAGTAGCTGTGGCACACGGGCTCAGCAGTTGTGGTGCATGGGCCCAGTTGCTCCACAGCGTGTGGGATCCTCCCGGACCAGGGCTCGAACCCGTGTCCCCTGCATTGGCAGGCAGATTCTTAACCACTGCGCCATCAGGGAAGTCCCGTACTCTTTCCTTTTTTTAAAAATATTTATTGGCTGCATCCGGTCTTAGTTGCACACATGGTATCTTTTATTGCAGCGCATGGGCTCTTCATTGCAGTGCGCGGGCTTCTCTCTAGTTGTGGCTCGTGGGCTCAGTGGCCCCGTAGCATGTGGGATCTTAGTTCTCTGACCAGGGATCAAACCGGCATCCCCTGCATTGCAAGATGGATTCTTAACCACTGGACCACCAGTATCTCCCTCTCTGTACTCTTATAAGCATTATTATTATGTTTTCGCCTTTGCCAATGTGATACATGAAAAACTGCATCTCATTACTTTCTGTACACATTATTAGTATTAATCTTAGTATCTCTTTAGCGTCTCTTCAATGAATTAAGTGTTATTTATCCTCACAAGTCTGCGGGGGAAGGAGGCAGCAGAAAAATTAACTTGTTCATATTTACTGTACTAGCTGATGATCCTTGTAAAACTCAGGCATAGGTCACAAACAATAATGCATTTTTAAGTCTACTATGTTATGCTGAATATAACATAATTTCAAATCACATGAAATTGGAGGCTGGGGATTCCAGTCTGGTGGTCTCAGGGATAACAGAAGAGGAGGGAGAAGGGGGATGCTGTCCAAACAGAAACCACGTGTTGTGGGAGCCCTTTCTAACACTTTCAAGGTTCTATTCTTTCCTTCCCACTTTCTTTACCCTGGACTTTATTTTTTTTTTATGTAATATTTTAGCTGTGCTGCGCAGCATGCGGGATCTTAGTTCCCCGAACAGGGATCAAACCCGTGCCCCCTGCAGTGGAAGTGCAGAGTCCTAATCACTGGACCGCCAGGGAATTCCCACCCTGGACTTTCAAAATTTGTGTTTTTGATGGACATTTAATAACGTATAAAAATACTCATAAGTGAGAAAAATAAAAGTTTTGTAAAAATAATATTCTAATTTTGTTAAAAGTGAATAAATGTATGTGTGTATGTATATAAGTAAAAGTAACTGGAAGAAAATGCAACAAAATGTTAATGGTGAGTTTTGCTAGATGATTTAAATTTTCTTCTTTATAGTTTTCTATATTTTCCAAATTTTCTACAGTAAATACATATTACTTTAGTGATTAGGAAAAATAATACACAGTATAAATAGTAACTGGATATTAATCTCTTTGCATCTGTGAAACTCCATTCTTTACATCTTCATAGCCCAAGTCAAAGGCTTATTATCAAAAAGAACAAAAATAGAGATGCAGGGACTTCCCTGGCGGTCCAGTGGTTAGGACTTCGCACGTCCACTGCAGGGGGCACGGGTTTGATCTCTGGTCGGGGAACTAAGATCCCGCATGCTGCTGCGCCATGTGGCAAGGCCAAAAAATTTTTTAAAAAATAGAAATGCAAAAATATTTTAGATTGGGTGTCAACTATCATTAACTGGTGGTGGCAGCCTGGAGCATTATTTGCAAAAGGGTTCTGAGGCTGAGTCCTCAACCCCCAGGAGATAAAGCTGGGATCACAGGGCAATATCTAGCACGGACAAGGGCTAATGGAGGCACGCGTGAGCGTCAGGCTTTTCATATTCCCCAAAACAGATACCAGGCTAGAAGGGCCTTAGGGGTCATCTGGTTGAAGCTTTTATTAACTGATGAGGAAACTGAGGTCCAGAGACATGAAGCAACTACTCAGGGTTCTAAAGGCAGAGCCATGACTAGAACCTAACAAAGGAGACTGGCCTTTGGTCTCCACTCTGCCTTCAGCTAATTCATTCAAGTTCATGTGTGCCTCTCGTCCACAGTGACGGAGCAAGAGTTCACCCATTGTGGCCTCCAAGAACTCAGTTCTCTCTGTCAACTTCATCCCTGCTGCCCAAAACACCTGGTCTCCCCTTACTCTGTTTCTTAGGTGACTGTCTTCTCCATACAAACATTCCATATGGAGAAAATGGATTCAAACAAATCCCAAGGTTTGGAAGGAGTGGCAAAATTCTCCCATTAGGTGGCAGTACCAGCAAGGAATAAACAAAAGCAGGCATCCGAAGGGCACTTAAACTAAACTGTCTGAAAGAAAAGCCTTTTGTAGGATATTTTGTAGACATATTTGTATCGAAGCACTTTAAAATCTACAAAGTCCGGGGGTGTGGTGGTGGTGGTGTGATGAATTGGGTGATTGGGATTGACATGTATACACTGATGTGTATAAAATTGATGACTAATAAGAACCTGCTGTATTAAAAAAAAAAAAAATTATTCAAGTCATCCAATGATGGAATGACCCAGTTGATTGTATGACTGATTTGACCAATAACAGAGTGATGTGAGTAACAAAGAGATCTGTAAGTCATTTTATTTATAGGAAATTTTTAAATTCTAAGAACTACTCTGAAGACTGATCATGAAGTTATCTTGCTTACTTGGTGAATTTAGATCTATTTTTAACAAATCACAAACCTGTAGAGTGATAGTACACATTCTGAGGGCTTTAAAAAGATCTTTCTTATGTGATTATTTAGGTGATTTTTCCCTTTACTTATTGAATGTTTGTATGTGCATCTGTATGTTGTATGTGCATCTGTATGTGAGCATGCACATGTGTTGGGAAATATAAGTAAGAATTTAATACATTTATTTTACAGGAAGCTTTGAAGAGACAGAGCATCTCAAGTTTTCAATTTCTAACATAAATACATTTTATAGATAATATATTGTTTCAGGGAGTAGAACAGATATTCTTCTTTGGTGATTACTTATTGATTTTCTTTTGTCTATAACAATTTAAAGTACTTTATTGCTTACATTTAAATAATTGCTAAATCAATAGTAAGTTATACAACCATATAGTGGATATATGTATAGAGATATTATCCAGAATACATGCCCTGGTCAGAATGGAGACTTGTAGAAATACTCACTTTAGATGACTCTTATAAGAGCAGAAATGTGAATAAAGAAAATTATCTTACATTTCATCCTCAATGCTCAATTTTTACAAGTCATTTTTGTGATCTAACTTTTAAATAGGACAACCTAAGGCAATTGTATTTTTTTCAAATTTTATAATGGATAACATTCATGGTCAAATTTTGAGATAGAGAATTAGTAATGTTAATGATGAGTCCTGACTCTGGTATTGACCTGTTTCTTTTTGAAAATTATTTGACCTTTCTGACTTTCAAAATTCAAAATAGAAATATGTCTGTTTTTGACCACATCATGATATGTAATTTAAATCAAACAAGACAAAATGCCTTGAGAACATAATATATATAGGAATGAAAATGTCTACTACTTGAGTGTTTTTAGAGTATCCTTCCTGATTTGGACAGAAACAGAATAGTTCCTAAAGAACAGAAATATCAGACCATATCTGATGGCTTTTCTTCCTTTTTATGTTTATGTGCATTTCATCTCTTTGAAAATCCCAGTGACTCTGATTCTTATTTTTCTCAGTGACTTTTATGCACAATAAAGGATGCTCTTTGTAAAGTGTGAAAAAAAATTTAAAAATTAAAAAAAAAATCTACAAAGTAGATAAACAAAAGATTGGAAGGAAATATACCAAAATATTAAAAGTTGTTATCAATAAAGGGGTGGTATTTTAAGTCATTTCCTTTTTAATTATTTGCAAACTCTGTATCTTCTATAATGAACAAAAAAGTTTCATAAAGTAGTCATTGAAATAGTGACAGATTATTTCAGTAAAATGTATGCAGAGTTTGAGTACTGAAAGACATTCACAAAAGCATACAGAAATGTGATAATCTATATTCTGTCTCCTATGTCATACAATCATGCAAATATAAATGTGTAAAAAATTTTTAAACAATAGAATCCTGTAATGCTTTAGGAGCATGCATGTATTTTAAAATATTATTAGCCATATTTTTAAAAAAGCAAAAGATGATAGATTTAGTTAAATTGGAGGCATAATACTGAGATACTAGCACATGCAACCATTTCAACATAATACAATATTTTCTTCACATTCACTTGCTTGGTGTGAAGAGGATTTACATAAATAGGTAGGGGTTATGCTGCTTCGCCTCAAAATAACCTAAAATTTAACACTTAGGGCGTTAGTTTCCTTAACATAGGTGTTGAAACTTTTAAACTCTAACTTATTTACAAATAAATGTATTGATACCTCTGGAGTATGTATATATGTACGTATGTATGAACGTATTTGGTAGGTGTTCCTTACTATAAATAATCAGAGAAAATGTCAAGTTTTTTTTCTTTTTGGCCAAATTCTTCATTTTAACTCCGTCCTTTCTTTTAAGATATTTCCTTAACACTCTTCAAATAGAACCTTATTTTGAGCCAAGTGTCATTATAGAAAATGAGACTCTTTGTGAAAATCTGCCTCAAGTCCTTACCTGGTATCCCAGGATCAATGAGACTCTCTGGTCCCCAAGAGGCGGAATGATTCCTCTTTTCCGTGGTTGATGACGCAGGTGGCTGTTTTGGGGCGGTGGCTTTCTGGGACTTTTCCCGCAAGGAGCCCCTGCCTGCATCTTTGCTTGGTCCGGTGGGTCTAGGCTGTGCCATAGCCGTGTGGGTCACCATCTTGCGGTCAAGGCTCACTGAGGGTGAAAGAGCTACTATCAGTTGTTGGGTTTCTTTTCTGAACTTTAGCTAAACTTTAGCTAAACCACTAAATTTGCAGTAGATTTAAAGTCATGGACATTTGGGAATGATAACCTATTCATCTACGATATATCAGAGCCCCATAAAAAACTATTTGTTCTTGTTTTCAAATGAGTTATCAGGTCTCTTCTAATAATTAGCTTTCTGAAAGTTCACATAAAGAGACAAAGACACAACTTAAACCTAAGGTTTTGAGATTCGTCATCCTTGCTCAAACCAGTACTTTATTAAACTTTCCACAGCTCTTCTTCGTTTCTTGCGGTGAGCGTTTATATACACGGCATTATAAGACTGATTTACAGCTCTGACTAACCACACCCTCATGTCATAAATTTTCTAAAAAATCTATCAAAAGAAAACGTTAGCTCATTTCAGTTTTTTTTTTTTTTTTCGTTTTGTTTTGTTTTGGCCGTGCAGCATGTGAGATCTTAGTTCCCTGACCAGGGTTTGAACCCACACCCCCTGCATGGGAAGCACCGCATCCTAACCACTGGACCACCAGGGAAGTCCCTCATTTCAGTTTTTAAAAAAGCATATGCTAAACAGCATTTTTAGGATGGGGAAGAATCTTTTAGAAAATTGAAAAGAATCTCTTAAAAACGTTAAGTAATATCAAAATTTGACATTTGTAACTTGCATTAAAGACATAGTAAATGCTCATTTAATTTAAGGCATAGCTCATTCACATGAAGTTATACCTGAAACAAGGCAGAAAAAGAGCACTACTGAGTTTGCATTTATTGTGACAATACAGACATCCCTTCTACCCCAAAATGTGATGCAGTCAACTCACGATTTTGACAGAAAGCTTCATCAGACCCATCAGGACACTGCTCCACTCCATCGCAAGCCAGCGTGATGTCAATGCAACAGCCGTCATCACAAAAGAAGTGGTAGCGTGAGCAAACATTCGAGCATCCTGTTCGTAAACAAGTCTCAAGTCACAGGAGTGCAGGAAAGAAAGACTTCCACCGTGTCAAGATTAACAGAGACTACACATATAATGAAATGCATTTGGATAAAGAGATGCAGATAATGAGGGAACACCTAACAGTCTGTGCTGGAGCAATAGGTTCTGGGAAGGTTAGGGGGTTTCTTCTTGACCTTCCTGACTTAATTCTTAGGAATCACCATGGACTCTTTGTCTTTTTTTTTTTTTTCCAGCTTATTTATTTATTATTACTATTTTTAAACATCTTTATTGGAGTATAATTGCTTTACAATGGTGTGTTAGTTTCTGCTTTATAACAAAGTGAATCAGCTATATGTATACATACATCCCCATATCTCCTCCCTCTTGCGTCTCCCTCCCACCCTCCCTATCCCACCCCTCTAGGTGGTCACAAAGCACCAAGCTGATCTCCCTGTGCTATGTGGCTGCTTCCCACTAGCTATCTATTTTACATTTGGTAGTGTATATATGTCCATGACACTCTCTCACTTCATCCCAGCTCACCCTTCCCCCTCCCCGGCTCTTCGTCTTAGGACCCTTCTCTAAGCCAATGATACTTAAGAGGTGAGAACAGAGAAGCAGCAGCTCTGGTCTTCCCCATCCAGCCCTGAGTTTCCTCCCTCAGGTGACCCACTCTGCATTCATTCATTCGTCCATCAGCTCCTCAGCAGGCCACCTAATACCGGTTCACCCCTTGCACAGTACTTGGCTGGCTGACTGTGTTTTATCAGAGACACCACTTTCTACGCACTATTCTTGCATTCACGTTTCCTAAGTAATAATTTTTACTGAGATCCACTTTCTACTATTGAACCCTGTTTGCTGGCCATCATAGATCCATGGTGCTGTAAAGAATAAACAGAATCTTTAGCTACTAGCTGGTGAGAATTTATTTTCTACAAATAATGAAATTCCCTTCGTTTGGGGGCTCTTAAGAGTTTTTAACCCTCAGAGCTACATGTATTTTCTTGAAAGGCATTCCCTGCACCCCCCAACTCCAGATTAAGCCAACTTTACTTTACAGTTGTTAGCTACATAACAACTGCTGACACTAGTGATGTAGACTAAAGGTATCAGGCTAAAAGTAGGTCTTAAGAATTCTGTAATTCTCCAGGGACAGATGGACTAGACAATTGTCTCAGCTCATGGGAGAGTGGTACCTGATGATATTTCTGAGACAAATGGCTGAGCATAGTATACACGCCCAAGAGAGTCTTGGAAACGTTCTACTGGAAAGAAGTTCAATTAAAATGCTGGGAGAGGAGTCCATCTGGGTGGAAGGCAATTCGAAGATACCTTGATTATGGAGGAAGAAGAGGTAAAGAAAAGAAATGGTGGCAGAAAGAAGAGGATGCAGGAAACCAGCAGTTATGGCTGAGAACTTGGGCCTAGAAAGGAGAATCTGCTTCGGACACAGGGAAGGGGTTGGGAGGAAAAGTAAAGGGAAACTCTGTGGACACCAAGCAGGATACAGCCTCTGCTTACATTTCTTAAACTCATGACATGAAAATCCTAACTATCTCGAGGCTTTCCTTACTCCTTGGTAGTTTTGGAGCTAGATCCATATTAGTAATTTACCCATCTATTTCTAGATTAGTGGTCTCCAAACCTTTTTGACTATACTTATCTCCAATCTATAAATCATATGCATGTGCCACCATATTAACATATTATACATCTTATAAAATAGATTGAAAATTTAAAGAAGATTAAAAATTAATAAAAATATAAGTTCTGGGGCTTCCCTGGTGGCGCAGTGGTTAAGAATCCGCCTGCCAATGCAGGGGACACAGGTTCGAGCCCTGGTCCGGGAAGATCCCACATGCCGCCGAGCAACTAAGCCCGTGCATCACAACTACTGAGCCTGTGCTCCAGAGCCCACGAGCCACAACTACTGAGCCCACGTGCTGCAACTACTGAAGCCTGCATGCCTAAAGCCCGTGCTCCGCAACAAGAGAAGCCACCGCATTGAGAAGCCCATGCACTGCAATGAAGAGTAGCCCCCGCTCACCGCAACTAGAGAAGGCCATGCGCAGCAACGAAGACCCAATGCAGCCAAAAATAAATAATTAATTAAAATATATAAGTTCTGGTATTTTCTTTTCTGTCTTAAAAATGTCTTGACTGTCTGTTTGGGATTCTCTATGGACACCACACATCTGGATCATCTTAGAGGTGTTTGTTGGCTTGTTCTGTGAACAGGTTATTTTTTGCAAAGCTGGAAAACATGCAGCCTCTATATCCAAAACTGAACCAACTTATCACAGAAGCAGGGGTATGTGCTTGTCTGTTTACCCCAGAAAGTGTCACCCTTGGTTATCATGAAAGCTAGTCATTAACTACAAGATCCGTATATATAATAGAGGGAACAGAAACCCTCTCAATCCCCACCTCTTGTTTTCCATGTGTCGATGTAGTATCTTATTAACTTTAATTCATAGTTGGTTATTCCAGTCTAACCAGTGAGTGATTCCAGACAGCAGTTAATACAATAGCATTCTTTTTATTTTCTGTAAAGTTACATACGTAAGACCTATACCCAACTGGCCTTTCAGTAACCAAAGGTGAATCACATCACTCACTCTCTGCATCTTCAAATACACTATATCGTCATCTTGAGAAAGGCCGGAAATGTACAACTGGCAACTGGCCTTGGGAGCCCCAGAAAACTGGCCTGAGTAAGTAAACCAGAGCAACAGGCAGCTGGTGAGGTGTCAGCCCTTTGCCTCCATTAGCTCAGGCCGTTTCTCCCTCCGATGCACCTCAGTTGTACAAAAACAACCCTTTTCTAATTTCTGCAGGGGTGACAGCTTCCCAGGAGCACTTTTGTCCCAGAACCAGCAGCTGACTTGGTCCTCGCCCAGGGAGCCCTGTTCCCGGGGGCACAGCCCTCGGGGCCCGGGAGTTTTCCACTGCTGATGATTTCAGCTGTTTGCAGCGGCCCTGGCACATGGTCAGCTTTCCAAGGTATGTTCTGGGTAACTGGCTCTTCTGTGCAGCTGCAATGAATCAGCAAGCAGGCACTGCCTGAATGTGGGCTGTGCTGCAGGGCTGGCTCACTCCCCGTGGCTGACTCACGCTGCTGCGGTGAGTGGACTGGAGTTCGGGGTCTGGCCTGCCCATTGGCGGTCACCCCTCCTTCCTCATGGTCAGCTTAAACCTTGGCTGGACGGGAGTCAGCCAACCTAATTGTGAATGTTCCTAATGCGCTGTACCCTTGTGGAAGGCAAATTATCAAGGTGGCGGAGTTCTTAGGATTCTAAAGTCTCCTTCCTCATGTCCAATATGCACACTGACCCATGTCTTTGATGGAAGATCAGTCAAAGTACAAGTAAATCCAATCTTTTTATTCTTACTCTCCCGACTGCTGGCTTGATTACCATCCAAATACTGAGCAATCAAGGATGTAGGAGACAGGCTACAAGTCTGCCAGAGCCACGGCTAGTGGAGGGTCCCCACACATGGCCGGGGATCAGGTCTGTGGAGCGCAGTACCCACGCCCACTGCCTTGCACACAGTTCCCGTTCACTGCGGATGCTGGGAAGGTATCCGCTGACCGAGTGACAGGACCCTCACACACACACTATCTCAGCACTTCTCCAGAGTGAATTGGGGGGGGCTCCCTCGGCCATACCCCTGTATCTTTAGTGCTGCTGAGTTCCATATAAGTTTTTTTTTTAACTTGATGAGCTAATCTTAGAAATGTAGATGTTTGGGAAAGTAAGAAACAGGTAAATGAGAGAAATGAGTTTACATTGGGCAACAGAAGGTGAGAAGCATTATATATATGTCGAGCTATGTTATTAACGTATCTGTGCATCTGTGTAAAGTGTCCATGAAAGTTTTTAAACAGTCCTTTTAAATTGACACATGCACTGCATATATTTTAACTTGTTTTAAATGTACTCCTTGGCTGCATTCTTTGAACATACATATCAAATAGACCACCCTCCTTTAAACAAGATCCTCTTCTGGAAAAGCCAGATGTCTTTTACGAAACTGAGTCACGGAAAGATGGAGCATCTCTCGGGTCCCGTGGCTCACACAGCCTACTCTCAACCCCTGGGGTGTGGAGTGCTACCCCACCCCAGTTCAGCAGTCTCACTTAGCCCAAAATATAATGCAGCCTATTTTTGCAATCATATTTTTAGTAAAGATTTCCCCATTCAACAACAGCCAAAATAAAATGAAAGGGCTCCTGTAATGCACAGTCAGAATATAAAATGCCAATTTAGTACCATCCTTCCATCGATAACCCGGTTTCTGTTGGCCACTGTGAATGTGAGGGAAGGACTTTCTTCTCACCTCCTGTGGAGAAGACCACGGGAAGCACGGTCACCGAGACGTTGTCAGAGCTCCTCTGCCCAGCAGTGTCCATCACCGTCAGCTGAAAGGTGTATGTCCCTTCCTGTAGGTGGGACAGCTTCAGGGTTCCGGACTGAGGCACCTGATACCCAAACAGGAAACATCGTATTTAGTTAAGAACCTGAGGCACAGAGTCCAGCATCATCCTGAACTGGAAATCGGTGTCATCCTTGGAGCAGTCCCATGACCCACTTCTCCACTCCTGGTCCAAGGTTGCAGAATACTAATCACACACAATTCTGGCAGATTGGTCAGAAGACTTGAGCTCCGGTGGGACTGGGGTCTGACACCCCCTTTCTCCTGGAAACTTCCCCTCTCACGCCCATCCACATGGTTGCATTGGAAGGGTCAGTTATGACCTCTCCTTTGGCCACGGGGGTGCCAGGCTAAGCTGAGGGGAGCCGGTGGCCGTGCAGGTGCTAAAGCATGGATCTGCCTAAGTGGAGGTGGCAGGGCGGGCTCTCACTTTCTCCACCTCTGGCTCAGAATCAGGCAGGCTGTGCAAGGTGGCAGCTATGCGACAGGTGACACCACTGTTTATCGCTTCTTGGCACTTAAGACAGGAATGCCTGGGAACATGGGAGCAGATGATGACCACACTGGAGCGTGCTGACGTGAAGCCCTGCAGCCTTGAGCAGGGTGGTGTGAGAGAGCAGCTCTGTCCTCTGTCCCAGCTGGTCTGCCAGAACATAGACCTAAGACTGCCGAAGGCCAGCAGCCTTGGGGTTTGCTGCCCTGGATGTATGAGAGGAGAGGGTAGATTGTAGGACTGAGTCAGAGTAGGGATTTAAGGTGGGTGCGACAGGGGGATGCTGAGTGTGGCCATAGGAGTGAGGCTGAGATGAAGTTAATGGAGATTTTAAGAGACCAGGGAAGCCTTGAGGCTGGAGGCTGGGGGGGCCATCCACACAAGACACATCCTCACCCAGGCCCCGGTCACATCTCTGGGAAGGCGAGTGAGGTATTGGGCTTCTGGGTGTCAACACTCAGCATGCCAGTGTCAAACTAAACCTCTGCGCGCCGAGCCTTCCCTGGGAAGCCTCTTTCCAACGCTGGGGCTGGAAGGACGGAGCATCCCTCGTCTAAGGGGCCAGTCCCTCCACCTGGGCTTTGGATGCCTCCCTCTAGCCTTCCTAGGTACCTCTTCTCTGATGCAGGAAACACCGTATCCAGATCCAGACCATGGTAATCACCTTCAACATCTTGGGTGCACTCAAATTTAGGTCTTTTCAAATTAAATATCCCCTCCCTGGTGCCTTTTTTTTGGGGGGGGGGGAGTTGGTTGATGATCTTTATTAAATGGCCACTCTGGTCGTCCTTATTCACTTGGCAGAATTAATATGGTTTCCAATGAGCCAAATTTCCACCTGGCCCTTGTGGGGCAAAAGCACTCTAACAAGTATAGCCGAGGTGTGTAGAAGTTTGTCTCAAAAACTTTTTAAGATAAATAGAGTTTGAAAAATCTGCTTATAGGGGAAGGATAGCTCTGTCAGATTTTGCAGCTCAGCTATCGATGGGTGTAATGACGATCAACTGTCTCGATGGGAAAGCTCTGAGAGCTGCTGGATTTGGACACCAACAGAAAAGGGAGATGCTGACAACTGCTGACAGAGAATGGATCTTGCCCAAAGGGCCTCGGAAGAGGGCTTTGCGTTCGGCACCGCCACATCTGCAGGCCTTGCCTCTAGGAGCAGAAACTAAGTACAGTAACTTACTACCAAGGTCTTTGTTTGAGGCTTATTTTGGTAACTGAGAAAGTCAATAAGATCCTATTAATCTCCTGTGAAATTTCTTCTACAAAAGCTCCCCTCCCCTTCTTCTGCAGTAATTTGTTTAAAGCTTTTGCTGTTTCACCTTAAGTCTCCCAGAGCCAGTGAGAAAAGGAAGTAAACACTTTGATTTTTGGATTTCGTCATTTCAAGATATTTTTTTCCCTCTGTGTTTTTACTTCCTGGATGCAGAAAACTCTTTCAGGTTTTGAAGCCATAAGAGATAAAACATTAATCTGATTTGATTTTTTAATCCCTTTCATAACACAGCTTGGCATGTCCTTTTTTTTTTTTTAAATTGAGGTATAGTTGATTTACAATTTCAGGTTAAGTTTCAGGTGTACAACATAGTGACTCTACTAATTTTTAAAGGTTATACTCCATTTATAGTTATTATAAAATGTTGGGTATATTCCCTGTGCTGTACCATATATCCTTGTAGCTTATTTATTTCATACATAGTAATTTGTACTTTTAATTCTCTGGCCCTTTATAGTTTAGTTATTTGGCTAACAAAGGCTATCTTTCCTCAAAATCAGATACTAGAATATATAGAACTGTAAGAGGGACGTTTTCCCTTCAAGCACCCAGGTCATCTTTCTGAACATCTCACATTTATATGACACTGGAAAGGATTTAAAGTATTTTACAAACATTTCCCAAGTGTCAGGATAAAAAATACACACACACACACACACACACACACACACATAAATGTATATGCAACATACCCAATTTGTAACTTGGAGAGAGATATTACCTTTAATAAAACAAAGAGCTTCTAATCTCTGCCCAAGATCTCCTATTCAGCAGTAACAGAGCCTTTGATGGCTGGCCTCTGGGTAAATCAATGTATAACTCACTCAGCTATTCTGGCTCAACTGCACCTCCCTAAAATAGTAATTTAGTGGCGAGGAGTACACGTTTGGGTTTATTTATATACCACACACACACATACATACATGATTATTATATATACTGAGTTACAAAATGAGTACTGCCTATTCCCCTACCCACACAGTTGCTTCTAAAGTATATAAGGCATTGGGCATGTGTCAGTTACAAAGTATTGACAAGATAACGTGGTACAAAATATTTCAGTAAGAAACTCCATTGAACCAATGAACCCAAACGCATTCTAGCCTTCTGCCTCGTGTCAACTAATCCAACCTGCAAAACCGGATGAGAGCTCTATAGTGATTTGAAGGCCATTACGATTCTTGTTATAATCCAACGCCATCTCCCTGCACACACACAGAGTGAAGGAGACACACGGGGCAGCTGTCCTGATCAGCAGAGGCCAGAACATAAACTGGCACCACAACTGTCTAGAAACTTCAGGTGAACATGCTTCGGTTCTGTTCTTCAGTTATATGTTCCTTTTTCTATTTACTTTTCATCATGAATATGACCCAAAGTTCCATAAAAAAGAAGCAAAATGAATTCAACTGTCTGTACTTTCCTAGTTATATATGCTCAAATGAATGCAGTTAGATCATAGTCACAAAAAACTCTGATGTGCCCATCTTTCCCAATTGTGCAGGAAGGTGATTTTAAGAGCGTTTCCTCAAGAGTTGGGGATTTCTCTTATCCTCACCAGAGGAGGATCATTCTCAAAAGAACAGAACCAAAAAGGCAGTAATTAAGACAGAATTACATTGCTTATCTTGAGGTTTCAGGAATCAAAGGGAGAAATATTTTTGGACTGGGGTTTTTCTCCTACTTTTCAAATTCTCTCAAAATGTTATGTAAATCGTGCTCCACTTATAAAACTAGCCATGATTAGAAGCCTCTAGAAGTAGAGTACAGAGAGGAAAAAGGAACTTATTCTTCCTGTTACAACACAATTTTACCTCTGTGTTATTCATTTTTTTTTCTTTTTCATTATGCATTTCTTTTTTTAATAAATTTATTTATTTTATTTATTTATTATCTTTGGCTGAGTTGAGTCTTCGTTGCTGTGTACGGGCTTTCTCTAGTTGCAGCGAGCGAGGGCTATTCTTTGTTGCGGTGCATGGGCTTCTCATTGCAGTGGCTTCTCTTGTTGCGGAGCACGGGCTCTAGGCATGCAGGCTTCAGTAGTTGTGGCTCACAGTCTTCAGTAGTTGTGGCGCACGGGCTTCGTTGCTCCGCGGCATGTGGGATCTTCCCGGACCAGGGCTTGAACCTGGGTCCCCTGCATTGGCAAGTGGATTCTTAACCACTGCGCCACCAGGGAAGTCCTATTCCTCTTCTTACCTCCAGCAGTCTTAGAACCTAAGTTCTAAGACTAGAAACTTAGTGAATATTTGATGAATGAATGAACGAAAGAGTGAACAGAATGGCAAATAACATAAAAGAAGATGAGAGAGAGCTGGAACAAGAGCAGAGAAAGAGAGTAACACTAAAGTTCCCATCCTTCCCACCAAGAGCAGGACGTTCCCTGAGAGCGTGAGCCAATCTTCTTGCACCTGGCCATATGCAGTTTCTACAGACAAAAGATCAGCACTGCTGCCCTCTTGCTTCTTCTCCTACTGCCCTTCCCTTCTTTCCAAACCAAGGAAGTTTGTAGAAGTATGTTATTGCACAGACCACTGGGCAAATGGGCAACTGTCCTCCAGGGAAAGCCATACCTGATTCTCATTTTAAAAGGATACTGATTTTCATGGTCCTAGGTTACTGTAATCAGAGGATATACATTGAACTTGAAAGCCCTCACACGTGTTCAAAATTTTTGCACTATAGAATGTGAATCTTTTCAATCCGAAATTTTCACGTCAATATAATTATGAGTCCTACTGTCAAAATATTAAGAGTACAGAGACATGTACCACAGGGCTCGCATCTGCAAAGTCTTCTCTGATGTTCCTCAGCTAGATTATAATCTCTCCCTCCCTCTGAATTCCAGGGGCACTTTATCTACATTCTCTTTTGGCCTTGCCACCTTCTATTTGGTATTATTGTTATTTTAGGGGCACATCTAATCTCCTCAATGGGAGGCAGCTCCCTGAGGGCAAAATACCCTACAAATCCTTCGTAGGGCCTTACTCCCTTGCTCCTTGCCAGTAGAAGGCTCTCATAATTTTTGTTTGTTTATATACAAATGAGTAAATTTATTCTGACTGTAGTTCAGTTAAACTATTGGTCAAAGAGACCCCACAAATAGTTTATATCCCAAGATGTTTAGAATTAGCTACAATAGTTACCTCTCCACAAGTGCTCATTCTGTGCTGTGCAATGTGCTAAGCACTTTACTTGCATTTTCCCATTTTAACCCCCAGTGGAACACTCTCAGGTAGTATTATTTTCTTTACAACTGAGGAAGCTGAGGCTTAAAGAATGAAGTAATTTTCCCAAGTTCACCCCACGAGGGAATTGGCAAAACTGGGTTTGAACCCAGGCCATATGATTCCAAATTCCATGCTCGTAGCCACTGTAGAATTCTACCTCCGAGTTAGCAGAGCTCTAGGCCTTCCAGGTCCTTATTCCAAGAATCATTTCCTAGAAAGCACTGAGTCACAGCTTATACACAAACCAGCTAGCTGTTGTGGTCTGAAAAAGCAAGATACTTCCTCATACACACACACAAAGTCCTTCAAAACCTCTAAAAGCGCTTCTCCCACCCACATCCTCACCCCACTACCCACCCCCAAATACAAGTGCCAGGACCTTTGAAGGGACAGTGACAGGAAGTCAGGTTTAAACCCAAGGGGACCTGGAAGCCCAGATCGACTGCAGATTCCTGTGATGCCGGAAGCCTATTGTGCTATAAATTTATTGTCTGGGAAGCTGAGTGTTTCTGAACAGGAAAAAGACTTCAAAGCTTCTGTTGCTATTGGAATAGAGCTTTCACAACTCAATTTACTTAGATTTATTTTTCATGAGGTACGTACTTTTTTTTCCCAGGGAGATTATTTTTCATCATTTCCTTATAAGTGTTTTCTTAAAGAAAAAAATGCAGTTAAACATTCAAGGCCCTGAGCTATTGCGTAAAAGGAATTCATGCTTAAAGGGCAGTCTACATCAAGGCTCACGGTTAATTCTGAAACACAACTGGTATGAATTATTCATCTATTATGCTCTCATGTGTCTTCCTGCTTAATTGGAGCAGTAAGTCCTAGGATTTGCTGTTGTTTTTTTTTTTCCTGACTAATAACACCCTTCATTCTTTTTTCTTTATACTTTTTTTTTTTAAATTATTTTTATTTATTTATTTGGCTGCGTTGGGTCTTCGTTGCGGTGCGTGGGCTTCTCATTGTGGTGGCTTCTCTTGTTGCGGAGCACGGGCTCTAGGCGCGTGGGCTCAGTAGTTGTGGCTTGCGGGCTCTAGAGTGCAGGCTCAGTAGTTGCGGCACACGGCCTTAGTTGCTCCGCAGCATATGGGATCTTCCTGGACCACAGCTCGAACCCGCATCCCCTGCACTGGTAGGCGGATTCTTAACCATGGCACCACCAGGGAAGTCCACACCCTTCACTCTTGAAGCAAGATACAAAGAAATACTTAAGGCCACAACGGAATATTCATTCGTATGCACCAACTTTTTTTTTTTTTTTCCAAAATAAATTTATTTATTTATTTTTGGCTGCATTGGGTCTTCGTTGCTGTGTGCGGGCTTTCTCTAGTCGCGGTCTTCGTTGCGGCGTGTGGGCTTCTCATTGCGGTGGCTTCTCTTGTTTCGGAGCACGGTCTCTAGGCGCGCTGGCTTCAGTAGTTGTGGCGTACGGGCTTAGTTGCTCCGTGGCATGTGGCATCTTCCCGGACCAGGGCTCGAACCCACGTCCCCTGCATTGGCAGGCGGATTCTTAACCACTGCGCCACCAGAGAAGCCCCATATGCACTAACTTATCCCCAGATATTACTCAGGAAATTTGCAGCCTTGATAATCTTCTGTGTCTCAAAAATGTTCTGTGGGCTGCCATAACTTTTTTGTCCTTTATTCAAAGCTTCAGGTGAATAAAATAACTGACGGGCAGTGATGCAGGTGAAATTTTGCAGAGGTTCAGATTTGTTTTGGTGCCCTGGGGTATGGTGTTTTTTTGCTTCTCCTGCTCTCCTTCTGCTCTCACCTCCGGGAAACAACTAGACCCTCTGGTTTTTCAGTGTCAAAAAAATACATTTTTTTAAAAAGTCCTTTTTTTGACTCAGACCAGACTCTGAAGGGTTTCCTCTGTAGGCACTGGGGGAGTGAGGGTTTTTTCCCTATTAAAGGCCTTCTGGGCACTGGGGAGCACATGGATAAGTATTTGGGGTTTGGGGTTCCTTGGGAGAATCTTTAAGAGAACATTACCCAGGCACCAACATAGCCCGCCTGGGTGCAAGACAAGGCTACCAGGGACCGCATGGACACCATCAAAGGAAAGATGATCTCAGAATAAACTGAATGATAACGTACTTTTTTACTGTTTACTATGTGCTGCTCACTGTTCCAGGGGTCTTATTTGCATTACCTCCTTTTATCCCAGTAATAACACCCTGAGAGGAGGGCTTTGGTTATTCCCATCTTGCACAGAGGAGGCGGTGAAGCGAGGATTCAAAAACCAAAGCAAAGTAGAAGCTGTGCTGGAAGAATTACCTATTTGATCTCTTTCATTCACTGTTAAACTGACTCACTGAGGGAGGAAGGAAATAGTTGAAATGTGATACGAAGCTTTCTCACTTATCATTTTTCTTCCTTTTTAAAATTTACAAACAGTCTACACCCTCCCTCCTCCACCCCACCCCGTGGCCTCGAATATCTAGGATAAATTTTATTGAAGGAATTTACATTTTGTTTTCATGAAGACTAGATATTGTCCAGTAGCCAAGAAAAAATAATAGGTGACATGTGTCTAGGATCTCCCTTGATGAGATGCAAAGTCACTGTTAGACAACACTTAGCAGCTCTTCCTAACATCAGTATGAGGCCAGAGTGTGGAAAAATGTTGTCCTGCCCACGTTGCTAGGAAGGATGATAAAAATTTGAGGCTTAGAAGGGCACTTTTTGAAAGGTTAGCAAAATAGTCAATCACTTTTTTAAAAAAGGAACCAATCAATTTAGCAAGTATTATTAGAATCCTAGTGAGTACAAAGTACAGTTCTAGGCTTTAGGAGAGAAAGGGAAAAAATATCAAGAAAGGAAGAAAGAAAGAAGAGAGGGAGGAGGAAGGAAAGAAGGAAGAGAGGAATGGGAGAAGGAAGTGAGGCGCAAGAGGAGGGAAAGAGGCGGCGGGGGTCGGGGGGAGAAATCCTGACAGCATCCCAGACAACTGAAATCCCTTTTCCACCCATCACTCAGTCCCCCGCTGAAAATAATTCTAAAGAAATCCTTCATAATCCTTATAAATTCTGTTGTGATATTATAAATTTTACATGTATCTTTGACCTGTTATCAACAAACACAGGTGAAAAACAGGAGACAGATGCAGTTAGCCTTTAATCTTCAAAGATCACCGTAGGTACTTTGTGTATTGGTTAAATAACCTGGCTGCCTTGAAAATCCTGCTTACTAAATTTTTATAAAGTCTTTCAATACGTTTTTTAATCATCTCCTTAACGTATATGATTCTTTCATTTTGTAGGCATTTTCAGTATTGACCCAAATTATATCCAGGGAAACTGACTGAGGAGGAGTAAATGACAAAATATCTCCTACGTAAGACAGAAGGCAGTTTGAAATTCAACATTGGTTTTGCGTTCTCTTTCCCTATGACAAAAAGCCAATATTCTTCTTTCTATTTATGTTCCTTGCCCAGAAAACCTTTTCTCTAAGGCTCAGTTTTAATATACTATGTTAATGCGTTGAGGGTGGTCTAAAAATGAGACTAATGGGGAGACGAAATATAGACCATCCAGTCTCGTGGAACTTGGGTTTTATCAAGGACTCATGTTTCTGTTTGCTCAAGACAGTCTCAGTTTATCTCTGTGGTTCTGGTGTAATTATTAATACCACCTCCTCTCACTCCCAAACATGTTTCAGTGTGGATGATAATACACCTATCTGTTTTTAAAAATTAAGTGTGTACAGCAGGCACACCAATGTGCAACTGGTTTTAAGTTAATAATGAAGTTATTGGTGTAAACAATATCCATCCTTTAGTAAGCTTCCATTACACATGGTATTCTAAAACAGTTTAGTTAAATTTTCCACATCTGATGAATGGAAATCAATCGACAGATTTATGAATTTCAAATCTCCCTGAACGTCCTCATACTCTGTTATCACGTTCCTAAATGTCATATTTTACATTCTGACTTCAGATTTAAATGTATTATGTTATGAAACTCAGTGACATCTAATGGACTACCTGAAAAATGTGTCTTCTTACATTTAAGAATGTATTATAGATTAATACCCAGTTAAACAGATGTAGAATATCCTGTTAGAGGGCAGAAAATATATGACTTTAAAATCAGAACCTCTTGGGAATGCCCTGGTGGTCCAGTAGTTAGGACTCGGCGCTTTCACTCGGAGGCCCGGGTTCAGTCTCTGGTTGGCGAGCTAAGACAGAGCAAGCTGCTGGGTGTGGCCAAAAAAAAAAAAAAAAAATCAGAACCTCTTGGTTCTGACCAATCATCTCTCTTATTCATTTTCTTCATAAATGAGGAAACCAAGTCAGAACATGAGCTTTCCCATATGTTTAGTCGATTTAAAGTGCTTGGTACTGGGACTTCCCTGGCGGTCCAGTGGCTAAGGCTCTGCGCTGCCAATGCAGGGGGTGCAGGTTAGATCCCTGGTCTGGGAACTAAGATCCCACATGCCATGCGGCCAAAAAATTTAAAAAAAAAAAGTGCTTAGTACAGTACTGGACACACACTAGATGCTAAAGAAGGTTAGCAATTAATTTTATCATAATTAAGCTGGCAGCGTAATTCCTCTTAGGGTGAGAACCTCATTGATTTTTGTTTTTTGAATACCTGATGGGTCATTTGGATGTGAAAGGATAGTCCTACAACCTGGTCTTAAAGTATCCCAAAACAAAGGGAGGGCTGACTATTCTACCACCAAAGATGAGAGGAGGGGGTGAGGACCCTGCAGACAGTGGAGAAAAGGGGAGAGGAGAGGGGAGGGCTCAAGAAGGGGTTGGGATAGGCACTCAGCGGAAAGCCTGACCAATGAGAGTTGAGTTAACTTTGGGGGCATTCATGAATGTACACCATTATAAGACAGTTGCAGTTTGATAGCAAATGACTCCTCTATTGCAGACTTTGTCACTTAGATGTTGGCTTTATAGCTTTAGGTCTATCTGCCATCGCCGTTATACACTTGGCTGGGGAATTAGTCCACACTTTCCTCCTTTTTTTTTTTCCCCTCGGCCCCGCCAGTCGGCATGCAGGATCTTAGTTCCTCCGACCCGACCAAGGATCGAACT
The DNA here is from genome assembly GCF_965194825.1 of Balaenoptera physalus. Lineage (NCBI taxonomy): Eukaryota > Metazoa > Chordata > Mammalia > Artiodactyla > Balaenopteridae > Balaenoptera > Balaenoptera physalus. Next base: position 16,174,919 of record NC_138888.1, on the reverse strand, counting down.
CCTGCCCCCTGAAGTGGAAGTGCGGAGTCTTAACCACTGGACCACCAGGGAAGTCCCACACATTTTCCTCTTGATGGCATCATAGTCAGCCCTAAAAGTCTATAAGAAATGCCTAATCTTGTTACTTCTTTATAAATATCTTCAATAAAATAAATACTGAATCATCAGCATTATTTTTATTCAGCATTTATATACATAATTCATTGTTTACAGAGTAAAGCCTTTAGTAGCAACTATGAAAAGCTAGATGATAATAGAGACAGATTTGCAGCTGCCTGAACAAATATATCCCATGAGTGCCAATTAATTGTCAGTGTCATCTCAAGGGAACTCTCATAGCAGGCTGACCAATGGCTTGCCCATGCACCTTTCCTGATCAATCTTAGTTCTCAGAGATTTCAGTAAAGATACATTAATTCTGCAGCTGACACAATGCACAGAAGAATAATAAATATGATGGATGACACTCAAAGTTCAAAATTATTTCTGTTGTAGCTGAAAACCCAAACACTGAGATATAAAAAGGGTAAACATAAAGTCTTGCACTCAGGTTCAGTAAATCAATTATACAAACACAGGATGGGGGGGAGGCCATCAGGACAGCAGTTCATGTAGAAAGATGAAGCAGGTTTTAGGTGATCCTGCTAATGGAAAACTCAGCATGAACCTATGGTGTGAAGCAGCTACTAAAATAGTTTATGTAAATGAATCTTCATTAATAGAAGTGAGACAATGTCTGGATCACAGGATGTAACACTCTGTGTCAGGAAGAACCACGGTTTATGCATGGGTTTCAATTAAGGGTGTCAGATTTTAAGAAGGGCATGGATGAATCTGAGAAAATCCAAAAAAGGCTGGATGGTGGACAGTCTAAAAATCAATTCATATGAGGAACATCTGAAAGAATTGAGAGTGTTTAGTTCTGAGAAGACCATCCCAAGTGGTGACATTCATTTAAAAAAAAAAACCAAAAACCTTTAATGGCTGATACACAGAAAAAAAGATGTGTTCAGTGCTTTTCCAAAAAGAAGATTCAACACCAATGCATAGAAGTAACACCCCACTGGCCCAACAATTAGAGCTGATTAATGATGTCATGCGACGTGATGTGAAATAATGAGATTTCATCTCTGGAAATACCAGGCAGAGACTGGATGACCACTGGAAGGGATGTGAAAGCAGGAGCTCTTGTATGGATAGGAGGCTGGGTAAGATGCTGATCGAGGGTCTGGTCCAGTTCTAAGACTGTCTAATCGTTGGGTAAGTCAGTGTGTTTAAATTAGTCTTGAGGGACTAGCTGATTATCATTCTTGCCTTTGTCCCAAGAAGACAGAAGTCAGTGCTTCCGCACGGAGGGAAAAGCCTGTGAAGACATAGGCAGGAGAAGACAGCCAACTACAAGCCAAGGAGGGAGGCCTTAGAAGAAACCAACCCTGCTGCCACCTTGATCTTGGACTTCTAGCCTCCAGAACTGTGAGAAATTTCTGTTGTTTAAGCCACCCAGTCTGTGGTACTTTGTTATGGCAGCCCTGGCAAACCAACACAGATTTTCCCCACCTCCTCTGACTGAAGTGATTTGGATGAAGTTTATCTGCCTAAGCCAGGAAATACTACAAAGGGTCCTGGCAGGGTTAATAAAAAGCCACTTTCCTCACGACTCAAGACTCCCTGTGTTGATACAGCAATTCCACTTCCGGGTATTTATCCAAAGGAAATAAAAACACTAATCCGAAAAGATATATGCACTCCCATGTTCAATGCAGCCTTATTTACAATAGCCAAGATATGGCAACAACCTAAATGTCTATCAACGGATCAATGGATAAAGAAAATATGGTGTGTAAAGAGAAGGAAATCTTGCCATTTGCAACAGCATGGATGACCATGAGGGCATTATGCTAAGTGAAATAAGCCAGACAGAGAAAGACAAATACTGTATGATCTTATGCTTATTATGGAATCTAAGAAAACAAAAATACCCAAAAAAACCGAGCTCATAGGTACAGAGAACAGATTGGTGGTTGTCAGAGGCATGGGGTAAGGGACAGGTGAAAGAGGTCAAAAGTTACAAATTTCCAGTTATAAAATAAATAAGTCATGGGATATGATGTACAGCATGGTGATGACAGTTAATAACACTGTTTTGTATATTTGAAAGTTGCTAAGAGAGTAGATCTTAACAGTTCTCATCACAAGAAAAAAAACTGTAACTCTGTGTGGTGACAGATGTGGACTAGACTTACTCTGGTGATCACGTCACCATATGTACATATATCAAGTCACTGTGCTGTACACCTGAAACTCACATAATGTTACATGTCAATTGTATCTTAATTGTGTACAGGCAGCCACTGGGTAAGTGGCACATTCCCATCGGCAGCAATTCCAGCCCAGATAAGCCTGATGAAAATCAGTGAGGAGCGCTTGAATAGGAGCCCTTGACTCCAAACCCCACCTCACTTAATTAACTCAACTATCTCAGGCAGGCCTAACGCGAGGTAAGATGGTTGCTTTCTGGATCATGTGAAGAGTAAGTTCATTCTATTGTTATTTTCCTCTTTATGTTCCTTTGTATTTTTCAAATTTCCTACTTGGATTTTAACTCAAAAAAGAAGACAGAAAAAAATTTTTTAAAGTAATCTGAGTCAACAAAACAAAGCATGAGTCTTTTTCCTTGAAGCATTTTTGTGTTCTGGAGGAGTCAACAAAAAAGCAGCAAGAACGAGGGTAGGCTTCAAACCACATGGTCAGGGAATTCCCTGGTGGTCCAGTGGTTAGGACTCCATGCACTCACTGCCGAGGGCCCAGGTTCGATCCCTGGTTGGGGAACTAAGATCCCACAAGCCACGAGGCTCAGCCAAAAAATAAATAAATAAAAAAAAATAAAACACATGGTCAGGATCACTGTTTACTCAGTAGAAAAGTAAATTCATATAGTAACATTTTTTTTCAACAATCATTCTTATGCTTTCTCCATTTTACACTTCTGCCAACTTACAGACACTTGGGGAACATAAGTAGAAAGACCACTGATGGTCTAATGAAACTAATGAAAGTTTCTAATGAAACTAAAACTAATGAAACATTAGTTTTCATCACAATTACGACATGAATTACCTTCATGTCCACTGACGGGTCACCCTGCAGCAGTGTCCACTCATACTGGACGATGGCGTGGTCATCTGTGCTCTCACGGCCATCCAGAATCACTCCATCTGTGGGCAGGTGCAAAACAACATCTTGCCCGGCCTTGCTAAGTGGAGGCTCGTCCTTTTCTGTGAAAGAAAATAAATAATTCACAAGACATATGTTCCCTATTTTTTTTCTAACTTATTAAGAGAGGTAACTTGTTTGCTAGAATAGATGTAGTCCAGCAAAGAACTGCCAAGAGGATGTAGAGCAACTGAAAGTTATTTTCTTATTTTCATTGTAATGTAATAAATTAAATTTGGAAAGTTAAGGCAAGTTCTTGGAGTCACATAAAACTCACATAGAAATTTTCTAGAATCCAATTTTTCATCTAGGAAAACACAAGAGGTTCACAGCTTCTAACTAGTTTTTATAAGAGAAGCCAGCACAGAGTTTGAGATATCCTAAAATAGCGAACGAGTATGTATTTACCTTTTGTTCTTCATGGTACTAAATTTAAGGCTCACTGTGTTCACTAAATATTAATATGTGACTGACAGCTGCTCCAGTGGTGACTGATAGAAGCCATTAGATATAGAAAATATTTCTAAGAGCAGAATTGTGAATATTTTAATGGATTTAAGCATCTTATAAGTAAGCTTACGCAAATGCACATATATTTTAAAGAAACTTAGTAATTTAGCTGGGAAAAAAACCCTAGAGGTTTTTGTAATACATCTTTTTTGGCATCCACTATTTCCTCCCTCCTCCAGCTCCAAAACTTGGTCCAAATTCTGGCCTGGACTTCCTTAGCTTATTCTGAATGATGTTGCTAAGACATTGCTCTCTTTCTGCGCAGTCGAAGTTGTCTCCCAAGTAAACTTCTAAGGACCAATCCAGATGTCCAGTGCCTGAGGTTTGGGGCTAGCAGCAATCCTATTAGCTTCTCATTAGGCAACAAAGGGTGGTTACTGCAGCTGGAAGGACTCTTCCGGAATGTTAACCTGATTGGGTCATTGCCTTGCTTCAGGGGACGTTCAGAGACCTACCTGACCTACCTGTGTAGCTCTATCTTCTCATCTATCGTTCCTCTCAACGCCCAGCAACAGAGGACATGAGGGGCTTGCGGGTCTTAGAGCTGTGGCTTTTCTGAATGAGAATGCTTCTGCGAGCCTCCACGAGAGATGACTTTTTTTTTTCATGAGCTAGTTTACAAGGAATAAGCACACTTGCTATTGCCAAAGGGTACATGTGTCCACTGAGAAGATGAGTCCCATTTTTAGTCATTTAAAACAATGAGGACTAGTAACTGAATTAAATAAGCCACATAAGCAACCCCTGCCTTAGAAGACATTTGATCTGCTTTTTTCCGCCTGAGCAAAGATCCAGTGCCTGTTGACTTTATGCTGCTCCTCCCAGGTAAGGAGAGAGATGACAACTGCATTAATAATAGGCCCTTTTATAGTTTTATTGAGTATTTCCTTTGCTTCTGGAAGGTTCATCACTTTCCACACAATGTTTTACCACTTTATAATTCTGGAACCTTTTTTTTTTTTTGGCTGCGCTGTGCAGCTGGTGGATCTTAGTTCCCTGACCAGGGATTGAACCCATGGCCTCTGCAGCAAAAGCACAGAGTCTTAACCACTGGACAACCAGAGAAGTCCCATAATTCTGGAATCCTATAATTCAGCAGTAATACATTATAATTAGCAGCTATTTGCTTTAAAATTTATGTTAAAATACCATTTTAAGAAAACAAACTAAAATACACCTATCTGATATAAACAGCAGTGATACTAATAATATATTTTTAGGCCCTCAAAGATTTTTTTTTAAACGTTGCTTTTAATTTTTTTTTCTGACCTTCCACTAAGGTTTCACACTCTCTTCTCTTTTTTAAATTTTTTAATTAAAAAAAATTTTTTTGGCTGCGCCGTGCAGCATGTAGGATCTTAGTTCCCCGATCAGGGATTGAACCTGCGCCCCTGCAGTGGGAGTGCGGAATCCTGACCACTGGACCGCCAGTGAAGTCCTAGGCCCTCAAAGATTTAACCAAGAAAGATTTAAGATGGAAAAATCAGGTAAGCTCTGAAATATCCCATATACTATAAAACTAATTAATCCTGGCCCTCCTGGAAGAAAAAAATAATCGCGTTAGTCATTTATTGATACTTTTCTTTAGGTAAGCTTAAAAGATATGATTTATGAACACAGTGAAATCCTCATATCCTCTAAACTGGTCATTGTATTTGAAATAATAGAGCTGTATTTCCTCCTCAGTTCAAGTCCAGGCAAAGCTGGCTTAAGCCAGAAACAGGTCGTAAAAATAAACAAATGACAACGAGAAGAGGAAAGGAGTGTGCTATCATTCAAAAAATTTGACTTGCCGATGAAGAACAAGATTAAACGTAACTTGGAATTTTTGTTATAAAAATGTAACAAGCCAATGTTAAGTACTATGGAAACACTGATTTCTTTTGAACACTAAGCACACTTGGTAAGATCCGCAGAGGCGAACTAAAACTCATACCAATTTTGATGGAGCATATCAAGGCGGCATTTTATACAGAGAAGTATACCGTTAGCTACGCTGATTTACAACACGCTGCTCCGACCAACGCCTTAACGACAAGGAAGAGGTCTGGCATCTGGGTCTTGCTGCGTGGGTGCAAATGATACAGCCGAGGCTGAGGATATGGAAGTAGGGCCAGACTAAGGGAAGAGGCTTAGATACTACAGGTCAAAATCCATCTTGAGTTTTCTGTTGGCTTTTGTGGTCTTTTTTTCTTCCATTGTGTGTTTTTCTCAATTGCAACACGTTAGGAAAAAATGATTCACAACCCCAATATGATTATCATCATTTCTGGTGTGTACTCTTTGTCTTTCTCCATCTGAGCTGCTGATCATAATAACTAATAGTTACCATTTCTTGGGTGATTTCTTTGTACCAGGCACCATGCTTAGTGTTTCGAGCCGTAAAGTCACTCAACTTTCACAAGGCTCTGAGGTAGTGTTGTCATCTGCGTCATACTCATGAGGAAACCAGGGTCAGATTGGCTAACCTAGTTGCCTAAGACCACACAAGTGATAAGTTTGTCAGTTCAGATGTCAGCCCAGATCTGTCAAACTGAAAGGCTCTGTCCTTCCCACTATACTTTGGGGGCACTGGATGTGTATTCTGGTTACAGTAAGTATAAAGTTACATCCTGAATTTAACCTACTAATTTATTTTCTATTTTTGATATTTATTCATATATCCTACCATTGCCTGTGTCACTACATAAACTTCACAGTTGTCATTTTGATTCCCTAACCTCTACTACTGGACATTTTATTTTGTTACCAATTTTTTTCACCATCATAAATGATGCTATAATAAACTTTTTTGCTCATACTTTTTCTTTAGCATGGATCATTTTCCTAAAAAAATGCCACCTTTATAATTCACAAAGCACGTCCACCCTTGATCGTCATGACAGCCCGGCTGGAAGGCAAGGCAAGCACTCAAGTCCTAAGAGGATGAGCAGGGACCCTCAGGTAGAAGAGCTGGCTCTCAAACCCAGGTTTCAGGACCTCAAGTCCCCAGCCCTGACCTTTGCATGCAACTGCAGGCAGATTCTGTCATTTCAACACACCTCTCTAAGCGTCCTCCACTCCTTCGCACATTCTTCCATGATCCCCTGAGGCCACCTCGTCAGTCCCACCCTGGAAACCCAACCAAGGGCATCTCTGCTTCCAGGTGGCCCGATGCTGCTGGAGAAAAACATGCCAGCTGACCCAGAACACAGCTCATAACGCACAGCTCCACAACTTAGGTGCTATGAGACCCTCGGGCAGGTTACTTTCTCTCACCAAGCCTTCCAGTACGCTGGGGATTATGAAAGAACCTAGATTTGGGGTGCTGTGAGGACAGAGTGAGTTCACTTGTCTAAGGAGCTTGTTAATAGTGCTTCCCATCAAACAATAAAGATCAGCAACAAACAGGGCTGATGGGGTCCGCTATAAACGTGTGCTGTCCCATCCCACCCGGCCCTCCACCATTTCTTCATGCTCTTCTTATTCACCTCAAATGCACCCCTAACAAATTCTCTGCAAGAGCTTCTCTAAACCATTTTCATGCTCCTTTAGCCTTAAACTACACATGCTCACAAGATTCAGAAACACAAAAAACACTCAAGAAGGAAAAACTTAGTCTCAGAAGCACAGAGAACTTCAGGAGGTTAAGAATCTGGGCAGGGAAAACACAGGACATTTGGGTAGGGTAACGTTTGCCCTACCTGCAGACAGCTTCTTGGCGCACTGGGCTAAGAAGCACCCTTCCATGTGTCCATACTACTGGAGATCCAAAGAACTGTGAGCAAGGCAGTTCTTTTCCAGAATAAGGACCAAGCCCAGTGGTCATCTGTGTGTACCTCTGAACATCCACAAAACTGAATTCCTAGACAAACTTGCCCCAGGGAAGGGAAGGCCAAAAAAACCAAGTAGAAGAAAAAAATGATTCAGAAACTTCTACAGTAAACTAAAGTTTCTTTCCCCCATGGGCATATTCTTTCCTTTTTTAATGTCCTTTTGGTTTCCCCTGGCTTATAAGAAAGCTCTCCTTGGCAATGTTGGTTTCTTCCAGATGTGCAGTGAGAAAAAGGGAAAGGGATTTTGTTTCTTCGGTGCTGGGATCTTTGAGTCCCTGCTTGGGCAGAGGACGCATGTGTGTGTAACACCCACGGGCGGGCTCAGAGATGCTGGTAAGGGTCCAGGTGAAAGTGCCTCCTGCCTCCACTTCAGGGAGAAAACTTTGGGGTCCTTCCCAGTGTCTGCCTCAAGGCTGAGCAGCTGCAGGGTGAACTTTGATGTTTATTCCCCTGGAGGTGGGAAGGGAGGTGGGCCATTGTGGACACAGATTTCCAGACCCTTCTCTTTGGACCTGAAGGTCATGAAGACTCCAGAGGCTACGCCCCTCTAATCTTGCTATGGTTTCACTCTTGTGTTATCATAAAACAAACAGCAACAGAGTGCAATCAAACACACTGAGCCAACCACAGGCAGGCCCAATCAAGGTTTTATTCCCTCAGGGACCTTAATGTCCAACTGCTACAATTTTTTCCCCCCCCCGTTTGGGTCTTCTCATTCTGAGCATCCCCAGAAAGTAAAACTATCAAATGAAAAGCATCACTTTTAGCTCCTTTTCAAAAGAGAGGTGCCTTAAACTTTGTTTTCAACAAATCAAGTCCCTTCTTTTCCCTCTTTAAAAAAGAGAACCATAGTTCATGGGAATCAGTTGGACCCACTTCAAAATAACCTGACACATTTCCCTTCCTATTTTTATCTGATGAAAGCAACTTTAGGTGGAATCATGAATCCTGAGAGCCAAGCTAGGAAATAAGGGTGCGCTATGAGCAATCCGGCAGCTAATTAGATTTTGCTCTTGTAATTACCTGACACACACCATGCCTTCCTTATAAGAACCTCTGAGATTAAAATAGATTTTTTTCCCCCTGAACTTTTCTCCTCCATTAAATCGAATTTCTGTGAATCTTTTCAGATAAGCATTCCTCCCTAAGCTTAGAAAAATTCCACAAGCAGCCCATCGTGCCCGCTTCTGATCAATCTACTGGGGTTTCTCAGAAACCATCCCTAGGACTGGGAAATCAAAGCCACTCTTCTGGATGCCCGCAACTAAGTTACATTAATTTGGATCCAGGGTGTTTCATTTCTGACTTGACTGAGAAGGGCCCAGCGGCCCTGCCTAGGCGGGTCTCCCAGATGCAGCCACCAACAGGTGCAAGGGCAGCGACAGCAGGACCCAAGCGGCCCGGCCCCGGCCTCCAGGGGCGTGCTTACCCGGCCGCGGCGAGGCCCGGGCGGTGGCCGGGGCGCCAGCTTCCAGGCCTTCCTGCTCGCCCTCTCGGGCGCGGCTGAGGCTGTAGCTGCTGTAGCCGCGGTGCAGTGCGAACTTGCAGACGCTGCGGCCGCGCGCGGTGCAGTTGAAGAGGTAGCAGCCGAGCGCGGCGGCCCGGGGCGCGGGCCGGCGGGGCAGCTCCACCACGGCCACGGAGCAGCGCGGCTCGAGGCAGCAGGCCTCCAGGCACTGCCGCCAGTCCCGCACGGCAGCCGGCGCGCTCAGGAAGCTGGCGCCGGCCGCGATGGAGTCCTTGGTGCGGATGATGGCGTCCGGCATGGCGCTGTAGCCGCCGCCGCCGCCTGGGCAGCCTTCCTGGGGGCCGCCGCCCGCGCGCAGTTCCAGCTCCAGCGCCTCCTGCGGCCGTTCCTGCTGCAGCTGCCGGCGGAACTCCTCCAGCAGCTGCTCCACTCCCGAGAGCTGCGCGTGCAGCTCGGACAGCGGCGCGGAGGGCGACCCCACCGCGCGGCCGCTGGGCAGCCACAAGCACAGCAGCAGCAGCCCGCGCAGCGCCGGGAGCCGTGGCGGCGGCCTGAGCCCGGAGCCCGCGCTCTCCCGGGCGGCGGAGGCCATGCCGGTCGGCGGCGGAGGAAGCGAGCCGAAGCGGGGCCGCAGAGAGCGAGGGAGGCGGGGGAGCTAGGCCCCAGCGCCTCAAAGCCTGGCCTCCCCGGGGCCCAGCTGCGCCCCCGAGGCCGCGGGCGCTCGGTCGCCGGCAGGCGCCGCAGCAGCTGGAGGCATTGCCGGCCCGGCCCGGCCCCGCTCCTCGTCCTTTCCCGGGGCTTCTGGGCGCCCCGGCTACTCTCTGCCCCGAGCCGCCGCGAGCTCCGCGAGGATGAGGCGGCCTGAACGAGGATCACCAGCCGGGGATGAAAAGCGGCCGCGGGGGCGGGGCGCGTCAAGCCCCGCCCAGGCCCGCCCCGCCCGGCCCCCCCTTCGCTCGCAGGGACCCCGCCCACACCCGCCCGTTTTGCAGACCCGGAAAGTATCCTGGTAGTGGGGTAGCGGTCCCTGAGCTGGGCTCTGCGCCCGGGGCCCTCCGCATCTGCGCGGGGCTCGTGTCTAAGCGCGCCAGGCTTTATTAACCAGCCGGACCTGCTCAGTTGTCAGCTCCAAGGGATACGGACACCTGGGGAGAAGGGGAGGAGGAGTCTCCACAAATCCGTGTGACCTCAGGGCCGGCTCTAGCGAAGGGACATGCTCAACTGGGGAACCACCAGGCACCATGTTCAGTCCTTCACCTCCGGCGCCCCTGATTGTTTCCATCTTAGGTCCCCAAAATGCACTTGGGTAACAGAAGGCGGGCAGTGCTGTGGGAAAATACACAACTAGTAGTCCCATTCACTCAGTTTTCCACAAACTTAACTAGAAATCTGAACACAGTCGCTTATGGGGACCTGATGAGTTCACTCTACAGCGTGAGCAGAGGCCTTCAGCTGAGGTCTTGTAAGATCTAGAGGAATCGTGTTTTACGTGACTTAATAAGGTATACGAAAACGTCCAATCCAGGGAAGGCTGCACCTGAGAGTTCTAGCTACCCGTGAGCAGCTTCTGCATCTTGTTTATTTCTGGGTCTGCTTCTATTGATTCGTTTTCCTCACGATTATGAATCACATTTCCTTCTTTTTAGCACATCCAGAATTTTTTTTTTTTTTAGAAACTTGAACATTGTGAATTTTACATTTAAAAATGTCTGTAATTTGTAGGAGGGTAAGAATAAATAACTGGATTGGAAAATGGCAGTCTCTCCTGTACCTTTTATTTTCACAGATGACGTTTAGGAACCCATTGTTTTCAGGTCCAGAACAGAGTAGGAGGTGAAATTAGAAAGTAAAAATAGAAAAAAAAAATAATCTAGTATTTCTTGCCATTCCACGAAAAGGAGAAATTTTAAAGTTTCTGTGGGTGAAACTTTAAAATTTCTGGGTGGGTATTGCTTTTTTTGCAAAAGCAATAGCTGGAAACACCCTGAATCTACACAAGTGAGAGCTGGTTAAATAAATTTTGGTATAATCATGCTGTGGAATACTTTGCATTGTGTATCTCCCAGATACATCATTAAGTGACACACGGAAGAGGCAGCAATGTATGCACAGTGGAATCCCATTTGTTAAAAATATATACTCTCCTTCCTTTTTTTAAGGGAAAATTGCATTTCTATAACCTATATTAAGTTTGTTTTTCTATTTATGGTGGGAAATACATATGTTTGAAAACCACAATGGAAGGAAAGACTGATTTGCAGGTACCCCTATTTTAGAAACTATTATACATATGCAAACAGGGATTGCAAAGGAAACAGTGAAAAGAGTTCTGGCAAAGATGGACAGTGTAGTAAGGTAATGGAGAATGTAAAATACAACCGATTGTGTTTAACAACTAAAGAAATTTTAAGTGTTATTTACTTGCTAATTTTTAAAAGATATTAAAAATTTTATCCAATCTAGCTTAGGGATGAGAGAAAAGGTGACCAGAAAAAACATTTCCAGGGGAGGGGTAAATTAGAAGTATGGGATTAACAGATACAAACTACTATATATATATATAAAATAAATAAGCAACAGGAATTTACTCTATAGCACAGGGAACTATATTCAATATCTTGTAATAACCTATAATGGAAAGTAATCTGAAAAACCATATATATAAAAAACTAAATATAAATATATATACATTATATATAACTACATATACATTATATATATATAATGTATATATAGCTTTTCAGATTATTTTCCATTATAGGTTATTGTATGTTATATAAATATATATATACTTAACTGAATCACTTTGCTGTACATCTGAAACTAATACAATATTGTAAGTCAACTCTACTTCAATTAAAAAAAATATTTCCAGGGCTTCCCTGGTGGTGCAGTGGTTGAGAATCTGCCTGCCAATGCAGGGGACACGGGTTCGAGCCCTGGTCTGGGAAGATCCCACATGCCACGGAGCAACTAGGCCCGTGAGCCACAATTACTGAGCCTGCGCGTCTGGAGCCTGTGCTCCGCAGCAAGAGAGGCCGCGATAGTGAGAGGCCCGCGCACCGCGATGAAGAGTGGCCCCCGCTCGCCACAACTAGAGAAAGCCCTCGCACAGAAAGGAAGACCCAACACAGCCATAAATAAATAAATTAATTAAAAAAAAAAATTTCCAGAGTTCCCTGGTGGCCTAGTGGTTAGTAACCCGTGCTTTCACTGCCGTGGCCCGTGTCCAAACCCTGGTCAGTAACTGAGATCCCACAAGCCACGTGGCACAACCAATAAAAAAAAAAAATTCCTATGTCTCTTTTATGTTGAGCTCAGAGTTTCCATTTAAAATGTAAGCTATTACGTATACATGCTACTATATATAAAATAGATAAACAACAAGGACCTACTGTACAGCACAGGGAACTCTACTCAATATTTTGTAATAATCTATACGGTATATAGATTGGTATATGGTATATATACATATAATCTATATGGTATATAGATTGGTATATGGTATATATACATATATATATAATACATAACTGAATCACTTATTCAGTGATTCACCTAAAACTAACAAAACATTGTAAATCAACTATACTTCAATAAAATTTTTAATTAAAAAAATAAAATATAAGCTACTATTAGCACAAAGAAACAGTGCATGTGTTACCATGTGCATATTTAGTATTTTAAAATATGATATTTATAATAATGTATTTCAAGTCCACCAAGAAGAAAAAGCACCAAGGTGAATAAAGAAAAAAAAATAGTGAAGGAAAGGAAATCAGAATTTCTGTAAAGGGAGAGATTTGGGGTTCTCTAGTCAGAAGAGGGAGTAGAAGGCTTCTCTCTGGGGGTTCATGGAGATTTTAAAAGTAACTGAAGCCTTCCCCAATCAATGAAGAGAACTGATATTGGTTGAGCATCTTCTGGGTACCAAGTGCTTTGCAAATGTGATCTCACTTTTTCCTCACTGCTTAGTGAGAGTGTCCTGCTTCTCTCTCTGAGCGACTGACGAGGAAACTGAGGTTAAGGGAGGCTGCCAACTTACCCAGGTCACAATCAGAAAGGAGTGGTGAGGGGAGGGATGGGCACCTCTGACTGTGGCTCGGTTTTTATTTCAGTAAAATGGTTATTTACTTTGCAGCTCTGGAAGACAGTATGACATGTAATGTGGGTAGGAAGTGAAGTCACTGTTGCGGATGAGTGCGGGTGAGCACCAGCAGAGAGAGTGAAGTTGGGGATGATTCAGGGAGAAATCTCTCTGGACACCCTGGAAGCTCCGGATGGGCCCAGTGGAGCAGCTGTGACAGGTCAAGCCGCAGCCTGACTGCGCCCAGCTCGCCTGGCCGATGGCGCCCTCTGACATTGGCTTGGGGTACGCAGCTCCTCTTGGTCTTAGGGGAGAGAACAGTGGCTAGAAGCCAAGGCCCTCAGCTATTAGGGGCACAAGTGACTCACACCAGTTGTGTGTTGCTTCCTGTTGGTGTCTCAAAGCTGAGGCAACCTGGGTCAGATCATGACATGGTTGGCCCGTTCCAAGTCTCTCCACATCTCAGACCACACCCCACAGCTCCTTGGAAGGAGCTCAGCTGAGCTGGGAGATGTTCCAGCTGATTAAAGCGACAAGCCTAAAATGAAAGAGTTAAGCCTTTGATCATTTACTGTGAGAGCACAGCCAGAGTCTGAACCCAGAGGCAGTGCCAACTCCTCTATTCCATTTTCCCCAATGGAATGGCCTGTGTAGGGTCGCCTCACTGTTCAGAGACCAGAGTGAAAGGCTCCAGCAGCTTTATGGACCCTGAGGTGGAGGCAGGGGAAGGACTCGGAGGAGAGAGACCTGGGTCTGAGTCAGAGGGGGGACAAGGGTCTTCAAGGTTTCTCCGTCCTCTTCATTTAAGGAGGCCTCAGCAGAAGCACCAGAAGAGAACCTTGGCCCAGGGCCTGGGAAAATAAGACCTAGGAAGGAGGGCTCTGGGGCTGGGAGTGTGAATATTCGAAGAGCATGACGGGCATGGGCCCTGAGAGAGACTGCAGTGCCCTGCTGTCACCAGTCCGGGGTGGGGAGGGCAGCTCTCCACGTGAGGCTGTAAGGCCGGCCAGAGAGATCACAGAGGTTTTCAGCCCAGAGCCGGACTCTTCACCTCTTCAGGGAGTCACTTCTTTTGTTTTCCCATCACCTCTCTGTTCACTGACTTGTACCATCTTTCTCTTCCATTCCACCAGGAGTTAATTCCAGTCCCTGCCAAAAGTTTTTTTTTTTTTTTAATATTATTTACTGGGGCTTCCCTGGTGGTGCAGTGGTTGAGAGTCTGCCTGCCAATGCAGGGGACACGGGTTCGAGCCCTGGTCTGGGAAGATCCCACATGCCGCGGAGCGACTGGGCCCGTGAGCCACAACTGCTGAGCCTGCGCGTCTGGAGCCTGTGCTCCGCAGCAAGAGAGGCCGTGATAGTGAGAGGCCCGCGCACTGCGATGAAGAGTGGCCCCCACTTGCCGCAGCTGGAGAAAGCCCTCGCACAGAAACGAAGACCCAACACGGCCAAAAATAAATAAATAAATAAAATAAAAATTTAAAAATATATATACTATTTCTTTATTTATTTATTTGGCTGCGCTGGGTCTTAGTTGCGGCCCATGGGATCTTTGTTGCTGCGTGCAGGCTCTTAGTTGCGGCATGCGGGACCTAGTTCCCTGACCAGGGATCGAACCTGCGCCCCCTGAATTGGCAGCGCGGAGTCTTCACCACTGGACCACCATGGAAGTCCCCGCTGCCAAAAGTTTTGGGAGTTCAGGCAAAGTATCAGTCACACAATCTCCTCCCCTTTCTCAGGCTCTGAAGACCAGGGAGACCTACTGGGGAACCCACACCAGGAACAGGGATCTTCCAGCTTTAGGTAAGGTCCCAGGCTCACATTTTCAGTTCCCTGTTGTAGGCACTCTTGAGCTGTCCCCACTCTTCCCTACCCTACCAACCCAGCTCAGCCGTGGACACCCACATCATCATCATCTTAGCGTCACCTCTCTCCGGAGCCAGTCCTGCTGTCAACTGGTTCACTCAGAGCCCTGTAGGAGGGGTCAGGAAAGAGGCTCGCTGCCAAGAATGCAGCACCAGGGATGAGCCAGGAACTGTGGACACCCTTAACATTTTTTGTGTGTGTGATAAAATATGCATAACAGAATTTACCATCTTAGCTATTTTTAAGTATACAGTTCAGTGATATTAAATACATTCACATTGCTGTGCAATCATTACCCCCATCCTTCTCCATAGATCTTATCACTGTAAAATTGTAACTCTGTACCCATTAAACATTAACTCCCATTTCCCCCTCCCCTTAACCCCTGGAAACAACCTTTCTATTTTCATAAAATCTATTTTATGATTTTGTCTACTCTCAAATTTCATGAAGTTCAATTTGTCTATTTTCTTCTTTTGTTGCCTGCGTCTTTGGTGTCATGTCCAAGAAATCATAGACAAGTCGAATGTCGTGAAGCTTTTGTCCTATGTTTTTTTTACTTATATGAGTAGTATATCTCCTATAAGTGGAATCACACAGTATTTGTCTTTTTGTGACTGGCTTATTTCACTTAGCAGAATGTCCTCAAGGTTCATCCCTGTTGTAGCATGTCAGAATTTTCTTCTTCTTTTCTTTTTTTTTAGAATCTTTTTCTTTTTAGGGCTGAAAAATATTCCATTGTGTCTACATAACACATTATTCTTATTCATTCATCCATCAGTGGACACTTGGGTTGCTGCCACATTTTACCTATTGTGAATAATGCTGCTATGAACATAGGTGTACAGATATCTCTTTGAGACCCTGCTTTCAATTCTTTTCGGTACATACCCAGAAGTGGAATTGCTGGATCATATGGCAATTCTAGTTTTAATTTTTTGAAGAACTGCCATATTGTTTTCCATAGCAGCTATATCATTTTACATCCCCATCAAAAAATGCACCAAGTTTCCAATTTCTCCACAACCTCGTTATGTTCTTTGCTATTTTCTCTTTTTTTAATGGAAGCCATCCTAATGGGTGTGAGGGGGAATCTCACTGCAGTTTTGATTTCTATTTCCCTAATGATTAGTGATGTTGAGCAATTTTCATGTGCCTATGGTATATCTTCTTTGGAGAAATGTCTGTTCAAGTCTTTTGCCCATTTTTCAATCAGCTTGTTTGTGTTTTTGTTGTTGAGTTTTAGGAGTTTTCTATATATTCTGGATAGTAATCCCTTATCAGATATATGATTCACAAACATTTCCTCCCTTTCAGTGGGTTGCCTTTTTACTCTTTCGATACTGTCTTTCCATGTGCAAAATTTTTAAATTTCATGAAGTTCAGTTTATCTATTTTCTTCTTTTGTTGCCTGCGTCTTTGGTGTCATGTCCAAGAAATCATAGCCAAATCGAATATCGTGAAGCTTTTGTCCTATGTTTTCTTCTAAGATTTTATAGTTTTAGGTCTTATATTTAAGTCTTTTGTCCATTCTGAATGAATTTTTGTGTACTGTGTTAGGTAACGGTCCAATACAACTGGGCACACAGAGCTCTCTTTTATTTCAGGTGCTGATCCTCCCTTTGACGGGAAGGCCTATGAGACACAGTGGAGAGGCTCCTCCCAAAGGTACAGGAAGGTGGTTGGACACGTTTCCTTTCCGCTTAACTCCTGCAGTAAGAGCTCATCAACAGCCATGGAAAGCAAGGGGTTCTTTACCTTCTTGGTAAACCCACCTCTGAGTAGAAGATAATATACTAGATCAGCAGCCAGACTGTCATCAAGGGTCAGTTTTTTCCAACAAGGGTTAGTCTAACATTTCCACCTTCTCCTGGTCCAGGGAAGAAACATCAGATGATGGAACGGCTGTTAGAACATCAGGTAAACTGTTGAACTAAATCACTCTATCATCAGAGGATGGGGGAACCCTGGGTACCATCTCAGCAAGACAACAACCCCCCCCAGCCTTTTGAGATCTTAGACCCTGCCCGCCCCCTCCCCCCACAGGAGTGGATGCCTGGTTTCCCCTCCCCTCACTGCACTGTTCTGCTGCCCATACCAGCCTCTTCTACCCCAACAGCCGAGTCATCCCCAGCCCTACTGGGAACTGCGGGGGCCCAAGACTGAGAAAGTGCAGCATTTCTAGGTAGAGATGGGTCAGTGGGCAGGCGCTTGGGTGAGACCCGTGGCTCACCTCTCCCAAGTCCTTACCAGAACATGACAGGCCCAGGAGCCAGAGGCCAGCCTGATTCTCACCTGCTGTGGTCCCTGATTTCTTCATAGGTTACATGACGACGAAGCCAATTAGGACGAAGCAGGTGAAAATCAATGGGATGGTCCACTCAATTAATTGGATGGATGCAGACTGGTCATTATCCGGGGCATTTAATGGTGGTTCCAAAACAAACAATAAAGCAAAAGCCGTGTGAAACCTAAGAGTACACCTTCCTCAGCAGCTACTGTCCCCAGACAGCACATGTCCCCCCCGCAAAGTTACTGACCCATTATGTGAAACCACTGGGGTAGGAAGATGAACAGGGGTTGTGCCCTGCCCTCACGGAGCTCACATTACTGCTGAGGGAGACAGCACGTGTCCATCTGATCATCATGCAGGTGGCCCTGTTTACTGTGGGGAGTCCTTTTTGAGGAGGACACATCTGGGGGTGCTGAACTCTGTCTGGGGAGGGGGTGAGGGCTTCGTTAAGTGACATCTGAGCTGGTTAAAGGATCACTACAACAGGAAGGAGAGAAGGCCTGGAAGCACAATATGTATACAGATCTGGGGACCATCTAGCAGTGCCGGGGGACTGGGTCATTGGTTAACGGGGAAGGAGGCTCCTTCCTGTGCTGAGGGAGGTGGGCTAGGAGAGGAGGATGCTGGGAAATCCTATGCTATGCCCGTCACTGATTCTCCAGACAGGAAGTCCACCAAGAGATCAATCACTCCATCCATCCACCATATTTTCAATCACACACACATATGTGCTCACATCCACACAGGGAAGGCACTAGACATTTGAAGAGAGCTACCGTCTCCTCCACAGCCTGCTCAGTTACCCGTGGGCTCTGGTTCCAGCATGTTCTCCCAGTGTGCTAGGAATTCTCTAAACCAGTGACTGCAGTCTCCCGTTGAGATCTTCCTAAAACACTCTGCCACTTCCTGGTTCTCCCACTCCTCCTTGATCCCTGTGGCTCAGGATTGATGACTGTCCAGTTCACGTTCATCGCGTCAAGGAGGGCTGTGTGTCTGTTGATGCTGAAGTCCAAGGATGCACCAGTGCATCGCTCTGCTTCGCGCTGACAACACAGCTTGACCTGCAGGGTGGGCGGATCTGTGCCCCTACACAAAGAAGCATCCTGGACTGTCCACAGCCCGTCCTCCTCCCGTAGCTCAAGTGTGTCTCTGCACATCTAGAGGCCTGTGCGCTTCTGTCCGTGACTTGCCCTCTCCTGCCCATCAGGTCCACCAGGTCTCTCAGGTTGGACCGTGTTCCGTTCTTTCACACGAAGCTCCTTCCCTGCACATGCTCTGCTCCTTCCCCTCTCTTGCTGACTGTCTCCAGCTACCCACCCCCTTCCCGTACTTACCCCTGGTCTCCCTTTTGTCCAGTGTGATGACAGGCAGGACCATCCTGAGCTCTCGCCCCACTTCTCCCAGCATTTGGCTCATTCTGTCTATGCTTTGGTGGCATTTACCTCCTCCCCCAGGAGACCCAAAGGTTTGACCTTGCTTCTGTCACTGTCATACTGGAGGAAAGGCTTTGTGTCCACTGAGCCCTGGACTTCACACCAGGGCTGCCCAGGTCTGGACTGAGATCCGACAGTGAGGTCGAGGCAGAGAGAGTGAGCATCCACGAGAGAAAAACACAGGTGTGTCCCCGGAGACTCCCCATGAGGGGCCTGGCTGCAGAGGGAGGGGCCTCCATCCCAGACCCCCTCCATCTGCTGCGTCCTTAGTCCTGCCTCACCTTTAACTGTCTGAGGTTTAATTAAACACTTTGATGCCACCATGGACCCCTTGGGTGCACATAGGA
The DNA here is from genome assembly GCF_965194825.1 of Balaenoptera physalus. NCBI lineage: Eukaryota > Metazoa > Chordata > Mammalia > Artiodactyla > Balaenopteridae > Balaenoptera > Balaenoptera physalus. The sequence goes on along the minus strand of NC_138888.1, from coordinate 16,155,887 downwards.
GGATTTATCTGACAAATTTTTTTAGCGTCATGTACCAACTGTTGAGGTACCAAAAATACAAGACAGTGTCTGTACTCCAGGGACTTAAAATCTATCTGAACAGACAGGACTTTCAAAAAGGGGAAAAAGACACCATAGGATGACACATGCCACATTGATGATGGGTCCCGGGTCATCAGGAAAGGCTTCCCGGAGTAGGAGGTGGGACTTGGCAGGAGAGGGAGAGCTGCCATACGAGCACAGGTCAGGCACCCTGCCTTAGGCTGGGGTCCCCACACCTCCGGGGCAGCCAGTCCAGCTAAACCACACCCTCACCATCCTAAGAGCACTGTGGACAGGTGCCTACCACTGTGGAGCCCTTTCCATTCCTGCCCGCCTCCCATCCTGCCCCTCCCCAGCCAGGTCTCCAGATCCCAGGACACTCACTGCCCAGAGTCTTCCTGGGTTCTATCAGCAGCAGTATCAGCAAAAGAAGACCTGTAGTGTGAGCCAGCAACACTCCTCCCGGCAGTTTTAGGAGAGTAACCCGCAAAAGGTAGCCTGGCGTGTATCTGTACCTCCACCCCTGAGCACCGCCCAAAGTCTTTAGTCCAAGACTGAGGAAGCCCTATTGAAAAACAATGCAAAGAACAACTACACCAAGGGAGCATTTTGCAAGTATTCGAAATGTAATTCTTCATATTTTTTTAAGTGATGATATTTAAAAAAAAAAATTTTTCACTTTAAGGACTTCCCTGGTGGCGCAGTGGTTAAGAATCCGCCTGCCAATCTAGGGAACACGGGTTCGAGCCCTGGTCCGGGAAGATCCCACATGCCACACAGCAACTAAGCCCCAGCGCCACAACTACTGAAGCCCGTGCGCCTAGAGCCCGTGCTCCGCAACAAGAGAAGCCACCACAATGAGAAGCCCGCGAACCTCAACGAAGAGTAGCCCCCGCTCGCCACAACTAGAGAAAGCCCGTGCGCAGCAACGAAGACCCAACGCAGCCAAAACTAAATAAATAAATAAATATTTAAAAAATTCACTTTAAATGACCTACCCCCCTTCACCCGCCCCAAAAAACCCCGTTTTGTGGCGTGAGCAAAACTGCTGGGGGTTATGATCTCCTCTTCCCTCATTCCACCAACCACTTCCTCTCTAACCTTCCAACGAACTTCCTCTCCCCTTCTCCCCGCTGCCTCTTTTGCCTCCCTTTCCCATCTCTCCCTTCCTCGTCCCACATTTTCTCCCACCTCCAGTCTCCATCCTAACCTCTCCAACTTTCTCTTTAACGATTAAGATTCACTCTCACCAAGTGCACCCCAGTGTTAATCAAGCTAGCTGCAGGCAGAGCGCACCTGGTCTATCACCGAAGGCGGGTGCGCAATAGAGTCCAACCGTCCTGTTGGAGCCGAGACTCGAGAAAAGCTGGGACGTTATCACTAGCTTCTGTTCTTTGCACGTTGCAAACTCCTCCAAGGCCACTGGAGGAGCAAGCTCAGAGCAAGGGTGTAGGAATTTCATTCCTTTCTTATCAACCAGCAGCCCCCAACCTCTCCCGCCTGGCAGTTCCCCTCGTCCTCCGCGTCTCTCCCCTCACCCCACCCTCTTCGCCCCGGCCATCCCCCGCGCGGTTGGCTAAACACAGCGGTCTCAGGGGTGGTGGCTTGGGGATGGCGGGATAGGACTGAACCCTTGGGGGACCCGCCGTGGGCTCCACTAGCCGCGCACTCCTTCCCTTCTCACCCGTCTCCGGGGCCGAGCGCCTGCCATCGGTGGGGCGCGGTCCTCGCCTGCCCGGTCCACCCAACGCTGCTTTCCCAGCTTGAGGCTGTCGCTGTTTGCAAGCACAAGAGAAGTTCCGAAAACTCTCTCCTCGGGGTTTTCAGTTTGAATCCCTCAGTCTTCTCTCGAATGTCTGTCTCCCCGACGTCCCGCCGCCCCGGCTCGGCCAGAGCTCGGCCGGCTGCGTCCCGAGCGGCGTCGGGGGGAGCGGGACCCGCCGCGGCTACAAAGAGGAGCCCGGGCCGAGGTCCCGCGCTCCGGGGAGGCTCGCGGGGCCGGGAACAAACAGCCTCTGGGCGACGTGGGAGCACCCGGGCCGCGGAGCCGGGTGAGTGAGGTCTCTGCGCCGAGAAGGGACGGGGACGCGGGGCGACCACGAGCTTCCTTCCTCTTGCCAACCTGGGCGGGATTTGGGGACCCGGGACTGGAGACCGAGAGCTACTTCTCGCCAATTACTCTCCACGAGCAGCTCAGGGAGAACAGGTTACAACTTCACTGCGCGTTTCCCACGGAAGCCAGCTGACTTCCGGGTCGGCTCCGCCCCATTTCCTAGAACTCCGGCCCCGCCCCCCACGCTTCCTAATCAGACGTTCCTCCCCACCCACCTGGCAGCGGCCACAGGGCAGTCGTTCTTGGGTGGCGTTCATTGAAAGTCCAGCTAAATAAATAGATACAATAAATAAATAAAAGTGCATGGCACCGGACATCTAATTTATTCTTCCGACTGCCCCTCCCCGCTTTCGGTTCCATGAATCTCACCGCCCTTCTAGGTCGTCTGTGATCAAGGCCAGGACAAGTCAGAGGGGGCAGGGCACCACCCACTCTCTCTAGCAACATTCCCTCCCTGCTCGTCATCCACAGTGGTCCCCACATTCATCTTGAACCTCCAGGGTCCCAGGCGCACGGGTCTTCCCCGGCACACGCGCACCCCTCACTTCGCACTGACGCTGTGTATTGGTTCGATGCAAGAATGATGTAAGATACGTCAGAGTGTCGTCTCACCGGCTGTGGTTCATCAGCACTTTTTAGCTCATCTGCCGTGGGGCTCCGCTGGTGACTTGTCATGAGAACATGTGGAGAAGCCACCATGGCAAAGGGACAGTTCGACTATAAATACCGAGAATTTGCGAGGAGTATCCCAGAGTTCCAGTCTGGGCAAAAGCTACCCTTTGGTGATCTAGCTTTTCCTTAAATTGTCTGTTTCCATGAGAAATCTAGCAGAATCAGTGGTTCTGCTTTCACTCTTCCTCCATGTTATGTAATGTTTTGCTATTTGTATATATTGTGAAATGAAAACCATAACCGTTTAGGTAACAACCATCACCACACGTAGTTAAAATTGTTTTTCCTTTTGGTGAAAACTTCTGAGATCTACTCTCTTAGCACTTTTCAAATATATTGATACAATCCAGTTGTCCCTCGGTATCCACTGGGGATTGGTTCCAGGACCCACCTGGGATACCAAAATCCTCTGGTGCTCAGGTTCCATAGGCAGCCCTCAGTATCCGCGATTCCTCGATTCCTCGTTGGAGTATTCAACCAAGCCCGGACTCAACCAATGGCAGATGGAGTAGTACTGTATTTATTGAAAACAATCCGAGTTAAAGTGGTCCCACAAAGTTCAAACCTGTGTTGTTCAGGGGTCAACTGTACAGTCTGATTAACTATACTCACCATGCTGTACATTACATCCACAGGACTTATTTATTTTATAGCTGGAAGTTTGTCCTTTTTACTGTCTTCACCCCTTTCTCACATCCTCCCCAATCCCCACCACTGACAATCACCACCACTATGTTCTATCTATGAGTTTTTTTTAAAAATTCTTTTTTGGTTCCACAATCACGATAATACGATATTTGTCTTTCTCTTTCTGGTTTCTTTCGCTTGACCTAATGCCCTCAAGGTCCTTCCATATTGTCACAAATGACAAGATTTCCTTCTCTGTTATGGAGGAATCCTATTCTGTTATGTGAATATATATATCACTTTCGTTCACCATGCATCCATCAGTGGACACTAGGTTGCTGTAAGTAGTGCTGCTCTCACCCAAATTTGCCTGTTGCTCATGCCTTGTGTTCTGCTGTCTCCACACCACCCCCACATGGGCCCCTCCCAAAGGGAGAAGCTGGCTTGCCTCAGGCCTGATTTTGCAAAATCCCTTTCAGCATCAACAGGCCATAAAACTTGGTGTGGGCTTCTGTCCTTTCCCACAGGCTTTTGACGGTTTTGAGGAGTTATCAGAACTCAAAGCTGAGCTTGCCTAAGTAACTGTTTTCAAGCAGTATGAAACCTTCGTCCTGGTTAATTTTATGTGTCAACTTGACTAAGCTAAGGGATACCCTTAGAGCTGGTAAAACATGATTTCTGGGTTTGTCTGTGAGGGTGTTTCTGGAAGACATTAGCATTAGAATCTTCACAGAGAGAGAGAGTTGTTCTGTATGTAGTTGTACTTGAGGTGTGTTCATGGGAAAGGGGAGCTCAGGGCTTCCTATTCGGCCATCTTGATCTTGCTTTTGTATGATCGATGATCTTTGATGTTACCCCAGTAGTTGTTTTGGGGAGCCAGGAACTGTGCCCATATCAGATGGCAAACTTAAGCGATATATGTTGGGTGTGTTCTGACTGCTCCACTGACCTTCCCTTCCCTCATCTCTCTCCCTCTCCTCGGACCTCCTGAGTCCCTGAGACACAACAATATTGAAATTAGGCCAATTAATAACCTTACAGTAGCCTCTCAGTGTCCAAGTGAAAGGGAGAATCATGCGTCTCTCACTTTAAATCCAAAGGTAGAAATGGTTAAGCTTTTGAAGAAGGCATGTCAAAAGCCAAGGCAGGCCAGCAGCTAGGCCTCTTGTGCCAGTCAGTCAAGTTGTGACTGCAAAGGAAAAGTTCTTAAAGCAAATCAAAAGTGCTACTCCAGTGACCACACAAATGATAAGAAAGCAAAGCAGCCTTACTGCTGGTACGAAAAAAGTTTTACTGGTCTGAATAGAAGATCAAACGAGCCACAACATTGCCTTAAGCCAAAGTCTAATCCAGAACAAAGCCCTAACTCTCCTCAATTCTATGAAGGCTGAGGGAGGTGAAGAAGCTGCAGAAGAAAAGTGTGAAGCTGGCAGAGGTTGGTTCATGAGGTTGAAGGAACGAAGCCCTCTCCATCACATAAAAGTGCAGAGTGAAGCAGCAAGGACTGATGTCAATTTGCAGACGTAGAGAATGGACTTGAGGACACGAGGAGGGGGAAGGGTAAGCTGGGACGAAGTGAGAGAGTGGCATGGACATATATACACTACCAAATGGAAAATAGCTAGTGGGAAGCAGCCGCATAGCACAGGGAGATCAGCTCGGTGCTTTGTGTCCCCCTAGAGGGGTGGGATAGGGAGGGTGGGAGGGAGACGCAAGAGGGAGGGGATATGGGGATATATGTGTACGTATAGCTGATTCACTTTGTTATAAAGCAGAAACTAACACACCATTGTAAAGCAATTATACTCCGATAAAGATGTTAAAATAAATAAATAAATAAATAAAATGCTGTCAATTATATGAATGTGTAAGGGTATCCCAGTGTTTTTTTTTTGTCATGTTGGTTATTTGGGATATGTTCAGTCTCTTCACAGGCTTACTCACCATCTGTGAACTACTCAAGCATTTGCCCAAAACTTAGGAGAGTTTAACTTACTCTTATTTATTTGTAGGAGTTCATTATTTATTCTGAATATGATCCTCTACCCATGGGGAAATAAAACAACTTTTCGAAGTAGACGTGTTTGTGCTGTGAAGACTGACTTCTCCCTGGAGAAAGGGAGGTCAAGGCGGAGGAATCACAGGAGAGTCACCACTGAGGGGGACGGGGATCTGGGCACAATCGAAAGAAATCTCATTGTTTAAATTCCAGAATATACATTTGCATCCAGGGTATGTGGATAATGTCTGAGACAGACAGCTGGACTGCATGTTACTTTAAGAGCAATCCTTGCATTCTCTGTTTCCACAAGAAATGTAGCAGAATCACCGGTTATATTTAATCCTATAACATGGAGAATGGTGAAATGCCATGAATTCTCTCCTGGATTATAAAACAGAAATCTGAAGTAATTAAGTTTTTTGCAATAAAGAGATATTGATTTAAATATCAGTATAGTGTAATAAATTACTAAGGGAAACAGTCATAAATAAAATTTTGTTCTTTTTTTTTAATTCGAGTATAATTGCTTTACAATGCTGTGTTAGTTTGTGCTGTACAATGAAGTGAATAAGCTATATGTATACATATGTCCCTTCCCTCCTGGACCTCCCCTCCCCGCCGCCTCCCCGCCATCCCACCCCTCTAGGTCATCACAGAGCACCAAGCTGATCTCCCTGTACTATAAAGCAGGTTCCCACTAGCTAGCTATTTTATACATGGTCGTGGATGTCAATCCCAATCTCCCGATTCATCCCACCCTCCCCTTCCCCCCTGTGTCCGCACGTCTGTTCTCTACCTCTGCATTTCTATTCCTGCCCTGCAAATAGGTTCATCTGTACCATTTTTCTAGATTCCACATATATGCGTTAATATACGACATTTATTTTTCTCTTTCTGACTTACTTCACTCTGGTGATAATACACTGAGGTTGCTTCTCTGGACATAGAAAGAATCCCTGAAGTCCTGTAATAGCAGATGATATTTTTCTTGCAATATCATCATTTGCAAGAACGAGGTCACGACGCAGAGAAGAGTCTGAGTTTTCCCAAACTAGAAGAAGTTGGAAAGTGTCCTGTTTGTGGAGATTTCTTGTTCAAGCAGTTGAACGTTTCAGTGCAGGGATTCCATCACTTAGCACCAAGAGAAAGTGGCAAAATATGTTCGAAAAGAAAAGATGCTGAGTAAGATGTTCACCAGATGTGATAAAGGCCACGAGATGGTGCTTCTGCCGTGTCATCGGGATGGGACGGCAGACTCGGGATTCATAGGGTCTGATCTCCTGGGGTCTAAGGCAGGAACAGCAGGAGATCAAAGGTGGCCAAGCAAAGGCCAAGTGCCTGAGGGAGACAGAGCACCTGTCTGAAGGCTTTGGAGCACCGTCAGCCTTCAGAAAAGAAACAGGTGTTGGTCCACAGGGCGGAGGCAATCCTTCCTGGGGCTGCCCCTCCCCAGTCCCTCCCCACCTCCAGCCCCGCCCTCACTGAGGGGCATGTATGTCCTCCGCCCCCCACCCCCACCCTGGGTCCGGCAGCTTGTTCTCACCTCTTTCCTTTCCTGCATCACAGTCAGCCCCAGGCCCTGCTACCACCTACTTAGGCTCAAGACTGAAGCCAGTAAGGACTCAATCTGCTCACTTTACTCAGGTCCTGATCCTCCCTGAAGGAGGGCCTAAAGGACCCAGTGGCAGTTCCCGTGGAAGAGGGGCCTTGCGTCCTCATGGCCTTGGGGAGGGCTGCAGGCAAACCTCCTTCTTTTCCCTCCTCTCCAGGCCTCTTAGCCAGCAGCACACCCAGCTCTCAGTATGAGGGTCCCGGCTGCACTCCATCTCTTCCTGGGAGCGTCCACCCCAGCTCAGTCCCACCCATCTCCCGAGTCACCTCTGCTCTAGGCAGGGGCCGCTCAGTGACTGGGGCTCTGGGGTCCGCAGGAGGCTGGGGCCACGTGTGAGCAACGGGCTGAGCCAGAATTCCCACCGCTCCGCGGAGCACCGGCCCCTCCTAGTTCTGTCCTGCACGGTCTCTACTGTTGGCCTTGTGTCTTGCCTGCTGTGACCCAAGCGACTTCCTGTGAGAACAGGCCTTTGGAGTTGGGTCTGCAAAGGCCTTCCCGCCCCTTCCTCCTGGGCTGAGACCCCGGCCCCTCTCCTCTTAGCCCCCTGGATGCGTCCCCTTTGCTTTGACGCATCACGTGGAGCCGCCATGCTGCTCTCACCCAATGTGAGTCCTGCCCACACTGTGTGCGCCTGCTGTCCCCTCACCACCTACCACTGGGCCCTGCCAAACCGGTGTCCGTGTTGAGTCAGGCAGACTTTGCTAAACTCTTTTATCAGCAACAGGCCCTCAGCCTTCGTGGGGGCCTCTCCCCCTTCCCACTGTCATCTGACAGTGAGGAGCTATCGGAACTCAGGGCTGAGCTCGTCCGAGTGATTGCTCTCGAGCGATATGAGGTCTTATTCACCTGGCTTCATTTCCAGCGTGAGGAGGTTCAGTGAGGGGCAGGGGCTGGGCTGGGATTCACCTTCTCCCATCCTCACACCAGGCCAGGCGCCCCTTCCTTCCCTGTGAATTCCTCCCTCAGTGCCTGTTCTTGTAGACGACTCCGCGCAGGATGCCAGTTGTGACGGACCAGGAGAGGACGACGGGGAGGATCCAGGCGATGGGCTTGATGGCTGTGGCCCTGGACTGGGCTTGGGGGCCCGTGGTGGGTGATGCCGCAAGGACAGGAAGAGCGAAAGCCCTTGTCCAGACCCCAAACTGAGGAGATCCCGCCTTAGCCCCCCGGCCCAGGTTCCCCTACTACGCATGCCGTTCTCTTTCACCACGTGGCGGTCCCCGTGACAGGTCCTGAGGGGACATGGGGGGAAGGGATGAGCCATGTCCCCACGGGACTCAGACAGCTAATGGGGGAGCAAGGGTTCCAATATAGCCACTCACTCCTGCTGTGACAGAGGAGGAGGTGACACATGAGGATGGGAACAGAGAAGTCCTCTCACGAGCTGACGTTTGAGGTGCTATTGACAGATTTCCAGAAATGGAATAGGTGAGATTTAAAAAAAGATTCTGGAAAGAGGGAACAGTACGAAATACATCTCTGAAATCAGAATGATGCCCTCATGTTTGGGGTCAGCAAGAATCCATGTTAAATGGTCCCAAGACCTGTGCACTGAGGCAGGTGTCAGGAGGTGGGAAGAGGAAGGGAGGATGGTAGAACATGCCCGGGGCCATTGTTCTCCCAGGAAGAACCCACCTCGGATGGATCACTTTCCCAAACACAAACACACACACACACAGGGGTGGGTCCATGTCCCCTTGAGAGGACTGCCACTTCCTCCTCCTCTTCTCACTTACCCCTTGTCTTCAACATTTTCTCCCAGTGCACCAAGAAATCCTGAAGCCAGGCCCTACCGTCTCCCATGGAGGTCTTCTTGAAGAACTTGGTCACAGCTCTGTCACTCTCCCACTTCCCTTTCATCCGTCTGCTTCCAGAACGAACCACTGTCCACTGTCCATTCTCTGAATCAAAGAGGAGCCACATCCGTCCGTTGAAGCCAAACTTCCAGGATCCACTGGTGCGTCCATCGTCTTCACACCTCACGTCATCCTGCCCTGCGGGGTGACAGGGTCTGCCCCAACGTGGGAAGGAGCTCAGTCCCTGGGCTTGACAAATTCTTTGCCCCCACCTGTGTCTGCCTCCCCTGCGCCCAGCTAATCTGGCCCTGTTCTCTCCTCCAACGTCTGCTCTTTCCACTGGTCTACTAGGGAAGGACCAATGTCCAACTTTATTTTATTTTTTACCCCCAAACAATGAATGCAGCTAAGTCCCCAGTCTGCTCCTCCTGCACTTGGACTTTCTAACTCACCCCTGGCCGTGTGTTTCTCCAGGGTAACATCAGGCAGCTGCTCCTTGAGCAAGTCCCCGACATCTTTGAGTGTTTCCATGTGCCCTTGTTCAGGCCTTTGTGGCTTTCACCTCTTCACCCAGGGGACTCATGGATTGGATCTTAGTGCCACCACAATCATAGGAGAGAAAAACCTTTCCATCCACCTGGCCTTGAACCACACACCATGGTTGTCCAGGTCTGGGCTTAGGATGGACGGTGAAGTTGTAGCAAAGAGAGTGAACATCTGTGAAGGAAAAACACAGGTGAGGTTGGGGGTGGGAGAGAAGGACCCATATCCCCCCTTTACCGCAGTTATGGGACAGCAAAGTAAATCTGTAGGCCTGGGCTGGCAGAGCAAGGACTGCCCCGCTGGTTCCTCCCCCTCACCATATAGGCAGTGCCCCTCCCTTCCTTGAGGAGAAGGAGGAGGCCCCGCCTGGCAGAAATCACACATCCTGGATATGTCCCCTTGTCCACCAGGTCAGTACCCGGCATCAGTCAACACGTAACCTTTCCAGAGACGTGCCAGGCTGCTATGCGGGAAAAGCCTAGAGGCAGAGGATTGTCAGAATCTAGCTCAGTGTCCTGCGGGGAGATGGAGAATGTGTGGGGCTGCTCCCGAGGAAGCAGGATCCCAGTGGGGGTGGATGAGCACAGAACCCAAAGCTGGAGAAGGGAGCTTACAATTACGGGGCAGAGGAGTCAGCAAGGCCTGGGGAGATGCTGCTAATCTGTTACCTGGCCCACATTGCATGAAAGAGAAAATCCAGAACTTCCAAGGCGTGTGGTAGAGGAGGGGATCAAAAGGCTCAGGGAGGTGAAGCTGCCAGGGCGGACGTGGTAGGAAAGGGCAGAAAAGTGTTCAGTCCACCCCACTTGGTGGGAAAGCCTGAAGGACTCTGTCGAGCCTGTGAGGAAAGCACGGATGAGAAGCATCTCCAACAGCTCAAGGATGGCTCTTGCTGAAGGTCAGGAATGGGGGCAGGAGATGGTGTTCCCAATCGGCTTCCAGTTGTACTAGAGATGGAAAATGTGGAAATAGCAGATGCCAGGTGAGGGTGGTCTGAGTCAGGAGCAAAGCAGGTGCAATGGTCAAAGAGATTAAAGGGTCCCAATGCCAGCCAGGGCCTGACTGCAGACAGTGTGAGGCTGGCTAATAGCACAGAGCAATCCTAGAGGCGAACAGATGGGCGGCCAACCCGGATACCAACTGCTTGACTGAAAGAAATGAAACAGAGAGAAACAAACACAAGGCTGGATGATCAGAAGGCTGAAAGCAGCCATCCCAACGAAACATCCGATCCTTGCCCAGTTTCCAGAACTGAGCCGGTTGTCAGACCCAAGGAGGGTCCTTTCATCACCACAGCAAGTGCCGAAGTCCTTCGGGCCTTTCCCATCTTTTGAAGCCACATGGACATTGACTCGGGTAAGTGGACCCTGGGAAGCAGAGGCTCCTGCCACGTTCATATGGGCCTAGTTTGTGACCAACATCGTGCCCCAGATCTGAAGCATCATCTTGGCTCCCCCTGTTGTTGAAGTGATGCATGAGGGCCAGGTAAAGGATAGACATCTCTCCCAGGTCCTGCTTACAGGGGTGTCACTGGGTCTACAGATCCAACACAGTGCTCATTTCATATGCATTGGATTTGCAACAAGAATGGAAAATCTTTGTAGTCAGTAAATTACCGTGGGGTGAGGGCTACCATAGCAGTGATTTCCAAGTTCAAACTTCTGACACTGCCTCCTCATTCCCCAAATAGTATGTGTAAAACAATATCATATCCTGGAGGAAATGACAGAGATGAGTACCAACCTACAACCTCTCTGAGGCTGCAGGGATGTGGTCCCCATTCTATCTCCATTTAATTGCCAGTGTGACACATAGATTTTCTGGAATGGTACATATGAAATATTTCAGGCTTTGCAGACCATAGGTCTCTGTTGCAACTGCTGTGCTAGCACAAAAGCAGTCACAGACAATTGGTGAATGATGAGTGTGGCTGGACCTGCTTCTTGGGCAGATAACCCAGCGGAACCTATGACATTAGAGGTGTCTGTGGTAGGAAAAGTGCTGCATGCAGTATATGGCATTTCCATTTGGATGCCCACAACACAGACCCCTTGTGTCCTGAAGCACGGCCATGCCACTTGCAGTGGGGGAAACCACACCATTTAAAAGTGGCTCCTGGTATGGTTCTGGGGCCTGGTAGAGATGAGGCCTCTGGTCATAGGATGTCAAATGACCTTGCAACCCAGAGGTGTCCATTGTGATCTGGGCTCCTCAGCCACTACTCATTAGGTCAGATGGGCTCAGTGGTCATAAGATAGAAATGATTCATCCCAATTGCTATGAGCGGGGCTCCAGGGAAAAAATAAGCTGCACCAGCAGGTGGTCCAGACCCCATACCAGAAATGCTGCACTACCACTCACCCTCTGGTCACACCTTTGGTCATGAATTGTCTCTCCTGGCACCTTGGACCAGGAAGGCACTCTACAGCACACCCACGCCCTTAGCACATTCACTCCACCCAGAAGCCACAGCCAGGATAAGGCTCTTCAAACCCAGGCTGAGGACCTCCTCAGTAGGTTCACTGGCGGCGTGGCACCCATATCTGGGAAACTATATACCCTAAATCTGGGGTTGGCAAACTAGGACGGTGGCACATCTGGCCCCCCATTTGTTTGCGTGTTGTCTTTGGCTGCTTTTGCATTACAAAGATGGAGGTGGGTACAGAGACAGATACCAAAGGGTCTGCAAAGGTGAACATATTCATTATCTTCTGTTTACAGGAAAAGTTTGCAGAGTCTTTTCTAAATCAATAACCGTTATGATGTTTGTGTCCCCAGCAGGGGAATATATGGGTCTCGGACCAAAAGGTAGAAGTGGCGGGGTGCCCTTCCTCACCCTCATTCCCTGTGTCATACTTCGGGAAACTCTGCTTCCCCATCACGCCTACTTTAGGAACTGTGGGCTTTACTTTTCAGTTTAGGAACTGAATGTGTCTTCAGGCAAGGGGATAAGATGCCAGCGTTTGGGGAAGTGAGCTCCGGGGCTGCACCTGCGGTTTCCCACTGGTAAAGTTCAAGGGCAGAAGCAGTGGTGTGGAGAAGGGCTTGTGCGAGCAGATCAGATGGGGGTGTGTGTGTGTGCTTTTCAGGGTGTTTCTGGGAACCGTGGGGTGGGACTGCCTTGTCGTTCCCTGCACGGCTCAGGGGCTCCCACTTCCCGAGGGGCAGGCTGGGGCCTGGGGGGCTGCAGCAGTATTTCCTGCCACACACTCTTCCCCTCTTCTCCCCGCTCCACATCCCCTCCTCCACACATCATTTTTTGCCAGATTTCTCTTATCTGGCCTCGGCCTTGACCAGAGGGTGACAACCAGCCCCTGAGAATTTTCCGAGGAGGAAGACCCTGAGGAGGGGAATGAGTAGGGGGCGGGGAAACCACCCTGCAAGAAGGGTTCCCAAACCCACGCAGGCGGGGTGCACCACCATCCCAGTCCTAGGTCGTAATGCATTCCCAGTCCCGACACTCTAAGGAACTGGATTCTCTCAGTGATCTACATGAGGTGGGAAGCTGATTCCTCCCAAGGCCTCTGGCCACGAGCCCAGCTCTTCCACACTTGATTTCAGTCTTGTGAGGACCAGAGCAGAGAAACTAAGGAGCCAGCTCAGGCTTCTGTCCTACAGATAAGAAGTGTGTGAAAGTAAGTGTGTGTTGATTTAAGCAGTTGAGTTTGTGATGATGTGTTATGGCAGAAATAGAGAACTAATACACACACCTTCCCACTTAAATGAAAATTTGTCTGGATATAAAATGCTAGGCCCAAAGCTCTTTTCCTTCAATACTTTGGAGATAAAGCTCCTTGGTCCTCCAGGATTGCTGTTGAGACTGCTGCCTATCTGTTTCCTTCTTACTTCTGCGGTTGCTCTGGGTTCATTTGGGGGAGGGAGCTGGAAGGCTGTGCTCACTGCCAGCTCTGACCAGTGATTTTGTGCTGTACTAGGCTGCCATCTAGTCTTGTGGAGGTGGGGGAAGGTTTTAAAACCTTTTTCAACCAATAGATCAATAGATGCACTCATAGGTGTGACAAGTTCATTGTTCTTCTTTTGTTCAGCTATTGTTAGTCTTCTCTCTTTCCATCTTTTATGTAAATCAATTATTGAGGTATAATTTACAGACAGTACTCCCCTTCTTTTTGAATACAGGTAGCTTAAAGTCCTTTATCTTTGGGAGTATATTAGAAACATGTAGGCATTTGGCAAAATTATAAGGCATGTTCCCAGACTATGGAGGTAAAAGCAGATGAATGATACTATTTCAGCCATGAATCATCTTACCCACCTATAAATTCTATAGAGAATCATATTTCCAAGCAGTACTATTTTCAGGTTTGCAGAAGTGAAAAAGCTAGTGATTTTTCTCAGTGAACATGCTTGAGCTTTTAAACAAACTGAATGCCAAAACTAGGTGAAGTCACCTCTACTTACTATCATTTTTATAGTTTATGAATTTCATAAAGTTAGCCCACATAATACTAGATTTATTACAAGTATGATAGATATTTTAAATGAAATACCCAATCCCTTTTAGTTATTGGAAACACATATTAATTCTATACTTTAAAAAATAAATAGCCACAGCCACTGGTGACAACATGGATGGACCTAGATGGTATTATGCTAAGTGAAATAAGTCAGACAAAGACAAATATTGTATGATTTCATTTACATGTGGAATTGAAAAAACAAAACAAACATAACAGAAACAGAGTCATAGATACAAAGAACAAACATATGGTTGCCACAGGGTGTGGAAGCATGAAAGAAGTAGGGGAGGGAGATTAAGAGGTACAAACCTGCAGTTACAAAACAAATGAGTCAAGGGTATGAAAAGTACAGTGTGGGGAATATAGTCAGTAGTAATGTAACATCTTTGTATGGCGACAGATGGTAACGACCTAACGACTTATGGTGATGATCATTTTGAAATATATAGAAATATTCAATTACTATGTTGTGCACCAGGAACAAACATAGTGTTGTAGGTCAGTTATATTTGAAAAACAAACAAAATAACAAACTCATAGAAAAAGAGATCAGATTTGCGGTTACAAGAGGAAGGGGATGGGAAAATGGGGAGGGGAAAGGAGAGGGGGAATTGAATGAAGTTGGCCAAAAGGTACAAACTTCCAGTTATAAGTAAGTACCAGGGATGTAATGTACAACATGATAAATATAATTAACACCACCATATGTTATATGTTAAAGTTGTTGGACTTCCCTGGTGGCTCAGTGGTTAAGAATCCGCCTGCCAATGCAGGGGACACGGGTTTGAGCCCTGGTCCAGGAAGATCCCACATGCTGCAGAGCAACTAAGCCAGTGCGCCACACCTACTGAGCCTGCACTCTAGAGCCCAAGAGCCGTAACTACTGAAGCCCGCGCGCCTAGAGCCTGTGCTCTGCAACAAGAGAAACCACCGCAATGAGAAGCCCACGCACTGCAATGAAGAGTAGCCCCTGCTCACTGCAACTAGAGAAAGCCCCTGCACAGCAACAAAGACCCAATGCAGCCAATAAATTTATTTAAAACAGAAAGTTGTTAAGAGAGTAAATCCTGAGAATTCCCATCACAAGTAAAAAATATATTTTTCTTTTTTTCTTTTGTATCTAAATGAGATGATGTGTTTTCACTAAACTTATTGTGGTCATCATTTTATGGTATTGTAAGTCAAAGCATTATGCTGTACACCTTAAACTTACACATTGCTGTATGTCAGTTATATCTCAATAAAACTGGAAGAAAAAATAAAGAGGTTAACTCACTAAAAAAATATTGATAATTAAATAAAAAATAGCCACATTGTAGAAAACAGCATCCGCTAAAAGCTGAACTCAGCTGAATTAATCAGATATTACTAGATAGTTTTAGGACTCTCACAGAAGCTTAATGAATAATTTAAAATAGTTCAAAATGCATTTTTCGAGTATATCTGAACAGTGAATTATAGTAACACTTTGCCTTTGAGGAGAAATCATTAATTTTGTATTTAACATACAGAGTTGCACCATAGGAAAACATGTTAAGTCAGGAGAAGTGTACCTTTAAGAGTACAAATAAGCAATGCAAATACATATTACCAGAGTTACCTCATGGGATGCTTAGACATTCCCTTGCAATATGAGCATTCTTCTGCCTAGAAGCTGCATAATTGACTGTCAGCTCTAGTGGGCAGATACCACATGACACAGTAACAGCAGAGCAAGAAAATCACAATTTTTTTCTGCTAGAAATCAAATGATTTCAAATCTTTGGCGAAACATTTTGGTTAAAGCCCCTCCTCTCCCTAATGAACTAACAAACAAGGAACAAGGAATAAACAAGGAATAGCAACAAAGACGAACAACATTTAAACCTCTGATTTCTGCAATAATGGATGAAAATTGTCAACAGAAAGAAGTAATATTTATCTGGGAAGAAAAAGGTGTATGGCCATAAAATGGGAAGCTAGTAATACACACTTTTCATGAAAATGTTTTGCTTTATTAGCAGGCATGTGCTAAATGTTTTTTAAAATTTATTTATTTATTTTTGACAGCATTGGGTCTTTGTTGCTACACGCGGGCTTCCTCTAGTTGCGGCGAGTGGGGGCTTCTCTTTGTTGCAGAGCACGGGCTCCAGTAGTTGTGGCTCACGGGCTCAGTAGTTGTGGTGCACAGTCTCAGTAGTTGTGGCTGTTGGGATCTAGAGCGCAGGCTCAGTAGTTGTGGCACATGGGCTTAGTTGCTCCGCGGCATGTGGGATCTTCCTGGACTAGGGCTTGAACCCGTGTCTCCTGCATTGGCAGGTGGATTCTTAACCGCTGTGCCACCAGGGAAGCCCCATGTGCTAAGCATTTAATTACCCTTGTATTTAACTAATAAGATAATAATTTTGTTTTCCATTTTTTTCTGAGTTTTTTTCGTGTATATTACAAGACATTTTTCTCTTATTTTTTCCCACAATATTGAATGCTTAAAAAATTTGCTCCTGTCAGAGAATGCCATCCATTTAAATTACTATGAAAATATTTCTTAACTCTTCATAAAAATAAACCTTATCTCAAAGGAATGTACTTGATTTCTCAAAGACTCCTTCGAAAGATTCCTTTTACCCAAGGTAACTTGAATTCTCCCTTACCTCTCTCTCTTTTGGTGAGGGCTGGGTCCTGGTCTTCATTCTGAGCCATAAGATTCATCTTTGCGATTATAATGCTTAGCTTCTCTGCGTCCCCTCCTGGAAAACATTAAGCTGGTCACTGGCACTTCATGTCTGAGTTTACTGCAAGTAATGCTCATTTTCTCACAAAACCAGGTTTACTCATTTGTTCCATAGCCATTGGTGGGAAAGAGAATGGATTGGGTTGCAGCGTGAACAATCAAGACATGCCCTGGAACAGAAGAGGAGAAAGAGAAGAAAGATGAAAGAAGAGGACGAAGCTTGAAATAGAATCCTATAAGTCATAAACAGGTTTTAGGTGGTGCACTGCTGTTACTCATGTGAAGAACACTTGCCCAGGAGTTCTTTGAGTGGTTTAATGCCATCTCCATGGGCTCTCTCCAGTGTGGGGGGAATCTTCCCTTGATATTTCTTGAAGACATTGTCTAAGATTTTCTCTCAGAGCTTAGGATTTGGTGGGGGAGTGGGGGTGGAAAGGAGTCTTTTCTATTTTCTATTTTGCTGTGAATTTCCCAGGAGGGAAAGAACCCAGAAAGCTACCTGCTCAGATGGGGAGAAGGGAAGATGGAAACATATAGAGAAACATCTAATGTTTATGTTGCTACAGTAAAGTCCACTCAGCGGACACAGGTCAGATTAGATTTTATTCTCTTGAAGTTTAAGCTGGATAAGAACACATGAGAACCATTCACTGCTGCCCTTCCTATGTGTTCTAACTGGGTAAGATTCACGTTGAATTATCCATCTTTAACTGAGAGATGGGATATTTTAGTTTTCGAGTTTGGGCTCTGAGTCTCCAAAGCAAGAGGGACAGGTAACTTCTCTCTTAAAGCACAGCTGAGTTTACATGAGAGGGAAACTTATGAGGACCAAACCTGAAAAGAGAATTGAAAGGCAGAGTGGTAAGCCAAGGGGGAACACTGTGGAAAGGCAGGGAAGGCAGGTGGAGGTTGCTGGCCTCAGGATGCTAGGGGTTTAGATTCTACTCCTATTCAGGGACCTGAGACCAGCCTATGGGCTCTATCAAGGTGAGGAGTTGGAACTGTGACACCATATGAAGCTGAGACAGAGTGAAAAGATGAATTAGAAAAAGCAAAACTTCAGGGGCACAGACAGACAACAATAAAAAGAGACAGCAGGCACACTTCTCTGTCTTGGCCTGGGTGCTCTGCGTAAAAACAAAGATAAGAAACTCTCCCCTGAGAATTAATAACTATAGGCTGTCCTTGACTGGCTTTAAGGTTAGAAGTTACTCTGCCTGACCCATTCAGGGATCTCCAAGCCACAAAGTTAACATAAAAATGATTCCTGCTAGTAGAGATCCATCTGTGTCTAGCAGAATCAAGCGTAATACTCCTCCGGAAGAGCACAGTCTCAGGTAGGCTGTTGACATTTCCCATAGATAAAGCCTGGCCAGAGAAAATCTCATGGTTTAAGCTTACAGAACACATCAAGAGTCAAACCACAATAAGTGAAACAAACCAATCCAACACAGTAGGAGCTACAGATATTAGAACTATCACTAAAACTGGAATATATATATTTAAATCATAAAGGCATACAGGAAAGAATAAAAATCATTGCAAATAATGAGACACTATCAAAATAACCAGTTATCTTTCAATAGAACCAAACAGAACATCTAGCAATGAAAAATATTTTTGCTAAAATTAAAAACTCAACACACTGATGAACCAGCATATTAGACAAAGCAGGATAGAGATTCACTGAACTGAATGATTGAGCTGAAGAAATCAATCAAAATTCAGCAGAGAGTTTCATTCTGAAATGGAGAGAAAGGTATAACGATATGCATATACAATGGGAAGTCTCAACCCACATCTAATAGGACTTCCAAAAGCCGAGGAGAAAGAAAATGAGAGGGAATTTTCAAAGAGCTAATGGCTAAGAATTTTCCAGATTTTATGAAAGACATTAGTTCTCAGTTTCTGGAAGCAACAAATCCCAAGTAGGATATATAAAAATAAATTCATTATTAGGTACATTGTAGTGAAATTGCAAAATATCTTCAAGATCTTAAGAGAGAAAAACTTACAGGAGAAAAAATTTAAAAGCAACTATTGATAAAATATAGATTATCTTTTATGAAAAGACAAACTGACAAGAGACTTCTGGTCAGTTTTGAAAAATTATCAACCATTATGTCTTCAAATATGACCTCTCTGTTTTCTTTTACCTCTCCCTTTAGGATTCAAGTGAAATGTGGGGTAAACCTCACTGTGTCTGCTTTGTCTCCTACTCTTTCTTCTGTATTTCTCCACCCTTTGGACTTTCTGTACCTGATTCCAGATAATTTCTTCTGATTTACCTTCTAGTTGACCAATTCTCTCTTCAGACATGTGTGACCTGCTATTAGACACATCTATTGAATTCTTAATTTTAGTTATTCAATTCTACATTTATAGATTATTCCACACATCAAGTATCCAAGTATTATTCCACATAGCAAGTATAATTTCTAGTTCTCTATTGAAATTTTCCATCTTTTTTTTAGCTCCTTAAACATACTAAGTATAGTTAATTTAAAATTCCTGCCTGATAATTCTAAAATCTAAAGCTGTAAGATCTCATTTGGGAGTTACTAGCCACATTTGGCTCCTTGAGCATGTGAAATATGCCTAGTCTGAACTGAGATGCACTGTAGGTGTAATATGCACACCAGATTCGAAGATCTAGCATAAAAAATGTCAAATATCCCATTATGAATTTTATATTGATTACATATTGAAATAATAATTTAGGTTAAATAAAAACTTGAATTAAAATATTCTGAGTTAAAATATTAAAAAAATTAGTTTCACTTGTTTCTTTTTACTTTTTCACTGTGGTTACTAGAAAATTTAAAAATTAAAATGTGACTCACGGGACTTCCCTGGTGGTGCAGTGGTTAAGAATCTGCCTGCCAATACAGGGAACACTGGTTCGAGCCCTGGTCCGGGAAGATCCCACATGCCATGGAACAACTAAGCCCGTGTGCAACAAATACTGAGCCTGTGCTCTGGAGCCCGGGAGACACAACTACTGAGCCCGCATTCCACAACTACTGAAGCCCATGCGCCTAGAGCCTGTGCTCCGCAACAAGAGAAGCCACTGCAATGAGAAGCCCGTGCACCTCAACGAAGAGTAGCCCCCGCTCACCGCAACTAGAGAAAGCCTGCACGTGGCAACGAAGACCCAATGCAGCCAAAAATAAAATACATAAATAAATAAATTAAAAAAAACTGTGACTCACATTTGTGGGTTCCATTATAGTTCTTCTAGAGCACTGGTCTAGACCCTCTCTGTGCTTTTCTGCTTCTACTGTATATTTCTCATTCTTGCTGTCTAATCTCCTCATATGCTTGCTTTGTTTGTCTGTGTGCTGGGTACTGCATTTTTTAAATTGCTGTTGAAAGAATTAGAAGTCTAAGATGATAATTCTTTCCTCCAGAAATAACTTTCATTTGCTTTTATCAGGCACTTGGTAACTATCAATCAAGAATCACTTTCGTTACACTGCAGGAGTTAAGATACTTTTGGCCATGCAGAAGATTTGAAGGGGGCCTGCAGTCTGTTTGAGGGCTGGTTACCTGCCACTGACCTTTGCACCTAGGGTGCAGTCCCTCAGGACCTCTACCCAAAGAGCAGGGAGCTTACCAGGGCCCGTACCCTTCGCAGGCCCTGGACTTCAGTATGTGTTTGCTTTGCCCCATGAAGTTGTCCAAAGCCTGCATAAGGCACCAAGACAGAAAGATTGCTTCTAGCATCAAAAAGCTGCTGATTCTATTATCATATCACTACAGCCACAATTTGAAAGCCACCAAGAACAGGAAACGACCATACTCAGGAAGTCACCGCAATCAGAAGCTACAGCTGCTACTGTGGGCTCTTAGAACCACACTGCGCAGCCTGTGGTCCGCGCAAATGGATGCCACATGCCACAGGCCCTGCTCTCAACGCTTCAAGGCCAGTGAACAGAGCCCAGAACCTCTGCTAATGCTGCTGCAGAAAAACCGAATGTCTTCGCAACTGGGCTTGCCAGCCGGAGCAGCAGAAGCCTGGCATTGTGCTCCAATCCTGCCGCGTTGGATTGACAGAAGCTAAATCACATCCAGGACTCTGGCTGGGAAGGAGTCTGAGAAATGCAGTTTTTAGTTTCTCTGTCTCCTTAGTACAGAAAGGTACACTTGAAAGAGGATGGAATGAATGCTAGGTGCCTGTTTCCTCTATACACCCCGGGTAGATAAATTTATGATGGTTTCTTTTTTTTTTTGGTATTGCTTAATGAGTTCAATGAGCTGTTATAAGGCAAAGACCCCTGTATCCACCGTCCAGCTTAAGAAACAGAATTTTGTGGCCACCCCAACAGCTCTATCAGTGTCCCATCCCAAAGTAACCATCTCCTTCCCCCCAAAGTAACCACCACCTTGTTGGCACCCAAGTGCCAACGTTCTTAGACACTATAGTTTAGAGTCACTCGTTAAAAAAAAAAAACTATGTCTTCCAAATCCATTTCAATTCATAGGTTTCCCCTTCACTTGTTTCTCTCTCTCTTTTTTTTCATTCTAAAATATGATACTATTTATTTAAAATTTTAAGATATTCAAAATAATTCTGTATTTTGCTTATTGATATATCATATGTACATAAGTACACACATATCCGTCTATATACCTCTGTATCTGCAACTATGTATACAATTTCTATAAAGGCAGTAAGATCAGTTGTGACTTCAAGCATGGTTTCTGGAATCGTGCTGCCTGGTTTAAAAACCTGTATTTGTGTGACATGGAGTACACCCATTTCCACACTCTCTCTCTCAAACTTCTATTTCTCTGTCTGTAAAATAGGTATACCGATAGTATCTACTTCCAAACAATGCTGTGGGGCTCATAAGATAAAGCCTGTAATAGACCTCATGATAAGTACTTAGAAAATTTTAACTCTTTTCATCATATGGTGGTGAAAGATCTAGGGGCTAACCCTCATTATGTCACCTTGGCAAGTCTCTTAATTTCTCTGAGTCTTGATTTCTTTGTCTTTCAGATGATGATGTTGTCTTACATGCTCTGTAAGGTGAGTTTCTGAGCTAACAATCTCCAAGTCCATGACTGGAGAAAGTGAGGCACTGAAAAAAGTTATTACTTGGCATACTAATCAAGTAGGTTGCAGAATTTGGCACCTAGACATTCTAATTTTTAATTTCTTTTTTTTCCCCACAAAGTCTTATAATTAGTTTAGTGCTATATGCTACTTAAGAGAAACATGATGATAAAACTACCACCATGAAGCACATTTAAACAGGACTTGGAGGCCAATGACTTTAGTTGCTAAAATCAAGAATAACACCAGAGGGCACTTGAGTTAAAGAGTGAGGTGGAAGAAAGCAAAGCTAAATATTGACAGTCTTTTTAGGGGGTGAGAAAAAAGTGAGAGCAAGATGCCTGTGGTGAAAGTAGTAGGATGTTAGTCTTCCATAAAAACCAAGTGAAAAATGTTATTTAATTTCATCTTAACCTCTGGATGTGCATGACGTGGGAGAGTGGTTGTGTAGTTATTTTACCCTCATCTGGATTGTTGACATAAAGCTTAAAGGGTCACAGTAATAAAACAAAAACAAGTAACAAAGACAAAACACTTCGTAGATAGACTCATCCACCAGAGGGCAGACAGCAGAAGCAAGAAGAACTACAATCCTGCAGCCTATGGAATGAAAACCATATTCACAGAAAGATAGACAAAATGAAAAGTCAGAGGACTATGTATCAGATGAAGGAACAAGATAAAACCCCAGAAAAGCAACTAAATGAAGTGGAGATAGGCAACCTTCCAGAAAAAGAATTCAGAATAATGATAGTGAAGATGATCCAGGACCTCGGAAAAAGAATGGAGGCAAAGATCGAGAAGATGCAAGAAGTGTTTAACAAAGACCTAGAAGAATGAAAGAACAAACAGAGAGGAACAATACGATAACTGAAATGAAAAATACACTAGAAGGAATCAATAGCAGAATAACTGAGGCAGAAGAATGGATAAGCGACCTGAAAGAATGGTGGAATTCACTGCCATGGAACAGAATAAAGATAAAAGAATGAAACGAAATGAAGACAGCCTAAGAGACCTCTGGGACAACATTAAACGCAACAACATTTGCATTATAGGGGTCCCAGAAGGAGAAGAGAGAGAAAAAGGACCCAAGAAAATATTTGAAGAGATTATAGTCAAAAACTTCCCTAACATGGGAAAGGAAATAGCCACCCAAGTCCAGGAAGTGCAGAGAGTCCCAGGCAGGATAAACCCAAGGAGAAACATGCTGAGACACATAGTAATCAAACTGATAAAAATTAAAGACAAATTATTAAAAGCAACAAGGGAAAAATGACAAAAAACATACAAGAGAACTCCCATAAGGTCAACAGCTGATTTCTCAGCAGAAACTCTACAAGCCAGAAGGGAGTGTCACGATATATTTAAAGTGATGAAAGGGAAAAACCTACAACCAAGATTACTCTATCCAGCAAGGATCTCATTCAGATTCGATGGAGAAATCAAAAGCTTTACAGACAAGCAAAAGCTAAGAGAATCCAGCACCACCAAACCAGCTCTACAACAAACGCTAAAGGAACGTCTCTAAGTGGGAAACACAAGAGAAGAAAAGGACCTACAAAAACAAACCCAAAACAGTTAAGAAAATGGTAATAGGGAACATACATATTGATAATTACCTTAAATGTGAATGGATTAAATGTTCCAACCAAAAGACACAGACTTGCTGAATGGATACAAAAACAAGACCCATATATATGCTGTCTACAAGAGACCCACTTCAGACCTAGGGACACATACAGACTGAAAGTGGGGATGGAAAAAGATAGTCCATGCAAATGGAAATCAAAAGAAGGCTGGAGTAACAATACTCATATCAGATAAAATAGACTTTAAAATAAAGAATGTTACAAGAGACAAGCAAGGACACTACATAATGATCAAGGGATCAATCCAAGAGTAAGATATAACAATTATAAATATATACGCACCCAACATAGGAGCACCTCAATACATAAGGCAACTGCTAACAGCTGTAAAAGAGGAAATTGACAGTAACATGTAAAAAGAATTAGAATACTCCGTAACACCATACACAAAAATAAACTCAAAATGGATTCGAGACCTAAATGTAAGACCAGACACTATAAAACTCTTAGAGGAAAACATAGGAAGAACACTCTATGACATAAATCACAGCAAGATCTTTTTTGATCCACCTCCTAGAGTAATGGAAATAAAAACAGAAATAAACAAATGGGACCTAATGAAACTTAAAAGCTTTTGCACAGCAAAGGAAACCACAAACAAGACGAAAAGACAACCCTCAGAATGGGAGAAAATATTTGCAAACGAATCAACGGACAAAGGATTAATCTCCAAAATATACAAACAGTTCATGCAGCTCAATATTAAAGAAACAAACACCCCAATCCAAAAATGGGCAGAAGACCTAAATAGACATTTCTCCAAAGAAGACATACAGATGGCCAAGACGCACAGGAAAAGCTGCTCAACATCACTAATTATTAGAGAAATGCAAATCAAAACTACAATGAGGTATCACCTCACACCAGTTAGAATGGGCATCATCAGAAAATCTACAAACAACAAATGCTGGAGAGAGTGTGGAGAAAAGGGAACCCTCTTGCACTGTTGGTGGAAATGTTAATTGATACAGCCACTATGGAGAACAGTATGGAGGTTCCTTAAAAAACTAAAAATAGGACTACCATACAATCCAGCAATCCCACTACTGGGCATTTACCCTGAGAAAACCATAATTCAAAAAGACACATGCGGGCTTCCCTGGTGGCGCAGTGGTTGAGAATCTGCCTGCCAGTGCAGGGGACACGGGTTTGAGCCCTAGTCTGGGAGGATCCCACATGCCGTGGAGCAACTAGGCCCGTGAGCCACAATTACTGAGCCTGTGCGTCTGGAGCCTGTGCTCTGCAACGGGGGAGGCCGTGACAGTGACAGGCCCGCGCACCGCGATGAAGAGTGGCCCCCGCTTGCCGCAACTAGAGAAAGCCCTCGCACAGAAACGAAGACCCAACACAGCCAAAACTAACTAACTAACTAACTAACTAAATAATAAAAATAAAAGGAATTCCTTTAAAAAAAAAAAAAAAAAAAGACACATGCACCCCAATGTTCATTGCAGCACTATTTACAATAGCCAGGTCATGGAAGCAACCTAAATGCCCATCGACAGACGAATGGATAAAGAAGATGTGGTACATATATACAATGGAATATTACTCAGCCATAAAAAGAAATGAAACTGAGTCATTTGTTGAGACGTGGATGGATC
This sequence comes from Balaenoptera physalus, assembly GCF_965194825.1. Lineage (NCBI taxonomy): Eukaryota > Metazoa > Chordata > Mammalia > Artiodactyla > Balaenopteridae > Balaenoptera > Balaenoptera physalus. Next base: position 16,130,974 of record NC_138888.1, on the reverse strand, counting down.
TATAGACTCTCATACAGAGTGAAGTAAGTCAGAAAGAGAAAAACAAATATCGTATATTAACGCATATACGTGGAACCTAGAAAAATGGTACAGATGAACCGGTTTGCAGGGCAGAAGTTGAGACACAGATGTAGAGAACAAACATATGGACACCAAGGGGGGAAAGCCGTGGGGTGGTGGGGGGGTGGTGTGATGAATTGGGAGATTGGGATTGACAAGTATACACTGACGTGTATAAAGTTGATGACTCATAAGAACCTGCTGTATAAAAAAATAAATAAAATAAAATTCAAAAAAAAAAAAAAAGGGTTGAAAGTGGGCTTACCATGAGCCATTCTAATTTCAGGCGAGTGTACTTGAATGCTGTTTTGTCTGCAAGGTCTGTGGTTCGTGACTCATCAATTTGCCTCCACTGCCAAGTTTTGTTTTGTTCCTTGGTTACGGACTTTCTCCTAATTCTGGTCCATAGAAGCTAGAAATTCACACCCAGGCCCCTAGGAAGAGTAAGAGCAAGATGGAATCTCCGTCAATCCTTCCCCCCACTGCTGGGAACCCAGATCTGCTGGCGTGTAAGCCCTGGGAGTGTGGGATGCTGTCAGGCCCCGTGCTCCGCCTTGCTCTTAATCCTCTCAGAAATTTCATTAGGTTCGGGTGTGCCTTCTCTCATTTTATAAAGACATTGAGGAGTACAGAAGTTAAGTGTCTTATTCGTGTGTCCTTCAATCTTCAATGCCTCCGCCCAATTCTGGCTAGTGAACTCCTGCCCCTCCCTTACCACCCAGCTCTGTGTCACCTTCTCCAGGAGCCCTGAAGTTTAGGTACCCCTCCTGGTTCTCCTGTGATGTGGCACATGTGGTTTTCTCTCTTCCCTCCGCAGTATTTGTGCCTCTGACTCCTGAGATGGATTGAGAGATTAGGAGCTGTGCGTATGTGACTCGTGAAATCTGTGAATAAATGAGTGAAATCAGTGTATGAATGAATAAATAATATTTTAAGATACTAAGTCCCCAGATGAGAACTTCATTCTGGCTTATGTGTCCCTGGAATTTCTTATCCAGTTTCCCTCTTCACAGCTATTAACAGCCTTGGCCCCGTCCCAGCTGGCAGGGGTTCAACTATCACCGAGATAATATTTAGAAACTTGTTTTGACCCTGCTGGCTCCAACCCAATCAACCCTTTTGAAGTTGTTGCTCAACCTTGTATCTCCTTGATGGAGCAGGGTCTTGTGAAGAAACACACGGTTTGTTTAGGAATAGGCCAGTTTAAAGCAGCTTATCTGTTGGCAATTGTCTTTCCTTTAACCATAATTAATTTCATACTAATTAACTCTCTGTGCTTTTTAGAGAGACAGAGAATGCTCTGCAGGTCATGCTGGTCTCAGAGAAGATTTTGATGGCACCCAAGAGTTCTCTCCTTGTGTGGGATAAAATAACTGTGGCTGGAACGGAACCTCTTCTAGAAAGGCTGATATACATCCTTACACACAGGACTTGGTTTGCAAGGTCCGTTACGGCAGTAAAGTGACCCCTCACTGGCTGCAGTCAGGCCAGGGAGAGAAGAGCACAGCTATGCCTCTGAGACCTTACCTGTTAGCAGTGACCAGGAGGGCACATGCTGCGGAAGAGACAGGGACATGCTTTTTTTAATATATATATAAATTTATTTATTTTATTTATTTATTTTTGGCTGCGTTGGGTCTCTGTTGCTGCGCGTGGGTTTTCTCTAGTTGCTGCGAGCAGGGGGCTACTCTTCGTTGCGGTGCGTGGGCTTCTCACTGCGGTGGCTTCTCTTGTTGCGGAGCAAGGGTTCTAGGTGCACAGGCTTCAGTAGTTGTGGCACACAGGCTCAGTAGTTGTGGCTCGCGGGCTCTAGAGTGCAGGCTCGGTAGTTGCGGTACACACACGGGCTTAGCTGCTCCGCGGCATGTGGGATCTTCCCGGACCAGGGCTCGAACCCGTGTCCCCTGTATTGGCAGGCGGATTCTTAACCCCTGAGCCACCAGGGAAGCCCCACTTTAATGCTTTTGAGTTATGGGCTCCTTCTGATCTCAAACTTGGACCATTCTACGTGAAAGTGTTATTTTATCACCCATGTCATGGCTGCACCTCTGTCAGGACAAGAGGCTGATGACCTGACAGCTAAGTAACTGGAATACAAGTTCACCTAGGTCTGTTAGAAGGTCACACAGAGCCATTTCTAAGTGTCCCCCAAAGAGCTTGCCCCCGGCATCTCTTTGAGTTGTTTGGGATATACGATGTGCTGATGCTTGTCCTTGCCAAGCGACCATTGTCCACTCCCCGAATCAGGACTGGGACACAGAACTGGTTCACTTCACCTTCTGGCTCCTGCCGTGTGCCAGGCTTTGAGGTCAGGATGTTATTGACATGCATCCCTATCTTTAACGCATACAGGTAGATGGGGCCCTAGTTCCAAATCTCTGTGATTACAGATATAACAGGCAAGGGCAATAGATGGGGAGGAAACAGTGTAAAACATGGCTTCCTTAGAGACGCCCGCTCTGATTCCCGGCACACGGTTGAATCTCCCGGTTACAAGCGTGTACCTCATTACCTTGTACTAGACGTGGACTCCGTGGGGGTAGGGACCATGTCTGTCCTGCTCAGCACTGTATTTCCAGCACTCAGCACAGTGGCTAGCACACCTTAGGTGCTTAATGTTTGCTTCATTCCTGCTCCGTGTTCCTAGGAAAGAGCCACCACCCGCTTCCCTCTGCCCCACGGTACTGTGAACAGTTGAGACTTAGAAGAAATCTTTGAAAGACTGCTCTTCGTTTGGTTGGTATTTCTTACTTTACCTTCCTCTACTTTCTGATTGGAGTGAATTTATGGGTGACAGGGCACTTACCAGCTGGTCTAAGTTAGGAATCACGATTCATTCAACAAATATTTAGTGAACATCCTTGGCATTAAAGATGCAGTGTGGGAGCCACAGCAGAAAGTACAAGATGTGCGAGCCACAGGCTCTGCCTTCAAGGAGCTTGTTTTTAGTAAATAAATAACACAGGTAACATCAACAACTAGAGTGCAGTCAGAACCTTGTTGAAATCACATCTGAGGGACAGAAATGCTGCACGGGGGAGGGAGAGGTGAAGTGGGAATTGGAGGATAAGAGATGTGATGGGGCAGGGGTTCCTGCCAGAGTGAAGACACGATACCAGCAGGCACGGGGTGTCTGGGGAAGAGCTTGTAACAGCTGCTGCAGGAAAGTGATGGAAGGTGAACTTGGAAAAGGAGATCAGGGCCATACTTGGGGAGCACCGAATACCACATCTAAAAGTTTCCAAAGGTGAAATATCTTCCATAGGCGGCCCTCTAGGCAGTGGTAGGGCAGGGATTTCAACTCGTGTTTGGTCTGACTCCAAAGCATGTGTACATGTATATATACCTGTGTACACTGAGGCATGCATTAGTCTGATTCACTAAGTATTTTTGAATTAGGAGAAAAGTGGTAGAACTTTCAGGAACTTTCAATGTCAGCTAGATTTATAAAGCAAAATTTTCCTAAATGTCTAATGCAAAAGGCCTACAGCCCATTGGTCTGCTCAGAAGGAGGGTCTGTGGTTTTTCTCACGCAGCAGCATGAGAAATCTAAATGAAAAAAAATTGCAGAGCTGGCTCTTTTTTTTACTTGTAGAGTGTTTAAATTTCAAATATTTTTTTTTTTAGTGGGGGTTGGGAGAGGGAAAGGAATGGAATAGTTTGCTTTCTGTAGGAGTGACGGAGGAATAAGGAAGAAAGGGCCTCCTATCCCACAATCCTGCATGTTTGTTGAGCTGCTTTATGGGTGTTATGAATTACACCCCTGGGAAGAACCAGCTGGGGACCAAATTCCCATTGGTGGAATTGTTTCTCATCGAAAGCAAGTTCCAGGCTCTAAAATGACATGCAAATGGACTTTTGAATGCAACCTGTCTATAAGCTGAGGTTGTAATAATAATGATAATGATTTTGGATTCAAATCAAAATTTTAAATCTTGATGAAATATTTTTTTAAAGTAAACAACCCATTTATTTATTTATTTGGTTGCACCAGGTCTTATTTGCAGCAAGTGTGCTCCTTAGTTGCAGCTCATGGGCTCCTTAGTTGTGGCATGCATGTGGGATCTAGTTCCCCAACCAGGGATTGAACCCAGGCCCCCTACATTGGGAGTGCAGAGTCTTAGCCACTGTGCCACCAGGGAAGTCCCTTGATTAAATATTTATAAACAAAATGTATAGTTGGCAAGAACATTTAATAAATGGGTATGTCTGACGATGAAAAGCTAATGGCCTGACTGGGTTGAGAGAAAGGATGAATCGATACACTTTTCTAGCTCCAAAACAAATTAAATTAAAACCTGTCACCACCTGAAATGACTCTCTTCCTGCCAAATTCCTGATGTTCTTTTTATTAGGTAAGCTTTGTTTGTCCTGATACAGTGCCTCTTATGTATTCCACCTTCCATGTAGCAAGTTGGGTGGTAACAAATTAATTCCTGCTATATACAGGTGGGGCAGTGAAAGGACACCAGTGTCAGAAGAGGTGGGTTGGTTCCTTTTCTCTCTTGATCACTACTGCTGGCGGACCTTGGACAAGTCACTTGACCTCTACAAGTCAAGTTTGCTCATCTGGATATGAAATGAGGGAATGGAGCAAGGCTTCTTCATGCTCTGAAAGTGATTCCATGTATAAAGCTAAGTTTTGTTTTGTTTTGTTTTTAAATTACTGGGCTGCTGTGTTTTTTTAAAAATGTATTTATTTTATTTATTTTATTTTTGGCTGTGTTGGGTGTTCGTTGCTGCTCGTGGGCTTTCTCTAGTTGCAGCGAGCGGGGGCTACTCTTTGTAGCCGTGCGCAGGCTTCTCATTGCAGTGGCTTCTCTTGTTGCAGAGCACGGGCTCTAGGCATGCGGGCTTCAGTAGCTGTGGCACGTGGGCTCAGTAGTTGTGGCATGTGGGCTCTAGAGCGCAGGCTCAGCAGTTGTGGCGCATGGGCTTAGTTGCTCCGCGGCATGTGGGATCTTCACGGACCAGGGCTCTATCCCGTGTCCCCTGCATTGGCAGGCGGATTCTTAACCACTGTGCCACCAGGGAAGCCCTAAAGCTAAGTTTTATAGTAGAGCTTCTCTGAAGATGATTTATAAAATTATTGTTCAATGAGTGATTTTTTTCATCTCTATATTGTCATTATCAGAAATAAGTCATTGTTGATCTTTAAAGTCTGGGTTTTATTTTATATTTTTATATTGTTAAAAATTGTTTTTAAAAAGTCACTTGAGTGGCAATGGATATTCAATAACAATTGTGATTTTTTTGTTTTCTTTGTATTTCCTTTCTGATATGCAACTGGCCAGTTATTTGATTTCCAGTAGAAAACTTAGGGGAGAATGTAAGCATGAACATGGCATCTTGGAATTAAGAAATGTTGATAAGTATATAAAGTATTATCTTTTTAAATTTAAAAGTTAGGACTTCTGAGAAAAAAGTGGTCTAGACTATCTTAAGAAGGGAAGAAATATTTTACCCCACTACAATGTGTGTTTAGGAATAACTATGCTGTTTCTCCAATTCAAATTTGAGCTGCCATTCATTTTTATCAAACTACTTTCCATCTTCAGAAAGAAACAAACCTTGACATTGTGAGTTTTTTAAAAGTTTATTTTTGTGCCTTTTTTTTTTTTTTTTCTGTGAACATGTTTACATCATTCCAGGCTGGTGGGGAGGGAGGCATAAATTCACTCTTCTTACAGGACCACCCCTCTGTTCATGTGCGAATGGATGAGAATGTACACATGGTCATCTGGGATTAAGCGAAATTTCTCTTGTAATGTGTTAGCTGCACTAACTATCCACAGTGAGACCCTGTATGACATATCCAGAGCAGAAGGAAAAGAAATACCGAAAGGATACACTTTTTTAGAGCGTATGTATCAGGACAAACCACTGAAAGCTCCGTGGAGAGAGTGAATCTAGTTTAAGGAGGCAAGATTCTGCCCCGGCTCCACTGTTTGTAGGGAGGGGGCATGTCCGGGGAAATCTATACGGGATCTGCCTTCGAACTGAGCCGAGAAGAGTGAGGTAGAAGCTTCAGTGCCTTTCTGCTTTCCATCCTTCCCTCCCACAGCCATGTCTCTCATTCACAAAGCCAAACTCCTGTTTGGGCAGCTGTTCCCATGGTCGCCAGTTGGTTCTTGCGTTGCAGGTTGGTCAGGAAACATTGTTTACTCCGTTTCTTAGGTGAGGACACAGACATGGAAAGGTGGAGTGGCGGGCCCAGGGACATATTGGTTAGTAAGGGACCTTGGATTTGAACCCAAATCACTTGATGTCCAATGAAGTGCTCTCTCTGCATTCCTTGTTACTTCTGAAGCAAATTCTCAGACTACAACCTGCACTGATTTGCTGCCTTTCCATTATTAAACTTCCAGCAGAGTGTTAACATCTTTGGTGACCTGGTGGTTTAGAACCGTTCAGGGACTATGAAAATCTTACATTTTGTGGCCATAGGAAAGCACTCACTCTAGCAAAGAGCGGGTGAAGTGTCACGATGTGTCAACCAGCTTATGCTTCTCAGAGGCGGGTCAGTGTCTGGGCTGTTTGCAGGAATCTGGTAGACTTAGTGAGCCGGGGTCATCAGCGGTGGTGGGGCCGGAAGGGGAGGGGAGAGAAGAGAGTTAAAGTTATGGGACACAAACACCGTGCTCCCTTAAGCATCATAGTGAGAGGAGTGGACCAATAAGGGCAGAGGGTCTCTCTTCCAGCTCCCTGGCTTGTGGCCTGAGTCTGCTGCCTGCACGCTTCCGCCTGGGATTCTGACTCGGATGGAGTGGCCACACACAGGGAGAGTCGGGGATTACTCAACAGCAGCTGCGTGGAGCAAGGCCCAGTGGGCCTCCTTAATGGCTTCCTAAGCAGAAGACTCCTGGGGTGATCCTGGCTGGGTCTTGCTTGGCCTGGTTCCTGCAGTTTGCAGGCCTGGATCTCCAGCCCTGCCCTCTATCCTGAGAGACTTTCTTTCAACAGACTCTTTCTGCTAAAGATGGTTTCTGTTGTTTGCAGTTGAAAACCCAACTGATGCAGCCAGTAAGAGGTAGAATCAGGATTAGAACTAGGTCTGTGAAATACCCATTATTTATTCTTCTATACCCAAAAAAGGGATTGGAATCTGAGTGACTGCCCAATCTTGTCGTTTAAGCCTTCATGGGAAATAGGTTTACAAGTAGAGCAGTGATCAACTAGATCAATAAGTGGTCACACACACACACACATATATTCACGCACACACATATATATTCACACACAAGTTTAAATTGATTGGCAAGTTTTCATGAAAAATTGCTGAAGCTTTATGATGCTGGCGTTTCCAAAGGAGGGGAGCAGATGTAACATCCACTGGGTGGTGGTGAGCATAAGAGGTGATGAGTGGGCTACAGAAGTGATGTATTGGTTACGAACAGGTTTGGGAGTCAGACAGATTTGATTTCAGTCCTAGGTCTACTAACTATTTAATATACCTTTGTGTCCTTGGAAAAGTTATTTATCTTCTTTGGACCTCAGTTTCCTTATCTGTAAAATGGGGATAATAATACTCATTTCACAGAGGTCCAAAGCAGCCCAAATAAGGCACCTCACACAGTGCTTGACACATGGTGAGTGCTTAGTAGATGGGAGTTATTTTTATTTAATTATATTGCCTAGGTTATTTCTCACAGCAATACTGAATTTGTCCTTTCTTGAATAAGTTTAGGAATCTTACGTGTTGGCATATCCTCTTACCCTGTTCTAGAAGGGGACTGTGGGAGTGGGTGAGGAGAGGGTGAGATGAGGAGGAAACCACACAGCTCCTTATAAAAGTTCTGTCTGAGCCTAAGCTGTCATGTGGGGTGTCTGTTTTCAGGTTCGTGATTGAACTGTTAGTCAACAGTTAACTTGACCTATTCATTTGATCTGCCATAATACTCAAGACAAATTTGGACTTAAAAGAGGCTGTTGTAAACCAAGGACCCTCAGCATCTTAGGATAAACCATGATGAAATTCCCTTGGATTGGGTTAGCCATGTCATTCCTGGGGTCCTGACATTCAGGGGCACGAAACACTGAAGCAAGGCCCACAGCTCTGAGCATCCCCCCGAGCTCCAGATCCCGGGGAGTCTCCTTGCCCTGGAGATGCTCCTTGTCCCGGGGATGCTCCTTGTCCTGGGGATGCTCCTCGTCCTGGGGATGCTCCTTGTCCTGGAGATGCTCCTTGTCCCGGGGATGCTCCTTGTCCCGGGGATGCTCCTTGTCCCGGGGATGTTCCTTGTCCTGGGATGCTCCTTGTCCCGGGGATGGTCCTTGTCCTTGGGACGCTCCTTGTCCCGGGGATGCTCCTTGTCCCGGGGATGCTCCTTGTCCTGGGGATGCTCCTTGTCCTGGGGACGGTCCTTGTCCTTGGGACGCTCCTTGTCCCGGGGATGCTCCTTGTCCCGGGGATGCTCCTTGTCCCGGGGATGTTCCTTGTCCTGGGATGCTCCTTGTCCTGGGGATGTTCCTTGTCCTGGGGATGCTCCTTGTCCTGGAGATGCTCCTTGTCCTGGGGATGCTCCTTGTCCCGGGGATGCTCCTTGTCCTGGGGATGCTCCTTGTCCTGGGGATGCTCCTTGTCCCGGGGATGGTCCTTGTCCTTGGGACGCTCCTTGTCCCGGGGATGCTCCTTGTCCCGGGGATGCTCCTTGTCCTGGGGATGTGCCTTGTCCTGGGGTTGCTCCTTGTCCTGGGGATGTTCCTTGTCCCAGGGATGCTCCTTGTCCTGGGGATGCTCCTTGTCCCGGGGATGGTCCTTGTCCTTGGGACGCTCCTTGTCCCGGGGATGCTCCTTGTCCCGGGGATGCTCCTTGTCCTGGGGATGTGCCTTGTCCTGGGGTTGCTCCTTGTCCCGGGGATGTTCCTTGTCCCAGGGATGTGCCTTGTCCCGGGGTTGCTCCTTGTCCCGGGGATGTTCCTTGTCCCGGGGATGCTCCTTGTTCCGGGGATGCTCCTTGTCCCGGGGATGTTCCTTGTCCTGGGGATGCTCCTTGTCCTGGGGATGTTCCTTGTCCTGGAGATGCTCCTTGCCCTGGGGATGCTCCTTGTCCCGGAGATGCTCCTTGTCCTGGGGATGTTCCTTGTCCTGGGGATGCTCCTTGTCCTGGGGATGTTCCTTGTCCCGGGGATGCTCCTTGTCCTGGGGATGCTCCTTGTCCTGGGGATGTTCCTTGTCCTGGGGATGCTCCTTGTCCCGGGGATGCTCCTTGTCCTGGGGATGCTCCTTGTCCTGGGGACGGTCCTTGTCCTTGGGACGCTCCTTGTCCCGGGGATGCTCCGTGTCCCGGGGATACTCCTTGTCCCGGGGATACTCCTTGTCCCGGGGATGTTCCTTGTCCTGGGATGCTCCTTGTCCTGGGGATGCTCCTTGTCCTGGGGATGCTCCTTGTCCTGGGGAGGCTGCTCATCTTGTTCAGTGGGAACCACAGGAAGGTTTTGAGTGGCATCAGTCCAGAGCAACCCACTTCACCAGCAAAGTGATGATGGCAACCATATCCACTTAGAAAATAAGTCAATCAAATCATGTTCATTAATGAAAACCTAATAGTAATCTACATTGTATTCTATTACAGGAGGTCACATGTATGAAAAAATCTTTGTCCATCTGCTTAGCAAATAACATGTACTAAGGGAATGTTAAGTTCTCTTCTCCCTTTCTTAGACAAACTCTTTTGGTGGCTTGTAACAATTTGTCATCTGAATTAGCTTATATAATTCTCACAATGATTTTAAGAGAGGTGTGTTGTTTTTAATCTCTGCTTTCCAGAGATGGACATCTGGAATTTGGAAAGAATTCTTCTAGGAGTGTGCTGTCTGGGAACAGTAAAGCAGGGGTTCAAACCCAAATCTTTTGCCATCAGCCTTATATTCATTCATTCCGCATTTGTGGATCATCTACCGTGTGCCTGGAGTGGCGCTGGACACCGGGGATCCGTGTCTTGGCCGTGGTCCTTGCCTGCAAGGAACTCACGCTGGTCAGGAAGAGTCTTTCCTTTTGGCCGTCCTGTCTGAGATCGCACCATTTTTTTTCTGGCTCTAATTAATGATCCATTCATATCCCAAGGCCAGAGGATGAATGGCTATATTCAGGTTTCCAGTTTATGGTAATTTTCTTTGGAAACCAACCAGTTTCGTGTCTCCATTTCAATCTGCCCACACACTTCACAGTTAAACTGTCAAAAATGATGTGGAATGTGGAAATATTTCTCACAAGGTCCCAAAGGGAGCCAGTGACACCCTAACTCTCTTCAGTCTGGGAAACAGGGAGGCAGATGCCCCAAAGTCTACACATGGCCAACTGTTGTGTTTTTTTGTTTGAGTTTGTTTTATTATTATTATTTTATTTTTAAATTTTTTTCATTGCAGTAAAGTTGATCTACAATGTCCTGTTAGTCTCAGGTGTACAGCAAAGTGATTCAGTTTTATATATATGTCTTTTTTTCAGATTCTTTTCCATAATAAGTTATTACAAAACACTGAATACAGTCCCTTGTGCCAAAGAGGCGGTCCCTGTTTCTTCCATCATGTATACATAGCAGTGTGTATCTGTTAATTCCAAACTCCTAATTTATCCCTTCCTCACCCATCTCCCCTTTAATAACCATAAGTTTGTTTTCTATGTCTGTGAGTCTCTTTCTGTTCTGTAAATAAGTTCATTTGTATCATATTTGTAAAGATTGCACATATAAGTGATATCATATGGTATTTGTCTTTCTCTGTCTGACTTACTTCAATTAGTATGATAATTTCTAAGTCCATCTGTGTTGCTGCAAATGGCATTATTTCATTCTTTTTTACAGCTAAGTAATATTTCATTTTATATATAAAATAAAATATTATATATATATATATATATATATATATATATATATATATATATACCCCACATCTGCTTTATCCATTCATCTGTCGATGAACATTTAGGTTGCTTCCATGTCTTGGCTATTGTAAATAGTGCTGCTATGAACATTGGGGTGCGTGTGTCTTTTCAAATTAGAATTTTCATCTTTTCCAGATATATGCCCAGGAGTAGGCTTGCTGGATCATATAGCAACTCTATTTTTAGATTTTAAGGACCCTCCATACTGTTTACCATAGTGGCTGCACCAATTTACATTCTCACCAACAGTGTAGGAGGGTTTCCTTCTCTTCACACCCTCTCCAGCATTTATTGTTTGTAGACTTTTTGATCATGGCCATTCTGACTGGTGTGAGGTGGTACCTCACTGTAGTTTTGATTTACGTTTCTTTAATAATTAGCAATGTTGAACATTTTTCATGTGCCTATTGGCCACCTGCATGTCTTCTTTGGAGAAATGTCTATTTAGGTCTTCTGCCCATTTTTTGATTGGGTTGTTTGTTTTTTTTTATATTGAGCTGTATGAGCTATTTGTATATTTTGGAAATAATCCCTTGTCAGTCACATTGTTTGCAAATATTTTCTCCCATTCCATAGGTTGTCTTTTTGTGTTGTTTATGGTTTCCTTTGCTGTGTAAAAGCTTTTAAGTTTAATTAGGTCCCATTTGTTTATTTTTGCTTTTATTTCCATTATTCTAGGAGATAGATCCAAAAATATATTGCTGTAATTTATGTCAAAGAGTATTGTGCCTATGTTTTCCTCTAGGAGTTTTATAGTATCTGGTCTCACATTTAGGTCTTTAATCCATTTTGAGTTTATTTTTCTATATGGTGTTAGAGAATGTTCTTATTTTTCTATTAAGACAAAGCTGGGTTTGGTGCTTACCCTGGAGAGAAAGACAGCTACTTCATCCAAGGCTTGCTAGCATCTCAGAAGGGTAGGGCAAAGCTGGGTTGTTTATTGAGACTTTGAAGTCTAGTTTAATGCACGTCTTTCAATGCTGTGCTCCATTAGGACTGTGTTATTGTTTTAAAACTCGAGAATTAGTGCCTTGAGAGGAAAAGGCTTAGAAAGCCCTTGTAAGGTTTGGGGCTATTGTCCAGGCCTTCCTATGACCACATGACGACACCACGAATCCTGAGAAGTCTATGGAATGTATGGACTGAGACACCGGTGACCTGTACGTGAGCGCATGTGGCCACTTCGATTTTTCTTAGTTCACTGCCACTTCCCAGTTTAGTCCAGGGACAAATCCTTCTTTTCTCACCACCCTCCACAAGGCGGAACTTCCTGGGAGCAGCATATACATGACACAGTAATAATCGTAACAATCATACTAATCCCAGTATTCCACATTTACTTGAGCACCATATACATGACAAAATCATAATCATACCAATCACGGTAATAATAATAGCCAACATTTATTTACCCCTGACTATGTGCAGGCAGCTGAGCTAAGCACTTTAGATGGATTCCTGTTACTAAGGCCCATAACAATGCTGTGAGCTGGGTGCTGTTTTATTCTTGGATAATGAAACTTACCGAGGTTAAATCACTGGGATAAGGTGCACAGTAGAGTTGGAGCCAGAATTCAAACCAAGGCTGTTGGAGCCCAAAGCCTTCTTGCTCTTAGGTATTATGCTATTGAAGCTCTCTCTCCTTTTAAAATGTATTGTTCCTACGACGAATTTTTCTAAAACAACGTCCAAATGTTTGCTCACAGGGGAGAAGACTGACTCTCACCATATAGAACCCCTCTCTCCTTTCAACCTGGCAGGAAGTGTAGCCTTTAATCCACATTTCAGGGGTGAAGTGAGCCTCCCGTTCTCAGGGGTGGAGGCTGCCCCCCTTTTGTGCTGTTCTGCCTGGTTTCCTGGTTTCCCTGGAAGCCTTCCAGGTAAAGAACGGTTTCCCCAGTAACTGACAGCCCACCCACTGGCCCCTCTGCCAGAGTGAATTGATCGCTTTGTGACTCTTGGTTTCTTAAAGGTGTTTCTTTGGAATAGTCCCAACTGCTTTGACACATGTTCTGACAAATTAGTGGTTGAAGAGGACACTTCCTTGGGCTAGAAGGAATGAATATTCAAATAAATAAGAGAAAACCGTCAGCATAGACGGCGGCTGCTGTCGAGTGGGAGGACTTTTGAGCAACTGGTTCCTTTGTTTCCTGGGCTTTGGAAAGATACAGCTAATTGCTCCTGACAGATGGAATTCTACTAGTTTAAAAAGCTTCCTAGAGAAGGAGATTCCACTGTTCTCTGTAACTGGTATGTAACAGTTGGGTAAATATTTCTAATAGTGAATGGCATTTCCCCACCTGGCAATCTGGAATTCATTTCTAATTACGTTTCCTCAGGTAGAAATGGACAAAGCCTTGCCCACTTGATAGAGGGGGGTCGCACCTGTGCTGCTTTATTGTCTTAGGAACATGGGCTGCGGTGGAGGAAAGGACTCGCTGGCTTTCATGGAAGGGTGAAGGGTGAAGGGCATAAGGCTTACTTATCCCTTCACTCTTATGCTCAAGCTCAGAAGCGGAGCTTAAGTCCTAGAGATCAGGGACCACGACCGTACAACTTCCGGAATCTCTGTAAATGTACTGTGTTTGTTTAGCTAGTGCCTATTTTCCCATCTTGAGAACACTTTTAAAGAAAGGCTTCCTGGGCAGCAAAAAGAGGAGGAGGGAGGTAGCAGGGGGATGGTTGAATTGACTTAGGAAACTGGGGGAGAACAGCCCTGGGGCAGGGTGGGAGGGGCTGCTCTGTCAGGAGAGGATGCAGTCTGAGTCTTGGCCACCTCAACTGGCAAAGAGATTAAAGCGTGGGGAGCGATTTGGGGCCTCAGAAAGGATGGTGACATTGAGCAGTAGAAAGACCCCATTAAAGAAAATATGTGCAAACGAATCAACGGACAAAGGATTGTCCTCCAAAATATATAAACAGCTCATGCAGCTCAATATTAAAAAAACAAACAACCCAACCCAAAAATGGGCAGAAGACCTAAATAGACATTTCTCCAAAGAAGACATACAGATGGCCAAGAAGCACATGAAAAGCTGATAAGGACCTGCTGTGTTAAATAAATAAATTAAATTAAATTAAAAAAAAAAAAAAAAAGAAAGACCCCATTAGAACTGATATGAATCTTACCAGGGTCTTTAACACATTTGTAAACTATTAATAAAGTTCATGGCATCCTGACATAGCCCTGGTAAAATCACACCTCCTCCTGAGTGGTGGCTTTTTCATTCCTCGTATTTTTGTCTGTTCTAGTCAAAGATTGTTATTTTATATGGAAGGAACAAACTGGAGGAAGAAGGAACAGATTTCTTGGAACAAGTGGACTTTAAAGGAGGAGCTTTGGGGACAGAAGCTTTCAATTTAGAAGGCAGGCAACAACAAATAAATAAGCAAAACAAACTAAGAAAGAAGGAAAAAGAAGTAGTAAAGAGAGAACCCAGATACATTACTCCAATATCACGTGTCTTATCACATGCAATGACTTTACAGTCTCCCATTTATTCAATAAATATTTATTAAATACTCTACCATGATGAGGAACTACAACGTTTGCTCTGGAGGAAACAGACACGAACTAGACTTGGAGAACCCAGGGTCTGTTAGGGGAACTGAATTATGTAATATAGGTAGATGGTAATAAGTAAAAGATGGAAATCCAGAGCCGGTGCCATGGGGCTCAGAGAAGGTGAGATCTAGCTCAGCTGGGACAGTACAGGAAAAGCTTGGGGAGAAGGAAGCCTGAGAACTAGGACTTGAAGAATGGCAGGTGGGATTTGGTCTTGGACCAGGGCACAGAATGAGGCAGCGCAGGGCCCAATAAGAGGAGAATGTGTGAGCTAAAGGAGGCCTGACGTGGACTGGGAGAAAATTGTGTTTGGAGGAAGTTCAGAGCCAAGACGTGGAGGTTCTTGGATTCCTTTATGGTCAGTTGGGAGTCATTGGCAGCCCTGGGCTTGTCAGTAGATGGCTGGAGGAAGTGGTGTGCAGACCGTGGGTGATGAGCTGGTCTAAGGTGGCTGCAAAGCCCCTCTCCTGCTTACTGAAAATGATGACGTTGTCTGGAACCAGGCACCGTTAACCTGCTTCAGGCTGCAGTGGCTGCTGCTGTGGGAAAAGAGCTACGAGTGAGAAAGAAGTTATAATAGTCAAGGATGTTGCAAGGCAGTTCTGTGTGAAGGTAAATGATGAATTCTTCTGCTCCCATCAACAGTTTCTCAGTTGTGATTTACTCTGAATCCTGCTAGCCCCAGCTCATGCTTCACTCTCTTTTCATTTGGAAGGTGAACAACCCCATTGCCCATGAAGCTTAGGGAATTGCCTGGCAGCGCGTACACTTTAAACATACACAAATAGTTCCTGATATTGGGATGGCAGCTTTGCCACCCCAATCACCCTGACTTTCCACCCTGAGGATTTCTAAAGAACTAAGCGAAGAGATTTTCAGTAAATATGTGGAAAAAATACAACCCCAGATCATCGTGATCAAATCATCTGATCACTGAAGTGTTATTCCCTCCCACCCCCGCTGACCTCACCCCCGCCATCCCAGGTGAGCCGTCCTGTAGCTACAATAAATTCTATCCAGCAGCTGAATATGTGTGTACCTTACGGCGGTTCAGCATGCTATCATCTTATACTCATTTTGAGGAGGGGTGGGCAACACGTGTATTAGGACTGTGGTCAACCAGCCTGGGTCCCTGGCTGACGGCACCAGCTGAGCTCCCAGCGGGTAGCCAGCTCAAACTAACCATGTGACAAGCCACAGCATTAAAAAGCATTGCTGATTCTTCATAGAAATTCCCAGACATTTGGTGGCATCTGGCCAGTATCTATGCATCATAGGGAAAAGATTCAGCTCATCATTTTTTGATAACACTACAGCTATTTACTTCTTTTTTTTTTTTTAATTTATTTATTTTATTTATTTATTTTTGGTTGTGTTGGGTCTTCGTTTCTGTGCGAGGGCTTTCTCCAGTTGCGGCAAGTGGGGGCCACTCTTCATCATGGTGCGCGGGCCTCTCACTGTTGCGGCCTCTCTTGCTGCGGAGCACAGGCTCCAGACGCGCAGGCTCAGTAGTTGTGGCTCACAGGCCTAGTTGCTCCGCGGCATGTGGGATCTTCCCAGACCAGGGCTCGAACCCGTGTCCCCTGCATTAGCAGGCAGATTCTCAACCACTGTGCCATCAGGGAAGCCCACAGCTATTTACTTCTGACCTTTTATGAGCCTACCCCATGGAAGGGAGCCTCTCTCTCACTATTCCTTAATCTAATTTCCCTTTCATAACCTGAAATTATCCTGTTTGTTTTTGTTCTGTTTTGGGTTTTTTTGGCTGCATTGGGTCTTCGTTGCTGCGCGCGGGCTTTCTCTAGTTGCGGCGAGCGGGGGCTACTCTTCGTTGCAGTGTGTGGGTTTCTCATTGCGGTGGCTTCTCCTGTTGCGGAGTATGGGCTCTAGGTGTGCGGGCTTCAGTAGTTGTGTCACATGGGCTCAGTAGTTGTGGAACACGGGCTTAGTTGCGGCACACAGGCTTAGTTGCTCCGCGGCATGTGGGATCTTCCCAGACCAGGGCTCGAAACTGTGTCCCCTGCATTGGCAGGCAGATTCTCAACCACTGCGCCACCAGGGAAGTCCCTGTTTATTTGTTTGCTTCTTGGTTATCTGTCTGTCCTCGTGAGAATCCACTGGTCCATCTGCTCCTGCTGTGTTCATGCCTGGAACAGTGGGGAACCTACACTTTCCTTCCATTTGTTGCGTCAGGCCCTCTGCATGCCCCTCCTTGGGTCTGACCTCCAAGTGTGAACAGTCTTCATCAGCCCGCTTGCCCGTCATCTTATGTTAAACGTTAAATAATGTAGAAGCCAGAGGTAGGGCCTGCTTAAATAAGTGCTCATTAAAATGTGTGTTCATAGGTAAAAGCACTTGCCTTTTCACTCATACCCTTTGACACTGGCTTATAATATAGTTACATAGAAGTCTCAGTCTTTAAAGAAGGATTAATTGACTTAGGAATTCTGAATTCTGAAGTACGTTTCATCTTGTTTTCTAATTTTATGCTACTTCTCGGGGCTTTCCTGGTGGCGCAGTGGTTAAGAATCTGTCTGCCAATGCAGGGGACATGGGTTCGAGCCCTGGTCTGGGAAGATCCCACATGCTGTAGAGCAACTAAGCCCGTGAGCCACAATTACTGAGCCTGCGCTCTAGAGCCCGCGAGCCACGACTACTGAGCCCATGTGCTGCAACTACTGAAGCCTGTGTGCCTAGAGCCCGTGCTCCGCAACAAGAGAAGCGACCACAGGGAGAAGCCTGGCACCACAACGAAGAGTAGCCCCTGCTCGCCGCAACTAGAGAAAGCCCGCACATAGCAACAAAGACCCAACACAGCCAAAAATTAATTAATTCATTAATTAATTAATATTTTTTAAAATAAATAAATAAATAAATTTATGCTACTTCTCAATGACACGGGAAGGCAAGTAGACAAACACGTCTCTTTTAGCCAAAGACCATCAGAAACTCATCTATAGTTGAGTGGATTGAGTTTTTTACTCATTGCAGTGGGGAAGGACGCACTCCATGGAGAATCAAGGGCAAGGTTAAGAGGGTGTGAGAAAGGAATGATAGGATTTGGGCTTGTGTTCAGCGCTATCAGGGAGAGTTTGAGGGAGGATAGTTTTGCATCACATTGGATGCTGTCAGGAAATGGGGAAATTCTATGGTTGGGTATCTTAATAATTCTTATCTAGAAGGTAGAACAGAGGAGGCTAGAGCTGTGGTTGGTAAAGAAACAGCCTCCACTCATTAGCCAGGACAGGGAGATGTTGGTCATTTTTGTCTAAGCAACGTGGTGGGTACACAGAAGTATCTGTCGAATGAAAGACTGTGACCTTTCTGTCACCAAGGGGTCCTGACATGTCTCCCGCTGCCCAGAAGTCCTCTCTGTGCATCCTCAGACAGGTCAGGGCCCAGGCCAGGGCTGGCTGGTGGTCAGTCTCCTTGCTCCTGGGTTACTACCTTACCTGCTTCTTTCCCAAAGGGCCAATGGCTGGAGCCTCACAGGTAGGCCCCCAGAATATGTGATTACCTGGGTCCTATTTCCAGAGACTTTGTGGCAGCTGCTGACCCTTAGTATGAGAGGAAAGAAGAAATTGACAGAGAAAGAAAACTAAAGCTTAGATGATTATTGTGAACAAGACAAAGTGAAGGAAAAGGGGAGTCTATTTACTGTATCAGTGAATAGTGATTGGAATATTAGATGCACAAACTCCTGAAAATGACTGGAGATACCTTAACATTCTATAAAGTGGGTCATTAGGCAGTATGTATTGAATTGGTTTCCTGATAAATACATTCTGAAATCATGAGTGTTAGAATATAAAATTGAAAACAAACCATGTTGTTGACTCTGCTGGAAGGAATTTGACCTAGGTTATAAAAACTGTCAGGATGGGCTAGTACTGCATACTCCCCAAAGTACGTCATTTTCTTTGCTTTTCCCTCTTAGGTGAATATTTAAAATCAGGTTGATTGTTTTATTTCTTTACTTGCTCATTTCCATTGTGTCTTAGCTTGGGTTCTGCAGAAAGAAGAGGCTGAATAAAAGTCTTATTTATGTATGAGGATTTTACTGGGGAGTGTGATCCCAGGGAAAGGAGGAAGGTTGTATTATTGAGTTGCTGGCAGCAGTGGTCACTGATTCCTTGATCATGTGGGACCACCTGAGGAGCCATATGAAATGCATCTCAGAACTGTCCATCAGGGGAAGAAAGGGGAAAGGACTGTCCATTAACTTCTCTTCCCTGTAGATCATAGGTTTATCCTGTAAGTTGTTAACTCTCCCATCTTCCAGACTGGAGATGTGCAGGCACCATGGGTTCCTGAGGCATCCCACCCTGTAGTGTCAACAAAGAGGTTCTGGCTTGGGTGGTGAGAGCCTTGAGGTGTAGGTGAAACAAACTAAGCTGTCCCAGAGCTGGTACCCCTGTGCAGGCTGAAATAAGAGATAAGTGAGGTGGAGGGGATCCAAAATGGTAAATAAGAGATGGTGAAGCAGTGACACCACACCCGGTTATTTTTTGGGTCAATATAGCGATAGAAAATGAAAGTATTTAGACCTTGGCCTCAGCCTTGGTTTGGGATTTTTCCTAGTAGAGATCTTAGTAGAGGATGGTCTTCTCAATATAACTGTTCAAAGCTAGGAAAGAGAATGCAAAGTTTCAGTTGTATGAAGATTTACCAGCAGGCCTCACTTTTGAATGCCGTCCAGTAGTGCTTTGCAAGGCATGTATTCCCCCCAAGAGATCCTATCTATACTCTAGATATCTGTATGATTCCCAACTCTATATTTCCATCTCAGCCTCTCTTCTGAGCTGAGGGTCCATTTATTTTATTACCTTTAAGAATTCTTCCAATAAGCATTTCCAATATAACCTATCCAAGACAGAAATCAACACTGAAATCTTCCCCTCTTGCCTTCTCTGTCTTACAAATGGAACCCACAGGGTCAGAAAACGGGGCGGGAGTCACCTCTCACTCTTCCCTTTCCTCCCCACAGTTCACCAGATATGAAATCCTGTCAACTCTACCTCCTTCTAATCTTCTAGTCTGTCCTCTCTTTTCTGTTCACTGGGGTGGCTTAGTTCAGGCCTTCATCTCCTCTTGCCTGGGTTGCAGCCACAAAAGGCCTCCTAACTTGTTACCCTGCCTTTGGTCTTCTCTTCCGCCAATCCTCGGAGGAGACTTCACTGACTGCCCAGAGACTAGGGGATGACATGAGAAGTCAATGGTCTGGTGATTCTCAACCTACAAAATAAAGAAGTTGTCTAGGTGGGACCTGAGGCTTTTCTATCAATTCACAAAATTGCTCTTCCCATTTTGGACTCCAAGTCCATCAGTAACTGTGATGGGATTTCTGCTCCTCTTTCCTGCCGTGGTTTACCCACCTGTAATCTTCCGGGAGCTGGGCTCTTAGACACTCAGTACTGTTCTTAACCTCCCACAAGCAAGTGTTTATGACATGCTGCAGCTGTGGCTGCATTTATGTATTCAGTGGTTGGAGGTCTGGGGGTGACTTTGGACCTACAACACAGAATCTTCACACAAATACCACAGGAAGGTGCATGTCAAGAAGACAGTCACTTTTCCAGCAGGGCCTTCCTGACTCATAACCCAGCCTTGGTTTCCTGTCTCACTTGCTGGTTAGGGAGAAAAAAAAGATGATTTTTGTCAGACTGCCTGGGAGAAGAGGGAAAAGTTAATTGAGTGCCTATTGGAAAGCATTGTTTGAAAGTTTGAAAACTGCTGACCTAGAATAGCCCTGTACTTTATAACATATAAACTATCCCCTAATGTTGTAGTAATAAAGATTTCCCATGGGCCAGCCATGTTCAGTCTCGTGAGAGGCATTGTGACAGACTTAAAACATGTAAGATGTATCCCTCTCAAAATGTAGGAGGCAACTTATATGCATGGACCATTAGTACAAGGTCAGAGAACCAAGTACTGAATTGTATGGGGCAGAGATGGAGGCTGTTAGAGAAGATTTTACAACATCCTGAAGAGCCAAGAATGGAAAAAAATCTATGAAGGAACCACCTGGGCCTTATATTGTATTTTAGAACTGCAGCTCACAACATATCCAGTGTATTTGTTTGGTTTTCATAAAATAGTATGGTGAGAACTTGATTGGGGTTTCACTGAAAGTTTGTAAGGCACCTTTTCTTTTAATTCTAGTTACTGGTTATTTTTCTGTGATGATGAAACATGGATATGAAGAGAGAAAAATTCAATCATCTGTCTGTTTTTTGCTTACTTTGTAGGACTGAATTTTAAACTGTTCTTTTAAATGTTGGCAGCATGTAGACTGAAACATGGCAAATGTTAAGAGATTCTAATCACGGTTAATGAAAGCTGTAAGGAAATAATCATGGACATGTTGCCTTCTGTCAGTGTTTACTGTATGACATGGAGATTAATTTTATTTTAATTAGGATCATCACTGTGGCCACCATTTCTTTAATGAATGCCAGGTTAAATCCATTACTTACTTCACAGCTGTGAATGGGTTCCATTCTTTGTTAATATTTGCATATTCCAGAGGTCAGATTTTTTCTTTCTTTATGGAAGAGGAATTTTTCCTTTAGTTTCATGTTTAGGATATTTAACTTGTTGGTTCCGAACTGAACAGAAATAACAGTTATGATTGCTGCTTCTCAAGCTGAACGGACTCATTTGACTTAGGGTAAAACTTTCCAACATCTAACAAAAGTAATATATTCTTAAGACATACCTTAGATGATTCCTTCAGTTGGGACAAACTCAACACATCTGTTATGGGCTGAATTGTGTCCCCTCAAATTCAAATGTTGAAGCCCTAATCCTCAGTAGTTCAAAATGTGATAATCTAGAGATAGACTTTAAAGAGGTGATTAAGTTAAAATGAGACCATTAGGCTTAGCTTTTATCCAACCTGACTGGTGTCCTTGCAGGAAGAGGAAATTTGGGTACACAAAGAGACACCAGGGATGGGCACAGAGGAAAGACCATGTGAGGACCAGTGAGAAGGCAGCCATCTGTAAGCCAAGGAGAAAGGCCTCTGGAAAAATCAAACCTACTGACACTTTGATCTTGGACTTCTAGCCTCCATAACTGTGAGAAAATGAATTCCTGTTGTGTAAGACATCCAATCTTTGGTATGGCAGCCCTAGCAAACTCATACAAACTAATGCAACATCCAAAGCCAAATTTATTATTTCCCTGTTCAAAACCATTCATTCTGCGGCAGAGGCATTTACTGCTCACTGAATATCCATGTAATTCTACCTGAAAGACCTGCCTACCCGCAGTCAGGAGGGGCCGTACACTAGCTCTGGTCTGTGGGCATCTACAATCTTATCCCCTGTCCCAGTGACCAAGGAGGCTATTGTTCCAGACGGTGGGGTTTCCATCAGGTCCCTGGGAGACTGAGTGGAGTGAAACCTCCCCCCATCCAATGGAGGGTATGTCTCCTAGGTGAGAAATAATTCATTACTGCATTAAGCCTGGGATTTGGAGGGTTTAGTTTGTTTCTTCAGCTTAACATTATCATGAGCAGTACCATCCCCAACCTCTTAGTTCACCTGGAAGTGTAAACTTAGCCACATATTTGCACTCGTAATTTCATAGTTTCACATCTGACTGATTATTAGTCCTTTCCATTCTACTTTTGCAACATTCCACAGACCTGCCCCTCCTTTCCATTCACAGAGCTGCCATAGTTATCTCCCTAAACAAATGATAACGATGGTGACAGTGGTGGTGATGATGATGGAGGAACACTGCTCCAGGCACTGTCCTAGTGCTTTCCATACACGAAGTCCTTTATTCTCATAACCTATGAAGTAGGTACCATTATCATCCCCTTTTTCCAATGAAGAAATTGAGATACAGGGAGTTTAAGTAACTTGTTCAAGTTCACACAGCTAGTAAGCATTGGCAGAGCTGGGATTTGCGCTTGGTAATATGGTTTCCATTGCTTTCAAGTAAAGTCACGGCATTAACAACCCTTCCCGTTCTAGTCCCAGCGTACCCTCTTCATCTCTTCTCCCATCAAGGACAACCCTCTACTCCTGACCACTGCCAACCCTTCACTCCAGTTACAGTCTAGATTATTTCTGTTCTCTAAACAAATCCTGCATTTGCCAGCCTCTGTTTCATTGCTCAAGCTCTTCTATCCGAATTGCTCTGCTGTCCATTCTCTTTCCCCCTTGGTCCTGCCTATCAACATCTTGTGTATCCTGCAATGCCCCATTTGTTTGCCACCTCTTCCGGGGAGCCTTCCTTAAGTCATCTTCATTCAGCACTCCCGTAATCCCTTGCCTCTACTTCCCTGAAGGCACTCATGTTTCACTTATTTATGTGTGTCTATTTCTCTCTCTAAAGTATAAGCTCCCTGAGCACTGGGACCGTATTTTCTTCGTCTTTAGATCTCCTCTGCAAGCAATGAGCACGGTACACACACACACACACACAATCTTTGGGTTATAAAACTTTTTTTTTTAATTAATTTATTTTATTTATTTATGTTTGGCTGTGTTCAGTCTTCGTTGCTGTGTGCGGGCTTTCTCTAGTTGCAATGAGCAGGGGCTACTCTTCGTTGCGGTGTGCGGGCTTCTCATTGTGGTGGCTTCTCTTGCTGCAGAGCATGGGCTCTAGGCACACGGGCTTCAGTAGTTGTGGTACGTGGGCTCAGTAGTTGTGGCTCGTGGGCTCTAGAGCACAGGCTCAGTAGCCGTGGTGCACAGGCTTAGTTGCTCTGTGGCATGTGGGATCTTCTCGGACCAGGGCTCGAACCCGTGTCTCCTGCATTGGCAGGAGGATTCTTAACCACTGGGAAGCCCTGGGTTATAAATCTTGAATGCAATTAAGAGAAAGGAAAGTTTCCTTGAATGCTTTGCTACTTAACAAAAGATTATAGTGTTACCCCTTGTCACTTTGTCCACCATGGCTTAGGATTCCCAATCACACTGTGTGGAAGTGACTTTGTTAACATCAAAACATTTTGCTTCATCCTCTGTCTGTGCTCCTTTCTCTGAGTTTGATGCTCTCACTTCTTATCTGTGTCGTGTTAGCAAATTGTCCCTTTGGTCTTTATATTAGAACTGAATTTCACTGGGTTTCAATTATTTCTTGGCTTTGATTTATTGATTAAGAGCAGTCTTTTATCCTGGTGGCACTTTTCAAGCGTGTGGTAATACGTGTTCCAGTGAGTTGCAAGGAAAGAGAAGAATAGTGCCTCCTGCCGCTTTTCTTCCCCGCAGGTCTCACCTTCGAGCGTTTCATGAAGCCCTTAGTCCTCTTCTCTCAGGGGTGGGCAGAAAGTTGAAAGGAAAGTGGAGTTCAGTCACGTCTGCCACAGGTATTTCTGGTTCAAATGCAGGACAGATTGGAAACTTGAACACAATTGGATTTTCTGAGGATTTCAGTTCTCATTTTCCCCAAGAATGTATTTGTGTTTGTCGTCTTCTTACACAGACATGAATTTTCCCTGGTATGGCATCTATTCCCCAGGATGGCCCCCAGTAATCCTCACCTCCTGCTAGGCATGCTTTTGTCTTGTCCCCTCCCACACTAAATAGGGGAGCAATCCTATGTAAACAGTGGGCTATTGCAGAAAGGATGGGGTGTGTCTTCCAACACTAAATTATAAAAGGCATTGTGGCTTCCACCATGAGGCTATGGAGAGGTCCTTGTGGCAGTGAATGGGGCCTCGTGCCAACAGCCGGCACCAACGACAGCCGTGTGAGTGAATCATCTTGAAGGAGATGCTCTATCTTCAGCCAAGCCTTGGGATGTTCGCAGCCCCAGCTTTAACTCATGAGGGACTGGAGCTGGGTCAGCCCAGCCAAGCTGCTCCCCAAGTCCTGACCTACAGAATCTATGTGAGATGATAAATGTTTATATTTGCTTTAAGCCGCCTAGCTTGGAGGTAATTGTTTGTGCAGCAATAAACAATATACATGGCACATGAAATTTCATTTTCCTGGTTCTTTGAGAGTCCACTATCTCATGTTTTCAGTTCTAATAATATTTTTGGCGATATATAGAGTATGACTCTGTGGTTGAAGTGAAAGTCAATGGTATAAAGAAAACCCACCATGGTTTGGTCAAATGCTCAGCCTAGGGAGATTGCCTGTTTCCTGCTTCGGTTGCGCCTGGACCCCAGGAATGGCCCCAAGACATGCTCCCCTTACTTGTTTCACCCCCCAAGCTCCTCTGCTCCCTGCTCCTGGCCCCCTGGCCCCTTCTCACAGGTGCTCTGCCCTCAGGACTCAGAGACATCCACCGACACCCAGGACAACCTGGACCTCCACGCCCCTTCCATCTGCCAGCATCCCCACGGCCCTGATGGGGATGCCGTGACTTTGAACTTTGTGAAATATTTTCTTCGTCGACCCCAGAAGGAGCGACGGCATGCTTAGACAAGGATGCAAGCGCATAATCACAGAAGAGGCCAGATCTTTTTTTGGCAACTGGAAGAAAGAGCTGAAGGCGGTGAAGTCTGCATTTCACTGGGGGAGAGAACGTGAGTCATTCATTACTTCAACAGAACAAACCAGCCCCAGACACAGATGACCCCTTTACCTTTATGAGCAAGTAAAACCACCAAAGGTAACTTGCACAAGCCGGAACCTCAGCTACCGACATGACGGAGTACCTCTTTGCCAAAGACACCTGGAGACATCCACAACTGGAGTCCAGTCATGGGCTTGAAAAAAGGTGGCCTTGCCCACTCCCGTCTGTTTCAGAAGGGGCCTCCGGCCGTCTGGGGCTATCTACACTGCCTGCCTGAGACACTGAACACTTCCCCCTCCTCCCCATCTTCCTCCCTCTACCCTCCTCCTTCTCTACCCTCTTCCACACGGGCACAATGATAAAGTCCATCTTTACCATTCTAAACAGGGCGTTTAAGGCACTTCATTATTTAATGGAAATTCTGCATTGCTTTAGAGGCCAGGAGTATGGAAAACATTTGTAAAATTCTGTGAGGATGAATTCTCAAAACTGAAGCAAATATATATTAAGTGTATACATGTTTCCTGTAAAATGTTTAAGAACACAAGTCATCTCTAACAAATATTTGCCACGGACCCATACAATTTAGAGAGAAGTGGAAGTTAAAATCTACATGGTTAATGTATTCAGTGTTCAAAACCATACTGGATAATTTAGGCAAGAAAATATACTTCATCTGCTTTGATTACATCTGCAAGACACTGTAGCTGCCAAATTTCCAGTTGGCTCCATATCTCACGGAGAGATTGTTTTGAAAGATATTCTCAATAATTCCTGCTTTAGGGACACACACAACCCCTGCCACTGCCCACCTCAAATCACTTAGGGTTTTCATCTACTGATGCTCAAGCTCTGAACAGGTCAAACCTGGCTAAGCGCCCACTGACAGTGGGCTTGGTGGTCTGAGGCAATCCTGACAATTTAGCGGAGCCCCCAGGGCCTAAGGGAAGACAGATGATTCTGGTCCTTTCAGGCCTCTTTGGAAGCTCAGGCATTTCCTGAGGATCCCGGTCAACTCCAGGCCTGCCTATGAGGGCAGGGTCAGCTGTTTGCCCCTCCAGCTCCTGCCCTCTCGTCCCCCCTTGCCCAGGGCTGGCCCACTCAGACCGGCTCCAGGTAACACAGCACATTCTGGGATGGAATGGTGTCCGACTGCCTTTTCCTAGTCACGATGTCAATCAGGTGCTTTACACGGTTCCCCCCACCCACCCACCCATAGCCAACAAGAGCTATTGCGTTACTGAAACTTCCTGGGAACGTGGAATTCATCAAACAGAAACCCACAAAGAGAAGTATGAACAAATTCTACAAGTGTTTGCTCCCTTCAGGGCTGCCAGGGCAGGAAAGCACTTTTTGCTTCTTGCTCTCGGAGAGACTCTGGGGGCCGCCCGACCAGCTGCCCGTAAGTCACAATCATGAGTCTCGTGTGGAAATGTCTGGAAGGGAATGCTGTTCTCCAGGAGGACAATCCACCAACCAGGGCCAAAAGGCCATTATCGTGAGCAGTGCTCTGATGAGGCTGGGCGCCAGCCTGGCCAGCTCTGCGGTGGCGGGCTTGTGTCGTGGTCTCCCTCCTACGGGCCTCTCTCCTCTGCCACATCCTCTCCAGTTTCCTCGCCCTCTCCTCTCATTGCCCCTGTTCCACTGGCCACACCCTTCTCACCACTGGCCCCCAACTACCAGGCCAGCTGGCTTCATCTCAGGCCAGCCTCCCCTGCCCTGGTAAGACACCCCAGGCTTCACCTCCTCACCTTCTCCTCCAGGCTTGTAACCTGATAAGGTCCTGCCCACTCATGCCCCAGTCAGAGACCGCGGCACTTTCCTAAGCCTCCTCTGCTTTTGCGGGAGCACACGTACATCCTACGACGCTCTGTGTGCACGAGTGTAACACTCCCACCTCTGTAACGCAGTGGTGACTGTCCGGGGAGAAAGCGCAGCCTTAAGGAGGGGACATGGTCATGGGCAGGTTGCTTGCACAGTTTTCTTAAATTTTTATTTAGTTGTCAACATTTTAAAATTAGGAGAATTCACATTTAAAAAATTGTATTTCTAGATTCTTTTGAAAAATTGAAGACGTGGCCATATGGGTCCTGAGTAGATCTTGGGGGACTGAAGAATGTACATGAATTTAATATGCAAATGGAGCTGCTGTACTCCCTTCCCAGGGCCCTGAGGGCTGCGGGTCGGGGAAGGTCTTGCTGGTGCAGATGAGGTGCCACCAGGTCCCTGGGTAATTAGTGCCTGGTGAGAATTTGCAGGAATTCAGAGTCAGGATTCTCTGCTCAGAACCTGTGTGTCTGGCATCAAAAGAAGGTAAGTGACAAACTTGCACCTGAATAAACATGGTTTCACAATGATGCTGATGTCAACACTTCTAACCAATCAGAGGCTGTATTGCTCAGGAAGCTCCTCAGAGGTCAAGGAAAATCAGCTCTGGGGAGGCGGAGGGTGGGTACGGGTGGTGGGCTGGAGCTCAGGACTGGCCTCAGGGGCTGTGACCTGTGCAGTCACGCAGGGCCCGTGCTTGGAAGGGCTGCACGGCTGGTTTAATACTCTGCGGATGTTGTCTTGAAATTAATGATAATATTTGAACCAGGGTCCCACAGTTTCACTTTCACTAAGCAATCTCCCCAAATTACATAGCCAGTCCCGGCAGAGCTTAACCAAAACAGGAACCCCACCTCACCAAGGGGATATTTTTCAGCTGAGATGTTTTAAAGAGACTTGAAATGTTGATGGATGCCCGTAGCTCTGGTGTTCTGAGCAGAGAGTGATTTTGTGTAATACTGGCCTAATCAGTGAAAATAGAGAATCCAGTCAATAGATGATAGGGCTTCCCGGAGAATGTGGGAACAACTTAACACACTCTTAAACGAGCAGAAGACTACTGCTGTTTCAAGGAGGGTGAAGTTAACATCTTTTCTGCTTTAAGAAATTTTGCAGACTGTTGGATGGGTGGACCCAAGACAGCTAGGACCACATGTGGCGTAATGCTGGTGGGAAGCTGCAATGCCTCCCTGCCTTCACGTGCAAGTAAATGCTTTGGAAACCTCTAGAGAGTAATCTACTTGGTGTCGTCGTACGAACGCGGGTTGGAAAAGAATTCCCAGACACAAGGCAGAATGTAAAGAAGACAGAATTTATTAGAGGGAAGGGTCGCTGCCAGAACAGAGGGCCGACTTCCTAGTAGTCTGGGAGAGTCGAGCCCGAACATGTGCTATTGATCAGTTTTTATAACCAGAAAACAAAGGAATGGTCCGAGGTGAAAATTTCGTTTACTGACTGGTTGAGGCACATATAACTTCCTTCTATAGCGTGGGAGTGGGACAGGGCAGACGCCTTTCCTTATTTGGGACAGGTCCCCTCGCCCAGGTGGGCGTCGCCGAGGTGGGCTCAGGAATTTCATAACCATCTCAACTTGGTGGGGAGGGCAAGTAAGAGTCCGGTAGGGGGTGTAACGCTGGCATTTTTTCAGGCAGGGTTGTCCTTTGTCCTTGAAGCACCATTGTCCTTGGACAGCACACTCGGGGTTGCTACTTTCCTTCCTAAGGAGTGCACATAAATATCAGGGTACCGCAGCATTAACTCAGCCAAACTATTTCAGAATTTAAACCTCCCAAATGGAATATTTCTGCAAGTGTATTATATTAGAGTCTTTTGCTAAATATGCTGGTTCGTACATGGACCTTAAGAGCAATTAAAAAGTGAATTGAGGGAATTCCCTGGCGGTCCAGTGATTAGGACTCTGCACTTTTCACTGCCGAGGGCCCGGGTTTGATCCCTGGTTGGGGAACTAAGATCCTGCAAACCATGTGGTACGGCCAAAAAAAAAAGAAAGTGAATTGATAAGTTGTTATGGGTTGAATTGTGTCCTCTCCAAGACATTTGTTGAAGTCCTAACCCCCAGTACCTCAGAATGTGATCTTATTTAGAAATAGGGTCATTTTGGACGTAGTTAGTTAAGACGAGGTCACACTGGAGTTGGGGGACCCTTAATCTACTGTGACTGGTGTCCTTATAAGGAGAGGAGAGGACACAGACACACAGGGACACGAGGCAGCCATGCGGTAATGA
The DNA here is from genome assembly GCF_965194825.1 of Balaenoptera physalus. Taxonomy (NCBI): domain Eukaryota; kingdom Metazoa; phylum Chordata; class Mammalia; order Artiodactyla; family Balaenopteridae; genus Balaenoptera; species Balaenoptera physalus. The sequence goes on along the minus strand of NC_138888.1, from coordinate 16,101,908 downwards.
CGAAGGCAGAGGTGAAGTGCCACAGCTGCTGGACGGCGAGTGTCAAGGCTTGGTGGCCATCCCAGCACTGGGGAGAGGCCCAGACGGCCGCTTCCCTGCAGATGGCACAGGGCCTGTGGCTCTGTGACTCTTGCTTTTGGACTTCTCCCCTGGAACTGTGAGAGAATACATTTCTGCTGTTTCAAGCCACCCAGTTTGTGGTATTTTTTTTACAGCAGCCCTAGGAAACTAACCTAGAATATCTAGGTATTCTTCAATTATGTATTTTTTTCTTTTTGGGTAAATCTAGTTCTTCCTAGATGTCTAGATTTAGAATTTTAAAAAAAGAGGCACTCCATGTTTTTTTTGATATCTGGATCTCATTTTAAGCTCTGCAAATGTTGGCCTCATAAGTAAACCTCGGTATTTTTAGTGTGTGCTGTACTGCTTAGTACTATAATACTAAGAGGTGATTCTAGTCTATGAGTATTACATTAAAATAAGTAGCTGCCATGAATGAGTGTGTAACTATTATAGTGAATATGCAGGAATCCTCGAATGTAATCACGGGTAGCGGCATTTTTGTCTCTCCTTGTCCTTAAGTTTCCCTGTGGGCCTGGTCCTGTCTTTGTTCAAGGTGAAAGAACGAGAAGCTTTTCTGATTATTTGCAGTTTTTCTGGTCACTTTCAGTTAACCAGTCCCAACCTAGTAATTAATATGCTCAGGCTGGTATAATATAAAAGCTTGAACTTTCTCTAAAGCTTCCTTCTTCCTTCCTGTTCATCCATCCAGGATTAATATGTGAGCACAGAATGAACTTCTGTGGTGGTGGAGCTGGTACACATTTTGGGCCTTTCCCATAGCAGTGAGCTACTCTAACGAACACACTCTGCGTTACTGGTACAGAAGCAGGTGCATAAGCAAAGCGTGCAGCTCGCAGGCCAGGTGGAAATAAGTGCTGCATAAAATCCATGCATGATATTTATTTCCCAGAAGAGTGATGCACTGATTAAAGTTTTTCTGAATCGCTTCAAGATATCATTTAATGCTAGTAAAGATAGGCGAACTAGCTACAGTCTGGGACGTGTCCTGGGGGTGGTCTAAGGAGTCTGCAAATAAACATGATCCATATATTACCTTGGCCACATCAGGTAAATTATCCTCACCAGCAGAACTCCCTCATTCCCATTCTAATTTCTCATGTGCGCTCAGAAAATTTACTAAAACCTCCAGGAGTTTGGCAAAAGGAAGTCATCAGTCTTGACCTTGCAAACGGAATCATCGCTGCCGTCCTCTTGCTCGTCTGTTTAAAATTTAATTTCAATTCTGGCTATTCTAACCATGTCCAGGGGGAATTGTGGCATCGGGAGAAAGAGTTATTTAAGCAAACAAATAGTTCAGCTTTTAAAATAGGCTAAAGGAATTTATTTACAAACACTAGCATTCCTCCTTCGGAAGACAAGCCAGAACCCTAGGTCCTACCCAATGAATACACCGTGATTCACACCTTGGTCATAGGGTGTTATGGCTGAAAGGATTCTCTTTACCTGCCTGACTCGGGGGAGAGAGAGTTGAGTAAGCGCGAGCTTCCGGAGCCTGAACAGCACTTTATAGCGGAGGCTGTGCAGTGTCCGAATCTCAGGTTGGAGGAACGCGAGTGGGCCGTGACCCGGAAGAGCTTTCCCGGTAGCGGCTCAGTGGTGTTTCTTCGTCTCAGTGTGATGGCCAGATGTGGCACTCGCATGCAGTGGCTACTTCATAAATGTGTGCTGGAGGAATGACTCCTAATGAGAGGCTGCACTGTGTAGGGGGCTACACTGGCTGGCTCTGCCCCTTACTTGCTGTGTGACTTCGGCAAGTTACTTAGCCTCTCTGTTTCCATTGCCTCATCTGCCGAATGATGAGTCGTGAGGATTAAACAGTTAGTAGATGTAAAAGAAGTGATTATGATAGTAGTTGGCATTTAGTAGGGTTCTATAAGTGTTGCTATTGTTATTACAGTAGAAGTATGAATATTCTCCTTGAATATTGACTTTCAGAATGTTGAAGTGGTTCTCAGCATTTCTCTCTTAATAAGCTCAGTAGAAGAGTATAGAAGCGTTACAGCATATCAAGATGATATTTTCATGTCCAAATAGCATTTGGTATGTAAATATCTTTTTTTTTTTTAATTAACATATGTAGTCATGTACTTATTCATTCAACTTACTGTTTGCTAATCCCCTGCTAGGTACTAGGGAAGCCAAGCTAGTACGGTAAGCCAGATCATTCTTTGTTTTTCTTCCGAGATTTTATAATCTAAATCCTGTTGGTTAAAAACCATTTTTTTCCCAGTCTCATAAAATTTCCGAAACTACTTTGACTTTATATCTTAAATATTTACACTTACATAAGCTGGTCCTGTCTTGCAGGACCCTTTTGCAGCATTCTTTGGCTTACTAACAAAGCTTCCATTGATGAAGAAATCAACTGACATTCAGTGTATTTGTATAAAAATAAATAATTCCACTTTTGAAAAAAAGATCAGATTTATTTGAAACAGACATTTGAAAAAAGTTCTAAATGTGTTATTTTGTATTCATTTCCCTTTTCTCCCCCATAAAGTGAAAAACAGATAATGTTTCAACATAGTAGGAGAGTGGGGGACTGTGGGAGCTGATAACTAGAATGTGGGTGGTGCCTCCAGCAAGGCTGGCACTAGGCTGACATGAGGTGTCACTCCCTCTTCTGGGTACGGACAACACTAGTGCCTGACGGTGTTCTCCCTTGTAGAACCTGGACACCGCCTCACAGCCCAACTCCAAGCAGAGCGCCAAGTGGCCCCCCAGCAGCAATATGAACTGCCATTTGAGATGAAACGTATTTTCACCCCGAGTCTGCGGTTAGCAGCCAGGTACACGCTTAAGGCACTGTATTAGTACCTAGCATTGTGGTAACACAGTACTACAAACTGGGTGGCATAAACAACAGAAATGTATTCTCTCCCAGCTCTGGAGGCTCCAAGTCCAACCATCAAGGTGTGGCAGGGCCATGCTCTCTCTGAAGGCTCTGGGTGAGGATGCTTCCTTGCCCCTTCTAGCTTCTGGTGGTTCCTGGCATTCCTTGGTTTTATAGGTGCAATCCTGAGATCTTTGCCTGTGTCCTCACATGACGTCCTCTGGCTCTCTTCACACTGTCTTCCTCTGTGTATGTCTGTGCCGCTGTGTCTCCTTTCCTCTTAGAAGGACACCAATCATGTTGGACTAGGGTCCCACACTACTTCAGTATGATTTCATCCATTACCTCTGCAATGATCTTATTTCCAAATTAAGTCACATCTGAGGTTCTAAGAAGGACGAGAATTTGGGGGGTGGGGACACTATTCAACCTAGTACAGGCTCTTTGCCTTCTGGATTATCACACAGCCAGTTTATTCCCATCAGTAGTTGCTGCCTTGGTCCTGGAGGATAAGAAAGTGGGCTGACTGTGGGAGGGAGGAGTGGGACACATGACAGAAGAAAGGCCGTGAGAGGCTCTGTCCGCCAGCAAAGGGTAGCGATGGCGGACAGGGCACTTGGAATATGCACCTGGGGAAGGTGGGGACCTGAAAACTAGGAAAAGGAATACATTTCCTCCACTCACAGCTTGTTTCACAGCTGGAACCGACCTACAACAGCATATCCCAGGATTAGCAACTGCAGACGGCCCAGCTAAGCCCCCATGGATGGGGTCCGGCTTGTTCCTTGCCCAGCCTGACTGATTTTACAGGACAAAATAGAGGATACAGCACAGTTGGTAAGTTAGATTCTGACCCTGTTTCCCAGAAAGTCTCCACATTTCTTGGTGCACTAGAATCATGAATTTACTAGAAGTTTTATTTTCGAAAAGGATGGCCGCGGTCACAATCGCAGTACTGCGACATCTACGGTGACAGATTTGGAAGTACCTTGAGGCTTATCTTCATTTATTATGCTCTGCAGCAGTTCTGGGCTTTTCTGTACAGAACCTCTTTCTAAGGGTTCAAACAGCCAAAGGGCATCTGTGGAATTTTTAATAATTTTCTCTCTCTGTGGGTTGGGCAGTGGGGACAGAGGAGGGTAATGCCACTTATTACTTATTCTACAGCTTATTGCCTTGCAGTCTGTACTGAGGACATGATGCACACTTACCGCTTGCATAGTTTTCTGGGCTGTAGCATTTTGCTGTACCATGACATACAATGTTATAATTGGGTCTGTTTTTCAAACATGATGTATGCAAGATAGTGCAATAGATTTTTCTGTTATCTTAAATGTGAAAGCTGGAAAGAAATACCATTCTCTACTTTTAAACATATTATGTTTCCTAGGATCAACATAATTCTCTACCTAGGGTTCTGACAGACCATACTCCTTCAGTTTAAAATTTTTTTTCCAGTTAGGTAATTAGATTTCTTAGTGATATGATAAATTTACTTATTTATACAATTATACAACTATACCTGATCCTTTTATTATTCTATAATTGAGATGTTTTTGTCTGTCCATGAAGATCCACTCTTTTTATATTTCAAAACAGTTGCCAAGTTGCATCACCAGTTTTGAATTGCACAATGAAATTCACACTGTGACTGAACAGCCATTTCTGACATATTTGGTTAAGCGCTTATGGAGGATTGGTGATGATGATTCTGAGGGTTTTGTGAAGCAAAGCCAGAGAGAATAGTTAAGAGTGGGAAAGAACAGAAGAAGGCTGAGAACAGAAGGCAGTGTTTGGAGAGTCACATTGTTATACTTAAGATGGTCCCCAAATGGTCCTGGGTGGTGGCCCTCCTCCCCAGCTGCACCGTGGATCCACCCGGGAACTTTTAGCACAATGTCCAGGGCTGACCCCCAGAGACTTTGACTTAATTGGTGTGGACTTTGACCAGCATCAGATTTGCATCCCATGTGTCAGGGAACAGGGGACTGCACATCTAGCAGACGCCATGTAGAACTGCCAATTGATATCAGAATATCTTAGTTCTCAGAGTAGAGCAGGGAAAAGGAAAAACTGTCTTCGTCATTTAAAAACAAAACTTGGCTGCTCCAAATTTGGAACCAGACTGGAGATCTCTGTGTGGAGTGGGCTTATGGTCCTATGAGGGCTCCTGTCCCCTGAGGCTCTCTCACAATGACCCTGGGTTCCACCAAGCCAAGCTCCAATGGAAGAAAAAGGGATGCTGGGCGTCTGTAACTCCGTGGCTCTGCCCTAAGCTCACAACCCTGCCTTAAAGATCCTGCACAGAATTGAGAGGAGGCTGGAACTTTCAGGTAGGATCTTACTAATGACCAGTGCAGCAGATAAAAAATAAGATCCCAGCTCCACTACCTACAAAACTTCAGGGTGGAGGGAGGGGGGTCACTTCAACTCTCACAGCTTGGTTTCTTTATCTTTCAAATGAGTGGAATCATCAGCCTTGAAGGTAGGTAGTCTGCAGGGTTGGGGGCGGGAACTTAATGAGACAGCATTTATAATAAAGTGTCTGACACGTAGTAGGTGTCAGTGATGGGGAGCTTTTAGTATTATAAGAAGACCCAAACTGTCGTAAACCTGCGTCATCTGCTCCAGATAAGACTAGCTCAGGACCCGCCAGCCTGGTTGTGGGCCCACTTCCCTGTGGAGGACACCTACGGGCATAGTTAAGTTTACACATCTCCACACGGTCTAATCACAAAGCCAGTGAAAACTCACTTCTCCCACCCTCCTCTGCAGCACCTAAGGAGCTCGCCTTCTCAGAAGGACCTTCTAGCTTTCCACTGGAAATTGACACTGGGAATGTCAGGCCCTTCATGGACACCCAGCCCCCTTTTCCCTGGGATGGAGCCCATTGTAACACAACACAACACAACACACAATACAACACAACACAATGCAGTGATCCCAACAGTCCTGAGAGACATATAGGAACAGGGATATGAATTTCTAAAGGAAGGATTCTCACGCCATCCTCCACAGCACATGGCGGGCAGGGTGCGGAGGCCAGGCAGCCTCCTCAGAAGGCGAACATCTTTCTGGGTCACTAGGATCAGCTCTCTTTTTAACAAAGATTTGCAGAGGAGGAAATTAAAACCAGCACCTCATTCTCTCAAGCTGGACGGCAATGCCCCGTTATTATTGCTGTTATTACCGCTATTAGAGTTGATAAGTCATTCACAATGACAACACAGGACCTTTAGCACAGAGTTTTTTGGAGAGTGGTCCCTGAGCTTGTGCCTGTTGGTGAACTGTTCTGTTGCTGGGCCGTGGCAAGACAGGTGCAGAATGTGAGAGTGGATGTTTAGAAAGTTTTAGAGACATTTGACATTGTCATGGGACCAGTACGGACTGGTGTCAGAGAGCAGGGTTTGGAGCAGTCTGAGTGCTGTCAGACTTGCTTGGTGAGTCGAAGGTGACACAAGCTGCAGATTAGTTGTGTCCTGCAGGACCACGCCTCGGTCCACGATGACCTGGTCCTTCACCACAGGTGGCCTGGGGTGGTGGCCTTTAGAATCATTCCTACTTTTGCAGATGAGAAAACAACCGCTCAGCTGAAGGCAGAGTCAGGTAAGGGGAGAGTTGGAATCACAATCTGATTTCACACCTGATTCTTGAGCCACTATCTCCTAACAGCCTCAAACCAACAAGGTGTTGAAAAGCTGAAACTAAATACTGGTGAAAAAGGTGTGTGGGGCCTTGGGAGAGCAGAGGGACAGTTATTTCCTTTGTTTACTGTGGAAACTAAGTGAAAACCCAGGAGCATCTCTGTAGAGGAGAGAAGTGTGATTTCCTTTGATTTAAAAGAACAACCACCTCCAGATTGAGCCTATACTGAGGAGAGATGAGAGAGACCTGTATTTCTGTGTATTTATATTGGAGAATCAAGGTCCAGGAGGTGAGACCCAGAGATGATCCCGGAGGGGATAAGGGGTCAGCCTGGCACCATGGGGAGCTGGGAGGGGGGTTGTAGGCACAGGCAAAAGTAGCAGGAGCGTTCTGTGTTTGGGAACTCCACGTTCAGCGAGGTATTGGACAGAGTGAGGTGTGTACGAGTGTTCGGGTGGGATGCGGAGGGTTTGAACAGATGCTGGAGCAGAAAGCAAGGGCCAGAGCAAGAAAAGCCTGTGTGCAATGCTAAGTTGTTTGGACTTCAGCCTGAAGGGAATGGGGAATAGGGAGGGAATTTAAAGCATAGGATATTGATCACATTTGCTTTCAGAAATCTCCCTGTGGGAGTAGTATAGAGAGTGCACGGAAGGCAAAGCATGAAGACAAAGTAGGAGAGCATGGGAGAAGTCCACAGGACAGTGTGGGGACCAGAGGAGGAAGCAGGTTTGAGATCCAGACAAACTTGGGACCATTAGGATTTGCTTATTAATTGGACACGGTGGATAAGAGACTGAGGTAGATGGTTCTCAAGTTTCTAGATTGAACAGAGAAGTGAGTGAGTGGTGCTAAACAGTCCTGGCAAAGGGAAGCTAGGAAGTGAAGCAGGTCCGGCCTGGGAAGATGGTGATTTCATTTTGAATTTGTTAATTTGAGGTGACTTCAAGGCATCCACGTGGAGGTGCCAACCTCCACCTGTATGCAGTGGGTATAGGTGTTTACCTAAGTGAGCAGTGGGTATAGGTGTTTACCTCCATTTATTGGAACTTGTCAATGGGAACGCTAACTGAATCGTGCTGGGTAATGATTGGAGCAGGTTCCCTACGGAGATATTCTCCCACTGTTCTCTTCACATCCCTGGACATAGGATGTGCCTATGGTGATAATTTCTCTGCGACACTGTTGGACCTATAGTGAGTTCTCACTGCTATGTTTATGATCCCTTCACACATAACAGCAGGCACTGTTCTAGGTGCTTTTTCCCTAGTAACTCATTTTCCCTCAGAACAACCTGTGAGACAAGTGCTACTGATCATTTTATAGATGGAGAAATGGAGGCACAGAGAGGTTAAGTAACTCGCCAAGGTCACACAGTGCCTAAGTGGCAGAGGCCCGATTCAACCCAGGCACTTGGGATCTGGGGCTTGTGCTGGTAACCATCACCATATACTTGTCTTGAGGCTGGAGGCTCTACCAATCCCGGATGACCTTCGATCTTTACCATCCAGGCCCTCCACCATTTCCTGAGGGAGTGTGGAGGTGAGCAAAGGCCCATCTTCATGTCCAGAATATTTTTCTGTAGTTCTTTTGTGGCATTGCCAGGAGGATCACACGTATGTTCTGTATCAGCCATTTGGGGTCAAAATTGTTGACCAGAACACTTAACTTAAGAATGACAGAAAAAGAGTGCCAGGGAAATAAATAACCAGCCTGGAGTGTGCCATAAAGAGTGAGGAGAGCCAGGACTGGCCCTCGTAGGCATGGTTCTGGCCAGCAGCAGCGCTTTTCCAGTTCTGGGTTGCAACCCTTTAGTGGGTTTAGTAGATTGTGAACAGCATTCTTTAAAAATAATAAAACAGAACAGAATAGAATAGGACATGTCAGAGTGTATTACATGTAATATGGGTAAGTTATGTGTGTGGATTTCTATTTGGGTCATGCCAGAAATGTATTTCTTTTTTTTTTTTTTTTTTAAATATATACACCTGTTGGTCCCCAGCCTCATTATTTTGCATCCCAGAGTTTTGTTTTTTTTTTTTAAAGTATTTGTTTATTTATTTATTTATTTATTTATTTTTGGGTGTGTTGGGTCTTCGTTTCCGTGCGAGGGCTTTCTCTAGTTGCGGCAAGCTGGGGCCACCCTTCATTGCGGTGCGCGGGTCTCTCACTATCGCGGCCTCTCCCGTTGCGGAGCACAGGCTCCAGACGCGCAGGCTCAGTAATTGTGGCCCACGGGCCTAGCCGCTCCGCGGCATGTGGGATCTTCCCAGACCAGGGCTCGAACCCGTGTCCCTTGCATTGGCAGGCAGATTCTCAACCACTGCGCCACCAGGGAAGCCCCAGAAATGTATTTCTTATTGTGGTTTGTGGTAAAAAAATCTTACTGTGCTGACCATCCACGACCAAAACCATATCCACTGTACTGTTTTGCCTTCTAATGAATTGAGATGGGTGTATATTTGTGTACTTTAACTATAAACGTATTTGCACGCGTGGGCACTAAAGGTGATGTACCTGTAGATCTGAAGCTCGGACCAGGAATCCGCTGGAGGTCATGATTTGGGCAGTCTGTGGCAGGTAGATGGTAGGTTGTCAAACTGGAATCTTCATCAGGAGACAAAGTTACCTGGAGTGAGCATGTGAATTAACAAAGAGGAGCTGACAGTAGAACCCTGGAGAACTGCTTACCTTTAAGGCGGAGATGTAGGAAAAGGAGTTCGTTGGAATCACTGTGATGGAATAGACAGAGGTGGGAGCAGAACCAGGAGGGTGTTGGCAAAGAGAGGTTCAAGATTGTCAGATGTGGCAGGAGGTCAAGGCAGATAAGAGCTGAAAAAGCACAGACTGAATTGAGCAACATGGAGTTCGGGGGGAGACCTCGGTTGGCGGTGGTGGCAGCGGCACTGCAGAGTGCGGAGCGTGAGAGGGGAAGACAGAGACCTGGGGGAATGGACCACTCTTCGAGAACACTGGACGGTGAAAGGGGAAGGGCAGGAGGCCTTTGGCTGGACAGGGGATAACTGGCTCCTCTCGAAACAAATTTGACCTTAGTTTTACAGAAAGAGACAAACTATTCCGCAGGCTAGGCTTACAAGAAGGCGCAGGATACTTAATCTTTGTTAGACGGGAAGAGCTGAAGCTGTGGATTTCCTCCCCTGCTTTTCATCATCCCTGAACAGTCAGGTAAGAATTTCTGTTAATTGCCGTGACAAAATTTTAGAATTGTGACAGTGACTGTTATTGGCTGTGGTTATTTATGCAAGTAGTGGCTAAGTTTATTTTGGAATTATGATTCCAAATTGTAGTACGTGATACAATCAAAGGCCCAGAATTAGGAAGGAAAAAAAGAGGGGTGGCAGCGGGGTGGGGAGAAGAAACAGTAGCCAGAGGAAAACTACACTGAGATACTGCTAACAACGTCGCTGCTCTCACGCCATAAAGAATAATGAAATAATGGACTGTATTCTGCAAACTGAAAATACTGTGAGCAACTGATAGAATCCTCAGATGATAGAAGCTCATCTCTTGTGCTCTAGAAAACTCTCAGACCATTTAATTCACTAAAAACTATTCATTGTTTTAGATTAACTACCATTTTAAAAAACTTGTTTGCAGTAGAAATGAAGGGGTTTGCCCTGGAAAAATTTACATTTTAACCTTAGAGATGAGAAGTATTTTCGGTTTTGCTGAATTTAAATATTCATCTGTGTAAATGGTTTCTGGCCTGAGAATAATTCCCTTGTTCCCAAATATTTTGTCTTCAGTATTTGAAATCTGCAAAAATCGTAATTCTATTCTCCGTCAAGATTTGAACACTGAGTTTTGATTATTCAAACACTAAGTTGTGTGTGTGTGTGTATTTGTGGCAAGAGTGGGGCTGTGGAGTTCACTTCAAATGTAAATTATATCCTGGGTGGAGCTATTGGATTTATAGGAAGAGGGACTTGTTTACTTCAACTCATAATTCCAAGTCAAGGTGACACATTTGGGTATCTGAAGGTCAGTGTACCCCTGCAAAGAGCCTGACTCTTCCCTGGCTATTTTTCTACAAGTTAGGATGCCTAAAACTCTAAATTTCTTCTTATATGTACTTAGTACTTGTCATTTTTGTAGTCATATAAGTGAAAGCTGAATTTTAAGCATAAAGGAAGAAATCTTATGCAGTGAGAAAAAACTGACACAAGAAATTCTCAGAAAGAACTTTGTGAATTTCTATAAATCCTTTGAAGTTATAATTGAATGACTGAATTCATTGTCCAAAGACTCAAAGTAAGGAGTTGGAATTTTCCACTCTTTGCCACACTCCTGGAAACCAGGCACAGTTTTCAAAATAATTGGTATGGCCAGTCCCCAACACCAGAACGAGGCCAAGATTTTATATAGTTTCTCCTTCATTAACTACAATTTTAGCTGTTTTTTGGTTTTGAATGAAATTCTCCTGGTTAGTCCAGCTGGTTAAAGCTGGTACTAGGTAACTTGGATAAGCACCGGATGTCTAGAGGGGGTGATGTGGAGAACTGTCACACATCTCTAGGAGTGGGCTTCCCTGGTGGCGCAGTGGTTAAGAATCTGCCTGCCAATGCAGGGGACACGGGTTCAAGTCCTGGTCCGGGAAGATCCCACATGCCACGGAGCAACTAAGCCCATGTGCCACAACTACTGAGCCCACGCACCACAACTACTGAAGCCCGCACGCCTAGAGCCCGTGCTCTGCAACAAGAGAAGCCACCCCAGCGAGAAGCCCGCTCACCGCAATGAAGAGTAGCCCCCGCTCGCCGCAACTAGAGAAAGTGCGTGCGCAGCCACGCAGACCCAACGCAGCCAAAAATAAGTAAATAAATAAATTTATTAAACAAAAAAAATCTCTAGGAGCCAATCAGGGTAGTTTTGTCTCCCTTCTCCATGAAAAGTTGGGTGGGAAACCTACCACCTTAAGGACAGCTGGCCTCTTCCAGGGGGCAGGGGTTTTTAGCCTTGAGCCCCTCTAATTACAAGAAGAGTCCAAGACGGACACCAGCCACCTTATTTCACACAATCCCCACTAGATCTTTCCTTTCACTCTTCAAGGCCAGACCTGTCCCGATGATGAACATTAGGCATGGAACACTTGGGAAAATCCCTTCTCAGTCATGTTCTGGCTGGAAAACCCCAAGTGAAGGAATAAAGCACAAACACAAATCTGGATAGAGCAGACCAGGGCACCAGCCAGAAGAGTCAGGACAAAGCTGCTGGCTACTTTTATTTTCAGTGTCTTTATAGCTGTGAGTCTAGGAGCCCACCCAGAATCCTCTCCATCATAGAAAGTGTTCAGAGGAAATTGACTTGATTCTTTATCTCTGAGAAACTTATTTGAGTAGCTGCCAGTAACCTTTACCAGGTTTTTAAAAAGTTCATAAAAGCTACTACTTGTGTTTGAACATCTTTGTGGTTTCTTTCAGTTGCCTGAACAGGAATGTATTGTTATGTACAACAGAAACATATTAGTGTCTCCCTATAATTTTACACACACACGCATGCAGTTTTCTGTTTAGAACTTTCCTCCCCATCTCCTTGCCCTAAACCGCATAATAAGCTCATTCATTTGTAACCCTTCTTGGCTGCCTGATGGTTTAAAAGTAGCCAGTCAGTGCTGTTACTTTACTAGCTTCAAAGACGTTGTTTGGAAATGGTATTAAGAAAGCTGGCGATGCAGGGAATACAATACTAGAAATGTAAGACCAGTAACCAGCACTGACTCTTAGAGAAATATTTGCTGTCAGGATATCCCCAGTTCCTTGCCCAAGAGACATCAAGCCTTCTGCCCTTTAGATACAAAGATATCTGAATGCACTGTCTTTGAGGTAACAAGACACTGTAAGGGGGGAAAAACTGGTCTGAAGAGAATGTCTCAGGCGCGGTGGATTGCCTGATTGCACAAACATCGCCTCGTCAGTTTTTCTCACTCTCCGAGAGAGGAAGTGGCACGGAACGGGTGTTTGGAGCGGCGGCGTGGGCCCGGGAGGGGAGGAGACACCGCCCCGCCCTCAGAGGAGGCGGCAGGGAGAGGGAAACCTCTGCGAGGAACCTGCGCCTCGGCCCCTTCCCGCGTCCCCTGCCCCAGGCGGTCGCCAGCGCAGTCCCCGGCAGCGCCGGCCGAGGCGGCGGGAGAAGCGCAATCCCCGTGTCCTGGGGGGCAGCACACGGTCACCCGCGCAGAGGACCATCCCTGGCCCCAGACCCACGCCGGTCGCCCGTGCGTGTCTGCGCGCCCACACTCCCACGCCCCGGGCCCGCTGCCTGCCGGGCGCCGGATCCGCCTCCGGGGCTGGCCCCAGAGGGTCCTCGGCGGCGTCCCTGAGGCTGCGGCCCCCGCCCCTCCCTCCTCTCCGCCCTCCCCCGCCCGCGCTCCTCCCGGTCGCCGCGGCTCCTCCTCCAGACCTCCCCGCCAGCCGGCGGCGGCGCGGAGCAGGTGCTGACGAAGCCCGCGCATGCCGCTGCCCGGCCCGAGGCGGTAGCGGCGCCGGGCGCTCCGCCCGCCCCTCCTCTGGGCCGCATTCAGTCTACGGTGCGCGAGGGGACATGTCGGTGGCGACGGGCAGCAGTGAGGCGGCCGGCGGGGCCGGCGGCGGCGGCGGCGCGCGGGTTTTCTTCCAGAGCCCCCTGGGCGGCGCCGGCGGCAGCCCGGGCTCGAGCAGCGGTTCGGGCTCCTCCCGGGAGGACTCGGCGCCCGTGGCCACGGCGTCCGCTGCCGGGCACGTTCAGCAGCAGCAGCGGCGCCACCAGCAGGGAAAAGTGACAGTGAAATACGATCGCAAGGAGCTTCGGAGGCGGCTCGTGGTGGAGGAGTGGATCGTGGAGCAGCTGGTACAGCTTTACGGCTGCGAGGTACCTGGGCGCGGGGCCGGGAGGGTCGGGGGCCTCGCTGGCCCCGCTGCGCAAACACAGGAATTCTCCAGGGCTCTGGCTCCCAGGCGCGCACCGCCCTGGCTCCTGGGGACCCAGGGCTGGGAGCGAGGCGCAGCGTGTTCTCTCTCCAGAGTGCCCTCTGGTGCCGGGGCGCAGCGATGGGGACGCCCCTCCTGGGTTCATTTGCTGGGTTCCCGGAGAGCTGGGGGCCCCCTTGATGGCCGTGCCGAGGGCTGGGTCTTGCTCGGCGCGCTGCGTTTCTGCCAGCCCTGGGCTCTTCTCGGCTCCAGCTGCAGCTCCCCGAAGTGAGGCTCGGAGGGGATCACCCCGGCTGCGCGCAAACCCACGGGAACAGCGCTCACTGCTGGGACCCTGGCAGACCCGGTTTTTGTGGAGGGGGAGCAGGGAAAAGACTGAAAGCTGCTTAACGGAGAGGAGAGGTTCTGGGGATCTTAGAGACCACCTCGGTTTCTGAAATATACAACAAAATCATAAGCTGAACGCTTTCCCTTTTCCAGCCAGCCCCGACGCACGTCCCCATAATTCGGCCTTGCATTACCAAAGCTGCACACGTTGGGCTTTGTTGAAGCAGCTTTCTTTCTTCCTGCCCCGTTTCAGTTACTCCCGTTGACGGGCGGAGAATGAGAGCCCTGGGCAACCTGGAAGGGTGCCTGGGTGGAAGGAAAGGAGCCTGCGGGTAGTGTGCGGGATGCCCGGAATCGCCCAGCTCCCCCTCCGCCGCGATATTTACTTCCCACAGTTCAGGGGCTAAGCTTATACGCAAATCCGACTGCCGCGTCAGGAGAAATAGTTGATGTAAGGAGAAATGTTTAGAATAAGCTGTAACAAAAGTATGGCAGAGGGCTTCCCTGGTGGCGCAGTGGTTAAGAATCCGCCTGCCAATGCAGGGGACATGGGTTCGAGCCCTGGTCCGGGAAGATCCCACATGCCGCAGAGCAACTAAGCCTGTGCGCCACAACTACTGAGCCTGTGTTCTAGAGCCTGCAAAACACAACTACTGAAGCCCACGCGCCTAGAGCCTGTGCTCCGCAACAATCCACCGCAACGTAATGAAGAGTAGGCCCCGCTCGCCGCAACTAGAGAAAACCCATGCACAGCAACGAAGACCAATGCAGCCAATAAATAAATAAGTAATAAATTAAAAAAAAAAAAGTATGGCAGAAAAATGACCGAAGCCAAAATGATCGCCCATGAGAGTCTTTAATAACAGTATTTGTAAATGAAGTATTCTACTTTTCCTAAGGGAGTGGAGTTTGGAAAGGGTGGAAGAATGAAGAGGGTTAATAATTAAGGATATGGTTTCTAAGTTGAAGCTAGGTTTGTGTCTATAGGGCTGTTACCCTCTTCAGCAAAAATGAAAGCCAGATGAACCCACTGGCTTTTCCTCTGGTTTAGATTTCACACATTTTATGGCCTATTGTGAATACATATTTTCCTTAACATTCTCATTGCGCAAGGAAACAGCATTCTCATTACAGACTCCTGATGAATGATTGTGATATAGTGAAGCTTGACTATATGACTAATGGGCTTGTAAAAATATATTGTTTCTCCAGCCCAGCTCTTATAAAAAACCATTTTAATTGCATAAATAAAACTGGCCAAAATAGGAAGTGTTTATGGGGTTTTCTTAAAATAGGAAGTTGGCAAAACTCTTTAAAGAAACAATATATTTGATTTAGATGGGATTACTGTGGGATGGATGGATGTGCTGAGTCTGGCCTCTGTAGAATCCAATTACTTTTCACTTATTTCATACTGGTCTTTATACTGCATTTTGGGTTTGGAGAAGATTTGGGTTAATAGAGAAACTGTTGTTGAAATTAACAGTGATTTAGCAATGTTCTTTTTACGGGAGACTAAATAGATGTAGCTTGGGAAAGAGTTCCAGCCTCTCAGCAGGTTGGCAAATCATATATTTTAAAGGTTCTTCTGAATAATTGGAAAAAAATGAAAGAGTGAATACTCACTGTATTAAACATGTAGGTTAGGTACCTATTTTAAAGGGTAAATATGACCTTGAATCTTTTCCTTGTACTTCTCCCATTTCAGACCTCAACGTATAGCAAACAGCTAGAGAGTTGAGAGGTTTTGTGGTGAAATGACACAAGATGCTATAGGCTGCCTGCATGTCATTAAAATGGGGCAGATATTCCTCTTCAAGTTGTTCTGTCATTTTAGGTTGAAGAAATGTAAGTCACTGAAAGGGTTGTTGGCAATTTGTAAATACTATATTGATGCTACACCTTCGTTGAATAATAAGAAGCCTGTGGACTAATAAGTAGCCACGTAAGGGATTGTCTTCTGCCATCTATTTTTCCACTGGTAGGGCTCTATTTTTAGCTTCATTTCTCTGGTCTGGTAGCCTTTCCTTGCTGATAGCTTCAAGTATTTCAGCCTCTGGTTTGTGAATCGAGAAGGACCTGCCTGGCTTGTAGCTGTGAATCTCATGAATATGAAGGTTAGGAAATGTCCTTTTTACAGTTAAAATTGGTAATGTCTCCAAATGTTTAGTCCGTGAAATTGACACGGAAAGCCAGCTTGCCAGACTTCGAACCAGCCAGAGGCCTGAGCTATCTGCCAGGTTGGGGGTCTTCCAGATGAACATGTATCTAATTTCAGAAGAACTTGCATCAGGCAGGTCAGCAGTTAGATGACTTGTCCTTTTCAGAATAGAAAATAGTGGTCTTTTAGAGTGGCATAAAGTATGATATTTAAAATTAGAAAGGAGTGGGAGAGAAGAAATACACAGAATAACTTCCTGGCTATGGTGTTATCTAGAAGTTTGCAGTGGCCAATCGGTTTTATACAGAGAATAATACAAAGACAGAATTTATGGAGTACTTACATTATGCACTGCGTGTTGTTCCAGGCACTGATTCATTTAGTCATTACAACAACCCATATGAAGAGAGTGCTGTTATCATCTCTGTTTTACAGATGAGGAAACTGAGACACAGAGGGATTAAGAGGCTTTCCCAAGTTCACATAGCCGGTGAATGTCACTGGGTGAGGTGGGGTAAGAACCCAGCAGTGTGGCTCTGGTCCATGTTCTAAGCACCAAGCCTGCTTATAACTCTGCAGGGTCCTGTGCAAGAGAACAGATGGAGGCCCTTGTGTAGCATGTGTCTAAATGTTTAAATGTTATGAATCAAGCTAATGAGCATTTATATATATTCTATCCTCCTACCTTGGCAAAGATATCTTCATAATGGCCTGGAAAGCTAGGCTTGAACTTTGAATTCTCAGATTTCCCAGAGCTCAGAGCTGGTTGGGAGAATCTTCCCCTGGGCCAGGACCTGCTTCCCTTGGTTCTTCACCTGTGATACGTTCAGTGAGGTAAAGGGCATCGTGTCTACTTGCATGTCCAGTCTGTCCACACCCTCTGCCACCCCCTAACTATGCCTCTGGCCCCAACCAGTGGCAAAGTCCCCCTTTGGGAGGCCAGACCTGAAAGGAGCCTGTTCATGCCCTGGAAGTGTCCTGGTATTTGATCCGGGAATTCCGGGGACTCAGAGTATAGCCTAAAACCAGATTGAGGGATACTGGCTCTGGATGGGTAAGTCCACCTGGTCCCAGGACCTCTGCAGGAAGATGAGTGGGGCCCAGGGCTGTGGCCCCTCCTACACAGTCTAAGGGTGGTATTGTTAAACACCACATCGTACATACAGCAGAAACTAACACAGCATTGTAAAGCAGCTATACTCCAATAAAAATTTAAAAAAACCCCACATCATACAGCCTTGTGGATATGTAAATAAGTGTCTTTATAGATTCTAAAATGATTATTTACGTTTATAGTTATTTTCCATTTCATCTTCTTGTACAGGTAGTTACATTTTCACCTAGGAATTTGCTTATAACAGAACTGCTAGGTTAAATCTACATCCACATGTAAGAATTTCTGTTTTAAGACATTTTCATATCTCTCCCAAACCCTGATAGTTTTTAAGAGCATTTGATATCTGGCATAGTGTCTACTTTGACGAGTATTGCAAGAGGACTTAACTGGATAAGTCATGTCAATTTTTCCCATCTTGCCCAGCATCAAGATAACATCTGTACTTCCAGTTTTGCAGTTTGATTTGCTTTGGAAGTAAAAGCCTGTTGTTAACCTCAGATGACTGAAACGCCTGCAGCAGCCTAGCCGTGAACAGACTTGTACACTGAGGGTATCTCCTGGGTTATCCTGAATGTCCATTTAGAGTGGCTTTCCTTTTGCTGCAGCTGTCTGCATTTTAAAAAGTGGTTTCTGGCACATTACACTTTTTCATCTTCCCTTACTCCCTACCATCCTCATTCTGTAAGTCAGTGGTTCTCAAATTTTTTTGATTGTGGCCCTAGAAAGAAACACTCTTGCTCTCTGATACATACACTGACACGTGGATGGATGAAAACAGAGATTCACAAAGCGCCGCTTAATGTTACCATGTACGTGAAAGACAAATTACAAAGTTCATATAAAATATGACTTTATTAATGTTGAAATACAATATTCTGTTCTATTTAATTTACCAGAATTGCTGGTTGTGACCCTCTAAATTGATTTCATAACACATTTTGGGGTTGTAACCTGCCATTAAAAAAATACTGTCCCGAAGGGAAAAAGCTTGAACATATATAAGATAATTAGGTAAAATTTATTGAGTGCTTTCTGTGTATCAGGTATGGTTCATGGAATCCTAGTAACAACCTCTGATATTCCCATTTCATGGATGTGGAAACTGAGGCACAGAGAAGTCAAGAAGTTGCCCCAGGCCCCTCAGCTGGGACACAGCAGAGCAGGGCTGTGTCCAGAAAGTCAGATATACTTTAATCACTGCTTCTTGAGGTGGGGCAGTGCCTGGCACCTTCTTGAATCCCTGTAGGTTGCCTACTCCCCTGATGCAGCTGTTGTAACTTCTGAGTTGACTGATGTTGCATGTAGGGGGACACCAGTGTCTGTGGGTTTGTTCTTTGATCAGGCCTCCTGTTTTTAGTTCAGGTCCTTGCTTTGTTCTCGATTCCTACTCTGCAACTCCAAATTAGCGTGCTTTGCTGCTTTGTTAGTCCCTCAGCTGGAAGGTGGAACGTGCTGTCTGGAAGATGGTTTGTGGATTATGTGGTGAATCCCCATTTGTGTAGGTATTTGAGAATGAATAGACTTTTAAACCAAACTGCTTAAAAAAAAAAACCTCCAATGTTCATTGCAGCTCTATTTACAATAGCCAGGACATGGAAGCAATCTAAATGTCCATCGACAGATGAATGGATAAAGAAGATGTGGCACATATATACAATGGAATATTACTCAGCCATAAAAAGAAATGAAATGGAGGTATTTGTAATGAGGTGGATGGAGTTAGAGTCTGTCATACAGAGTGAAGTAAGTCAGAAAGAGAAAAACAAATACAGTATGCTAACACATATATACGGAATCTAAGGGAAAAAAAAAAAAAAAAAAAAAGGCCATGAAGAACCTAGTGGCAAGACGGGAATAAAGACACAGACCTACTAGAGAATGGACTTGAGGATATGGGGAGGGGGTGGGGTGAGATGTGACAGGGTAAGAGAGTGTCATGGACATATATACACTATCAAATGTAAAATAGATAACTAGTGGGAAGCAGCCGCATAGCACAGGGAGATCAGCTCGGTGCTTTGTGACCACCTAGAGGGATGGGATGGGGAGGGTGGGAGGGAGGGAGATGCAAGAGGGAAGAGAAATGGGAACATATTGTATATGTATAACTGATTCACTTTGTTATAAAGCAGAAGCTAACACACCATTGTAAGGCAATTATACTTCAATAAAGATGTTAAAAAAAAAAAAAAAAACCTCCATAAACTCAATCTGTAAAATATTAAGGAATGAATTAAACATGTTAAAAGTCCATGAATAAAAGAATTCTAAATTGCCAAAGGATGAAATGAAAACTGTACTTAACAGGTTTCCCTTTGGAACAATGGTTAGGGAAATTTGGTGTGGAGGCAGTGATTAAAAGAGTAAATGCTTCGAAGCGAGGTGAACCTGAAAGGTACATTGGCCCCAGCATTTAGTACTGCTTAGAGACTGGGCAAGTTCCTTAACCTCTCTGAGCCCCACTGCGTTTCCCCCTGCGTTTAAGGGAATAGTCCTGGCCCCTTTGTGGTGTTGTTATGAGGACCAAATGGGTCAGACCGTGGAGCTGGACCTTAGTCGGTGTTGTAGTTTGAATCATAACCAGCCACTAACTGTTGGTCGTTCTCTGTGATGTGGGAGAGCAGGAGGGGGGGAGAAAAAAGAAGTATTCATACCTATTTGGTGGTAGAGTTTGGAGACGGATGTGGGGTCAGAGGCGCTGGTGTATTTTTGAACTTGAACATGGGCAAATATTCGCTCTATCATTCCCTTTTTTCCTAGAGCCTTCCTCATTCTGGAAGTTCCTGTGGATTTTCATATATGTGGAGAGAAGTTAGGCATCAACAATTTGAAGGCAGGATTGGTCTTAATCTTCTTTGTCTGTGTTCCTTGTAGGGCACAGTTCTTCGGCCCTTAAGCATTTATTTGAGTGAATGAAAAAGGGTCAACCTTCCGAAAACCTTTTAAAAGTCATTGATCTTTTAGTACCGGCTTATTTGGTGGTGCTCCGTTATCATACTCAGGGCTATGGAAAAAATCTGATCCAGGGTTTTGTTACAATCATCTATATCAAGCTCTTGCATCATTACTGTTTTATTTCAGCATTTTTGGATATACACCTACCTCCATTGACCTATTTGCTCAAAACAGGAATTTCAAGGCAGTAGTCGCAGCTAATTGATTTTTAAGCTTAGACTGAGAGAATTCTTTTGAAAATTGAATCTTCCTCATGTCTCTCGTCCACTCTTTTCCTTTGCTTCTACTGTTCCCCTCGCCACACTAGCCTACCTGCCCTTCTCATCTCTGACACCTGTTTGCTTCCAGTATCTTCCGTTTTTCTCTCACCTTTGAAACAACCTGGCTTCATAGGGTACCCTTGCCCAGCGCATAGTCTCCTCAAAGACATCATTTCTTTCTAGATGGAGGGAACAACTGAGTCTGTTTCATTTTCCATGTGATGTGTGCACCATGTGCATAATTGCATTTTGTAGTTTACTCTCTTGTCTCCCGTTTCCTGCACTTGTCAATTTCAAACCTTCACCTGTCTTTTAAAAAATTGTTATTATTATTATTTTTTATTTTGTTTTTGGCTACGTTGGGTCTTTGTTGCTGCGCACGGGCTTTCTCTAGTTGCGGTGAGTGGGGGCTACTCTTCGATGCGGTACACGGGCTTCTCACTGCGGTGGCTTCTCTTGTTGCGGAGCCCGAGCTCTAGGCACGCGGGCTTCAGTAGTTCTCACTGCCACCGCTTTAGTCCAGCACCGTATAATTTCTCACCTGCATTATGGAAGAGACACTTTGGTCTCATGTCCCTCAAATTACTGCTACTACTGGCACTAGTACTACTACCAGCCCTCCACTACTGCTGCTGTTATTACTACTTCTGCGACTCAAGTAGCTCTCGGTCGAGGGCCAGGTGATTTATACATTTTATCTCCTCCAATCGATCCTGACAGCAACTTTATGAGGTGGGCGGTATTATCTTAATTTCTTCTCGTTATAGAGGAAGAAACCGAGGTCAGAGAAGTTGTTCCTTGTCCTCGTCCAAGGTCACGCTGACTCCCAAAGTCACATAGCCTCGATGCTACCATCGCTCCCAGCAGCTGCATTTATTAAGTTCTTACTGCACAACCCGTCCTTCCTGAGCCCTCGTTCATTCCCTGCAGTAACTCTGCAAGGGAGGTAGAGAGACTGAGGCACAGAGAGCTTGAGCGACAGGTCCCAGTCAGAGGTCACGTCACTCTCAAGCGGCAGAGGCCGGAGCGAAGCCCCGTCTCTGGTTCCTGGGCTGGGGTCTTCTCCTCTGGTCCTTCATCTCCAGCTCTCCCTCACCACGGGAGCTTAAGAGCCCCCTCCACACGGCCGGCTGGAGTGTTTCTAAAATCCTGACCGGATCTAGTCCCTCCCCACAGCCTTCAGGATACGGCCTGAGACAAGGCTCAGGGCTCTGCTGCCGCCCCCTCTCTGGGCTCATCTCCTTCCCCCACCCCACCCTTGCTTCTTCAGTTATCAACCGAGATCCTAGTGCAGGTCAGGCAGGAACCCCTTCCCGTTTGTCTCTCTCTACCAGAATCACCTCTCCCTCCCTCCTCCTGTGCCTCACCTGCCTACCTCTTACCTGTTCTCCTCCAGGAAGCCTCTGTCACAGGTGTCGTCACTGGCAGGCTGGTTGATAGGCCTTTGCTGGCTTGTGCTCACCCCTGTCTCGGCACCTTTCTGTGATCCTGTCTCCTGCAGCTTCTGAGGGCAAAATCTTGTGGTCCCTGCAGCCCCGGTGGCCTCTTGCATCCTGGCTGCACTCAGGGGTCCAGGACCTGGCTGTCAAGTGAGTGACGCAGAAACTGGTCCCCTAGACCAGATGGCAGCATCTTCCGGTGCTGTGCATTTCAGAAATACATACCCCAAATTAATTGCATTAATGTAATTTGGCTCTGCCTCTATTAAAAATCTGCTCTTCATGGGACTTCCTTGGCAGTCCAGTGGTTAAGACCCCGAGCTTCCACTGCAGGGAGCGCGGGTTTGGGGAACTAAGATCCCGCATGCTGCACGCGGTGCGGCCAAAGGGGGGAAAAAAAAATCTGCTCTTCTATCGTTGACCTGAAGTTTCGGTTCTTTTTCATGCTTAGGAATTATATACATGTGGTGTTTTGAAACTGTGAACTAAAAGGACATTATGATGGAATAAGGCACAGATGCCCGGGTGATGAAAGTCTTCAAAGGAAGTAATCACACATTACTGCCATTCTTCTCTGTAATTTTAGCTTTTCAGTATGTACAAGAATATTATTTTGTTTGCCCAGTAATCGTTCATTTCTTTGCAAGTGGAGATGCTTGCTGTGCTGGCAAGGGGTGAGGGCTTTTCCGTTAGGAGATAAGATTCAGAGCAACAAGCTCGCACAGGTCTTGATAGAACAAGGGATGAAAGCCAGGATTCCTGCCTCTGCTTAAAAGTTTGGGCCAATAAATTCTCACCAGGTTTTTCTTAGTCACCACTGGCATTTTGGAAATCTGTTCCACTGCGTAAAAGCTTAGAAAAAAGAAGAGACCAGAGTGTGAATGAGTCTGTAAAGCATCACTTTATGGTTGAGGAAAAAATGATCACAGAAGGGCTTTTCCTTTTTGAAAGAATCCTTAGGTCAAACTGTGGAAAGACCTGTGGAGGGAAGGAATATTCATTCATTCCAACAGACATTTACATAGACGGGGAAAGAGGAATAAGATGCCTTTATCCATTTAAACTGTGTGAGAGAAAAAGAGAAAGTAAAGGAACCCTTCCTGTTATAGGGGCAGAATGGAGGTGCCCATATGATTGGAAGCCCTTTGAGGGTGGCAACTATTTCCTGTTCACGGTTGTATTAGTGTTTTCAATACATTTATTTACCACATAGTGGTTGTGTATTTCTTCCTTTACCCAAAGCCTGTTTTCGGGAAGGGTTATCTTAAATTCATTGACATTATAATGTAAATGACTAAAAACACTTTATCGTTCATGTTAATAGGAAGTAAGGTCTTAAGTAAGAGAAAGTCATCACTTAATAGCTGAACTTCAGGAGTGAATACACAGGGCAGGCTGTATCATTTGTGGGCTGGGAGACCACGTTGGCATCTATGATATCTATGACTCGAAACGTGTTCCCAGTATGATGTGGTGGGAAGGGTCCTGGCCTCTGTTCTAGCAGGGCTGCCGCTTACCAGCCACATGACCTTGGCAAGTCATTTTCATGATAGGTTTTTGTTTTCAGGTTTTCTTTCCTCATCTGAAAAAAAAAAAAAAAAAAAGAGGGAAGTCTAGGGCTTTCAAGCTCTGATCTTTATAGAGATTCTATAATAAAGCTGACCGTGCATTGGAGAAAATGAGATTTATTAAAGAGAGGGTGATATTTAAAGCAGTAATAGAGGGTCTTTCCTCTCAAGGCAAACCTGAGACAATTAGACTAGTTCACCAAAGGATCATCTGATTTACGTAGTCATTTCAGTAGCTAAAGTGAGTGTCTCCAACCTTCCCTTGCATGATGTCTTATGTGATGCCACTTGGACGGGAAGGATCCGGCTGAGAAGCCTTTTTAAAAAAATCCTCTTTCCCCCTCCAGCACTTCCTCCCCACTGTTGATTTCCAAGTGAAATTTGAAATCTAACAGTGCAGATACTCAGAGCTACCCTATCTGCCTATTTTTTTTTTTTTTTTGCATTTAATTGGGTTAACCTTTAAGAAGAGCTGGCATATTTGACTTAAAGCTTTTAGGCATATAAGTTATAATATTGCCTGTTGGAGGCCTTTCCTGTTATTATTTGTCCATTATCTTGGCAGCTCATAATTAACTAATGGTGGTATTTATTTTAACTTGAGGAAGATTTGTGTTGAGATATAAAACGAGCATCTGAGAGAGAAAAGTGCAGCCGCTTTAGCAAATAAATTTGTAAAAAGGCAAAGAGTACAAATTAGCCTAAATAAGAGTCTGAATAAATCTGTACTAAACAAATTAATTTTCACTGGGGAATTTATTCCTGGAATGTCACTTTATACTTAGTTTTAGAACATGATGGGATAGAAAAAAGAAAGTAAGATTTTTCATAGGCAGTTCCGGTAGGAAGTGAAAAGCAGAATTGATTGATCTTTATAATATTTGCTTATTTTGTTTCATGATAGAATCCAGAAAGCACCATCTGATAATCCCATTCATCCACACAAAAGCTCTGTGATGTAAGTAGTTATCCTATTTTTAAAATGTGAAAATTGAGACTCAGAGGGGCTTAGTAACATGCCCATGTTGAAACTGCCAGTAAGAAGAGAAGGAAGGCTCAGAGTTGGAAACAGCTCTTGGAAACCATAAACATCAGTTTCACCTTCACCCCCTGATCATTTCCTTGTATTCTAGCATTTTTGACTGATACACTGGGCAAGCCTTTTCTGCTTAACTTATTTGACATATTTTCAAATATACTGCATCTTAGTTGAACAATTTACAGTATTCTGTTATTTTTTAGATGAACTATTTACAGGATTCAGCTGTTTCTTTAGAAAAATTCAAATCTATTAGTTCTCAAGTATACATCACAGTTGAGTGTGCTACTTATTTCTGATTGCCAGGTTTGCATGAGCAGTTATTATTGGAGTTCTTATGTTCTCTATTTAGCCACTTAGATGGAATTTTGAGGTAAAAAGTTGGAAACTCACTTTAAATTAGCCATTTTATCCTACATGTTTGAAAGTACCAAATATTACCTTTGACATGGTTGAAGTAAAGAAATAATGCTTCTTCAAAATGAAATGTGAAAAACCCTTAACAACATCCTTTGCTTCTGCCTAAGGATGTTTTTGTCCTGAGCTGCTATGGTCAACCATCTATTAATATCTTTTATGTTTTCTATGTCAGTAGTACAACTGACAGAGCTGCTTCATTCGTTTCTGCAAATGTTAATGGAATCAAATCTGTTTCAAGCCAAGCAGGTAAGATGTTGAGTTTTCAGATTGGTGAAGATAGCTTTTCTCCTTAGTTCTTATGAGCTAATACTCCACATAACAATTCTAATTAGTCAACTGGTTTTTCTCCTGTTTGTGATGGGGTGTGGAAGCTCTCTAACAAGTCGGAAGAAAGTGAGTCATTGATTTGGTGCTAAAACATGATTATGCTTGCTATAATGAAAACACTACAAATATTACAACTAAAAAAAATAACATGTACTATCTCTGGTAGACAAGGGCCTTTTGTTAAGCTAAAATATTCCATTTCTTCATCAAACCCCAGATGGTTCAGTATTTAGTAAGCTTATACCAGAAGCAGTTTATATGGATGGATGTTTAGGTAGTGAAAGTGTGTGTGTGTGTGTTTGTGGGGTGTGTGTGTGTGTGTGTATCTAGGTAAACAGACGGACCATCACCCAAACTAGCCTGAGACTTTAAAAGCATTTAGTTGCAAGTCACGTCTCAAACTTCTGCAACATTCCCATGTTAAACTTCAGAGAGGGATAGTGGGCTGCATTTAATATGTGGAACATCCTTGGGTTGAGTTAACTCATTGCTCTGAAGAAGAAGAAAATGAGTAACTAGTTTATTTATCCTTGACACCTTACTATAAATTGCCTTGCATAAAGCAATTTAAAACAATCAAGGAGGGCAAAGAATGAGATACAGAGAACATATAAAACAGTAAAGTGAAATCCAAATTCTCAAGCCAGTCGTTATGACTAAGACACTGACCCCCTCGGCTGCCTCCGCCGATGCAAGGCCGACCTCTGAGCAGTCCTGGAGGGCGTGAGTGTGGACCTGGCCTTCCTCCCAAGGAATTCAGGCTATCTTTTCCATTTCACTAATCAAAACAAACTGAAAAGTTTTTAGAGACGGCTTCTTACTGGTGATAGGAAATAGGTTGTCTCATCTCAAGATCCCTACTGGTAGGGATCACGGCTCTTTTTCTATCCTTTATGCCCGGATGCAGGGCATGGAGTTCTAAGATAGCCCCTCTCACCTCCCTGGGGTAGGAGTGGGCGTGGTCTTCCAGAAGGAGGAGGAAGGCTCCCCCGACCCGCCTTTATTTGCAGACTGGGTGTGAGCCGTCATCCTCGGCTTCTTTTAATTTCCCCCTTTAAATGATAGAGCCCTCACGGGGATGTTTTGAGGATTAATAAGGTTAAAAATCATCCCAGGAAAAGTCAAGGATACTTACGAAAGTACTACTAGCAACATCTGTGATCTTTTTTTCCATAGTTAATTCTGCCTTGTTAATACACAGATTCAAATGAAAGGTACGTCCATTGGTCAAAAAGAGAGAAGGGGCTTTTGGAGTTTTTTTATTTTGAATAATTTTTGGCGGAGTTTACACCTTGATTGAGAATTTTGGTCACACACCAGGTTTTGTGGATATAGAATAATCTAGTTAGTGTCCCAATGAAAAGTCTTCTTGTTGGGTTGCTTCAAGAAAATTACCTTTTTAATTCAAGAGAATTATCACATTTGAGTTAAGTGATAATGGATAACGTGCATTCTGGATACAAATTGTTTTCATAGGATGTCTTTGTGCTTAGAAAAAAGACTGCAAAGATATAATAAAAAGTGCTTTTTAGTATCATTACGGGTAATTTTAAGTTTATTTATGCTTTGTACAATGAATGTGTATTCCTTTTATAAGAGAAATCTAAGTTATTTAGAAAAAGAGGTGGGGGTGGGTATCCTGCTCTGTTGTCATCGTAAGAAAAGGCTTCCTATCTCTTCCATGATCAAGCTCTCTCCTGTCACAGGGCTTGATAATGTTCAGAGCGACTTTTGGGGTATTTTGCCTTCTCTTCTCAGGCAGTTTTTTTTTTTTTAATTGCAAACAATTAAGGGGAAAATGAGCAAACAAGTGTGTTCATATTAAATTCTTTCCATTTTCAGAATAACTAGTGATAAGGCTTTTGGAAATTAGGGTGTCTTTATGTTTTTGGGTGGAAAGACCATCTGTGGAGAGGATGGTGCTACCAACCATGGGACAGAAGGAAGTTTAGAAGGAAGATGGGATTACCCTTTACCTTCTCTGAGGAGCCCATCCCCATCCTCCTACTCAAAAGGGGCTTTCTTCTTCATCTTCAGCCTTTCCTTCAAGAGTCATAGAGCTGTACACTTAAGATCTGTGCATTTCATGGTATGTAAATAGTGCCTGAATAAAGTCCTAGACACACAGACACAAGACTCTCTCTCCCTGTTTCCTCCTCTCTTTGCCCAGATCTAACAGGGAGCTTG
Organism: Balaenoptera physalus; assembly: GCF_965194825.1. Classification (NCBI taxonomy): domain Eukaryota; kingdom Metazoa; phylum Chordata; class Mammalia; order Artiodactyla; family Balaenopteridae; genus Balaenoptera; species Balaenoptera physalus. The sequence goes on along the minus strand of NC_138888.1, from coordinate 16,074,623 downwards.
TCTATACCTTTTGTCCGCATTTTATCACCTTCTCCTCCCCCGCAGCCCACTGCTGTGTCGCTGTCTCTCCTCTCCACCTAGAGGGCTTATGCCCTTCAGGTTGCTGAGACCCTCGTGCCCATCTCAGTTCTCGTCTTTCGTGCTCTCAGCAGTGTTTTTTTGTTTCTTTTTTAATAAATTTATTTATCTCAGACCATAGTTGGAATCCTGGGCATTTTCTCTCTTCTTTTTTTTTTTTTTTGAATTTTTGAATTTTATTTTATTTATTTTTTTATACACCAGGTTCTTTTTAGTTATCCATTTTATACATATTAGTGTATATATGTCAATCCCAATCTCCCAGTTCATCCCACCACACCCCCCCCACCAGTGTTTGCCCTGCTTTCTGAAGCCACGCTATCCATTATCCATCCATCAGCCATCTTGCCCTCCGTCCATCCTCCCATCAGCCATTGTGCCGTCGATCTGTCCCTGTCTCCAATACCCATCCATCAGTCCTTGCAACCACTTTCTGTTGGGCCCACTTACTTTTTTTTTTAACAAATAAACTTTATTTTTTTAGATGGCTTTAGATTTACAGAAAAATTGCAAAGACTGTACTCTATGTACTCTGTGACCAGTTTTACCTATTAGCAGCACCTTAAATTACTATGGTAAATTTGTTACAATTCATGGACCAATATTGATACATTATTTTAACGAAAATCCACACTTTATTTAGCTTCCTTAGTTTTTATCCAGGGTCTTTTTTCTGTTCCAGGGTTCTGTCCAAGATACCGCGTTACATTTAGTTGTCATGTCTCCTTAGACTCCTTGGCTATGACAGTTTTTTAGGCTCTCCTTGTTTTTCATAACCTTGACAGTTGTGTGAAGTACTGTTAGGTATTTTGTAGAAATGCCCTGCAAATGGGATTTGTCTGATGTTTTTCTCATAATTAAACTGGGATTATGGGTTTTTGGGAGTAAGGCCACAGAGATAAAGGGCAGTTCTCATCACATCCTGTCAAGGGGCATCCTATCAGCAGGACTTATCACTGTTGATGTTGGCCTTGACCACCTGGCAGGCATGGCGTCTGTCAAGTTCCTTCACAGTAAAGTTACTCCCTCTCCCGCTTTCCATACTGTATTCTTTGGAAGGAAATCACTATGTGCAGTCCATACCTAAGGAATGGGGAGTTAATGCTCCAACTCCATATATTTCTATATGATTTATGTGGAATTCTTCTGCATGGGACATTTGTCTCCTCTCCCCCATTTGTTTATTTAGTCAATAATTTATTTAAATCAGTATGGACTTGTGGATATTTATTATGTACTTTGGGTTAAAATTCAATGCTGCTGTATTTATTTGTTGCTCGAATTGTTTCAACTTTGGGAGCTATTTCAGTTAGCTCCTTTGTATGTTTGACGTACTCCCATCATTGTGTGTGTGTGTGTGTGTGTGTGTGTGTGTGTGTGTGTGTGTGTTTAATACTTCCTTACTTTCTGGCGCTACAAGGTGTTCCAGGTTCATCTTGTATATTTTTTGCCCCAGGCATAGAATCAGCCATTTCTCCAAGGAGATCTGGTTCCTTTTATTGGAGAATGGTATCAGAAACCAAGACATGGATGCTAGGTGTGTTTGTGGCTACTGGGGTGTCATTGTTTCTAGGGTCTGTCAGCTGTCAGAGTAAGGAAATGTATGTATGTATACTAACCTGTGTATATACATATATCTGTAAATATTTCTGTATGTAGCCATCAGTATTAAGTGAAACATGAGTTCAAGATGATGTCTCCAGCTCTAATCCATTACCACCTGGATTATTCTAGCCTCTTTCTCTTGCCCATCTGTAAATTCTCACTCCATCAGTAAGAAACCTGAGGTTCCCACCACCTGCCATCCATTCACTTAATTGTTCGATTGTGGCATACAGGTACAGCAGCATTGGAATTAACCCATACCCCTGTGGGAAACAACTTGATCAACTAGAGTGCTTATGCGCAATTCACTTGCATTTAGTCTTACAGACTCTATTTCCCGTTACTTAGGTCAGCACCTTTTCCCCATACATCCTTCAGTGAGGTTGTTTCATACATTTGTAATATAGTCAGATTGTTTTATCACATTCTGCATTCCATTTTGGGATCCCCCAATCTCTTAAATGATTTTTTAAAAATTTGCATACCCAAGACGTATTCTTTGTGCTGTAAAGTTCATGTGCCTTGACAAACACATGATGTCACGTATCCACCCTTACAGTATCATATAGAATAGTTTCATCACGCTAAAAAAAACCTCCTGTGCTTTACTCATTCAACCTTCCCTACTTCCCCCTGAGCCCCTGACAACCACTGATTTTTTTACCATTGCCATAGTTTTGCCTTTTCTAGAATGTCATACAATTGGAACCATGTAATATGTAGCCTTTTTATAGACTGTCTTCTTTCACTTAGCAACATGCATTTAAGATTCATCTATGTCTTTTCATCACTTGATAGCTCATTTCTTTTTATAGCTGAATAATATTCCATTGTTTATTGGCATGTACCACAATTTGTCCATCCAGCTATTGAAGGACATCTTGGTTGCTTCCAGTTTTGGGGCAATTATAAATAAACCTGGCATAAACATTTGCACACAGGCTCTTGTGTGGTTATAAATTTCAAATCATTTGGGTAAATATGACAGATGTACTTTTAAGTGCTAGGGGTATGGTGCTAGGGAAACAGCAGTGAACCAGAGAGGGGGTCCCTGTGCTCTGAAAGCAGATACACACGAGTAAAACAGAATGGTTTCAGCTTGTGAGAAGTGCTGTGAAAGAAATAAAACAGACGAATGGAAGAAAGTATGAATGACTGTGCCTAGGTTGCTGGACCAGGTACGGCCTCTCTGAGGAAGTTCGTTTCATTTGAACCAGGACCTACGTGGTGAGAAATGACACCAGCTGTGCGAAGACGGGAGAGGATGAGCTTTCTCCCAGTGGGCTCAGTTAATGCTGAGACCCCAAGGCAGGATGGACCTTGACATGGTCAAGGGACTAGGGACAGAAAAAAATGTGAGCTGAGATCATGAGTGAGAGTATTTTTTTAAAAAAACTTTTTCCTGTAGTATGGCATACAGAGAACACAAATCCTAAGTGTGCGGGTTGATGAATTGTCTCGAATTGAACCCACCGCGTAACCACCGTCCAGATCAAGAAAGGGAACGTTGCTAGCACCACAGGAGTCCCTGCTGTGCCCTCTTTCCATCATTAGCGTCACCCCCACCACCCCTGCCTGCAAGGTAATCTGGTTGCCTTTTAAAATAACTTTTATGTCTGTTTCTTTTGTTCAACATTGTGTGAGATGCACCCAAGTCGTTGCATGCCATTGAGGTTTGTCCGTTTTAGTTGCCATATAGTGTTCCATGTATGAATACATCACAATTGCTTTTAATCTGTTCTGCTTTCGGTGGGCATTGGGGAGGTTTCCAGTTTGGGATTATTCTGAAGTGAGCTGCTGTGAACATTATTGCACGTGTCTTTTGGTGAACATATGTCTGCATTTTTGTTGGGCTGCATACATAGTGGAGAAATTGCTGGCTTATAGGGTATACATATGTTCAGCTTTGCTAGATATTCCCAGACAATTTTCCAAAGTCGCTATAGTGACTTACATTCCCACTACAGTATCTGAAAGTTCCAGTTGTTTCACATCCTTGCCAACACTTGGTATTTTCTCTTTCACTTTAACCATCTGTTAGGTATATATTGTTGTTGCATTGTGGTTTTAATTTGCATTCATCGTGAAGTTCAGTCCTCTTTCATGTTTATTGGCCCGCTGGGTATCTTCTTCGTGAGGTGACTGTTCAACTCCTTTGCCCATTAAAAAATAAAACTTTGGGTTGGGTTGTCTGTCTTACTGAGTTTTGTATATCCTGGATGCTAATCTTTTATACATCCTAGATATCAGTCATTTGTCAGAAATATATATTGTATGTATTTTCTCCCACTTTGTGAGTTGCCTTTTTTACTCTTTTAATGTTTAAGTGTTTTTAGATGAACAGAAGTTCTTAATGTTAATATTGTCCAGTTTACCAGGTTTTTTTCTTAAGAGTTAGTGCCTTTTGCATCCTGTCTAAAAAATCTTTGTCTGCTCCAAGCTCATGAAGGTGTTCTCCAATGTTATCTTTTGGACCCTTCATTGTTTTACCTTTTATAATTAGATCTGTGATCTATCTGAAATTGACGTCTGTGTATGGTATACTGCAGGGATCAAGATTCATTTTTTTCCCGTGGGGACATCCAGTTGACCCAGCACTATTCATTGAAAAGATCATCCTCTTCCCCACTGTGCGGTAGTCACAAAACAGAGGACCTTGTATGTATGGGTCTATTATAGATTCTGTTGGGTGTGTTTTCATGCTGGACGGGACCTTCCCGTCGTGCTCACTGTACTGCATCTCCAGGTCCTGGCACAATGGCCCATGCCCTGTAAATGGTCAGTAGGTATTAGCTAGTTGATGATCAGGTCTGAACTTGCCTTTTTGGCAAGAGTACGTAAAATCCCTAGGTTCAGGCTCAAAGAAAAGATACTCAGATTTCATTTTAGAGAAGACTTTGCTGACTACTTAATTAAATTTCTTCAACAGGCCCAAATATGGTTTTGGAAAAGCCCTGCTGGCCACAGTCCTAGGGAAAGTCAGTTAACTTCAGACGAGTCGGTAGGGCCGCGTGTATTCAACCATCCAGTCAGCCACTCAATAAATATCTGTTAAGGGCCTACTATGTGCCAGGTGTAAAGTAGAACTGTGAAACAATGGGATTCTTTCCAGAGTTTCTGTTTTTCTTATTTATTTATTTGTTTATTTATTTATTATATCCTTATTGGAGTTTAGTTGCTTTACAATGTTGTGTTAGTTTCTGCTGTACAACAAAGGGATCAGCTATATGTATACATATATCCCCATATCCCCTCCCTATTGCGTCTCCCTCCCACCCTCCCTATCCCACCCCTCTAGGTGGTCACAAAGCACCGAGCTGACCTCCCTGTGCTATGCGGCTGCTTCCCACTAGCTATCGGTTTTACATTTGGTAGTGTATATATGTCCATGCCACTCTCTCACTTCATCCCAGCTTCCCCTTCCCCCTCCCCGTGTCCTCAAGTCCATTCTCTACGTCTGCATCTTTATTTCTGTCCTGCCACTAGGTTTATCAGTACCGTTTTTTTAGATTCCATATATATGCGTTAGCATGCGGTATTTGTTTTTCTCTTTCTGACTTACTTCCAGAGTTTCTAATTTTGATTTTAGAACATTTGTTGTTTCTTTCTTTACAAGTTAAACGTTCAGTGCAAGGAGGGTACTTTTTGGAATTTTCTTCTGTTTTCGGGGATAGCTTTGTTGTTCTATTATAGTTACTTAAAAATTTTGTGTGACAGTCTGGGTAAACAGGCAACAAGCCTAAGAATTAGAGCTTTTATGTTGCTATCAGAATATTTTAAAACAAAACCCTACAAAAGAAAAGAGATTAAACATTTTTTTTTAAAAGCACATTATTTCATCCAGTGAATTTAGTGAGTAGTGAAATACTTTTTTTATTTTCAGAATTTAGTGCTAGCCCAAAGACCACATTCAGAGGAATAGAGACGTGCATTTTCAGGAGGTTGGCCTTGTGCCTAGGAGAAGAGTCGGTGTTGTTACCTCTGATTGCACTGTAAGTGGGTCTCATGTTGGTGCCGCCCCTCGTACCTGTCCGTTGCGGGACCTGTCAGTTGATGGCTTCTCCGTGGCTGCCATCTTGCTCCGTGTTGCTAGGGCTCTATTCATGTCCCAGGGCCCCGCTCCTTGCCTCTCTCCAGGGATGTGAATGAGGAGGGCTGGGTTGGGCAGATGCCCTAAGCTGGAGCCAGCCCCCAGCATTAGCTGCTGGAAGGTGGGGTTGCTCCCGCCAGCACTTCCTTGCCCACTGTTGCCTGTTTCTGGTGGTTTCCAGCCGCTCAGAGCCCTTTGTTCACACTGGGAGAGGCAGCCCTGGAGCTGGGCCATGTCCGGTTCTGCCCTCTGCCTCGGGAAAGGGACAGAGACTGGCAAGAGAACAGGGTTTCCTTCCTTCGACTGTCACTTACATGCAGGACTTTGATTCACTTTCTTATTTAGTGAATGTTGGCCCTTTATTTTCTCTCTCTCTTTTTTTTTTAGTTTGTCTCAATTGAATGTTTTTATATGCTGAGTCAAACCTCACCTATCCAGAGGTCACTCATTTGGAACACAGAGAAGAACCTAAAAGAAAGCAGAAAGGGTAACTTTGGGAGCTGAAGGAGCTGTCCTGGAGTGTCTGTTCTTTCTTTCTTGGAGAGGGCCTGAGGCTTTGGGGAGAGCTTATTTCCTCCTACTTTAGCCATGGTTCTAACAAGCTTGATTTCCTGTCTTCTTAGTTCATTCTGATTTAGAAGCCACAAAGTAGGCTGCTAGATATAAGTACGGGGAGAACATCTTCAAGAGGGCTGACAGCCTGACAGTAGGGGGTTGACAGGGAATCTATAAAAAGCTCAGGAGATCGGAGCCATCTTCGCAGAAGACAAAGAGCTCGACTCGTGTCAGTGGCCTGGAGGGTTGCAATGCAGCGCAGTAGGACGTCTGACCTGAGGTATTAAGAGAATATTCAGTTCTGTTGGTAACCTCTGCTTCAGAAGGCAGGCACATTTAGAGGAAATTTCAGAAAAAAAATTGTAAATATTGGTTATCTGGAATAATTTGCTTACACATAAAGAGCCATTATTTTCTTCAGAATACTAAATAGATAAAACAATTCTTTCTCTCTCTCTGTCTTCCCATCTCTCCTCCTCCTCTCTCCCTTCTTCCTCTGCTCCCCCCTCTTGCTTTCTTCCTGCCCTTTCTCTCTCCCTTTCCCCTCCCCACTCTCCTCCCCTGTCTCCCTCCTCCCACCTCCCCATCTCCCCCCTCCCACCTCCTCATCTCCCTCCTCCCACCTCCCCACCTCCCCATCTCCCCTTACTGCTTTCTCTGCCCTTGCACTTTCTCTGCTCTCTCCCCATCACCTTCCCCTCCCCAACACAATACAGTTTCCCATTTGCATTGTCTTTGAAGGACACAGGTGTCCAATGGGTTGATGGTAAATGTATAACAACCAGCTCTCAGAAGAAAACTCCCTTGATTTACAGCATTTGCCCATGTCCTTGGTGTAAACACTCCCTCCATGGTCGATTTCAGGCTACCATTGTGAAGTCACGAACTCAGAGCAGGGAATTCACCTCAAGAGCGTAGATAATAGTGAAATTAATAAAATCATTAGAAAGTGATGAGTTTTGAATATTTACTAACTTTGTTTTAAATATAATTAATTTACTTGTATGTCTATAAAATTTAATTTTTAATAATGATTGTTTACTAGCTGTCTTGTAAAATTCCTGAAAACCTACCAGTTGTCTCTGGTGAGCTGGTATAAGCCAGCTCCAGCACCCCATTGCACATACCTAACTCCTTAGAGCTGAGGGATAGCGTGTAACCTTATTTGACCATAACAACAAACTAAACTCTGTGAAAGAATCCCAGAAGCTCAGATCTAATAGAGACCCTAGAGATCATCTATTCCGCCCTCTCTGCCTGACACATTAATTCCATCTACAGTTGGGTAAAAGGATATTCTAGGGCTTCCGCTGCTCAGATTTCTCACGTCCCTGTACAGAACCCATAACTGACATACACATTTGAAAGTTAAGGGACTTTCTTCAGGCTCCAAACCAGGACAGGAGTTTAATCTCTTTCTCCTGTTGCTCTCTAATTTCACTCTTATGGAAACAACCCGATTCCTGATTTCATAATTTAGCATAAGATATATTTTATTTGTAAGGATTAATTTAAAGACCACCAAACCATGTCATTAAGTAAAATCAACGAATGTTTCTTAGCATTTTTTATATGGTAGGTGTTCAGAATCTCTCTTGTGTTTTACTGAAGAATTTACTGATTCATCACTCATGTTTTAGAGGATATTCATTATATAGGTTTTTTTTTTTTAAAGCTATTTTAATTCTTTCTTTCTTTCTTTCTTTCTTTCTTTCTTTATGGCTGTGTTGGGTCTTCGTTTCTGTGCGAGGGCTTTCTCTAGTTGTGGCAAGCGGGGGCCACTCTTCATCGCGGTGCGCGGGCCTCTCACTATCGCGGCCTCTCTTGTTGCGGAGCAGAGGCTCCAGACGCGCAGGCTCAGTAATTGTGGCTCACGGGCCCAGTCGCTCCGCGGCATGTGGGATCCTCCCAGACCAGGGCTCGAACCCGCGTCCCCTGCATTGGCAGGCAGACTCTCAACCACCGCGCCACCAGGGAAGCCTAGGTTTTATTTAACCTATATATGTTCATTATATGGTATATTCACTCACAGATATATATATATATGATACATATATTTTGTATACATATATATTCAGTCTATGCTACTTTCAACATTCAGAACTGATGGTTCAAGTTGTATAGGTAGGAAATATTTGATTCTCTCAGGCCAGTGAGACTAGACAACTTTCTAGAAGATCTCTCTAACCCTGGGGTGTTGGTGCTTTTGTGAGATGGTGAAGCTCTTTTGTGAAAGTGCATTTCTGTGTGTGTTTGGCAATGCAGCAGACCAGACATGGCCTTCTGTACGAGGCCGCACGGAGTGGTGGGGAGAACCGTTGCAGAGCAAGGCTTGCCGCAGAGCAAGGCAGACCTGAGTTATGGAGAGCCGCTGCTAGGGATATATTTTCCTTAAGAAGCCTTGGTGTATTATGGGCCTCAAAACAGAAGCTTCTTGGTCTGAAGATAAAGTTCTTTGGAAATGCTATCTGACTCCGCTCCTGCTGGGCAAAGTTGCTGGAACAGGAAGCAGCGTGCGTGTAGGGAGGTGCTCTACGTATAACCGGGCTGGGGAGGTGGCTTCATGATGAGGACCGTGAACGTGGTGACTGGAGAGGATAGTCCGGCCATCCCACGTCCCTGAGAGGCCAGATTTGTCCAGATCTGACTGAGGACCTTAAGTTCTTAAACACACCAGTCTCTCTGCTCAGATTTAAGATGGCCCAGTATTCCCCTTCCCCAAACCCTCCTTCTCCCTCGTTTAGGATCCTATCCATCCTCCGAAACCCGACTCAGATCTCCTCTCCATGATGTTTTTCATTTTAGGCAGAAATCAATCAGCTTACCCAGCACTTCTTAGCACATTTATAAGTCAATTAAAAATAAATGTGATAGCATCATCACTCAGCTGGCTCTTCCCATATGCTGCCTGTGGTTTCTTATGTGTATGTGTCTTATCTTCCTAATTCTTCTGTAAGCTCCTAGAGGGTAGGAACTTTGGTTTATAGTATGTTGCGTCCTCCGAAAAGTCCAGCAGATGTTCCCTGTTTAATGGATGTGGGCACGAGGTCACGCTCTCCCATGTCAGGCTTGCGTATCTCCTTGGTCTCCCAGCAACCGTATTGCTGTCTAAGTTGGTCAATCAACTCATTACCTGAACTCCAAACCAGTACTTGCCGTGGCTTCCCTCTTTTTTATTGATGATGTGATGACTCGCCCAAAAAGACCTGGAGGTTTTTTTTTGTTTTTGAAATAATTTTGGATTTACAGGAGAATTGCAAAGATAGTATTCAGTTTTCCCATATCCCCATTCACCCAGCTTCCTCTAATGCCAACATCTTATCATCTGGTCCATGTATCAAAACTCAGAAATCAACATCAGTACAATACTGTTAGCTAAACTACAGTCTTTATTCAGATTTCCTTGTTGTTGTTGTTTTTTTCCCACTAATGTCCTTTTTCTCTTCCAGGACCTAATCTAGAATATCCCAGTGCATTTAGTGGCGTTTGTTCTTGACGCCTTCTCTCCTGGCCCAGCCATTCTTGGAGCCACCTGATCTGGCCCCTTACACCTGCCCTTCTTTCCCATTCCTGGGGCAAGTGCCTGGATGCAGCTTCAGCCCCTTATCACTCGCATGTGGACCCTGGCCCATTATTATCAGACTCCTGCCCCCAATTCTCCCACCTGCTTGTGAGATGCCCAGAGATGCCAGGTGAACCGTCATAAAGTGACTCTTCCCAGGCGGCTCAGATCTGTCCCTGAGTGAAAGCTGAGCTCTCCACAGCCTCCTTTCTCACCTTCCAGCTTCATCTGGCACCACATTCCAGCTTTGACTTCGGCCTCTTCTGCAGAGAAGAGGCAGCCTCCCTAACACCACTTCATGTCTCACAATGACTGACCTTGACTCCTACTGTGCGCCAGGAACTGTGCTAAGCTCCTGAGATGCTTTATCTTAGTCTTCAGGACAGTACCTATGAGAGGGGACCAATGAGGAATCTGAGGCACAGAGAAGGTTAAGTAACTAACTGCCCACAGTCCCACAGCTAGTATGTGGTTGAGCAGGGGTTTGGACAGGGGCTGTCTGAGTCAGGACCTTAAGTTCTTAAACACACCAGTCTATCGTCTCAAATTTAAGACGGGCCAATATTACCCTTCCTCACACCCTCCCTCTCTCTCTCAGTTAGGCTCCTATCCATCCTCCGAAGCCCAACTCAGATTCCACCTCCACGATGTTTTTCACTTTAGGCTGAAATCAATCAGCTTACACAGCACGTCTTAGTATTTATAAATCAATTGAAAATAAATGCTAAGGCATTGCTCAGCTGGCACTTCCCGTATGCTGCCTGTGGTGTGGTTTCTTATGTGTACGTGTTTTGTTTTCTTAATTCATCTGTAAACTCCTAGAGGGTAGGAACTTCGGTTTATAGTATATTGTGTCCTCCGAAAAGTCCAGCAGATGTTCCCTGTTTGATAAATGTGTTTTAATAAGTAAGTGTGATTTCCTGGGACGTCATGTGATAATAAATAATGAAGAGTGTGTCTTTTTTGGTCTCATTCTACTTGAAGCATACTATGAGTGGCTTGAATGTTGCTACTGGTGCTGCTATGGCTTCTAATCCCTGCTGAGCAAATAATAAAACCCAAACAACAGTTAGCCTTCCCCATATTAACCCTTTATCCTCTTAACAAACCTATGAGGTGGGTGCTGTCACTGGTCCCATTTAAAAAGGTGGAAACCAGACACAGAGAGGTTCAGTAACTTACCGAGGGCTGCAGAGAGGCAGGTGGGGCAGGAAGGATTGTTCCCCATGGGTCTCTTGGATCTGATTCAGTGGGGTCCTTGCCTGCAGAGGTCACAGACGGATACGGAACCCACCTTCTCTTTTTGTGAAATCAGAGTGGTCATTTACTAAGGATACAGAACTTTGACACATTGAGTATATTTTGGAGAAAGTGAGTTCGTTAATATTGAGTCTTTATAAGTATTTAACTCCTCGCCCTTTATGACTGCTCAGTAATTTCCTTTGTAAAATATTACTTCAACAATAAAAAGCACAAATAAAGGTGAGCTCCCTAGCTTGGCGCTTGTGAGGGCATTTCTCACTGCAAGGAAGTTGCTCTATTTCCTGGGTGGTGGTTTGGTTCCCCCAGGACAAAGGTAGGTAATTACCAGAACTCTTACTTTGTGTGGTTTGTCTGTTCCAACGCTTAATCATATTACAGCGTACGACCCTGTGTTGCAGGATAACCATAACACAGGGCTTTTGACTCTGCTAAGTTCCAGGCTGGTGTTTATCTCAGCAGAATCGGTTGAAGCGAAACTCGGATGTCATACTACAGGTGTGTTTTGGGAAGTGCAGTTTGTACCACAGGTTCAGAAAATACCTGTGGCATTTTTAACCACCATTTGGTTTGCTGCAGTGGGTCCTGAACTTTCTGAAGTTCTCTGTTTGGTAACAAGATTTCTAAACCAGCAACACCTAAGTCTCAAGTTACTCTAAGAAAGAAGAATTCAAAACTCCACTGGGAGTATTTGGAACTCTGGCCTGACATGGTCTGTGGGTTTTTTTTTTTTCCCCCTTTCTTGTGAGTTTATCCTTTGATTGGTTACCTGGTTTGGGGGTGGGGAGGGAGAAGTTCTCATGACTGGGGGACACAGGAGGCTTGTTGATGGTCACCACTAGGCAAGGGAGTGTGGGCTTGGGGGCAGAGCCCGTGTGATGCTTGCAGCCGTCCAGCTGGCTAGTCTGGAAAGGCCACCCTGGAGGCCGTCTCTGTCTCGAAGGGACACTCATGGCCTCCTTGAGTTACAAAGCCAGGAATGGCTCCTAAAAATCAAGCTTGAAGCAGGATGCTTATGGTACAATTTGTGTCTGACGCCCTTGGGGCAATTACCTCTTGTTTTGTTTCCTGTTTCGAGGCAATATCTTTGGGTTTAAACTGAACTTTCTCCTTGATTGCAAGTCTTAATGCCAAAGGGATGACAGAAAAACAACATCCTGTTTCTGTCTGTGCTGACACTTAAAGTACCAAATAAGTTCAAGCTCAATAAATGTGAGAACTGCCTTAGTTCATCTGAAGGAATTGTTCTCTAATTCACGCTCTGCCTCTTTATATGGGCATTTCGGTGGATCCGTGGGTTAGTGTGTTGGGAACCAGCAGAGCTTTTACGATCATCTTCAACTAGTCCACATTCAAACAAATCCCTTTCAGGTCATAGAAGCGAGATTTTTCTTTTAAGCTGTTCTCGGGGGTGAGGCCCGTGTCAGGCAGGTCCCCGCCATTGCGCAGATGTCTGGGTTCAGCAGAGGACTTGGAGGAGTGACTGAATCAGGAGAATCCTGTTCACTGTTGGGGGGACCCTGTGGGTGAGGCGGTGGGTTTTATACTGACTGATGAGGCCCCTCAGGGAAGTGGGACGAAAGATCTGCAGGCACAGCCAATTATTTAAGGCAGGTGCCCCCGGGCAAGTGACCTGGCCTTGCCCTGTGTGTCAGCTGGCCTGTCTCTCTACCTTCTGGCTTCCCGAGTTCATGACTCCATGTCCTGTTTGCTGCCTTCCTGTTACCAGAAATTCTAATATCCGTGTTCCCAGCCTGCAAACTGGGCCCTAGTTCGCGACAGGTGACTTGCTGGGTGGTTTTGCTGTAGATGCTCTGGGCCCTGTATTGTCCTCTGTACACAGTTAAGCCCAGTCTCAACAGGCAGCAGAGAGAATGCAGGCCTTTCCCCTGCTCTGTGGGCTGGCCAAGAGGGAAGGGGCGTCTGCTTCAGGAGAAGCATCCCAACTGTTCCAGAGGAACAAAGACACACCACTCTGTACCTGTCACTTCTGTGAAGGGATCTGGGGAGAAGAGATGGAAAATGAAGTGACAGCTTGGGCCCAGGTATGGGTCTCACTTAGTGGGGCTTTCAGGCCAAGTCTATATTGGGAAGGGAACTACCTCGGCAGATAAGAAGTGAAAATCCTTGCCAGTGTGACCGAGGACTGGACCCTGTGTGTTGACAACAAAGAAGGGGAACAGGGTCATGTGAGGTGTATCCGAGGGGCTGTGGAGATGCGGTGATTCCACCGCAGGGATGGGGTGGCCACCCCTGCCGTTCCCTTCTCCTTTCCATTCTGCACGCCTGTCTTCCTCTCCCATGGACGGAGGCAGGGGACCGATGGGGGAGAGTTACTTTAATTGGGCCAGTTGGTCCTGCATCAGAACCCAGCGGCCAGGGCTGCCCAGTGATCCTCCCAGCGAGTAGACGGGACAGACCTCATCGCCAAGGCCCTGTCTCGGGCGAGGAAGATGGGCTTCTTTGCTGTCTGTGTCCTTCTTTGCACTTAGCCCTGGCCGTGGAACAAACACTGTTCAGTTGCTCATTGGTTTAATGTTTTGCCTCGATCATGAACACGCTTTCCCCACATGGCTGTGGGCTGTGACGTCATTTCCCAGCGGGCTTCGTGTGTGTGTCCTGGCACCCGGGGCCCCTCACCACCACCCACAGTTTCCCTGAGGAGGCTTCCTCGTCCGTCTGCGTCCCGGGATCAGGGGCTGGCACCACACTGGAAAGGCGTGTGGTGACCTGTCTCGGGCCCACCTGGGAGCAGTAGTGGGAGGCCTGGCGAAGGGTCTGGTCTGTCTGATAACCCAGCCCGTGCGGGAGGCTGGAGAAAACCCCAAGTGTGGGCAGAGGGGCGTGTTGGGGGCCACGAGGATGGTGGAAGTCCTGTGGGGGCTGAGAGGGAGGGAGGGGCAAGACCAGCTGGAGGGTCTCAGGAGACTCCGGGCTCTGATTGGAGGGGAAGGGGGTTACAGCAGGTGAAGATTTGTTGTTCTCCTTTTATGCCCGGCCAGCCGTTGAAGTTCAGTGCTTCATGTTAGTAAATTGATGATTGATGTAGAGACCTGCTGGAAAAGTATCTCAACCCAAGCAATGACTGTGTGTCTGAGCAAAGCACAGTCATAGACGCATTACCACAACGGCTTGGTTTCCACTTGCCTTTTTTGGAATCAGAGTTACACCTGGCTTTCAAAATAGTCGTGGTGCTACAAAACACTGTATCAGGAACACTGAAGAGGCTCTCTATGCTGTTGGTTGCTGTGTTACCACGTCTAATCCGAGATGAAGAGCCGGCAGACTCTGACCCGGCGTGAGCAGATACGGAGGCACGTAGGCGTGCTCCCCGAGATGGGGGTTTACAAATCTCACAGCCGACTCATTTCTTCATCCCCAGAGAAGGAGGGAAGATGAGATCCGTGCTCCTCTTGGATGCCACAGACACAGCAAGCTCTCCAGGGAAGGCCAGCCAGCGGTGCTTGTTAGCTTTCTAGACTCTCTGTCACTGTGAGTGCAGAAGTCCTTTTCAAAGCTCTGTTCTACTTCCTAAATTACCCTCCCAGCCCACTTCCTCTTGGGAGGAAGGGAGGCCTGTGGTGTCAGCGGTCCTGAGAGTGGGTCCAGTGTGGGGAAGCCTGGGGAGAGGCACAGGGAGGGAAGAGACTTCCAGCCCCAGAGGCCTTCCTCCTCACAGTGACGGGAACGGCCCCCCGGGGCCGAGGGTCCCAGTAAGTGTCCGGACTTGGGGGCCTGTCTTTTAAGGGGAAGCTAATCCAGCAGATTTGCCCTTAATTAGAATCTGAATCCCCAAATACGCATCTCATGTTAAAACTCTATTGTTGGTTCTTGAGCTATTAAAATAATGGCCATTATTCAGGATGATGATGTTATATATGTTCGATGAAACATCCTTCTGATTATTTTTTAGTGTGGTTGTGATGAAACTGAAGGATAATAGCATGCAAAGATGAGTGAGGAAGAGGAAAGTTTGAGTAGCAACTGTGCCACATAGTGACTGTGCGACCTTGGGGAAATTACTTAGCCTTTCTGTTCCTCGGTTTCCTCATCTGTAAAATTGGGGGTCACGAAAGGGAGATTGTGAGATTGAATTGAGGTGATCCAGGTGATAAAGCATTTAGCTCGGTGTCTGGTAGATACTAGGCTCTTGGTAAATGTTAGCTATTTTAATGTTTGAGGCAGAATAGTGTAGACTGATGCAAGGCTCCGGTTGTGTGACTGTGGACAAGTAACTGAACCTCTTTCTCTGAGCCTCAGTTTCTTCATTTGTAAAATGGGGAGATTAGTTCACCTATATGAAAAGGCTGTCACAAGAGCGACCATGATAGTGTTTGGGGAAAGTGCTTTCACGAAATATAAGTACTTTGGACTGTCATACGTGGTAGTTTTTTATTTCTCCAGCATTGCATAAAGAACTCTACACATGTAGATAAATCTTGAGAGCTCCTCAGTTTGCCTTTGCTTGTTTTCTCTGATGTAAACGTTGTCACAGCCATACAAGTGATGCTTTAAGCGTGGGTCTGGAGGACCTCCCTGGGGTCACTTCAGTGGGAGTCACAGGAGAAGCCATTTGTGTGAGCTCCTTGAGCACATGTGATGTGGAGATCAGAGTGACACCAGGGTGATTTTGCAGAGATTTAGGACTATCACCAAACAGTGTGATGGGGGAAGGGGTGGGTGAGTGTGAAAACTGCAGGTTTGAACTTGAAGGAAGCCTGGGTGTGGTTTTTACTGCTGGATGCTAATCCTGAACCGTATCATCAGGTTTCAGAGGGGCTCTGCTTGAAATAAGAAATGACTCAGTTGGGACTTCCCTGGTGGCGCAGTGGTTAAGAATCCGCCTGCCAATGCAGGAGACACGGGTTCAAGCCCTGGTCCGGGAAGATCCCGCATGCCGCGGAGCAGCTAAGCCTGTGCGCCACAACTACTGAGCCTGCGCTCTAGATCCTGCGAGCCACAGCTACTGAGCCCTCGTGCCACAGCTACTGAAGCCCAGAGCCCACGCTCCGCAAGAGAAGCCACCGCAATGAGAAGCCTGCGCACCACAACGAAGAGTAGCCCCTGCTCACCGCAACTAGAGAAAGCCCGCGCACAGCAACGAAGACCCAACGCAGCCAAATATAAATAAATAAATAAATAATTTTTTAAAAAAAGCAGTGACTTAGTGCCAGTCTGCATCGTCACTAGAAAAATTAATGTCCATGTGCTTATCGCAGTGCATCTGAAATAAGGACAGTCAGAGTTTAGGTTTATTTGGGTGAGAGCGAGGTAGGCAAACTATAGCTTCTCCCTTAGGAACTAATGGTCAGAGTTAAATTTAGTAGTAAATGATATATATCTTTTTTAAGGTGAAATCAACTAAGCTGTCTTCAGAAGTGCAATTTTTCTTCACTCTGCTTCCTTGTCTATTTTTCTGTAAGGGGCTGACTGCTTCTGGTGAGGCTGGCAGTTGAGGAGATAGTCTTTTTTTTTTTTTTTTAACATCTTTATTGGAGTATAATTGCTTTACAATGGTGTGTCAGTTTCTGCTTTATAACAAAGTGAATCAGTTATACATATACATATGTCTCCATATCTCTTCCCTCTTGCGTCTCCCTCCCTCCCACCCTCCCTATCCCACCCCTCTAGGTGTTCACAAAGCACCGAGCTGATCTCCCTGTGCTATGCGGTTGCTTCCCACTAGCTATCTATTTTACATTTGGTAGTGTATATATGTCCATGCCACTCTCTCACTTTGTCACAGCTTACCCGTCCCCCTCCCCGTGTCCTCAAGTCCATTCTCTAGTAGGTCTGTGTCTTTATTCCCGTCTTGCCCCTAGGTTCTTCATGACCTTTTTTTTTTTTTTTTCCTTAGATTCCATATATA
This sequence comes from Balaenoptera physalus, assembly GCF_965194825.1. NCBI lineage: Eukaryota > Metazoa > Chordata > Mammalia > Artiodactyla > Balaenopteridae > Balaenoptera > Balaenoptera physalus. Next base: position 16,057,604 of record NC_138888.1, on the reverse strand, counting down.
TGTATTAGCATACGGTATTTGTTTTTCTCTTTCTGACTTACTTCACTCTGTATGACAGACTCTAGGAGATGGTCTTGATAAGGATTGCCCAGCCCGGTGGGGAATCAGCTCCTCACCTGGAGTTAGCATTTGAGGGTCCTTTTCAGGGAGGGGAGGCGCCGGTGGGTATTTTCCCTTCCTTTCTGCTTTAGGATTCAGATTGTCCTTAGAGGAGAAATGTTAACAGTATGGTAGAACCTTTAAAAAATCTTGTCTTGAATATTTAACTGTTAGTTATTCATGTTCTTCTCTGTTATGCCAGCTCTTCACTTTTACTGCTTCCTGTTTCCCCAGGTGTCACACTTCTCAAATTAAAAAAAGGTCTCTTACACATAATGGTTTTCTTGCTTATACCTTAATTAGGGAAAATGTCACATAGGAGCCTAGACTTCTTGTTTCTAAACATAATAAGGTGCTTTGTCCTTTGCCTTAATTGTAGCACACTGGAGAGAGAGGTTGCTCACAGTCTGTGTGAGCCATCCACCTGACAAACATGGCACACTTTGTGGGTATCTTTGTTAAGATTTTTCATTAATGTGATGATTTATTTATTTATTTATTAAAATTTATTTATTTTTGGCTGCATTGGGTCTTCGTTGCTGCTTGCGGGCTTTCTCTAGTTGCGGTGAGCGGGGGCTGCTCTTCGTTGTGGTGCGCGGGCTTCTCATTGCGGTGGCTTCTCTCGTTGCAGAGCACGGGCTCTAGGCGCGTGGGCTTCAGTAGTTGTGGCTCGCGGGCTCAGTAGTTGTGGCTCACAGGCTCTAGAGCGCAGGCTCAGTAGTTGTGGTGCATGGGCTTAGTTGCTCCGTGGCATGTGGGATCTTCCCAGACCAGGGATCGAACCCGTGTCCCCCATTGGCAGGCGGATTCTTAACCACTGCGCCACCAGGGAAGTCCCGATGATTTAATTTTGATTTGGGTCTCTGACCGGTTTTCTTTTTCATTGCTCCTCTGATTTGAGACTTGAAATAAAATTACCTTGTGTGGTAAATGGTTTGTCTCTTTCTTCCTTTTCTTCCATAGCAGCTGCTAGATGAAGTGGGACATTGGATGCAGGGGTAGAATAAGAATCCGTTTTTTGGAAATGCTGAGCTTGATGTGGACTATACAGCTAACTAACTTGGGTGTCAACAATATTAAAGAAAAATAGAACTTAATCTTGTCATTGGATTAAATTGAACCATTTTTATCAAATGGTTAGGGTCAGTAACAGAAGCACTTTTAGTTCAGTATGGCCAAGGGCACATATTCAACATTCAGACCTGCTGGGTTTGAATCTGGCGTGGTCACTTCCAAGCTGTGTGCCTTGGGGCAAGTTACTTAGCCTCTGTTTGCTCAACTGTAAAATGAGGATAATAAAGGCGTATACCTACTTTATAGGGTCAGTGTGAGGATTAAATGAAATGATACAGATAAGGTGCACTGTACTGTCACCAAGTAAGCATGCTGTAACTCTAGAAATTCATAAATGCCCGTTTAAAGTGCAAATATTCTGCTGGCTTGTGGATTGTCTTTTTCATAATTGCTGTGGTAACTTAGACTTTCCGCATTTGAAAGGGAGTGATTTTTTAAAATGAATTATCTTGGACTCTTAGCAAGCAACTCTAGCTTAATGTTAGTCATAAATTTGAATTGAGTTTTCTATCGTACAGTTAGCTATAGAGTTATAAAAAGGAAAACAAATTGGTGAAATGGGTTTATAAATTCAACTTTATCTCCACAGAATGGAAATAGAATGAAAAATAGAATGTATTTTGTCTTAGGACTTCAGGGAAGTTCAGCGTTCAGAAAAATCCTTCCCAATGTCGTAGTACATGGAGAGTTATTGCAAACCTATGGCCGAACATCTGAGTGTTGTTTTCTACCTTTCTAAACTGGGAAGTTTCTTGAGATGAGTGAGTAAAACATAGAAAAGTTTCAGTGATTTATGTAAAATCTCACACTGATGCAAACATTAATAAGTCTTTATTTTAAACATCTGAGAAAAGCAGAGGAGACGTGCTATGGTGTAATGCTCTCCTTTTGACCGTTCACATATTCCTCAAGTTTTGAGTAGTCACTTCGGGTGTCAGGTCAGTGATCCGTCTGGCTTTTGAAGAAGAATTGGTTGTCAAAACTTGATGAGCAACTAAATCGGGCAGGTTAAATATCATTTTCTTCTTTGTCATAGATGGACTCAGAAGTTAATGTCTGGGCTCTCCATTGACTAATCTGCAGGTGTAGTCATGCATCTGAGTACAGTAAATGCTGCACCTGGTGAGCATGTATCCCAGGTAGCATGTGATGCTGTCACAGCAGGGGCTCAGCGCTGGGCCTGTCCCGTCTTTGAGCCGAGGTGGCACTTGTGTGGAGCACCGAGGGGCTGTCTTGCTCACGGACACGTCCTCCTGTTAGCAGGCAGGCTGCCTTCTCTTTGATGAGCACCTCCAGCCACCTCCAGGTACATATGGGTGCCTGTTTCTTCGTCCCCTTCCCCACTGCTCTCCCTTTATGGCCATGTGCTGTGATTCGCCATTGCTTGCAATTTGGGGGATATTACTTTTTAGGCATGTTTAGAGCTTCTCTTTGCCAAAGATATGGATATGTGACCCCTGGTTTCCCCGGGGGGTCCACACTCGCAGTTTGTCTGTTTTCTTCATTGGATAAAAGCCTCCTGGAGTTCAGCCACTGCATGGGCTCATTAACGATTGTATCCTTGAATGTACAATAAATAGTACCTTGCACGTGGCAGGAGCCCCAAAAGATTTGTGAATGAGTCAGCGAATGAATGAATTTATGTCTTTGAGCAAACCAAAGCTGGCACACGTGGCCTGGCTGAGATACAGTCAAGAGGTTTTGGTCTTGACTCATCCACCGGGGGAGGGAATGACTGATTCCCCCTTCTCGCCCTTGATTCCTTGGCTGGGCAGCCAGGACCTTCTCTCGGCTAACCATACCATCTGTTGTTAGATCTTGGCTATCACATTCTGTTACAGATCTTTCCCCCTTTTAATTTCATATTATTATGAAGATACCTAATTTCTAATGTCTGTATTCTCACATCCCTACCTCTCAGCTTAGCTGGGTTGCTTTGGGTGAGTTATTGACCTTCTTTCCTTATCACTTTCCTTATCCATGAAATGACAACTGTGGTTCTGCCCATCTGATAGGCTGGCTGTGAGGAGGAGAGGAGTTAATGGTGTGAAGTATCAATACTTAGAAAGTGCCTGGCAGTAGCCAGCTCTGATCACTAACAGTCACTCTCAGTGTCGTGTGCACATGCAGAGCTGTCTCCACTCAGGCCCTGGGCCATCTCTGCTTTACTCTTGCCCCTGCCAACTACCTCACTGGTTTCCGAACTTTGTTCACCCTGCCCTGGGGACACTCCTCATGGCCACCAGAGGAATTTTCCAGGTACAGTCCACTGTATCCCTAGCACTTAGCCCAGGGTCTGACAAGTAATGCATATCAATGAGTAACTGTTGATTGGACGGTGCTGAGGTTCCCTGCCTAGGCCCCTGCCAGGTGTGAGGCTCAGGGCCCCACAGTCTGAAGGCCTCTACGACTTAACAGATCTGCAGCCTCCTAGTCTGTAATAGGAAACTGATGATGATTTTTTATTACAACAATCAGTGACACATCAGCTCAGCGTTGTCAGTCAAGATCGGTTAGGTTATGTTGCCATCAGGCGTGACCCCAAATTTCAGTGGTCTGAAACAACAAAATCATAATTCTCACTCATGCCGTGTATCCCGTGTGGGCTGATGCGGGGGTTTCTACTCCTCATTGTCACTCAGGGGCCCAGGCCCATGGGGCTCCCTCTAGACACGTGTTTCCACCATTAGCAAAGCAGATCAAGTGGCGTGTGAGACACCCATGGGCTCTTAAAGCTTCTACCAGGAAGGGCACACAGCTCTTCCGCTCCCAGTTTATTGGCCAAAGCAAGTCAGTTGCCACACCTGACTTCAGAGGGAGCAGCAAAGCACAGACCCGCCCTGTACCTGGACGGAGCCACCAGAATGTTTGCAACCAGAGAGATTTTGCTGAAAAATGGAGTGTTACTGTCACTAAAGGGATCGTTCCCTGCCACGTCTCTGCCCTCCTATGAAATCATTATTTTATTTAGTCAAGGAGACAGATTCATCCCAGGAAGCTTAACAAATGGGGTTTTCCTTTTTGAGGGTCTTCCAAAGCCCCCCCGGAACAGTCTTCCCGTCCACGTTGAAGGAAATAACTGCTGTCTGTCTGAAGAGCACATGTCCTATGTAATCTAGAGCCGGGCCTCAAAGGGGAGTGTTTTACAAGAAAAGCCCCTCAGTTAACTCAGTTATTTTATCAGGCTGTTGCCAGGGGTTTATACAGCCTTGCATCCTGATGACTGAGTGGGCCTGTCATTGTATGGATAAGCTCCACAGCCAGTAAGCCTGCTTTGATCATCTCATAAATAACCCTTTGGGCGGGTAACCTGCCTGTGCCCAGCACTGTGCTGGGAGCTGGGGTGCGATGGTCATGTGGTTAATAAACACAACGATGGTGGCTTGAGAGGAGAAGCAGAGGGAAGTGTTGGGCTGAAGCATGAGGGGAGGGTCAGGCGGGTTGGGCCTCTCGCAGGTGCTGACCAGGAGGTGGAGTAGTCAGCAGTCAGCTAGCCTGCAGTGAAAGGCGGGGGGCACTTCAGGACATGCTCACAGGCCTACATCGCTGCCTCAGGCACAAAATGAAGCTGGTAGAGTCAGATCAGGAGAACCTTGTGGGCAAACTGAAGAGTCAGAATTTTGAGTTTAGTCCGACGCGGTGGAAGCAGGGGAGCGAGGTGTTCAGATTTGATTTTTTTAAAAGTTACTCTTGATTTTAGTCATAATTTTTTGTTTCCCATGCTTTACTTCTTGGTATGATTTATACTTCCACAACTAATGACTCTCCGCAAAATTTCTGTCGCAAACCTAAAGCTATATTTTACACTGAATAACCACATTTAAACTCATCTTTTCCAGTATTTTTCATTCACACAGAAAATTCAACAAAAAACCGAGGGAGAATATTATTCTCTCACATAGATTCAGTCACTGTGGAGAGAGATCTGTTTATTATCAGGGTTTATTCTCTCATTAGGTGATTGCTACCATTTGTTGTTTTGTCAAAATTTAACATTGTATGTGTGTGCTTAAAGCATTAAGTGTTTCTAATTTCAACAGATTACATACTTCTGGCTTTGCTGGTTTTATGGTGAGATAATCTATTTACTTGAATCTTTCTTCTTTTGGTAAGACCTTAATTAGACGGTCAGACAAATGTTTATCCAACACCTTCTAAAACTATAAGTTTTGTTTCTCAGTGTTTGAAGGCAGATCAGAATTTGGAGAAAACCCGTGCGGTTGCTGTGTGTAGACAGTGCCAAGGTCGAGAGAGAGTTAGGAGGCCAGAGGGGGCCTGTAGCCTGGACCAAGGGGGTGGGGCTCGGGGGAGGGGGTGGGTGCAGGTGCTCCTTGGAGGTGAGATTGACAGGACTTGCCAGTGGATGGGTGTCATGTCTAGCAGGAAGGCGACAGTGGTCATTTGCTCAGGGCAGCTGTCCTGCAGGGCAGGGGCACCAGGGTACTGAGAAGGGAGATCAAAAGATTGGTGGTGAACAGAACAAAGGGAGCTGCCTTTGTAGTAGGTATTTTCATTTCCCTTTGTTCACTCCCTAAATTCCCCCTCCTTTGAGTTATTTTTTCTGGATCTGACTGAAATCAATCCTTGAGAGGCAGTGCGATCCCTCTCCCCGCAAAGTGCCGGATAAAGACTGATACATTTAAAATGTTTGCGTCCACGCCTCATCCCTCACCTGCTGTGCTTCTTAACGTATTTCCTTCTGTTGACACAGTGCCAGCTCAGACGGAGGTCAGAATGCAATAGAGCAGATTGCAGTGTTCTTTCATGACTTAATTGACATCCTCGTCCCATTTTTCATGGTCACTGTTATTGGATTTGAGGGAGACTCTGGAGTCTTGATTTGATAAGGAAGACACCTGCGTGTCCCTGATTGAATTTGGCAGATGTTCTGGTCGCCTTGTGGAGGACTGAGGAAATACCCAAGTCTCATCCGCAATATGTTATCAAGCCATCTTTTTACCTTGGAGGGATTCTGGTGACGGCCAAGCTCATCATGTGGATGTTGATTGTTTTAGCTTTTCTTTAAGTGAGAACATTTGTCTGCCCTTACCTTCTAAGGCTGCTCCTATTTGGAAGCTTTAAAACCTTTCTTCAGACTGATATGGAATGTTTTATTATAAGCATACCTCTGGGTAGAGTTTGAAAGCCGTGGACATCTTAACACCGACAACTACGGTTTGGAATCTTAATCCTGGCTGGTTCTGTACTGAATCCCAACCCCCTTCTTCCTAGTCTTCTGAATCGATGGAGCCACACAGATCTGTTCTGGGTGGTAACCTCCCACTGCCCCCAGCACAGACCAACTCCTGGAAGGTGAAGGTCAATTAGGTCACTGCCCATCAAGGCCTTCCCGGCTCTTAGTCTGGCTTTGATTCTCCATCTCACTTGCAGGTTAAAGGAGGGAAAAGATGTTTTTGGTCAGATCACCTTTGGGTCAAGCTGCCTGGCGGAGGACAAATCATGGAACCTCTAGAAGCCTTCATTTCCTCACGTGTTATACTAGCACCTACAATTAGGTTGAGATGAGAGGTAATTCAACTCTTGATTGTAAAAGTCACAGGCACAATGCCTGGCACAGAGGTGTTGATAAATATTAGCTATTATTATTTTGAAAAACAGAGGACTGCCTTATTTAATTTTGCACTATTTGACCAGACCTACGCCTGTGCTTTGTGATGGTTTGTGTTTTACACAGATTTCTTAGAGAAAATAAACACGTAGGCTCTAAGTCACTGATTCATAGCTGATTTATGGTTCAGGACTTTGCCTTTTTACTACTAATCAGTGGATATAATAGTCTCTACTCTGGGGCTTTCCTGATTCTCAGAGGCTGTAGATCTGGTGGTTGCTAAGCGGTCTTCTGGACAGAGGCCAGTCGCCCTAAAAAGCTGCGTAATAAAATATTTTGAGCTCGGTAAACAAAGGCATCACTCAGATATGATAAAGAATTTGAATCAAGACGAATCTTTTCTCTGGCCTGGGTCCACCGTTGACTTCCTCAGATTTATAGAAGCTCTCATTGGTGAGCACTTACCATAAGGCCGGCACAGTGTTAAGCAAAAGATGTGCTATTTAATCCTTGAAACAGCCCAGTAAGGTAGGCTGTCTTATTCTTATTCCCATTTTTATGGACGAGGAAACGGAGCTGCAGAGGGGTTAGGTTGCACAGCCTATAAGTGGCAGGGCTGGGACCCAAACCCTGGTCTGCTCCGCTCTAGTGTCTATGTTCTGAAATACTGTTACGGCTTGAAGGTGCAGGTGATGTTGGGTTTGAGAATATTCCTTCGGGAGCAAATATTGAATGGAGGGTCAACAGCGTGCAAGGTGATGTGAGAGGTCCACTAAAAAGGAACCTGCTTTACTTGTGTTCAACCGTGGGTTCTGCCCCAGCACTACACCAAGGCCATTCTTGTCAGGGAGCGGTCACGTCCACGGTGCTCAGTCCAGTGGCCCATCTCACTTGCAGGATCTGATGCAGCTGATTGGCCCCTCCTCCTTAAAACTTGTTCTTCTATATCTGGCTTCCCAGGCACGACACTCTTCCCATTCCCTTTGCTGGTCCTCCCACATCTTTCTTTTTTTTTTTTCTTTAAACATCTTTATTGGAGTATAATTGCTTTACTGTGTTGTGTTAGCTTCTGCTGTATAACAAAGTGAATCAGTTATATGTATACGTATATCCCCATATCCCCTCCCTCTTATGTCTCCCTCCCACCTTCCTTATCCCACCCCTCTAGGTGGTCGCAAAGCACTGAGCTGATCTCCCTGTGCCGTGAAGCTGCTTCCCACTAGCTATCTATTTTACAGTTGGTAGTGTATATATGTCTGTGCCACTCTCTCATTTCGTCCCAGCTTACCCTTCCCCCTCCCCATGTCCTCAAGTCCATTCTCTACGTCTGTGTCTTTATTCCTGTCCTGCCCCTAGGTTCATCAGAACCATTTTTTTCTTTAGATTCCATGTATATGTGTTAGCATATGGTATTTGTTTTTCTCTTTCTGACTTACTTCACTCTGTATGACAAACTCTAGGTCCATCCACCTCACTACAAATAACTCAATTTCATTTCTTTTTATGGCTAAGTAATATTCCATTGTATATATGTGTCACATCTTCTTTATCTATTCATCGGTCGATGGACACTTGGGTTGCTTCCACATCCTGGCTATTGGAAATAGTGCTGCAATGAACATTGTGGTACATGACTCTTTTTGAATTATGGTTTTCTCAGGTTATATGCCCAGTAGTGGGATTGCTGGGTTGTATGGTAGTTCTATTTTTAGTTTTTTTAAGGAACCTCCATACTGTTCTCCATACTGGATGTACCAATTTAAATTCCCACCAGCAGTGCAAGAGGGATCCCTTTTCTCCACACCCTCTCCAGCATTTATTGTTTGTAGATTTTTTGATGATGGCCATTCTGACCAGTGTGAGGTGATACCTCATTTAGTTTTGATTTGCATTTCTCTAATGATTAGTGATGTTGAGCATCTTTTCATGTGTTTGTTGGCAATCTGTATATCTTCTTTGGAGAAATGTCTATTTAGGTTTTCTGCCCATTTTTGGATTGGGTTGTTTGTTTTTTTGATATTGAGCTGCATGAGCTGCTTGTATATTTTGAAGATTAATCCTTTGTAAGTTGCTTCATTTGCAAATATTTTCTCCCATTCTGAGGGTTGTCTTTTCGTCTTGTTTATGGTTTCCTTTGCTGTGCAAAAGCTTTGAAGTTTCATTAGGTCCCATTTGTTTATTCTTGTTTTTATTTCCATTTCTCTAGGAGGTGGGCCAAAAAGGATCTTGCTGTGATTTATGTCATAGAGTGTTCTGCCTATGTTTTCCTCTAAGAGTTTTATAGTGTCTGGTCTTACATTTAGGTCTTTAATCCATTTTGAGTTTATTTTTGTGTACGGTGTTAGGAAGTGTTCTAATTTCATTCTTGTACATGTAGCTGTCCAATTTTCCCAGCACCACTTATTGAAGAGACTGTCTTTTCTTCATTGTATACTCTTGCCTCCTTTATCAAAGATAAGGTGATCATATGTGTGTGGGTTTATCTCTGGGCTTTCTATCCTGTTCCATTGATCTATATTTCTGTTTTTGTGCCAGTACCATACTGTCTTGATTACTGTAGCTTTGTAGTATAGTCTGAAGTCCAGGATCCTGATTCCTTCAGCTCCGTTTTTCTTTCTCAAGACTGTTTTGGCTATTCAGGGTCTTTTGTGTTTCCATACAAATTGAGAAATTTTTTGTTCTAGTTCTGTGAAAAATGCCATTGAGAGGTTGATAGGGATTGCACTGAATCTGTAGATTGCTTTGGGTAGTATAGTCATTTTCATAGTGTTGATTCTTCCAATCCAAGAACATGGTATATCTCTCCATCTGTTTGTATCATCTTTAATTTCTTTCATCAGTGTCTTATAGTTTGTCTCCTTAGGTAGGTTTATTCCTAGGTATTTTATTCCTTTTGTTGCAGTGGTAAATGGGAGTGTTTCCGTAATTTCTCTTTCAGATGTTTCATCATTAGTGTATAGGAATGCAAGAGATTTCTGTGCATTAATTTTGTATCCTGCTACTTTACCAAATTCATGATTAGCTCTAGTAGTTTCCTGGTAGTATCTTTAGGATTCTCTATGTATAGTATCATGTCATCTGCAAACAGTGACAGCTTTACTTCTTCTTTTCCAATTTGGATTCCTTTTATTTCTTTTTCTTCTCTGATTGCTGTGGCTAAAACTTCCAAAACTATGTTGAATAACAGTGGTGAGAGTGGGCAACCTTGTCTTGTTCCTGATCTTAGAGGAAATGCTTTCAGTTTTTCACCATTGAGAACGATGTTGGCTGTGGGTTTGTCATATATGGCTTTTATTATGTTGAGGTAGGTTCCCTTTATGCCTGCTTTCTGGAGAGTTTTTATCATAAATGGGTGTTGAATTCTGTCAAAAGCTTTTTCTGCGTCTGTTGAGATGATCATATGGTTTTTCTCCTTCAGTTTGCTAATATGGTGTATCACATTGATTGATTTGCATATATTGAAGAATCCTTGCATTCCTGGGATAAACCCCACTTGATCGTGGTGTATGATCCTTTTAATGTGCTGCTGGATTCTGTTTGCTAGTATTTTGTTGAGGATTTTTGCATGTATGCTCATCAGAGATATTGGCCTGTAGTTTTTTTTGTGTGTGTGACATCATTGTCTGGTTTTGGTATCAGGGTGATGGTGGCCTCGTAGAATGAGTTTGGGAGTGTTCCTCCCTCTGCTATATTTTGGAAGAGTTTGAGCAGGATAGGTGTTAGCTCTTCTCTAAAGGTTTGATAGACTTCACCTGTGAAGCCATCCGGTCCTGGGCTTTTGTTTGTTGGAAGATTTTTAATCACAGTTTCAATTTCAGTCCTTGTGATTGGTCCATTTATATTTTCTGTTTCTTCCTGGTTCAGTCTTGGAAGGTTGTGCTTTTCTAAGAATTTGTCCATTTCTTCCAGGTTGTCCATTTTATTGGCATATAGTTGCTTGTAGTAACTCTCATGATCCTTTGTATTTCTGCAGTGTCAGTTGTTACTTCTCCTTTTTCATTTCTAATTCTGTTGATTTGAGTCTTCTCCCTCTTTTTCTTGATGAGTCTGGCTAATGGTTTATCAATTTTGTTTATCTTCTCAAAGAACCAGCTTTTCGTTTTATACATCTTTGCTATTGTTTCTTTCATTTCTTTTTCATTTATTTCTGATCTGATCTTTTATGATTTCTTTCCTTCTGCTAACTTTGGGTTTTTTCTGTTCTTCTTACTCTGATTGCGTTAGGTGTAAGGTTAGGTTGTTTGAGATTTTTCTTGTTCCTTGAGGTAGGATTGTATTGCTATAAACTTCCCTCTTAGAACTGCTTTTGCTGCATCCCATAGGTTTTGTGTTGTTGTGTTTTCCGTGTCATTTATTTCTAGGTATTTTTTTATTTCCTCTTTGATATCTTCAGGGATCTCTTTGTTATTTAGTAGCATATTGTTTAACCTCCATGTGTTTGTATTTTTTATAGTTTTTTTCCTGTAATTGATATCTAGTCTCATAGCATTGTGGTCGGAAAAGATACTTGATATGATTTCAATTTTCTTAAATTTACCGAGGCTTGATTTGTGATCCAAGATATGATCTACCCTGGAGAATGTTCCATGAGCACTTGAGAAGAAAGTGTATTCTGTTGTTTTTGGATGGAATGTCCCATAAATATCAATTAAATCTGTCTTGCTTAAAGTGTCATTTAAAGCTTGTGTTTCCTTATTTATTTTCATGTTGGATGATCTGTCCATTGGTGAAAGTGGGGTGTTAACGTCCCCTACTATTATTGTGTTACTGTTGATTTCCCTTTTTATGGCTGTTAGCATTTGCTTTATATATTGAGGTGCTCCTATGTTGGGTGCATTAATATTTACAATTGTTATATATTCTTCTTGGATTGATCCCTTGATCATTATGTAGTGTCCTTTGTCTCTTGTAATAGACTTTATTTTAAAGTCTATTTTGTCTGACATGACAATTGCTACTCCAGGTTTCTTTTGATTTCCATTTGCATGGAATATCTTTTTCCATCCCCTCACTTTCAGTCTGTATGTGTCCCTAGGTCTGAAGTGGGTCTCTTGTAGACAGCATATGTATGGGTCTTGTTTTTGTATCCATTCAGCCAGTCTGTGTCTTTTGGTTGGAGCATTTAATCCATTTACATTTAAGGTAATTATCGATATGTATGTTCCTATTACCATTTTCTTAATTGTTTTGGGTTCGTTTTTGTAGGTCTTTTCCTTCTCTTGTGTTTCCTGCCTAGAGAAATTCCTTTAGCATTTGTTGTAAAGCTGGTTTGGTGGTGCTGAATTCCCTTAACTTTTGCTTATCTTTAAGGCTTTTAATTTCTCCGTGGAATCTGAATGAGATCCTTGCTGGGTAGAGTAATCTGGTTGTAGGTTTTTCCCTTTCATCACTTTAAATATGTCCTGCCACACCCTTCTGGCTTGCAGAGTTTCTGCTGAAAGATCAGCTGTTAACCTTATGGGGATTCCCTTGTATGTTATTTGTTGCTTTTCTCTTGCTGCTTTTAATATTTTTTCTTTGTAGTTAATTGTTGATAGTTTGATTAATATGTGTCTCGGCATGTTTCTCTTTGGGTTTATCCTGTATGGTACTCTCTGTGCTTCCTGGACTTGATTGACTATTTCCTTTCCCATGTTAGGGAAGTTTTCAACTATAATCTCTTCAAATATTTTCTTAGACCCTTTCTTTTTCTCTTCTTCTTCTGGGACCCCTATACTTCGAATGTTGGTGCATTTAATGTTGTCCCAGAGGTTTCTGAGATTGTCCTCAATTCTTTTCATTCTTTTTTCTTTATTCTGCTCCCTGGCAGTTATTTCCACCATTTTATCTTCCAGCTCATTTATCCGTTCTTCTGCCTCAGTTATTCTGTTATTGATTCCTTCTAGAGTATTTTTATTTTCAGTAATTGTGTTGTTCATCACTGTTTGTTTGCTCTTTAGTTCTTCTAGATCCTTGTTAAATGTTTCTTGTATTTTCTCCATTCTGTTTCCAAGATTTTGTATCATGTTTACTATCATTACTCTGAATTCTTTTTCAGGTAGGTTGCCTATTTTGTCTTCATTTATTTGATCCTGTAGGTTTTTACCTTGCTCCTTTGTCTGTAACAAATTTTTTTGTCATTTCATTTTGTGGTTTTTTTTTTTTGATGGATGGTGCTGTATTCCTGTCTTACTGGTTATTTGGCCTGAGATGTCTAGCACTGGAGTTTGCAGAGAGTTGGATAGAGCTGGGTCTTGGTGCTGAGATGAGGACCTCTGGGAGGCCTCACTCTGATTGATATTCCCTGGGGTCTGAGGTTCTCTGTTAGTCCAGCAGTTTGGACTCAGAAGTTCCCACCACAGGAGCTCGGGCCCAGCCTCCGGCCTGGGAACCAAGATCCCGCAAGCTTCGTGGTGCAGTAAAAAAAAAAGGAAGAAAAAAAGGAGCAGTGTAATACCAAAGAATAAAAAACCAAATAAAATTAGACAGATAAAAAATATATTAGGAAAAATAAAACTATATTTGAAACAACTGCAACAAGGTAAAATAAAACCACAACAGAAAAAAGAAAAAAAAAAGGGTTGGGGGAGGAAACAAGCCAAAAGGAGAGATCACTAACAAAGTAAAAAGAATAAAATAAAATTAGAAAAATAAAAGATTTATTAGGAAAAATAAAAATATAAAAGAATCAACAACAATGAATCAACAAGGTAAAACAGGACCCCAATCCCGAAGAGGAAAAAAGAAAAGAAAAGAAAAAGCCTTGGCCATGGTGGAGTTTAGGCAGGGATGGGGTTTAGGGTGGGGTGGGACCTAGGCAGGTGGGGAGGTGACGTTTGAATGCAGGGTGGGGCCTAGGCGGGGCGACGTTCAAGCGTGGGGCGGGACCTCTGCTTAGGACCTGAGCAGAAGGGAAGAGGCGGCACGTGGATAGGAGGGCCTCCGGAGTGTGGAGTTCTGGAACTTGGAGGCAGGGCCCTGAGGAGGGTGTGTGGGTGGGGTTTAGGCCCAGCGCATTGGAGGGGGTCTCGGAGGGGGTCTCAGAGGGGGTCTCTGAGTGTAGAGGTGGGGCCTTGGGGGGGGTGTAGGGGCGGGGCTTGGGCTCTGTGCAGCAGGAGGGAGGCTCCGAGGGCAGAGGATTAGGCCCGGGAGCCCAAGAGGCTTCTCGGTGCCTAAGTGGACGGGGAAAGTGCTGGCCCCATTCCCTTCGCGGCCCTCCCCCACCGTCTCCCCCAGGGTCTCCCCTGTCCCCGCTGGACCCCTAACCGTGGGTGGGTCCCACTGGGTGTAGGAACTCCTCCCCTCCCCCAGCCACCCCTCAGGGGTGCCGGTCCTGTAGGCCCGGCCTTTACTTTTGCTCCCGCTTCCTTCCCTCCCGCTACCTCAGGACCCGCATGGCTGGAGGGGGCCTCGGTGGGCAGAGGATCAGGCCTGGGATCTCAGCAGGTTCCTGGGGGCCCAAGTGGGCAGGGGAAACCTGGTCACGCTCCCTTTTGATCCTCTCCCCTCCCAGTGGTTCCCCAGTTTCCCCCTTCGGGCGTGGGACCCCTTCCCATCCCCCAGCCGCCCCATGGGGTGCCAATCCCGTCCCACTTCTCCTCCCCCTGCACTCCCCACCACGGCCCACGTCCTACCTGGTTGCTGGGGGCTCCTCCCATCCCCTTAGGTGTCCGTGGTCCCCCACTGGTGCCTGGTAGGTTCCCTAGTTGTGAGGAGATGCGAATTCCGCTTCCTCCTAGTATGCCATCTTTACTCCCTGCCTTGTTATTTTTGTTGTGAGGATGTCCACATCTGAAGAATCGACAAATTCTCCCAGACTTTATGGTCTGGATTTCTTCAGGGAAGACCTTCCAAACACCCTCCCACGTCTTTCTAATTTCTACACATTAGAGGTCTCAAGGATTAGCCCTCAGACCTTTTCTTTTTTCTTTCTACATTCCATCTCTTGGGGGTTCTTATTTGGTTTCATAGCTTAAAATGTCATCTATACACTTGTGAATCCCAAATTTATGTCTCTAGCCTGGACCTGTCCATCAAACTTCATCTTTACATATCCAACAGCATCCTCTATATTTCCACTTAGATACCTAGAATGCAGCTGAGCCTCAGTACGTCCAGAACCAAGCTCTGATCTGTAGCTCCATCCCTCCCCCAACTGCTCTTCCAACCCATCTTGCTCATCTCAGAAATGGCAGCCCCATCCTAATGGTTCCTCAAGTCAGAAACCTTGGAGCCGTCCTCTCCTTGCATCTTGTATTCCAGCGGTCAGCAAATCCCATTGGCTCTACTTTCAAAGTATACCCAGAGTCTGACCACCTCTACCGTGATCTGTATCACCTACTTCTCTTGCCTGGATTATTTTAGCTCTACCTGTTCTCCTTGCTTCCTCCTTTGCCTCCTACCCCTTTATTCTCAACACAGGAGCTAGAGTGATCCTGTTACTGTAAGTCAAATCATGTGTATGTCTTTCCTCTGATCTACAGGGTCTGCATGATCTGACCCTCACCCCCACCCCGTTACCTCTCTGATCTTCCCCTTCTTTTCCCTTCACTGACTCTTCTCCCCACACTGGCCTGCTCTTCTCCTGAACAAGCCATGTGTGTTTCCTCTCCAGGGCTTTGCAACTTGCTGTTCCTCTGCCTGGAACATTCTTCCCCTGGACACCTGCATGTTTTACTCCCTCACCTCTTTCAGCACTTTACTCACAGTGAACCTTCCACAGTCAACATTTTTGGTATTGCAATACCTCAACCCCTCCTATATCCCTTTCTTGCTCTAATTTTCCTTATAGTACTTATCTCCATTTAACATTATTTTGCATACCTAAATAAGTTCCAAGAGGACAAGGATTTTGTCTAGTTTGTTTCCTACTCTATTCCTAGTACCTAGAACAATGCCTTGCATATAGTAGGCACTCAATAAATATCTGTGGAATGAATTTATCTGCCAAATGTTTACTTATGGTCACTATGCACAGAGAACGGTGCTTAGAATTGGGAGGGACACAAAAATAAATTAGACTGTATAATGCTCTCAGAGTGTTCTCAATAGCAGGACAGAAAAGACATGTGCATAACACCTATTTTTAGAATCATTATTTAAGTGCCATCCCAATATGAGGCTTTAAAAGAGAGCGATCTTACCCTGCCATCTGTTCTACAAGGAAGTGGTTTCAGGCACCAGAGTGGTGTTAAGCTGGGAATGAGGTGTAGATGGGGATGGAAGAGCGTTCCAAGTGTGGACGCCCATGTACGTGGAGGCGGGAGCTTTCAGACTCGATGTGCAGAATGAGTCACTTGGTTTGCAGTTCCATTTTGTCTGTTTCTAAGCTTCCTGTAGGAGATCGGCCCTGGAATATTCTGAGTGCTTGGTTCTCTTTCTGCATGTCTCCTCTCTTAATCTCTTGTTTAACTGCAAAGTAAAAATCATTTTTTTTGTGTAGGCTGCCACTGGACCACAGGTAGGGGCCAGGCCTTGATTCATGGAGAGAAAAGCTTGGAGGTTATCAAGTCCTCTGTTCCCCAAGCTTGCGGCCTATCAGAGTCATCAGTGGCGTTTTCTAAAGCCACTCCAGGCCTACTTCATCTGCATCTCCAGAGAAAGGGCCCAAGAATCAACATTGAAAAACAAAAGGAGACTACAGTCTGGAGGAGGGATGGCGCCCTCCATCAGCCTCTGCTGGGTCTTTCAGGTCTGGAATGGCCTTCCAGTGCAGCCCATTCTGGTTTTGAACAGCTGGGCTTGAGAATAGCTCATTCCCCGTTTCCTTCAACTGTCGTTCCTATGATGTGGCTCCTGACACCACTGTCCTAAGCCTCCTTACCCTGCCTCTCATCCAGTTCTCTGGCAGACATTCATTGAATGCCTGATGTGGGCATGGTTTTCTTAGCTCTTTTTCCCCCAAATCCCTTTTCCATTTTCATGACCCTTCTCTTATCCCAAGAAATGGTTACTCAACCGATCTGTAACCCTTCTGAGGATTCGGACACAGCTCGAGCCAAGATTTATCTTTGTATTGCACACCTCTGTTTGTTTTCTTTTTAAAGAATGTGCACAGAAGGATACAGTCAACAGGACTTCTAAGTGGTGTGTGTAACTTAGTGACGAGAACCAAATAATGTCCCACCATAATTTACATGTCAATTACAAATCATTCTTTTTCCGTTAATTAAAGGAAGAACTCTCTAGTTGTCTACCAAGTAACAGTTTATTATCCTAGGATGGTTTTTTAAATGTTATTTTGAAGGATGAAAAAATTTCTCATTTAAAGTATTTTACTTCGTATTGAGTTACATCGGCTTCTCCTCATTCTGACATTACTAACCCTTTTACTTAGTAAGAGGCTGGCTACTCTTGCTTCATTTCACCTTTAGCGCCAACAGTTCTGGCATTTGTTAACTTGATTAAAGGCCTGCCTTGGCCGACTACAAAATGTAAAAGATGCTCTTATAATTTGCTCCGTAATTTAAAACCCTGTTTCATTTATTTGAACTCCTTGGCAGTAGATGTTTTCTATTCTATAACATCTCAGTGAGTCAAGGGGAAATCCTCTTAAGTACTGATGCTTATTGAATTTAATTATTGATATGGAATTTAAAGGTGAGATTGAGCCAGTTCATAAATATAACAATTGATCCAAGAGGGTCTCTGTCTGGGTTGAATCAATCAACAAAGGCAAGAATTATAAAAAGAATGTATGCCCACTTTCTCTTTGGACTATCTTTACTTACATACCTAGAGCAGTTACTACTTACAGCCTCTCTTATATAACCTGCATGATTATCTTATCTCCAATTCTGGGTCAATTTCAAGAGGAAATTAAGTACCCATGCGATTATATGGCTTCCTCATTCTTAACTTGAATAGTCTAGAAAGTGTGTTTAATGGTAAAGCTTTAGGCCTAAGCATTTTATTTGGGAGAGGGTTTCATTTATTCACTCAATAAAAATTTCACTGTGCGGGTACGTGGGTTGGATACCATGTTATACATGAGGGTTACTAAAATAAACGAAGCACAGCCCCCGCCCTCCTGGAGCTCTGAGTTTGCTGGTGGAGACAGCAGATATACATCTTGATGAGTTTTAATGTGCTAGTGACCGTGATGAGATTTAATGTGCCAATGACTGCAGAGTGTGGGCGGCTGGAGACTCCAGGTGCTAACACAGTGTCCGGGTGTGGGCAGTGGTTGCCCTGAATGGCTTGCACCCCATCTCCTGATGCTCACTGGATACCGAGGGGAGAAGGCCCGAGACCCTTTGGCCTGGTCACTGGGCAGAAGAACCTGTGTCAGTGAGGGAGAAACGGGATTCTCCTGTCCTGTGTCATAGACTCTGAGGACTATAGTCCTAGTAGACCCTCCCTTTCCAAGTAGGAATAACAACAGGGTTTTCAGAAGGGAATCATCACAATATACTGTCGTTATGCCTGCTTAGTACTAGCTGGGCTGCTTCAAACAGCCTAGAGGCTGGTGAAGATTTATGGTCATGGGGGCAACTGGGCCATCATAAATCTTCAACCCTGCTTGCCTTTGTAACAGGGGAGTTAGCTTGTTGGTGCAAAGGCCCATCGGGACTCAGACTAAATCATTCAGGCAGTCACTCACAGATAATCACGGAGTGCCCACTAGGTGTGAGGCCTTCTGTTCCCCCATTTATGTCAACATTTAGCAGAGTAGGAGCAAGGCATCGGATTCTTGAATCTAATTTCTGTTCTAAGGACTTTTTTAAAAAAAATTGGTAAGGTGGTTTTGAGTGTATCATCTTCAATCCAAATTGTTCTCTGCTCAGGACAAAATAAATAAAGCTTTGGGGAAAGATCTGACCATTCAGCACCTTTCTGGGAATAAAAACGTAGTAAATGCAAGAAATTTGCCCCCCTTGTTATTTGTCACCATTTTTTTCCTTTGAAAAATAAATCTGTAGTTCAATCCGTTCATTTGTTAAAATGAAAAAGCATGGCACCCCTGCTCTTGTTCCATCTGCCAATATTTGTGATCTCAAATGAGTGTCTGTTCCAGTAGCAAAAGTCACAGATGGAGGTGAGGTGACAACCTGCTGCCTCACTAGTTGAAGCTTACTTTGTGACTGAATCAGAATAACAGAATTGGAGTTTTTGGGATTACTGGAATTGTATGTGACTTACCCAGGGTCTAAGTCACAAAGCTGTTATTGTAAAGGGGAAGCTCTATCATAATCAGGGCTGACAGCATTTATGGAAGACAGATGAGAATTCCCAGGTTTCAGGAAGGCCTGGGCGTCCTCCCCTTCCCTCCCTGCGGTGCCACATAAACCTAGTAACCTTCCATTCACCACTGACTAAGCCTTGAACTTCTTCTGCTTGCTTCACCCCTTTAGTTCCCAGACACGTAGCCTGGGGGAACGATTCAAACTCTGTCCTCGAAGGACTGCCGGGGGTTACAAGGATTATCAGCCGAACTTGCCTTCCTCCGGCCACATACAAGTGGAGGATGGGGGAGTATTTCTGTGGGAGAGAGGAAGTCAGGAGAGAGCCCAGGGTGAGACCTCAGCCCCACCTGAGAATTTAAACTGGACCCGCTGCAGGTTCAGTTCAGGTGAAGACTGCTTTCTATTCCCTGTCGTTTGTCTAGGAGGTTCCACTGTGGACCTCCTCTCACCAGCACCCGCTCCCAGAAGCTGCTCCAGCAGACCTGTGGCTCCGGAGGGCGCTTGGCTTGCGTGTAAAAGGCACCAAGTGTTTGAATTGAATTTGATGTTAACCCCGTCCCTGGGATCTGTGAAGTGAGGGAGAAGGGGGCCGGTGGCCCAAAAGTTAAAGGGCTGCTTTGTAGGTTGGCAGATTGCTGAATTCCAGGCTGTTATGGGATGTCTGGTGGTAGGTATCGCTTTCCAGTGTGGAAGCAATCTGCCTGTGACATCTGTCCCCTGACTGCCACGGTCGACGCGGAGGAGGCCCTGGGTTAGGCCCTGCTCTGGCTGCGCTGTTGTCAGATGGCCTCCGTCCCCCGTGGGAGGAGGGCAGCTCCTTGGTGAGGGTTGGTGGATGGCTCAGGTCCCCTGCCGCAGCTCCCTTTATCCTGGGCATTTTCCTGTGTTTAAGACCTGCACAATTACAAAAACTATGGAAGATGGCTTTTTGGGGACTCATTTCCAAAACAGAGGCCCCGGCAGGAGTTGGGAAACACTCAGGTGATCGCAGCAGTGCCATCTGTTTGCAGAGGGTCCTGAGCAGCAGCAGAGCAGCGGTGGCCTTGGGCCTGGAGAGAAGCTCCCGGGCCCCTGATTGGGTCGCGACAGGGCGGCCGGCTCCTGCTCACTTAGCTGAGCTTGGCTGCCGCGGCCAAGCAGCAGCGTGCCTTTGGGTAGCGGCCACCTGCCTCCGTCGGCATCCTCTGTGCACAGGTGTGGGCCTCCTGTGTTGTTCATGGTCTAGTCCTCAGCTCCCAGCCCCTGCCCAGCCCCTGGTAGGCAGCCGGTGCAGAATGAAGGTTTTTAAAGGGCTGTGGAAATCAGCCATCACGGACAAGGAAAGGCTTTTCCTTTTTTTGTTGGCGCTATCTTAGAAGACACTCAGAACCTCCTGAAGCAGTGGTTTGCAAGCTGTAATTGGCCTCAGTTCCCCTGGGCTCCGGTTACCTGTGGGGTTTCTGAGTTCCTCCCTACAAGTTAGGGTCCAGATGACCCTGAGGGGGGTGCCCAGGAATCTGCGTCTCCACAGGGGGCTTCGGGGGCAGGTATTCTATGCATCATGACTTGAGAAAGAAACCTTCAAGCTTCTAGCCGAGAAGTGCTCTGGAAAAATCTCTCCAAGTGGGGAATCAACAGTTGGAGAAGGGAGCTCTTGCCCACTCCCCCTGCTTTCATCGTGCACCTGGGGTTTCCCAACCTTTGATTTCTTTTGCCGTCCCACATTGAGTCTCCAAGGCACACTTTACAATTCTCTTCAAGTACACTTTAAATCTTCAGTGGCATGGTTGCAACCAGTTGACATTTTAAAAATTGAGTACTTTAGTAGGAGAACAATAATAAACAATTACCGGACATACATTTTAAAACCACGTAAGTTTCCAAATACCAGATCTTAAAGAAACTCGATTTTAGCCCCAGGAGACTTGGCGATACATCACAACCATCCCTCCTGCTGTCAGGGTCCTAATTACTTGCTTCTACAGAACAGTTGAGGTTTTTTTTTTCTCGGTAACCTTGAACCCTTCTCTACCCAAGTCTCCAGACTTAGGCTTATCCTCTGCACCCTAAGGAAATCCATCCAGTTCCAGCTTCCAGCCTGGGGAGCACTCCTTTCTCCCTGCTGAGTGGAGGGTAGTGGGGACTGGCCCAGCCCTTGGCTCCTGCCCTTTGGACAGTCCCCTCAGGTGCAGATGTAACAGGCTCAGAGAACAGCAATGTCTAAATCAAAAAACCTCCATAGGATTCGTAACAGGTGAGGCCCAGGCCTCCAGCTGGCGGTTTAGCATGTTCTCTGGAAATGGTTAGTCATTCCCAGACTTGCCCTAAAACCCTGAGTCCATTCGCTTCTGTCTCACAAAGGGTGTGGTCCATGGAAATTTAGAACTGCTTCCAGATTGCCGCGGGTGCCCCGGCTGCTTCTGATGTGCTGAGTGTCTGGAGGGCTCCCTGGCTGCCGGCCCCCCACCACTGACAGGGCTCCGCCATCCTCCCTCGCTGCTCCAGAAGTCACGGAAATCAAAGGGAGAGGGCTTTTCCCCAACAGTGCCTCATCCTGAAAGACGTAGAGCACGCATGTTGGCTCAGGTTGTCCGGGTTTGAAACTAAATCTATCAGCTCCATTGGTCAAGACCCTGACACACTCCATCTGTAAAATAGAGATGATAATAATACCCACCTCTGGGAATTGTTCACTCTTTAACTCAAAGAATGATTATCAAGGGTTTACTGTGTGCCAGGCCCTGTGCAAGGCGCTGCTCTATGGACTTGGAGTTTAGGGAGGGAGACCAACAGATGTAAATTTTATCTATTGGTAAGTGCACAAAGGAGAGATGCATGGTGTTAGGAACGCACTTTTTAGGGGTGGGGAGGGGGACCTCATTACAAGGGAGACCAAGGAAGTAATTGCTGAGCTAATGAGTATTGCATACCACATATGCACGCAGCATGTGCAAAGGCCCTGTGGAGGCCTAAGTGGGGAGCGTGAGGAGGAATTAAATGAGGCTGGAGAGGAGGCCAGGGGCCCAGCATCCAGAGCCTGGTAGACTGTGTTAAGAATTTGGGTTTTAAGAATGATGGGAAACCGCTAAAGGTTCTCAGCAGGGCAATGACAGATTTGTGTTCTCAAAGTTGGAAACTATTTGGAGGGACAATGAGAGTGGATGTGTGGAGGCCATTAAGAGAGTCCTGGAATAATTTAGGCAAGAGATGATTTAGCTTAGACTTGGGAGGTGGTAAAAGTGCAGGTTCAGGAGACAGTTAAGCCATGGAATTGATAGACTTGGTGATGATTTGATGGTGGGGACAGAGGGAGAGGAGGGGTCAGGGGGCAAGGTATCCTTGAATAGTCACATTGCCTACACAGAGTAAGCCCTCATTAAATGTAAATTATTATGCTAATTGTAAAGCAGCTCTCCCTTTGGTCTGCTGAGTTCTCACGGAAGCTCTCGTTAAGTGACTTTTAAGGGGGGACGAGAGGGCTGGCCTGTCTCCCCGAGACTGGTGTTTGACCAATGGCAGTTGGGCGCATGTACCCTCTGACACCGATGTGGCCCTTTCAGCATGGAGT
Source organism: Balaenoptera physalus (assembly GCF_965194825.1). Taxonomy (NCBI): domain Eukaryota; kingdom Metazoa; phylum Chordata; class Mammalia; order Artiodactyla; family Balaenopteridae; genus Balaenoptera; species Balaenoptera physalus. The sequence goes on along the minus strand of NC_138888.1, from coordinate 16,035,151 downwards.
CGAACCCTCCACTCAGGCCGAGCAGGCTGCTTTCAGTCTCCCCCAGGGTCCTCATCCTACACCCTCATCCTGGTCCGCGGTGGAGCTTAGAGCCTGGATGCACCTAAGTTGGCTGAATGTCATAGTTTGACTCACACTTGGGACCTTTTACACCTCCGTATACTGTAACAAGGATTCACGTGGCCATTAACGGGAGGGTCAGCCTCTCACATTGCTATGTGTTGTCACCACCAAACAGTAGTCTTTCTCTTTCTTTTTTAATCAATAGGCTTTTTTTTTTTTTTTTTAATAAATGTATTTATTTATTTATTTTTGGCTGCGTTGGGTCTTCGTTGCTGTGCGCGGGCTTTCTCTGGTTGCAGCGAGCGGGGGCCACTCTTCATCGCGGTGCGTGGGCTTCTCATTGTGGTGGCTTCTCTTGTTGCGGAGCACGGGCTCTAGGTGCGCGGGCTTTAGTAGTTGTGGCTCGCAGGATCTAGAGCGCAGGCTCAGTAGTTGTGGCACACGGGCTTAGTTGCTCCATGGCATATGGGATCTTCCCGGACCAGGGCTCGAACCCGTGTTCACTGCATTGGCAGGCAGATTCTTAACCACTGCGCCACCAGGGAAGCCCAATAGGCTTTATTTTAAGAACAGCTTTACATTAATAGAAAAACTGAGCGGAAAGTGCAGAACTCCCATACACCCCTCACAGTCCCCGCTCCTCCCTCTGTTTCCCCTGTGATTAACAACTGCTATCTAGTCTGGTATATTTGTTAAGCTGATGAGCCAATATTGTTACGTTATTATTAACTGAAGTCCATAGTTTACATTAGGGTTCACTCTGTGTGTTGCACATTCTGTGGGATTTGACAGTAATGACATGAATCCACCATGACAGTTTCATACAGAATGATTTCACTGCTCTAAAAATGCCCCGTGCTCCGCCCATTCATCCCTCCTTTCCTGTGAGCCTTTGACATCCACTGATCTTCTTACTGTCTCCATGGTTTTGCCTTTTCTAGAATGTCATACAGTATGACATACATATACAGTAGGTAGTCCTTTCAGATGGGCTTCTTTCACTTAGTGACATGCATGAAGGTTCCTCCACGTCTTCTCATGACTTGATAGCTCCTTTCACCAAGTCTTTCGAATTCCATCTGCACCGTGGCTACCGGTCTGCACCTGGAAGTTTCCATGTGGAAATCACAATTTCTTTTCGGTGCCTGGTGTCTCTTCCAAGTGGCATTTCCACATCATCTTCTCAGTCTTGGTCTTCTCTGCACCTGTCAGTCCTGAAGACATTTGGCTGATTTAGGAGCCTTCCCAAGATAGGAGCTGGAAAATGACTGGATTCAGTGTTCCATGTTCAGGGAATCTGATACCACGGTGACTCCATATTTCCATCGGAATGATCCAGTGAAAGTTTTGGTAGCTGGGAGTACTGCCTTCTCTAAGAATTGGGCTGTACCAGACGTTGAGTTTTTAATTGCCTTTGTGACACCCTGGGGGTAAGTTGAGGGTTTCCAGCCTAAGAAGTTTTGCTTGGTCCCTAAGCAGTTCTACTGCAAAGGTGAGTGTATACCATCTTCTATCAAAAGACATTCCTGGCCAGATCACTGAATGGATGGGAGGCGGGTCATAGCCAAGTGTGACTTCTTAGAGACAGGCTGCACGGCCATTGCCTCTTGCTCTCGTCTCCTTGGACGACACCAGCCCTGTCCTTTGGCACACTACTTTATTCTTCCCCAGTGTCCTCATTCGTTGCTGCAGTCCAGGACCAATTGGAGATCATTGCTGAGTTGCCTTGTTCGTATTATGTTTTGGAGCTGCCCACCCCTCCTGTCTTTTCATGGTGTCCTAATGTCTGTGTCCCCCACTCCCTCGGTACCCACTTGGGAGCTTACGTGTGGTGTTCCTCATGATGTAGGTGCTGCCATGGAGATCAGAGGGTCAGAGGCCAGGCACCGCTGTCAGGCAGCCCAGGGGGCATGGGGATGGTGGTTGTCCATCTGCTGTAGCTAGAGCCTTTCGGATGTCCCGTCCTCACTGTCCTCAGGTGTGCCGTGGCTAAGAAAGTTGTCCCTGCCATCCTTATGATCTGCCTTAGCCATCCCTTATTTTCAAATACCTTATTAGGAACAACCTCCCAGTTTTCTTGTCACTTTGCCATTGTTAGCAACCAGTTGTGCATCTTTAATGTTCAGATGCAGAAATGCAGAACCAAGTGTTATCGTTTCCAGAAAGCTCTGCATCTGGGGATTTTTGCTTACATTTTCTTTTTCTTTTTCTTTTTTTTCTCCTCTTAATCCTTATGTTTTTGAACAAGTTGTCAATGTGCTAGGTCTTTACTTATCATTTTCAGGCATCAGGAATGAAAGAGTTCTTGGAAGAGACATTTACATTGAACTTTATTTATTTATTTTTAAAGAGGAATGAAGTGATCAAAAGTGCCCAGTCAACTGAGCACCTTCGGAGGTCATGTTACCATTTGCTAGTTTGCACCACCTGGCCAGGCACCTTCAGGCCAGCTTCTTATCCAGCCCTGAGAATTACAGGTGTGGGAGATAGGGTTAGAGGGGAGTTATCTTGCCCCGCTCACGCCAGTTGTAAGGGGCAGGGACAGAATTTAAACCTGGGCTTGTCTCGCTCCAAACTCCGCGCACTGGGCCCACCACTATGTGTCCCCTGCCGGAGGGGTGTCATATGTGCTGAGAAGCAGAGCCGCCTGAGGCCTGTGTGGGAACATGCAGGTTCTGACCCAGATCTCCCTGGTGTCCTTTTATCACAGAAGGATGTGGCCTCATGAGCTACTGGGACCAAGGATGGGACATATAACCCTTTCTGCCCTGACTCTGAGTCCTTTTTTAAAAACCGTGTTTGGAGAGTTACGATTATCTCTCCAGAGACAATCATTTGTTCAAACGAATTGCTAAATGTTTTAGGAAGGGCAGAGATTTGGGGGTGGAGGAGGCCCACCCCGGCTGCCCTTGGAGGGGAGGCAGCGTGCATGGAGTTTGCCCTTTGAGGTTTGGATTAGCAGTGACCCAAATAAGAACAGAATACATTTTGTGCAGTCGCCCTGGTGTAAGCCAGTGTCATCTCTTACCCAGTTATTTCTGCGGCCTTGTCAGTGGTCCTGCCTATGCCCTCAGCCCTTTCTTCACAAAGCAGCCAGGGCGAGCCTTTGTAAAAGGTAAATCAGAGGGGATATGGGGATATATGTATACGTATAGCTGATTCACTTTGTTATACAGCAGAAACTAACACACCATTGTAAAGCAATTATACTCCAATAAAAATGTTAAAAAAAAAAAAAAGAAAGAAAATCAGATCACGCCATGACCTGCTCAGACCCCCAGAGGCTTCTGTCTCAGTCGGGGTCCAAGTCAGAGTCTTTACAGGGGCCCTACCCCAAGTCCACTGCAGTGACCCTGGGAACCTTGCTTCTCAGACTCAGCTGGGCACCTGCTCTGTTCCCCTTTGGTGCTCTTCCCTCAGATTTCAGCACGGTCCTTCTTCAGGTCTGTTCTTCAGATATTTCTCTCACTACTCTGACCACCCTATTAAAATTCCAGCCAGCGTATTAGTTCCTCTCCCTCTCCTCTGCTGTTTCTTCTTGAAAATATTTATCACCATTTGCTACATCGTATATTGTACTTAGGTGTTTATTGTCTGTCTTTCCCATCAGGGTTTTTTTTTTTTTTTAATAAATTTATTTATTTTATTTATTTATTTTTGGCTGCATTGGGTCTTCCTTGCTGTGCGCAGGCTTTCTCTACTTGTGGCGAGCGGGAGCTACTGTTTGTTGCCGTGAGCAGGCTTCTCATTGCAGTGGCTTCTCTTGTTGCAGAGCACGGGCTCTAGGCGTGCGGGCTTCAGTAGTTGTGGCACGTGGGCTCAGTAGTTGTGGCTCGAGGGCTCTAGAGCCCAGGCTCAGTAGTTGTGGCACACGGGCTTAGTTGCTCCGCGGCATGTGGGATCTTCCGGACCAGGGTTCGAACCTGTGTCCCCTGCATTGGCAGGCAGATTCTTAACCACTGCATCACCAGAGAAGCCCTCCCATCAGGGTTTAATCTCCGTGAGAGCAAGTATTTTTGTCACTTGTTCATTCTTTATCCCCGGCGTCTAGAAAGTTTCTGGAAGATAGCAGGTCCTCAATAAATAGATGTCACATGGATTTTCACGTGACCAGTAGTGTGGATCTTTATATCTCTGAGCTGGCATTTGTTTTATATTGTTGAGTGTTAGGGTGACAGTCCTCAACTGGGCTGCTGTGACACGAGGATGTGTCCTGAGTAATTGGTTCAATGATAATAGTGAAAGTACCAAATAAAGGTAGTGAACTATCAAAACATAAAACATATTCTGGGTGTTTGTAAAATAATGTCAGTATTGCTCACTGGTATCACAGTGTGTTTTCTTAAGCAGGAGGAAAGGGGGGCGCTCGGGACAGGGCATGCCCTGTGGCTTTTCTGCTTTCTGCTGCAGCCGTCATTTGTATGCTCTGATGCCCCAGAAATGAACCTTAGCTGTGGGGAGTGTGGTATAAAGGGGCGTCCAGACCTGCTCTCCTGGGCAGCAAGGACAGCAGCCTCTCTGCATACTATTTAAAGCATCCCTTCACTTCAGCATAGGATGAAGTTCAGTCTGGATATTTTAATCTTTTTAGAGGAGGAGTTTGGGGGATTTTGCTGTTTGAGCAAGCTTCAGCCTTTGAAGGTTATTTAGCTTCTAAAACAAGTGTGTATTAGGGACATGTTAGTAACATGGGATGGTACCATTCGCCAGTGTTGAAGTTGGAATGACCTCCAATTGTTTACCCCATTTTAGTTCCATTTAAGGCCTCTCCTGCCCCAGCCCCTCGAAGCGGCCCAGCAGATGTGTGCCCATCAGGCACCGGACCCCATGCCCGTATTTAAAATAGGCTCATCTCCTCTCTCTTCACTCAGCTTCCCAGCTCTTTAAGCCTCCCCCCCTCAGTCTTGATTTGTTTATGCCCTCTGGCCTTCATGGTCCACAGCTACAGATGACTTTCCTAGTTTATTTCTTTGTTTCACTGGAGCACTTCTTCCTGAAATGGGAGGTAAACATATAAGATATTAGGCCTGATGTGTCATAAAATGTCTATAGTTTTTCTCTAACTCTAGTCGACAGTCCGGGGGGACGTAGGCGTCCAGGTTGGAAATCGTTTCCCTTCAGGATTTTGGAATGATTGTTCCCTTGGCTTCCAGCTCACAGCGTTGCTGCTGGGAATCTTGGTGACGTTGATTCTCTGTCCTTCTGTGTGTGGCCTGTTTTCCTCCTGAAGGCTTCCCAGACCTCCGCTTCATCCCCATTGTTCTGATATTCCAAAGTGATGTGCATAGGGTAGGCTGGGCTCCCTTTTAAGCGGAAAAAATTTCTTGCAGATTCCAGGGCTGATTTAAAGGTTTAATACGATCATATTTAGATATGTACCACTTAAAACGAAAACTCTGTATGCTTATGGTTCTTCCGATTACAAAATCAAAATTGCAAATTAAACACAAAGTAACCAACCAACGGAACTCAGATGTCCAACGTGAATCACCTGGGACGGCTGATGTCATTCTTTCTGTGAGAGGAATTAGGTACAGTTGGGGGTAGCACAGAGTCCTTTGAGCGATGGCTTCGGGCTTCACTTGGTGTGAATAAGTCAGTCAGTTATGCATTAAAGCTACTCTTTGGCCTTTTTCTCATTAGGTCATTAAGCTAATTCTGCTTGATGATAAACACAGGGCTGATCTGATTATACAGAATGGTCATCCAGATGATTCTTAGAATAAATGCGCTTGCTTATAGAAATGTTTTTGGGTTGTCATTAAAATGAAAACATGAAATGTAAATATTTTCACAGAGAAAATAATACTACTCACATAGTCCCTGGGAGCTGGTGTGCCTCTGTTCTTCTTAGGTTTTTCCTACACCAGTTTCCCCGTAGGCCTGTGGAGGGGAGCCCTGGGGAGTGTGGGCTGTCAGAATAGGCCAGTGCCCCCCGACCCCGACCCCTGCTGCCCACGTTTCTCCCTCACTGCCACGGTGTTCACAGCACTCTAATCTCACGGTCCTTCACGTCCTGATCTTGGGGCAGAGAGGCAGAGAGCTGTGAGCCACTGTCACTTTCGGGGAGCCCCTAAGCTGTGTGTTGTGAAGCGTGAAAATCATCATCCACTTTCAAGCAGTTTTAGCATCAGCCTTCCTGCCCCCGTCACTGTTGTGGAGATCAGCGAGCATTTGTATTTTTTTAGCAGCTGACGCCACACTTGACGGGGTTCGTGGTGTGAATTCTCTGGCAAGTTGGAAGTGTGTGTGAGTGTGCATGTGTGTTTTCACCGCAGGCCGTCTGTTTCGGGAACACAATACTCGTTGCATCACTGCATCCTGGTGCCTGAGCCCAAGGTGGTCGCAGGCCCGGCTGAGGTCCTGCCTGCGCGGGGCTGTGCCTCTGGCCCTCGGCGCTACCATGTGTCCCTGTGCAGTGGCAGCGTGGGGTCCCCCTTCTGTATAGGGTCGGGGGGTGCTGGAGGTGGCTTCCCTCTGACCTGCCTGTTGGTTTGTGAGTGTCTTCGAGGTCCCAGGCGTGCTCTCTGTCACTGCATGTTTCTCCAAAATCTCACGGGCTCAAAACCTGCATCTTCTTTCTACCTTTCCCTTCTCCCTCCTCCAACATCCAGTTCATCTCCAAATTCCATCCCTTTTCCCTTCCTGTTTAAAATCACTGTTTAAAATCTTTCCATCCTTGCCACAGCTGGCATCCAGGCCCTGATACCTCCCACGGGATGACCACAGCCGCTTCTCAGCAGCCCCCCCTGCCCCCTCCTCGTTCCCAGGGCCCTGCTGCTGGGCCAGCTCTCCCAGCATTTCCCACCCTTGCTCTGGAGCCCTCATTGGCTACAGTCTCTGCAGGCTGAGGAGAAACTGGCAGCATGAAGGCTGATGGATTTTGTTTGTCTTTCACAATATTTTAAAGAATTGTAAACCAACTTAAAAAAAAAAAGATACTTTAACATTAAAAATCTGTATTTTCAGCTTTTCTGAAAACTTGGAAAATCTGGCAGCATAGAGCACATGTCCCTAAAAGGTTACAATAGTTGGAAATGGAGGGTTGTTTTGTTTTGTTTTTTGCTGCCTTTCCTTGGGGCATGCTTTCTCTTGTTTGCCGCACTCCTCACTACTCCTTATAGCACCCCACCTGCCTCAGCTCTCATTCTGGCTTTCATAGTCATTAATATTCATAGCCCAGAGCTGTCTGACCCCCAGGCCAGGGACCTTTCTACACCCTGTACTTAGAACAACCCTTGTATTTTGCCTTCTGTGTATACCATTCTGCCTCTTTTGGGTGTTCTCTCTCCCCCTCTAAACCTATCCAAATCCTGCCGTTCCACAAGGCCAGCTTACATGCTCTCTGCTCTGTGAAACCCTCCCCGCCTGCCCCAGGAGGAGGTTTTCCCCCTCCTTAATCATAAAGCCCTTTGGGTTTGTCTCTGTCTTTTGGTGCCGTTGGAGATCATTTGTTTCTGTGTTTCGGCTGCCCCTCCGGAGCAGGGCCTCACGGTGTTGATACTGTGCTCGTGTACGGTGGGTGCGCAGCGACACACAACCAGAAAGATGCACAGACATGGTCAAGGGCCTCGTTCTGTGGGTATCGACAGGAGGGTGAATATAGGGTGCTGTTAGCGGGTGACTTACCCCAGCCACTCCGAAGAGATTGTTTCGTTTTTGTCACCAGAGCCCCTGTTTGCAGATCTATTTTTAACGTGGGGAAATTCCCCAAACACAGCTAGATTCTGGCAAACCAGAGTAGGCTGTGGGTGTGGTCACTCCCTGGTAAGTGATCTGATCTATCACCAAGGTTGTTCAGTGATACTGCTTTATACAGACGATAGAGCTCAAGAGAACAATTTGAATTTGGACTATTGCTACACTCATTAAAAATATTTAATACCAAATATACACAGGATTCTATGCTTGATACTAGATCAGTCTTTTCTTCCTACATGTACCTCCATGGCCCCCATCTCTATGTCCTCAGTGGGGCTTTGGTTTCAGTATCGCCAACCTTCAGAACCCACCCTGCTCCACGCTCCTGGTACACGTGCTGAGCCTGACCTCCTCCTGGCCTCTGAGAGAAGTGGGTGGGGGTAATGAGAAACTCATAGGTTGGGAGAAAATGCTGATGTCTAGTGATTTGTTATAATTACTCAGCCAGTGAATACTTGTTTTGCATCAACCTTCCCACTTGCAAAGCCCAGGCCAGGGTTTCCCAGCCACATGCCCTTGGGGCATGGTAGTGACCTTGCGATGCTAGCTGTTTTCTTTATTCCTGTCAAGCTCCTTTGAGAGGGGAGGAGGCTCCCCTTTGTCTGGGCCAGAGGGTGAGTGGACTCAAGGGCCAGTCCTGTCCAGCGGTGTGAAAGGCCCTGTGTCTTCACTGGTGCAGCAGTCACTCGCCACGTGTGGCAGCTGAGCCCTGAAACGTGGTTAAGGTGACTCAGGAACTGGATTCTTAACTGTATTTCATCTTAGCGAATTTAAACTGAAATACAGCCCAGACCTCAAGGGTTGGGAAAACTGGGTCAGATGTGGTCAGCGCCTGCGGGAGAGCCCAGCGCAGTCGTGCTGAGAGGACACCTAATTGCAGATAGTGCTGCGTGGGTGCGACTCTGCTTTGCTATGCAAGTAAAAGCCTGTTTGACCAAATGTGGCGGGGCTTCAAAGCTGCACGATGTTTGCAGGGAAACCCACGGCTGTGCTGTTCTGACGGGGGCATTGTTCGCTTATTCTTTAAGTTCCTTTCAGAACAGCAGACACAGAGCTCCCCTTAGCTGTGATTACTTGAACAGTTTCTACAACCTGCTTCCTCTGCTTGATTTCATTAAACCGTGACATAAATACATACTTGGTGCCCAAACCACGTATAAATGCTGAACCCACATGACGGTTTTGGGGGAGGAGTCGGGGAACTTAGCGGGAGGCTGTATAGACTGTTACACAGATTGATACTTGTGGGTTTATCGCTTTTGCTTGGCTTTTCTTGAACAGAGTCAGCTGAAATCGGCTCTGGGTATTTTGACCTCACACGGTGGTTATTAAAGCCACGCCAAGCTGTGGACGTAGGTGAATTAATCTTGAGCCACATTTGCTAGAATACACACACAACGTGTGCCCGGCGCTGCTCCAGAGGCTGGATTGCCGTGGCTTCAGCATTCTTTGGCCTGGGGAGGGTCCACGTGGTCCATGCGTGATTTATCCACACTGTGGCTTCCCAGTTGCAATCTGTGTACATGGGCTGCCAGTTGTTCTGTAATCTAGTGAGTTTCTTTGTTGGTGTTTCAGTTCCCACTGGTGCTTTCACTGTGGAAAGTCTGGCAGACCCTTGAGAGCTGTACCACTATTGGTGGCTCCCCAAATGACTCCCCTCTCCCCCTGCAGTCTTACTTTCAGCCACAATTTCAAATATACACAAAATAGGAAGTCGGGCACAGGCAGCACTGGGGCAAGAGAATGCCAGGGTGGAGGGGACGCAGTCGCCAGGGAGGCTGGTACCCACACAGGGAAGCAGTGCTCAGCATCCTGACTGAACGGAGTACAGCCTTGGGATCCTCCAGCATCCTCCCCCCAATGGAGGCCACATCTGTACCCATCTCCCTGCTCTGCCCTGGAGAGGGCTTAAAAATGGCATCTCATTTGAAACAGCAGCTCTGTACCGGTCTGAGAGACAGGCTGGCTGGATGAAAGTGTGGGATGGATGGCTTCTAGTGAAGGAGGGGAAAGCCACAGAGCTCAGCCAGCTCTAAGCGGAGGGCAGTGATGCTGTGTTCACTGCCATATGTAGGTTGAGTCTCAGGGCCTGGTACGTACTGTCCAATATTCCTATAGGCAGATCACACTGCTACCCCTGTACGGTTTTCCTGACATCCTCGGAAGCCAGGTGATTATGTTTTAGTTTTATTCCTATCCCCACTCTCCAGTAAGAAGCGTTCTTTCCTAGTTCTAAGGTCATTTGAATTTTCTAAGGAGATATGCTTTTTTCCCCCCCCATTTTTTGTGAGTATTATTATTAAAAATTTTTAAAGAGATTTTAACCTTAATAAGACTAAGATGTTAGACTTGCCCCTCTGCTTTGGGTTCAGTTTTCCTTCTGCTTTATCTGGGCTTTCCAATATGGATTGCATATCTCACTGTAGTAAAGAAACAAAAGTCAGCACCCCTATTTACAAGGGTTTTAGGTGCTCTGTGTCAGGAACTTGGGGCAGAGACCAATATATATATTTCTTCTTCTTATTCACAGTGGTGTATAATATTCCTCCGTTTCCTGAAAACACTTGGGTCCTCACTTTTGTGTTGGAGCAGGAAAAAGAATGGTTGAGCACTATTAGTAAGTGCATTTTACTAGAAAGGAAGTTCTCAGAAAGTCAGCCTTGCCCCTGAGGACCAGACAACACAGCTGGCACAGAGCAGCTAAGCCCAGGTGTCTGCACAGGTGTCCCACACACAGGTTTCTCCCTGGCTTCTGCAGACACCCCTCGGCCATCCCTGTGGCTGGGACGAGTTGGCCTGCAGGTGACTCCTCATGGGAAGGGGAAATGCAAAATTACAGCCCTCTCCTAAATGCGATTTTCTCTCAGCGTTCTCAGAGATGTGGGGAAGATCAGGTAACAGACAGAATGAGAGGTAGCCAAGATCTACTGTGGGTTGGAGCTGCAGATTCCAAGTCAGTGAGGTCTATCACCGCATTGCAGCTGGACTTTCCTGCCCTCTGTTATGGATTGGATGTCTTTGGCGCAGGAATATGAAACTTGACTCACAATAATGGGGCTTTACTAGAATGTCGGTGGGCTTCAGAAGTGGTTTGACTCGGTGACTCGGTGACGTTATCCAGAACCCTCTTTCCGTATTTCTCCCCACTCTGCCCACCGTGAGTCAGGCTCTCCCTTCGTGGTTGCACGATTGTTGCCGGCAGTTTCTAGATTACAGGCTTCCTCAGCCGGCTCTCCAGCAGGGATGCTTCTATTGAAAGAGCTTCTGTTCCCAGAACCCCCATTGGTCTCGGTTGAGTCTGTAACTGGGTTGGGGTGATATTGACACAAGAGCCCTGCCTCAGAAATGCGTGGCACACTCAGGTTTTCCCAGACCCAGAACTAGGAAGGGAGATGCGGACCTCCCCCCCACCCCCCAAAAAAAGATCAGGGAAGGGTAGATGTTGGGTAGGAAACTGCAAGTCTCACTTCTCTTCCTATAATCTGCCAATCCCCCATTGCACATCAGAAGTGCAGTTTTTTTGCCAGAAAGTAGGAAATCGTCATCTTTGAAATAACATTACTTTCTACGCTTTGTGACTCTTAGGTCTCCTTTGCTCCCTACTCCTCCCTCTGTTCCTTTTCCCTCCTTCCCCTTCCCACCTCTTCTTCCATTTTTCTACTGTTTCCGCCTTTCTCTCTATCTCCTACTTCCCATTCCTTCTTCTTTTCCTCCCCTTCCTCCTAGTTGCTTCTTCCCCCCCTTAATTGTCAACGCATCTATGTAACTGAACTAAATTGGTTCAATACAATGTAGTATCTCACTAAATAGAATGCTTTCACATTTGCCCCCCAGGAAGAAGAAATGCCAGAAGTGGAAATTGACATTGATGAGCTTCTTGATGCAGACAGTGAAGAAGAGAGAGCTTTAAAATTACGGGTAAGCAGCATTCAAAATCTAGAACCTTTGATGGATGCTTGAATCCACTTGGGTATCCTGAGCGTGGCTTGCACTGATTCTGCCCTGGGGTGGCACTCGGGCAATGGCCGTTTGCAGAGAGAAAGCAATGGGATGCTGAGTATTCACCCTCACAAACTGCATCTCTGGTGATAAGGCAGGTCTTGACTATAGTCAGTTCTTAAAGCACCTTACAGATATGAGTTTCTCCAGCCTTAACTTCTTGGGAGAAAGATGGTTCTTTCTTTCTACTCTCCAAAGATCCGTTTGCCAGAGAAGGAAGTGATGTCCCATAGTTATATGAGAAGGAGAGGGGCTGAGCTAGAACTGGAGTATCTAAGCTCAGGCTTCTGGTCTTGCAGTAGTGGATTATATCATTCATGAAATTAATTTCTAGATAAGATTGTCTACAGTATAATTCTATTTAATAAAATATCCTTTACTGGAGTATGCTCACCTGATACAATGGATGTTGAGATGCCCCATGTCTCCTTTGTCCAGAGCAATAAAATATTTATTTCCCTTCCCAAAGGAAGTCAAATCTATCATTTTTAAATCTGCATTTGGGAGTTTCTAAAACCAATTAACCTTTGACCTGCCATTGTTCTTAATGTTTACTGATAATTACTGTTAATGGCTGTTAGTTATCACTGATGGCAAGTGATCACTAAAGGCAAGTAAAGGGCACATTTGAATGTGTTGAACGTGTTAATAATTGCTAGTGTCCCTTGAGTGGCGAACAGTCTCAGTTTAATGTTTATCTCTTGTTGGTAAATTTAGCTGGGAGAAGATAGCGTCCTAGTTTTGAAAGTTACAATACAAAAAACACAAAAACAAAAAACCAGGCGCCAGTTCTATAAAAAAATGTAATGACATAAAATTTTCTTCTTAAAAGTAAAAACTTGAAAGGGGCTTTGGCTGCCATCAGGTCAGCCCCTTTGGTTCCCAGGGGAGGACAACCAAAGCCTGCTGAGGTGTGACAGCCCACTTTGGGGTTAAGTCACAGCCAGACCCTCACTCTCCACGTCCAGTGTGATTGTCACCATCTCTTACAGGCTGTCTCAACTTAAGTGTATCCAGTTCATTATTAACCACACTGGCAGCCAGAAGGACGGGTATGTGTGTGTGCTTCTGTGTGTGTGTGTGTATTCTGAAGAGTGCAAGGCATTCGGGTACAACTTTTCGTATTTTCAGAGGACCAACAAATGCTGAAATAAAGTGTGGTTCTAGGTAGTCAATATGAAAAATTGATTTACCATGTTAAGAATAATACTATAAAGATGAAATGATTTTTGACTTCACTTTTAAAATGATACTGAATTTTAAAATAAAACTTCTGTGTATTTCATTCTAGGAAGCTCTCGTAGACTGCTACAAACCAACAGAGGTAAACAAATTACTTTTCCCAAATGCCGAGTTTGAATTGGTTTTTATTAAATCAATTTGTCTGTTTTTAAAGCTAAACCACAATAAATGGGGTGATTATGTGTATACTAAGTAGCCATTATTATCCATAAGTGAAGGGCATGTGTTTGTTTTTTAATTAATTAATTAATTAATTAATTTTTGTCTGCGTTGGGTCTTTGTTGCTGCGCGCGGGTTTTGTCTTGTTGCAGTGAGCGGGGTCTACTCTTGGTTGCGGTGCGCGGGCTTCTCATTGTCATGGCTTCTCTTGTTGCAGAGCACGGGCTCTAGGCGTGCGGGCTTCAGTAGTCGTGGCACGTGGGCTCAGTAGTTGTGGCTCGCGGGCTCTAGAGCACAGGCTCAGTAGTTGTGGCGCACAGGCTTAGTTGCTCCGGGGCATGTGGGATCTTCCCAGAGCAGGGATCGAACCCGTGTCCCCTGCATTGGCAGGCGGATTCCTAACCACTGCGCCACCAGGCAAGCCCTCACGTGTTTGAATAGTACTAACTTGCTTATTTGTAAACCTAAGCATGTCTGGTTCTGGAAGACTTAAAACTAATGGAATTGGGTGTGTTGCCTGCTTTTATATAAAAGCCAAACTTCAAAGGAAATTGTGAGAGGGTTTGGAATCATTTTAGTAAAAGTTTTAGATTTATAACTGGAGAATACATTCTATTAGGGTATAGGTATGTATTTTTTAAAAGCTTAAAGCTGATTCTGTCATTCATAATTGAGTGATTGCCTTTATTGGAAGGATAAATTTTATGCTTTGTTTGGATATTTGTCAAGCATTTAAGTATTAATGTAAAAAACAATAGATGTTAGTTTGATTAGACCAAAGCATTTAATGTATACTCTAATGACCAAAAGCATGAACAGTGTACAAATTAAGAATTTGATCAGTTATGAATATATTGGTAAAAGAGGTACTTTCAGTTTGTTCCTGTGATAAATCAGAGAAATTAGAAGATCCATCAGACGTTTTGTAGTCTATTTGCAATATCCAAGCAATGATGTTAGGACTTCTGTTTTTCTGAAGTGGTATAAATTACAAAGTGAGAGGAAACCATGCTTTTAAGAGTGTGTAAAATTTAAACGAGTGTGGGGTTTTAGGGTAATTTGGTTTGAGGTCAGTTACTTATTTGAGCTTTATTCTTACAATCTCCAGTTTTCCTTTATATTGATTACATTCTGTATTCATAGAGATTTTTAAATTTAAATTTGTTATTAAAATATATATTTTTTAATCAATGTAATACATATTCATAATTTTGAAAGCCAAAAATACTATTAGGCTTATGAAGAAAAAGTAGGAGTGTCTTTCCCACTCCTTAGTCCCCTTCCCTAGAGGTGTATATTTTATATTTACATACTATATTTATGTATTTTTATACACTAACAATTTTGGCTGTTTCTCTGCTATTTACTCTTTTATTCCTAAATATGCATTTACTACTTTTTTTTTCACTTCTTGACTTAAGAGGAAATATGATAGATCCCTCACTCTCCACACAATTCATTTCCCTCCATCCCCTCAATAAAGTTATAGAACAGTATTATTTTAAATCAGTAGTCAAGGTTCATAATATTATGATTTAAACAAATTTTTTCACTGCTAAGTCAAACAGTGAAATATGACCACTGCTCCTTTCTTGTATAGTCATTTGTTTTTCCTGGAGTTGATAACTACCTTGTCATTTATTTTTGTCCAGTACCTATTGATATTTTTTGTTAAACTCTCCAGAATCTTTGTCAAACTTGTAATATATTTTTTTGTATGCTCCAACATATAATTACTATCCCTCCATGCCAGGCTTTCTTCCTGGAGCCCCTATGCAACAATCTGGAGAAGTTATTCTCTGGGTTTACTGAGTAGCTACTGTCCTGAAAGTTCTGTTCAGATGCTTTGTTTCTTAAATCCCAGTCTTCCTCATTTTAGTTGGAGTACATCATCCAGTAGCTTTTTGAGAAAGGATGCATAAAAGGTAAATTTTTCCATCCTTGCATATATGAAAATGTATCTTGATCAATAGTTTGGATGGTGTAGAATTCTAGAATAAAATTCATTTTTAAAACTCAGTTTTAAAGGCAATATTCTACTGTTGTATTACTTCTGTTGTTAAGAAGTCTGATGCCTTTTCCATTCTCAGACCTTTGTAGGTGACCTATTCTTTTCCCTTTAGTTAACTTTTAGGATTATCTCCATATTTTGAAATTTTACAATGATATGCTCTAATGTGGGTCCTTTTCTATTCATATGCTGGGTACTTTGTAAGCTCTTTTATTTTTTAAATTTTATTGGAATATAGTTGCTTTACAATGTTGTGTTAATTTCTACTGTACAGCAAAATGAATCAGCTATACATATACATATATCCCCTCTATTTTGTATTTCCTTCCTATTTAGGTCACCACAGTGCATTAAATAGAGTTCCCTGTGCAATACAGTATGTTCTCATTAGTTATCTATTTTATAGATAGTATCAATTGTGTATATGTGTCAATCCCAATTTCCCAATTCCTCCCACCCTTGTAAACTCTTTCAGTCTGAAGATTTATGCCATTCAGTTCTTCAAAACTTGCCTTTTATTATTTATTACTTTTTCCCTCAGTGTTCTATATTTTGGCTCTCCTGTTATTTAGATGTTTTACCTTCTGGATGGGACCTCTAATTTCTTATCTTTTCCCTTCTGTTTTTCATCTCCTTGATCTTTTGTTCTACTTTCTGAGAGATTTCCCTGACTTTATCTTCTAGCCTTTTTACTGATATTTTAAAATTTCAGCTATCATATTTTTAATATCTAAGAACGCTTTTTTTTAATCACTGTCTACTATTTCATTTTAGTATTTCTTCTTATATTATGGATGCACTCATTTCTTTTTTTTTTCCTTTGAGAATATCAATCAAATGTTTTATTTTCTTTGTTTTTGTTTTCAAGATTATTCTGCCCTCTGCATTTTCTCAGAATCACCTTTTTTTCTGTCTGTTTTTGTCTGTCTTTAGTGATTCTGGGGTGTGTACCCATATTTGAATGTTAGGACCCAGTACACTGATTGGAATCTGTGTGAGCACAGCTTGTCCGTTGGTGGGTCTCACCATGGAGTGACCAGGTTGCAAATCAGATTTTTTTCAGCCTGTGTGTGTCTGGAGTAGGGGGATTCCTCATACTGTCACTATTTGAACATCTTTTTTTCTGGAGGTTTTTTTTGTTTGTTTTTTTGTTTTTTAAAGTTTGCTCCTGTTAACTCCTATCTCAGCGTTGATCATCCGATTTCAGCCTTTTTGGAAGTAAGGATGGGAAGGTGGCAGAAGACCTCACCATTTAATTCTTTGGGGACTAGAACTCCTTTATGTATAGTTAGTTGGGAAATTAATGTACAAGTTAAAACAATTAGGTATTTGGAGAGCAGTAGCAAATTGTTGTGAAGGGTTAGACAAGCTTAGTGGGATCGTACTCAGGAAAAGTGATGGATTATGCTGATGAATTAACACGTGATGAGGGGGTGGGGGATTGCTGCTGAGAGTAGATCCGGACTGGTGGGTATAGACGTGCCATTTACTCACTTTATCATTCTCTTTTTCTTCAGTTCTTCTGGGTGGAGAAGTTCATGTTTTGGTGTTTAGGTGAGAAAGGCTGGATATGCATGAGTCCCCCTCTCCCTCGAGGTTTTGCAGTGTCTAGGGAGAAAAATATTTACACTCATTCACAACAGTTAGATGAAATGCAAGGTCTTGTCCTCCTGGAACAAAAGCGTTCCTCATCCGGTCTCTGTAAGGAGGCTTATGAGATGAAAGGATATGGTATTTGAATGCTCTCAGAGTTCCAAAGGAAGAAAGAAGAAAAAAGCGCTGGAATCTACGAGTGAGCCTCTCGTGTTCCTTGTTTAGCTCATGGTTTCTAGGAATGGAAATGGTGTCAAATGCTGGGGAATTTCAGTCAAGCTCATTGATCTATTAAAGGATCATTTCAGAAAAGTTTGGGTAGTTTTGCCTTTGAGCTTACGTGCATAAGAAACAGATTTTACTGGCCCCTGGATTGTGATGATAAACGTAATAGCTTGTGTTTCCCCAGAGCTCTAGAGTTCAGATTGCGGGAACAAGCATTATCTTATTTAATCCTCACAACCATCACTTGAAGTAGAGAACTTGCGTACCTCGTCTAAGACCTCATAGCAGTGAGCAGAGAGGCCAGGGCTCAGCCCCGAGTTTCTGACACCTGATCTTGTGCTCTTTCTTTCCATCCTGCCAGTCTTCCTAAGCTGCTTGACTCGGCAAGACCTGTAGGACATTAAAGGACTTTGTCTTATCTCAGCTAAACGCCTAACAAATTAATGATGTTCTTTTTCAAGTCGTCTTCTCTGGAGGTGCTATTTTTTTGATCAAAAGAATTTTACATACAATTATTATGCCACTTTGAAGTTAGAAATGTAAGGAAGCCATCTTTGCTGACTCAGACACGTCTATTTATAGTCTCATTGCAGAGGCTGGGGTGGGGAGTGAGGGGTGGAGAGAAGGCTGGGCTTTGAATCAAGAGTCTTACACCAGCACCAGCACCAAACGTGTGTGACTTTAAGCAATTTTCTCAACCTCTCCGAGCCTCCATTTCCTCCTTTATAAAAATGGAGGTAATCATAACCACCTCCCTGGGTTTTAGTAAGGGCTGTTTGCAATGATAATTCTCTTAGTGATAAGAACAACAACAATGATAATAACAGCTCAGTCATTACTGAGCACATGCCAGGCACTGATCTAATCACATGTGTTAACTCATTTCACCTTCGCAACAGAGCTGTGAGGTTGCCGCTATGATCATCAGCTAGAGAATGTGAGACACAGAAGGCTGCATAATTTGCGTCAGGTGACATAGTAAATAAGTGGAGAAGTCAGGGTACATAGGAAAGCAAATAGCATGGAGCTTGACACTTGCTAGTTGAATCTGGTTCCATATGAGGCAGTGCTACTCCATTACATATGAAATACACAAAATGCCCAAATCCACGGGTAATGATACTCAATTTGAAGAGCAGACTTTAAAGAAGCTGCTGATTTCACAGAAGTGATATGGTTTGGGCATGTCACTTTCTGTCACAGACTTTGGGTCCATGGTTTCATCCTGTGTGGCTCCCTGGCTAATAAGAAAGGGACTCATGTGTCCCCATTTTGATTCATATTCCAAACTGTGGACCCTTGACATTTAAATCTTTCCTGACTGAGACCCTTTAGAAAACACAGCAGTATAATTGTGGCCACCACGCTAACAGATTAGTGATTAACTAGTAAGAATGGTGTTTTAATTTTTTCCCCTTGAGCAAATGCCATTTCTGATGTAGCTGATATTAAAATAGAGCTGATCTAAAGGTAGAAGAAGGATGTTTCTAGATAAAGCATGAAGAAAAGGAGTAATTTTGTTTTGGTTATTACTTGGATTTGAAGGATCCTAGTGGACATTGTAGAAATCAGGGAGAAGGATGTCGAGGCCAGCAGCTAGCCAGGCTAGAGAGGAGCTTCTTTTCTTATTTCTCACTCTTACTTTGCATGGTTTTCAAATCTCAGGATCACAGAGGAGCGCTTCCATTGTACTGGGATGGTGGACAGAAAAATGCATTTAATATGGGCTTGAGGGCATCTCTCTTACCATCTGTTAAGGGAATTGCCAGTCTTATCTGTGGACTTCTAGAAACCTCTTTTCATAGTTAAAGGTGGCTGTGCCATCGCTCTCTGATAAACATCAGATTTTTCTTTCTGATGTATTTCCTTTCTGTTATATGGAGGTCAAGGTACTACCTATCATCTTAGCAATCAAAGCCTGTAAATTGATAGGCATCAGAGCTTCACTCAGGATGACTCACTCTGTGAGTAGGTGGTGAAAGGCATCTTTGAATCCCAGTAGTCAGCTGGGTCACGGAAATGTCATGCCATGTGACGGTACAGAAGAAGGACGTCTAATTATTGTTTGCACAGAGTTTTCAAAAAGGCTGGCCTGCTCTGTTGTTCGTCCTGTGTTGGTGGTAGGAAGGCAGATTCTCCTTTGCTTTGGTGTCACAGTGACTGCATCTTACTTTTCTGACAGGCTTTGGTGATGGCCATTGTCACCTCATCCTACTCACATCAGTCCTCTATCCATTTAACATCTTAACCTGTCTTTTAAAATACTGTTCCGTTTATGTGTACATGGAAGTACTCCCAGCCCCTGATCACTGAGCTGACTGCAGCAGAGAGAAAATATAAGCTGGGAGAGGCTGGGTGAGTGACTGGAGGAGGCATGGCTTGGCATTTTATTATGTTCTCTTTATTCATTTGCTCAACAAATGTTTATTGAAATCTGTGTGCCCGTAACTAATCTAGGGACTTAGGGTAGTGAATATGTGATTGTTAAAAACAATCTCTTAGAAGGACACAGCCAACTATGGTGAGAATTTCAATGCTCAAAGAATATTAAAATAGGAATAAAAGGACAGAAATGCCAGGGTGTCAGCTTATCCCATGGTTCTCTAAGTTAGGAACCGGTTGCTTAATGGAGAGTGATTTTAGGGGATCTGTACTTTGCTAGAAAAAGCAGAAGAGGCAGGCTACATGCAGGGAAATCTTTTCATCTGGCTTCTCATGGGGTTTCCTCAAAAACGACAGCAGTTTTGGGCTGGGATGAGGAACAGAACTTGAATGTGAGATTAATGAGTTGAAATCTACCCTTTGAAAGCTGTCACCTTCAGAACGATGTTTCTGAAAAGTGAGAATTGGGAAATTACAAAGAAGGACCCAAATCAATGAGAATGATATTCTAGTGGTTGGAGCCATTGGTGATGAGAGCCTAATTATGTCTTAGTGTAATTAGACAGGTAAATAATAAAGAGTTGGGATTCATTAGCCAGAAACATGGGAAGCTTTACCTATGGCCCGAAGGATTTTAGTCCCAGTATGTCAGTTGCTCACACACGTTCATTAGGCCTCCCCTGACCAGGGAAAAAGAGCCAGGATGTGCTGGAGCTGGCATTTGGACACATTTTGAGTCGACATCCTGTGCTCTGTCTACTTCTCACTGCCTTTCTCTTAATTCTTACTAGGTGAGCACAAGCTCTACTTGGGAGTATTTATAAATCTGATTATGATTGTCTTTATTGAGGAAAATCAACCCTGAAATATTAGGAAAGCTTGCCAAAGACATGTAGTCACGGAGCAAAACTCGGCATTTATTTCCTGGTCTTATTCAGCACTCTGCAGTGTTAGGGGATGGGCCACAAGACCATCCTCACTTCTGACACCAGTTGCAAGTTCCAAGGTCCCCAAGACCATACTCATGTTTGACAATTTGCTAGAAGGACCCACAGAACTCACTGAAAGTTGTCATACTCACAGTTAAGTTTTATTACAGTGAAAGGCTATAGATTAAAATCAGCCAAGGGGAGAGATACTTGGGACAGAATCCAGGAAATTCAAATGCAGAGCCTCAGGCTGTTCTCTCCCAGTGGTGTCATGGACGGTGTTGATTCCCTCAGCCGTGATGTGTGTGTTATGTACAGAGTAGCCAATGAGGGAAGCTCACCTGAGCCTGGGGCTCCAGTGTTTTTATTGGGACCTGGTCACATAGACATGGTTGACTGTGCATGTAGCTAAGCTCAGTCTCCAGACCCTGGGGATATAGAGCTGATACCACATGACCTGAAGTCCCCCACCCCGCCCCGCCACCGAAATCACACTGTTAGACTCTCTTGCATGGCCCAAGGTCCCCGGGTAAAGACCAGACCTCCTTTAGGGCAAGGTTAAATTCTTTACTACATTCTTAGAAGCAGGATGACCATAAGAATAATGATAATGATGATGACAACAGTAATTGCAATAAAACATGAGGAAAGAAGAAAGAGATGCCATTATAGGAAGACCACATGCATCTTGCCTTTTTGGATGTTTCCCCCCTCCGACCTCCCCCCCAAGAAATTAATGATTGTTATTTTATAAAAGACTTGGTGGAGGAGGTACAGGCTTTAAAGGGCAGTGGACCTTTAAATGGTTGGCATTTTCCAGTGATTGATTGTGATTTTATGGCCTTTTCTTTTTCCATTAAATTCAGAATGAATGATCATGTTTTAAAAGCTCATCAACCCTATATTAAAAACAGCTTTACATTCTTTCGTGTTTAGACTTAAATGGACAGAAGAAAAAATATGAGTTAAAGACAATTTGACACATGACTTTTGGATTTCTATATCTTTAGCAAAGGGAGTCACAATCAAAGAAGCAAGTCTCAAACAGTTTAGAAATGGGTTTCTTTCATTTAGACAAGATTCATGTATTTGTAGTAAATAATATTGTTCTTCATTGATAATGGGACCCATGATGAAAGTAGTTTCCTTAGTGATTATAGAGTGGGAGATTATAATTTTGCCGAATTTACTCCATTGATTATTTACTGTGGTTGGATTACTTATGTGGACCTTATGTTGAGTGAATTGCAAGTGTACAGATTGTGAGAAACCCATTAGTAAGTGAAGGAAGAATTAAATGCCAGTAAGGTTGAATCTGGTGAGGGCAAATGAACTGTTCTGCTGTATATAAACCAAGGTTAGAATCTGGGTACAAAATAAATTAATCTAAGAGCAGTGGTCTGAACCTCTAAAATAGATTAATGCGACTGCTCTCACCAGCAGAACAAATTAATCTTTAATAGTGGATAGTCAAGAAAATAAACAGAATAATGTCAGTGGTTTTAAGTTGAAGGCGGGGGAACCAGGATGCAGTTAAGACCTTCAGGAATTCTTGTTGGCAGAAGTCATTATAAGCACAGCAGGCACAAACCCTCACCCAAAGCAGATTCATAAACCTCTTTTCAGATAATGAAAAACAGGATCAGTTCTGGTGTGCCCTGTCAGCAAACGAACCCCTCTAAAGACAAACCCTCTCCCTTCCCCCCGAAAAAGCGGGGGAAATGAAGTATTTCAGTGATGAGTGGTGATGGCACTTGTGGTGCTGAATAATGCCAGTGACTGCAGAGAGCAACTCCCAGCGTCACACAGGGATGGGGTCGCCCCCGAAGCTGTGTTCGTCAGGGCTGATTCACTGCGTGCCCCTTTGGCCTCCTGTGTGACCCCGATATTCAAGCCAATGACAGTTTACAGTGTGATTTTTAAATGCTTAGCCAGTTCTTCTGGTGAGGACATTTTACCATTTGGAACAGTTTTCAGGTGTTGCCATCACGTTTGAAAAGAGGTACGTACTACCTACCCTTCCATTGTTCTAACGTATCTAATCTTTGTTGGATCTAGAAATTCTTCTCATAGAGCCTGGTGACTCTAGTTCACGATACTGTATTGTATGTTTGAAAGTTGGTAAGAGGGTAGATCTTAAAAGTGTTCATCGTAAGAAAAAAATTGTAATTCTTTGTGGTGATGGGTGTTAACTAGACTTGCCGTCATGATTATTTCGCAGTATATACATATATTGAATCATTGCGTCGTACTCCTGAAACTAGTATAATGCTATATGTCCATTACATCTCAATTTAAAAAAAAAGAAATTCTTCTTTCTCCACCCGATCACTACTTGCCTGATTGCCATGTCATCTGTTGAATGTCAGGCTTTTTGGAAGAAGCGTCAGGTAGCTATGTAAAACGTGTGCGAGGTGACTTAATTTGCCGTCGTTTGGCAGTGAGGCTCAGGACCAGGAGCAGATGGGCCCTGTGAATGTGCAGTTTTAGGAAATGACTAGTGCATTGATTGGGGTGACAAAGAGGAGTCGCTGACCCCCATGGATCCCAGCCTTCAGAACCCTCCCCTGCTGTTTCTCTTCACCCCAGTCGGTACTCCGTGTAAGGGGTGGGTGGTATTTTTCTGGCAAGTAGGTAGAGCTTCCAGCGTTCTGCTGGGTGCCCTTATTCGGAGCTTGCATGATCTACACAATCACTGTGGTTGGTGGCACCATTCACCGAGCTGCGGTTTTAAGCATTTCTTTGGAAAGTCCTTTTGTCAGGAAATACTTCTAATCAAAGGGCTACCGCATAATATCCATTTATCTTGTTTATCTTTTCCAATGACTTGAAATGCTTGAAAGAAAACGAGTGCAGTTTAATCATGCACAGAGCAGCGACTTACAATGATACCCTGCTTTCTCCTTTTCCCCCTTTCCGTTGGACCCACCTTCCTTAAAGCAGAGCAGTGTCATGACTGAGTGTAACGGATGAATCACTTCACTTTGAGCGACCAGGGAAGGGTCCCTGACGCCTGCCTATGGAGTTAATTACAAAACGCGCGTCCATCTGCCGCCTCTGGCGCAGACCCCAGCAGGCAGGAGGGGGTGGCAGCTGAAAGCCACGGGGCCCAGGAGGGATCCGGGACAAGAGCTCAGAGAGAGTGTGGCCTCTGCGAGGCCACGCCCTGTGCCAGCGCCACACGGCCAAAACTCCAGAGCGAGGAGGGACCTTTGTGTTCTCATGATGCTGCCAGATCCCTTCAGAAGTGTACTTTGGCTTCTTTCTCTCTTAGGAGTCTCTCCGTAAATCAGGTGGCCGCATGTCATGTAAAGTCAGGTTTCCAGGGTCACTAGAAATGTTTCTTTTCTTTCTGTTGCTTCTTTGATCTCTTCTGTATGTGTGTGCGCGCGCGCATGCCTCCCTGACCCCCCCACCGCCAGCATCCTAGGCTCCGCTCTTCCCCAAGTGCTTCTCCTTTTCCCTAACTCCCCCAGGTGGCCTAATGTTCCAGTGCTGAAAGGAGAACCTCTAGATCCTTCCTCCATGGTAGCTGGAGCCAGTTGATACTTTGTACAATTCCACCCTCCCCCATTGATATACAAAGATTCTCGTGTTGCCTCTCTCTGCTACTTCACTTTAACGCCTCAGCTGTATGAATTAATTGCTTCATACACACATTTCTTTACTTTTCAAACCTTTGCCGAGCACCTCCTGTGTATTAAGCACCATGCTAGGAAGACAAAGAGGAGTTGGATCCTTGCAACCAAGTAGGGGTGACAAGTGTGCACATGGATTATCTCGCATGCTTTTTTTTTTTTTTTTTTATAAGTTTTTTTTTTTTTTTTAATTTTTATTTATTATTTTTGGCTGTGTTGGGTCTTCGTTTCTGTGCAAGGGCTTTCTCTATTTGCGGCGAGCGGGGGCCACTCTTCATCGCGGTGCGCGGGCCTCTCACCGTCTCGGCCTCTCTTGTTGCGGAGCACAGGCTCCAGACGCGCAGGCTCAGCAGGTGTGGCGCACGGGTCTAGCCGCTCCGCGGCATGTGGGATCTTCCCAGACCAGGGCTCGAACCCGCGTCCCCTGCATTGGCAGGCAGACTCCCAACCACTGCACCACCAGGGAAGGCCCTCGCATGCTTTTTAACTATATAAATGATACTTTGCAAGTTTTCTTCTTCAGCCTGCTTATTGGGCCCAACATGAGATTTCTGAGATTTGTCCATGTCGATACAGGAGGCTCTAGTTTATTCATTTTTATTGCATTCCTGTGCAGTAACATTTTAAAAAATGTGTATAGTCATCCTTATTATAATTCATGAATACATCGGAAACCGACATGGATCTCTTTAGTAAGACATCTAGATTCCCATGGGCATCTGCTTTCCACTCGTTAGAAAATCCTCCGTTATTAGAGAATGGTAAAAAAGGCCAATATCTCAGTGTCATTATGACAAGTCTTCACCTCATAGGAAACCTGAAAGGGTCGCTGGGCCTCCCAGGTCCTGAGACTATACTGTCTTAGCAGACCTGCCCACACTCAAGTGTCTTCTGGAATTCCTTATAAATTTCAGTGGGCATCTGGGCAACAGAACATTCTATTACTCTGCTGGCTTTTAAGGTGCGGTTCCAGGGTTAAATAATTGTGCCCAAACTTAACATTTGCAAACTGTCCAGGCTTATCTTCCAAAAATAGTGTATTACTCACTTTACCAACTCTCCTTGCCAAGTAAAGGACCCCAAAGCATTAAGTGTTAACTGCAAAGAAGTTAGGCGAGGCTGCTCTGCTCTCCCCAAATCAAGTTTTTTGGAATCCCAAGAGAATGCAAGTACTGCAAATGCAGGGCAATAGTCTTTCCCGAAAAAAAGCAATAACATTCTTATGTACTAATATACTATAATACACTTATCCTCTCTTCTGCTGATACTCACTTAGGCTGTCTTTATTCACAGACAACATGATTGTCTATGTAGAAAATCCAATAGAGTGTACAAAAAAGTTACTAGAACTAATAAGTGAGTTCAGCAAGCTTGCAGGATGCAAGATAAATATTTAAAAATCTATTGTATTTCTATATACTAGCAGCAAACAATAAAAAATTGAAATAAATGCACACCAGTCACAATAACATAAATATTAAATATTGAATACTTAGGAATAAATCTGACAGGAGATGTGTAATATTTGTACACTGAAGACCACAAAATGTTGCTTAAACCAGACTTAGATGGGTGTAGAGATACACCGTTTTCATGGGTGAGAAGATTCATTATTGTTAAGATGTCAGTTCTCTCCAAATTGATCTATAGATTTAATGCAGTCTCAGTGAGAACCCAGCAGGTTTTCATTGGTAGGCATTTACAAGCTAAATAATTCTAAAATTATTAAGGAAATTTATAGGACCTAGAATAGTTTTGAAAAAGATTAATAAATTTGGCTGATTAACATTACCTGATTTTAGGACTTCTTATAAAAATCTATACTTATCAAGACTGTGGTATTGGTGTAAGGACAGACACATAAACAGATCAATGACCCAGCCATTCCACTCCTAGGTATTTACCCAAAATAAATGGAAGCATATTTCATACAAAGACTTGTATGTGATGTTTCAGCAACTTTATCTGTAATAGCCCCAAACTGGGAATAACTCAAACTTCCATCAACAGGTGGATGGGTAAACAAATTGTGATACTTCTCTAAAGTGGAATGCCACTTGGCAGTAAAAAAGAAATGAACTATTAATACATGCAACAGTATCACTGAACCTCAAAATAATTATGCTGAGCTAAAGAAGCCAGACTAAAAAGTATATAGTGTTACAATTCTGTTTATAGAAAACTCAAGAAAAATGCAAACTAATCTATAGTGACAGAAAACAGATCAGTGTTTTCCTGGGGTAGGAGGAATAGGGGGAGGAGGGAAGGATTGCCAAGGGAAATGAAGAAACTGCTGGAGGTATTGGATAGGTCCATTATGTTCACTGTAGCGATGGTATGCTCATAGTAATTTTATACTTTAAATATGTCTAATTTATGGCATAACAATTATATTTTAATAAAGCTGTTTACAGAAAAGTCCCTGGAATCCTTTTAGTGTTGGGGGCTTCTATCCCAACCATTCTACTGAAACTTCTCTCCTCCAGGACACAGTGGCCCCTTTTCTTGCCTAATCCAATAGCTTTGTCTTTGACTGACTCAACCTCTCATCAGCAATTCCTTCTGTTGGCTTTAACCGCACACTTTCTTCACAATATTGTAAATCAACTATACTTCAATTTTAAAAAATTTTTAAACATTTTAAAAATAAAGTAAAACAGCACACTTTCTTGAGTTCTCCACTATCTCATTGGTTCTTCTTTTTAAGGTGTCTTTGCTGGCTCCAACTCTTTTGCCAGATCTCACTTGTTAGAGGGCCTCCGGCCTTGGTTTTGGCCTTTTCTTCCTCTCTATCTACACTTTCCTCCAAAGTGTTCTCATCTGGTTTTGTGATGCCAAGTATTGTCATCTTGTGCTGTTCGACAGAATTTTCCGAGATGATGGAAAAATCCTGTATCTGCATTGTCCGATATGGTAGCCACTAGATGTATATAGTTACTGAGTATTTGAAATGTGGCTACTGTGACCAACGAAGTGAATTTTAATTTTTATTTATTTTAATTAGTTTAAATTGAAATAGCCACATGTGGTTAGGGGCTGCTGTATTGAATAGCCTGGGTCTAGATCATTGTGTTTACAAACTATGGGTGGTAACCATTAAGTGGTCTTGACCTGTATTTTTTTCAAAATATGAAATAGAATAGAAAGTATCTTACATGTAGTAAAAGTTATGTTTTTACATAAAACTGTTGTTTCCTTCTTGCATCTCTGTGTACTAGGTTGCTATAACCATGGATAGATCACATAGAGATTTTTAGGGTTTTTTGTTTGTTTTTGTTTTTAGGTGAAAGCCACTGATCTAGATGCTGGTGATGCCCATATTTATGTCTTCAGCCATGAGCTGAGACCTGAAGTTACATTTATCTGACTTCTTGACATTTACCCTCAGGTACCTACTAGGCAACTCAAGTCTGTAAACTTGTTGTTTTTTCCCTCCAGTTATCCCCCGTCTCAGTAATCATCACCGCCCTTCTGCCAGTGTTCTGCTGAGGATCAGCGACCTTAATTTCCTTTTTTCCTGTTCCTGCTCCCTGCACCTGCTCCCACTTTCAGTCCAGCAGCAAGGTCTAGGCTCTGCCTCTGAAATGGATCTCCGATCTATACCCATTTATTTCCATTTTGGCTTCCGTGGACTTACTCTAAGCCACTGGCATCCCTTGTCTGGACCATTGCAACAGCTCCAAACTGATCTCTCTTTCACTCTTGTCTTCATAAAACTCATTCTCCGCATAGCAGCCAAAGGGGATCTTTGAAAACCCTAAACCAGACGATGTTGCTTCTCTACTTAAAGCCTCCAGTGGTCTCCCATTACACCGAGGATACTCCCTCGTGGCCTCCCTGTGGCCTACAAGGCCCTGATGAGCTAGCCCTCGCACCTCCAGCGTGGCGCCCGTCATGCTCACCTTGGCCTTTCTGCACCCGGAACACCCACGTCCTTGCTTGTTTCTCTGCGATGACTCTGCACACGTGCCATGACCCAGACCCCCAGATCTTCTTCAAGCTGGCTCTCTTTATTAATTCAAGTTTCAACTCAGAAGTCATTTCTTCAAAGGGGCAGTCCTTCTTTGGCTAAATTAGTGTCCCCAACCCAAGTCCGAGTGATCTGTTTTGGAAGTGAGTGACATATGTTGTTACTTATATAAAGTATTTTTGAGTAATATAAGCCAAGACCCATCAGTCAGTATTTTTGATTCGAGATCCTTGCATCTTCTTTGAGAATCATCTGTGATCAACGGAATCTTTCTGTGCAAGTGGTGTTATCAAGTTTCTCTCTGAAGAATCAATATTGGTCTTGTTATTTTTTAACTTAGCTGAGCATCTCATTATGCAAATTTATTGAATGGTTTAAAATATGTACAATACAGTTATATTAAGTTATGGACATATAAATTGCATTAATATAAAACTTAAAATTAGAGTTTTTCATTAATGTCAATATATCATAAATATAAGATGCATTATTTAAACTTTTTAATCACTGAGATTTATGTACAGCATGACCAGTTTTTGGAGAAAATTTGAATTTGATTTAAATGACCAAATCGCTTTTCTCTTGAAGAAGAAACGTCTGTAGCTTAGGGTACATTATTCCTTATGTGATTTTAGTCTTTATTTTTATAATGGTCTTTATGAAAAATATGTTATTAAAATAGTGCAGAAATATGACCAGAGTTAAGATAAATGGCAAGGTTTGTGGTTTTGACCTTTGCTTCAAAAAAAAAAAAAAAGAAAGGAAAGGAAAACTACACTCCAGTGCTGAAATTTTCACAGCAGTCATTTGAGTAAGAGATTGCAAAAACAATGAAATTAAAACTGTATGCTCAGTATCCTATGTATTGTTTAAACCACATGGTAAAGGGGGCAACAGGAAATGCATTTAACTTTACAAAATGAAAATTTAATATAAGTGGGGAAAATGTAAGTGGGGAAATTTGACATTATTTCATCCTAGAAAGTTCTTAAATTAGATAAAAGTAGTGTTCAGAAAACTAAAATAGGGTGTCATTTTACCTCCCGTGTATTCCATTGTGTCCAAGTTCAGAAACAGTGGTGATTAAAATGTTTATGTCCTTTGACCTACTACTGGATAGCTCTCCAAAGGGAATAATCCAAATTGCAGAGAGAGATTTATACACAAAGATGTTAATTGTGGCATTATTTATAATTTTGAAAAGCCAGGAACCAACCGAATATCCAGTGATGGAGGAATTAAGCAGACTGTAGAACATCCCTATAATAAAGGACCGTATAACCATTAAAATTAATTTTTAAAAAGACTAATGTTGTGGGAAAAAGCCTTGGCATAATGCTAAGTGAAAAAAAGATATATTTATACAGTATGATCTTAATTAGGTAAAAATAATTTCTGTTGAAGAAAATATGTTAATAGTGGTTCATTCTGAAGAATAATTGTTGCTGGTTTGTATTTTCCAGGTTTTCTAGAAAAAGCACATGTTACTTTTATAATAGCAAAAAGATTATTAAGAAAAGAAATCGTGGTGGCTAATAAAATACTAACTATTTAAGCATATTGTGTTTTAGAGCTGGAGAGAAGCACAGGGACCATTTAGTCTGGGTGCTATGCCTAGGGGTTGTAATTGGTAGGCGAGATTGTCTGAGAGCTGTTTTTCAGAGGCCGTAACGGAGAGGAAGGCTCCTTAGTGTTTTCGCTCTGGGATGCCCTTACTGTGCGCAGTTCTGTCGTGCACTGGCTGTCGTTTGCTGATCAGAAAGTCTGACTGGCTGTCAGCTTTGCTTCAACAAATATAAAAAAGGAGGACAAAGTAATTGTTATCTAATAAATGTGACATTTGGTAGGCAAAAACTTTAATACATGAGGCAACAATGAAAGATTGCTGAGGGTTTAAAGTGGGAAGCGTTCTAGGTTGTCATTTAATCTTTGGGGTTTCATCCATGAATAGTCACGACACCATTTTAGTGGGTCTCCCCCAGCATTACCTTTTAAACGAAATTAGAACAGAATAGGAACGATAGGGTGCATGGCATATAGTAAGTATTCATTCTTTAAATTCTTACTTCAGGTATGTTTTTGTATGTACTGGGCTGTAAATGTAAACGTGTCTGTTTTTCTTTTCAAACTGTGATTTGTAGCCAAATAAAGTCAAGAGACTCTTACTGTGATCTAGACCAGTGGTTCTCAGTAATATTCTGAGACCAGAAGCATAGGTGTCGCCTGGGAGCTAGTTAGAAATGCAAATTCTCAGGCCGCACCCCAGACCTACTGAGTCAGTAACTCTGGGAGTGGGCCCAGCACTCTTTGGTTTATATAATAAGGTCCCCCCCCCAACCGGTGATTCTGATGTGCACTCAAATTTGAAGACCACTGGTCTAGCCTTGCTATTTCAGGTGTGGTCCAGAGACTAACGCTGGCATCACTTGGCAGCCAGTTGGAAATGCAAAATCTTCAGCCCCAACCAGACCTACTCATTCAGAATCTACATGCTCCCCAGGTGA
The DNA here is from genome assembly GCF_965194825.1 of Balaenoptera physalus. Lineage (NCBI taxonomy): Eukaryota > Metazoa > Chordata > Mammalia > Artiodactyla > Balaenopteridae > Balaenoptera > Balaenoptera physalus. Next base: position 16,004,735 of record NC_138888.1, on the reverse strand, counting down.
TTTGTATGCACGGATTAAAGATTTAGTAAAGGTTGGGAGGAATTGATCTAAACCACATAGGCCTTCAGGGGCCAAGTGGTTAATGTCAGTGAGTAAAGGCAGCTTGGTTTTCTCTCTAAAGAGTACAACAGTGAGAAGGCAGGATGGTGTGAAGGTTAAGCATCTTCATTTGTTTAAAAATGTCCTATATTGTACCAGTTGAGTTAACACACCCAACTAAGCTCATCAACTAAGGTTAACTGCAGTTGACATCAATGACTTCAAGCAGATTTTAAACCCAAATTTTAATAGCATGACCCCCTCATATAACTTCTTCTGATCTCTTAGGAATTTATCAAGGAGCTGCTCTCCCGGGTAAGAGGCATGAGGAAACTGAGCCCCCCGCAGAAGAAGACTGTATAATTCCGGACCAGGTGGAACTCTCCTGGAGACCCATGAAGGGATTTCGACTTCACGAAGACTTTTATTAAAGAATAGTTGTCCTTATGAGCAACTTTTTTGGGGGTAGGGAGGGGTGGTATCTATTAGACATTTATTCAAGAACATTACTTTTTTTTGGTTGTTTTTAAAGGTTTTGTTGGTGTGATATTTTAATAGCAAAGACATCACCACTCTGGTTTCAGCCCAACCAGGGATTAACAAACCAGGCAGACATGCAGGGCTGGGCTGGGCCAGGCATCTTCTTGGAGAAACCAGATGTTTAGGGCCTAACTATACAGGGATGATGGTTTTCTTAGGCTTTTTTCTTAAGTTGTACATTTGACCCAGAGGTTGAATTTCTCGTGCTTGTATATATCTTCAGGCAACTAAGTTAACATGTTGATGTGAGTTTTATTTCACATTGATGGAATAAACTTGTGGTTGTCCTTTCATTGGAGGTCACGGCACGTATGTTTTCAAGAGGCCACTAGGTATTCTTTGTGTGAGTGCTGGAGACCTACAACATTCACTTTATGCACCAAAGTGAAAGAATTCAGTGTATCCGTTATTTTAATGAGCTACACTACAACAATGTGGAGTTGGTCAAGGGCTTAATTTATGGACTTTGTATTATTTTGTTAATCGGATGCTTTGCCAGGTTATGTACTTATTGCCTCATTTGTGGTATTATTCAAGTTTCCTGAACCCTTTCTTTGAATGTTTATTCAGATTTCTAGAGAAATGCCCATGCTACCTGAGTGGTGTTTTGCAGTGGAACAAGGAAGCGCCGTGTAGCAATTCATTCTCTGCTTTCAACCAAATACTGTGTTATTATTCTCTCTCCATGAAAGCAGGTCATAAGGAAGTGAGCAGATTAAGTTTCTTCCTCCTTAGAAGTAGATCTGGTCACTTCGGTGCCCGGGCAGCATCAGACCAGGGTGTAAAAGGGAGAAAGCCTCACCTCCTCTCAAGAAAGTGGATACAGGAGCATTTGCTGGTTTGGAAGCGTGGTGGAGATTTCATTTCTGGCTTCTCTCAGTGGCATATGGTTAGGACTCTGGCCCTGACTGTGCACCCTGATCCCTTTGCTTGGAGCGGAGCCTGGGATGCCTGCCCTGCCCCTCTCAGTTCTATACCAGCTCCTTGGAGAAGGATCAAAATGCAGATGGATGTGGGCGGGGTCAAAGGTCAGAGGAGAAACTCTTGCTTTCCTCCAGGAGGTCCCCACTGCGTCCCCACAGAAACCACGCATACTGTAAGGTGTCTCTAGGTGGCCCTGTCAGAGGACAGGGGTCAGGCATTTTATATCAAGGGTGCTCAGAACATATTTTATTTTTTAAAAGAACTATGTTTGTGAATTTTACGTACACTGGCAAGCTTTTGAAAATGTATTTAATTTTGTAATGTTTACCAATGATTTATTTACAAGCTATTTACGCAAATAAATGAAGCTGCTTACAGTTCTGCTTACGTGTTTGCCTTGGAAAGAACAACATTGACGTGATGATTTCACTTTGTCAGATGCTCTGCAGACAAGGGTACCAAGCACCTCTCTCTAGCTTTTCATTTTCAGGTCTTTGGTCATTTGATCCTAGACCTCCCCTGAGGTGTCTCCAGATCAGGCAGTGAAAACAAAGGGGCCGGGACACGTTCCCGGCTTGAGAAGGAAACAGAAAGTGACTCTGTGCCCTTGGCCCTGCCTGCCTCTCTCAGGCCATGCCCCTTGCATTTCACTAAAACTCCCTTTTGCCCATCTGGTGTAAATCCTCAAGATTTCAGATTAATCAGATACTCCAATTATTGTTAGAATCCCATGCACCCTGTGAGTACAGAAAAATGAGAATTTGCAGGACTTCTGTTAGGCTTGACCAGCCCAAGTTACGGTCTTCAGAGGAAATAAGAATGAACTTTTCCTCCAAAGGCCTCTGATGCTACCACATCACACATTGCCTGCCTTTCCTCCCTGCCCTTGCTCAGGGACTGGCATCCCCTGACTCCCCTGAGCGCTCAAGCCACAAGCTTGGACCTCCTCCTCGACCCCCCCATCCCGGTCCCAACACACCCTTAGTCTCTAAGCTCTTCCCCCACCAGTGCCACTCAGATCTGCCCCTGGTGGAATCTTGCCTTGATTCCTGCAACCACCTTGGAATTGGCTTCCCCCTGGCTGGTCTTACCTCCCTCTGAGCTGTTCTCCACCCAGTAGCCAGAATAATCGTTCCCAAAGACAGCTCTGATCACTCCACCCGCCTACTTAAAACCCAAACCCTTCTGACTTCCCTACAAGGAATTGGTCCCTGCCTCTCCAGCCTTCTCTTTTGGCCTTAGACTAATGTCCAGTCATATTGAATTCCTTGGGGTGTCTGGAAGGTTCTCTGTATTTTTTTCCTCCAAAGCTTTGCTAAAACTATTGCCTGGGTCTGGAACACCCTCTCCACCAACAGTCTCTATGGAGAGCTGGATTGGACCCCTCCTAAGTGTGTGCACAGCTTCGTGGCATGTCTCCACGGTATCACTACTGGCTATTCACCTGTTATCTCTTCTGTTCGACTCTAGGATCCTTGAGGTTAGAACCGGGTCTTATAAATCAAGCCCCTGGTGTTTGCCAATTGAATAAATATGATAAAAGATTCTTGAAGAAAACTCAACTGTTTCCTTCCCAGCTAGGAGAGTGGTTCTTAGACCTGAGTGTACGTTTGAATCACCTGGAAAGCTTTAAAAACAGCTGATGCCTAGACCCCAGTCCTGACCAACTTAATCAGAATTTGTAGGAGCAGAGCTTAGGCATTTTTTAAGGTCCCCAGGCTGAGCGGCCCTGGGCCACTGGGTCATTCTTATGTAGTCTGATGCACACATCTGATCACGTGGCATCCTGCTTGTGCTGTCACGGCAGGTGGCAGCTGTGACGTGAGCACATTAACTATTTCTCCTTGTGTTTTCTACTGGAGGGGAATGAAAGCACAGCCCTAGGGAAATGACTGCAAAGTATCCAACTTCTGGCCCACTGATCGCTCGAACACTGGGGAATCTAAGTTTAAACTTTACGGAGTGGTGTCCATTTACAACAATCATAATAATAGTTCCCGTTTCTTGATCATCGTGCTAAGTGCTTACCTGCCTTATCTCATCATTAATCTCATGAGGTGGGTTGCGTTATCCTCACTTTACAGATAAGAAAATCAGCTCAGAAAGGTTAAGCAGCTTACCTGAGGTCACACAGTTACAGAGCTGAGATTCAAACCCTTTGACCATTAGGCTTATCTGCCTCTTACAGGGGCTACCGTCAGTCCCATGCGCAGGAGTGAAAGCTGGGAACTCCATCTACAGTGAGCTGGGCCCCTGAGCTGGCGGGTGGGCGTGGGGAGGCTCTGTGGTCGGAGGGGGCCTCGGCCACCCGCCGGTTCTCTCTCAGTCCTGAGAACGAAGGGCTCCCGAGCCGCAGGGCAGCCAGGCTCTGTACTGCGGCCCCTCTGTTTCCGGGCTCTCATGCCTTCTCCCCTAACAAAAAGCTCCTGGGCTTGGCCTTAATGGAGCACCCTTTCATCAGGTTCCTGAGAGAACAAAATTAGGAGAAAGAGCAGCCCAGGGTAATGTGGTTTCCAATTCTTGTAACACACAGATATTTGATTTTCATTTACAACCTGGAGTCCCCGTGAAGGACTGTGTGCTGCGCGGAATCAGTTTATCAACAGTCGGGGAGTATGTGGTTACATCTGGCTCTTTCCAAGAAGACTGAATGGTTGGGAACATGAGCCCTCTTTGAGTCATGACTACCATTTCACGGAGGGGTACAGAGAAGGGGCCACAGCCAAGAGATAGCCAGCCAAGCACTAGGCCCACCCCTGGAGATGCAGGTTGGAGAGCATCTGGGAGATGATCTTGTCCCTTTCCACGGTCAGAAGTGGGAGCCAGATGTTTGCCCTGTGGCTTAGCGCTGCTCTGGGCATTGCTCCACGCCCAGCCCACTGGGATTGAGCTTGTCGTTCTTTTTGCTGCCCCTCGGGTGTTGTTACTCGGTGAGACGCCCAGGCCCAGAGCCACCTGTTCGTGTGACTGCTGATTGACACTCCCCCGCTCCCACCTCATTTTTGCTTCCGAGTCAAAGATGCTGGGGTTTCCCTCTGCTTCTGGAGGACCTTCCCTGAGTGTAGGCACTTTGCAGGAGCTTCCTCCCACCCCTCTCATCCCCCTCCTTTCACCCCTGCTTTGGGCACTAGCCTCAGGACCCTTTGATGGCTCAAATGGCTTAAGATGGCTTGGCGGGGAAGTACTGTGGGTCGGGAGGACCCCTTGTCTGTGGTCTGTCCAAAATCACAGAAGAACTCAGTGTATTTGGTAATTGGAACTTTGGGAAAGCCAGTTTCAAATTGGACACAGACAGGGGGTACTGGTGATTTTCCACATTGCTGTTTTCTTCTTCCTTGAATTTATTTCAACCCAAAGGATCCTGGAGAGTTACTACTGAGAGCTAGTGCCATTCCCTTTGGGATTCGGGATGGAACTAGCTATGTGTCTGTAATTTGCCTGTGAAAATCGAGTGGCTTCTGACAGTCTTCTGTGAGCAAGAAAGAACAATCCAGACTTCATGGAGTTCCCTTCCGCCCCGACTCAGACACAAGGGCTGGAAATGCCTCACTTCTTAAGGGTTCTGATGCCACTGTGGTGTTGCTTGCCTGGGGATGAATTGTTTGTGTAAGACTGGACTGTTCTCCGCCTCTCTCGGCTGTGTGCACGTTCCCACCACAGCACACCAGATGGGCACCTCAGTAGAGTACTGATAAGAGAACGACTGCAAATTAGGTCCTGGAAATCTGTTTTCCTGGTGCTTTTATTGGCTCCATTGAATAAATAAGGCCAGATTTATCTCTGATACATATTGCCTTTGACTTTAGGCTCTTCAAGTCGGGTGTATTAAATGACCTTGCTGGTTGGGGTTCACCTTGTTTTGGTGGATTCTAGAGGTAGGAAGTCCTATCAAACATGGGGATTTAAAAAAGGGCACTTTTAACGTTAGTGCTGTTGACTTGATCCCATTTATACACACACACACACACACACACACACACACACACACACACACACACACACACATATATATATAAATTCAGTGTTATCCTTGTAAGGAGACAATTCTACACAGGTCTCTCATGTTTCTGCATGTCTGTGGGCAGACATTAGTTATGGACAAATGTTTTCAATATGTTTGTATGTGCAGCAAACAGCCTTGGAGGATAGAGATTGTTTCTCCCTCTAAAGCAAAATGCACGTGAGCTTACTGCCCATTATAAAAGATGCAGGTTCCGGGGACTTCCTTGGTGGTCCAGTGGTTGAGACTCCACGCTTCCAATGTAGGGGGCGCGGGTTCCATCCCTGGTCGGGGAACTAAGATCCCATATGCTGCGTGGTGCAGCCAGAAAATAAAAAAATTTTTAAAAATAAAAAATAAAAATGCGAGTTCCTTAAGCTCAGCGTTCTTTCTCCTACAGTGCAACCCTCCGCAAGTGCAGTTGTCACCCAGCCTTCTTTGCAGCCCCCTGTGGGAATTGGGACTTACAAAATCACTGCCAAGAAATGCTGCTCCTCTGGATGCTGCTGTTGCTGTGAGTGATAAGCCGTCCTCTCTCTCTGATCCAGGAGTGTCTGGTCTTTGGTGCATCCATGGTGCTGGGACGGGCTAACTTGTCAGCTTGGAAGTAGGGTCGTCTCATACCCTACCCAAGTCTTGACAATGGTCAGTCTTCCTGGTCTCTTTGAGTATGATTTGCATCATTCTTGTAACTAGTAGATAATTTCTTGTGTTTAGACCCTAATCTGATCCATCATTTTCAACTCTACAGGGTCAGAAGTTTTCTTTAAAGAGATTTTATGCCTGGAAATGGGTGTTCTGTGGACAGAATTTACTTTCACTAAAGCTACGTTCTCTCTCCTCCTTGTTAGCAACAAAAGGGGGATGCCGCCTGGTGGAGATCAGGGAAAATGGGCTGATGGAAGAGCAACATACCTTTATTTATTTAGAAAAACGACACTCTAGAGTGAGGTAGAGAAGACAAGCAAATGGCAGTTCTTGCCTTGCATCGTTCTCTTTAAAATACGTGCCTAAATAATGAGTAGCATATTATCACCTGTCATCTTGATGTTCCCAAATTAAACTCCAAAAGCAGTTTAGTGAGCATAATTTATTTGCAGTATCACAGTCTACCCAGTGGTCACTGAACCCAGAAATAGCAAAGTGAGCTCATGGAATGAATATCTGGTGCTCCCAGATCGCAAGGTTATCCATATAAAGTGTAACCCCACACGCTCCTCTGGGTCACAAGTTGCCTGAGGGTAAGTGATTTACAGTTTGGTTTTCCTGTTGTTAGTACAATAGTAGGAAATCACTCCTGGTGTGGATTAGATTCTTAAAAGGGGTCATTGCTGACTCAAACCCCCTTTCTGAGCTATGGATTATGGGATAAATAAGACAATGCATCTTTTTTAAAAATGTATTTTTATAGCACTTAGCACAGCACCTCACTGTTTTTGGCTGTACTCCCAACATGGGTTACCAAAATATATAATTCCTAGTGTAGGCTTGTATCTCTTTAACAGACTGCTCCAAAGCCTTAGAGAATCACCTCTTTCTGAAATTAATGATGGGCGAGGAGTTGAATAAAACCTCCCAAACTGCTTTTTAAAAAAAAAAAAAAAAAAAAGCATAGTTGTTTGTTTGGGTTTTTTTTAAGCATAGTTGTTTGATTGGGTTTTCGTTTAAACTTATTTTTTGTTTCAAACGTGTGCTCCTTTTAGAGCTGAGAACTCCCTGCCTTAAGGAGGTCCTCAACATCTCCGAAACTTTGTAAGAGAGAGAGGGAGAGACCAGACTGAGATAGAGCCACACACAGAGCAGCAGAGAGAGATCATGTGCCAGGGAGAGAGAGAGAGAAAGAGTGCCAGAAAGGAGAGACACAAAGAGCAGCAGAGAGGTGGGAACATTTTGGGGAGGAGAAGGTCTAGGCTCTCCTCAGTTTCCCCAAATGTCCATACCTAGAACAGGTGAAGAACCAGGACCCCGAGCTCTGGAGACTGCAAGCCCTGCAGGAAGCCAGGGTTGCTGGTTGTCCCAGAAGAGCTGGGGTGAGCCCAGCCTCCCCTCCTGGGCCTCAGACCTCCCTGATGTCCTGGTCTCCTTCCTTCCCACCTCATCCTCAGAGGGAGGTTCTACTCTGCTGAATTCCTTCCACGTATATTAGCTTCTCCCCGAGATGCTGTTCCGAAGCAAGCATCAGTCCGCCCGGCAGGGAAGCCAGTGGGGCTGGTCCCGTCTCACTCACACACCGGCTCGTTCGGGAGGTGGGTTCCACGTCCCTTTCCTCTTCTGCTTCTTGTGGTGAGCTCCTCCCATAGGTTCTGAGGGTCACAAACCTTTGGTGTAGATTTACCTTGAACAGGCTCAGCTTCACAGGTCTGCTTCAGAGGCCAAAGCCCTTTGCCTAATCTGTGCACACCCGGGGCTGACAGAACACCTGGAGAAATACCTTTCCTCCTCCTCCCTCTCCTATCCCTTCTAGCATCTTGTTTAGGTCATCAAACAAGCAAATACGTGAAGGACAAGCATGTGAACAGTGGTGTGCAGTGCAGAGCAAGGAGTGGAAGAAAAGTCCACACTTTATCATCCTGTCCCTGGGAAAAAGAAAGGATAAGAATGATGCCCTGGCCCTCAACAAACCCCTTTTCTGTACATTCTTCTGTGGTTTCCTAGGTGCGCAAAGAAAGAAAGTTATTGTGTTATATTTGGGCCGGGAATTTAAATTCCATAAAGTATTTTATAACTTCTAGGAGGAAGCTCTTAATTGCTCTTTTTGTCCGTGTTTTATCATGAGTCTCATTTAATCCAAGGTGCTGCTTCGTAATTTATGATCTTTATGTGGAGGAAACGTGAAAGATACTTCATAAAGCCACTCTACAAGCAGGCTGCACATTTAATGTTCGGAACAGAAATTGCCCTTACTTAAGCAGTCGCCCACCCTTCCACCTCCCTGATATCAAGAATGACTCATCCATGTATAGGATGAACCAGACAAAGCAATACTTCTAATGAGCTGCAGACCCTGAAGGCAGAAACCCTTTAAGAGTTGAAACTCCCATTTTATTGCCAACAACAAATATCGAACTGAATGTTAATTCAGTGATGACCGTCTGGGGAAAAACGAGCAGAAATGAAGAGGTTTTAAACTGATAACCAATCATTAATCCAGTCAACTCCCTCAAATACTAACTTCATTACTAAGGGGGTCATTCTTTTTATGTTGTCAGAGTTTCAGTGAAAAGTCCTTGGGGGTTATTTATGAGTAATTGGGAAAGTACATGTTAATGTCTGCCATGGATATTTTATGACTAACTCTTCAGATCTTTATACGGGATTTGTTGAGTCTGGAAATTGCATTGGTTTTCCACCCAAGGCTTTGCAAGAGCTTTTATTTATTTATTTATTTATTGTTTTTTTGTTTGTTTGTTTTATTGGACTATAGCTGCTTTACACTGCTGTGTCATTTTCTGCTGTACAGCAAAGTGAATCAGTTATACGTATACATATATCCCCTGTTTTTTGGATTTCCTTCCCATTTAGATCACCACAGAGCACTGAGTAGAGTTCCCTGTGCTATACAGTAGGTTCTCATTATGCAAGAGCTTTTAAATTACCTGTAGTTGTCAGATGGGATTGTCTCCTCAGGAAAGTGGATGGAGCTTGCCCACCACCCTCTGCATATCAGGTTTTTAAAATAATGCTGCTGCCGCCTCTGGTCTCCCCTTTTCATTTTAAATGGTGGCCCTGAGGCCAAGCTATAGTGCCACTAATTTTATTTGTTTTTTTTAATTGAAGTATAGTTGATTAACGATTTTGTGTTAATTTCTGCTGTACAGCAAAGTGATTCAGTCATACATAGACATATATATACACATTCTTTTTTAAATTCTTTTCCATTATGAGTTATCACATGATATTGAATATAGTTCCCTTAGTGCCACTTATTTTACAAGAAAGACTCCTATAGGAAGCAAGCTTAGGTTGTTATGAGGGGTAGGGTAGGGTTAGCAGCACCTACTAGAAGAGTTTTCAGCAGCCACAGGGGGGCCCCTTGTCCCCTGCCCTCCTCCACATCACACCCTCCACCACATTCGTCAGAGACCCAACAATCAGACATTTGTTCTCCTTCATGTTAACCAGCACATACTCTTGGTAGGGATCTTAAACTTTAATCATCTTTGCTTTTGTCAGATTCCTTATTGAGGGGGAGGGTCTGGGTGTGTGAGGGCTGTGTATGGGCCATCACGTCTTTTGGCTCCCATCTTGTGATATAAGCCTCCCCAAACAAAGTAAGGGCATCTCTCATAACTAAAAGTTTTCAAATAGCAAAACTAAATATGCATTGAGGCAGGCCCTCCCTTGGTGCTAGATGAAGCAGTCTGTGATTCTGGTACATCGATCTGCATATTTCCACCACAGAAAATTACATGCAATACAAATATCATAGAGAAAGGTCTTGCTCAGAACAATACCCGAGGGGCCATGAGATTGAAGTTTGCAAGGGGGTGGATGGGGCAGGCGCGGTCTTCACTGTGATAAGGTCCACAGTGGGCCTCAAGTGGGCTCTAGGAGGTTGGCAGAGTGAAAAAAGCACTTGGATCTGTCACACCCCAGCCTGGGGTCTTTGGGCAACTGATTCTGTCTGGGCTTCTGTTTCCTCCTCTTAAAATTAAGAATATTTGCCTTAACTATCTTGTGGAGTAGAAGGATGCAAATGAACAATAAATGCAAAAGGTCGGGCATAGCATAAACATTAACCAGAAGCAGGGGAATTCCCTGGTGGTCCGGTGGTTAGGGCTCTGCACTCTCACTGCTAAGGGCCCACGTTCGATCCCTGGTCAGAGAACTAATATCCCGCAAGCCGCAAGGCACGGCCAAAAAAAAAAAAAACCCATCTACCAGAAGCAAGTAAGTATGGTAAGTATGTTCATCAGATCGGAAGCCTGAGTAGCTGCAAAGACATGGTGCCAATCAATCAATCAGTCAGTAGCACTGGGCTTGGAATCAGCCCCAGCTCTGCTGCTTACTATCTATGTGATTTCAGGTGCTGCCTTAAGTGTCTGCCTCTTGCTTTCTTTATCTGTAAAGTGGGAAAGCAACAGGATTAGAGTTTATATGTATATTAGCATATGTAAACATACAGCATCCTACTATTATATAATTAGAGAGATACTGCATGTAGTTATTTAGAATACTTTTCTTGCTCATTTTCAGTTTTAAAAATGATGATCTCTACCCTTAAGGCCCTTGCTTTTTCTCCTCCCTCTTCCTTCTTGATCTGTTCCCGTCGTTCATCTGATTCTGCTTGACCACAGGTGTGAAACCAGGGGGAGTTCAGTGGAGTTGACAGCACACCTTAAGTCTGCAAGGCCACCATCAGGAGTCTCTAGAAGCAAGACTGGAGCACCAGCCTGTGAGGGACAAGTGTCTGTACCCCACAGTTCTCAAGCTCTCCAATTCCATAGTTAGAAGCTTGGAGGACCTGAAAGAACTTTTGATTTGATCTTTGTTGTCTGTGTATTACACTTTCTACTCGTTAGTATTGAAATGTGTTTGTATCATTTCTCCCTCTTGGGGTCATACTTGGCTGTGGGTGGAGGTGGCCATTGAGTAAGTACCCTAGATCCAGTAGCCATCCCCATGGGGGAAAATTATGGGTAGGAAAATGGACCTCCATAGCTAAGTTTCAAAGAAGGAGAAATCTGTCTAACAAAGCACACATGTTTTTTTCCAGCATTTCTCGGGGCCAATGTTTTTTAAATCAAGGACAAGGCTATGGAAAATCATCTTTAATTAAACCTGCAGTCAGTCCCTCTAGGGCTTTGTACTGTGTTCACCTCTTAAATTATACACTCCAATTAGCAGAATCCTTTCCCCTCGCAGAATCCTTTCTCCTAGCCCCGAGGTTTTATTTGCAGGTCTCACCGTACTCTGGCAGCTCCAATCTGTTTCATTCTGTCTGGAAGCATCATCTGTACGATTTCTTCCCTGGCTGCCTTAGGCTTCATTCTTTTTCTCTCCCAGTGTGTCTTTGTTGTAAGCCCGGCTGAGACCACAGCCTGTTAAACCGCCCCACCCCTGCCTATCCCTACCCCACTGACTTTCACTCCTGGCTCTTCCCCAAATCAGTCTCCACCTGTCCATGTATTTAATAAAGATGTTGACCAGCACTCTTTGCTACTTTCAGAATGAAGCTTACAGAAGCTATGTTCCCTCCTTCAACCAGAAAAACCAAAGTGTAAAAGGAATTCCAGGGGAAGAAATGGAGGAACCTCCTTAATCAAGCATCAACCCAGTTGACATCACGCCCTAAAATGATTAGAAAAAGTCACTTGATATTTTAAATCTTCATCACTTGATAAATTAATCTAAAAACGGAACAGAGACTGTGCATTTTCTTTCATGTGATCCACATATTGACCCTAAAAGACTTCAGCTTCGGGCTTCCCTGGTGGCGCAGTCGTTGAGAGTCTGCCTGCAGGGGACACAGGTTCGAGCCCTGGTCTGGGAAGGTCCCACATGCCGCGGAGCGACTAGGCCCGTGAGCCACAATTGCTGAGCCTGCGCGTCTGGAGCCTGTGCTCCGCAACAAGAGAGGCCACGATAGGGAGAGGCCTGCGCACCACGATGAAGAGTGGCCCCCGCTTGCCGCAACTAGAGGAAGCCCTCGCACAGAAACGAAGACCCAACACAGCCAAAAATAAATAAATAAATAAATAAACTATACTCTCCACTCAAAAAAAAAAAAGACTTCAGCTTCTTGGAATATCTATTAAGAGCTATAAATTACTGAGCAGTAATTTTAAAAAGAAATTATTACAACAAAATATTTCTAGTGTACAAAAAAATCCAAGGAACAGTATCAAAATATCTATATCTGGGGAATCCCCTGGTGGTCCAGTGGTTAGGAATCCGCCTTCCAGTGGAGGGGACTCAGGTTCAATCCCTGGCTGGGGAACAAAGATCCCACGTGCTGCGGGGCAGCTAAGCCCTCACGCCTCAGCGAAGAGCCCGTGTGCTGTAACTAGGACCTGAAGCAGCCAAATAAATAAATTAAAAAAAAAATCTATATCTGTATCTATCTATATCCATGTAAATATCTGTATCTATTTATCACCTATTTATCTACTAGTCATAAGCTTAAGAAGGGAAACAGATAAAACTGAAGCCCTCTTTATACACCTCGCTGACCCTTCCCTCTCTCTCTGCAGCTGTAAATATGAACCTGAATTTGGTGTGTATCCTTGCCATGCATGTCTTCATACTTTCACTACTTATGTAGGATCCATAAACAATACTGCATTAAAAGCTTCATGTAAATAGCGTCGTATTCCATGGATCTGTCTGTAACCTGGTTTTTACATGTGAAAATTTCCTGTGTGATAATTTGGCCACTTCATTTATTCTACAGGAGGTGTCCATTCTCTCCTGGATGGATGTTTAGGCCCCGACTTTTAGTGATTATGAACAATGCTATGAAGGACTCGTCATTACAGGGGATCTATGTGTGTGACTGTCTTCACAGGTGAGTCTTAAAATGATCAGGTAAGTTTGGGAAACTCCAGAGCAAACTTTTCCTGTAAAGGGCCAGATCATAAAAATTTTCAGCCTTGTGGCCACAAAGCTTTTGACAGCCTCTGTCAATTCTCTCCCTACACCCCACCCTCCAAGCCAACTTCTTCACAATCCTGTAAAAATATAGAAACCATTCTTAATTTGAGGACTGTACACAGTACGCTGGCAGATTTGGCCAACTAGCTAGTGCATGGTCCTGCTCTGAGTACCACCGGGCTGAGGCTACCTGTGTCTCTGAACCTATTAGATACTGTCAAATGCTCCCGAGATGATTTTGGAGAGTCACAAAATCTGTCACCTCCCCTTTCTCCCTGATAGTCCATGACTCCCTCCCTCCCTCCCTCCCTCCCTCCCTTCCTTCCATCCAATATGCTGCTTGCACGTTTTATCATTTTTATGGGAACCTCTTGCTTGAACTCAGATTTTTTAAAAAAATAAATTTATTTATTTATTTTTGGCTGAGTGGGTCTTCATTGCTGTGCGTGGGCTTTCTCTAGTTGTGGCAAGCGGGGGCTATTCTTCATTGTGGTGCGCGGGCTTCTCATTGCAGTGGCTTCTCTTGTTGCGGAGCATGGGCTCTAGGCGTGCAGGCTCAGTAGTTGTGGCACATGGGCTCAGTAGTTGTGGCTTGCGGGCTCTAGAGCGCAGCCTCAGTAGTTGTGGAGCATGGGCTGAGTTGCTCCGCGGCATGTGGGATCTTCCCAGACCAGGGCTTGAACCCGTGTCCCCTGCATTGGCAGGCAGATTCTTAACCACTGCGCCACCAGGGAAGCCCTGAACTCAGATGTTTATCAATTACCTTTGAGGAGCGGAGTGCCAGAGTCACTCTTCTCCATAAAATTCTTACAGAATGAGGCTTATCCCACTTCTGGAAACCGATGTGTGGCCCAAGCAGGCGGTACAGTGTGGAAACGCTTCCTGCCTCTTGGAGCCAGAGCCCCAGAACAGATGCTGCTTGGGGACACGGGGCGGGCCAGGCAGTGTTCACTGGACGCATAGCCATAAATGTGCTTGGATTACTTGGCATCCTTAATGATGCATACTAATGAAGGCTTTTAATTTTTATGATTATCTAGGGAAGAAAACATATGGGGAATGGCGGTAATCCTGGAAGACAAAGATAACATTAACACAGAACAGTCTTGAAAATACAAAAGAAAAATATGACACGTCTTGAGGGCTGAGTGTGAAATCAATATTTGCAATGAAAAGTGTACGGTAAGGAGCTTTGAGAAAATGGAGAAATTCCAGACCACAGACTGCAGGGCTTCAAACAAGTTCACACCAGTCACACTTGACACGTTTTAAGTTCGAACTATGATATTAGAGGAATGGGTTGACTCTGTTGGATTTGAGAGGAAAGCATTTTGTTCTCAGAATTAATTCGTTGGCCTGGATAAAACCCGGAAGACCAGGGAAATACTCAGTGGCCCTGTGGCCCTACAGGTGTGGTGTCGTTTGGCTTTTGGTGTCATTGGCTTAAAGAGGAGTAAAGAGAAGGGCTTGGATGGAGGCTGCTCCCCAAACACCTGAGATGGTGACCGCTGAGCGCTCTGTAATGCAGGGGCGGAAGCACATGGAGTCACCAGGGGCTCCTGGAGGAACGCAGCTACACCAGCAGCTTGGCCTCCATGTTGTGTAGACGAGGAGGTAACTGCAGGGCGTCCCAGTGACAGGGGTGCTGCTGGGTGGTTTGGTGGCTGACTTGTCCACACCCTTCTGCATGCGGCACACAGGGTGCCTTGCTCGCAAGTACACTCACTGGGTTCCCCGGCACTCTGCGCCCCACGTCTCGTGCCCTTCCCACATGCAACCTACAAGGAGGCACCCCTCCCACGGGACACCGCTCCTAACCCTGCCAAAGGCTGTACATTTCCGAAGGCCTATTTCTGGCCCACTGGTGGGTCGAGGGGTTCCCTCCCCACCTGTCAAATCACAGGGGGCTGCTCAGCCGGAGCTCAGGGACATCCTGACCCAAGATCCCAAGGCTTCGGCCAGTAGTTTCACTGCACGGCTCGGAGCAGGCACTCTGCCTGTTGGTTTTTGTGGTCACGCTGTGACGGAGTCCAAGCTTGCTCTGCTCACCGCATGACCGGCCAGTAAATCAGGAGACGAGGTGTTGAAGCAAGGAATGTGACTTTATTCGGAAAGCTGGACCGAGGAGATGGCAGACTACTGTCTCCAAAACACCATCTCATCGGGGTTTGGATGCCAGTTTCTTTTATAGAACAGAGAGGGGGAGGAGGTGGGGAAGTAAAGTACAAAGGCCACAATCTTGCAAATATCCCCTGGAATGGCCAGCCTCGGGGTGGGGATGTGTTAATTTCTTCTTTCTTGCAGCCATTCACAGGTGGACAGGGTCAGGATACTTCCCTGAACAAAGGCACTTTGGTTTAACATTCAGGCAGAGGGGCGGGGTTCCCCGAGGCAGGCCATTATGTATAGACAGTATCCGTTTAGTGAACAAAAGCAATAGGAAGCAAAGGTTAAAGTAAAAGAAACAGGTCCAACATGGAGTCAGGATTGGCTCTTCCTTGTTACAACGTGTCTCCTAAGGAGATTGCAAGGTTGATGGAAAATACCTTCTTTCCTCTGTCTCCATGCCAACAGAGCTCACACAGGTCCTGCCTGCCTGCCTCTGTCCTCCCCGATGCCCCGCGGCATGTATTGATCACCTCCTGGCCCTGACTCGCCGTGACCTCCAGCTGGCTCGTCTTCATTCATTCCCTCTGACGCCAAGCACCGTCTTTTTATTGTCCCACTTTGAGGCCAGTTGTGCAAAGTTGGAAAGGAAAAGAAATAGTCATCTATCACCTGTAAGAAATATGCCTTTAGAATTTAATAACTGATACTGGTGTGGCATTTTGTTTAAAAAGTATTTTCATCTGTATTATTTGATGCTCATCACATCAACTCTATGAAATAGGTGAGGCAAATATTATTATTCAAAAAAATTTTTATTGTCACTTTATAAATAAGGAATTCAAAGCTTGAAGAGAATTTCTGAAGGTAATTTTTATGTCTTCCAGAAATTTCTGAAGTTTCCAGAGCTGGTATGTGATGGATCTGGGACTCATACCCAAATCTTCAACTCCTAATCTTGAGATTTTTTAACAAAACTATTGTTCCCTCAGGGTTCACCAGAGAAACAGAATCAATAGAATACACACATACATATACACATATGCATATATCGATACAAATGTGTATGTGTATATATGTGTGTGTATAAAATTTATTTTTTTAATTGCAGAATTATGTATTATCAATATAATATTATTTATTAATATTATTATTTATCAATATTATCATATTATTATTATCTTAAGGATTATTTTATGTGATTGTAGCAGCTGGCAAGTTTAAAACCTTTTGGGCAGACTGTCAGGCCAGAACTCAGATGAGAGTTAATGCTTCAGTTTTGGGGCAGAATTTCTCCGGGAAACTTCAGTTTTTGTTCCCAAAGTCTTGAACTGATTGAATGAGGCCCAGCCACACTATCGAGCTTAATCTCCTTATTTACTATCAACTGCTTTTAGAAATTACCCACATCTACAAAATACCTTCTCAGCAACACCTAGATTACTATTTGATGAAATCACTGGGTACCACAGTCTAGCCAAGTTGACACATAAAACTAAGCATCACAGCTATATCATAGAAATCCCCCTAGTATAAGTCTCAGTTTTGTGGTAAGCAGAAATAAGAGTTAGCACAGAGGGATGAAAATGAGATTGCGGATTTATGCACTGGCCTGTGTTCCATGGACGCTGTGCCCCCTGCAGGCAGGGTCTGCATCAAGTTTAGCTTTGCTTCCCCAGTGCCCAGAATGATGCCTGGTCATGGGAGGCCTTCAGTGAATACGGACTGAAGGGATCTTAGAGACGCTGATCACGGAATTAATTTTATCTTATAAAATTGGTGACTTCCAGGTCTTTCTAGCCATAAGAGATGTGCTCTGGTGCCTGACTGCCAAGGATCGAATCACAGCATTGCCGTTTACGAGCTGTACCACCTTAGGCAAGTAACTAAACCTGTCTGGCTGTCTTCCTCATTTGAAAAATGGGGGTGATAATTGTATTTACTATGTAAGGTTGTTGTGCAAGTTAAGTGAGTTAATACATGTGAAGGGCTCAACTCAGTGCCTGGCACATAGAAATAGCCAATAAATATTAGCTATTATTCCCATTATTATTTACACATCTATCCTAGACTCTTTTGCTTTGAGCCCCACATTCTTCACTTGTAGGAAGGCCAGAGTTCTACAAATTCTTCTTTCCTGAACAGTTCATAGATTCCTAGGTTACCACTGCTAATTGTGCACACTGGAAGCAGTATGCTATTTAATAATTTAAAAGATATTACCTTATGGGAGAGAGTCCCACCAAATTAAAATAATCAAGGATAGCTTAGTATATTAGTTTGCTAATATACTAGCAATATACTGCTAAGACAAAGTGCCGCAAACTGGGTGGCTTAAACAGAAATTTATACTCTCATTGTTCATTAGCTCAGAAGTTCAAGATCAAGGTTTTGGCAGGGTTGGTTTCTTCTGAGGGCTGCAGGGAGAATCTGTTCCATGTCTCTTTCCTAGGTTCTTGTAGCTTATGTCAGGTGTTCCTTGGCTTGTAGAAGGCTGGCTGCTCCCTGTGTCTTTACATGGTCATTGTCTTCTTTCTATGTGTGTCTGTCTCTATGTCCAATTTTCCCCTTCTTGTAAGGACACCAGTTATATTGGGTTAGGGTCTGTCCTAATGACTTCATCTTAACTTGATCATCTGCGAAGACCCTATTTCCAAATAAGATCATATTCACAGGTACTGGGGTTAGGATTTCAAGGTCTTTTGGAGGGGACACAAACCCATGACACCGAGCTTTCATACTGGGCCCAGTGAACTGTAAATAGCTTACACTCTGGCCTCAGGCAGTGCCCTTTAGCTGATGAGTAAATACCCAATTCCAAACAGCTCTGTGGTATGTGCTGAGGAACCCCAGCCAGAGTGATGTTGGGGGCCATTGTGCTGTTAACACTGTTATATTTTAACATCTTTTTTTTTGTATCTCACAATAAACACTCATTTAGTTGGTGGTTGTAGTGCTGAAAGATGGGTTGGAATGATTTAGAAATAAAAAGCTATGGTGGGGGCTTCCCTGGGAGCGCAGTGGTAGTGAAGTAGGTCACAAAGAGAAAGCCAAATACCACATGATATGACTTATATATGGAATCTAAAATATGACACAAATGAACCTGTCTACAAAACAGAAATAGACTCAGGGACATAGAGAACAGACTGGTGGTTGCCAAGGGGGAGGGAGAGGGGGAGGGGGGAGGGGGGGAGGAATGGAGTGGGAGATTGCGGTTAGCAGATGTAAGCTCATATATATGGAATGGATAAACAACAAGGTCCTACTAATAGCACAGAGAAATATATTCAGTATCCTATGATAAACCATAATGGACAAGAATATTAAAAAAAGAATGTATATATATGTATAACTGAATCACTTTGCTGCAGAGCAGAAATTAACACAACATTGTAAATCAACTATACTTCAATTAAAAAAAAAAAATACACAAAGGACTTGTTCCAAATCTCCCAGAAAGACAGGAGAACCCTTAATGATGGGAAAAGGTGAAATTGCACAATGTTAATTCATTCCCCTGGGTACTGTTTCTCCTTGAAGTGGAAATCAAATACTGAATAACCAGTTGTCCTGAGGCCTCCACCTTTTGAAGGTGATTGGCCAAAAATTAATTGTCCAATTGAAGTCGGTCCTGCTGTTAACTGAAGGTCAAGCCTGGCGGAGCTGGTCACTAAAGACAACCGTTGGTCAGCTGTTGGGAATAGTTCTCGGTGCAGCTGCTCCAGGCACTTACAGATTTTCACAAATATGCATACTGTTATCACCTTCCTTCCGACAAGACCAGACACTTCCCTTCCCGCTACGCCTGTCTCGTGGGGTACTAGCAGCCTTCTGTGAGAACAAGGCCCTGAGATGCTCGTGGGCACAGACATAACTGCTGGCAGGACAGGAAAGGGAGTCAGGTGGCGCCGTGCAGGTCTAAACAAGAGCCTGTCATGGGCTGGAAGTTCAACAGAGGATGATAGTAAGAGCTGCTGTTTTCTGGGGATCTACCATGTGCCAGTAGGCACTCAGCTATTCCATATAGTACTTCATTTAATCCTCTCAACATTCCTGTGAGGCTGGTAATACTATCCTGTTTTACAGATAAGAAAACTGAGGCTTGGGCTTCCCTGATAGCACAGTGGTTAAGAATCCGCCTACCAATGCAGGGAACATGGAATAGAGCCCTGGTCCGGGAAGATCCCACATGCTGCTGAGCAACTAAGCCCGTGCGCCACAACTACTGAGCCTGCACTCTAGAGCCCGTGAGCCACAACTACCGAGCCCACGTGCCACAACTACTGAGCCTGCGTGCCTAGAGCCCGTGCTCCACAGCAAGAGAAGCCACCGCAATGAAAAGCCTGTGCACCACAAAGAAGAGTAGCCCCGGCTCGCCGCAACTAGAGAAAGCTCACGAGCAGCAACAAAGACCCAGTGCAGCCAAAAATAAATAAATTAAATAAATTAATTAAAAAAAAAAAAGAAAACTGAGGCTCAGAGTGGTTAGAAACCTTGCCCAGGTATACAGCTAAAAGTAAGAGAGTCAGGAAGTTAGCCTAGTTGGTCTGACTTCAGAGCAAGGTCTTAACAGCATTTTAAAAACATCAAGGAGTTTACGGTCTAGAGGGAGAGACTGGCAAGCCCACAGGAACTATGGTAAGGAGTGTAATGGGGGCTGTGGGAACAGAGAGAAGGGACCCTGAATGGAGTCTTGGGGGGCATCATGGAAGCACTTCCAGAGTTGGGGGTCTGGCTATGTGTCCCCATGGCACCCTGTGATGGTTAATTTTATGTGTCAAGTTGGCTGGGCCACAGGAAAATTAGGTCAAACGTTATTCTGGGTGTTTCTGTGAAGGCGTTTTGGATGAGATTAACGTTTCAATGGGTAGAGCAACTAAAGCAGATTGCCCTCCCTGCTGTGGGTGAGCCTCATCCAGTCAGCTGAAGGCCTGAGTAGAACAAAAGAGCCGCCCCTCCCCCGAATGAGGGCGAATTCCTCCCGCCTTTGTGCCGGGACGTCAGATCGTTTTCTGCTCCTGGACTAGAATTGAAACTTCGTTTTGTCCTGGGTCTTCACCCTGCTGGCCTTTGGGCTGGAACTCCGCCACCGGTTGTCCTAGTACTCAAGCTTTTGGACGTGGATTGGAGCTAAACCATTGGCTCTCCTGGGTCTCAGCTTGACGACTCACCCTGCAGGGATTGAGACTTGGCCACCTTTGGGATCACACGAGCCAATTATTTATAATAAATCTCTATATCTCTATCTACACACACACACACAGTCTCTTGCCTACTGGCTCTGTTTCTCCAGAGAACCCTGAATACACACCCTGTTCTTATCCTGTCACACCGTCTCCTCCCAGCATCTTATCACTGCCTGTTTACTTATGTCCCTTCACTGGGCTATGAACCCTGGGTGGCAGGGACCAGGTCTGTGGGTTCCTTGCTGTACCCTCAGGGCCAGGTACCATCATGTAGGGAAGGAACTAGCAGAATGCCTGTGGGTTGACTGACCCACAGGATGAATGAGGTGCTGGGACCCGAAGGAGGAGCGGGAATGAGCCGGGACGAGGCGTCCGAGGTGGTGGGTTGGCGGCTGGAGAAGGATGTTCTAGCGGCGGTAATGGCACAGCTCAAGCATCTGGCCCGAGAACAGGCACCAGGAGTCTCGGACGTCAGTGATTTCAGCAGGGCTGGAGGCCGCAGTGCGAGGCCGGGAGGGGTGAAGCCGAGAGCCATGCACAAGGGGCTTCGCACATGTGCTGAGCAGTTTGGACTTTATCGGCAAAAGGAGCCATTGAAGAGTTTGAGGATTCGGAATCTATCTTGCAGTGTGACCTCGGCCAAGGTATTAACACCACCTGGGCCTGGGTTTTGCTGTTGTTTGTTCTGTTTGCTCCTTTTCATCGTTAGACGCATGAGGGAAACATCTGCCTCGAGAGGTTGTGAGGCTGCCGTGTGGTGCAGTGTGAGGGGGGGCCTGCCGAGGGGTCGGAAGCAGGCGGGGCCCCGCGTGCCTGCGCGGAGGGGTCCCACCTCCCCCTTGGCCCATGGATGCAACTGCACCACGACCTTCTGCTCTGAGGGGGGACGGTCAGCAGCCTGTGATGAATGAGTGTCCAGGGGCGTCAGAGAGCTACCGTGCCTGCCCTGAGTGCCCCACACGAAGGGAGTAATTTCTCTCTTGGGAGCATCTAGATGAATACATGGTGTCTAGAAGAGTCCCTGGGGAAGAATCACAGCAGCATGAGCGAGAGTCTCTGTGTTCAAAGCAAGGACCGTTGAGTTCCAAGTTTAAAAAACCCTTGGATCCATTTAAGGGCCAAGTACCTCCATGTGATGGTTTAGTATTTATGCATGCTCATAGAATATTCAGCGCAGCCACTGACGAGCCTTTTCATTGGTCAAATGTACGACCCTATATGGGGACATGTGGAAGGTGAGTAGGTTAAATAAATATTGCAAAGCCTTCCAAACCCGGTTTGCTCCCAGGTAAACTCTTGTTATAGCACTGGCTGGTTGTAACTATTGTTTCGTTTAGCCAAATGTAATGATCAATAAGGTCTTGAAGGGAAAAGGATATCAGAGTGATCCGTGGCACATAAGAGGTGCTCAATACAGATGAATGAATGCTTACACTCTCATCTGGAGATAAATAGGTGGAAATAAATATTACAAAGGCTTCCAAATCCTAGTTTGCTTCCAGGAGAAGGAGTTTGCTTTTCTGAGCTCAGTAGAGGAAGAGAGGCAGATCGGTTTTCCCAGCAGTGTGGTGGACAGGAAAGGATGGATAGGATTCTGTGTTGGGTACCAGGACGATGGAAATACAGTAAGTACTTAGGAAATGCCAGTGGTTTGCACCGCCTCAGCTGATGGGGGTTGTGAATGGTAGGCTGGGGTCATTATGAAGAACTTGGCCTTTATTGTCACACTCATGTGAGTATCAGGAGAATCCAACATGATTCATATCATCTGAACAGGCGCTCAGGAAGTCAAACAGGTACCAGCTAGGATGGAGATGCTACCCAAGGAAGACAGAAAAGCATTGTCTAGCCCAAGGGCAAAGTATTTTTTCCCTTCCCTCTTTCATGGGTAATACCCTCCCTTTCCCCCGTCTTTCTTGTCCCCTCTTCACTCTTTTTTTTTTTTAATAGTTTTTTTTTATTTATTTATTTATTTATTTATTTATTTTTGGTTGCGTTGAGTCTTCGTTTCTGTGCGAGGGCTTTCTCTAGTTGCGGCAAGTGGGGTCCACTCTTCATCGCGGTGCGCGGGCCTCTCGCTATCGCGGCCTCTCTTGTGCGGAGCACAGGCTCCAGACGCGCAGGCTCAGTAGTTGTGGCTCACGGGCCCAGTTGCTCTGCGGCATGTGGGATCTTCCCAGACCAGGGCTCGAACCCGTGTCCCCTGCATTGGCAGGCAGATTCTCAACCACTGCGCCACCAGGGAAGCCCCCCTCTTCACTCTTAAACTGAGTGTACCCCGCCCTCTGCTTCCTTGAATTCCTATTTGTGCTGATCTCACTTCAGGACAGCAAGGGTGAGGGCCGTGTGGATAAACAGGTGAATCACACAGCAGAGGCTGTTCACAAATCAAATGTATCTAGCGACTGCCACGTGCTTAGTGCCTAGTCCCGTGCTTATCCATAGCAGGATAAGCAGATGGGTGACCGTCACAAACTCTACAGACCCCACATGAGGAAGACTGAGCACAAAGCAGTGAGTGTGGCCCCCAAGTGCTGTAGGAATTCAGAGAAAGTAGGGATGAGTGAGGAGTCAGGTTTTGATGGGCAAAGAGGAACACTCAAGGTACGAGGGTTAAAATGAGCAGAGACGGCGAGGTGAGAAATCACGAGAACACCAACCTGGCTGGAGTGAAAGTGTTGAGCCCAGCAGGCAGGCAGACAACCAGAAAAGGAAGCAGGCTTTTGGAGAAGCCTAAGAGCAGTTAATAGCAGTGTTTCATTTAGGGGGCACGGAACCCCATTTTTGAAAGCTTATCTAACACTTGGTCTCTGTCTTCTCTGTTCCTCCATAACTCTAGTTCTCCTGTTATCCACTAACTGGTTGTATCATAACGTACCATTCGTAATTATTTTTGTTTATCCAAATGTAATTTTATCATCAATAAGGTCTTGAAGGGAAAGAATAGCAGAGTGATCCGTGGCACATAAGTGGTGCTCAAAACAGGTGACATAATGTCTATGCTCTCATCAGGTAGCACAGGGCCTGGCATATGGGACATTCAGCACATCTTTGCTGAAAGTCAGGGTTCAGTTGCAGATAACAAAGTCCACTGTAGTTACTTTGCTTAGAAAATTGTTGGAAGGGCTAAAGGCGTGGGATTTTAGGCTGGGTCCCCAGGAATGATTTTCAGGAGAACATGATTGCAGGACAAACCGGCCAAAGGTCTGGGAAATTCCATTTTTAATCCTTCAAAGTGACTGCAATATATGAAAGCTCTTAGAAGAAGGTTGGAATAGATAAAGAGCTACCAAGCTATCATCTCCACAGCACTGAGGAAGTATCTGAATATTCCTTTGTCCAGCATATGCCACTAAACATCAATGCCGGGAGTTGGCGAGAGGGGAAATTCTCATTGCTTCCTATTTTTAATATACTTACCTAGAAAGGTCTAAACACTTACCCTCTTCCCTGATCCCAATTTGTGCTTAAGCTCTCTGCAGTTTGGAGAAATGATTTGCTAAAGCAGGCTGGGGCAAGCTCCAAGAGAATTGCTGACAATGGTCGCTTTTATGGGCCAGAGACACAGAATCAGATGGGTCAGAGGCGGCCCATTCATCTCCCTTTCTTTCTCTTCTAATTTTGTTCCTGGACCCCTTAGCCAAGACTGGATGGCTAATGGTAGCTCTCATTATAGTTGAGGTTCCCAAATTCATAAGGAAGTTTCTGGAAGCCTGAATTTAACTGGTTTTATAAATGTGGCTGGGAGATACCTCACCAGTCTCTGCTTCCACATCTAACCCCCGGGCTGGGTGGGTTTGGGCATGTTCCTGAAGGAAGGCAGCTCTGCCCACGTGCAATACTTGACGCTGGATTCCAACTGCATGATTCACGGAAATGATGCACCGTGCCCGCCCTCCCCCACCCCCATGAAGCATCTGCCACTAAGTTAGTTCATTTGCATAGTACAGCCTATAGCTGTCCAAGCGCCAGGACAGTGTCTCCCCCTTCTTTCTGATTATAAAGGTAATAAAAGCTTGTGCTGGAACGTTAGAAAATACATCCAATAGGAAGAAAGGGAAACCTAATCTATAATTGTACCACACACTGTTTACCACACATTTTGGCACTTTTCCCGTCTTTTTTTTTTTTTTTTCGAAGTCACAGGATTTTAAAAGCAATCCAAGAAAACAAGTTAGTCTGTGCATATCTACCTACGTATAGCTGAGCAAGGTCTTCATCAGGTAGCTGGGGCTCGCTCCTCTTGTAGGGACATAACCAGGGAGACATCACCACCTCCCGTTGCAATATTCGCCACTCTGTCAGAAAAGTCTTTTTTTATAGTTAACTTAAAAAATTGGTGTGCTCATAGCCCATTTTCTCAGGCCCCCGGTGATAGATGACATTAGGCCCTCACTGTCTGGAAGATATGAAGAAAGCCCCACAACCTTCTTCGGACAACAAAAAAACTGCTCGGTAGAATTGTCAAGGGGCTGACAGATGTCTGGGGATGGGGGATATGTGAGGGGTGCATTGAATTAATAAGGGCTTTTGTTCTAGAAAGTGTGTGGACAAAGGCTGCACTAAATGGGCAGTATCTCCACAACTCCCTGGACATATGTTCTGACTCTGCTACTTAAGCATGTAGAAAGTTAGCAGATGGCTTTCCTTCTCTGCCATGGAACCCAACAGGCCGGGGCGTGTCCATCTAGTCTGCTGCAGCCCTCGCTCTGGAAAAGGAGTGTCTGTAGAGCAGCTGCAAGGGCATGATCCTTCGTAGGGGGCTCCCGGCAGGCCTGGCCCGTTGAGTGAGGGGTGGGCGAGAGCAAAGGCCAGTCTGGCCGGTTCCTGGTGGAGCAACCAGCCTTCACAGCAGCAGAAGTTCAGATTTGGGTTTGAAGTTAAATATAGCTTCACACACCTTCTAGAGTTGCACTTGGGTAGCTTAAAAGGGCAAATCAGTTGTAAAATGATTCAGGAGAAACACCATGTCCATTCAGGTTGCAGGGATGAATGGCCTTTTGATCTTTCAAGGAGAATGACCTGAAGTGAAATGACCCAGCTGTGGCAAGAAACAGTCACCTCGGCACTTTCCTTCTGTGTCCTTCCCTCAACCCGGATTCCTCCCCCAGCTTCTCCTTTTCATTGCTGACACATCAGAAGCATCCAGAATACATGGCGAGGGCTGGGAGAAATTAACTGGGAAAGAAAGAAAGCAAGCCAGGGGAGAGGAGAGGGCCTGGATGGGAGGTTTTCAGATCAGATTAGTGCTGCGAGCTTCAGCCTTTTCTGAAAGGAAGCGTAATCTTCCATCTGTTCCTGGTGATAAGCCAGTCCTGTATTGATGGTGGGACTTTGACAGAAACACATGGATCTGACAATGTTGCGTCCTCTTCCCACTCAATTGCAAGCAAGCTGAAAGCACTCTCCACACCCCAAATTAACCTGTGAAGAGAAGGTGTGATATTGTGAGTTATAATTAAAACAAGATGTGTATTTGGTCTTAGTCCCAGTTCCTGGCACAGAGCTGCTAAAACCCTTGGAATTTTTTCAAAGTGATGAGAATGATCAAGGTGACTTTTGTTATGTTAATGAAGCGACTTTTGGAAAGCCCCTAGGTCACCTAAGGAGGGGAGGTGGTTGCCGGGGGAACCAACGGGGTGATTAGAGGGTTCAACTTTCAGTCCTACCCCCTGATCTGGGAGGAGAGGAGGAGACTAGAGGTTGAGTCAATCAACAATGGCCAATGATTTAATCGATCATGCCTATATAATAAAGCCTCCATAAAAACGCAGAAGGACGGGTTCAGAGAGCTTTCAGGTGGGTGAACACGAGGAACTTTGGGGAGAGCGGAGCACCTGGAGAGGGCATGGAAGCGCTGAGCCCCTTCCCCATGCCTTGCGCTAAGCCTCTCTTGCATCTGGCTGTTCCTGATTTATAATACACCAGTGATCTAGTAAGTAAAATGTTTCTGAGTTCTGTGAGCCACTTTAACAAATGCATCGAAGCCAAGGAGGGGGGTCCTTGGAACCTCCGGTCTGTAGCTGGTCAGTCAGAAGCACAGGTGACAACCTGGGCTTGTGATTGGCATCTGAAGCAGGGTGAGGGGGCATTCCTATAGGACTGAGCTCTTAACCTGTGAGATCTGATGCTGTCTCCTGGTAGGTAGGGTCAGAATTGGGTTGAATTGTATAACACCCTGCTGGTGTGGGAGAATTTGTTGGTGGGGGGAATCCATACGACATGTACAGTCACACACATTAGATCTGAGTGCGCAATCATGAGAAGGCTAATAAACATGTTTGTTGTGCAGTAATTATAGTGCTTCCCAATCTTTTTCACCTCTCAAGATGCATTGAAAGAGATATTTGATGGCATAGTGCAGCAAACGGAGAAGCTGGCCTCTGAGGGATCAGACCTGTAACCCACCCCAGAAAACGGGGCATATTCTGAATTAATGAGCCCAGTCACGCTGCGTTATCTGGGGAGGAGAGGGCAGAGGGCGTTCAGCACAGAGCAGCTGGAAATTCTTCTAGAGACGGATGTTCACATGATTGATTCCTCTCCTCTTGCTCCCTTTGCCCCTCTTTGATTGATTGACTGGTTCTTTCTCTCATCAGAATCCGTCTTTGGAGATCTCACCTTCAGTTCTAGGAAAAAGGCCTGTGAAGCCACCACAAGGCAGCGTAAAAGGTAGGAAGAAGAGAGAAGAATGATCAAAGTATATTTATTGAAACATGTTTCTAAACCCCAGCATGTGGTGCATATTGGAATCGTCTGGAGTCTTCTTTGTAGATGCAACCTCCGACCTCATCCTCAGATTCCCTGTGGGAGGTCAGGAATCTTCCTTCTACCGTGCCCGTCGCGGGGGGGTGGGGGGGCCCTCAGGTCGCATTCTGGGAAACCTGCTCAAAATACTGTCCCTCCCCCTCCTTCCTTCCTTTATTAACTGCACGTCAGGATGATTAGAGTCACACTGTGTTTCTCTGGCCCATTTGGTGTTTACCTCCACCTCCCTTCAGTCCAGACTTAGGTACTTGTTTTTCAACACCAAGTAAGCATTTCTAACCTTTCTGTTTCCCAGAGGGCACTCAGCTTCAAAGCCGTACCTTGCAGGGTGAAAAGGTTTTCTGCAGCTTTGGCGTGGCTGCTCTCCCGGGAGAGTCAGGAGGGGCCGGGGCTGCTCCGAGGGGCGGGTGCACACGTGCTGCAAGGTGGTGTCAGCACCGACCTGCTTCTGCTCTTGAACTTGTCGGTTTGTGTGCATGAAGAAAATGACTACAGAGTGTACAGGGCCAAAGACTCTTTGAACTTGAAGTGATACCTAGGCTAAGAGCTGGGTGAGAAAACACAGAACATTATGAACACAGGCTTCAGGCCATCCCAAGGGAGCCTGCCATCCTACAGCTGAGTCGGGGAACGCTTCCCCTCTGATTAGTCTCTGAGGCCTGGCAGACGCTGGCTATCTGTCCAGCCAAATACTAGGGTGACCATATCATTTACTGTTCAGCCAGATGCTGTTGAGAGTGAAAAGGGTACTGTTATTTACAGGACAAAAATATATATGAGACTGTCCTGGGCACCCACCCTAATGCCCACTTCCTTAAGTAGAGGAACATGAAACCAAAGGTGTAAACTGATATAAATCCTGTGATTTCAGCCAGTTTGCTAATAGACGTCTACGTCTGACGTGTGCTTCCCAGCCTGGGACTCTGAGGTCCAGCCTTCACTGTACCTCTACCTGGCCAGTGAGCTTGGACGAGCCACTGGCCTTTGAGGCCTCGTCTCTTTCTCTGTAAAATGGGCCAGTTGTGCAGTCTCAGGGCTGATTAAGGAACGTGTGCTCTGGTTCCCTCCTCCTTTTCTTTGTTAACTCCTGTTCATCCCTCATTCTGCACCAACGTGTGAATGGCAGCACCTACGGTTATTGTTACTATTTCAAATCTCCTGTTTCAATATGCAAGCCACTAGATTACCAAATCAGAGACTATTTTAATTGTGGAGGTGTCGCTACTAGATTGAACCATACCCTTGGTTGTTTACATGTCACTTCCCTCAAGCGCATCCTAAGCCCCTTTCCAGGAGGCTGGGAGCTTAGAGCTTCCATCTAGTGTAACACCTTGCGTGGCTGCTCCGGAAGTGAGTTATAGCGACTGAATTGAGCTCATTCAGTCCTGGCAACAGTCATGAGGCTAAAAGAAGCTTTTTCTTAATGGTGGTAGGAGCCCAGAATCACCTCAGTTTAGAGTGATAAGGATTTTTCTGAGTTTCATCCTCCTGCCATCTGAGACAGCAACTGCTGTGGAAGGGAGGGGTGAGAAGCTGCAAACAAGGAAAATGGATGAACAGAGTAAGTCAAACTGCTTCACTAAGTCTCTGATGCAGAGAACCCTCCAAGCAGAGAGGTTGCTACCATCAGCCCCAGGAAACGGAGAGAAGACGCTTTAGGTCTGTAGTTTGCTAATGACTTGATAGGATTAAGTCTTTATTTAGAACCATCTTTTAAACAGAAGTGGCCAAACTATGGCCCGAAAGCTGAATTCATCCTATTTTTGCAGGGTCTTGGAGCTAAGAGTAGTTTTTCCACTTTTAAATGGTTGGGAAAAAAATCAAGAGAAGAATGACATGTTGTGGCATGTAAAAATGATCTGAAATTCAAATTTCAGTCTATTAATAAAGTTGTATTGGAACACAGCCACGCCCATTGGCCTAAAGTTGTCTAAGGCTGCTTCCTGCCATAGCTGCAGAGAAGTCGCCAAGAGCCCAAATGATGCCCTCATCCCCTTGCTCTGCTGCTCTGCTCGCTGTAAATCTGCGTTTGTAACTCGACAGCATTTGGGGAGCTGCCCCTACTGCTGTACTTGGGCATTTCCTTTTATTTCTTATTACCAGCTGTTCCAGAGACTTCAAACGACAGAGAACAAGAGGGTAGAAGTGAGTGACTCTGAAGCTCTGGGTTCTAACACAGTGTTGCTGAGGATGGATTTGCTAACAACTGTAGACCAGAGAATCCCACAACTTACCTCGGTTGTTTTAATTTTTAAACCTATGCTTACACTAAAGTGGGGTGGGGTGCATTTGAGATGGGGTGGAATTAAGCCATCCAACTGCACTAGGCTCACCTAGGAGTTGTTATTTACAGGCAGACCTCAGAGACATTTCGGATTCAGACAAAGGCAGTGAAGCAAGTATTGAACTCGAGTGAGCCACATAAGATTTTGGTTTCCAAGTGCATATAAATGTTTACGTTATACTGTAGTCTATTAAGCATGGAATAGCTTTATGTATAAAAAAATCAATGTACATGCCTCAGTTTAAAAACACCTTAATGCTAAAAAATGCCAAAAGAATTGCAATAGTGACATCAAAGATCACTAATGGCAGATCACCATAACAAATCTAATACTAATGAAAAAGTTTGAAATACCATGAGAATTACGAAAATGTGACAGAGACACAAAGTGAGCAAATGCCATGGGAAAAATGGCGCCAACTTGCTCGGTAGAGGGTTGCCACAAACCTTCAATTTGTAAAAAACGCAGTAAAGCGAAGCACAATAAAATGAGGTAGGCCTGTATTTATAGTTATATAACAGGTGCATAATATCCTTGATTTTGACTCTTGACCCGCAAAGCCTAAAATATTTACTACCTGGCCTTTCATAGAAAAAGTCTGCATACCACAGCTTTAATATTTTCTGTCTCTCCCTAGAGAAGTTCAGAATCCTGGCATTCTTTGGCTTCGCAGCTGAGCCAATCTCCACTCCAGTCTGATCTTGCCCGTCTTCCCACATGTACCCTGGGTTGTGGCCACAGCATTGACGTGCCCCCCTCAATTCCGTTCACCTTGCTGCCTGAACAAGGGCTGCTTCTTGGGCTACAGCATTCTCTCCCACGCTGACTGCTAGGTCAGAGAGGGCACCTCTTTCCCTGGCTTTCTGTTTCTATGAGAGTAATAATAACAGCTTACACTCATCGAGCACTTACTGTGTACCAGAGACTGCTCCACCCACTTTGCTGTAGGATCTAATTTAATCCTCTCCAGCCCACTGAGGTAGATTCTATTGCCGTCTCCATCTTACAGATCACAAAACTGAGACTCAGAGATGTTAAGCAACCTGCTAAAGTCACACAGGGAGAAAGTGGCAAACCCAGGCTTTGAGTTCAGACAGCCAAGCCCAAGCATCCGCGTGCTGAGTGCTTTGCCTTGAGCCTCTCTGGAAACATATCTGGCCTCTTGCAACCTTTTCTTGACCTTCCATGGAGGCCGCCTTAGTGACCAGATTTGGGGTCACAGCCAGTGGCCCATGGTTGGATGGGGCCAATCAAATAAATGCCTTCAGATCTTGGGGATTCAGTTTCCTCTCTTTGCGGTCCTGGGCAGCAGTGTTGGGTCAGGGGGTCTGCTCCGCAGTTCCCAAGTAGCTGACCCACTGTCTACACTTGGATGAAGGGCTGGGGTATATTGGCAGGGCCCACCTGTTTTTCTCTTTGATACTTTGGTTTTGACAAGTTTTAAATTTACAGAAAATCTAAGAAGATGGTTTAGAGAGGTCTGTGACTGTATTGTTTCCCCTATTATTAACATCTTACATTAGTATGATACATTTGTTACAATTAATGAACCCAGATTGATATATTCTTATTAACTGAAGTCCATCATTTATTTAGATTTCCTTAACTTTTACCTAATGTCCTTGTTCTGTTCTGATCCCATCCAGGACACCACGTTGCATTTTTTGGTCACGTCTCCTTAGGCTCCTCTTGGCTATGGCTGTTTTTCAGAGTTTCCTTATTTTTGATGACCTTGAAAGTTTTGAAGAGTACTCGTCAGGTAATTTGTAGAAAATTCCTCATTTGGAATTTGTCTGAAGTTTTTCTGATGATTAGACTGGAGTTACAGGTTTTGGGGAGGAAGACCTCGGAGGTAAAGTGTTACTCTCATCATATCATATCAAGGGCACTTGGTATCAACATGATTTACAACTGTCAATATTGACCTTGATCACCTGGCTGAGATAGCATCTGTCAGGTTTCTTTTTTTAAGTTTTTTAAAAAAAATTATTTATTTATTTATTTATTTATTTTTTGGCTGTGTTGGGTCTTCGTTTCTGTGCGAGGGCTTTCTCTAGTTGCGGCGAGTGGGCGCCACTCTTCATCGCGGTGCGCGGGCCTCTCACTATCGCGGCCTCTCACTATCGCGGCCTCTCTTGTTGCGTAGCACAGGCTCCAGACGCGCAGGCTCAGTAGTTGTGGCTCACGGGCCTAGTTGCTCAGCGGCATGTGGGATCTTCCCAGACCAGGGCTCGAACCCCTGTCCCCTGCATTGGCAGGCAGATTCTCAACCACTGCGCCACCAAGGAAGCCCCTGTCAGGTTTCCTCACTGTAAAGTTACTCTCTTTTGGACATGCTTTTTTGACCACATGTCTAAAGCCATGTTCTCCAATTGGCTTTCTCAGCAATAAAGCTGACGTTTTGACCTCCATTTGTCTACCTCTTGGATCTTGTTTCTCAACTGAAGAAGGGAGAAGGGAAAAAATAAATGAATATTATATATTGAACCCCTAAGACCTTAATACGATCAGTCTGGCAAAATACTGCTCATCCTTTAAGGCTCATCCAAGCATCACTTCCTCTTTGAAGCCTTCCCTGATCTCCCCAGGCAGAGTCAATGTGTCCTCCTAGGTGCCGCCACCACCTCCACCTACAACTCTTGTGGGACTTTCACTTCGCTGTGATGATTCATGCACCCTGTTGTTTCTTCCACAGGACTATCAGCCGCTCAAGGGCACTGGCCATGTTCTATGAATCTCTACATCCCCGAAACCCGGTTCAGAGTGGAATTTAGAAGACACTTAGTAAATAAATGTTTGCAGAATGAAGAACCATTCCCTCCAATTCTCCTATCAGTGAGAGTTGCCCGAATCCTCCAGGGTGGAGACTTAGTGGGACTCCTCTTGATGGTTTGAGGAAGCCATTGCTGAGAATCAGTACTATTCTCTTTACAGCTCCTTGGTAAGGAAACAGGGCTGCCTAGGTGGTACAGCTAGAATAACACATGGGTCCAGGACCTATGTTCTGTTTTTGACAGTTATTACTGAATGAGCTGCAGGAGGAAGGTAGTCTTCCCTGGGTATTAGGCTTTCTCTTGGTTGAGGTTTAAAAAAAAAAAATCTCAGAAAAGGAGTGTAGTCTTAGAAACTGATAAATATATAGTAATCATAATAATAGCTATCATTGTTGAGCAAATATGCTAAGCACCGTGTTAGGTGTTTCACACAAGTGATAGTTAATTCTTACACCTCTGTAAAGTAAATCATTGCCTGGGTCTTACCTGAAGTCATATGACTGGAGACTCAGAGAGGGAAAGCAATTTGTTCATGATCACACAACTATAAAGACCTGCACCTAAGTGGGTCTAATTCAAAGTTCACTCTATTTCTATTGATTCTTCATTGATTCCCTTCATGAACTTTCTGCTTCTCTTCATTTTCTGCTTCTGTAATTAGCTGAGTCTAAGAAAATGATATGAGAAAGGACAAAGTATTGGCCAACAGAACACAGCAGATGGACCAAGGTTCTGTTCTATTTTCAAAAATAAGACTCCATTTATGTCATTTTGCCCTAAAGAATGCTGACTCTAAACCATTTCTGTACATTTTACCCAAATCCTCACTGAGATAACTTACTGTGTTTTCTTGATTTTAAGATGCACATTTCCCCATATTTTAACATCCTCTAAAATTTGAATGTCTCTTCAATTGCATTCAACCTGGATTGAAATCAAGTTTCTTAAGAGGGGATCTTAGATTCTATTGATATTTAAAGCTGTCTCAGTCTGGGGGTCCTACCTGCTTGGGTTCAAATTCCCCAGGGAATATTTTTTCCCCACCTTCACTCAGTACAAGTTGAGACTTGAAAGTCTTCTGCTGTTTCTTTTTGTGGGGTGGATTTATTCTCATTTACCCCAAAACAGAAAGTGTAGCTTTGGTGGACTAGCTTTATTTGGAGAGTCTCCCAATATTGGCCATTTTTTCTTTCTTATTGCTACATAAAATAAAGATGTATCTTACAGTCAATGGTATTTAAGATCCAATTAAATACCATTATTTATCCAAATAAATGTGTGTTTACTGAGGTCTGATGTTCATTTCAAGCAGTGTGGACGCCAGTCTCCACGATGCCCTCCCTGCCCACCATGGTTCTTGCTCCTGATACCTACGCCCTTGTGAGTCACCTCTCACACTGAATAAGACTGACCTGTGCAGCCAACAGGATATTACGGAAATGACTGAGCATGACTTCCAATGCTGGGTCATAGAAGACCTTGCTGCTGCTGTCTTGTTCTCTTTTGGATCACTTATTTTGGAAGAAGCCAGCTGCCATGTTGTAAGGACACTAAGCAGTCCCATGGAGAGGTTGGTGCAAGGGGTGAGGAGCTTTGTCAACATTCATCACTAACTTGTCAGGCATGTGAGTGAGCCAACTTGAAAGAAGATCTTTCAGCCCTAGTCGAGCCTTCAGATGACTGCAGCCCTGGACTTGACTGTGACCTCATGAGAGACTCCAAGCGAGAACCACCCAGTTAAGTTACTTCCAGATTTGTGATTCACAGGAGCTGTGAGACTGTAAATGTGTATTAAGTCACCAAATTTTGGTGCAATTTACAACATAGCAATGACAACTAATATAAAAGCTAGAAAAATCTATTTTGAAACAAAAAGTTTTACTTTTCAAAAGCAGTTTTCAATTTTTTGTTTTCTAATGATCCCTTTTCCACATTAATGACAGAATTTCTATTATTTTCAGGATAACTGAGATTTAAATAAACTATGAATATTTGCTGTGTCTAACATAAAGGTAAAGACTTGCAAGTGACTTCATACTTTATACTGCACACTTTATGCTTCAAACTTCTTAGTTTCATTGAAGAGATTTTTCTTGTAGTACTATAAGGAGGGATAAAATATGTATTGCCTTTTTTTTTGAATGGGAAAGTATTGGTTGTATTATTTTTAATCCAGAAGGAATACTTTACTTGCAAAGATGTCCTTAATTACCCTAAAATGGCTTATTTTGAGGCACCAGCTCTTATATATTAAAGAGACCTTGCCAACCCCTGGTTGCTAGTCTCAGCTATGTATTTGGGGATACTGTGGCTCTGCCCTTTGGGCCTGCTGAACTTCCATTTTAATGAGCATTTAATCAACACATCCTTTGGGGAGCCTCTTGGTTTTTTATATCATTTTTGGAAAAAGCCAGTTTGTGTTGTCTTGTGCCCTAGACATTGACTACAGCTATTGAAATAACTGAATATTACTTTTCCTCTTTGATATTCAGTCGATTGTTTTAACCTGCATTTTGGTTATTACCATGGATTGTCACAAAAAGCCAGTGGTTTCTAAACTTTGTTGCTCATCAAAATCACCTTTGGAGGTTTTTGTTTTATTTTTTAAAATGTAGGTACTGGACCTCATGCCTGATTTTCTAACTTAGAATCTTCAGGAATGGGCC
Organism: Balaenoptera physalus; assembly: GCF_965194825.1. Lineage (NCBI taxonomy): Eukaryota > Metazoa > Chordata > Mammalia > Artiodactyla > Balaenopteridae > Balaenoptera > Balaenoptera physalus. Next base: position 15,969,851 of record NC_138888.1, on the reverse strand, counting down.
TTGGGAACTTGTATTTTTTTAGTTAACAAACTCTCCAGTTGATTCTTCTAGAATCATTCCAAAGTACCACTACCAGGTATGTTAGAATCCACTGGGTTTACTCCCTACCCTTCCTCCCCAGCCTCTAAGTCTACAGGGAAGAGAAGACACAGCATAGTATTGGCCAGAAGAAATCTTAGGGATCCGCTGCTCTGCAATCCCTCATTTTTCAGATGAGGGAACCCCTACTTCATGAGAGAAGTGAAGTGACTTGCTTTCTTGGGAGTTTTGGTTATCCCATTAAGCATTATGACAGTGTCATTGGAAATAAAAAGTTAGTAAAAACAGATACAACAATGATTTCTACAAATCTCTGTTCTAGGGAAGGGTTGTCATTTATCTTTAGGACACCAAAGCTTGCACATGACTTCATGATTGTTTTCATGAGATTTTCTAGTAATGAATATCTGTAGGAATAAAAATACATCTCATTTTTAGGTTGGGTAAAGAATTGGTTAGAATATTTTTAATCCAGAAGGAAATACATTACTTGCCTGGATGCAAAAATCTTAAAAAAAGAACCAACATTTTCTGTGTTACAAGTAGCAGAATTTCTGGGTTAGGGTCTCATAGCCTGGGAGAGAGGACGTACTTGGTAGGAACATGAAGATAAGTAGAAATCCATAGGATCCCTGTGAACATAGGCAGGCAGGAGCCCTGAAAGGAAGGAGCGCCTATGAGAAAGGCTCTATGGCGGGGGTGGCTGGGGAGATGAGGACTGTGGTGTCGAAAGCTCAATTTGATGTCATATGATCTGTGCTGTAATTCTCTCTCTATGATCCCAACCTTCACTAAACCGTCTTCTTGTGTTGGTGGTGCTTTGGGGAATGAAGGAAGAGGGACAGCATAGGGTGGAGTGATATTGCATGAGAACAGAGCATTCAGTGGAAAAGGAAGAGAAGGAGGAGGAGGAAAGAAAGTGAAGGGGGAAGGGACGGGAGTAGGGGGAGAGAGAGAAAGAGAAAGAGACAACACTGCAAGCAATGTAATCCCTCTGAGACTTCCAGGAGACCTGGGGGTACTGGGCTTCATAAAGAATGTGGCATGGACTCAAGGTTTTTTTTTTTTTCTTTTTTTTGGATGTTAAAGGAAAGAGTGACCTCTCAGAAGAAAGACTTGGGGACTGACATCCCAAGCAGACACTTGGATTGCATCGTAAGTTTTCTATGAAATGGAAGCCTTTCTATCACGCCACACACATTCCTGCCACATAGAAACCTCGGGTCCTGATGGACATTCCCTCCAGAGGCCGAGACTGCCCTCTTTCTCATATATCCAGCTGTTCTTTAGACACTGTCTCAGTGCTCCCCAAAGAATAAAGCCACAAGTACTCCATCATAAGGAAGACAGGTTTACAATAGCTGGGGCAAAAAGCTTAATGTAGCCCCCGAGAAAGAGCCAGGGTTGTCAAAGGAGAACTGAGGGCCACCCCACAGGTCTTCCCAGCCTTTGTATTCTGTGATTCTTAGGAAGAGAGGGGTCAAACCCTGGTTTTGTGCCATGATGAATAAAATGGCCTGGCTGGGTGTCAGCTGGCCTGCCAAATCTGGCAGCTGGCAAGGAAGAAACAGAGAACTTCCAAGGAACTAACTCAATTTGCATGTGTAATGTGTTCATATATGCTGTCTGCATATAGATTGTATAACATCCGTGACATACAGAGGAAGACTTAGGGTTCCTGGGGAAAAAAGGCTCAGAAATAGACATTTCTAGGGTAGCACAAGTCAGGATATAGATTCTGGTCTCACATGTGGGGTGATCTCAGCCACCAGAGGACATTTAAAAGGCAGGAAGGCACACATGAGGACAAAGGAAGTCATTCCCACAGTCAGGGCCCTGAAGATCAGGGAGGCAGGGGGTTGCCTGGCAACAGCAGAGAACTCAGAGGGATGCTGGGGGGATCATTTCTCATGGGGAAGCTGAGCCCTAAGGAACCAAATCCCATTTCACTGAAGCATTTGGTTGCACATAATGGGTTTGCCAACTCCTACTGTGGGCAAAATGTGATGACAAAAGCTCACAGCTAGGAGAAGAGAGGTGATGTGGTCCTGAATGCCTGCAGAAACAGCAAATAACGGATCCACTACTTTGTATGATTATTCCTACTGCAGGCCATCCCAAGAATCAGGCATTAGCTTCTCGTCTAAGATTCATCCCTGACAGTTCATGGTCACTTTCCCTCTCTGGGCCTTGCAGTCTCAGACTTTACAGGAAATGGACTGCCACCTGCCCCTGGTGTGGTGTTGTTTTGAGACCTGGTGTGAGGGCAAAAGAAAACTCACTGGATTATAAAAGATCTTGAGGATGGGACCATCACTTTTTAATTTCTATGTATTTTATAGGCTCCTAGCATTGAGTTTTTAACATAATAGGTCCTCAAAAAAAAATTCATTTTGTTGAGTAATCAGAAGCAGCTATATTTCCTTGGGGCTACATGGTATCTGGCCTTTTCAATTACACTGTGCCATTTTGCTTGGATGTTAAAGGCAGGGGTGAGCCCCAGGAGAAAGCCTTGGAATGTAATATCTCAATAGCAAACAGCTGGATTACATTATAAAATATTTTCTGTGAAATGGAAGAGTTGGAATCATAGCACAGGTGCACTTGTGTAGCTGGAGGAATCCAGATATGCCCTCACCCAGTGTATTTCTGCTGGTGGAATACTGAAGGGGTTAAATGGGATTCAATACTCCTGGTTGCTTCAAGTTTTATGGAAAAGGGAGTTTATTGTACTTCTGTGTGTCAGGTCAGATCTCCCCAGGATTATTTCATGGGAAAGAGAAGTTCTTCATTTCCTTAAAGCTTTGAGTTTTTGGATTGGGGAGAAGAGTAGAACTTTCCCCAATGCTGCTGACTGCTGGGCCTCTCCTGAGAAGAAATAGCAAACAAAGGACAGGAGGCCCTGTGGGAAGCATCCAACTTGGAACTGAGTGAGTGAGTCTGTGGGATTGGACGGGGACCCTAAGCTATTGTTGAGGGACCCTTGCGTTAAGCCTTCTAGTTTTTATTCCTAGTAGTGTGACCCAGCAACTTTTAAAAATCTCTCTCTTTTTTTTTTTCTTGTTTTACATTATAATTTCTTTCTCCTGCTAGATCTGAACCATTGAAAAAAAAGAGTGAGCATGTATCCTTTACATGCACCTGTGGTTTCTGAGTCTTGTGAAAAGTCTTTTTAAATGAAGCTAGAGCAAAAACAAAGATGCCACTCACTTCCTCCCCAAAGTGGACCAACTTCATCCCAGGACCCATACATGCCAGGATGCCCAGGCAGGGTCAGAGGTTAGCCTCAGGCAATTGAGCCAGATCCCCATCTTTGTTCATTCTGATGAGAGCAGAGAACTTCTCTAGTTTGTTGTTTTCTTTTGGGGTGATGGTGTTGTTGGTGGTGGCTGTCAATTTTGCGAGTTTGGAAATGGTTTTTCTAAGGTTTTCTCTGATCATTCTAGGTCTTGAGCTTCAAGAAAAGTTATGTAATGCTGACTTATGTAAAGCACACTTCTCTGGTTTTTTCTCCAAAAGGCTGACAGTACCATGTCTAAATTTATGAAAGCTGAATCTTATAAAGAACTAACTTATCTCTTTATAAAAACTAAATGTTGATTCTTTAAAATTACCTCAGAACATTCAGGTGCTTTTCCAAAGAAAAGAGAAAGTAGTAATAACATGGAAGGCCACTGGTCAGTCCTGGTAATCTACTGGTGAAATGGCAGAATCATTTCTAAATGTGTAGGGAGATGTAGCGGGTATGTGATCAAGCTGGTGAGTGAGCCAAGCACATTCAGAGGTGAGACTACTGAAATATTGCTGGGTCCCAAATAAATCCTAAAATCATGATATTGTTATTTCTATATTTTATTTTATTTTTTCAGGTTCACTGAAGTATAATTGACCAATAAAATTGTAATATGTTTAAAGTGTAAAACAGTGATTTGATATACATACATATTGTGTAAGGATTCCCACCACCGAGTGAATTAACACATCTATCATCTCACATATTAATCTTTTAAATTTTTTTGGTGAGAATACTTGAGTTCTACTCTCTTAGCAAATTTTAATTATACAATGCAGTGTTATCCATTAGAGTGGCCACGTTATACATTATATCCTCAGACCTTATTTATCTTATAACTGGAGGTTTGTACTCTTACCAGCCTCAGCTCATTTTCCCCTCTTTCAGCCCACAGTAACCACCATTCTACTCTGTGTTTCTATGAGTTCTACTTATTTAAAAATTTTTTATTTTTAGATTTTACATACATGATACCATGCAATATTTGTCTTTCTCTGTCTGCTAATTTCACTTACATTATGTGCTCCAGGTTCTCCCACGTTGTGGCAATTGGCAGGACTTCCTTCTTTTTTATGGCTGAGTAATATCACATTGTACATATGCACCACATTGTCTTTTTTTTTTCACATCTTTATTGGAGTATAATTGCTTTACAATATGTGTTAGTTTCTGCTTTATAACAAAGTGAATCAGCTATACGTATACACATATCCCCATATCCCCTCCCTCTTGCGTCTCCCTCCCACCCTCCCTATCCCACCCCTCTAGGTGGTCACAAAGCACCGAGCTGATCTCCCTGTGCTATGTGGCTGCTTCCCACTAGCTATATATTTTACATTCGGTAGTGTATATATGTCCATGCCACTCTCTCACTTCATCCCAGCTTCTCCTTCCCCCTCCCCGTGTCCTCAAGTTCATTCTCTATGTCTGCGTCTTTATTCCTGTCTGGTTCTTCAGAACCATTTTTTTTTTTTAGATTCCATATATATGTGTTAGCATACGGTATTTGTTTTTCTCTTTCTGACTTACTTCACTCTGTATGACAGACTCTAAGTCCATCCACCTCACTACAGATAATTCAGTTTCATTCTATCTTATGGCCAAGTAATATTCCATTGTATATATGTGCCACATCTTCTTTATCCATTCATCTGTCAGTGGACATTTAGGTTGCTTCCATGTCCTGGCTATTGTAAATAGTGCTGCAATGAACATTGTGGTACATGACTCTTTCTGAATTATGGTTTTCTCAGTATACGACTTTCTTAATCCATTCATCTGTCAGCAGACGCTTAGGTTGTTTTCACGTCTTGGTTATTGTGAATAGTGTTGCAATGAAAATGGAATTACAGATATCTTTTTAAGATAATTATTTCATTTCCTTTGGATATATATACAGAAGTGGGATTGCTGGATCCTAAGATAGTTCTAAATTTAATTTCTTGAAGAAATTCTATACTGTTTTCCATAATGGCTGCACCAGTTTACATTCCCACCAACAGTACACACCGTCTGCACCATGCCCCACGTCCTTGCCAGCATTTGTTATTTATCTTTTGATAATAGACATGCTAACAGGTATGAGGTGATATCATTGTGATTTTGATTGGCATTTTCTTGATGATTAGTGAGTCTGAGCACATTTTCATGTACCTGTTAGCCATTTGTATGTTTTCATTGAAAAAATATTTATTAAGATCCTTTGCCCATTTTTAAATTGGGCTGTTTGGTTTTTTGCTATTGAGTTGTATGAGTTCCTTGTCTATTTTGGATAACAACCCCTTATGGAATATGTGGTTTGCAAATATTTTCTCTCATTTCATAGGCTGACTTTTCATTTTGCTGATGGTTTTCTTTGCTGTGCAGAAGATTTTTAGTTTGATGTAGTTGTTTTGCTTTTGTTGCCTTTGGTTTTTGTGTCAAATCCAAAAAATCATTTCCAAGACCAATGTCAGGGACCTTACCTCTTATGTTTTACTCTAGGAGTTTTATGGTTTCAGGCCCTAAATTCAAGTCTTTAATCCATTTTGAGTTGCTTTTTGTATATGGTATAAAATGGGGGTCCAGTTTTATTCTTTTGCATGTGGATATCCAGTTTTACCAACACCATTTATGTCTTCCTCATTGTATATTCTTGGCTCCTTTGTTGAAAATTAATTAACCATATGTGCATGGGTTTATTTCTGGACTCTCTACTCTGTTCCATTGATTTTTATGTCTGTTTCTATGTCAATATCATACTGTTTTGATTCCTATAGCTTTGTAATATAGTTTGAAATCAGGAAGTGTGATGCCTTCAGCTTTGTTTTCTTTCTCAATATTGCTTTGGCTATTTGCAATCTTTTGAGGTTCTATATGAATTTTAGGATTTTTTTCTATTTCTATAAAAAATACCACTGGAATTTTGATAAAAACAGCATTGAATCTGTATATCTAGGTAGTATGGACATTTTAACAACATTAAATCTTCCAATCCATGACCATGGAATATCTTTCCATTTATTTGTGTCTTCAATTTTTTTCATCAATGTCTTATAGTTTTCAGTGTACAGATTTTTCACCTCCTTGATTAAATTTATTCCAAAGTATTTTATTCTTTTTGATACTATTGTAAATGGGATTGTTTTCTCAATTTTTCTTTCCAACAGTTTGTAGTTAGTGTATAGAAATGCTACTGATTTTTGTATATTGATTTTTGTATCCTACAACTTAGTGAAGTCATTTTTTAGTCCTAACAGTTTTTTTTATGGAGTCTTCAGAATTTTCTATATAATATCATGTCATCTGCAACAGAGACAATTTTACTTCTTCCCTTCTGATTTGGATGGCTTTTATTTCTGTTTCTTGCCTGATTGCTCTAGCTAGGACTTCCAGTGTTCTGGTGAGAGTGGGCAAATTTGTCTTATTCCTAATCTTGCAGGAAAAGATTTCAGCTTTTCACCACTGAGTATGATGTTAGCTGTAGGCTTGTCATATATGACTTTCTTATGTTGAGCTATGTTCCCGCTATACTCAATTTGTTGAGAGTTTTTAATCATGAAAAGATGTTGAATTTTGTCAGATGCTTTTTCTGTATCTATTGAAATAATATGATTTTTACGCTTTGTTTTGTTAATGTGGTATGTCGCACTTATTGATTTGTGGATGTTGAACTATTCTTTCATCCCAGAAGGATGTATGTAGCCTTTTAACATACTGTTGAATTCTGTTTGCTAATATGTTGTTCATGATTTTTGCATTTATGTTCATCAGTGTCCTGATGGACACTGTAGTGTCCCTGTCTGGTTTTGGTATCAGGGTAATGTTGGCCTCATACATATTTGATTTTTAGTTTCATACCATTGTGATTGGAAAATATTATTGACATGATTTCAATCTTCTCAAATGTATTAAGATTTGCTTTGTGGCCTAACATATGATCTATCCTGGAGAATGTTCCATGTGCTCTTGAGAAGAATGTGTATTATACTGCTGTTGGATGGTATATTCTGCGTATGTTTGTTAGGTTCATCTGGTCAAATATGTAGTTTAAATTCAATGTTTCCATGTTGATTTTCTGTCTGGATGATCTATCCATTGTTGCAAGTGGGGTATCAAAGTCTCCTACTATTGTTGTATCGCTGTTTATTGCCCCCTCAAATCTGTTAATATTTGCTTTATATATTTATGATGTGCTCCAATATTGGTGCATAAATATTTACAATGGTTACATCCTCTTGGGGAATTAACCCCTTTATCATTATATGTTGATCTTTCTGTCTCTGATTACAGTTTTTGTCTTAAAGTCTATTTTTAAAAAAATGTAAGTACAGCTACCACTACATTTTTTTAGTTTCCACTTGCATGGAATATCTTTTCCATCCCTTCACTTTGAGCCTATGTGTGTCCTTAAAGCTAAAATGGGTCTCTTTTAGGCAGCATACAGTTGGGTCTTTTTTTTTTTTTTTTAATCCATTCAGTTACTCTATGTCTTTTAATTGGTGAATTTAGTCCATTTACATTTAAACAAATTATTGATAGGTGTGGAAATACTATTGTTATCTTGTTAATTGCTTTCTGGCTCTTTTATAGTTCCTTTCCTCCTCTCTTGCTCTCTTCCTTTGTGCTTTGATGATATTCTGCAGTGGTATGCTTTGATTCCTTTCTCTGTGCAGATATCCTCTGTGTACCTGCTGTAGGTTCTTGCTTTGTGGTTACCATAAGGCTTACATAAAACATCTTATTGGGCTTCCCTGGTGGCGCAGTGGTTGAGAATCTGCCTGCCAATGCAGGGGACACGGGTTCGAGCCCTGGTCTGGGAAGATCCCACATGCCGTGGTGCAACTAGGCCTGTGAGCCACAACTACTGAGCCTGCGTGTCTGGAGCTTGTGCTCCACAACAAGAGAGACCATGATAGTGAGAGGCCCGTGCACCGCGATGAAGAGTGGCCCCCGCTTGCCGCAACTAGAGAAAGCCCTTGCACAGAAACGAAGACCCAACACAGCCAAAAATAAATAAATAAATAAATAAATAATAAATAATAAAAATAAAGGAATTCCTTTAAAAAAAAATCTTATGGTTATAACAGTCAGTATGCTCAAAAGCATATAAAAATTCTACATTTTTACACTCCCCTCCCACATTTTATGATTTGATGTCACAATTTACATCTTTTTTTATTGTGTGTCTATTAAAACATTATTGTAGTTATAGTTATTTTTAATACTTTGTCTTTCAATCTTTATATTAGATTATAAGTGACTTACCCACCACCATTATAATATTAGAGTATTCTGAATTTAACTATATATTCACCTTTACAAGAGAGTTTTATTTACTAAATTTGAAAATACACACTCCTAGGTATATACCCTACAGAAATGGTGCCCATGAACACAAAGAGATATGTAAAGAGTGATTATAGCACCATTATCTAGAAATTACCAACCATCATCAGTAGAATGAATAAATGATGACACATTCATATAGCGGAATCCTGAATGGCAGTTAAAATAAATCAATTATTGCTTTACCCCAAAAAGGTAAATAAATCTCACAAACATAATATGAAAAAGAAGTCAGAATCAAGGGAAATATGCCCAATTATCGTATATTATATCCAGTTTAAAGACAGGTAAAACTAAACATTAGTGTTAGAAGTCAAGATGGTGGTTGCCTCAAGGAGTGGGGTGTAACAGGGTGATGGCTGGGAGGTAGGGAGCTCAAGGGGATCTTCTGGACCACGGACAATTTTTTATGTACTCACCTGTGTGATGTTTCATGAGTGTTCACTTGGTACATATAGGAAATTCCAGGGGAAGATCTACCAGCTGGCTGCTTTCTGAAATGATTGCTTTTACTTTTCAGGTTTTTATGACTTCACTGTTTTTCTCACCTTTTTCTTGGGCTCACACCTTGGTGTGAGGGCTGATCTGTTTATAGCTATCACCTTTGGGATCAATTCTGGCGCTCTATGAAAAGATTTCTTGGGGTCCACAAGGACATGTGTGAATGATATAGACCATCCCAGACCCCTCCAGACCCCCCCAGTTAGGTCATCTGTACTGACAGCCCTCCACCCTCCACCCTCCACCCTCCTTGGGCCTGCAGGAGATCTAAAGTGATTTGGAATGAGAGCTAACTTGCTGTTGACAGTTATTAAGCTGTTCTCTTACTCTCCCTCCCCTGCCCCTTCCTCTCTTTGGGTTTTTGCAGTCCCTCAGAAGCGCTGGGAGACACATTTTGCAGGAGAATGTCTTTCTAGTCTCTCTTGATGCCAGTGACAACAAAGAAGCCACACAGCCTGCTCTGTGTTGTCTTGGAACAGAGCCCTTGGCCCTGTGGCCGACGGGGACAGGATAGCAGTGTTAGCACGGGATCTTTAGCTGTCACATCCAGAATGTCACCCACCACGTTGGGAGCTGGGAAAAGAGTCTTCCCTCACGCTCAATGTTGCTTTTGCTGTCATCTTTCTTGAACCCTTCTGTCATAATTCAACACAATTCACACTTTATGGTTGTGTGAGAGAAAAAGAAATTATTTTCTTTTTCTCATGGAGATCCTGAAGAGAGTAATTTCTGAGCCTCTGCCCGCTGACATGTTGAGAGAAGGCCGGTTTTGACGTGTCTGTGCTTTTCTTCTCTCTGCTAAATGCACATTTTGATCTGCTTACTGGGCAGCAGACAGGGAGGCCGGGAGGGAATCGCTGTGACCCTTGGAGGGAAGGAGAAGGACTGGGACTGCTATCTTAGATCAAGTTTTCATATCAGTTGCAAATGCCAGAAAGTTTCGAATAGATGCTAGAGATCCAACACCTCAAGAACAAGAATATGTTTGTCAGGGGGCTCTGCGAGGTTCCCTGACAACTGCTGTGGAATTTAGCCTTTTTAAAAAGAAAGTGAAAACTGGTGGAGAGTACCAGCTATGCTATTCCATCCCGTACCCACATCTCCCCCATGGCCGTCACTCTGAATATCTGGCCTTCTCCGTAATAGAAGTATTTCATACCCTGCTGCAGGAGTGGGTATTATCAGTAATATCCCTAGGCAACAGGCAAGAGCCAAGATCTAGGATTTGGACTCTAAGTCTCTTAAAAGTTTAACTAGTGTATCTGTTATCTACGGCTACATAACAAATGATCCCCAAACTAAGTGGTTTAGAGTAACAAATGTTTCTTATCTCACAGTCTCCGTGGGTCAGGGATCCAAAGGTGGTTTCTCTGGGTGGTTCCGTCTCAGGGTCTGTTGGGAGGTTGCAGCCCAGATGTTGGCCTGGGCTTCCTTGGGGCTGAGGATCTGATCGCGAGATGGCTCCCTGCAATGACTGTTGGCAAGAGGGGACAGCAATGGGGCTTTGATACTGAAAGAAGGCCTTCTAAGCCAAGGTGACTCTCTGCAGACCTTGTCAAGGGCCAGTGCAGGGCTCAGCATGGTGAAGCTAAACAAAGAAGAAAGTAGGCTGGTGAGTTGGTCCAGGGGGTGAGCAGGGGAAATGCAGGCAGCTGTGAGGGGGAAGATGAGGTGAATTTAGGTTAGACGATCCTGAAGAGCATTGTTACTGAGTTTCTGTCTTCTTGAGCCCAAAGAGGTCTCATTTAGAAGACTGAGCACACACCTGGGCAAGAAACTTGACAATCTGATGGAGAGGATGTCGAGTGTGATGAAAGGGCCTCAGCACCAGTGATCAGAGCTTGAGTCTGACCTGCTTCTCTACCATTCCCAGCTAATTACGGGACGAGTGAGGCTGAACCAGGTGTGAGTCACTGTCAGAAAGAGAGTTGAGTGAAAACGACTCATGAGAAAAGAGCTGGATTAAACAGTTCCTTTTTCTTTTCTACAAACTCCAGCACATTCCAGCTTTTATGCAGCAGACACATACCTGTGTGTTCCAGAGTAAAAATACCATGGAGGCACCGGTCATAAAATGTTAGCAGAGTCTTTCCTAGTATAGAATTTAGGATGATTCTCCTCCAACAATGCCACCTTAACAGAAACCAGGATTCTAGGAGGTTAACTGATGTCCTCAAGGCCACTGAGTTATGAGTGGCAAATCTGCTCCTGGACCCCTTTCTCTGACCCGCAGGCCAGTGCTCTATCACTTTACTGGAGAGATTCAATGTTTTACAAGACAATGAGCTGCCTCATCCCAATAGACCCAGTGGAAGTGCAGCACTCACCCACTCCCAGCTGCTACGCAGCTAGAAGCATCCTTTTATCAGCAGACCCGAAGGCAAGGAGATGGAGAGGGATTGTTTCGGCGGCTAATGGATTTCCCTACGCGTGACATCCCCAACCTTACCCCGCGTTGTGCCACGGGGCACAGTGGAAGCCTGCTAATACTGACAAACCCTTATGAAGGAAAAAATGATTTGTGCACAAAGCCTCTGCCTCAGGGCCTCTAGCAGCTTTGTGCAGCTGTCCCGACTCCCAGAAACTGGCCCTTCTGTGACGTCCGGGGCGCAGACAGCCCATGTATGTGCTTCCATTCCCTGTGGGCAACCTCAGAGCACCCTGATGGACTCCGTCGTTCCTAGGATAATCCATATTTTTACCTCCCCAGGTCTTTTAAGCCTTCACATGGGTGACGCAGAGACGCCGGGCTCTCCTCTGATGAGGCTGAGTTGATGGACATCACCAACATATTAGTGTTGGCTTTTCAGAATCACATTAAGATGTGCTCACGTCAAATCCGTCTGGATGGTGAATCATATGAATTAGCCACTTGCTTCTTGAGGGCTGAACCGGGAGAACAGAGGCTGCACGGAGCCAAGCGCTCACAACGAAGAGCTGCTCACAAGCAGCACTTGCTTTTCTGTGCTGTTCACCCGTCAGGGCTCCGGGTAGTTGGACATGGAGGGAAAGAAGTCAGTATATGCGGCTCCAGCTGGCGGGCCCCGCAGTTGTACCTGCAGGGTGGTGATGGCTTTATTTTACTATTATTATTTTTTAAACTTCTGGCCACATTGTGCAGCATGTGGGATCTTAGTTCCCCAGCCAGGGATCAAACCCACGCCCCTGCAGTGGAAGCGTAGCCTCTTAACCACTGGACTGCCAGGGAAGTCCCAGGGTGGTGATGGCTTTAGATGTTGGCATTTGTCCCTAGACCTTGGCCATGACTCACTTCTCACCCTCAAGCTAACATGCCTTAAAAGATGCTTATTGAGATAATGTGTGGTCCTGATTTAGTCTTCCACTCAGCTCTCTCCAGGAGGATGGCTATGATCATTTATTGCCCCTTCAGCCCAACAATTCATCACACTCTTCCCTGGTACGGCTGTGTCGGTCAGAGCACTGGGGTCTGCTCCTGGGCGGGGCGGGGGGATCAGCAGAGCATAAACCAGTGGCTCCAGCCCCTCCAGGGACAAAGATCAAAGCCAGCCACACGGATTTATTGCAAGTGAGAGGCTGAGTTTCACTCTGACACAGGGAAAAGCAGCAGGAATCAAGCAGTTAGGAAGTGATGCCGACTGCAATTACAGGGTGACAGTTCTGACTGATTCGACAGGCAGGGGTGTGCTAAATTTAGCCTGTGGCTTTACTGGTGTTGACTGGTAATATCCCAAGGAGGCAAGGTGCTAAGCACAGTTTCCAACAGCAGGGCCTCGTGTCGAGGGCGGAAAACAACAGGAAATGGGAAGCTCGTTGGGCCCAGCGAACAAGCAGAGCTGGGGGCTGATCGTAAGCAGGTCTCTGAGCTGGGATTGCCGGTGGCAGGCCAGCTGGAGCCTGTGGGGACCCACTTTCCCCTTCGCTGTGCCACCTGTGTGGTGTATGCCTACAACATGGCACATAAGGAGCCAGGCTATTTCTGGAACATTCCTATCATAATAAATTTCAGCTTCAACAGTTAAAAATAGATTTCTCTTTTTAAAATTAGACAAACCAGACTGATGGAAAAAATGTCAAAGGTTTCTAGAACAAGACACTCTACAGAAAGGGTCAGCAAACTGTGGTCCACAGGAGAGCAGCCCATTTTTGTAAATAGTTTTATTGAGACACGGCAGCAGCCACTAGTTTATGAATGATCCACGGCTGCTTTCAGGCCACCACGGAAGAGCTGGGCAGGTGCAACAGGAGACCCAGTGGCCCGCAAAGCCTGAAGCATTTGCTGTCTGGACTTTTAGGGAAGTTTTCTGACCCCTGCTCTGGAGCAATGGTCCCCGGGGCCAGCTCTTTTCAATACGGTTGACCCTTGAAAAACACGACTTTGAACTATGTGAGTCCGCTTATACACAGATTTTTTTCAATAAATACATTGGAAAATTTTTCAGAGACTTGCCACTATTTGAAAAAACTCGCAGACTAACTGTGTAGCCTAGAAGTATCAAAAAAATTAAGAAAAAGTTAGGTATGTCATGAATGGATAAAATATATGTAGATAATAGTCTATCCTTACATAGGCATATGGTGAGTGATACTTAATAAATTAATAATGTGTCAGTTTTTGTACTCTTTTATTACTTTGCTTTCAAAGAATTATATTGCCATACAGTATGCCTCTCTCTCTCTCATAATTGGAGAAACTGCAAATCAACCCATCATCACAGGTAAGTGGTTTTCAAAAAAATGTAACAATGTTTCTAATACTGTATTATAAATATGACTGTAATACTGTATGGCATGAAAATTTTATGACAATTCATTCATTATATTATAGGCCAGTCTATTGTGAAGCAATTGTATGGATTTCACTAGGTCACCATAAAGCAATCATATTGCTGCTTCTTCATTATCAGTGCATGAATTGTCATACTTGTAAATAAATATGAATTTCTTTTTCACATTATCTTTTCATTTTTGATGTCTAGTGTTAGTAACACTTATAACATCTACAGTGTTTTGTACCATAAGACAATATAGATGTAGGTACTGATGGGTGACTCATAAACAGATGATACAAATTTATAGTATGGATAAATACAGTACAGTACTGTAAATGTATTTTTCTCTTCCTTATGATTTCCTTAATAACATTGTCTTTTCTCTAGCTTATTTTATTGTAAGAATGCAGTATATAATACATGTACAAAATATGTGTTAATTGGTAAGGTTTCCAGTCAATGGCAGTCAATGTTTACATGTATGTTAAGCAGACCATTAGCGTCTTCTTTAAATGCAAAGTAACACGGAACACTGGAAAATATAACTCCTTCCAAAACTTGACTATTCCTGCACAGAATTTATGAGTAAAGCTATATATTTGTTTCCTTCTAGGAAACTATAGATTGCTGGGGACTTGCTTCAAAAATATCATCCAAGGTATACAGTTCAGAATCTACCACCAGCTCAGAGACTAGCCTCTGAGTGGATCTCAGATTCTCTGTGGCATGCACTTTTAATTCCAAACTCACGGCGGGTTTGGACACCCCCCACCTCCAGACATTCACTCAGGGGAGTTACAGGCAGAGTTGGGCCACTGGGCCTTTGTGGGCACTCTGATTTTATTACCCACATTGATGCCAAAGTCTTGGCTCTGTGCACACCGATGCCAAACAGAAATATGGAAACAGAGTTACAGAGGAGAAAGAAAGAGTGGCTTTATTTCTTTGCCAGGCAAAGAGGGAACACAGTAGGCTAGCGCCTCAAGAACTGTGCCCCCCTCCGCGGGGAATAAGGAGAGGTCTTATAGTTGGGGCTTGTGGTCAGGGGTATTCGATAAGGATCAAGGCAGTAACAGTCTTGGATTCTTCTGATGGGTTGGTGGTGAGGTAAGTAGGAGTCAGCATCATCAACCTTCAGGTCCGACTGGTCTGGGGTCTACGTGTCTGTGGGCAGCATACCGTTGTTAATCGTTAACTTCTCCCACCTGGAGAGGGTTTCAGCATCTGCAAAGTAGCTCAAATATATTGTTGTGTGTATCCGTTGATGGGGAAACAGGACTTTGCCCCAAGGCTACTCTTGACTGTTTGTTTCTCCCTGGTCTCACATCCCCTCCCTTCCCTAATTAACAACTGCTTGAATCTGCCCATTGGAACTCAGGGAAGGTCATGGTGGCTGAATGAAGGCTGTTTCCTGTAATCAAAGAAAGGGGGGAACACAGAAAGATTTTGTGCCCAGGAGCCCCACAGAGCTCTGCTCGGTATCAACATGAGTCCCTTAGACCATCAGTTTTCTTTAAAATTCTCTACTCTTCTTTTGTTGAGTAAAGAGCTTTCTTGCTTAAAGAAAACATTGAAGCCAGCAAGTGTGAACTGTTTATTAGGGAAAGAGATGTATGAGTTTCTCTCAGCCTAGATCTACTTCCTCAAGACTGTCTGTGATGGTTAATTTTACGTGTCAACTTGACTAGGCTACGATGCTCAGAGAGCTGGTAAAATATTATTTCTGGATGTGTCTGTGAGAGCGTTTCTAGAAGAAATGAACGTTTGATTCAGTAGATAGAGTAAAGAGATCCACCCTCAGCAATGTGGGTGGGCATCTTGCAATATGTCAGGCCTGAATGGAACAAAAAGGTGGAGGAAGAGCAAATGCTCTCTTTCTTCCTGGGCTGGAATGACCACCGTCTGCCCTTGGACATCGGAGCTCCCAGTTCTTGGGCCTTCAGACTCAGACTGAATGACACACCAGCTTTCCCGGGTCTCCAGCCTGCAGACAACAGATCTGGGGACTTGTCGACCTCCATATCTGTGTGAGCCAATGTCTACAATAAATACACACACATACACACACACACATATCCTATAGGTTCTGTTTCTCTGGAGAACTCTGACTAATATACTGTCCACACTCATTATATAAGGGAGGAAAAGGAATTTTCCCCCAACCCTTCTGAGTTCTTGGTTGAAACTCCTGTGATAAAAGACAGAATAACAAGAGAAAAACAAATAGAAGTTTATTAACATGTATACCGCCTATACACGGGAAGTACCCTGGGAGTAACCCCCCACGGTGGCTTAGCATTTAGACTTAAATATGATCTTAACAGGGAAAGGCACGGGGGATGTAGGTTTCTTAGGGGGGAGTGATTTTTAGGAAAGATGAACGGGCCCTTAGAAGACTTGATGGGAGGCGTGGTAGTTTGGGACAAAGTCCGGCGGTGGTGCTGACCTCTAGCCTCCTCTCCTGTGATGCGTCAGTCTTCGTGGCTGATGAGACTCCCTGAGAGGGGAGTGTTTCCAACTGAGTGTCTTTAGGTGGAGAAGGGGATTTCAGAGAAAGCCTCTCCCTGCATTTGTTGTTTTTCAAGTGCCCGCAGCTCCAAATAATCAATATGCCAAAGTGGCGTGTTTGGGAGTGGCATGTCCTGAACCCCTACAGTCATATTTTGGGGTGGCATATTCTACTAGCTTGAACTTATTTTCCTTAATCCCAGTTTGGCCTCTTCTTTCGGTCTTTTTAAAAACTTGGGTCCTAGGGTCTTCCCTGGTGGTGCAGTGGTTGAGAGTCGGCCTGTTAATGCAGGGGACATGGGTTCGAGCCCTGGTCTGGGAAGATCCCACATGCCGCGGAGCAGCTGGGCCCGTGAGCCACAATTACTGAGCCTGTGCGTCTGGAGCCTGTGCTCCACAACGGGAGAGGCCGCGATAGTGAGAGGCCCGCGCACCACGATGAGGGGTGGCCCCCGCTTGCCACAACTAGGGAAAGCCCTCGCACAGAAACGAAGACCCAACAGAGCCAAAAATAAATATGAATGAATGAATAAATAAATAAATAAATAAATAAATAAATAAAAGATTACTATTAATTTAAAAAAAAATGAAAAAACAAAAAGAAAAAACCAAAATAAAAACCTTGGGTCCCTCCACTGTTCCTCCTCATCATCTTCATCTGTCCCCTGTGATGTGGAAAATGCTATTCCTGGGATTTGTTTCCTCCTCCTTTTCCTCTTGCTCCTCCTTGTAAAATTATATTCAAAGGGAACATAATGAATGCTACTGATTATTTCTTCTGGTAACCCTACTCTCCTCTGCCTCTCCCCCTAAAAGAATATGGGAGAATGTTCCACTGCCTCAGGTTCACTCCTCTCTGCTCTATTATGTGCTGCCTCTTCCACACTGAGTTCCAGGACTGAGACCATTTTTCTGTTTATGGCCTCGTGACTCTGCAGAGACTCCATCCTCATCAGACTCCTAGGATATGGAGCCTTGAAATCCCCAGAGACTCCCTGCCCTGCTTTGTCGAATGTGAAGGAGTCTAATAGCAGCACAGCCTGCCTTGTGATGGGATCCTGTGAAGCTTGGAGCTTTGCTTCCAAGACCGCACGTTTACACTCTGCAAAATGTCTACAGCCCCCAACCCCTCCATCTGTGGATTAACAAAAAGGGCAATTAGAACGTTGACCTTAGCTGCCATTTCACACTCAGATAAGAAAGCTCCAAGTCAGAGAGGGAGCACCTTGCCTGAGGTCTCAGAGTTACATGTCACAGTTGGAACCAAAATAGAGACCTATATATTTTTAATGATTAATTTTAATCGTTAAATTTAAATTTTTTGTTTGTAAGTTCAAAAAGTGCAAGATTGGAAAGTAGCGAGGGAAAAAAAATACTATAAATGAAAAGAGAGAGAAATTAATGAATGCTAGAGCAATCAAGGAAGGCTCCTGGGAAGAGGTGGCAATTACATGGGGTCTTAAAATGTGGCTACGATTTGGATTAATACATTAAAAAAATAAAATAAAAGCATGGAGAGACTATGAGCAAAGGGATCCCAGGGCAGTGAGTTCCTCCCACCTGGGGTGGGGTGTGGGTAGAACAGAGGGGACATAAAGCTGGCCCGGTGGAGGGGAGGTAGATCCCAGAGGACCACAGGAGCCAGGGGTTCAGGAACTCAGGTGTGATTCAGTAGAAGAGGGGCAGCCAGGGGAGGCTTTCGAGGAATTGATAGGTAGAGAAAAGGTGTTTCTGGTAGATTGATTTGGTGGTCATGAGTTTGGGGAATAGCGGTACTGACTGGTACAGGAAGCAGCCAGGAGAAATTCCCATAACTTTAAGTATGGGGGGTAGTCAGATGGGGAAAGCAAGGCCCCCAGAGCTGTCGTCAGAATGGAGAAGACAGAGGCGGGAAAACTGGGAAGAAAAATTTAACCAACCTCTTCCCACTGTACTTGACCCCAAGAAGACGCTGAGAGTGTGAGACGGCACAAGCGAGTTTCCTGGCTCTGCCGTTTCCTCCCTCTGTGGTCTTGGATAAGCCACGCCATCTCTCTGTCTCTGTCTCCTTAAATACAAAAGCAGAATAATACTTGACTTGTTTCCTTCAAAAGATGGCTGGAGGAAGCAGACAAAATTTGCAAAATGTAAAATATTAGACAAATGTTTGCTGTCATTCCATATAATAACTTGTTCTCTACTATAAAATAGAGTTGCTCTCAGAATGCGGCAAAGTTTTCTGCCTTTTTCTAAAACTGTTTAGACTGCCATTCTTTGGAGCCTCTCTCATGGCTTTAAAATCATCTCCTCACATGGTGAGCCTGCCTTCTACTCCTCAGCTTGGTGGGGACACTTCTCCCTTGTATTTTTATCCCTCTGCCACGGAGCTATAAACCAGATAATCATGTTCGTTAGGACTGAATGTAAAGTAAGAATAAGCTCTGAGTGAAACCTTGAGAAGGCTCTCCTTTGGGCAAAGTCATAAACTTTGGATCTTCATTCTTTTTGTGGCATCACTTTGGCTGCTAATGTTACTTAATAATGGCAAAAATGTATTGAACATTTGGGCTCACTTCTGGCCTCTCAGATCTGTGGGCAGTAGCGGAGGCTGTTGGATATGACAGCTACACAAGAGAGATGCTCCAGGCATTTGCGCTGTTGGAACTGCTGTCACAAGTGGATTGAGATTGACCACATAGACCTGGACTCAGAGTACTGGAATTCAATTAAAGGAACATTACATTTATCGTTTGAGTTTTTGTAGAAGGATTGTATGTTTCAGTGAATTGTGATATATTTGAGAAAGGTGAGGAAGTTGTAGGACCAGTTCACTGGTCTGCAGTGAATATAGATTATTCTATTTTGGATATATCCTATTTGAAATGATGACAAGACACAGCCATGGAAGTATCCTGTGGATAATTGGAGATTCAGGAGTAGAACTTGGGTGAGAGGGAAGGAATGGAGATAAAAGTTTATGAGTCATCTGCAAATAAACGGTAGATTAAAATGAGACTGGAAGACATGTTGAAGGGATACTATAGATGGAGAAGATCAGAAGACCAAGGGTTCAATCCTGGGCAAATGCAGAGTCAGGGAGCAGAGGTGGCAAGTGTAAAATGTGGCTCTGACCTCCAAGAGTTTGTCGTCTTGTCAGAGCCTCTAAAAATGTACGTGATGAAGAATTAGAGAGTGACACGTGACTGTAAAAACCATCACATGATAATTTGGGCTCTACAACCATAAATGCTGTAGGCGGTGAGGAAGGGAGTGATGTCATGACCAAGGCTTCCTGGGAATGAAGGCAAGCTCAGCCTGGGAAAGGTGGCTCTGCAGGCTTGGAGCCAACTGCAGTGTATTTGGGAAGTCCCTTTAGCCCAGAGATACGCACAAAGAAATGCGGGTGGTCTAGTCAACCCAGTGGAAGAACTCCCTCCCCGCCCACTGCCCCCAAGCTAGCCTGAGCCATCTCAACATTGCCTCCCCCTTCTCCCTCCCACAGATCCGTCTTCCTCTCTCTCTCCTGCTGTTGTACTTTCTGGAAGCCTCACAAGACAGCCCTAGTTGACTTCCTTTCTCAAAACTTTAGTAACTTGGCTTTCTTTACCATGTACTTGAAACTTTTCTTTATATTTTTCATCATCATTTATATGATTGACCTGTTCCCTAAGTCTGTCACCTGCCTTAGAAGATGGTTATAAGATCAGGGGCAATGTATGTAAAGCACTAGTACAGAGTAGGTGCCTAGTAAGAGCTGGCTGTCATTAGCTGTGGCATTACAAGGCCCCTTGAGATCAGTGGCTGTGTCTGATGCCCTCTCCACCCTAGCTAAGGGCAGGCCCATGGTGAACGAATGCTTGTGGATATGACAGTAGATTCTTCCTGCATTCCATAGGCTAGGCTTCTTCTGCATCTTTAGCACTTGTGCTCAACAGCATGGACGGTAAAAGTTCATTTCTGGGAGGTCTTAATAGATATTTGCCTGGTGGTGATCCTTTGGTAGTGTATAAAAATATTGAATCACTATGTTGTATACCTGAAACTAATATAATATTGTAAGTCAATTATACTTTAATTAAAAAACTTTTTACAGAAATTTGCCTGATTCATTTTTTTAAGAGTTGGAGAAAAGCCAACTCTCTTTTCCTTTACTGATGAAGGACAAGTTGCTTTTGTTAAATATAACATCTCAAAATCTTTCAAATGGACATTAATGCTGATGACAGACTTGACCTCAGCAAACTGCAGATAAATGGGAAATGACTAGCTCAGGAAGAAAACACTCCTGGGAGTTTTAAATCCCTGGCTGTCCCTGGCTTGATCCATTAACGTAGTGAGTAATGCTGTTCGTTCCCTCTGTTCTCTTCAGGGACTTTGCTTCACATTTAAGAGCACCTGCAGAAGGAGGGTGAGGAGGAAAGGAAGAGAGTGACGCACGTGGTTTTCTTTTTTTTTTTTTTTTGGAGTGACATGTATGAGGCCCAGCCTAGATGATTTCCATGATATATTTTTTAAAATTTATTTAATTTATTTTTATTTTTGGCTGCATTGGGTCTTTGTTGCTGCACACGGGCTTTCTCTAGTTGCGGCGAGCAGGGGCTACAGCTCGTTGCGGTGCGTGGGCTTCCCGTTGCAGTGGTTTCTCTTGTTGCGGAGCACGGGGTCTGGGTGTGTGGAGTTCAGTAGTTGCGGCACGCGGGCTCAGTAGTTGTGGCTCGTGGGCTCTAGAGCGCAGGCTCAGTAGCTGTGGCGCACGGGCTTAGCTGCTCTGCGGCATGTGGGATCTTCCCGGACCAGGGCTCGAACCTGTGTTCCCTGCATTGGCAGGCGGATTCTTAACCACTGCGCCACCAGGGAAGCCCCATGATACTATTTTTTGAAACAGCCTTTTTAAAAAAACTTTTTATTTTATATTGGAGTATAGCCGCTTAACAATGTTGTGATAGTTTCACATGCACAGCAAAGCAACTCAGCCATACAAATACACGTATCCGTTCTCCCCCAAGAAACAGCCATTTTTAGAGCTTGAAGTAGTTGCAAGTCAGATTAGCCCCATTGTCTCTGATGCTGGCAGAGTGATAGGACCTGGAAAGTGTTCGTGCCCCCGGAGAGAGCTTAGGTGTCCCCTTAATGGCACTTGTGGTTTGACCTGTTGTCACATTTGCTGGGAGAGGGATGGAGCCGTGGCTGTTGGAATCTCTGGGCCACATCTCTTTCACACATGGACCTTCAAACTTCGACTATTTAAAAAAATAGGTATCTCCAGAATTGGAACAAAAAAAATTCTGTTTATTTAATACTTTTGAATAT
Organism: Balaenoptera physalus; assembly: GCF_965194825.1. Lineage (NCBI taxonomy): Eukaryota > Metazoa > Chordata > Mammalia > Artiodactyla > Balaenopteridae > Balaenoptera > Balaenoptera physalus. Next base: position 15,948,143 of record NC_138888.1, on the reverse strand, counting down.
TTCACATGCATAGCTGGAATATATAAATAGTGGTGAAGGAAATATGGAGCAGTTTGGGTAAGTTTCAATGCCCAGAGTGAAGCTATAGAAGAGGTGGTTTGTCTTCAGCCCCTGCAACTCCCCTGTCAGCAGTGTCTTCCCAAGTGACCCCCCAGACACATCCTCAGCACTGGAGTGTCCTGGGCTCGGCGTGCTGGCGGTACCAAGCCTCCGTCTCGGGAAACAGCTCACTCACCGCAAGTTCCTTCACTGTGTGTCTGGACACCACAGGAACCCACGCCTCCCCCACTGCCCCCCTGCCCATCCCACCCCTCAGGGACACCCGGATTCAGGAGGATGCCTGCCTCAAGGGCATACAGTCTGTTTTGTCAACTTGTGAGGGGGCTTGGAATTAGACCATTACCCGAGAGGGACAAAATGATGAATCAGAGCCTCTCTGTCTGGAATTTGCATTGGAGAAATGGTAGAAGTCATATAGTTAGCAGTGGATTTGCCTGAAAAGACTTGCAGACAAACACCAGGAAGGGCCGTGAGCGAGCTGCAGTGATGGGAGATCAGAGGGCAGTAAGGCCGGAAAAGACACAGGGGGAGACGTTGGCCGTTTGAACTATGATGATGCTGGTTTAGTTCTTTCAGACTTTGATTTTCTCTCCACTAGACGTGAGGGCGATGCCCTCTTACATTGTTAATATCATTCAAAGACTTCCATCTGGAAAATTGAATTTCATGTAATCTGAAAAGTGACGTTGCTCACTGGGGAAGGGGCTCCCGGGCCTGAGTTTTTGAGTGTCTCTCTGTCTAGGACAAGTGGCTTCCTCAAGACCCCTAAAGTCTGCAGCTGCTTCCTGGTCCCCTCGCAGTGAAGTGTCCACTGAAGGGAGAGATGAAGGGCATCTATTTCCTACTTGGGCAGAGTTCTGATTTCTCTAAGGCTTTTGTAGGGACATGGGGCTCATGCTAGTGTCCTCCTGGAGGCCACAGCTTGGCAAAGACCGCTTTCCCTGTGCTTCCTAAGAGATATTTACGTGCTTAGGCGACGCCTACGGTTTAATAAGTGCAGTGTCAGTCAAATCTGACTCAAAATAGAGCCTCCAGGGAAACGACCCTGCTGATAGTTTAGGACAAGAGGGAAGGACATGGTCTAACACAGCAGCCAAGGAGGCCGAATGCAGCGGAGTGTCCGTCCAGGCGGTGAGCCCGGCCATTCACCTACCGCATCCATCAGGCCCAGGTACAGTTTCAGCCCAGTCAGCAGTGGCTTCTCTGTGTTTCTCAGCTAATCCTGCTGCAGACCAGGTAGAGCTTGGACGGTTTATGCGAGATAGAGGAGCATTCCCATGTATCTTATTACCACCCATGTGTTGCTTGCAATATCTTGCAAAGATGCTGATTTTCTAGGACTAGGAGCCCTATGGGGGCTCTTCCTGGAATGCAAAGTTGGCACAGGTACAAAATTAAAAGCAACTGATGTTCTGAGAATTGGTGTCCAGAGAAAACTCACACTCCTGTGTTACTCACCTGCCTGAGGTCAGTAAAAACAGAGTCACCTAGCTTCAATATTAATAGCTCATGTTTTACAGAATTTTAAAGCCAGAATTTCAGAGAGCTTCTGTTTAGTCCTTTTTTGTTGTTTTTTTTTTAAACAGGTAAGGAAACTGAGACTCTGAGGGAATGAAATGACTTGTCCAGGGTCACACATTTCATAGCAAAACCTTGATTTAAAGCCCAAAGTTTCTAACTTCAGTTCAACTCTTGGACTGTCTAAAATCTACTCCTTTTAAAAAATTTTGTCCCCAGTATTACTAATGACACATTTTTTCCAAGATGTTTATTTAGATTTGTTATTTTGAAGTGATAGCTGGTTGGGATTTTTTTTTTTTTTCCAAAAATAAATATATAGAATATCACCACCATCCACCTAGTTGCTGCAGCCAATAACTGAGTTATTCTCAATCCAACCCCTGGTCCCCATCCCTGGCCTGGGCAACATCTAATCCGTTGAGAGCTACTGTTTTTTCTACTTTTAAAATACATTTCAAATCCTTCTATTTCTTTCTACCTCCATCTCTGTTCCAAGCCCCAACATGTCTTTCTGCATCTGCTGCAAATCCTCCCATCCCTTCTCTACACTGGAGACAGAATAATCTTTTTAAATTTTTATTTTGAAATAACTATAGATTCACAGGAAATTACAAAAAAAAAAAAAATGTACAGGGACAGCCCATGTACCCATCACCCAGTTTCCCCCAATGGTAACATCTTACCATCTTATACAACTATTGAACACAGTATCAAAATCAGAAAATCGACATTGGTGCAATCCACAGAGTTGATTTCACCAGTTTTACTTGCACATATATGTGTGTGTAGATTCATGCAACCACCACCACAATCTAGAGAATAATCTTCAAAACTGTAAATCAGTCATGCTATCTCCTTGCTGAAATCTTCCCAGTGGCTTCCCATCCTTCTAGAATGCACTCAAGCTCCCGCCTGAGCAGTTTCTCAGCTTCCTCACAGACCCAAGCACTCTCGCCCTGCTGCCTGTCTGGGCCCCGCTGGCCCTGGGAGATTTGGCACCTGCTGCTGCTTCCATCTGGTTTGCTTGTTCTTGGCTCTTCCTGCCACTGTCTGTTCTCTTCCTTCAGGTCTTGGGTCCCAGGCCGTCCTCTCTGTCACAGAACCCTGATCTTTGCCTTGCAGCGTCTGTCACCATCGGCACAGCTCCATATGCTGGCTCACTTGTTTCTTTGTTCCTTGGAGACATAAATGCCAGGAAGGCAGATACTTTGCCAACAGTTGTCCCCTTAGAACCGACTGCCGGGCTTGGTGCCCAGTAAACATATCAAAGATGAAGGTCAAGGGCAGGTCTGCGTCCTAATGCCCAGAATGAGCCAGGGCAACTCAGGGGCTGAATTTATTTGACAGGAAAGGAAAGCATAGTTATACATGTAGGAAAAAATCTCATATTTAAAAAAAAAAAATAGTTGCTTATACTGAATACAAATAATACTTTACGAATACAAAGTTATAAACTTCTGTAATTTAAAAAAGAAAGTCTGTATCCAATCATTTTTGAAGTATAGAAAGTTGTAATTTCTCTTATTTATCAAGTCACTTTTTTGGTAAATGTTTAAGATACTGTTTCTTTTTATGTGTTATATTTTGTACCCTTAAGAGCATCAAGTCCATCTCTATATATACTGAGAGTAAATAATTCAAACAGTAAGAGAAGATGTTGCACTGAATACAAAGTGTGTGCTTGTGTTATAGCTCATGCACCTGGGAGCTTTCGCCTCCGCGTCCTCAGCCACTTGCACACACAGGGCTTCGTGACTGGTGACAGTGTTGGGGTTCAGTCCTGAACCTATGGCTGCAGAGGGCTCCTGGGTTAAGCAAACACCCTGAAGACTTCAAGTCCCCTGGCCAGCAACGTGACATTCAGTGCTTCCTATTTACAGGTCCCTTTCAAAAACTCCTTTTCAACCCAACCCCTTGGGGTACATTTGTATCATTTAAAATATAAACGTAAATTTAAAAAAAAAGGTAGCTGACACAGAAGGCAATGGAACTTTCATTGCTCTTTTTTCACTTTGAACTGAGGGAATCAGCCAAAGTGACACAGGCCATTGACACACAGGCCCTTCTGCCAGGCTTACTGGTCATGTCTGCCATGGGGACACCCTCCTGTGTAGGAACCTCTCTGGACAGGACTGAGAAGTGGAAGAAATTTGCCTTTCCGTTTCTCCACAGGTTTCCCGCTTTCTGTCTCCCGAGGATGTTCGCTCTGCTTCCTCCAGCCTCAGCTCCATCAGGTGGGCAGGCAGGGACCTGTTAACTTGCTCCTGTTTCTCAGGCAATCTAGACTTTAGTGCTAATCCCTTATTTCATTAAACACCCATTAATTGGTACAGCTGTGGGTCAGGCATCATGTCAGAGACACACAGATCAAAGACACACAGTTCTGGCCAGCTGGAAACTTCCAAGACCCCCAGGGAGGGTGGATAAATGGACAGACAATCTAATCACGGTAAGACATGAAGGCTGTTGCTGGTTATGTGTGTTACAGGACAAGCCTCGTAGATTTCGGTTCCGGTCAAGCCAGCTGAGAAGGAAAAAGGGAAAGAGCTGTGAGCTTTGAGGGAGCAACTTCCTCCAAGCTGTCCTTTGAACAAGAATCAAAGCTGGCAAATGAGACCTCCTGCTGAGGAGCTCCGGGATAAGTGGCAGCTCCTTAACTTGTCCCCCCTTTCCTGACCCTTCAGCAGCTGGGGGGACCAGAGATGATGGGCGATTCCTCTACCAAACCTCCTGGGCTTCTTCCTCCCTTCCTTCCTCCCTCCCTTCCTTCCTTCCTTTTTTTCTTTCTTTCCTTCCCTCTTTCTTTCTTTCTTTCTTTCTTTCCTTCCTTCCTCCTTTCTTTCTTTCTTTCTTCTTTCTTTTTTTCTTTCTTTCTCTCTCTCTCTCCCTCCCTCCCTCTTTCTTTTCTTTCTTTCTTTCTTTCTTTCTTTCTTTCTTTCTTTCTTTCTTTCTTCCTTCCTTCCTTCCTTCCTTCCTTCCTTCCTTCCTTTCTTTCTTTCTTTCTTTCTTTCTTTCTTTCTTTCTTTCTTTCTTTCTTTCTTTCTTTCTTTCTTTCTTTCTTTCTTTCTTTCTTCCTCCCTCCCTTCCTTCCTTCCTTCTTTTCTTTCTTTCTTTCTCTCTCTCTTTCTTTCTTTCTTTCCTGTATTTTTATTTACTAAATCTGGCAATACTATTTACAAACTACTATTTTATTTTATTTATTTATTTTTAACGTTTTTATTGAAGTATAATTGGTTTAGAATGCTGTGTTAGTTTCTGCTGTACAGAAAAGTGATTCGCTTATACATATACATATATTCTTTTTCATATTCTTTTCCATTATGTTTTATCCCAGGATACTGAATATAGTTCCCTGTGCTATACAGTAGGACCTTGTTTTTTATCCATTCTGCATATAATAGTTCGCATCTGCTAATCCCAAACTCCCAACCCAACCCTCCCCCCTGCCCTTGGCAACCGCAAGTCTGTTCTCTATGTCTGTGAGTCTGTTTCTGTTTCATAGAATAGTTCATTTGTGTCATATTTTAGATTCCACATATAAATGATATCATGTGCTATTTGTCTTTCTCTTTCTGACTTACTTCGCTTAGTATGATCATCTCTAGGTCCATCCATGCTGCTGCAAATGGCATTATTTCATTCTCTTTTTATGGCTGAGTAATATTTTATCCATTCATCTGTCAATGGGCATTTAGGTTGTTTCCATGTCTTGGCGATTGTAAATAATGCTGCTATGAACATAGGGGTGCATGTATCTTTTCAAATTATAGTTTTGTGTGGATATATGCCCAGGAGTGGGATTGCTGGGTCATATGGTAGCTCTATTTTTAGTTTTTTGAGGAACTCGCATATTGTTCTCCATAGTGACTGCACCAATTTACATTCCCACCATCAGTGTATCTCCCAGGTTTTTCTATTGCATTTGCCATCTCCTTGATCAAAGACCAGGAGACGCGGCAGCGGAGGCAGAAGACCAGCGCGGCCCCAGCACTGCCGCTGCGTCGAAGAGGAGGCCTGGCAGAGTTCCCACGCTGAGGCCTCAGAGGTCACCACCCTCTTCGTGTGACTGAATGAGGGGGCTTCTTTCTGTGCTGTCTGGGTCGTCCCCAGGTTTATCAGGGTGCATTTCACACTGCAGATTTGACTCTGTTCTTAAAAATGTTTTCTTAATTGCATTTTTAAAATAAATTTATTTTTCTATTTATTTGTTTATTTTTGGCTGCATTGGGTCTTTGTTGCTGTGCGCAGGCTTTCTCTAGTTGCGACCAGCAGGGGCTACTCTTTGCTGCAGTGCAAGGGCTTCTCATTGCAGTGGCTTCTCTTGTTGCAGAGCACGGGCTCTAGGAGTGCGGGTTCCAGTAGCTGTGGCTCGCGGGCTCTAGAGCACAGACTCAGCAGTTGTGGTGCATGGGCTTAGTCGCTCCGCGGCATGTGGGATCTTCCTGGATCAGGGCTCGAACCCGTGATCCCTGCATTGGCAGGCGGATTCCTAACCACTGCGCCACCAGGGAAGCCCCCTCTTAATTTCATTTTAAGAATTAGTAAAATAGTACCTATTTGTATTGCTCCCTCCCCCTGAGAGGAAACTATTGGTAAAAGAGTGTAAGTTCCTTCCCATCATCACTCCTGCTCTGTCTTCACCCTGTCTGTGATTCTGTTGAAGATGAAAATATCATTATTTGAAACAAATCCATTCCGCGTCTGGAGCTGCCTCTTCTCCATTTCAGGTCACTGACATTGCGGATCTCCCCAGGAGCTGCTCAGGACCTGCTGTATGTTTATTTTCCTTCAAGCCTTTCAGAAGGACCAGAAGATGCCTGGCTCTGAGGAAGAACCGAGAACGTGGAGGTGACTGACCCAGGTATCCAGGTGACCCGTGGATCTGCCCCAGGGCCTGGCACTGCTTCTCGACTTCTCTAAGCTTCAGTTTCCTCATCTGTGAAATGGGGGTGATGAAAGTGCCCACCTCACGGGGTTATTGACCTCACACACACAGCACTAAGCCCAGAGTCTGGCATGTGAAATCTCCTTAAATATAATGGTACAAAGATAATGATTAATCAACTCATTGATCTCAAACACGGACAAAGCAGACAGCGGAGACTAAGAAACGCTAGTATATTAGCCGATGTAATGCTTTCTATGATTGCCTCTAAGCCTAAACCCAGCCACCAGCACAGAACAGCAGAGCAGGCGGCCTCCCCAGGCTGCCGTCAGCCAGGTTCCCTCTCACAGTGGACCTGAGCTTTCGTAGGCTCTAGGGTTCTGCTGATGCTTTGTTATGTGCCGTCCTGAGGTCTTGGGTATAATCGTCCCTTTGCATCATCTCCAAACCTTGACTATCTCTGGCCAGGGCTGCATGGCGGAGAACCAGGCTGAATATAGTCAGCTCCACAATAGATCTCCAGCCAATGAATGACTAACAGTGAGAGTGGACCAGTCTCTTCCGTATCTTGGGTTCCTTCAAATGGGTCTCCTTTTACCCAGCCATGGGACCCTCTGAATGTAAATGGGGAGCGAGGCTGCTCGGTGATGTTCCTAACAGTGTGTAAGTTGTGTTCCCACGGGGAGCCATCTATATGGTACCATCACGACACTCAAAACAAAAGGATCAGAGACAGACCGGAGGAAAGCACGCTGGCTGGTGAAAGGAGCGGGACAAAATGAGGAAGAGAGGAGCAGACAGGCCGGGAGACCCCCAGAGCCACACCGAACCCCCCAATCCGCCTGCTTCAGCTGCGGGCACAGCCTCTGCCCAGGCCCCGTGGCCTCACGATGGCGGATCCTCTGAGAGGACAAGCCAATGACGAGATGAAGGCCACGCACAGACTTTCCCACTAGAACCTGCACGATGCTTTGTTTGTTGGCCTTTCTCTGAGATTGCAGAGACTGGAAACACCCTGCCTTGCCCAGCCTCTGTTTTAAGGACACGCTCACTGCTAAATTATTTCTTTTCACATTTTAAGTGTCCAGAGGATCAGAGCGCTGCAGCCCCCTTTAACACACCTAACTTACTGCACGTCATAGCTTAGCCGCGCCCACCTTAAATGTGCTCAGAACACTTACATTAGCCTACAGTCGGGCAAAACCGTCTAACACAAAGCCTACTTCATAGTAAAGTGTTGATTACCTCATGTAATTTACTAAACACTCTATCAAAAGTGAAAAACAAAATGGTGTGTGGGTACAGAATGGATCTAAGCATATTGGTTGTTGACCCTTGTGATGGCCTGGCTGACAGCTGTGGGTGTCACTGCCCAGCATCACGAGAGAGGATCACTAGCCCGGGAAGAGACCCAAATGCAAAATTCAAAGTACGGTTTCTACTGAATGCGTATCACTTTGCACCATCATAAATTTGAAAAATCCTAAGTGGAAACACTGTAAGTCAGGGACCGTCTATATAATAACTTCAGCCTGTATTTTTGCTTGGAGTCCAAGAGGAAACAAAATAAAACTCTCTGTGGCTTCCCCTGGTTTGTCTCCACCTGCCATATGTGGAATTCAGATATTCAGATGACCGCGGAAGTTATTTTCCTGGAAGCTTGGATCAGGACTTTGAACTTACGGTAATTCAGGCATCCTGACCTGGTGAGTGGCCACTGGCAGCTGATGGGAAGTAGTTACTAAGTAGTTACTGGAGAAAAGCTGCAGTTGAACCAAAAGGCTTAGTTCAGCCCTGGTCTCGCCACTCATTGATGCCATGACCTCAGACAAGTCACTTCACATTTTAGTTTTTGTAGCTGTGGAATGAGGCTAAGAGTGCAGTCGACCCTCATTACTCACGGATTCCATATTTATGAGTTTGCCTACTTGCTAAAATTTATTTGTATCCCCCAAATCATTACTTGTGGCACTTTTGCAGTCACATAATGGCAGTGAAAATTTTGAGCCCCTTGATGCACACATTCCTGACTGTGGTCAGGCAAGGCACTCTCTGCCTTCCTGTTCCTGCTCTCATGCTATGAAATATTTTCATGATATCTACTTAGTGCTAAATTTTTTGAATTTTGGGAGTGTTTTGGTGATTTTGCTGTTTAAGATGGCCCCGAGCCTGGTGCTGGGTGCTGTCTGGGGTTTCTGTGGGCAAGAAGGCTGCAATGCGCCTGATGGTGAAAATATGTATCTTAGATAAGCTTCATCTGGGCATAAGTTATGGTGATGATGGACATGAGTTCAATGTTAGCAAATCAACAACATACATTAAATAAGATGTCTTTAAGCAAAAACAAACTTAAAACACGTTTATATAATGATTGGTAGATGAAAATGATATGACCAGAGGCTCACGGGAATCTGAGCCAGTATTTCCTTTAAGAACAATAGTTCAGTATCTGCTAATTTGGTGACTTGATGGAACACATCTCCCACAAATAACAAGAATCTACTATACTTGTTCTGCCCAACTCAGAAGATTGGTGTAAAGGTCAAGTGAGATGTTAAAAGCAAAACTGCTTTCTCAACGACAAGCACTAAATGCTGAGAGGTGGTCACACTTGTTCAGCAGCTGACATTGTACCAAGAACTTGGACGTTCACCATCTCACAACCCTGAGACACAGGGTTTGCTGTGCTTGTTGCTGTTCATGCTCCAAATATAAGGAAATAGAGCCCAGAGAAGTGAGGGTCCTATCAGCAGTGACAAAGTGCGTTAAGTGCCGTAGTATTTATCCACTATGTGCGAGGCTCTGTGTGAGCCCCAATAAAATGATGAACATGTGTGTCTCCACCTGCATGCCGTCTAACGCACTGGGAGCATTAGGCCCGTGAAGCAGGGAGCTTTCCATGTGTGTCTCCTGATTTCCCCTCTCTGAGCTCTGGCCAAGGTGAAAATATCTTGGATGAGTTGGGGAGGCTGGGAAAGTCAGGTGATCTTGCCCTCTAACTCATCTGGGAGCCTGGGAGAGACTGACTTGCAGGTCACCCCTATACCCGGCAGCAGGGGGAAGCCAAAGAGAGTTAGGTGTCATCAGGGGGATGGTGGCTCCCAGAAATAATTTTACCAAGGTGGCCTGAGGTTCTGGTGGCCTAGGCAAGATCCACAAGTAGCTGAGAGTCACCTGTAGGTCCTGCCACAGGAGGTTCTAAAGCTGGGGCAAGGGGACCAGTGGCAGGGCTGAGGAGTGGCCACAAACAGGGCCAAGCGGGAGTCTGGCCAGGTCCTGAGCGTCTGTTGTACTGTGATGTGGGATGAGGCCTGGTAGGACAGGGCCCCTTTGAGAGACCTCATACCTGAAGATGCCCACGGTCGGATGCCCCCAGGGCAAAGGGAGAAAGGCAGGGGAGGGGACTCACTAAGAGACCAGCATTTTTACCTAGGAGAGGCTGAACACTGTCCCAGAAGGCCTATGTCAGTGTCTCTCAAAAGTGAATATGCTGAAGGTGTCCTGGGGATCTTATGGAATGTGGATTCTGATTCTTTAGCCCTGGGTGGGACCTGCGATTGGATAAGCTCTCAGCTGAGGCCGGTGTCCCTGGGCTCAGACCACACTCAGACCAAACTCTGAGTAGCAAGGCTCTGTGCCAATGCACCAGATTATACTTGGACTGGGCTGGAGTTTTGGTGGTTGTTTTCTTCCTCCAAGTAAATAGTGCTGGAGATCAGGAGAGCAATAGTGATGGGCTAAATACAGAAAACAGTAACATTTCCTTCTGTGTGTCTAAGTTGCGGGAGTAGATTTTCAGACTGAAAGCCAGGGAGGTACAGACACAGCCCCTGCCTCTGGCTGCACCCACGTCACATACCTGAGGAGCCCGGCGCAGGTCTTCTGACTGCCAAGTTCATAGGCTTCTCATTCCCCTAAGGCTCCCGGGGGCAGCTTCCAAGGCCTGGAGGGGTCCCCCCACTCCAGTCAGTCCAGAAAGACACGGCTCCAAGGGATGGACCCAGGAGAGAAGTTGGATGGGTTGGACATGACCAAGTCAGGATTTTATGGCTATGACGTGGTTCCTCTTGATGATGAAGACCTCAGCTCAACAAGCATTTACCAAGTAACTTTCAGGGCAGGCAAAGTCATTTCAGCGCCATCGATGCCACTGGGGACACAAGGATGACAAGAGGTGGTCCTGCCTCGGGATTTCCTCTCTAGCTGGGAGGATAGGAGTACAGTCACACTTCCAAGTTCATATTACACTTCATCTTGTGTAACACTTTGGGATAGGAACTGTCATTGTTTAGGTAGCATCTACTAAAACCATGTAGGGTCAACAGTCTTAATTGGAGGTTCTATAGTGGGAAATGAAAAGTGCGTTTCAGCATTTCTTGGAAGATTTGTGGCAGCCTTGACTTGGTCCTGATTAGTCCCCTCGGCCCACTTAGTGACTGTTTACCTGAATTGCAGGATCAGTGCTTCTTGCGAACTGTATCTACAAATCTAAGGCCATCGTGAAAAGTTACTAAAGGTCTCAGAGAATTATCTCTTCGCTGTCGAATGGAAAATCTTTCCCACTTTGGAACCCTGGCAACTTATCACGAGTATTGTTTCCACAGCTGTTTTAGAATCTGTGGAAAATATTACTCTTTGGCTTCAGAGGTTTTAGTGAGTTGATTTCTAAAGTGGAGAGGAGAGTCTTTTAAAAATGTTTTTCAGTCATGTTTTGGTACACTAGAATAATGGTGGAGGGAGGGAGATTAAGCCTAATAAAATATGAACTGTCAAAAGATAACTATTTCTGAAAGCACGAAATCTGAAATGGCACAAAAATAACATGTATTGCTCCAATATGCGTGAAAAAAGATGCGTATAGACCCCATTTCAAAACATTTGTATATTACTATATACTGTCACAATCAAGATATATTTCCTGAGCACCTTTGGTTTCTGGTGCTAGGCACTGTAGAGTGAGTTAAAGAGATTGTCTTAACTCTGAAGGTTCAAGGTAGCAATGACATTATCAAAAGTTACTGCTATTCTGGGAGGGTGGCGGGTAGCAGGACAGAAAAAAATCAGTAGTTTGTTTTCACGGATACGTAGAGACAACAAGAAGTCAAAGCCCGTTGGTGCCAAGAGCTGGGGAATGGTGGGGGGGAGCCCTGTAGCCTTCCCTGTCACAGTCCTCATCAACCCACTTCCCCATTGTATGATGTAGACATCTGATGTTTTCAGTGCAAAAGCAGCATCAAGCCTTGTCTTCCAACTGGATTGCTTCCCCTAACTCTCTCCTGTATAAATTTTGGGGTCACCACCTCTCCTCTAAATATCCAGCCTAACATCACTTCTAGAAGTTATCCAAAGGTCTCTTAAATTCTAGTTCATTAATGTAATTTTGGTCTCTGAGAAGTATTGATGTTTATGGATGAGATATCTGGTTGGAGGACTGGAGAACTTCCTGATAGGTGGCTGCAGACAAGGTCCACATCAGCTGGGTGAGTGAACTAGCTCATTGCACTAGTGTGACTCCCAGGCTCGCCAGTCATTCAACCAAGCTGGTCATTCACTGTGTTTAACCTCCGGAGCTGCAAGACTCGATGCAACAGTTAGTTTCCTTTAGCTGAAGATCGCATGCAATTCAGATTTCTCATTCCCATGACCCTTAAGACTACAGGCTAAAGCAAGGTCAAAAAGTATTCAAGATTTCAGATGTGGATGCATAATTCACACTTAAAATCAAAGCTTAAGAAAAGAAAAGAAGGAAATTATTGGAAAGGGGTTGGCTAACTGTAGCACCCATGAATGAATGCAATGGTGAATCCAACATTTAGCAAGAAGCCCCCGAACATGACCACTTAAGGGTAGCTAAGATGGGACGCTTAAAGAAATGTGACATAGAAGGTTAGAATACCACTTAGTAGAAAATATGTATCTCATTGATGATAAAGATAAATGCTAAATTGTATGGGTTCACAGAGAGAAGAGCAGAGACCTGAGGATAAAGGAGGCAGGATAGCTCATTCATTCATTCATTCAGCATTTATTTATTGATTTGATTTGTTGAATTCCTTCCTAAATTTACTTATTCATTCAGTTCAGCATTTATTTGAGTGCCAGATTTGACTATGCTAGGCAAGAGTGATACTAAAGCCAGATGGTCTCAGGGTTTATGGACCTTACAGCCTAGAGGAGGGAGTAGGTACATGACTACTAAGTATCAAGGACAATGCCTGCCAGGAGGGGTACACTGTGCCATGAAATACTTTAAAAAGGGACAAATAGGCCCAGAAGTGCTGCCGAGGAAGTGGCACTCGCACTGAAAGGGATTAGTTACTAGAGAAGAGGTTAAGAGTCTTCCAGGTAAAGTAAACAGCATGTGCAAAGGCCCTGTGGAATGAGCGGTCCAGTTAGTAGAAAGGACAGTGGAAGGACCAGTGTGGCTGCAGTGCAAGGAGGGGGCAGGCAGTGCAGGCCTGTGCAGTGGGGTAGAAGTTGGAAGACGAGGGCTCTGAAGACCATATTGAGGAGTGAATGGGTAATATGCTATGCTCCCCTGCTCCCTTTCAAGTGACTAGATCTCTCCTCATCCTTCAGGAGAGGAATGTGACAGGGCAGAAAGCAAAAAATAACAGGCAATATCCTAAACAAGTGTTATTAGAAAGTTAGCTTGAGCCGATTGTTGTTACAATAACAGCATCTTTTGCAACACTGATTAGAATTTATTGCTTTACACACTTATATTGTACATGTTTTCTTACTCTCCTGAGTCAAAGGGGAAGTTCTTGTGTCTCAAGAATTCTATTGCATTTATAATTACCTGGAAAGCCTAGTCAGTGACAGGCAGGTAAGGCAGGTAACAGTTGGGCTAGTTCTCCTGGGAACTCCCTTTGACACCTTAGGTTATTGAGTGTGCCTGTAGAACGTAAGCGTTGATGGCCCAGGAGGGAGTGGACAGATGTAAGAGTAATTAAACTGACTTTCCTTAAAAAAAGAAAAGAAAATAACAGGCAAGTCTCTTTCTGGCTTTTGTTTCCCTAAAAATGTTTGAGGAAGTCAAGTGACTTTGAGCTCAGGAAGAATGCTTCGAGAAATCTGTGACAAAGCAAGTGTCCTTCCCTCAAACTAGAGAAGAATTCCTTGGGGCCGAGGAAGCAAGAGGGAGATGAGGGAAGGGGACAGGATGATGGGTGTTGAGGGTTCTGTCTAGAGGGATCTGATCTCCCTGCAGAGCCCAGAGATGGGAGAGAGGGTCTGATCCAGGCAGGTAGGGCCTCGGACAGTCTCGCAGCGAGGCCAGAGAGCAGTAGAAACGGCCGCGGAGGCTGCAGATTATGTCGTCCCCTGTGAATAAGATGAGGGACCGCTCAGCGGCGACCTGGGTGGACCAACAGCTGGATCTGTGGTCCAGCATCTGTCCAGACCCCTCCCCGAATGCACTGTGGGAGGCCCCCGGCCACTAGACCCAGTTCCAGGGAAGGCAGAGTGGAGTGTGTGAAATCTGCAGATTAATTGGGAATCAGTTGCTGCAAATGCTACCGAAATAAAATAGAGGAAAGGAGGTGGGGGAGGGAGGAACTTTATACTTACATGCTTATAGAATTGTAGAATGCCTCTGGGACACTGGGCAGAACTGGTTGGCTATGGTTGTCTTTGGGGGAGGGGACATTCTTCACTTGACCCTTTTTCCTTTTGAATTTTGTGTCACATGCATCTTTCACCTATTTTCAAAAATGTGATGAATGTGTAAAACTCTACCTCCAGATAGAAACGACTTGGTATATTTTTGTAGGCTTTTCTACTTGGTTTAGCGGTTAAGAAAACTCATAAACCAGTATTTTTATCAAGGGGCACCAACTTGCCTCATTCTGGGAATTGCAAGTATTGAATATATATTTCTTTAAGTACAGTCTGCTTTTTTTTCTATGTTTAATATCTTGTTTCTCTGTACTTATGTTGTTCTGGACGTTGTCTCAAATTCTTTCAGCGGAGCATGTGCTACAAATTTTAATGAATAAGAAGATTAATTAAACTTTTTATTTAAAAAATTCAATAAGAAAGAGTTCCTGAATCATTCCAGATAAGTGAATACATTTATATTCCTGGGGATGCCGGGGAAGTTGGAGGATTTTATTGGCTTGCATATGATTCCTACTCCAGTTACAGTGGTGTTTTCTCATTCAATGTCAGAGTTTGCCTCAACTCAGAAAGTGGTAGAGAATTCTCATTTATATTTATTCTTTCATTTCTGAATCAAAACCCCTATATCTATGGTATATACAATATGTTTTATTTTTATTATCACTTAATTATACAGTTTTCAAATTTTCCAGTTAAAGTAGAATTCAAGAAAGGAAACACTGATGGAATGCCAATAAACATCTGTGGCATAAAGAGCAGAATTTTGTGACATTGACCTTTAAAGAGGGTTCTGGAACTTTGGAGCCACATTCTGAGAGGGACATTTTGCTTGCTCTGGAATTAACAACTGTGATGTTGGAATGGCCCACTAGACAGTTACTGACTGACTGATGGATGACGCCTTATGATGAGGTTAGTAAGAATGACTGCCCTTGGGCTTCCCTGGTGGCGCAGTGGTTGAGAATCTGCCTGCCAATGCAGGGGACACGGGTTCGAGCCCTGGTCTGGGAAGATCCCACATGCCGCGGAGCAGCTGGGCCCGTGAGCCACAATTACTGAGCTTGCGCATCTGGAGCCTGTGCTCCGCAACAAGAGAGGCCGCGATAGTGAGAGGCCCGCGCACCGCGATGAAGAGTGGCCCCCGCTTGCCACAACTAGAGAAAGCCCTCGCACAGAAACGAAGACCCAACACAGCCATAAATAAATAAATAAATAAATAAATAAGTAAAAATTAAAAAAAAAAAGCAAAAAGAAAACCCATTCATTTAAAAAAAAAAAAAAAAGAATGACTGCCCTTGAATGGGGTCTCAGATGATTAAAAAAAAAAATACAGTGGACCTTTATCTCATATGTAACCTCCAGAGTTAAAATTATTTGCAAGTGATCTGGAAAGCCTATGATATGTAGCAACTTTTAGATTGACTGAGGCTAGGAATCGAGGGTGCTTTAAAGCTGGCGTGTAGGAACTAACCTCTTAGTTACTGAGTGAGCTTAGCCAACTGCCAGTATCTCCATTTCTACTGAACTTAACTCTTCTCTCTTTACGACCTCATTTGCAACAGCTGTCTGGAAGGGTCCAAAGAGATTATGTTGTTCTTTTACATTAAATTCACATACTTTGTCAAGAAAATCATAGTCTGTAGTGGAATTTGGAATTTGTAATTCCTTTAAATGTCCAGGGTTGACTGCTGTGGCTTTGAGTGAGGCATGGATAAGGGGCCCTGTAAATTCCCTTCCAGAAAAAAAGAGATTATTGCATAGCTCCTTGCAGTAAATAGCATAGGAATGTATTTCAACTTCCTACTCAGACGCAAAAAATATACAAATATTTTCATCCATATTAAGAAGCTGTACCCAAGTCTCCTGGTTGCATTTGGAACCCATAGGAAAAACAGGGTTGCTTCTTGTTTAGATCAATACAGTATTGTAGCATCTTAGTAAAACTGGGCACAGGATGGGGTCCTTTTACTTTTTGGTTTTTCTGACAATCACGTCCACTTACAAGCTCAACTAAATGAAATGACTTCAAGGAATGTTAAACAGAACACAGAATTTGTGTGTAATTATGTGGTAATTATTATGAGGGAATTTAGAGTCTAATTTGATGAAAATGTCTGAAGTATAAACAAAATAATATTATTCTTTGAACAAATCCAATTGACAATTTTTCCTTAAAATTAGGCGTCTCCTTATGGAGGAAAGGTCAAAATATAAGAATAAAAATGTTAATGATTCTATCAATATAAAGTTCTATAGCTGTGGTTTTCTACCTGTTCTGGAGCTCCTGGGAGGGGCCTTGGAATTTCTGCAGGGAAATGTAAGAGGTTGAATTAGCTGTGCAAGATATTGGAGTTTCAAGTAAAATTTTTTAAAATAAATGGTTTCACTACTAAATTTTTTTCTCATTGATTTTTTAAAGTATAGTTGGTGTAAAATATTAAATAAGTTATAGGTGTGTGATACAGTGATTCACAATTTTTAAAGGTTATACTCCATTTATAGTTATTATAGTTATTTATAGTTATTATATAATATTGGCTATACTCTCCATGTTGTAAAATATATCCTTGTGGCTTACTTTATACCTAGTAGTTTGTATCTTTTACTCCCCTACCCTATATGGCCCCTCCCTTCTTCCCTCTGCCCACTGGTAACCACTAGTTTGTTCTCTATTCCTGAGTCCACTTCTTTTTTTTATATTCACTAGTTTGTTGTATTTTTTAGATTCCACATATAAGTGATTTTATACAGTATTTGTCTTTCTCTAACTTATTTCACTTAGCATAATGCCCTCCAAGTCCATCATGTTGTTGCAAATGGCAAAATTTTATTCTTTTTATGGCTAAGTAGTATTCCATTGTATAATAGAACCACATCTTTTTTATCCATGCATCTGTTGATGGGCACTTAGGTTGCTTCCATATCTTGGCAATTGTAAATAATGCTGCTATGAACATTGGGGTGCATGTATCTTTTCAAGTTAGTGTTTTGGTTTCTTTTGGATATACGCCCAGGCGTGGAATTGCTGGGTCATATGGTAGTTCCATTTTAAGTTTTTTGAGAAACCTCCATACTGTTTTCCACAGTGGCTGTACTGATTTACATTTCCACCAACAGTGCAAGAGGAGAGGGTCCCCTTTTCTCCACATCTTCGCCAACATTTGTTTATGTGTTCTTTTTGATGATGGCCATTCTGACAGGGGTGAGGTGATATCTCACAGTGGTTTTGATTTGCATTTCCCTGATGATTAGGGATGTTGAGCATCTTTTCATGTGCCTGGTGGCCATCTCTATTTCCTCTTTGGGAAAATGTCTATTCAGTTCTTCTGCCCATTTTTTAATTAGGTTGTTTGTTTTTTTGATGTTGAGGTGTATGAGCTGTTTACATATGTTGGATGTTAACCCCTTATTGGTCATATATTTGCAAATATTTTCTCCCCTTCAGTAGGTTGTCTTTTCATTTTGTTGGTTTCCTTTGCTGTGCAAAAGCTTTTAAGTTTAATTAGGTCCCATCTGTTTATTTTGGCTTTTATTTCTTTTGCTTTAGGAGACAGATCCAAAAAAATATTCCTATGATTCATGTCAAAGAGTGTTCTGCCTGTATTTTCCGTAGAAATTTTATGGTATCTGGTCTCACATTTAGGTCTTTAATCCATTTTGAGTTTATTTTTGCTATGTAATACTAAATATTTTAAAAGTCATAAATATTATACATTCATTTATTCCTTCAATAAATATTTTTTGACTGCCTATTATGGTAGGCCTTGTGGTAGATGACCACCGCACCCCCTACCCCCCGTTTTTAAGTACATTTAATCTTGACTCAGCCATTGGAGTAAAAGATGACACAAATAATAATGCTTCCTCATTATTTCACAACATGTTTTGAAAATGGAAACTACTATTGGAACTATTTTACAGAGAGGAAACTGAAATAGAAGGAAGGTAGTTAATATCTTACAGAACTGTCCTTGCTCTTCCATTTTAGGTTAAGATGCAAGTCTGGCTAAAAGAATAAGCAATGGGTATAGTGGTGCGGGACTCTTATGTGCTCCTGGTACTTTCTCTTTTACCCTTTGGTAGGCGCTGGTGAGTGGTCAGGACTGACCGGAAGAGCCCGGGGAGCTTGAAGGAAGTGGGAAAGAGGAAGTGGTGCCATGTTTCTTTTCAGGGGGTTTGACAATAAATCTGCTGGAACTTATTCTGGTGTGTCTGCTGTCCTGGCAGTCTGATATTCCTAACCCATGTCGAACTCTGCACATTAAGTATTAAAAAAAATATTAAAGGCCCAAGGTTGTGGTGTGTTTCTGTTAGCACCTTCCTGACAGGGACTCAGGGGCCCTGGGGGCTGCCATCCTGTCATTCATGTCAGCAGCAGAAGTCCCACCCATAGAGGGGAAGTCCTATAATATCTTCCCTTTGCAAATATGTCTGCCAATTAGGAGCACTTTTTTTACATATTTCACTTGAGCTTCACAAGCACCTGTGAGGCAGAAAGAAAATGGTTTGTGGTTCTCATTTGATAGATAAGAAAAAGAGGATTGGAGAGGTTTAAGTGACTTGTCCAAGGTCAAACACTCTGTAAGTGGTTGAGCAGGAATTTAACTCCAGGCTGGGTGGGGAGAACATTCAGGACATCTGGTTAATGTTTGAGATCTGCAGGTAACTAGTGGTGCAACCCTTGTGAGCCACGTGTAAACGGGAAAGCGAGAGGCTGGGGTTACCCAGGGGATCCCTGAGGTTCTGTGACCCTGGCTGGTGGGAAGTGGGGCTATCCGCCTTTCCCTCCCACTGACCTCCTTGAAGGCATTCTCCGATGTGGAAATGAGGAATACAGGATGATACTTTCCAGGGAGATTTCATTTCTTTCCTATAAGTACAGATAGGCTGAAAAATCGCTGGAGAATCAGCAGAATCTCTCAGTAGCTCCGAACCTCTTTAAGCAATTTGTGCTGCCTAAATGCAAAATTAAGCTCTGGCTTAGCCGTGAGCTGCTGGCAAGCTGCCTGTCTAATTACAGTACGGCCGGAAGCTCTGTTATATCCTGTGGAACCACGATTATTGACTCAACCTGTAATTCTGTCTTAGGAAACCTGTCATTTTAGAGTGTGAGCAGTGAGAGGGTGTCACAGAGTCCGAATTCTGGATGTTGCGGTTACTTTGGATTTTCTGTTACTCTCTGAAGTCATCTCCACGTTTCCTTCAGTAACTTTCCTGACAGTATTTTTGACCCTAAAAACACACCTTTCCCTGTCAGTAATGAGATTCAGCTTTCTGGATAGTGTCTTGAGTTCTATGGTAACTATGGTAACGCACACCCCCCCGCACGCCCCTCCCCCGCCCCCCACCAAGGAGAAACGAGGAAATCAGCTCACCTCCTACCAGCTCCATCTCGAGTCCATGTGAGGACATGGATTTGTTTGGGTGAGGCAGCCATCACCATCCCCCCCAGGAGCCCCTGGTACGACACTTCTGCTCAGCAATGCTCTCCCCCTCCCCTGGGGCCATCACGCTTTTAGCATCACTCTGTTATTCCTTGTTTTACCCCAGAGCAGCGGTAATTGAGGTCGATGCTCTATTAAACAGATGGAGGGATGAGCCGGAAGCATCCTAGTTAAAAGACAGTTTGATTCTATCAGTCTTGTTGAAACACTTTACCCTCTGATTTAATTTTATTCCACTGGGATTGAGGGTTACGGCTTCTTGTTCTCATTCTGTTGTCATTCACAAGGATGCACTCTCTGGAAAAGACACAAGCCTTCTCTCCTGCCCTTCTTCCCACCCAGATTAAGGGTGTGAGGTGAAAACAGAAATAGCATCCACTGAGGGCCGTCTCTTGTGAGTTCTTTTGTGCCAACAGGCAGATGGGGTGGGCAGCCTCTCTGGAAGGCGACAAAGGAGAAGGGAAGAAATCATTACTGCCAAGTGAACCTTGAAATGGTGAGGAAGCTTGGTCTGATGCTGTGAATGCAAACCTCTGAGCTTTCTGGAGTTTTCTCTGAAATTTGATCCGAGTGTTTAACCTCTTCCTTTCTGGTCAGACTCCTGAATGTGGAATGACATAAATGATACAGCAAATAAAGTATCCAGACTAAAAAGAAGATAAAGATTGGAATTAGAACATATTTTTCTTAGAATAGTGTCTTTTAAGTGATATTCTAGGTTACTGTGTCTCAAGCTGTGGATGTCTTAGGCCTTCAGGATGCCTTGCGTACATTGTGACCCTGGAGGGGTATATTCCTTTCTGAAAGGTACTGGTAGCTTAGCATTTAAGGAGATGCCTGGTGTACTAGTTTCCTAGGGCTGTTGTAACAAAGTACCACAAACTAGGTGGCTTAAGACGACGGAAATTTCTGGTCTGCAGTGGAAAGGCAAGAAATCTGAAATCAAGATGGGGGCAGAGCTGTGCTTCCTCTGAAACATATAAGGGAGAGTCCCTCCTGTGTCTTCTAGTTTCTGGTGTTTGCTCCTTGGCTTGTAGACACATCACTCTAATCTCTGCCTGCATCATCACATGGCTGTCTCCCTGTGTATCTATGTTTCTAAGTCTCCCTCCCTTTTTTTAAATTTTTTTTAAGTATTTATTTATTTATTTATGGCTTGTTGGGTCTTCGTTTCTGTGCGAGGGCTTTCTCTAGTTGCAGCAAGTGAGGTCCACTCTTCATCGTGGTGCGCGGGCCTCTCACTATCGCGGCCTCTTGTTGCGGAGCACAGGCTCCAGACGCGCAGGCTCAGTAATTGTGGCGCACGGGCCCAGCTGCTCCGCGGCACGTGGGATCTTCCCAGACCAGGGCTCGAACCTGTGTACCCTGCATTGGCAGGCAGATTCTCAACCACTGCGCCACCAGGGAAGCCCCTCCCTCCCTTTTATAAGGGGAGGACGTCAGCCACATTGGATTTGGAGGCAACCCTACTCCAGTATGACTTCATCTGAATTTACTTAATTACATCTGCAATGATCCTATTTCAAAATCTGGTCACATCCTGAGGCACTGGGGTTAGGACTTCAGTAAACCTCTTGGGGGGACACAATTTAACTCATACGAAGAGAGGATACAAGGTTTCCCCGACTTAAGTGTCCAGAGAAGGTTTTGATTGAAGAGGATACTGTGGAATTCATCACCTGGGGAACATGCTTGTGAAATGACGCCCTCAGCCCCGTGGAAGCCTCGCTCGTGGAGTTCTCCAGTTTACCTTGAGTATTGCCCTCAACACGGCTCTCGTGCCTTTTAGGCTCTGACACCATCGTTCCTCCATTTCAGTTTCCCGGAGACCATGGAAACTGCTGCCCAGGAGAGGAAGTGCTCCTGCGTTTTGAGGAGGCTGCAAAGGGAGCCTAGCCCTGCCGAGCCCAGGCATTGCTCGCAGCTGAAGCTGAGACCCTCTCTCAGTGCATGCCTGCCATCTAGTGGTTGGGTCTGCCTTCCCCCAACAAGCAGGGTTTTTATCAAGTAAAACAAGAGCCTTTTGCCTCTGCTGTGATTGAAGCTGCCTCAAAGTCCAAACCCTCAGAGGCAGCCACTCCCTTAGCTGCTCTCTACCTCTGGGGCCAAACTAGCCATGCTCTGGTCTTTACATGGTCTATATACAGTGCTGTATGTCAGTTATATCTCAATAAAACTGGAAGGAAAAATATGCCTACTCTTGGGGTTTGAGTGTGATAATTAATCACCTCTTTCTCTGCTGCTTGGAGTTCAGAGATAGACTCAGGAGTTAGATAAATGGGAACAAAAACATTAGTTTTATTATTGGTAAAATTCAATTGGAGAATGTGGCACCCATGTTTGATGATCTAGAGAGTCTATTAATATGTTTCATTCTTAATATCTTGACCAGTGTTTCCAGAACAAGAATGCTCCAGAGTGAGCTCTCTTTTTCCTTCTTTTTTTTTTTAATGTTGATTTCTGATTTTAATGATATTGCCTCTGGTGTTTAGTATTAGGAATATTGTTGATTCAGTTTAAGGTGGATTATTTAGACCATGTTAAAGAAATATTTTAGGACTTCTAAAGAAGTTCCTAAAAATCAGGTTGGGTATTAAATAATATCAGATAGCTTTTGGAAATCTTTGAAGACTATTACATAATTTTGAAATTTGACCAATTTTTGTAATAGAATATATTTAGGCATCTTCATATTTAATTATTCTGTATCACTTGGATAAATCTTATTTGACTGTATTTAGTGAAGATATATTTAAAATATATTGATTAATTTAAATTGTTGATTCTTCCTGTAAAATTTACAAATAGGATTTATAAGTGAGATTGATTATTTTTTTTGGTCTGCTATCTTTGTTGAGCTTTGTTAGTAGGATTATTACTACTTTTGCTCAATAAATTGAGCAGATTTTCATGCTTACGTATACTCTGAGACTTTTTATTTAACCTGGGTAATATTGTTCTTTGAGTGTTTGAAAAAGTCACCATCTGAGGTAGGATACATCTTTTTTTAAACATAGCAGTCTTTGACAATGTTTTTAATTTTTTATCACAGTCACTGATATTTTTAGTCAGTTTTAGAATCTTGCTTGTTTTTTCCCCAGAAATTGACCATTTTCTCAAGTTTAAAAATGTATCCACACTGAATCATATAAAGCTTGAAGTAATTTTTTTTAACATCTTTATTGGAGTATAATTGCTTTACAATGTTGTGTTAGTTTCCACTGTATAACAAAGTGAGTCAGCTATATGTATACATATATCCCCATATCCCCTCCCTCTTGCGTCTCCCTCCCACTCTCCCTATCCCACCCCTCTACATGGGCACAAAGCACAAAGCTTGAAGTAATTTTAAATGTCCCTTTGTAATTGTTTTAGATATGAACTTAGTTCTTATTTTGTTAAATTGTGTTTTTCTTATTCACATTTGCTAGTGTACGTTGTATTCTTTTTTCTCTAAAGAATCATTGCCACTATTTATTTAATAAATAAATTTATTTGTTTTTTAGAGAAACATTTAAAAATGAAAATACAAGAATTTAAGAGTAATTGTAATGCTAACTAGGGAAAAAAAAAGTTTCAGAAAAATTAGCTACTTGTATTATACAATGTTTCATTAAAAATCAGCCCCCAGGACTTCCGTGGTGGCGCAGCGGTTAAGAATCTGACGGTCAATGCAGGGAACATGGGTTCGAGCCCTGGTCCGGTCCACATGCTGCGGAGCAACTAAGCCCGTGCACCACAACTATTGAGCCTGCGCTCTAGAGCCCGTGAGCCACAACTACTGAGCCCACGTGCCACAACTACTGAAGCTCACACGCCTAGAGTCCATGCTCCGCAACAAGAGAAGCCACCGCAATGAGAAGCCCGCAACGAAGAGTAGCCCCCTTTTGCCGCAACTAGAGAAAGCCCGCGCACAGCTACGAAGACCCAATGCAGCCAAAAATAAATAAATAAATTTATTTATTTAAAAAAAAATGTGAATGTCCTTAACGCCACTGAACTGTATGCTTCAAAATGGTTAAAATGGTAAATGTTATGTTATGTATATTTTACCACAATTTTTTAAAGAGAATATTATGCAGTCGGCTTTAGGCTTAGTTTAGATTAATTATTCATAAAACAAGAGTACCATAACTCTCTTAATCTATTAATGAGTAGAGAAACAGCCCACACTGAGGCTTAGCCTGCAGAATTAAAGAGATTTTAAATCATTATTTTGCAGAAAAGCTTTGAATGCCTTTCTTTGCCTGCAGAAATATTCTTTTATGTTAATATTTCAAGGAAATATTAAAATAGGGTGATTATCCTGGATTATTGGGTGGATCCAATGTAATCAGAAGGCGAGATCCTGTCCTCTCTCCCCATGGTTCTCCCAGTGGAAAAAGGGGTAGAGGTGGAAGTCAGAGTAATGTGATGGGAGAAAAAGTTGACCAGCAGCTGTTGATAGTTATAGTAATTACCATTACTATCTAATCAAAAAAATTTAAATATAAGGAAAATTAAAATACATAACCTTTGGACCTCTGGCCTTTCCAGAGTCCAAGGTTAGATCTAGACATACAAAAAAAAAAAAAAAGGTTCTTATCTTCCAGCGTTTGTATTGAGCAATCTCAGTGTCCCAGCTGGACAGGTGAGTCATTGATGAGCCTTCACCCCCAACTGGAAACTGATCACAGACAGAGTGGTTGAGGGAATACCTTTGCTTTCAAGGAGAGAGAGAAATGAATGCAGTTTCTCCTGCTCTGCCCACTTTACAATCAGAAAGACTAAAAACCTGGAGACTCACTATGATTTGATTAATATTTCACAGTTAACTGGTGATTCTCACAGGAAACAGGCGAAAGTATCTTCACTTCCATTTTATCAGGTGTTATGGGTTGAACTGGGTCCCCGAAGAGATATATTCACGTCCACCTGGAATGTGCAAATGTGACTTTATTTGGAAATAAATAAATTTCGGGCCATTAGGGTGGGCCCGAATCTAAAATGATTGGTGTCCTTGTAAGAAGAGGAGAAACACACAGACAGAGACCCTTGGGAGAAGAGGAGGTGGAGACACACAGAGAGAATGTCGTGTGACTCCAGAGGCAGGGCTGGAGTGACGTTTCTACCGGCCGAGGAGCATTAGGGCTTGCTGGCCTCCACCAGGAGTGAAGAGAAAGGCCTGGAACAGATTCTTCCTTAGAGCCTTCAGCGGGAGCCCGGCCCTGCTGACACCTTGCTTTCAGACTTCTGGCATCCAGTTTTGTTGTTTTAAGCCACCCAGTTGTGGGACTTTGTTACAGCAGCCCTAGAAAATGAACACACCAGGCATCCCCTTAAATGCCTTTCTTAAGAGCCACCTTATTTTGTCAAAATTCTGCCTTGCAATTTATTCTTAGAGGAGAAATAAGATTGAGAAACCACCACTGGTTGAGATGATAATTTTTTTTAAGGTGTGGAAAAGCAATAATGAATCTCTATAGGAAGCAAATACAGTATTGATAAATGCTAAATAATGTTGCACTGGAACATGGCCTTTTTCTATTAAAAATGTTTCTGACTAATATCACCACAGTGTTTTTGTCTTCTTGTCTAGAATGGATGCCATTTTGTTTGTGGCTAAGCTCATTCATAAACAGGCATTGTTTTCCAAAGATAATATAATACAGTGGTTGGAGAATTCCTGTAATTTTTCTTCTGTGGGCCCCTATCCATGACTGAGCAGTGCTGTTTGGATATTGCTTGGGTGAGGAAAAGAAACACTCGGGAAATCCCCCAGTCACTGAAGTCATGTTTTGATAGGGGCAGAGACAGTCTCACTTGATGAGTCACATTCTGGAACAATCCCCAGCTTTGTGAGACCCGTATTTTCTTTTCAGCTTTTTTCCTGAGAGCTCTTTCTAGAAGAGTCTCTCCCTCCAGTCTCTCCTCTTAAATGCTCATTGGGTTAAATAACACGAACCCCGTGAAATCCCAAACTCGTTTCCCCAGAGAAAGTAAAGAGTGAAACAAAATACAGATTGGAATATGCTTGGAGAAGGATGGATGTAATTTTTGATTCCCGCTCTATAACCCCCCATGCCTGGACCTTGTCACTTCCACCACCTCCAACCTTTATGCCACCATTTCCTCTTCCCAGTCCCACAGTTTTCCCCCCAGATGAGCCCTCAGTTAGCTCTCATCTGAACGGCTGCAATGATTCTTCTTCTTCTTTTTTATAAATTGAAGTATAGTTGATTTACAATGTTGTATTAGTTTCAGGTGTACAGCAAAATGATTCATATATATCACATATACACACACATACATATATTTCTTTTTCAGATTCTTTTTCCATATAGGTTATTACAAAATATTGAGTACAGTTCCCTGTGCTATGCAGTAGGTCCTTGTTGGTTACCTATTTTATATGTAGTAGTGTGTATATGTTACTCCCAAATTTCTAATTTATCCCACACTATCTTTCCCCTTTGTTAACCATAAGTTGGTTTTCTATGTCTGTGAGTCTGTTTTTGTTTTATAAATAAGTTCATTTGTATCCTTTTTTTAGATTCCACATTTAAGTGATATCATATGCTATTTGTCTTTTTCTGTCTGACTTATTTCACTTAGTATGATAATCTCTAGGTCCATCCATGTTGCTGCAAATGGCATTATTTCATTCTTTTTATGGCTGAGTAATATTCCGTTCTATATATATATACCATATCTTCTTTGACTGGGCTTGCTGGTCACAGCCTTTATTGACACCTGGTTTTGTGACCAGATTAATCGTCCTTAATATAGTTTTTAAAACATCACCTCCATTCTTAAAACTTTGAATTTATATTTATTGGGAGTTTATTATGTGCAGCATTCTGTGCTTTATTGAGACGCCACGTAGGAAAATGTTTCAATAAGCATTTGATGTTTACAATACTGTGCTCTTTTGGATGGGGAGAGGACTCGAGCGTAGAGAATCTAAATTTGGGGTAAAGTAGGGAATGTGAGGAGAGAGCCTTTCTTGAGGCCAGTGGTTCTCAGACTTCGGCAAGCGTCAGAGTCACCTGGAGGGTTTCTTGAAACACAGAGTGCTGGGCCCACCCCCAGAGTTTCTGATTCAGTGGGTCTGGGGTAGGGCCCGAGAACCTGTATTTCTAACAAATCACCCGGGGATGCTGATGGTGGGTATCCAGGACCACACTTTGAGGGCCTTGTTCTAACTCATTCACCGTGCCTTAGCTATGGTGTATAAGCTGTTCATTTTCTTCAGGGCAGTGGAGTTTTTTTAATTAAAACATTTTTTTTTGGTAAAATATACACAATATAAAATTTACCATCTTTGCTATTTTTAAGTGGGTTCAATAGTACTAAGTACGTTCCCACTGTTGTGCCACCATCACCACCATCCATCTCCAGAACTCTTTTCATCTTGCAAAACTGAAAGTCTGCACCCATTAGACAATAACTCTCCTTTTCCC
The DNA here is from genome assembly GCF_965194825.1 of Balaenoptera physalus. Taxonomy (NCBI): domain Eukaryota; kingdom Metazoa; phylum Chordata; class Mammalia; order Artiodactyla; family Balaenopteridae; genus Balaenoptera; species Balaenoptera physalus. The sequence goes on along the minus strand of NC_138888.1, from coordinate 15,921,168 downwards.
CCTATCCCAGCCACAGTCAACAACCGTTTTACTTTCTGTCTTTATGAATTTGACTACATTAGATACCTCATATATGTGGATTGTACAAGTTTTATCTTTTTGTGACTGGCTTTTTTCACTTAGCAAATGTCTTCAAAATTCATCTATGCTGCATCATGTGTCAGAATTTCACTCTTTTTTTTTTTAAGGCGTCTCTATATATCATATTTTGTTTATTCATTCATCTGTCCATGGACACTTGGGTTGCTCCCATCTCTTGGCTATGGTGAAAAATGGTGCTATGAACATAAGTGTGCGAATATCTCTTTGAGACCCTGCTTTCAATTCTTTTGTGTGTATACCCAGTAGTGGAATTGCTGGAGTGGTGGAGTTTCTTATAAAGTGCCTCGTCCTGTGGATTAAATGAGATAAAGTAGATAAGGAATCAACACAGTGCTTACACATAGTAACATAAACTTCTGCATCACACAGCCCTCTGGGCATTAGATCTGTATAAAATAAATACCCTTTGACGGTGTTGATGTTATTAGTGAGTATGGATAGTGTATAGGTGAGGCCAATTAGGTTTAAAAATCTTTTGAAATTTTTCCCCCAACTTCACACTTGAACCGAGATAAGATTTTGCTGCAGACATAGGCACATCCTATTTCAAGCCTTTAGCTTGAATACTTGATATAACACTTGCTAAATGAGCACTTGTGGGAAATGCTTGATGAAGGTTGCTCGTGTGAATCATTAGAAACTGTGTTCCCTCACTCAACGCCCCAGGAAGTCTCTTTCCTGGAAAGTTCTCTTTCACCTCATTTGACTTCCCCTGCAAGTACACTTGTGGGATGTTATGAAAGCAAGAAGGACACAGGGACAGGGGTAATCAGATTCACCATCAGCAGTGCAAGTTAAAAGTCATATGTGTGTCTTGGGAAAATGTGTTTTCTAGACTAATGTTATTCACAATGTGGTCTGCAGACTGGCCCGTCCATCCACTCTTGTTAACCAGTCACAAAATGAGGCACGGAGCACACGCTAGGATGGAAATTCAGGCAAAGCAACCACGGCACTACACTACATACTGCCTAGGCCAGCTGACTTTTTTATTTGTATTTATTTATTTTTTTGGAAAGAGTTTGTCAAGGAAAGGAAGAATGCATTGATTAGATTTTGGCACAAGCTGCTTGAGTAGCACTGTCCCAGGTCACACTGGGTTTGTCAAGACAGTAAAAGCTTTATGTCCTCTGTGGGGTCTTGTCCTGTCTCAGACAGAATGAGGGACCCAGAGTGCTCATCTATCATAGCACTCATTGCACTGCATTGTAATGATCTTTTTTTTTTTTTTAATTTTTATTTATTTATTATTTTTGGCTGTGTTGGGTCTTCGTTTCTGTGCGAGGGCTTTCTCTAGTTGTGGCGAGCGGGGGCCACTCTTCATCGCGGTGCGCGGGCCTCTCACTATCGTGGCCTCTCTTGTTGCGGAGCACAGGCTCCAGACGCGCAGGCTCAGTAGTTGTGGCTCACGGGCCCAGTTGCTCCGTGGCACGTGGGATCTTCCCAGATCAGGGCTCGAACCCGTATTCCCTGGATTGGCAGGCAGACTCTCAACCACTGCGCCACCAGGGAAGCCCCTAACGATCTTTTTAAAATATCACAAGGTATTTATTTAGTATCTATTTTTTAGTTATAAAAATAAATAGCCCCTGCTAAGCCATGAAAATGAAGTTCTGATACCTGTTAAAACATAGATGAACCTTGAAGACCTTCTACTAAGTGAAACAAGCCACTCACAAAAAGACAAATAACTCTATGATTGCACTTACGGGGGTTCCTAGAATAGTCAGAATCATAGCGACAGGAAGTGGGTTAGAGGTTACCAGGGCCTGTGGGAAGAGGAAGGGGGTAGTTATAGCGTAATGGTTAGAGGGTTTCTGTTTGGGATTATGAAGCAGTTTTGGGAAGAGTGGTGATGGGTGTACAACATTGTGAATGTACTTAATGCCATTGAACTGGACCCTTAAAAAGGGCTAAGATGGTAAATTTTATATTGATATTATTATATTTTATCACAATAAAAAAGTAGAAAACAATAGTTCATGCTGGTTGAAAAAAATTCAAATAATGTAGATACATATAAGGCAAAATGTGAGTGAGAGGCCTGAGATAGGCAATCCTTCCCTGTCTCCAAAACCTCAGGATAAGGGAGATTTGGTAATCGCTCAAAAGGGGCATGGAGACTGGTTGAGAAGGGGCCAACTCCAGGTGATTCCTAGCTTTGGGCCAGTTGAAGACATGCTGCTCTCAGAGAAAATCTACAGGAGAAAGAGTAAACACTTTCCACCACTGCTGGTAAGATCTAGTGCATTAAAGTGTTTCCTCAAATCCTGGCAATTATTGTCTAAGAATATATTGATTGAGCACACAGTTTAAAAAAGTGCACGCACCAGTGCATTCCCAGAGCCACAACACACCCGAGACACACGGCTGTGATCTTTTCTCCTTTGCAAAGTCCTCGCAGAGTCAGCGAGTTGACTCTGTTCCTTCCCCTGGCCCCCCTCTCCTTCCTTCACTCCGTCTCCCGGCATTCCCCACTCCTGTCCCTGTTTGTTTAAATAACAGCCTCGGAAGTATCGGCCCCATTCAGAATCAGCCTCACCACCATGTTTCTTCTGACTTCAGTCTTGGTAGGAGTTGTCTGCCTTTTGATGGTGTGGATCTTTAAAAGTGCTGATGGAGGCACCCAGAGAAGGAAGGGGGAGCCTAGAGCCAGGGCCGAGGCTCGCCCCTGGGTGGATGAAGACTTGAAAGACAGCACTGAAGTCCACCAGGTGGAAGAAGGTAAAGACACTGGCCATGTTGCTTGGTTTTCAACTTTTGTATTTTTAGGATGAGGGCAAGTGGATGGTGGGGCTTATGGAGAGGAAGAAACATAGGCAGGTCAGTTTCATCATCAACCTCTGTCATGCAAACAAATCAGTGTGTGACAGAGACATCATTTCTCTCTCGTGGTCAGCTTGTCACCTGCTGGCACCAAGCTCCCTTTATTCCTGGGTCCTCAGTAAAAAGCTGTTGAGGGGGTGACATTTTCCCTGGCTCCAGTCCTCTGAGGCTGCTAAAATCTTTCTGAAGGGGCACATCACAGGCTGGGGTGGCTGCGGGTTAAGTGGTCAGGTTTTGATCAAGAACTTTGGAATAAAAAAGGGGCATCTACCTAGGGGCTCGCTACCCTTCATTGCACCAGCCCAGTGGGTCACAGATAAGAGTGGCTGCTGTCCTCCAATCTGAGTGTCCAACTCAGTAGACAAGGCAATAAACAGGCAAACGATAGAGAGTAAAACAGAGACGAAATGGGTGGAACTGATTGTAAGGTGTTTTGAGAAGGCTTGGAGGTTTGGTGGGGCAGCTAGAAAAAGGCTGAAGCAGGCCTGGGGGATTACTAGGATATGAATACAAAGGTTAGGAGGCAAAGAGGAACAGAAAGAGCCTGAGTCCGGAACCCCGGGGAAAGATGTCAAGAAGATGGAAGGACTGTACTGACCAGGGGAGGGGTGAAAATGAAGTGGGGTGCTGAGGGCGGGCCAGGGCATGGTTGACCTGAGAAAGAAGAGGTGATGAAGGAGGCAGGCAGGAAGGGAGACGTTCTGGAGGAGCTTTGAGTAGTCTGTGTTTGAGGTTTGTCTGAGGTGGTTTTGTGGGATGGATTCGACTTGGAAGAGGCTCAGTGACTCTCAGCTGGGGTAGTAGTGCCTCCACCCTCCCTCCCTCCCTCCAACAGAGGCCACCTGGATGTGTGTGTGTGTGTGTGTGTGTGTGTGTGTGTGTGTGTGTGTGTGTGTGTGTGTGTTCTGAGTTGTCAGGATTGGGGGGTGGGGTATAGAGCTGGCACTCAGTGCTGGGAGCCAGCAGTGCTAAATGTACTGCCCAGGAGGATGCAAATCCAGGCAGCCTCCTAGCAGGGCAGCCTCTTACTCTCCCCCACTAACCCCGAATGCCAGTTATGCCAGTTGAGAAGCACTTCCGTTGAATGAGCACGAGACCCACTGTGAAGCTGAGTAAGGATCTGTGCCAGTAATGATGGGCTGGGCGGTGGTGACAGTGCGATGCAGAGGAAGGGGTGAATTAGAGGGACGGTCAAGGAAGAGCAGTAGGGTCTAGTAATAAATTAGATATCAGCAGAGGAAGAAGAGGGCACGATTTGGAGACTGGAGGAATCAGAATAACAGCTGTCATAAATGGGTGAGGGAAGAGGATCTGGTCTAAAGGGGAAGCTGTTGAATGTAGTGCAGGACGTGTTAGATTTGAGAGGATAGTGACCCACTGAAGCAGAAAGGCAGGGAGGTTTCTAGGTGAGGGATCCAGGCCACAGACACTGATTGGAGAGTCACCAGCATAGGGGTGATGCTTGGAACTTGGAAAACTAATGAATTCACTGGAGGGTATTGCTAGAGAGAAGGCTGAGGTTAGAACTTGGCGGGGCGGGGGGCATCTTCAGATAAGAGGAACTGCCAGGAGCAATGGACTCAGAAAAGAAGGTGTGGGAAAGGAGGGCCAGGGTAGTAATGACAAGCCCTCACATAGCACTTCCGGTATCCCATGTCACTTTTACATATGGTGCATCATTTAGTCTTCATAACAATACAGTGAGGCAGGCACTATTATCATATCCGTATTACAGGTAAGGAAACTGAGGCTCAAATCGGCTAAGTCACCTGCCCAAGCAATTAGTGGTAGAGTCAGGACCCAGGCAGGCTGGTTCCAGAGTCCAGGCCTACAGGCAATCTGCTAGGCTGCTTTTCCCAAAGAATGACCCAGAACAGAGGGGGCAGGAGATAGCCAGCAGGGTTAAACATTCCCTGAGAGACCAGAGGTAGTGTGTATCGAGGAAAGGCCACTGGATTTGAAGACCCAAGAGTTTGAGGGATACAGGCGGGTTGATAAGGCTGGTGGGGAACCAGGGACCTGGGGCTGGGCCTGAAGGTTGGGAAGAGAGAGCAAAGCTGTATGGCCCCGTTCTGCTTCTCCACCTAATGATTCACTTTTAATCCTCTGCCTCCCCACTCTCTCTTCCTCACACAGAGAAAGGAACTGAACACATAGTGGCTGCTCGGCAGCCATGAGCAAATCTCCCCCGAGTGCAGAGTTCACAGTCTCTTGTTGGGATTTTTGTTGTTTACATAAGTGATACTTACTGACGTCACACAGGCACACAGGTGGTAGGTAAGGATTAATGTTTAAACTCGGTCTCCTCTGCCACCCAAGTCCCTGCTCTTAACCATCGGGTGGGTGGACACAGTCTAAGAGAGGATGTATAATTGGAGGTATAATTGGAGAAGAGAAGGGATTCCATTACCAAGGAAACATGAGATGGTTTTGATAACAGCAAATAGATACCAGATTCAAACCATTTTGACAATTAACAATCAGGGACAAAACAGTAAAATAAGTATTATGGGCCATTCTAGTGTGAGTTAAGGAATATATGGGTACCAATCTAGCCTCCGCCAGGTCTGATTCACAAAGAATTCCTATTCGACATTCATAGATCAAGGAATCAGCATGTGTGTGGGGACGGGGGTGGGGAAGGGTCGGGGGTACAGAGAAGACATGCGGATTAGAAGTCAGACACAGACTTCCTCTGGGGACCAGTCACACATGGCATCCTGTTAACGCATTTCAGTTCCCTGTTTATCTGTAGCAGAGGTCTGAGGAGGAGAAATGACTGGTATTTAATCTCAAAGTGGAAACCTCAGATGGTTCCCTAAAATGAATGGGAAATACTGAACAAAAATTCTCCAGTCAGGCCCAGATTCATGAAAGCTCATGGATCTGGAAATAGGAGAAAAAGATATAGGAAACACATCTTATTAAGATGTGTCCATTTTAATGTTAGTGGGGATTTTCTTCACTCAGCTTCACTAGCCATCCAGAAGCTATTATTCTAACTGAAATTTTGATTGTCCCGGTGACCACTGAAAAAGCCTTTGTTAAAATTTTTATCTGGTGTGGGCAACACCTGAGAATAAAAATGTTCCCTCGGACTTGGGAAAGGACAGATTTTTATGTACCCATAGGCAGCTGTTTCAAACCTGTTCATTGGATCAATGACAACACATCTCAGTGAAAGCTTAACAAGTCAACCAATTAGAGATGGAATTACTCTAGTACCAGCCCCTCTGAGGGCCAACCAATCAACAACAGTCTCAACCAAGTAACACTGTTCCTGCAGATGATATCAACCCTCTTACATGCCTGGAAGTCCACCAATGCCTGAACTCCATGCTTCCCAACCAAGTGGTGTGCAAGAGCTAGCCTATGGGGCTAGCGAGAGCCAACTGATCAATGTTCAGGAAATTTGTGGGCCATTTGTTCAATTGCCAATAGCTTGAGATCGGGCCATGATGGGAGGGTTTACTCTATGGGAATTGGCAAGTGCTATAAACCAGGACTCTTTTTTTCCCCTCTTCTCAGAGAGCTGGTTTACCAGCACACCGCTGACAAAAACACTATGTAGGGCAGCACTCATGACCAGCATAGTTTTCCTTTGCCCGAGGAAGCAAAAAATTCAGCTTCATCTTTGCATTTCATCATTCTTTGGCACACCTACGTGTGCATACTTCTGCATGGCTAATTTTAAAAGGCTGGTCTACCAGGGCTCCTGTAAGACATTATGGTTCTAGGACAAAGGACAGGTAAATTCAAATTCAGATGAGAGAAGATTAGGGAAAGGAAAAGGCTTGAATGGAGATGTTGTCCTTGGGAGTCTGGGTGGGTTCTGCTGGGGAAAGTGAAGTTCAGCACAGAACACTGGGGACACCGGGGACACCACGAGAGGTAAAGGGGCTCAGAAAACAAGTTCTGTCAACTTCACCTGGGATAGCGTTGCTTTCTTCAAGGCCTTTCCATCTGGACATCCGCAGACTCCCCAGCCCCCAACCACCCTTGCTGCTGCTAGTGAGGTAGTGAGTCTATATTGCAGTCAGGGAGTCGGATGGCTGAGAGGCCCACGTAGGAAGCAGAATGATGGCTGAGACGGTGGGAAGGAGGCGTTCTCTGAGCCGGTGTTGAGCCTTGAAGCTGCTCTCATTGCCACCTTCAGAATCTGTCTACTGTGAGAGCCGTGTCACCCTGAGCCTTATTAATACTGGCGCTCAAGCCTCCCCAGAAATCGCAGGGAGGGAACAAGGATGACATGACACAAATTGGCCTTGTAGTTTCATAGCTGGAAAACATTCGGCCCATTTGCAAAGATTCTGTAGAAGTAGAACCGCAAAAACACAAAAGCAATTCACGTAGAGATGCAGCCAGAAAAATGCCTCTAAGTTAAACATTAAAGGATAGAAGTGGCCTAGAATTACTTGGTCATTAAACCTAATTATGGAGCAATTTAGGATTCTTTGGCATTCAAGCAATGCTAAAAGACGTGTTGGTCTTGGTGTCAATAGCAAACCCCATGTGTGACAGCACAGGACTTATATTAAAAGCAGACCACAGTAGTGTGCGTTTATTTTAGAATATGTGGGCTCCACAGCTTGAATGAATCCCCCAGAGTGGCTTGGCTGGTCTGGGGTGGAGGCGGGACAGCTGCGGAACAGAGGCTGTTCTCTTTCCTCTGGTGAGGGCTTATGCCTCGGGGGCAGTCAGGAGTTCAAGAGGAAGGAGAGAGCTGTGCTTTTTTTATCGGTTCACTGCCCTGAGATCCCTTGGAGCTTCTCTTCCAGCGGGCTCAGCCTGTCCCCTTTCCCAAGGCCAAGTGTAGACTTTCTGGGAGAGGCTCCAGGAAGAGCAGCGCCCCTGTGCTCTGCTTGGATGGCCCTTCTGGACAATCCAACCCAGTGGTGGTTGGGACCATTTGTCTGCTGTGCTCAGAGATAAGGCTGTGCTGATAAAGCTCAGGCAGCAGCCCCTTCATTCCGCTAGCGTAGGAGCGCCTACCCTGGACTTTAGCTGCTACAGAAACTGCCGAGTCATGCCCCTCGGCTGCCTTTAGTTTACACAAACGCTGAAGGGACCCAAAGTTAAAGAGACCTTGCATGCGTTGGCCCATTTTCCACTTACTGACTGCGGAGGTTGCCGGACTTCGTGACAAATGGTGTGGGAGTACCACTAGTGTTGAAGTCTTTGCTGACACATTTGCTAAGGTTCAGGGTTGACACTGATGCCATCTGGGTTCGGTTCAGGGTGGATTGCTAGAAAGCTGATAGGTGTTAGTTGCCACTCTCCCGTCACACTTACTTCCTCAAGCCAGCAGGGACGTGCTGTGTGGCATGGGGAGCTCTGCTCAACGTTACCTGGCAACCTGGATGGGAAGAGAATTTGAAGGGGGGGTGGATACACGTGTGTATGGCTGAGATGCTTTGCTGTGCACCTGGAACTAACACAACATTGTTAATTGGCTGTACTCCAATACAAAATAAAAAGTTAAAAAAAAATGTATACTTTGTGGGTCCCCACTGCCCCGGCTCGTAAAGCATAAAAAAAGAAGTTTCTCAGTACTAGCTGTGAGCTAACTGTGGTCCCTGTTGGTGCTGTAGTTGGGTTCTCAGTCTCTCTGAAGTCCCCTTTTCACGAGCGTTCCCTCTGGCCTTCTGTTCCCTGGCTTCATACACCCAAGAGTGAAGTGTGGGGTTGCTGCTGGGGGAGAAGGTCACTCTTCTACCTGAATTCCATCAGGAAAGTCGCAGACCCTCAGGGCCAGGCCCTGGCTCTTCTTACTCTCTTCCCTCTGTTCCTATTGTCATTCTCATCTTTATCTGAGGGCTCCCAAAGTGACATCTCGCCTTCTGGACATTTACTGCAGTCTTCCCTTATCCTCAGGGAATACGTTCCAAGACCCCAAGTGGATGCCTGAAACCCTACGTTTTTTCCTGTACATATGATAAACTTTAATTTAAATCAGACACAGTAAGAGAATATCCAAATTGCCAGCATCACTACTCATGTGCTTTGGGGTCATTATTAAGTAAAATCAGGGTTACTTGAACACAAGCAGTATCCTGACAGTCAACCGAGAGGCTACTAAGTGACTAATTGGGTTGGATACGTGGACAAAGGATTGATTCACGTGGGTGGGGGGATGGAGCAGGACAGGCATGAGATTTCATCATCTTACTCAGAATGGTGCACAATTTTAAACTTATGAATTGTTTATTTCTTGAATTTCCCTTTTCATATATTCAGAACATAGCTGGCCATGGGACACTGAAACCTCAGAAAGCAAAACCTCTGATAAGGGAGGATTACGGATTACTGTATTGGGGGAAAAAAACCACTGATTAAGGAGTTAAGAAACCTAGGCTATAGTTCTGGCTCCATGAAGGATTGCTGTGTGGTCAGGAGAAGTTAATTGTGCCCATTCATTCCTATTTCTACTTTTGTCCCACCTTCCCCAGATGGTTCATCTCTCATCCTCTTATCTCACTTAAGAAAGTGTCAAGTGTCTTTTCTTTTTTTTTTTTTTTCAGATGTTCTTATATCGATATAACAGTTGTAGTCAGTTGATCTACCCTTGTGGGTGTTTTTGGTAATTCGTTTCTATGGCCTTCTCATTAAAAAAAAAAACAACCCCACAAAAAAACCCTTAATTGTGAAATGTAATATGCTTACTAGAAAAGTGTATAAAAGATAGATGAATGGCTTAACAAATAATTTTAAAGCAAAAATCCACATAGTAATCACTTAGATCAAGAAATATAAATTTCCAGTACTCCATGAAACCCTGTATGTTCCTTCCCAGTAACAACCTCTTCCATACCCTATAGAAGTAACTATTATTTTGAATTTTATGGGAATTACTTCTTTGCTGGTCATTCTATTGGAAAATTACATATAAAATTTTTTTGAGGTCTAGGATACTGTTACTTATTCCAGGGAATAGTCACATTTGCACCTACCAGAACAGCAACATTCTGACACTCTGGGGCAACTTTAATCTGAGGTCAAGGTTTACGGTTCCCTGGATCACTCACAGGATATTACCTTAGGCTGTAAGTCACCAGGGCTGGATTACTTACATTTTACTCTTACTATTGAAACATAAATCTTCAGGCCCTGGATAGCCCTGGGGGTTTGACTTTGGTCACCATCCTTTTATCTCAGCTCAGCCTCATGGCAGTTTCTAGGTAATTGGAAAATATTCTCTGGACATTTGAGTGCTGGTCTACCTCTGTGGGTATTAACCTTCACCCAGATTTTGACTGTGATGTTCTACAGTCACAGATTAGCTCTTCAGTACTTAGAAGAAAATGTTCTAAATGTATTTTACTAAGGATTTTAGCTTTCTTTACTTTGGAGGTTTGGTGTAAATTATGTAAATAACCATTACTGGAAGTGAAAATCCTTTAGTAAATGTCACAAGAATCAGAATCATAACCAAAACATCAGTTAATCTATGGCATCAAAGTGGATTTGTATCTACTCAAAGAAGGAAGTAACAACTAATTATTTTCTGTCACACATTTGAAGGCATGGGATACACATTATATCAGGCAAATATTCATTGGCTTTTGGGTGGTGTGAATGATGAAGATATATGATAGCATTATATTCAGTTTTCTAAAGACACAGTTTAGGTAGTACAATAATAATTCAGGTGAGGCATACACATGCACACAAATAAACCTTAATGGTTTAAAACAATCTAAATTTGTTACTTTAATGAAAGTAAGTGCTGGGCATTTTCAGCAATTTTATCATCGTGAGCTCTGATTATCTGTTCTTATCTGAGTAGGAGTTGCCTCCTACTGGTGATATGGCTTCTCTGCACCTGTCCCCATCAGGCTGAAAAATATCAGAGCAGATTTAGGAAAGTCTTCAGCCTTTGTGTAAAAGAACCATCTACTCATTAGATTCCACTGATATTTTCAGTGTCTATTTCTTGGGAAGCCTTCTTGGTGAAACCTTATTTATGTGATTAAAATTCCCTGAAAAGTCCAACTCACATCAACTCATTCTGGTTTGATGTACCAAGGTCCACTTTCTGTAGTAGCCTCTTTTTGGTATCTTTTGCCTCCTAGATTCTAGGAGTTGATGAAGTCCAACAACAACCAGAAATCCAAGACTAACTCAAGATAAGCAAGGAGTGTATATATGTGTGTATATATATATATATATATATATATATATATATGTTCTCCATTCAAAGCATTCCTATTTTTAACACTTTTTAACTTTTTGAATACAGAATCTTAGAATTTCTTTCAGTTGAAATCTTTGTAGTCCACATTTAAATCTTTGTAGTTCAGATCAAAAGTACTGTCTACTCATGGGTTTGAAAGGAATGAAGAAACGCACGTATTCAGAGGTAGAGCTTCAGTTTCACCTATTGAATCCTCCATTGCATCTTCATCTTCTGCGAGATCTTGAGCTACAGATAATCGGTTTCCACAGCTCTCTGAACAGGAAGGAAATGGGGGAAAGCAGAAGTGGCAGAAGCAAGCAGGTGTAAAGATAAATTTGCTGTAGGTAAATTGAACAGATTTTTTTCTTATGGGTAATATTTTTGTATCTTGTTTAAGAAATCCTTCTTCTCTACAGGGTCATGAATATAGTCTCCTATATTCTTTTCTAAAAGCTTCAAAAATTAGTCTTTCATAATAAGAACCGTGGTGAGAGCAGGCAATATTCATTAATTTTCAATATCTGATGGAAGAGTTTCAATGTTTCACTACTAACTATGTAATTGGTTCTGGGTTGTTTTGGTGTTTTTCCCCATAGTTAGACTTTATCAGGTTAAGAAAGTTCCTTTCTACCCCAATTTACTAAGAGATGAATGCCAAATTTTATCAGACACCTTTTCTGCATTACAGTGATTATTAGCTTGTGAATGTAACAAACAACATTGCTTTTCTAATGTTAAGTTAACCTTGCATTCCTGGGGTAATCCCAACTTGGCCGAAGTGTATTGTTTTTTTATATATTGTCGAATTCTGTTTACTAATATTTTGGTTAGGACTTTTTGCATCTATATTTATGAGAAAGTTGAGCCTGTAGCTTTTCTTTCTTTTAATGTCCTAGTCAGGTTTGGTAGCAAGTGTGTGCTAGTCTTATAGAATGAGCTGGTGGGGAATGTTTCCTCTATTTCTATTCTTGGGAAGAGTTGGAGAAAATTTAGCAATAATTGTTCGGTGAGTGTTTGGTAGAACTCCCTCAGGAAGCCATCTGGGCCTCTTCCTAAGGGAATCTTTTTTTTTCCTGTGGCTGATTTTAAGATTTTGTATTTTATTATAAAAGGTGTGGGCTTCTTTTCTGTTATACTGCTTGGGATTTACTGGGCCTCTTGAATCTGTAGATCTGGCATTTTTCATATCAGATATTCTCTTTCAAATATGGTCTCTGCCACATCCTCTTTCCCATCTTCTGCTGTCACTATCATCACGTATATTAGAACATTCTCGCTCTGCTTTATTTTTCTTGATCTTTCTTTTATGTTTTCTATCTTTTGGTCTTTCCTTGCTCTTTTCTAGATAATTTCTTCTGAGTTGTCTTCAGTTCTTTAATTCTTTCTTTAGGTATGTCTAACCTACTATTAAACCCACCCACCAAGTTCTTAATTCTTTTCTTTTCTTTTTCAGTTCTAAAAGTTCTATTTTAAAATATTTTCTATGTCACTTTTCATCTTTTCCTGTACCCTACAGATTTATATATGTTTGTCTTTTTTTTTGCCCCTCTAAACCTAGTAATCATAGTTGTTTTATCTTTTGAGTCTGATAATTCCAATATTTGGAGAATTCGGTGTCTGACTCTATTTTTAAAAACCTATTCTGCTGTTTCTTGCTCAAGATATTTTTTTTGTATGTCTGGTTGTCTTTTGTGGGTTGCTGATAATTGTACTTAAAATTGTTTATATGTTGGCATTTGTTTCTGCTGGGTAATGGGGGTATTTTCAGGCAGGACCACACTATTCCAAATTCAAGTTTAAGGCAGGACCCATCAAAATGTTATAACCTCTTGGTGGCTGATTTATTTATTTAATGGCCATGCCATGTAGCATGCGTGATCTTAGTTCCCTGACCAGGGATGGAACCCATGCCCCCTGCAATGGAAGTGCAGTCTTAACCACTGGACCACCAGGAAAGTCCCTGATTTATTTATGATTCTTAGTTTTTCTAAGGATGTAGTCTTGGGGGTCCAGCTTGTTAGACTTCCCATCATATATGGGCCTGGGCTTTGATTTCTGTCCCTCTTGATCCCTGAAAATATAAAAATAAAAATTCAAATATACTGGGATTGGCAGATGTTATCAGGGCAAATGCAGCTTCTGTGCTTATTTACCTCTGCAGGATCATATTTTCCCTTCACTTTTGGCCTGGGAATTTCTTACTATGCTGTCAGTAACTCAATGATTTTAACAGGGCTTTATAAAAAATTATTTATTTCAAGATCTTAGTGGTTTTCAGGGGACTTCCCTGGTGGTCCAGTGGTTAAGACTCCATGTTTCCACTGCAGGGGGCACGAGTTCAGGGAACTAAGATCTGGCCAAAAAAAAAAAAAAAGATCTTAGTGTTTTCAGCCAATGGAGATTGTTTCAAATAAGTTAGTTCACCATTAACAGAAATTTGCATTTTTCATCTTTATGTACGTAAAAGTTTTCTTTTTCTTGATTTATAACCTGTCTGGGCTTTGAAGGACAGTCAAGATCAGAGTTTAAGGATTCTGTAGACCTATTTTTCACATTTTTTCTTGATGTTTTTGAGCTCATAACCTTACAGATATCTTGAGAAGTTTATTTCCTTCTCCCCAGTGACCACCTTATGACTATAAGGGAGTAAAAATAATTTTCCCTGGCTGAGACACCACTCCCCCATAATAAAAACAGATTAACAAGAGAAAAACAAACAGAAATTTAATAACATGTATTATCTCTTGTGTACATGGGAGAGACCCAGGAAAACTGAGTAACTCCCCCAAATAGCCTTAGCCACCACCTTAAATACCATCTTCAGATAAAGACAAAAGAAAGGTGCTGGGGACTGGGGAGAGCCAGTTATGGGAGGTTATCAGGAAAAGCAGACTAAACAAGGGTAAGATTGTTACAGAGATTTAAGTCCACACCTTCTCTGTTGACAGGAGTTTCTTGTGATTTAGAATCATTCTTCTCTTCCTGGTACAGAGGGGGAAACACTTCCAAATAGAGATTTCCTTTATAAATGTAAATGTCTCTTACAAAAGGGTGACTTCTACTCGGGTTTTCAGAACTTCTCCTGTGTCTGCGTTTCCTAAAAGTAGTCAACTCAAAATAATTCTTATGCTAAAGAGACATATTTTGGGAGAGGGGCATATTGCACTCCCCTTCATGACCAAGAGAGATCCTCTAATTTGCTGTCTTCCTTGTTCTTACTGGCAGACGCTGACGAATGGCAAGTGTCAGAGGAAGAGGTGAAACACGTCCCATTCTCCCACACCCGGTATCCTGAGAAGGAAATGCTTAAGAGATCCCAGGAATTTTATGAACTTCTCAATAAGAGACGGTCTGTTAGATTCATAAGTAATGAGCAAGTCCCAGTGGAAGTGATTGATAATGTCATCAAAGCAGCAGGTCTGTAAGTGCACAGTGGGTCTTTGAGAACATCCGCTACAAGTGACAATAGTGGAGCAATGTTGAAGTTCAAACACAGTGAATAAAGCCTGGAGTGATAGGTTTACCTGTAAAGTCTTACCCAGGTGTTGACTGACTGCCAGGCACAAGATGATTTCCACTTTCTACAAACTTTTAACTATACAAACTTCTCGGGAGCAGATGTGACAACAGTTCAAAACTTCTGAAATTATTCAACATTATAAAATTTGTGAAGAATGAAAATTTCTGAACACATTATTATACAACGGAAAAGAAACATCCTTACTTTCACCTCCCCTTAACACACACACACACACACACACACACACACACACACTCACTCACATTTATACATTTCTCTTTTGGGAACTGAATTTCTTATATTACACACCATGATGCTCTAGTACTGTATTCTAATGAACTAGCAAAATTTATTCATGTGAATTTGCAAAGTAAATCAAAGCAAGGCAAACATATTTCCCCCTCTTTTGCTTTTTATTTATTTATTTATTTGTCTGCTTCGGGTCTTAGTTGCGGCTCACGGGATCTTCGTTGCGGCGTGCAGGATATTTTTTTGCCGCAAGCGGGCTCAGTTGTGGCACCGGGGCTCAGTAGTTGCCCCATAGCATATGGGATCTTAGTTCCCTGACCAGGGATCAAACCCACGTCCCCTGCATTGGAAGGCGGATTCTTAACCACTGGACCACCAGGGAAGTCCCCCAAATGCATTTTCAATGTAAATTAATATCTATTCCCAGAGGAATAGATGAGAATTATAGAAAAAGGGGGAGGAGATATGAGAAAGCCCCCTATTCGAGAGTCTCCTCTGATTGGATTCTTATTCCTATATAAATCACGTTTAAGTTCATTTGCAGAAATGATTGCATGACTATTATAAACCCATTGCCCAAATTAAAAGGAAGTAAGAATAAAACAGTTCATTTCAGTTAAGAACACAAATGTACTAGATTGGTGAGTCCTTTATCTAACTAATAGCAGTTACTAAATTTCTTCTGTATATAGATCTGTATCTAAATATGTGGGTGTGTGCATATGACATTCAGAGAAGTTTGGCATAATTGAAAACATTAAGGGGCAACTTATTTCTTGTGTTTGGTGACACCAATATTTAGTTAACAGACGACGTGTACAAAGTGAACTGGAATCCCTCTGTTCAGAAATTTGGGCTTTATGTTTAGATTTGACTTGCATTTCACAGTTCAATCATGCCCTCTCTACCATGGGGACTGGTGGATGGCAAACTCATCAAGGCTGGCAGGCCTGAGACCCCTCCTGTAGAGTTTATGCCACTGAACTACTCACTAGGAAGAAAGGAATACTTGCTTCTGAAATATACCACCAGTGGGTCACCGTGGTCTACTTCTAGAAACAGCCATTTCTAGGACAGAGGGGTGACACCCAGATCAGAAGCTGGTCCAGTCCATGGCTGGAATCTTTTTTTTTTTTTTTTTAATATTTATTTATTTATTTATTTTGGCTGTGCCAGGTCTTAGTTGTGGCATGTGGGATCTTTAGTTGTGGCATGCGAACTCTTAGTTGCAGCATGCATGTCGGATCTAGTTCCCCGACTAGGGATCGAACCCAGGCCCTGTGCATTGGGAGCACAGAGTCTTACCCACGGGACCACCAGGGAAGTGCTTCTGGCTGGAATCTTAAAGGGAACTTAAGCTCCTTGGGTCCCACGATGCACTATGAAGCTTTGTCCGGGATATTGGGACAGATCCAAGTGTGGGCTGAGGTTTCCCAAAACCTGTGAGAGCTGGAAGACACTCTTCTGTGTGTCTGAGTGCCCAGGGCCAAGAATTCTCGTGTGTTCACAACAGGGCCACAAACCCCACAGTGCCACACTCAGAACTTTGATGTAGGCACTAAACAATTTATAGTTCAATTGCCTATTGGAGAGGGCTTTTGAAACCATTTTGCCATTTAAATTTTGCCATTTCCAATAAACTTCATGACTCGATCATTTTTCAAGAATATCAAAACAAACAGCATTTTGGAGGATTTTGGCTATCAGAGCTTCCCATCTGTGTTCCCTTATTGATCACAGAGTAGTTCCTAGGGATGTTTTCTCTCACATGATTAGAGAAGCAGTGATAAATTCCCAAAGCCTAGGAACTACTGGCCTTGATCTCAGTTAGTTGGTTTGGAGACCCTGACAGAGATGCTGAACAAAACGGGCCTGGCAGCAGCATCCCAGAGGCTACCGCCAGGCATTTTGTGTGTCAGGTGATCTAACTTCATTTTGAGCAAATGTGAGTTATATTTATTCTTAATTAACAGTCTCAGATTTTTCTTGCAGTTTCAATTTCTGATTTTAATTTAATGGGTGATAGGAACAGCCCCAAGTGGGGCCCACACAGAGCCCTGGACCTTTGTGGTTGTGAAGGACCCGGATGTGAAGCATAAGATTCGGGAGATCATTGAGGAGGAAGAGGAAATAAACTACTTGAAGAGGATGGGACCTCAATGGGTTTCAGACCTGAAGAAACTGAGGTACAAAAGTGGGTAGAATTAGGCATCTTTGGTTTGGCTTCCTAAAATGAAATAACTATGACTTTAGTTTCTTGGTTTTGTTTTAGGTGTTAAAAAGTTTCATTTTACCTGTGGAAGAAATAATGGAAATTAAGTCAGGCCTCACCGCTGAATTGCCTTGAGCACACGTATTGCGCAGGGGTGAGGGATGTCAACTGGAATCACATCTGGGTTCACATCGTAGCTCTGGTTTTCCAGTTGCAAGACCTTAGGCGTTTGCTTACTCTCTCTAAGTGCACTAGTCTGGTTTCTCCAGAGAAACAGAATCAATGGAGAGAGAGAGAGACAGAGAGAGAGAGAGAGAGAGAGATAGAGAGAAACAGAGAGAGAAAGAGATTTATTATAAGTAATGGGCTCAAGTGATTATGGAGGCTGAGAAGTCCCACGACCCAGCAGACCCAGCAGAGTCGATGGACTAGCTCCAGTCTGAGACCAAAGGCCTAGGAACCAGGAAAACCAATGTGTAAGTTGCAGTCCAAGTCTGAGTCCAAAGGCAGGAGAAGACTGATGTCCCAGCTCAAAGACAGTCAGGCAGAAGGAGAAAATTCTCCCTTATTCCGCCTGTTTTGTTCTATTCAGGGCTTCAGCGGTTTAGATGAGGCCCACCTACGTTGAGGAGGGCAATTTGCTTTACTCAGTCTGCCAATTCACATGTTAATCTCATCCAGAAACATCCTCACAGACACACCCAGAATAATGTTTAACCAGCTATCTGGGTGCCTTGTGGCCCAGTCAAGTTGACACATAAAATCAAACATCACACTTCTGTTTTCTCACCCAAAACGATAATGTTAAAAACTTGGTATCAGGATTAGATAAGATAGAGGCTAAG
Organism: Balaenoptera physalus; assembly: GCF_965194825.1. NCBI lineage: Eukaryota > Metazoa > Chordata > Mammalia > Artiodactyla > Balaenopteridae > Balaenoptera > Balaenoptera physalus. The sequence continues at coordinate 15,903,238 of NC_138888.1, read as the reverse complement.
AGTAGGGCCTTAGAAGCTAGAGTGCTTGGGTTCAAATATGAGGTCTACCGCTTATTAACCTATCTGTGCCTCAGTTTCCTCATCCATAAAATGGGAATAAGTCTAGTATCGACTTCATTATGAAAATTAGATGAATTTGTAAGCACTTAGAACAGTCATGGCACATAGTAAGGGCCATATGAATCTGGTAAATAAATAGGCTATGACCCAAATAATTATTAGTAAATACTTCTGAGGATCTTGAGCGAAGTAAATTACATTTTCCTATAAATAGTCTTGTACATGATCTCACTCAGCAGGCTTTCATTTTAGTACATGTTTAGTAAAAGTACAAATTTAGTACAGGTATAATATTCATTAGGCATTAGTAACTTTGCAGGCTTCCTTATCTCCAGGGACGAAGCGGATTGGAATTCAGTGTAAGTGGCTTTACCGTGAGGCTTCAGCGTATTCGGGTAGACATGTGCAAGGTTTCATTTTTTTTCTGGAAACTACAACTAACTATGCTTGTTAATCCCACTTTTCCCATTGAGGACCAGTCACCCTACACAATATCTAGGATGGATTCCATAATTTCTCAGTCATTTTTGTAGTTAAAACTGTCACTTCCAAGTTTTTCCGACTCAGCCTTGTCATTTTAAAACGCTGGTCACAGGGTCCTCTTTACAAATACTGCCCTCCCCACAGAAGCATCTCCTTTCCCTTCTAACCCCTTCTCAGGCTGAGTATGAGGAAGGATGGGGCACAGATATTTGTCCTGACCTCTCAGAAGGCCCTGAGGGGAAGCCAGCTCGAGTTCTTGGCACGTAGAATGTAGAGGTACTCATGCCTCTGGCTCTCAGCTCTGGGCCTTTAGCGGCCAGTTCCAGCACCAGCCATCCAGTACCCAGTGTGACACAAGCCTAAGAAAAGGCAGTGGGATCTCCGTCTTGTGGGGGTAAAGTGGGACTTCTGCTCCGGTAGACAGGGCTGGGTGGTGAGAAGGATGGCCTCTAAGTCCTACTCCTGTCTCATTTATTTGCCCCAGAGGACAGTTTTTCTCCTGAGATATTTAAACCCTATTGAAATTGATGTCTATTGGCGTTGTAACTTATGGCTGTGTTCTGGAATAAGTGCAGGATAGTAATAATGAATATATAAATCTCATTGCATATTCATGAGAAAAAACGGATGGGTAAAGTCGAGTCTCTCTTCTTAGAGAGCTGCTGTGCTGTGTGTGTGCAGCACCTGCAAAACGCTGCCCGCCCCGTCACCCCGCAAAGAAGGCAGCATCAGTTGCTCTCTTGTCTCTACGCTCAGAGCACCTAATACACACCTTCCGTGCATTTAAAATAGCCATTACCACATAGTTATTTAATTATTGGCCTACTTTTCTTCTCATTTTATAGGCCATATTTTAGAAACCTTTGTGGTACACCAAGATACTCTGGAGAATCCAATTAACATTATAGACTTTCTCTGCAGACAATATGCGTGCACACACCCACACCCACACACACACAGACAGATATACATATATATACACACATATATAGTCTCTAGGGTCCAGGGACCTCCAGTTTAAAAAAGTCTTATATTGTAGCACCTAGCACAGTGCTGATGCGTGGTAGGTAATTAAATAACTGTTTGTTAAATTGCATCACAAATGAACATATGTCCTGACAGCCAGTTTGAGTCAACTCTGAAACTCATAGCTGTCGTTAAAGGCTTGATATACAATCTGGTCCAACCTACCCATCAAACCTTCTTCTCCTGCTGCTGGCGTGAGACCCTTCACCCCAGGTGGAAGGTGCTAATTGTCCTTTATTTATTTATTTATTTATTTATTTATTTATTTATTTATTTATGGCTGTCTTGGGTCTTCGTTTCCGTGCGAGGGCTTTCTCTAGTTGTGGCAAGCGGGGGCCACTCTTCATCGTGGTGTGCGGGCCTCTCACTATTGCGGCCTCTCTTGTTGCGGAGCACAGGCTCCAGACGCGCAGGCTCAGTAATTGTGGCTCACGGGCCTAGTTGCTCCGCGGCATGTGGGATCTTCCCAGACCAGGGCTCGAACCCGTGTCCCCTGCATTGGCAGGCAGATTCTCAACCACTGCGCCACCAGGGAAGCCCTAATTGTCCTTTCTTAACAGGCCTCGGCACGTTGCTATCTTTTTATTAGCTGTAATATGATGTCATGATACATTCTTGTAAAACTGAACAAACCCAAAATACTAGCTACCAATGTATGCCTAGGCAAAATAAGTACAAAGATTAGTAAACATTACTAACCTGCCTCTGACCTAGTAAATTGCTTATTCTTCACCTCATATTTAAAAATTGTTTTGAATTATTCACTGTAAAATAATACGTAGTAATAATAATAATATTAGCTAACACATACATGGTACTATGTACTAGGTACTATTCTAAGCACTTGATCTATTTGGACTGATTTTACTGTCATAATAACCATTTGAGGTGAGTGTACAAAAGTACATTTTACATTTGAGGACACAGCTGTGAGAAGGTGAGTGGGTTGCCCAACATGGCAAAGCTAGATGACTCCAGTTTTTTTTGTAAACTATTAACATTCTCCTGCTTTGTAAAGAGAAAAAGAATTGATACTGGTCAAATGTGAATAAGCTGGTTGAAGTATGGTAAAGTAGCTTTGAGAATGTAATGTATAGAAATTAGCAGTATACAAGGAACTGTAGAAAATACACACGTGGGTTTAATGTGTTTTAAAACAAGGAAGTGGGGCTTCCCTGGTGGCACAGTGGTTGAGAATCTGCCTGCTAATGCAGGGGACATGGGTTCGAGCCCTGGTCTGGGAAGATCCCACATGCCGCGGAGCAGCTAGGCCCGTGAGCCACAACTACTGAGCCTGCGCGTCTGGAGCCTGTGCTCCGCAACAAGAGAGACCACGATAGTGAGAGGCCCGCACACCGCAAAGAGGAGTGGCCCCCGCTTGCCGCAACTAGAGGAAGCCCTCGCACAGAAACGAAGACCCAACACAGCCATAAATAAATAAATAAATAAATAAATAAATAAATAAATAAATAAAAATTAAAAAAAAAAAAACAAGGAAGCATAACTAGGCTAAGAATGAAATGAGTGGTGACTATCTCTTGCTTATTGATGACATAATTTACCCTAAGGAAAAATTCCAATATATAGCATTGTATGAGTATCTTTCCTTTGAATATCTGAGCTAGAGTGAAGCGTTTGCCAAAATGTATGGGCAGGGTAATGAAATAGAGAAAGATATGCTCTTATCTGGAAAATAAAAATGGAAACTCAACATTTATACCTCCTGTGAGTTACCTCCCACTCCCACAAAAGTTTGCTTCCTTTTCTCCATAACTAGGCTAAGAATGTTACCATCTGCCCACCTGGAATTTCGGTTCAAACTCACTGTCATCTTTTTCTTCTCCCTTGTGCACTCCTGTGCCAGATCTGTCAGCTCCTGCCTCTACAACTCTCTAAGTTCTCCTGGGCCATTTCCATTGTCTCCTATCTGGTCCCGTTTGAGCTGGTCCTTTGCCCACACCAATCTGCCTCTTTGTGAAACAGATCCGATCGTGTGATGCTTTTGCTCAGAAGCTTGTGATAACTTTCCATCACCCACTGAACAAAGTCCAGGACCCTGCAAAATCTGTATGAAAACTGCCAGCCTCCCAACCCGTGCCCCACCACGCACACCATCCTCCAGCCCACCAAGCTTCTGAAATTCCCTGTCCGGACAAGCGTTCTCCTTCCGATTCTGCCTTTTGCTCATCCCTTCCCTGGGCTGCCCTTCCCAATGCCCCTTCTTTAGCTGGTCTTCAGTGCCCCGCCTCAAGAGAAACTTTGGAAATATTCTGACAATCTCATTCAAAACTAACATTTTATTTTTGGGCTCCTAAGGCCCTTGTCTTATATTTCTTTAATAACACTTACCAGGTTTTAGTTTGCTAAATTTGGCTTACTGCCCTCTGGGTTATAGGATCTATCTTTGTATCTTTCAGCATTTCACGTGTCTTGCTATATCAGGCCCTTATTAATACCTGTTTACTGACTTTGGATAGAAAAAGGTAAACATGACGTGAACAAAAATCCTACTCTTTTTCAATTTAAACATGAAAGACAAGTAAATGTTTCTATTTTTAATGCATATAAGGTGGTAAACAGGGAACAAAAAAACCATCAAGAGAAAATATTCTTCTAAATATCTTTTTTTTCCCCCTTTAGGACCAACTGGATTAAGGAGTACTTGGACACAGCCCCTGTTTTGATTCTCATTTTCAAACAAGTACACGGTATTGCTGCAAATGGCAAGAAAAAGACCCACTACTACAATGAGATCAGTGTTTCCATCGCTTGTGGCATCCTCCTAGCTGCCCTGCAGGTATGTCACCCTCCCACTGGGCCCAAGAGACAGACTTAATACTTGGGGGCCAACTGTGGTTTCATTTGCAAATTTCAGCTGAGTTTCCAGTTCAGGGACAGGAATTCCTCAGTAAGGGAATTCTGATGTAAAAACTGCCTCTGGAAACCTGGATTGGTGCTTCAAACAAGCTGGCATCCTTCCTGGAAATTTACTTCTAACATTATTTAAGGGTCAAAAAACGGTCGCTGTGTTTGCCTTCATCTGTAACGACATGAAGCTTTTAAGGGCTTTAGTAAACACCCGTGAAGAGCTTCAGAGCCTGAAAGCTCCAGGGCACGGCTTCTCAGCTGCGTTGTCTGAGCCAGTGGGATGATTCAATAGCTATAAGGGGAACTCTATCATAGAGCTCCTGTCCTCAGAAGTTGAGTTTACATCGTATTGCATTAGAAAGATGTCCATGTGCTTAAAAAAATTCCATCTACATAGTAGCTACAGCCATGCAAAGCGTGAAACAGAGCAGGATTGAGGTCTGCCTTTCACATGGTTCAAGTCATTCACTCAGCAGATATTTTCTGAGCTCCTTCTATGTGGCAGATCCCAGGAGTCACCAGGAATAGTCACCTCGTGAGCTGTATGTTCTGGTGGGGACTGCGGTCCTGGGAGAGGGTGGAGAGTGACAGTAAACACGTGAAATAAATAAAACAAACAGGATTATAAGAGTGAATGAGCCTACTTTCAAGGCACAGTAGATTCCAAAAAACTTTGTGCTTCTTCGTTATCTCAAAGAAAAATGTGTTTGCTGAAAACTTGCAAAATAGTCATTGTGACATAAAAGGGGAATGTGTTTTTAGATGACTTGAAAAACAGTTCCAAAGGAGCTGGCATCCTATTTACCTCCTGACTCTGTAACAGATAAAGGAATTGCTGTGCAACGTCAGACCGCAGGGCACCGCCCCCGTCCTAGATAGGGTCCCTGACGAGGCAGTTTAGGCTTGGCGTGGGTTCCCTTCACCTGTGGTTTCTGTGCATTCCAATCAGCAACTTCTCCCACTTTACTGTGGAGTTTGCTGCCCTCTAGCTTTCTGTAAGGCATAAGTCTGAGTGTAGGTCTTGATTTGTGAAGGAGGAAGGAATCTTCTGGAAGCCCTTGTCTGGGCAGATTGCACAGAGACTGGAGGCGTGCTCGACCCCCAAAGGCAGTTCCAGAACCTCCTTCTGGTCCAGGCTTAGCGATGACCATCTGACGGGAAAAGCAGGGGGGCATAGAGAGGACCAACTGGGAAAGCGTCTTGAAGCTACACGTGATTTTTATCGGATGTTTATTATTCGAGGGGGCTGGGAAGAGGTTGGTGGAGTATTTCCTCTACCTCTTACATACCCCTTGGCCACTCGGTCCTCCATCACTGGACATAGGTATTTTCAGCTGGGGATGGCGCTCTGCTGCCACGGTTGGTTATATAACCCCAGGAACTGCCCTTTGTTTTTCCATTCCTTTGGTGTAGTTGGATTCCCCACATTTCTTTCCATGAAATAACCATTCCCATTTCTTAAGCATCAGTGAAAAGTGACTGGTGTTTTCTTCTCTGAGAAGCTTCCCACTGTTTGGTTAAGAGAAAGTGGGGTCTGGGGAGGTCCAGGAGGGCAGGTACGATTCAATACACCATGGCCCAAGCTGGTCGTCTCTTTGCCGCCCAACTTCAGGGAAATGATGGGACAAGCAAATCCTGTAGGGAGTAGAACATGCCCAGGCTAGAAGCAGAGCTGGGGTTTTGCCTGCTGACTTGAAAATGATTTCTTTTCCTCTCCTGTTAACAGAACGCGGGACTGGTGACTGTCACGACCACTCCTCTCAACTGTGGCCCCCGTCTGAGGGTACTCCTGAACCGCCCCGCAAATGAAAAGCTGCTGGTACTGCTCCCTGTGGGGTACCCCAGCAAAGAGGCCACGGTGCCTGACCTTGCACGGAAGCCTCTGGATCAGATCATGGTGACTGTGTAGGCAGGGCACAGGCAGGGACCTGCTGGAAGGTGATGCCCCCCACTCCTTTCTCCTGTTCCTTTTGGGAGTACAGGCTGCTCTCTCCCTGGGCGCTCCGTCTCCCTGGCACTCCACTCCGCGGGGTTGACCTCTCTGTGCGCGAAGAAACCTTTGCACTTTCCACAGCACTTTGAGTCTGAGGAGCCCTGATTCTGATAGTGTGATTAGCTGAACCATACAGAGTAAGAGATGGATAGGTATGTTCTCTTCCATTTCTTATCCACTTTGGAAATGCATTAAATTTTTGCTAAGAACATGCCCTTGGTTTTTAAAGTTTTGTAATTGTTCCAGAAAAATCACGGGTGATTTTTTTCTTTCACTCTTTAAAAACTCAAAGAAGAAAGAGTCATCAGAAAATTTAATATAGTCCCAAGAATTCAGCTATGTGATGATTTTTAAATTTAAATTTAGACTGATCAAACGGTTTTCTGCCCTCTGCTTTCTGGTGGCTTTTAGGCAAGGATGTACTTTTGAGATGCACTCTTCCTGAGCTTTATGGATATTCTGCCAGTTTTTAATGAGTAACCTTCAAAATAATTAAAACATCACAAACACAGAACAGAACAGCACGTGCTTGTGTAGACGGGCAACCATCTGGACCTACACATGGTTAGTCGCATTGTCCAGAGTGCATGTTGCAGCTGCCTCGCACCAGCTCGTTGAAGCTGACGGTTAAATATTCAGGAATTTTGTGAGCCAGTTATTAAACCATTTGCAGCTTGAAATTGCCCACGGTGGGAATATTTACACCATGGCAACCGGCAGGCACACAAATCAGGGCTTGCTTTCTTTTTCTTAAAGGGAACTGTTTTCCAGACACTAGGGAGTTCTAACTGTGTTCCCCTTCTTTTCTACTCTCCTCCATGAAACACACTTATCCTCTTCCTCCAGATGGCAGTCACACTGTATGCAGCCGATGGGGTCACTGGGTGCCGGGCGGGGACTGCCAGCTCTAGCCCTTCACCTGTCACCCTCTGTCTTCCCTTCCAGGGCGCTGCTCACACAGGTACACTCGGAACTCAGATAATTGCTCATCAAAAGCAACTCTACTCACCTCTCTATCTCCTTCCACTGTCTTTTTTCTCTTCTATTTTTTTTTTTTTTTAAACTCAGATCCCTCCAGAAAAACTCTCCTGCCTCTTTTCACTTCATTCGTGTGTCACACGGTACATTGATAAGGTCATCAATAGTATCATTGATAAGAGTCAGAGCTGGTGACAAATCTGTATCAGAGAAAAGGAAGAATTTTTTTCCCTTTACAATATAATTAGAGGGAATTCCCTGGTGGTTCAGTGGTTGGGACTCGCCCTTTTCACTGCTGAGGGCCTGGGTTTGATCCCTAGTCGGGGAACTAAGATCCTACAAGCCACGTGGTGTGACCAAAAAAAAGAAAAAAAAAAGAAATAAGACTCTTAAAAATATGTGCATATAATTAGATATTACAAGAACCTGTGCTGTCGGCCTCTGAAGCACCCAGAGTCTCTTTTAGAATCTCCAAAATCTTCCATCGAAAATCTTTTTCTCTCTAAACGTGCTTTTCCCCAAGTCTACACATTTTACTAAATACAAACGTTCTTATGTTTTGTTTCTATTCTTTAAAAAAAAATTATTAGTATTGTGATAGTTATTTGTCCTGAACTCTTATCGTAAACGAGCATTGTTTTAACAACATTGTGGCTTTGTTAGATGTATGTGAACTGCGCTGGGAACCTAGTCACTGTACTTCAAGTTGTTTTTAACAGGAAAAAGATACTCTGAGTTCCAATAGCAGAACAATAAACACTTTGGCATCACGGTGCAAAGAAACTGAAGTTATATTTATGAACTTCTCTTCTATTTCGGATGTTTTGAAGCTGTTTGAGCCCATGGAGCTCTTTGCTAGTTTTAGGGCAACCTGCTGAGGAGCCGCAGGTACGGGAGAACCTTGACCCCCAGGTGTGGGTTGGAGGAGGAATCCGGCCACTGGTGGGGGTCTGAGTGCAGTTGTTCAAGTGCAGAACCCCTTGAGAGGAAAGTGGAAGTCTTATCACATGGGTTAGGGCCCTTGAGCAATGGGTTGATCTGGTCACCTTCTAATCATGCCCCCCAGAAACACAGCCCTGATTTCTCATGGATGCTGAACACATTTGCAAAGGTACAGATCTGGGGGATGCTCCAGCCAGCTTTCTCTTTGGGGGATGGAATTATTAGTAATTCTTAATCTGGACAACACAGCATAGATGGGCCTGGATTCAAGTTTCCCTTCTGCTGCTCCCCAGCTTGGTGGCTGTGGAGAACTGAATCTGTCTCAGCCTCATTTTCTTCATCTGTAAAATGAGGATAAATGCAGTGCTTATTACCTCAGGGCTTCTGTGGAGACCGAGTGTGATGATTCACATGTAGTTCCCGGCATAGGGTAGGTGACACATGGTGTTAATTTTGGGCTCTTGATATTATTATTAGTGCTATTATCACTATCATTGATACTATGTGCTATGCACATTTGACCACAAAAATTAAAAAATAAAATGACACCCTTTAAGAGTCTTGTCCTTAATGCACAAAATCATCTTAAAATGTAAAAGGAAGGTGTTCTGTCATCTCAGCTTGAGCCTGAGCTGTTTTGAGGATTTAGGTTGACTTGGTTGTTTCTGGTGGGTTCTGGGAGCCTCTGGATGGGACCTCAGAGTCTATTTAATAATAAGGTCTATAAACAGAGATCTACTTAATAGTAAGGAAAAGGGTCCTTGGAAAACTTATTTTCAGGGAAGGGAGACTGGAGACATATAGTAAGATCCTATGATGACAATCAGCGTCAGAAAAAAGGGGCAAATCTAAATGTGGTTTAGAGTCTGCCCCTCAGATACCAAGTCCTAGACTCTCACTAAAGTTCCGGGGGAGAGGGAGCTGGAGCAAACAAAATAACTGCTCCCTGAAGATCTCTCAGTGATGGGGGTACAGCCCAGCCCTTTGATGCACTTATGCATAGGGTTGCATTCAAAGAAACATCAGATGGTTCTTGTTTATCCAATAATCATAGATCAGCAATTAATATCTTTACTGCCTTCTTTTGAGAACACAGCAAAGGAAGATTCCAAAACTGAAAACCCTCTTTCCCATCTGTCTTTCTCTCTAAATATATATCTAACCGACATATGACAGCTGCTCCCAAGGTATATATTGTCCCCATTTGTAAATCATCTCAACATTTTGTCACAAACTCGCCCTATGAAGGCTCTCTTATATCCCTTGCTCCTTTCAGTTCTCTGTGTCTATTTTTTTTCTTCTCACTTTTCACCTTTATAAAGCCAGCTGGCTTTTCTGGCTTTCTGTTCTTGCCACTCTCCCTCCCCCATACATTATTCTGATCCTGGTAATAAAAGCCTAATAATGACAGGTGAGGAGAGACCTTTCTTAGCAGGTTGGGGAGAGGGGAGGAGACAGCGTAGCTTCGTATGTCAGTATCACCATCAAGGTCACGTCCAAGAGACAGTGGTGGCAGTGGGTATAATGGTTGAGCACATGAGCTTAGGAGTCACCCAGCCTGGGTTTATATCCCTGCTCTGTCAGGGATCTAAGGAGAAAACTCTTATTTCCTTGGTGGTCTTGAACTAGATGTTTAATTAAGGCTATTATCTGACGTGTAAAATGGGGTTAATCATCCTTACCTTGTGGGGTTTGGCCCAGTGCCTGGTACGCAGCACTTTTAAATGATAGGTGTCATATTGTGGTGGTCAGGGTTGATACCACTGTCATTGTCAGGCAGCCCTGCTTTGGGTTCCAGGTGGGCAAAGGTAAGAAGAATGGGCAAGAGTCTCCCTCCCCTCAGGGGAGAAGCCTGGCTGGGGTTTGGGCGGCAGCTGTAGGCCAGGTGGAGGTGGCCCAGAGAGGGTCAGCCATACCAGGTCAGAGAGCTTCTCAGCAGACACCACTGGGAACTTGAAATGCTTTTTTTTCCTCTGTTATAGTTAATGTTATCAATTCGATATGCAGTTGGGTAGTTACTGTTTGCATGCGTTTTTAACATTTTTATTTAAAAATTACAATGGGGGAAGAGAAAATTGGAGGTGCTCACCCCAGCGATTACATACCTTGGCCCAGGAGTGACTTCCTCACCCTCACAACCCACTGGCCAGAACTAAGTCACATGGCCTCATCAGAAGGTCAGGAAATGTTACCCTCCTGTGTCTGGAAGAAGAGGGGACTGAGATGGGAGTAAGCATTAAAAGTCTCTTCCCCCCCAAACAGGTAACTTGGAACTTAGGAAATAAACCTGGATACAACAAAAAATGTGCGGAGAGGAAGGAAGGCTGAAGAAATGGATGAAATTAGAATTAGGATGATGAAAGGCATAAAGATCCTCTTCTGAAAGGTAAACATTAAGATTGGTTGATATTTGTCTGATACAGCTTTTAAATATAGCAACCATTTGGGCCAAGAAAATCAATATAAATATATAGAGAAGGAAACTAAAATGCCCTTCTTCCTAAACATTCCTGCCTCTGCCTACAAAGTGGAAACTTCTATCTCAGAAGTACTGAAGGAAAGTCCCTATTTCCACGTTATTTGCTTATCTCTATGAAGGAAGAGGGACTTCTCTGGTTGGCAAAATTGGAGGAAAAAGGCTTATTGTTCAAGTTCAAACCCAGCAAAGTATACTCCATTTTAAGCCAAATGTACAAATTACAAGTGATTATTCACCTTAGAAAGATGATTAACAATGAATTTCTCTAAATATTGGAGTTTTAAACAGTATTTGAACTGATATGATACTAAAAAAATTTTTTGTAAACATTTTTAGGAGTATCTATAACCTAAGGAAGATATAGTTATCAATGAATATTTCTCTTCAGAGGCACGAGGAATATAACTTATTTTGTCAGATATCAGCAGAGTACTCCCTTGGAATTTGGCGAAACGGGAACAATTGTAATGTTTCAATCCACACGTATCTATAAATAATGAAAAATCTAAAACAAATGTTGCTCCAGCTCTGCTGTGGTGGCCTCACTTTCACACACACAAAAGACCAGACATTCAAAAAAGGGGGAACTTCTCTACCTTTTAGAGAGAAGCGAATAAAGAGAACAGAAGGTGGGGATGGTAAGGAGACCCCCTGTGCTGCAGTGGGCTGAATGGGCCAATGCATCTGAGGTTGGGACCAGATCAGCATCCCCTTTGGGTGGCCTCAGCTGACATCCAGCGTGTACAAGCTCCAGGAAGAACAGTACCTGGAGCGGAGATCCTGTGAGTTAAGTACAGTAGTTCTAATGAACTGTGAGATGCTATAATCTCATTTTGGGAATTCCTGAAAAGTCACGAGGAAGGGGAATGGTTTGTGTTATTCTCGTGACTTCAGAATCATGGTTCAGAGCCAAGTGTTCAGGATTAAATTCAACAGCATTAAAATGTCCTTAGAGCAACATGAAAATACGTCAGCAACGCCTGCAGAGGGCCAAGCAGACATAGAAGCCAATAAAGTAATAGAGGAAGTTAGCTAACCTGGGTGGAGGTGGAGTTGCCAACTTCCTTCTACTCTAATAATGACAAATAAAGAATAATAACTGAGAGGTAACTGGAATGAAGCTTCTAAAATCAAATGCCTCTGAAGGTGTCCCCTGTTGTCACAGCAACTACAGAAAGGGTCGGTGGCTGGCTTTCCTTCTGATTTTGGCTCCTCACTGCCCTCGGCTTATCTGAGATTCCACCATGTTGTGGTCACGAGTAACTTTGACTCCCTTGAGGCCGAAAATCTGTTCCTTTGTTGAATAAGTGACTTCCCAAGTCTGAGAATGTTTAGAATCGAATATGGAGGTGATGAAATAAATCAAGCCCATAATATTGATACTCTCATGTCAAGAATAATCTTGCATATGTTTCTTATTTAAGTAATTTAAATGTGTTTTTTTAAAACATATGATTCCAATTTAAAATGTGAAATTGATTTAGACTTCTAATTTTATGTTGAAAGGTGTAAGAAAATTTGACTTAGCTCATTAACAGCATTAAAATAGATTCACTGTATTTATAAATTTAATTTATTAGGTTTAGAAGAGCAGTTTGAGTATATGAGAACATTTTGGCTTAATTGGCGGTAGACTTGCCAGGTCAGTTATATGAAGTGCTAAAACAGAAAATCAACTATGCTTAGGTCCATACAAGTTTAAAATGTTTAAGAGATTTTAATAAATGATGCTTGTCAAGGAGGCTGATGGTTTAAGGGAGTTTGGTTATTCGAGTTAATCAAGCATTAATCAAAGTCCCCTTTCCCTGAAGTGATTAGTTTTATTTTATTTAAATGTACTAGACTTATAAATATAATAATACAACATGTGTATCAGGTTAGAACGCTTTTGGCAGAACGTAAGAAACAAAAAACCCCAACCATAGTGGCTTAAATAAACAGGGGGGTATTTTTCCCTCATAATGATAAGTTTGGAAGCAGGTCCAGGGTTCATGAAATCAGTGCCAAAATCTCAGTGGTTCTCCTGGCCTTTCTTTATGACCACAGGACACTGATACAGCTTCCCTCATCACAACCAAGCACAGTAATTGAAATAATAGGCACACAATAAATATTGGAAAAAGATTGAATTTATGCAAAAAATATATCTACATTATAAAAAAACTTATATGCAAGATCTGACTGGGACTTGGAAATCTATGTTTTTAACAAGTGTTCCAAGTGGTTCTGCTGGTAAACATGAACAGCAGTCTCTAACAAGCTCCTCTGTCCCAGGGCTCTAAGTACCTGCCCTCTGCCAGTGCCTCTCAGGTCTCTACCTCCAGCTTCGACCTCTTCCCTAAACTCCAGACACTTACACTCAACTGCTTCCTCTGCACCTCCACTTGGATGTCTATTAAGCATCTATTAAGATGTCTACTAGGCATCTCATCTTTGATGTCTATTAAGCATCTTAGATGCTTCCATGCTCAAAGTAATTATTCTGAATCTTTCTCACCCCTTGCTAGGATCCTCAATTCATTCTCCTTTAGATGCAGCCCCAAATCTAGAAAGCATCCTAAATTTCTGTCGTTCTCTTCTCCCCCACATCCAAAGTCATCAGCAAGTCTTACCCACTCTACCTCTGCGTCGCCTGCAGGCAGTGAGCACGGAGAACCCGTGTGAACACGAATGTCACTCTGCCTGCTGCCGAGAATAGTAAAATCTCTTGGTCTGACCCAGATGCCTCGGGTCTTCGACCAGCACCCACAAAACCGGCAGGCTACCTTGTTAGCATGCAAGAAGGGTACCCGCTCAGACCCTTCAAGGTTCTTGACACTTTCCACTAAATGTTCTCTCGACCTCAAATGCTCCAGGCATCATCGCGGCTGGCTCCTCCATGCCAGTCACATTTTCAGCTCAACTGTTACCTCTCTGAGCAGCTTTCTTTGACCATCCAATCCAAATACCACCACGTTGGTTATTTTTTAAAATAATTAATTAATTTATTTATTTATTTTTGGCTGTGTTGGGTCTTCGTTTCTGTGCGAGGGCTTTCTCTAGTTGCGGCAAGCAGGGGCCACTCTTCATCGCGGTGCGCGGGCCTCTCACTATCGTGGCATCTCTTGATGCGGAGCACAGGCTCCAGACACGTACGCTCAGTAGTTGTGGCTCACGGGCTTAGTCGCTCCGTGGCATGTGGGATCCTCCCAGACCAGGGCTCGAACCCATGTCCCCTGCATTGGCAGGCAGATTCTCAACCACTGCGCCACCAGGGAAGCCCCCGTTGATCATTCTTTATTCTCTTCATAACACTTGTCGTTATCTAATAAGTTTTTAAAATTAAGGCAACATTTAAAATATATGCACATGATCCAAAGAATATTAGAAGAAATAACTACGTAACCACAACTTTGGGTTAAGATACAGAACATCATCAACACAGTTGATACCTACTACGTCCCCCTCCCCAACTCCATCCTCTTCTCTCCTTCCACAGAAGAAAGCAATAACCTCCCTGTGTAATGAATTTGATGTTATTCATTCCCACAAAATGCTTTGTCACTCAATAATATGTAATATTATTTTGCATATTTTAGCTTCGCACAGATGGTATTGCACATTACATATTTTTCTGTGGCATGCTTTTTTAAGCCAACGGTATGTCTGTGAGACAGTCAACCTTGATATGTGTAACTCTGGTTCATTTCTTTCCACTACTCTGCACCATCCATAGGAATAAGTCCCACATTATTCATTCTCTTGCAAACTGACATTTAAATTCTTTCATGTTCATTCTTTCTCCTTGTGTAAATGTCTTAAGAATTTCTCGAGGGTATATACCTAGGCAGAGAATTGCTGGGTCAAAGGGCATTCATCTTTCAACTAGATATTTCAACTAAATTGTTCTCCTAAGGTTCCTCTGCCCTGGATTTTTAAAACTCATTTATTGATCATCTCCCACAGCCAGACTTAAATTCTAAGACGTCTTATCTCTCATGCTCACCTCTATGTCCGTGGTGCCCAGGACAGTGGCTGTAACATGAATATTTGTTGACTGGCTGAAGATATGGTGACCAGAGGGGCGCAGTAACTTGTCCAGGGTTACAAAATGTCTTAAGGACAAAGCTGGGATTTGAGCTCAGGCTGCTACTCCCTAACGCCGAAGAGGAAGCAGTTATTGGAAGCACAGTCCCTCGAGCTATGGGTCCAAAGTTCTGTACCCAGGAAGAAAGTCTGGAGTGAATTCACACTGTCAGCCAGTGAGCTCTCCACGTGCCTGAGCTGGGGCGAGCCGGACACACGTGCCCAGTGGAGGTAGGAGGTGTGATTCCTGAAGATTCTTCAGAAGGCTAGCATCTGCCCCAAGAGCTGCTGGGGGTGACGGGGGCTGTGGTGACAGAGGGGACGGGGTGGGGGGGAACAGGACACTCCATTGGCAGAGAGAATGCTGACCCAGCAGAGGCCCCCTGTGTAAGCTTCCCTCCAGCTCCCCATGTGTCCTCGTGAAGCAGACCTTGTGAGGCAGAGATGGGCTTTGGGCTGAGCCTCAGAGCCCTGGAGGATGGCTCAGACCCAGACTCAGCTTTGAAAACTGTTAGCTTGAGGTCTTGAAGTTTGTGTTTATTCTGGCCTTTCTTTCTAGTCAATTTGCATTTGGTTTTCATCTCACTCTGCCTTGGATTCAGTCTGGAATGGATATATCACTTAGCAAGCAAGCAGACAGCAGGGCCACCGAAGGAATAGAAAATGAAACCCCTAAAGTGGGGTTGAAGACAGACAGTTGGAGAAAGGGAGCGGGAAGCACGGGATGGGGGAGAGAGGGGCTGGGGATGTGAGTCACAGGGGCAGTAAGAGTGTCTTCTAGTCCCCGAGGACCAGCTCTGCCAGACTCAGATGCCTGGAGAGAGAGAGAGAGAGAGTGCTTTTCTGAGCCTTTGTTCAGAGTATATGAAAGAGAGCTAGCCCAAGAATCTAGCATTAGGGTCTCCCACCATTGCTGCTTAGTCAAATTGAACCATTTTCTGGGCCCTCAATCCCCCATGGTTGCCCTCCCTGCTCAGACCCAGACAACCTTTCCATTTCCTTCTCCCAGCTTTATCCTCCCATCCTTTAAGGCCCAATTTTCTGTCACTTTGCTGAAGAAGTCCCCCCAGATTCTCCAATCAGACTCCCACATGCAAAGACCAAGGCTGGGCTCATCCCTCTCCTTCGAGCATCCATGGTGTCCCTTCCTATGGCACTCGCCATCCTCCTCCTCAGGTCAAGCGCTCCACTAGACTCTTAGCTCTCAGAGAGCAGGAACCAAGCCTAGTTCAGGTTGGTGTCCCCTGGGCACCTGGCACATGGCCTGGCCCATGGTAGTTGCTTGGTAATTATTGTCTGATAGGATTCACATTGCAGGGAAGCCCTGCAATTTGATGCTATCATTGGATGATTGGGAGACTTCACCAAAACATTTTCTGCACTCTTGGAATAAAAAGAAGAGCCTGGGTCTTAACAGACTGAAGAATAAAAACCATATGATCATCTCAATAGATGCAGAAAAAACTTTCAACAAAATTCAAAACACCCATTTATGATAAAAACTCTCCAGAAAGTGGGCATAGAGGGAAACTACCCCAACATAATAAAGGCCATATACGACAAACCCACAGCAAACATCATTCTCAATGGTGAAAAACTGAAAGCATTTCCTCTAAGATCAGGAACAAGACAAGGATGTCCACTCTCACCATTATTATTCAACATAGTTTTGGAAGTCCTAGCCACGGCTATCAGAGAATAAAAAGAAATAAAATGAATGGGAATTGGAAAAGAAGAAGTAAAACTGTCACTATTTGCAGATGACATGACACTATACATATAAAATCCTAAAGATGCCACCAGAAAACTACTAGAGCTAATCAATGAGTTTAGTCACATTGCAGGATACAAAATTAATGTAGAGAAATCTCTTGCATTCCTATACACCAACAACGAAAGATCAGAAAGAGAAATTAAGGAAACAATCCCATTCACCACGGCAACAAAAAGGATAAAATACCTAGGAATAAAACCTGCCTAAGGAGGTAAAAGACCTGTACTCAGAAAACTATAAGACACTGATGAAAGAAATCGAAGATGACACAAACAGATGGAGAGATATACCATGTTCTTGCATTGGAAGAATCAATATTGTGAAAATGACTATACTACCCAAAGCAATCTACAGATTCAGTGCAATCCCTATCAAATTACCAATGGCATTTTTTACAGAACTAGAACAAAAAATCTTAAAACTTGTATGGAGACACAGAAGACCCTGAATAGCCAAAGCAATCTTCAGGGGAAAAAAATGGAGCTGGAGGAATCAGACTCCCTGACTTCAGACTATACTACAAAGCTACAGTAATCAAGACAATATGGTACTGGCACAAAAACAGAAATACAGATCAATATGGTACTGGCACAAAAACAGAGGTACAGGATAGAAGAACCAGAGATAAACCCAAGCACCTATGGTCAACTAATCTATGACAAAGGAGGCAAGGATACACAATGGAGAAAAGACAGTCTCTTCAACAAGTGGTGCTGGGAAAACTGGACAGCTACATGTAAAAGAATGAAATTAGAACACTCCCTAACACCATACACAGAAATAAACTCAAAATGGATTAAAGACCTAAATGTAAGACCAGACACTATAAAACTCTTAGAGGAAAACATAGGAAGAACACTCTTTGACATAAATCACAGCAAGATATTTTGACCCACTTCCTAGAGAAATGGAAATAAAAACAAAAATAAACAAATGGGACCTAATGAAACTTAAAAGCTTTTGTACAGCAAAGGAAACCATAAACAAGACAAAAAGACAACCCTCAGAATGGGAGAAAATATTTGCAAACAAATCAATGGACAAAGGATTAATCTCCAAAATATATAAACAGTTCTTCAGCTCAATATTAAAAAAACAAACAACCCAATCCAAAAATGGGCAGAAGACTTAAATAGACATCTCTCCAAAGAAGACATACAGATGGCCAAGAAGCACATGAAAAGCTGCTCAACATCACTAATTATTAGAGAAATGCAAATCAAAACTGCAATGAGGTATCACCTCACACCAGTTAGAATGGGCATCATCAGAAAATGTACAAACAACAAATGCTGGAGAGGGTGTGGAGAAAAGGGAACCCTCTTGCACTGTTGGTGGGAATGTAAATTGATACAGCCACTATGGAGAACAATATGGAGGTTCCTTAAAAAACTAAAAATTGAATTACCATATGGCCCAGCAATCCCACTCCTGGGCATATATCCAGAGAAAACCATAATTCAAAAAGACACATGTACCCCAATGTTCATTGCAGCACTGTTTACAATAGCCAGGTCATGGAAGCAACCTAAATGCCCATCAACAGATGAATGGTTAAAGAAGATGTGGTACATATATACAATGGAATATTACTCATCCATAAAAAGGAATGAAATTGGGCCATTTGTAGAGACGTGGATGGACCTAGAGACTGTCATACAGAGTGAAGTAAGTCAGAAAGAGAAAAACACATATCATATATTCATGCATACATGTGGAATCTAGAAAAATGGTACAGATGAATCAGTTTGCAGGGTAGAAATGGAGACACAGACGTAGAGAACAAACGTATGAACACCAAGGGGGGAAAGCGGCGGGGGTGGTGGTGGTGGTGTGATGAATGGGGCGATTGGGATTGACATGTATACACTGATGTGTATAAAATAGATAACTAATAAGAACTTGCTGTATAAAAAAAAATAAAATAAAATTCAAATAAATAAATAAAAGTTGTATCTATATTTTAAAGTTAATGGAAGGGGAAGGGGGAATGGGGAGAAATAGTTTAATTTAGCCAAAATGTTTTACTTTAAAAGAATTGGTTGATTTAAGTCCTATCACCAGTTTCTAAGCACTAGCTTTCAAATTAACCAGTCGTTTGAATGAAATGGTGAATTTTCTCTCTTTCCCTCAAGCCAGGCTCATATGGCTACCACCTAAAATCAATGATTAAAAAAATGTTTAATAGTACTTGCCCATCCTTAAATTATTATCATGAATTAAAAGTTTAAAAAGAAAAAAAATAAAGTGCTTGCAACTTCAATAGTGTTTAAGAGTATCACTGTGTTAGAGTATATAAACTTCTAGATGAATATTAACACAGTGGAAGACAAAAGAGGCTATATTAAAATAAATTTTTATTTTTTTCTGTAGAAAATTTGGAACACGTATAAAGAGTAGGAAAAGAAATCTCCCGTTGATCTTATAACTTAGAAATAATCTTTGTGAACCATTTGCTTTATTTCTTCTTAGTTGCCAACATGTGCAGTAAATTTGCAGCACTAAGAATTTGTATGAGTTCATTTCCTAATGGCCTAGCTCTTCAAACAGAAGCTTTTTATTGAGGGTCCTGCGAGGAGTCAACAGAGCCAAGGGGATTCTAGGTATTCCCTCTCTCCTCTAGTGCTGGAAGGTGAATTGCTCTCCTAGAAGAAACTATGAACATTATGGTAACCATTCTGAAGTGGTTTTTTAATCATGTTTTTACTGATGCATGTTAACTTTGTTGTGATAAAATATGAAATCTGTGACCCGCCTCCTTTAGCCATGTCAAAAGGAACTGTGGCATCAGTGGTTTCACATGTATCAAAATGTCCACACATCTATGGATTTGTTTTTTGAAATATTATTTTGGTCATTTGAAAAATGTAAGCAAGTGTTGAGAACATAAAAACGCACATGAATCCAGCACTTTGTATTAGTGAGCGTTTACGTTTTGTAATTTTGCATCCTTTTTATGAATACAAGAAAAAAAGCATTAGAAATGCATGTGTAAGACCTCACTAGACCCTCCTTGGTCCCAGCTCATTTGCTCCTTTCTCTGAGGCAATTATTCCCTTGTGAGTCACTTTTGAAGGGAAGGTATTAATCACCAGCAGAAATCTGTGGATGCCAATAAGGAAATGGATGCTCTCAGTGGCACGTTACAATACCATTTCATCTCTTTTCTACCTGAAAGTCTTGACTTCATAAAGCGCATGGTGACTGGCTTTCTGGCTCCAGATTAGACCTGACTTTACATATGTATATATGTATGCATGTATACACTCAAGAGCATTGAAAACATATGTTTCTATAAAACTTTAGACATGAATGTTCATAGCAGCATTATTCATAGTAAAGCCCAAAGTAGAAACAACCCAAGTGCCCCTTAACTACTGAATGTATAATAAATGATGTGTTACATAGTCATACAATGGACTATCTATCATTCAGCCATAAAAGGAATTAAGGACTGTAACGCTACAAGATGAATGAACTTTGAATGTGCTAAGCGCAAGAAGCCAAACATCAAAGACCACATACTGTATGTTACCATTTATATAAAATGTATAGAATAGGCAAATCCGTAGAGCTAAAAAGTAGATTATTGGTTGCCAGAGGCTGGCGTGGGAAGAGGGACAGGGAGTGAGGGAGGTATGGGGTATGGGGTTTCTCTGGGGAGTAATGAAAATCTTCTAAAATTAGCTTGAGGTGATGGTTGCCCAACTCTGTGAATGACCAAATGCTTTAAAATGGTCAATTTTACATTATGTGAATTGTATCTCAACCACAACAGCAACAACAAAAACAATAAATAAACCGATACATGTTATCAACTATTTGGAATATTCTAGTTTCAAGAGTAGATTACGTTTTAAAAATTTGACACATTTCAATTTTACCAATGTTTCCAAAGGATGCAGAGGCTTTTGCCCCAGCCTCGCTTCCTTCTCATCTCAGCTAGTTTACCATTCTGTGCATTCATATGTTTTTATAGATCTGTATGAAATGCGTAATCATTCCACAGCAACTTGTAAAATGAACTCTGGACGTTTTCTATTTTATTCTTCCCTGAGTTTCTTCTGACTCTTTCACCGCGGTTGACACAGAACCTCCCAGTTGAGAGTGTAAATGGATGATCTGAGAACTTCGCAGAACTGGGGAAATCTGAGGGCTGGGGACAACTTTAGGCAGGTACTGATGACCTCCATAACACAGGTCAGGGAGCAGGAGACTCCAGGTAAAGAGAGCCAGAGCTGGTGTGGCGAGGCTTCACATTTAGAGCAAAACTTAGCAAAAACCATCACCATTTCAGAGCAAGAGATTCAGCAGGTCGTTGTTGCTTTGTGAAGAACATCAGCCTTTGGTTATTCAAAGGATGGCTATTGAGTCTGGGGATCCTTCTGTATCTGTATTAGTTGCTACTAATACTATCACTACTTCTTTTTTTTTTTTTTAAGATATCCTCATTTTATTTTATTTATTTATTTTAAGTTTTGGCTGTGTTGGGTCTTTGTTTCTGTGCGAGGGCTTCCTCTAGTTGCGGCGAGCGGGGGCCACTCTTCATCGCGGTGCGCGGGCCTCTCACTGTCGCGGCCTCTCCCCTTGCGGAGCACAGGCTCCAGACGCGCGGGCTCAGTAGTTGTGGCTCATGGGCCTAGTTGCTCCGCGGCATGTGGGATCTTCCCAGACCAGGGCTCGAACCCGTGTGCCCTGCATTGGCAGGCAGATTCTCAACCACTGCGCCACCAGGGAAGCCCTATCACTACTTCTTAGTCCCTTATAAACAGAAGGAAAGAGAAGTCTGTAGCTCCTCTACTCAGCAGTTAAACTGGAGGGCAGGGACCGTCTACAGAGCTGGTTGGTGTCTTTGGTGTCTAGACACAATACACACTTTGACATTTGAGTGAATGCTTTTAAATGATGAAATCAGGAGTTTGTGCGAAGTTCATGAGCTTTCACTCCATAATTGGCTTACGTAATTTGGAAATAGCTACGTGTGGATGCCATAGACATACTCTTTCAACGCCCTTTCTTTGTAGTTGATGGGAAATTCAAAGCACCTTTCTGAACTGAATCTATTGACATTTCCAGCTCAAGGCAGTTATTGTGACTCCACTAGATGGCACACTCATGCTGGATCAAGGCCTGCTGATAGGTGAGGACAGTGAATCTCTCCAGATAACTTCGTCAGATACTTCAAGAGCTATAGTTTACTTCTCCCACCCCCTCCCTCCAGAATTTTCCTGTGTGTTAGTAATTTATGTCTTCCAGATCATGTAAATACAGATGTGCTAGAGCTAGTCATCCAAATCAACTGTTCAGTGTCCAAGGCGGGGCCGTAAAAATGGTCACTCTCCTTTGTTTTCAGTCCAAGTATTTTGACTATTCCCTTTGCCACATATTCCTTTATTTTTCATACAGTTACATCAGTGGCCTGAGTCTCTTCTCTTCTGTGTACATACTGATGGAGAGGAAAACTACTATCTTTAATGTACTGAAAATTTTCTTTTATAGTTTATCAATTCCCTAACCCTCTTAAAATTGCCATTCATTTTATTTTGCATGTGTTAAGGGGCTCAGCTTTTGGAAAGGTGTTAAAGAAATGTCCTAAAACACAAAGCAAATGTTCGCTCTCTTTACTCAGCTTTATTTGTCTTTTTTGTCTTTTGAAAAAAAAGAGAGAAAGAGAGAGAGAGAGAGAGAGGGGGGCGGGAAACATTTTATTCACAGCCAGAATCTGAAGCAGCAAGACCAGGCATGTTAGTGAGCCTGTCCTGTGGTCACTGAGATACGCCATCTCTCAGTCTATGCCCCACCCCAGCCAGCACCCCCCTCTAGAGCCAGACACAGTCAGGCCTCCTGAGGAAAAGTTTGGTAGGACATCATTTGGAGCAAGTTCAGAGCCAATAAAGGGAACTAATGGAAGAGACTTAGAGGCAAGAAGAGAGAAATAAGATTTATTTAGCCTGAGGTCACAGTGCCACAAATGTGGCCAGAAAGAGGCTACCTGGGTGGCAGTGGGAAGCCAGGACAGCCTGGGGGCTGGGAGGTCTACCTCTTGGCTGGGGCCCTGTTGCTGTCCCAAGAAGTGTTTGAGTTTGGGATCTCATGGAATCTGAAGGAGGCACCCCCTGAGGTGGTGGCGGCCCCTGGAGCGGGTGGTATGAAGGGACAGCAGACCCGACCCCAGAGGATGGAAGATGAGTGGGATAAAGTGGACACACTGACCGTGCTTTCCTCGATTTTCTTCTGGTGCTCACTCTCCACAAGGAGAAGACAAAAAATAAGAGTCTAAATCACAAGAAAAGGGTGTGATCTAGTTTTTTATAGAAAAGGATTGAGAAACAGTTCTTGATTATGCCAACAACACTTTACAAACTATTTATAAGTCTGTTATTGAAGTCTCCAGAGATGACCTTTAATTCTAGAAGTATATGGTTAAAGAATTGTTTTTTTATTGGTTCAGTCCTTGGGATAAAAAAGAACCTTGTGGTCCTTTGACATTTATGAAGAGGTAGAGTTCTTTTAAGTTTTGAATACACAGAATCAATTTTTATACAGTATTGCATTTTTAATAACCCCTTATTTACTTTTATTTTTAAACCTTACCTTCCTGTTTTTTGATCCAGGTGTCATGTAATAAGTTGTGACATTATGCGTTTGTACCTTAGCACCATGTTCTGGGGCTTTGGTGCTCTTATTATTTAAAAAATGGTATGTCCTATGAGAAAACACAAATATGGAAGAACGTAGACATGGACTCAGTGTTGTAAAAATTACATTCAATTCTGGGATGGCAAAGATTTACGTAGGATTTGTGTTTGGCATTTGTCACAACAAGAAATGCTGGCTGCAGTAACAAAAACCTGAATGTTCAGGGGTTTAACACAATAAAGGTTTATTTCTCATTCTCATCGCAGCTCAACGTGGGTCTCTCAGGAGACAGAGAGGGAGCCCTGCTCCATACTGTCATTCGGGGATCCAGGCTTTTTCCAGTTGGTGGCTCTGCCATCTTCTAGTGCCTTGGTCTCCTCTACCAGCGCTTTGCGTTCTATCAGCAGGTGAGAGAAGAGAAGAAGGATGGATAAATCCTGCTCCATTTAACTGCCTTAGTCTGGAGGTCATATACATCATTTCTGCTTACACTCCATCAATGAGAACTAGTTTCAGGAATCCTGCCAGAAAGAAGAGGACTTGGATATTGGTATAAAATAGTTCAATATTTACCACATGTACACACCAGCAATATGGAGTTTGATAAGATACAAAACTATTGTTAAAACTATTTGTTTCAGGGTAAGAAATGTCATGTTCCACTCCTCCCCTAGACCCAGGCCACTAATACCAGACCCAGTCAGGCATAAGCAAAATCTAGCCTTGGGAAAGAGCTTCCTGTTTCAGTATTTGTCTAGATTGAGAACAAGGGATTTTTGACCAAGGGAATTTTTCTATAAAACAGCATACATAATTTTTTTAATTTGGTTTAATCTAGTTCTTAAGAAAGCAGGCTCTAAGTCCTTTGTTACTGTGGCCAGCCCACAAGAAGGCCCCCAGTGATTCCTGCCTCCTGATATTCACGTCCTTGTGCAGTCTCCTCCCACATTGAATGGGGCTGACTTGGGTAACCAACAGATACTGTGAAAAGGACAGAGTGCGACATCTGAGGCCCACTGCAGCTTCTACCTTGCTCTATCCTGGGGGAAGCCAGCTGCCACGTTGTAAGGACATTCAAGAAGCCCTGGTGGGGACAGCTTCCAGGCATGGAGCTGGGTGCCTGTGGTGATGGGTGAAAAGAAATCCTTCATGAAGGAGAAAGATCTTAAGCAACATTATGGATTCAGAAGCTCATGAAAAGAGGCCACCAATTCAGAAGCTCATGAAAAGACGCCACCAATCCTAACATCTTCAAAGCAAGAGCTATCACATCGTATCACAAATGTTGGTGAAATGAAGCATTAAAAAAGAAGCCCCATGGAGAGATCCACCTAAGGAGGAAATGAATTCTCCTGCCAACCACCAGCACCAACTTGCATGCCATTGTTTGAGCCATTTTGAATCAAATCCTCCAACTCCAGTTGGGCCTGCAGGTGACCATAGCCCTGGCTGACCTCTTGACCATAATCTCCTGAGAGTCACCCCCCAGACAGAACCACTCAGCTAAGCCATTCCCCAATTCATAATCCACAGCAACTGAGTGAGATAATAAATGGTTATTGTTACTTTAAACCACTAAATTTTGGAGTAATTTGTTCTGTAGCGATAGCTAACTAATACAGTAAATCTATGATATCTGTTCTCCCGGTGTGGAGTGGTGGCTAACGGTACGGAAAAGGCAGAAAACAGGACCCCTTGAGTCCACCCCATCAGTTAGAAATGTATTTGATTTCAGTAAATTCCCTCTCTGCTTTTTTAATGTTCATAAAAATACTGCCACTTCAACCAGGTTGAGTTCATTAACGCATAAATAACCTTAACTAGATTGATTTTCTTTTTGAGAAGAAGAGATCATTTAGTCAAGTAGAATATCAATCATTTAAATCTTCACAAGAATCTTATACTGGAGATTATTGCCATGTTTACAGATGAAAAAATATACTCTTGGAGAGTTTAAGCAGCTTGATCATGTTCTAAATGGCAGAGTCCAGTATTTGGGATAAGGTTGGTACAATTCCAGAAGCTGGATATCTCAATCATGCTGGCTGTTATGCCTACCTGAAGTCAACCACACTTCTCTATTAAGAGTGGAGGCCCCAAGGGGGCAGGGGCGGTGTTGGAGCATGGTAGAGGCTGGGCAGTGAGGGCTTGGGTTTTGGCCTGAAGTCACTTGAGTGCAGTTCAACAACTGTGTACTCAGCACTAACCTGGCACATTGTCCCCGTGGGTCCTACTGGCCTGCAGATTCTTGATGGTCATAATCTAATCTGACTGGTGTCCTCATAAGGAGAGACACTTTTTTTTTTTTTTTTTTTTATGGCTGTGCTGGGTCTTCGTTTTTCTGTGCGAGGGCTTTCTCTAGTTGCGGCAAGCGGGGGCCACTCTTCATCGCGGTGCGCGGGCCTCTCACCACCGCGGCTTCACTTGTTGCGGAGCACAGGCTCCAGACGCGCAGGCTCAGTAACTGTGGCTCATGGGCCCAGCTGCTCTGCGGCATGTGGGATCTTCCCAGACCAGGGCTCGAACCCGTGTCCCCTGCATTAGCAGGCAGACTCTCAACCACTGCGCCACCAGGGAAGCCCAGGAGAGACATTTTTAATACACAAAGAGATGCCAGGGGCACATGTGCACCGAGGAAAGACCATGGAAGGACACGACCAGAAGGTGGCCATCTACAAACCAAGGAGAGAGGCGTCAAAAGGAACCAAACTTGCTGACCCTTTGATCTTAGACTTCCAGCCTCCAGAACTATGAGGAAATAAATATCTACTGTTGAAACCACTCAGTCTGTGGTATTTGTTATGTCAGCCTTAGCACACTAAAACTCTCCCTTCCTCCACCATCCCCTCCCCTTCCATCCCCTCCCCCCATGCCTTCTTGTGTCTTGCCCTCCACTTCAGCTGCTGTTCAGCCACTGCCCACATCTGCTCAGCTCACCTGTATTGATGCCCTGTGGTCTGCATTGCTTTTTATGTCCATGTGATGGCCTGAGCTGTCTGTGACCTCTGGAAACACTTGGAGTGTGTTTGCTCCCTGCCAGAGCTACATGGGCTCTAGACTACTGTTTTCCCTAATTTCCCTGTAATGGACTGAATGTTTGTGTCCCCCCAAAATTCATATGTTGAAATCCTACCCCACAATGTGATGGTGTTAGGAGGTGGGGCCTTTGGGAGGTAATTAGGTTTAAATGAGGTCATGAGGGTGGAGCCCTCATGAATGGGATTAGTGCCTTAGCTTGCTTCCCCTCTCTGCTCTCCACCATGTGAGGATACTGTGAGAAGTTGGCCATCTGCAACACAGAAGAGGACCTCACCAGAACCTGACCATGCTGGTTCCCTGATCTTGGACTTCTAGCCTCCAGACTGTGAGAAATAAATTCTTGATCTTTAGAAGCCACCCATTTATAGTATTTTGTTATAGCAGCTGGGACTAAGACACTCCCTAACTTGGATGCAGCCTGAATCAGTCTTCAGAGGCAGCCAAGTAGTCTGTGCTCAAGCAGTACAACATGGTCCGCTAGCTGCAATGTGTAGAAGAATCCTCTGGGGGATGGGTGTGCTGTTTAAAATGCAGATCCCCTAGCTCCCCTGGCCATTCTGAGCTGTAGGCTTGGGGTGAGGGTGGTGATTCTGAGGCAGAAGGACACCTCCGGCCCTTAGAAGAGCTCCGTAGCAGGGAAATGCCCTCCCCTTCACATGCCCCACCTTTCAAGTGTCCGTCCTTTCTGGAACTCTCATATGTTCCAAGTCCCTTGAACATTTTTTCCATAATCACTGCTTCCTTCTCTCCAGATCAGGTAACGGTCTGGTCCACAGTGTAGTCCACACGCCCCTTTCTTATTTACAGTGGTCTGTTTCCCTTCAGGGCCCAAGCAAATCAGGGGAGATGGTTCAGAGGCCACCCCAGAATGCCCAGCTCCACTCAGTGGCCTCTCAAAGACTGAGCCCTGACCCAGCTGGGAGTATCAGGCTGGGCCCTGGAGCCCAGGAGGAGGGAGGCTCCAGCCCTGCCCCAGGGGACTGAGTTGCTAGTAGGAAGTCAGGCACAGAAGCAGGTCATTCCAAAATGCTATGGGAAGAGCTGAAAAAAATATGAACTGGGTCCCATGGGAGCACAGATGAAGGATTTTTTTGGTCACACATGCCCAACGTTCAGAGAAGTTTCCTAAAGGAGATACCATCTGACATGGCTGTGAAGAGCTAATCTAGTCTAGGTCAGGAATTGGCAAACTTCATCCCGTGAGCCAAATCCAGGCAGCTCCTGGTTTTTATACAACCCATAGTTGAGAATAGTTTTCCCATTTTTAAATGATTGGGGGAAAAATCAAGAGAAGATGAATATTTCATGACATATGAAAATGATATGAAATTTCAATTTTCCATGTCTCTAAATCAAGTTTTGCTAGAACCCAGCATGCTTATTTATGTCTGTGGCTGCTTGCATGTTGTGTTGCTGCCACAGAGACTGTATGGCCGGCAAATCCTCAAATATTTACTCTCTGGCCCTTGAGGGAGACTGCGTGCTGACCTTCAGCTCAGGTAGAAAGGACACTGAGGGCAGAGGCTCGAGGTGAGAAAACCCACAGTGTGTACGGAGAGCTACCCACTGTGGGCAGTGTTATCAGAACTCGGAGGTGAGGCAGAGAGAGGAGGGGGATGAGGCCGGGGCCATGTCATATGGGTGGTCAAAGGCCTCGCTTGGACATGAGAGATGTGTCCTGCATGGGATGAGAGATGTTCTGTAAACAGGGAGACTCAGCAATGCGAACCAAGCACTAAGGTCCAGGTGGGGAGGGGTGGGAAGTCAGCCACTGAACAGACTGAGGGGCTGGAGCCTAAACGTGGAAGAACAGTACAGAAAACAGGGGGAAGGAGCCAAGAAGGATGGAGGAAACCCCAGTCATTAGGCAATTTTGCAGAAAAGGAGCAACCGCAGTAATGCCGGTATTACTATCAAGCCATCACTGCCTCTTCAGACACTTTGTTTATATGAATAAAGCTCTTATCTTCTTTATATATTTTCCAAGTCTGTAATGAGTCTCTCTAGTGGGAAATCACCCTTTTGCATATTCTCAGATCAGGGACTTGAAGATAGGATAATGTACCGAAAGGCACCTTATAATCAGTAGGGAACCACATAAATGTCAGCTGCTATTGATCTGCTGAGCCCAAATTAGGGCCAGGTCATGGTGGGACAGTTTAGAGGGTTAAATATTGTCTTTTGTTCGATATTTCTCACCACTGGCAGTTTATCTTAGAGGTGCTTATTCTCCATTCATTTTGTGTCGCTCTTTGAGTGACTTTCAGAAGGTAGTTGTGCCCACGAGTTAGCAGTTTGGCACACAGGTTAATCACCTCTTGCCGTTTGTCTCTGTTGAGGAAGAACCAGCATCACCGTCATCCATGAGATGAACTGTCTCGATAATTATACTCAGTATTTGGGGTGGGGAAGGCTAAAGATGCAGGACTAGTCCAGTTTCTTTTTGGCAATTCATCGTTCAGATGGTCTTCCAGTAAAAGGTGAAGGACAGGGGCTGTGGGAGGAGGGCAAGGAAGGGTGGAGCACTTCAGAAAATCTTTTTAACCTCAAGTGTACCCGAGGAGCATTGAGTCTTGGGCATTAAAACAAGTGAAATGATTAGGAAGCCATGTGAGATGCTTTCTCAGCACTATTTTGCCTTCAATTACCTTTTTGGGGGGGAATGAAGTCAGAATTATTTTTAAATAAGAAAGCTGATAAACTCTAACCCATTAAAAGGCACAAATTAAATATTCATAAGCACAATCCCACATCCTTAACGGGCACTCTTCCACAAGGAGGTGAGATGTCTCTCTCTTCTTCAGGGGAGGGACATCAATCTCCCTTGGAGCTGCCCACGGGTGGCCGTCTCCTGTCCCACCTCCATACCCCATGCTGCAAGTCAACTGTCCTTTGAGCCTCTGCACTGCCTACCATGTTCTTTTTTTTTCTTTTTACCTTTTGGGTTTCCTTTTTAAACCATTGCCACAAATGAAAATGAACTTAAGTTGGCTGAACTGGTCATTTTCCCCCAAAGAGCAAATTCTCAGCATTTATTTCTGGGAAGAAGGCAGGCAGCAGAAATCAGGCTTGGGACAGCAAACATAAACTGAAGGGTGTGT
Source organism: Balaenoptera physalus (assembly GCF_965194825.1). Lineage (NCBI taxonomy): Eukaryota > Metazoa > Chordata > Mammalia > Artiodactyla > Balaenopteridae > Balaenoptera > Balaenoptera physalus. The sequence goes on along the minus strand of NC_138888.1, from coordinate 15,873,791 downwards.
TTTGAATTGAGGAGGGAATATGATATCCCCACTGGCCAGGAAAACCAGTGACATCAGGCCAACTCCCATGACCCTTCCTGCCGCAATTAAAAGAGGTGAAAGATGGTTTCTAAAAGCTCAGTATACTGTGGAAGAGGGTTTCAGTCACCAAAGCAGATGCCAAGAATTCATGTAAATTAACAAATGATTAGACAGAGAACAAAAGTACTAAAGGACTATTTAGAACCTCTTTCTTCTTATAAGGACCTGAAAGCAGGGCCAGCCGCAGTATTTGTGAGGCCCAGTACAAGCTGAAAATTCCAGGCCCCTGTTCCAAAATTATTAAGAATTCCAAGACTCCTAGAGCAGAGCATTAAACCAGGAGCAGGCTCTTTCAGAGTGTGGGCCCTGGGCAACTGTACAGGTGGCACACCCATGAGAGTTTAAGGCAGTTTCCAAAATGTGTCTAATTTACTCCAAGAGAGTTAATTCACCCACTAAGAATCTGTCTTGGAGAGCAAGATTAAACTGTCCTGGAATAATTTTTCTTTAAGCCTGCAAAGGAATGAATTTGCCTTTGACATATATATTGAATTGGTGTAAATGGGCTTTTGTCTGTGAGATGCTTATGCTGGGGAAGAGTTGTCCGGGCCTGCCTGAGTACCATACATGGGTCTGCAAATGTCTGCACATTGGCAGGATTTAACACACTTTGGAATTGTATCACTTTTGTATTTAAAAAAACCCAAAAACCTTTGCTATAATGGGTTTTGAAATTACACTGATATATATTTAGAAATCCTATTTCCTTTGTTGCTTTCTCCTTTAATAGAAATGTATTCACTGCTCTCTGCTATTATACACAAAGGTGTGGTCTATTTAAGTGCTTTATTGGAAAACTGTCTCACTGATGTTATTTGACAAGTCCGTATAAGGAGCAATTAGTGATATGAGCTATAAGACAAAGGGTCAATTGATGACACAAATCTTCCAAGTTCTGAGAACTCAAGTGGAGCAGATTAAAGGAAGCAGCAGCCCTAGAAGTGGCGGAGGAACCTGCAGAGGCATCTTCCACAAAAGAGAGAAAAACCAAGGAGCTCTTGGAAGAGGCCAGAGCAGGAGGGTCCCAGAGCAGCCGACCAGGGGATAATCGGAGGTACTAGGTGGGCAGCGAGGCTGATCGCTCCTCCCCAACCCCTGGGTTCCCACACGTACCTCTACCCCGGGGAGAGCACACTCTGCCCCAGCGAATCCACTACACAGTCATGTGGCAACAGGAGTAAAGAATCGAGAACATTCCAGATTGATGATCGGGCAGCCAGGACAATGCCTGCCCTCCTCAAGGAGTGTTCCTATGAGAGGCCCCCTTTCCATCCCCAGCTCATAATCACAGACTTGGACATGAATGTGGCTAATATAAGCCCAGCAGTGGGAGAAAGTGCAGGAGGGCCTCGGGCCGTGGTGCACATCTCTGGGGCTGGAAGAGAGGAAGCTGCTTGTCGTGAAGCTGGAGGGGCCATTCTGTTGGGTTCTGATCTGCAGCCACAGTTCCCGCAGCTGCACTTAGACCCTGAACACTGCCCTGAAGGACCTGTTCTACTGCTTAGAACAGTGAAGGGCAAGCGCAGGGTCTCATCCCTGGTATACTGCTACCTGGTGGGGCACCCGAGGGAACAGCGGGACCAGCCCTGAGGCCACGCTGAGTGAGCGTGTCTGGGGACGGGACGGAGCCTCCTGAAGTCTGGAGTGTGAGACGTTCATGGTCATCCTTCCCCCGACCCTTGAAGGTGGGTCTGGGCTTTGGCCTGGCTGCTGGAGCCAAGTGGAAATGGGCCTGGGTGAGGAAGGGGACTTTGCTCACAAGGTTGAGGTGCCAGGTGGATTCGAAGGGAAAGTTTGGCCACAGAGAAGATGCAAGTGAGCTGGAGAGATGGAGCCTGGAAATATCCCGGGAGTCAAGAGCACTGGGGCAGGAAGGTGCTTTTGGAGCCTCTGTGCCAAGCCCAGGGGTGAAGAGGCAGCTGTGCAGGGCACCCAGCCCACTGGGGAAAATGACTTCATTTTACCCGTGAGAATCATAGGGCTTGTTAAGAATCGATGAAAGGGCAACTTCTGCAATGCTTTTAGGATTATGCAATCCACTCATTTGGATTATTTTTAAACTGATGACCAGTTGATGCCCCAGTCCCTTAATCAATAACGTTTGGATAAAAGCGCTTCTACCATATGAATTGAGAATCAGGATCTACGGCTCTAAAATTTTTTCCAAAGAGCAAATAACCAATTTCTGTGTGTATGGCGCCTTTAAATATTTGCATTAAGCTGTGCAGAGTTAGGGGATTCCTGCAGGCCATGACCTTGTGGACTGTCTCGCAGGAAGAGGCTGCAGCTACAACAATGACAAGAACTGCTGCCGCTCCAGCCTTGCCCTAATGGCCGGTGGCTAAGCCGGCTGCCAGGGGTGCAGGGCTCAGAGGGGCGGGGCTGGCTCGGCCCTGATTCCCGTCCACTAGGACCCACCAGCCACGCTGTGAAAGGAGATAAGCCAGTGTGAGCTGCCGTGTTATTATGCTACCCAGGCCCGCCTGATGGGTATATATGCATGACATCATGCTGCCTCACTTCTTCCAGCCCCGCTCCCTTCTGAGCACTGATGTGCAAAAGGCTAGTTCTTTGACCCTGGATTTTTTTTTTTTTCCCCACAATAAAAATGTAGACGAGAAGGAGGGAACAGTACGCACATGTTATGTAGGTTCTTTGGAATACATGATATAGTTCACAATTTTAAAAATGTTTAAAGAGGGAAAGATGAGGGTCATGGGATTTTTACAGAGATCCCCGAGAGCAGGTTTCTCATCTTGCTCTCTGGGGGCTGCCTTCTAGGGGGGGCTCCAGCCTCAGCGTCCCCCTGTGAAATGAGGGGCTGGGCTGGATGACTTCTGAGGGCATCCCCTCCTCAGCTCTAGCCTCCTGTGAGTCTACACTCCTGGCCCCCTTTCCATAATGGGCATGCTTTTTTTTTTTTTTTTTCTTTTTGGCTGCGTTTTCAATTTAATCCTGAATAACACTTAGGTTTCTTCTAACAGGACCAACTGCTCAAAAGTGAGAAAGGCATGTCATTTTTTGGTCTTTCATGAGCTGTGTTCGTATAAAAGGTGTGGGGCGGGTGGGTTTGGGGGACATGGACACCCCGTGGTGGTCTTCTGGTGGTGGTTACTGTCAGATGTCCAAGACCTTGTCCCTCTAAACCCACCATTGCTTCCTTATCCACAGGAGGACGGCACTTCCGAAACCCATAACTTGCCTGGGAAGCATTCACAGGGTCTTTAGGACTTTACTTTCCTGTCCTGAAGCCTAATGCACAGCTAGAAGTTTCCCTTCTAGAGGAAGATAAACTCTATAGCCTAACTTTATGCTTTGGCATTGTATCAATACTAAACTCAAATTTCTACCTCAAACTGAATTTAGAAAAGAAAGTATTTAAATTCCCATAAAATCTTTTTTGTTTGCAACAACAATGTAAACAAATTCAATCCTGTTTTACCTTAGGCCCTGACATTAAGCATGAAGTGGTTCAAAATGAAACCCTGCAGCCAGGAAGGGTGATGGACAAACAGCTTTATTCAGGGAGAGCCACTGTGTTCAGATTTCTGTCTCCAGAAGGATTTATTGCTTAGTTTGGACCCAACCTGGAAGAAATCCACCAACAAGACAGGTGTTTAAGAGTGCCTTATCCTGGCAAACAGAACAAGAGGAAGCTGGTTTAAGAAAGCAGCTGTTCAGATTAGAAGGAATAATTGAAGGATCATGCCCTCGTAAGAGACACCATCTCCTAGAGGTAGTTTCTGCTGGATTTATAGCAGAATTTCTTAAAAGAATCATCCATATTTGATGTTTCCAGCTCTTCATCTCCCATTCTCTTCTCAATCCCTATCAGGTTTTCACCTGCACTTCTCTGTAGACACCACCCTTGACATTGTCGTCCTGCACCATTTTTATCTGACCAAGTCCGGTGGATAGTTCTCAATCCACATTCATTTGACCTCTTAACAGCATCAAACCAGTTGATTACATCTCCTTAAACACTTGACTTCCAGGCCCCCACACTTACATTATTTTCCTTTGATCTCTCTGGTCTCTTTTTCCTAGTCTTTGCCGGAATGCTCTTGAACTCAGTCCTCAGCCTTCCCAAGGCCTTTCAACCATTGCCATGGGCTTAAATGTCATATATATTGGTGGTCCCCAAGCTTACATCTGTAATTCTGACTTCTTCCTTGACCTTAGATAACTGCCAACTTGACTTCACTTCTTGGATGTCTAACAGGCATCTCAAGTTGAACATGGCAAAACCAGAACTCTCTATTCCTTTCCTCATATTCACCCTTACCCCAGCCTTCTCCATCCCCCCATAGTGCAGGCATTGCTCTCAAAAGGGATTAAAAGTGATGTGAAAACATTTCATGGATCTTTGCGTGTAGATTTCTATTTCTATTCCCGAAATTTCTATTTCCTTGTTGGTAAAAGAGTCAAAAGATGGTCTAGTTCAGAGAAAGGAGTTATTCCTAATTTTAGGAAACTCTAAAACACAGATGCCCAATTAGTATATATTTAATGAATGAATGAGAAGTAGGGAATTAAATGCCACCGAAGGGCTTCAGTGCTTCGTTTATCTGGGTAGAGTTTTACCAAAATGTCAGTTTTCAGACATTTAAGAACCTCTCTCTCTGGGTTGGTTCTGTGGATACTTCTCTGCCTGAACTCCTGTCCCTGAACACAGACATCAACAACTGGTCTGTAAAACTCTGATACTGAATAGCAGCTTAAATTTAAAATTATAGGTAGACTGCATTAGGCCCAGCATACACCAGTTTTAGCTTTATCAATTCAAAACCTTTAAAATTGACCACTTGGTTCTGTTGTCTTTCACATGACTTGAAAATGACTTCTGATGTATGTTTGGAAAAGAGTGGAGATTGTATGCCGTCAGTTTCCCCCTCCTCACAAAATTGCTTTAAGGAGACAAGTCATATGTGGAAAGACCAATTTATGTCACCTCTAGATAAGCTTAAGAAATAACATGGACAATATCAATGTCAGACAGATAATCTCTTTTTGTTTTTAATTTTTCAATTACTTGCATCTTTAATGTCATCTTCCTTGGGGCACAATCTTTTTAAACAACCCAAAACAGATCTTAATAATAAAAATAACTGATGATGACAGAAGGAGGCAGAGAAACCAATAATGAAGGAGTGGTGTGAAGTCACTAAGCGTGAAATCATTGATTTGTCTGTAAATAAAACTCTCATTGTATGCTAGAGACCTACAGTTTCCTTTCTGACATACAAGAAAGGGCTGGGGACCCATGAGTCAGGCTCCATTGACAATACGTGAGGGAGGAAGTCAACTGCTTTCTTCAGTTGGGCCCACCTGGAACTAATGAGAGGCCAGAGCCAGACCGGAAGTGATGAGGAAGAGCCAAGGACATTTATACCTATTTACATAGTATGTGTGCACGTGTGTACAGATACTTTTATACTATGTACATAGTAAGTGTGTGTACATGTGTATACATACTTTCACATTTATATACATAGTAGGTATATATATATATATATGTGTGTATATATATAAATAAATATATACACACACATACATACACACACACATAGTTTTAAACTTCAGAAACATTACAGATTAAACAGGGTTTTTGAGGACCATCTAGGAGCAAGTCATCATTTATTCCTCGAAGTGCCACACATACAGGAGACAACTCAATATATTGTGAGTTTTATCTTAAAACTTGGAATTATATCATGGTAGCATCTCCGGGGCCACTGGGCTGAAAAGAAGCAAAAGGGGACGTGAGATATGGCTTTGGGCTGGGGCTGGTGGATAAGACCACTGAGTCATAACTGGGGCCTTTCTCTTTCCTACTCCATCCTGAGTAGAGGAGTCTGAAAAGAGAAGGAGGAAGAGAAGCCCTATTTCCAGGAAAAGAGAGCCTTGTTAGCTCCTACACTGATAGACCTTATCTCAGGGAAGAACATGGCCTGGGCTGTCAGAGCTGGTGGTGTGACTGTGCGTGTGTCACCTCACCTCCCCGGGCCTCCGCTTCCTTGTGAGTAAACGGAAGGGCTGCTCACCCGGTAGCTGTGCCCTCTCCCCTCATCTGTGGAAAACCGGTTTTGTTCTGGCCCCTGTTTTCAGCCCCAGAGCATGAATCTCATTGGTCTGAACCAAGTGTAGGAATTCCCCTTTTCCAGCCTTTGGTTTAGGGATGTGTATGTCTTAAACTGTTTCCCCAGAAAAAGGATATGTTGGAGTCTTGACCCCCGGTACCTCAGAATGTGACCTGTTGGAGACCGGGCCTTTACCGTGGGAATCAAGTGAAAATGAGGTCAGGAGGGTGGGCTCCAATCCAGTGTGACTACTGTCCTCATAAAAAGGGGGACATCTGGACACAGAGACAGACATGCAAGAGAGGGAAGACAATGGGAAGAGACAGAGGCAGAAGACAGCCGTGGACAAGCCGAGGAGAGAGGCCTGGGATGGATTCTCCCTCATAGCCCTCAGAAGGAACCAACTTTGTTGACACCTTGATTTCGGACTGCCGGCCTCCAGAAGCGTGAGATACTACAGTGCTCTTGTTTAAGCCACGCAGTGTGTGGCCCTTTGTGATGGCAGCCCTAGGACGTGAATACAGCATGTTCTGGTCCGTGCGCTCAACGAGGAAATTTACCCCCTCATGATAAAAAGTAAGGACTGTGAGAAGTCGCCTTCCCTTCTTGATGCCTTGCACTTGATGTGTGAAGCCTTGGGACTCAGAGCTCTGGAGCCATTCTACGATGTGCCAGACACGCCCTGGGCAAAGATTCTCACAAGGATGAGAGAATAAGGAGAGTGACAGAGCCTGGGGTGTGTAGGACACCAATCTAACCCCGTGTCATCTACTTCCAGGCTTATGCTTTATGATATAATTATGTATCTTTATTGCATGAGCCCGTCTTAGATATTAGGAAACAGTTATTTAAGTGCCAACACAATATGATTCTAATTGTTTATCCTCGGATGCCCCCAAAGCTGATCTTTGTATCTCTCTCGGTAAGTTATGACTAAAAAGAAAAAAGAAGTTATTAGTTTTAAGTGTACATTTCCTGATAACAGAGGTCATTTTTAAATCTTTTCCTGACATGATGTAAGACTACACACAAGAGGCATTAAAGTCAGAGTGGCATATCATTCATTTCCATTTTCATTTTTAAATGAGGCATACAGGATACTAAATGTAAGAAATTGAAACTTGCACTTTCCAGTAGCATTTAAAATGCCATTGACCCTAGAAACGAATCACTTAACAGTGAAGAGAGGTTGTGGGGGTTGAATTAACTTTCACATTTGGATCTGAGTAGAAGATTCTAGTGCAAAGGGCCGTGAAGCCTGCATGGACCATCTAGGTGCTGCTAAAGGCTCTGACAATGTCAGCAGCATGCCATCCTCTGAGGGGGCTCATCCAGGTGGGCAGGCGGGGCCAGGAAGCAAAAGGAGCACAGACGTGGGAGGGGAGCCAAAACCACATGGAGAAAAATGCTAAGTACCAAGAGTGGCACTTGAAGAGAAGCTGGGGAAGGGAGAGGGGGAAACTGAGTCTGAAGTGGTGAGATGAATACAGTCAGGGTAGCAGTGCTGGAGCCAATGGACAGGGCATCACCGTCCCATCTTCATATGTTTCTTGCTACGTAGACCGGGGGAAGTGTTGGTGAATTAAAGGAAAGTATAGAACTGGACTCATCACATGGTAGGTTGCTCTGATGTTGTTCCATGAGGGATACTCCTTCGGCACGCGATTTCCTTTGCCACCATCCAGCACAATGAGTAGACACTGTCCACTGTGAGGAGATATGAGCAGCACTGGGGAAAATTTTTTTTCCCTAAAGACGTCTCCTGAGTCTCTATCCAGGTTCCTGAAATCCACCCATACCAAGTCCTTTCTTTGACTGCTATTCAATACAGGTACTCAACTTCCGCTTCTGGTAATATGGCGGACTATGTTATTTGGATCAATCTTTCTGCTGACAACTAAAAATTCTGGATAAAAAGATTTAAAAATGTCTCCTGGGGCTTCCCTGGTGGCGCAGTGGTTGAGAATCTGCCTGCCAATGCAGGGGACACGGGTTCGAGCCCTGGTCTGGGAAGATCCCACGTGCCGCGGAGCAACTGGGCCCGTGAGCCACAATTACTGAGCCTGCGCATCTGGAGCCTGTGCTCCGCAACAAGAGAGGCCGCGATAGTGAGAGGCCCGCGCACCGTGATGAAGAGTGGCCCCCGCTTGCCACAACTAGAGAAAGCCCTCGCACAGAAATGAAGAAAGCCCTCGCACAGAAATGAAGACCCAACACAGCCAAAAATAAATAAATAAATTTATTTAAAAAAAAATGTCTCCTTAAAACTATCAAAGTATCAAGGCAATAGCAAGGAATAATCAGGCCAAAGTCGTATTGAAAGCTGAAACCTGGAAAGGCCAAGGGGAAGCACCAAAGTTGCCTTTGTTCTAAGAGCATTTGCCAACCTAGGTGAACTTGAACTTCTGATTTGACATGGGGCATGGAGGATGGAAAAGATTCATCCACCTTGCCTCTGTTTCAGTCCTTTGTTCTTTTTTATTGCTGAATAGTACTCCAGTGTACGGATGTGTGACAGATGGATGATACACTCACCAGTTCATGGACATTTGGGTTGTTTCCTGTTTTGGGCAATTAAAAAGCAAGCCACCATTGACAGTCATGTACAGATTTTTGTGTGAATATAAGTTTTCATTTCACTTGGATGTATATGTAGGAGTGTGATTGCTGGGTTGTATGGGAAGTGTATGTTTAACTTTACAAGAAACTGCTGAGTGGCTGTGCCATTCTGCACCCACAGTATATGAGAGTTCCAGTTGCTTCACATACTCACCAGCAGTTAATGTCAGTTCTGTCTTGGTTTGATTTGATTTTTTGCCCTTCTAATATAGTAGTGCCTCATTGTGGTTTAAATTTACATTTACCTAATGACTGATGATATTGAGCATCTTTTCATAGACTTATTTGTCATTTGTATATCTTCTTTGATGAGGTGTCTACTCAAAGCATTTGCTATTTTTTTTAATTGAGCGTTTTGCTTAGTATTGAGTTTTAAGATTCTTTATTCTGGACACAAGTTCTTTAGCAGATCTGTGATTTTGCAAATATTTCCCCCCATATTTGGCTTGTCTTCTTTTTTTTTCATTTTTTAAAACAGTGTCTTCTTAAAGATCAGAACATTTTAATTTTGATGAAGTTCAATTTATCAATTTATGGGACATGTATGTTGTATTAGATCGAGTCCCTTCTGAACCGGTTTCATGATTCAGTGGCTGGTAGTTCCCAGGCTTTCATGCAGTTTCAGTCCTCCCTTTCCACTGACAGCACTTTCCCAAATAAATGAAAAGTAACTCATCTAAGAAATCACACTGAGTAACTCAGAATCTATTGCATGTATAGCATCTTCATCTGTCAAAGTCTTGACAGAGACTTGGGAAGAGTAGAACAAGAAGCAGCAAAGTCACAATAGACCCTTTGTAAAGAATAAATCTTTTTTTTATTACTTCACCCATTCTAATGTCAGTAATAAAAATGAGATAGCATGCACAATTTAGGGGACAAAATTGAACTGTAATCTAAAATAAGGAGAGCTTAGAAGAGAAGTGCTGGGTAGCCAATAATGTCGCTCACAAAGAGAAAATCACTCTGTAATGTTGATCTTTGAAGATTCACTTTAGCACCTCAACCTCCCTACCTAGCGAGAAGGGCATGGGTCTTTAAAGACATGAACGCTGATGCAGAGGAAATCGATGAGTAAATCACTCATCTGAATATCTGCTCATTTTGTTGGTCTTCTACTTTTCAAGTTCAACCATTATTTTTTTAAGGGTAACAATTTAGTCCACAAAGATTTTGCTTGTTCAACATTGTCACTTAGGAGTATATCATTATTCCTAATAAATCCTAAAATTATTTTTTAACAATAAAAACTCTAATAATTCATATTGAGTTATTTATTATTATTTTTTCTAATTAGCTGTGATCATTAAATATGGTCTTGATTGTTTTAATGTATAAGGTATAATTCTTGTTATCCTCTTAAAGGGTCATCCCAGTATTTTGGTTAAAATTTTTTAGTTTGGGAATATTTTTTATCTCCTTTTAAAATCTGCTAACAACTCATTACATGCCAAAATAACACTGGACCTAGAATCTAATGAAAAATTCCATCTGATTTTAGAGCCCAGTGAAACAAAGATTAATACATAATAGGTATATAACAAGCAGGATTTAATTCTTTAATTAATCATTCCAGAAATATTTCCCAAGCACCTACAGAGGTCAAATACTGTTCTAGTTGCTGGAGGTGTAATAATGAACAGTAACTGAGGTTTTCCCTATAATCTGGAGCTTGTGGTCTGGTGTGAATACAAGCATTAAACAATAATCTCATCAGTAAATGTATAATTACAAAATGTGATAAGTGCTATAAATGATAGTTAAGTTATGACATGAGAGATCTCCTGGGAGTAGGGAAGGTTTTTCTAAGAAAATAATGTTTGGGTTGAGATCTGAATAAGAGTAAAGATTAACAGGAAAGGGGTAGTAAGGCAGGTGAACATTTCAGGCAGAAGTAACAACATATGCAAAGGTCCTGTGGCATGTTCAAAGAAGGCTCAAGATTCTGGAGCAAAGAAAGTGTAGTAGAGACTACATGGTCCTGAGGCCATGCAGGACCTTTTAGGTCACGTGAAAGATTTTACTTTAAGAGCAATGGGAGGCCACGTGTCAAGCCAAGAAGGGGAGGTTAGTGAGTGGGTATGATGAGCTTTTTCACTTTGACTGCGGCATGAAGGATGTTACTGAAGACAGGTAAGCATAGATTAAGGAGAACCAGTTAAGAGGCCATTGAAATAACTCCAGTGAGAAGAGATGGTGGCTTGGATTGAAGTGGTGGCTGTGGAGACCAAGGGGTATAGAGAGATCTGTGAGAACCGTATAGATGGATAAAAATTGGGAGTTGAGGGGCAGGGAAGCCCTAGGCTTCTGCTTGTAGAACCTGATGGAAGAGAGTGTCAGTCAGTCAGGCAAGAAACCCTGCAAGAAGAACAGGCTGATGCAGAAGATCATGAGGTCATCTTTAACACAGTTTTGGTCCCGTTGGGTGTGAAGTCACCCTAAAGGAGCTCTTGAATAAGCAGGCAGACCCATAGGTCTGGAGTGAGAAGAGGGGTTGAGGCTGGAGATACAAATTTGGGAGACCCTGGAGTATTATCATTGAAAACACAGGCAGGCATGGGATCATTGTGGAACATGAGCCAGGTGAGAAGAGTGGATGTAGGCAGTGCCTTGGGGAACTCAAGATGTTAATGGTCATGAAGGGAAGATAAGTTCACAGAGGAAGGGGGTCAGCCAGAGCCTCCAAAAACGATCAGGAGCCTTACGGCAACGTGTAGTCCACTGCATTAATGCTGCTGAGAAGTCAAAAAGCTGGAACATGTTCATGGAACTTAATGACCTGGAGGTTTTTGTGGCTGGTTTTAATAGGATGATGAGGGAAACAAACAACCAGATGGTTGGGTGGTGAGCAGGGGGTGGGCAAATGGAGACGGTGGGTGAAGACAGGTCCTGTGAAGTTTGGCTCTGAACCAGAGAAAGAAGATGGGGTTGGCTGAAGGGATACATGTGGTCAAGGTTAAAATAGTCAGTAAATCATATATATAATGACAGGTGAAGATATAGAAAGAATACTGTGTGCAATTTAATACCTGAAATATGTTTTATAAAATAATTCAAGTTCATGCCTCAAAATGCATACAAGTCTGCTTCTATTTCAGAGGTTTTAAAACCTATTTTTCAGGAAGCTGAATCCTTTCGTTAACTGAAGTTCCGCCTATAATCCCAGTCTGTAAAACAGATAAAAGCAGATATGGTCCTTACGACACCTGCACGAAACACTAGGTTCCTCTCAGTCCAAACTGATGCCCTTTGCAAAGGTGTGCATTTGCAAAAGTAACACCTGTTACTAACTGGGTATTCAACAATGACTTACTTTTGAAATGGATTCTTTGGGGCACCCTGCAAAGATACATAAAATACAAAAGAGTCAGAGCAAAGTTGGCTGTCAGAATAGCATACTCAGATCTGTGCCAGCTGGTTGTGTACGGCTGCTAGACAGGTGAGAATTTTATCTCTAAGCCTCCCAATGGACGAAGCAAAGAGGTATGCAAGATGACTCACAAGAATCACAGTGTCCTTAAGGTAAGGTGCCCGGCTGTTGAGAGAAGTAGCTTTTTATGATAATGAGACCGGAGAAAAATGTCTCCTGTGAATTCTCATATGGGAGGAACCAAGATGTAATGGACAACATCATCAACAACGTCTTCTTCCTTAGATACAGTGACAAATTTTGTGCACCTGTTTCTTATGTTTCTCCAGAGGCCAACGGGATAACATCAAAGTGCAGTTGAATAAAAGCAATGTTTGTGGGGTTAAGGGAGTGTGGCAGAGAGAGCAAAGCCATTTCTGAACATCCAAAGCACAGCCCTTTATTAATGTTGCTAATCTCCCCCTTCCCCCTTTCTGCCCCTTAACACACGTGCTTACCTCCTCTAGAAAAAAAAGAATAAAATAATTTCTTTATGATTTTTCATTCTTACAAAGGTAATGCACATTCAGTCAAAAGTGTAAATAATTCTGAAATATAAGCACGAAATGTATAATTTCCAGAAATCCCATCCCTCAAAGATAATCACTGATTTCAGTTTAAGTGTATTCTCTTGAGATGTTTCATACATTCACAGCACTAATTTACATACATATTTACCAAATAGGATCATACCCGATTTAATGTATAGAATCTCATCTTTTAGTGATTATGGATTAGCTCATCATACGAATACAAACAAATCAATCCCCTATTGATGGATATTTACATGTTTCTATTTTTCTCACTATTAAAAATAAAGCTTCTGTGAATTTTTATAGGCCTAATTTCACAAAGTTCTTTTCAGGCTTCTCAGGAGTCCCTATCCAAACTTCCTCCTGCTAGCGGGACCTGATGTGAGCTCATTTGTTTTCTCTCTTTACCTTCAAAGTTATCTTGTGCTTCATTTTTGAAGGCCCTGACCTCTCTCTGATGACTCATAGCTTAGAAGAAAACAATTTCCTGCTGAATGTCACTGAGTGCAGCTTGGAACTTTCTTTCCCAGTTAATACATTTCCATTGCAGTAGTGTCCTTCTAGAAACGAGACGTCCTCCACAGACGTGAACTTTTTGAAAGTTATAGTCAGGTGGGCAGGGGAGGTGTAGGCCAGCTGCATAGAAACCGGGTCAGTTTTGTAAGTGTTCGTACACACACACAGCTGGTGTATCTGGAAGGCTGCCTAACACAGTGCTGAAGGGTTAAGACTCCTGAAACAAGCTGCCTGGGTTTGGATCCTGGCTCCAGCAATAACTGTGTGTGACTTTGGGCAACTTATTCAGCCTCTCTTTGCCTCAGTTTCCTCATCTCTAAATTAGCTAATTAGAGCCTTATGAAGACTAAATGCATCAATAACTATAATGAACTTCGAACAGCACTGGCACAGAGTAAATTATTTAAGAATTTGAAAAATAAATAAAATCTCCTCTCAACCTGCTCCACACTGATTCAGACACTTTCCAGCACTTCCTAACCTCATGCTGCTACTCACCTGGGCCCAGGTTGAGGATTTGCAGCAATAAAGCCCAATTTTTCTATGGCTAATGAACTCATAGGTTGATAAATTGGTTCTTCATCGTTTACACACTTGCTGTCACACCCAAAGTTTTATTTTGGTCAAATACAGCCTCATAAGTGCAATTGAAAACACTTTTATTCTGGTCTTGTTAAAATTACTTTTTCTTTGGATGAAGTCATGAAAGATTAGACATTGACTTAAGAGAAGGTTACTATTGGTAAGTTTGTAATAGATCAAATACTTTGGATATTAGAGAACATGGGCATTATTGAATTATATTTTATTACACTTAAATTTTTATACGAAGTTTTAAATTCCCAATTTCATTCCAAAACAGATTTGAAACAGTTTGACAAATATCACTTAAGGAAAGAAAATACTCCATCAACGAACTTCTAAAAACAGAGAAATTTTTCAAAGTAAATCCTAACTCTGCAACAGATTTTACTAGGCTCTTTTCCAAAACAGCCTACTAAATCAGCGTTGTTATTTTTTGGTGAAGAAAGGCTCAACAATAACCAGCTTTATTCACCTACAGAAGCATATTCTAGAAACATCCTTTGGAGTACTTATAAACAATGATCTGTTTATACTTTGTGTTGTTTCCCACAGAGGTCAGTCCCAGGTGCTTCGGGAGACTAAAAACACCAAAAATGTTCACAAATAGACACATTAACAATTTCTTCTGGGAACTACTTCTGGGAACTTCTTCTGGGCCACAGTGTCTGCCTACCATGTAACCTGAAATATAAACCAATTTCGCTCACATAACTAACTCTTGTTACAGAATTCCTTTCCAGCAATTGCCGTTATGCATATGAAATGATAATTTTTTAGAAACCACACACCAACCCTGTCACATAAAAAAACCTTGGACTAATGCTTAGTTTTGCTTCTTTTCAATGGTCTCATATATGATAATCCCTCATTGTAATCTAAAACAAATAGGACTAATATAAGATGTTTACTGGTCTTCATGGTGTGACAAGAAAAGACATTTCCATCTCCTTCTTTAGGAGAAATCATATTAAAGTTTTTTATTAGTTGGGGGGTTAAATGTATGACCAAAAGTAGAATGCTTAATTTTGTGGGAGTTGCCATTTTGATAGCTAAATCAGCTGGTTGGTTAAAAAAAATTGAATGAAGAGTCAAGTTAGTACCTCAGGCCCAATTAGGAAAATTTTCTGAGTGTTTGTTTGTTCTGAAAGATTCCCTAAAGAAGTTGTTTGTGCTCAACTGAAGGCTGTAACTTATTAATTTCTGTCCTCCTTATCACAACCAAGACATGGTAGGTGCTCAGAAACTGCTGAATTAAATTGACTGTTAAGATTTAGTGAACATTTTGTTTTGGATGCTTGGCATAAAAGCAAGAACATGGGTTTTGGCGTCAAGCATGTCTCAGTTGAAAATACGTCTGTCCTGCTTCCTTGCCAAAAGACCAATCTGTTTAACTGTCAGATGATCTCCAGTCTTCTCATGGATAAAAGGAGAATAAGATGACCCATGTCTCTGGGCTGCTGGGAAGAACAGTGATAATGGATGTCAAGTACCCCATGCAGTGAAAAGTGGGCTATGATTATGATGATCATGAGTATAAGATCTTGACCATACTCATCAGAAAATGAGTTTTTCCCTAAGAATGCCAGTCATTCCCTCTTTCTTTGCCATTCATTCTGTTAGTTGATATTTATTTCTAAAAACTTAGTTTGATTTCCTAATTTAAGGTAAAATATTGAATCCAATGGTGCTGTCTGATGTATGATGAGGGGCCCCAGTGTACCTGTTTATTCTAAACATCAGGTAGGATTACTGAGTTAATGCAGCAAGTGTAAGAAACCAGGTTAAATCTGTATTAGAACCAACTCATTCTGGAAGATGTTTTGTAGCTTTCTTATTTTTTCAAAAGCCATGAGATGTTTGCCTCCTTAGGCCGCCTGGCTTCTTTACCCTAGAAGCAGAGTGCAGAAAATATTTAAATGGTTGATCTTACTGGTTAGTTCCAATGAGTGTTTTAACAAGCGGAGCAGACATAACAGCTGGACATGCAGAACTCAGGAACAAGCTGTTGCTTTAAGAGAAGGGAAGAAGACACCTCACCCCGCCCAGGTGTCTAAGAGGCAGAATCTCAGATGAGGATGGGCCAGGCAAACAGGTGCTACCCACACACATCACAGGATAAGCCCAAGGATGTGAAGCGTGAAAAGAACTGTTCACCACCCAGGGGCTTTATCAGTGACAGCCGTATGCTTGCACACAGGACTCTTTGTGGGCCACCTATGGGGGTGTCTTTGAATGACCCAGGCACTGGCAGAGGGACTCTGTAAACAGCTTCTGCATTCATGGAACCAGGTTGGACGATGAGAGAGTCAGAGGCGGTTGAGGGGATGAGGTATCCAGCTAGAGAGGAGTTAGGAAGCTTTCATCATTTTATTACTTTAGGAAGGCTTTGTCAAACGTGAACGAGGGATGTTTGCCCACACAACTGAGTTCCTTGCTGCTTGACATAAAGTTGAGCTACACCTGTCATCAGAGAGCTAATGAAGTGTAACAGCAGGTCCCTGGGCAGCTGCGTGGATGAGTCAAGGGCAACTGGCACCGTTTCCTCTTTGGAGCCTGTTTTTCCAATGGAGGTGTCTGACATATTTCTTACACAGTGGAACATTAGGAATTTTTTTTAAAAATTATTATTTATTTATTTACTTATGGCTGTGTTGGGTCTTTGTTTCTGTGCGAGGGCTTCCTCTAGTTGCAGCGAGCGGGGGCCACTCTTCATCGCAGTGCGCGGGCCTTTCACTGTCGCGGCCTCTCTTGTTGCAGAGCACAGGCTCCAGACGCGCAGGCTCAGTAATTGTGGCTCACGGGCCTAGTTGCTCCGCGGCATGTGGGATCTTCCCAGACCAGGGCTTGAACCCGTGTCCCCTGCATTGGCAGGCAGATTCTCAACCACTGCGCCACCAGGGAAGCCCAGGAATGTTTTGAAAGCAAAGACAGGAGCTGTTTCTCCAGCTCAGGACCCGATACTGGTTTCAAGGGCATTTCCTATGATCCTCAGTGGGCAGGCACATTGACTTCTGGGAATTTTCTCCTTGTTTTATTTCCATCTCCTGGCAATTACGTGGCTATGGGGGCCTGTTCTCCTCCTGCTGAAAATGTGGTCCTCAGACCAGCAACTCCAACACGAGAAGCATCGTTCCAAGCAGTGGAGCTAGAGGAAACACTTCTAAAAGCCCTACAGAACATTCCTGCATCTTCAGCTAGACAGGCCCGTAAGGAAGGCTGGCTTCCAGGTCACACACTTGCTTGGTACTGGAGTCACTGAAGACTTCTCTTTCTGGTGCTGTGTTCCTTCCTTTAAGCCATGCTGTGTCCACACCTATGACCCAATGCTAAATGCAGGGCCACGTGTTACCGTGTGGGCTATGGAAAATAAAGTAGCCACCCAGCTTCTTGGATGGTTTCCCAGTGTTCCTGATTCTTGGCAACTGAAAAGTGCTTCCAGGGACAGGACTTATGGTGGGGCGGAAGAGGGAGGAGAGGAAAGTGAGGTGAATACTGCTGACACCGTGGAAAAGGCAGCCTGGGAGGGTCCCTGAATCAGCGGGAGTTCACCTTCCTTCCCGTCCTGCTCTCCTGGCCCCGGTGCCAGGGTCAGTAGTTCATGCGTAAGAAATCAGGATTCTTTGGAGCAATTCATGCTCCAAATCTACACTGACAGTCCAAGCCAATATCCCCACCTCCCCCCACCCAGTATTTGAAGGTCACTTGCGCTGCGTCAAGCACGCTTGACAATTGCTCAAAGGGAAGTGAGGGAGTTGTGTATAAATGAATCAACTCACCTTCAGTTAACACGACTCAAAATGAACCTTTCAATGATAGACAAGTTTACATGGCTTTACCTGAATGTTATCATAAAATATAACACATATTATGAACTTCCCAGCTTATGGTTGTACACCAGGTTTTGGGAAGAAATTACTTTGGACATGATCTATAATCCGGGTAATTTCAGCAAGACTGGAGGTAGCATGTTAAGAACGTGTGTTCACATTTGAATGTGAATTTTAATTAGCAACAGTGAGGAAGGAGAAATAATGAAACTAGTCCCGGGTGGCGGGTACCCCCGCTTCTTCCTTCCCTCCACATCCTAAAGCTTTATATCACCCTCTCTGTAGGGGTGGCTGGCTCTTTGGGAAGGTATGTACATCCAACATCCGACACGTGGTTGGACTGCAAGGAGGCTTTGGGCTGACTGAGGGGACAAAGAGATGCCCGGCAGAGCCCAGTTAACCTGCACCGTGGATAACGGAGAGTTGGCTCTGCAGATACCCGGATGAAAGTTGGAAAACACATTTAGTTGATACAGTATTTCCTGCTGCCGGTATTTGTTGATACTGGCAAAGGGCGGAGTCCAGGCTGCGGGAGGCAAATAAAGACTCATACATACTTTATGTTTAGACAAGAGAGGAATGGGGCAAACCTTTTTCATTTAAGAGAAAATTGGGGTTTCTCCATCTTTTCCAACTTCTGCTATGTGGTGCTGCTGGGAGAAAAACTTAATTCATGGTGGCATCCACTACTCTGTTTGGAGGCAAGAGGCGAAGTTCACTGTAGAAACTCTTTCAACACTTTTATGATCCATGTTAAATAAATCCATTTCTGAAATTGTTGCGTGCGCAGAGGGATTTGCCGTGCTTCCCTGGGTTCTCAAAAACTTAAGCCATTTGGACAAAACGTTTCAGCTGCAGCCATATTACATAGGTATACGCTCAAAAGAAGGAAAAGACCTTCACAGTCAGTACCCTACTCATCCCCCCACTCATGTTGGGTAGGAGGGCAGGAAGAAGCCCCAAGTGCTACCAGACGCCCTTGAGGTTGGCTGTTGCAGTCACCGATGTGCTCAGTCTCAGGGCCACCACCTGACCCAGAAAAGGATGCTGCCGGCATCTCCTCGTCCTCCCCCTCCTGCCTGCTATGCTCAAGACTTTGGGGAAAAAATATGTTCTCACCTCACAGAGGATTCATGGTAGAGACCACGCCTCACCTAAAAACCGGGAGAGAGAGAGAGAGAGAGTCATAGGGAGGGTCCATTTCTCTTGACTTCTACCGTTTAGCCATCCTGCTCAATGCTTGTGCGTTGGAAATCATTCCTTGGGTTATGCTAGATACTCACAAGACTGTGTGCACTGCATGTGTGTGTGTGTGTGTGTGTGTGTTTGTGTGCACATGTATGTTGGGGGAAGTGATACTTACCCTAGAGATGCTGAGGAAAGAGATTCTACATCCTTCCTGGTGGCACTCTGTTGTAAAGAACTAGTCAGAGCCATCGGGCAGCTAAGACTAAGTGCCGACTTGATTGTAGGAGAGGAGTTTTCTTCTAAAATATTGAACTTTTGTGGAAATGAGGGGAGAGTATAGACACAGTCCTGGCTTTCAAAATTCCGTAGAGGAATTTGCTCAAAACCTACACGGGTTGAGAGCAAGGCTCACAGTTCCTTCTCCTCGAACCAATCTGGGAGAAAACCATGGAAATTAGAGGTCATAGATCTGAAGAATTAACAGAAAAACTGAGAGAAGTTCTGGGGTGAAGCGAAAGCTGTCACGTCCAGGCACATATTGCGGGGGTGAGGGGGGTCCTGGCCGCTTTCCAGGGCACCGCGTACAGATTCAGTGAGGGTGGAACAGCTTGGGGGCAACTTTTCAAGCGCTGTTCTACCCTCAGCTCCTCACTTCCTTGCTAAAGTCTCAAAAAACAAGCAAAAACAAATAAAAAAAGCAAATGTATAGAATATCTAAACATTCAGTTACTAGGCTTGAGAGAAGAGGGGCTCTAGCAGCTGGTGGTCTGGCGCTCTACCCCATGCCAGCCCCCCATGCCCTAGTCCCACCTTTGACCCTGACGTGACAACCACCTCATCACCTCCGCATCCTCCGTTCCGGGCACCCCGCAGTCTGCCCACCACTTCCCATGGTCACAGCCTAGGACCACTCTGCTGACAACTCTCTAACTTTATCAGGATCTACAATCCACGGTCGTCACCCTCTTTTCTAGGTCACCCCTCCAATGTTGTCACTTCCTTCTGTATCCAGCAAAGGTCCCTCATCATCATAATCGCCCCCCTTCTTCTACCCCTTTAACCTCTTTCCCTCCAGCCTACTCTCCTAGAAATAGCTCCAATCTTGGCTAATCCAGTCCCCAACCCGAGTAGCTTATGTGGTCAGAGAGCATCAGCCCACACTGTCTAGAAGTCTCACCAAATTTCCTTACAACAGTCGTGCTCTGACTCTCCCAGCCAAATATTTCACACCCCTCCTTCCTCCCCAGCATCCAGTACTCCTCCCCCTCCCTACTGGAGAAGGTTTATTCTATGACTGGTAGCACAGAAACACCCAGAAGGATCCTTATCCTCCCACTCCCAAGTGCCCCAGCCTCACCAGACACCCTGCCTTCCCTCCCATCCATAGGACACCACCCTGCTGTCCGCTCAGGCCAGCCCCTTCCTCCTGCTTGGCTTCCTCAGAAGCAGACCCTCAGACGAGGATTTGGGTGAAGCAGTTTCTTAAGATGCCCCCAGGAGAAACCAGGAGAGGGGTGGGGAAGGCGGAACAGGGGAGGGGAGAAGCTAACCACGGCGCAATTTCAGACGGAACCCCGTGGAGCGTTGCTGTGGTTTGATCCTGTAGAACTCCGGAGTGTCACTTGCGTCTTGGATTTGTCCTGCCTGAAGCCCTGGGAGCTGGATTCTCACAGCCCTGACTTATCAGCCACCGGCCAAGTCTGCCCAGGGGGTGCAAGCTCTGCTGGTGCCCACAGAGGGGCCCTGCAGCTGGGAGGCAGGCTCTGCAGAAGGACCATAAGTGCGGGCCTTTGGAAGCAAAGCACTCTGATGAATACACAGGATACATTCATTATGGGATACGCTGGACCACGATAAGTTACGGATGACCTGGGCTTTGTCTGCACCCACCAGAAGAGCAGAGGTAAGGAGGGAAATTCCACATCTAACAAAACATAAAAGCAGAAAGAACGCTACAGGAGAACTGAGGTTTCTCCAGGGCAGCCCAGCTCCCTTCACTTTCAGGGCTTCCTGAGTCAGTGAGGGGCCTGCCTCGTCCACGCAGCTGCATCTGCATCTCGTTCACAAAGCCCAGCATCTGAATTCTAGCGAGAGAGGGTGACCAAGAACAGGGGAAGAGCAGAGCTGGCGGCTGCAACCACGTGAGCGCAAGCAAAGCACCACACTTTTTTTTTTTTTAACATCTTTATTGGAGTATAATTGCTTTACAATGGTGTGTTAGTTTCTGCTTTTATATCACCATATCTCCTCCCTCTTGCGTCTCCCTCCCACCCTCCCTATCCCACCCATCTAGGTGGTCACACAGCACCAAGCTGATCTCCCTGTGCTATGCGGCTGCTTCCCACTAGCTATCTATTTTACATTTGGTAGTGTATACATGTCCATGCCACTCTCTCACTTCGTCCCAGCTTCCCCCTCCCCTTCCCCGTGTCCTCAAGTCCATTCTCTACGTCTGCGTCTTTATTCCTGTCCTGCCCCTAAGTTCATCAGAACCATTTTTTTTTTTTTAGATTCCATATATACGTGTTAGCATACGGTATTTGTCTTTCTCTTTCTGACTTACTTCACTCTGTATGACAGACTCTAGGTCCATCCACCTCACTATAAAGAACTCAATTTCATTTCTCTTTATGGCTGAGTAATATTCCATTGTATATATGTGTCACATCTTCTTTATCCATTCATCTATCGATGGACACTTAGGTTGCTTCCATGTCCTAGCTATTGTAAATAGAGCTGCAATGAACATTGTGGTACATGACTCTTTTTGAATTATGGTTTTCTCAGGGTATATGCCCAGAAGTGGGATTGCTGGGTCATATGGTAGTTCTATTTTTAGTTTTTTAAGGAACCTCCATACTGTTCTCCATAGTGGCAGTATCAGTTTACATTCCCACCAACAGCACAAGAGGGTTCCTTTTTCTCCACACCCTCTCCAGCATTTATTGTTTATAGATTTTTTGATGATGGCCATTCTGACTGGTGCGAGGTGATACCTCATTGTAGTTTTGATTTGCATTTCTCTAATGATTAGTGATGTTGAGCATCCTTTCATGTGTTTGTTGGCAATCTGTATATCTTCTTTGGAGGAATGTCTATTTAGATCTTCTGCCCATTTTTGGATTGGGTTGTTTGTTTTTTTGATATTGAGCTGCATGAGCTGCTTGTATATTTTGAAGATTAATCCTTTGTCAGTTGCTTCGTTTGCAAATATTTTCTCCCATTCTGAGGGTTGTCTTTTCATCTTGTTTATGGTTTCCTCTGCTGAAAGCACCATACTTGAAAGCCTGGCCCACAGGGAGTGGACACTGCAACCTATGTTGTGTGGTGTTGAGAGCAAGGAGGCCCCAAGCCAGACCTCTGGGTTTGAGTCCCAACTCTGCCACTTGGGAGCCGTGTGATCTGCAGTGAGTTACTGAACCTCTCTGTGCCTCAGTTTTATCATTTATCAAAGGGCGATAAAAATAAAACAGTGTCCACATCCTGAGATGGCTGTGGATAAAATGAGTTAAAGTAAAGCACTAAGAATAGCCCCTGGCATTTACTAAGCACTATTTTTGTTGTATGTACACACGAATTTTTACCACATTTTAAAAACTAGAATTCATTACTTCTCTTTGATAGTCTCAACATAGATTTATCATGGGATTCTGGTTTAATATGATGTCAGGCCTGATATTACTGATGCATCTTTTGCCAACTTCCATGAAAATACTATTGCTTCACCCTCACACCCCCAAAATAATACAAGCTTGCACATTTCCTGAATGTTAAATGTAAGAAAAGGCCACATACCAAAGGCAGATGGAACTACAAACAACATCATCAGTACCAATGAGGTGAGAAGTACCTTCTTGATATTTCCATCCTGGGGCTGTGGCCAGAAAGGGAATGAGCTAGAGGAAGCAAATAAAACATGTTTAATATGTGTATGTACTAATTATAAAATCAGAAAAATTAATATTAGAAAAATAACAGTGCAACCAGACTATTAGGCTAGATTAATAGTTGGAAATAATTAATATTTGGATGTGGGCAAATTTTACTAAAGAAGGAAAGATACAGTTGGGAGTAAGATTGACCAATAATAAAATCATCCCCTGTTCTCCTCGGTGTATCTCGTTTGGATTCATAGAGAAGTGGTGTAAATAAACTGTCCTCAAAGTACCCTTGATGGAGCAAAGTACCACTTGTATAGCTCAAATGCAGTGTCTTTGACAAACATCTAGTGCCTTGGCTACTTAAGGATTGAAGGACTGTGGCTAGAAATATACTTTCTGTTCATTTCAGGAACAGAAACATTCTTTCAGAGGTTTAGACCAGCAACATAATGCATCTCAACATGAAACTTTTGTTTGATTTTGAAAATCGTCTATTTTTCTGCTACATACATTTTGGAAGAGTATGTATCCTGCTAGGAGCTTCAAATATGACCCTCATACACAATGTTTCCAACCACTTTTGTGATTTTGATGTTTCTTTGAGAACATCATATTAAGCGAGAATCCCATGATAAATCTAGGTCGAGGATATCAAAGAGAAATAATGAATTCCAGTGTTTTAATTAGGTAAAAACTTTAGTTTTAAAAATTAGGTTAAAAATTCTAGTTTTTAAAATTAGGTAAAAAAATGGCTTAGTAAATGCCAGCACTATTCTAAGTGCTTTACTTTAACTCATTTTACCCCTCAGCCATCTCAGGAGGTGGACACTACTTTTATCCCCCTTTGATAGATGATAAAACTGAGGCACAGAGAGGTTTCGTAACTCACTGCAGATCACACAGCTCCCAAGTGGCAGAGCTGGGACTAGAGAACCTGGTGGTCTGGCTTGGGACCCCGTGCTCTCGACACCACACAACATAGGTTGCAGTGTCCACTCGCTGTGGGCCGGGCTTTCAAGTGTGGTGCTTTGCTAGCGCTCACCGTGGTTGCAGCCGCCAGCCCTGCTCTTCCCCTGTTCTTGGTCACCCTCTCTCTCTAGAATTCAGATGCTGGGCTTTGTAAGCGGGATGCAGATGCAGCTGCGTGGACGAGGCAGGCCCCTCACTGACTCAGGAAGCCCTGAAAGTGAAGGGAGTTGGGCCGCTCTGGAGAAACCTCAGTTCTCCTGTAATGTTCGTTCTGATTTTACGTTTTGTTTGTTATTGAATTTTCCCCCCTTATCTCTGCTCTTCTGGTGGGTGAAGACAAACCCCAGGTTTTCCTCTATTTAAAAAAATCTGGATGTGAAGTTAGTAAACAATTTACGTGAGTGAGCATATGTTACGGAAGTGGAAACAGCTGGCTCTGGGGAGGCTGGTGGTCATGGGTTGTTTTTATGTGGGGAGTCATTGGAACTGCTCCCAGACCAGGCCTGGAGTGTCCCTGTCCTGCGGGCTCTCCTGCCTCCCCTCTGCTTCCGGCCCTTCCCCCCTCCTCCTCTTCCCTCCCCTCCTCCCCCATCCCTCCTCTCCTCTCCCCTTCCCTCTTCCCCCTCCCCTTCCCTCCCATTCCCCCCCATCCAGGCCCCTACCTCCCCCCATCCCTCCTTCCCTCTTTTCACCTCCCCACCCATCCTTTCTTCACCCCTTCTGTCCCCTCCTCTAGCTCCTCTCTCCATTCCATTCCTTTCTGTTTGTGCTTTAATGTTGAAAAGCAAAAAGTCTCCCTTCCCAAACTCCCCTCCCTCCTTTTGGAGGGGGTGGCTATGACCCTTATTTTTGCCCCCAGTCCGGCAGGACACAGGGTGGTGGGAAGGAGTGCAGTGGGCTCTGTGGCCCAGGGAGCCTGCCTCCCAAACAGCAGTGACCAGCACCTCTGCCTGGGGTGGCCGCTGACAGGAGAGGCCCAGCGAGGTCAGGGTCAGGGCCATGAGAGCCCCTCGTAGGGTGGTGCGCTTGGGGGATTGATTGGAATTACAATGACAGTGTGGAACCAAACTAAATGATTCCCTTTTATTAATAATAACTGTGACAGTATTAACACGGTGACGGTAGCAAACACTTATACAGCATGTACGACACTCCAGAAACTATCCGAAGTTCTTTATATATACTCTTTTCTTCCTCATGACAGCCCTCTGGAGTAGGTGTTATTATTATTATCTCTGTTTTACAAATGAGGAAACTGAGACGCAGCGAGGTTAAGTAACTTGCCCAAGGTCACACAGCTAGTAAGTAGCAGAGTTGGGATTCAGACCCAGGCAGTTGGGCTCCAGAGTTTGAGCGGCAGAGTTTTAAGATAGCCCTTTCCTGTGCCTCACATTGTGGAAAGACAAACAACCCAACAAATTGGCACGCTTGCTCCATATGAGAGCTTGTGTATAACACGTCTAAGAAGTGGTGCATAATGAGATTTTGATGTTCTCTAATTCCTCTGACAGTTTCACACATGATCATGTGGCTGGTTGTAGGACTCTGTTAGTGAACACATTTTGTCTACACGTGTGTATCCCCTGGGTGGTCTGCCAGCCTCAGCCAAGAAAGAATATGGGAAAAGCAAATTACCTATTCATTTATTCAATCATTTATTAATTGTCTACTGTGTGTCAGACACAGGGTCTGGTTGTAGGGATACAGAAAGAAAAGACTTGGTCCAGTTGAGACATAAATGGTATTCATTTATTATATTGAATAAATATAAAGTACCTATAAGCATAGTAATATAGTGTGATAAGAACCGTCAGGAGAGATAAGCGCTACATGAAAGATGCTGTGAGAACTTTCCCACCTCTCTGGCAGGCATGGCTGAGGCTGGAGAGGGGAGCTATCGGGGGTTGTCTTTTCACAAAGAGATGGTGTTTGAGCCTCATCTTGGAGAGTGGGAAGGTGTAGAGTTAGTGAAAATAGGAGCATTTCCTCTCCCAGGATGGAGCCCCAGGGCATGCTGTGGTCCTTGTGGGACACATTTGATTGGTCATGCTTCCTGGCTTGTCATCTGTACAGTGGATGAATTGGTACATTAATTTTCCTCATTTGACACATACGCTACCCCCCCTACCCCCTGCCCAGGTGGCAAGTGAGAAGTGTACTGGACAGCATTGTGCAATGCTTCTCAAGGTCAGTTAATGAAAAAATCCTAGTTACTGCCTGTTTCGGGCTGAGTTGCATCCCCCTGAAATTCATACATTGAAGCCCTGACCCCATTCCCGCAGAATGTATTTGGAGATAGCGTCTTTAAAGAGGTGATTAAGTTAAAGTCAGGTCAGTAGGGTGAACCCTGATCCAATAGGACTGGTGTCCTTATAAGAAGAGGAGATTAGGACACAGACATGCACAGAGGAAAGACCATGTGAAGACAAAGGAGAAGGTGACCATGTACAAGCCAAGGAGAGAGGCATCAGAATGAAACCAACCCTGCCAACCCCTTGATCTTAGACTTCTAGCCTTCAGAATGGTGAGGAGATAAATTTCTGTTCTTGAAGCCACCACTCTGTGGTATTGATGATGGTGGTCCTCAGAAACGAATTCACTGTCTTACCCTCACTAGCCTGCGCTGAATGCAAGTGTCCTTCATTGGATCAGTGGCCATGGAGAAACCTCTGGTTGAAAGCACCAAGGTTGGTAAATGGGAAATTCAGAGAAGAGAACGGCACACAGTTCCTTGTCTGAAGGACCTCTGTGGCTTGCAACAGCGCACAGAGAAGAGACATCCCCCAGCAGGCCTGGCCTCCTGGCGTGATGTCCCGTCCAGAATGCTATAAGCCAGGTCTTCCTCTTAGCCCTTACTCAGTGGAAAGTTAAAACAAGACGAGATTTCACAAATGCATATACACAGTACACGTGTACTGTCAAACTTGGGATTTCATAGGTAGCAGGATTCCAAGCCCTTCAATTTGTATACAAGTTAAATTTGATGAGCTTTAATTTCACATTCCACCAAAAATATTTTTCCAGAGTTGGACTTTAATTTCCTTATGAAGAGCAGATAGATGGGCGCTTGGAATCGGAGAAGTTTCCTAGAGCAGGGGTCCCCAACCCCCAGGTCCGTGGGCTGTGCAGCAGGAGGTGAGCGGCAGGCAAGCTAGCAAAGCCTCACCTGCTGCTCCCCATCACTCCCCATCGTTCGCACTACAGCCTGAACCATCCCCCGCCCCCTGCATCCGTGGAGAAACTGTCTTCCACGAAACCGGTCCCTGGTGCCAAAAAGGCTGGGGACCACTGTCCTAAAGCATTGTTTCAAGATAATCCTCTAGCAAATTGAGCAACTGAGTCAGCTTTTTATTTTCTAAAGCAGTAAAGGAGAGAATTGTGCTCTTTTTTCTAGTCTAGCATGATTTATAAGTTGATTACAAGCCATTTGCCCCAAATGCCCCCCTAACTTATTTCCAGTAATAAAAAATTAGCAGATAGAACAGGGCTGCTTATTAGCTAGAAATCCCATGTAATCACAGTGGTAATATAATGTCTCTTTCAAACATTTTTCAGAGTGGAAGAAGACACTATTAAAAATTATGCCAGGATAAAGTCAGAATCCAGTGTTATTCTAAGCAAACATACAATGATTGTACCAGACACACAAATATTTTTGTCCTAGTTACAGCTGTCACTGAGGAACCTTCCAGGGCATTAGCTCATTGTTTGTTAAATCTTAAAAATCACAGCATATTTATTTATTTAGACAAAGCCATTTGTATCAACTCATGATATCATGTATTTTAAATATTTCTGACAGCTATGGCGTGTGAAGAGCTGCGCATTTGGGCACCCACCTCTGAACGTCTAGCGTGAGCTGCAGTTCTGCTGACCAATGAAGCAGCGAGTGCCTAGGAATAGAGTGGAGCCCAGGAGTTAGGGGTCTGAAATTCTAGTTCCAGGCCGGCCACTACCAGCTGCTTGACTACAGTCTTCTAACCTATAAAATATGCAGGTTGGAGCACGTGATTTCTAAGATCAGCCATGGCTCTAGCATTTCCATGTAGGAGTAGCTTCGGGACATTAATCAGGTTGGGGGCGGTGGTTCCTGTCCTGAAGCTGCATTTATATAACACTCTTCATAAGACTGAGGAAACAGCAATTGTCCGTGTCAAAAAATGGGGGTGTGGGGAGGGAGCTGATAGGAGGTACTTGGGCTAAAGCAACCCTGCCGTGATCCTTCCCTGATTTTGCTCTGAAGTTCTGCCATGAATCTAAGACGTGGGAAGAATAAGCGTAGCGACAAAAGATAAAAGACAATCATTGACAATAAGATCAGAATGAAGCTGAAATGTTGAAATTCTTAGAGAATAATGGAATATTAGGATAATTCTTTACAAATGAAAATATGAGAAAGTGTAAATGATCGCCCTAGTGAGTCTCGTTAGCAATAGCTTCATTTGCAATGACTTTTAGCATAGAACTCTCTAGTGTGGTGTTTGTTCATGGATACCTATTGCATAATCCACAGAAGTTTACCTCAAAAGTTGGAAATTACACTTTTCACCCACCAGAATGGTAAAAAATTAAAGCTGCAATCATAACTAGTGATACAGAGGCTATCAAAAAATGTCACCTATACGTTGTTGGTAGGAGTATGAACTGTTTCAACTATGTTTTAAAAAATAAACTTTAAAATCGAGATATGGTTTACTTAGGAAAAAAACACACCCATTTGAAGTGTACACTGTGATGAGTTTTGACTAATGCATTCACAAGTCACCACCAAAATCATATACAGCATTTCTCTTACTCCAAAAATGTCCCCTGTGGCCTATCTAGTTAATTCTCCCAATCCCCCACCCCAGGTAATCATTGGTCCATTTTCTGTCCCCATAGACTAAATGTATGTTTTCTAGAATTTCATATAAATGGAACCATATTTCATGCCTTGCTTCTTTCACTCACTATCTCAGTCTAATGTTTTTAAGATTCTTCTATGTTACTGCCTGTACCATTGCTTTTCATTAGTGAGTAATGTTCTACTGCACAGGTAAGTCACAATTTGCTTATCCGCTTACCTGGTGATAGACATTTGGTTTGTTTCTAGTCTTTGCATATTACGATCAAAGCTGCTATGAACATCTGTGTACAAGCCTTTGTGTGGAATGAACTTTTCATTTCTCTTGGGTAAACACTTGCGAAGGTCAATCGTTTGTGATGGTTAGTTTTATGCGTCAACTTGACTGGCTACAAGGTGCCCAGATTAAACATTATTTCTGGGTTGTCTGTGAGGGTGTTTCTGGGTGACATTAGCATTTGAATTGGTGGACTCATAAAACAGATTATCCTCCCCAATAGGAGCGGACATCGTCCAGTCTGTTGAGGGCCTGAATAGAACAAAAGGCAGAGGAAGGAGGAATTCAAACCTTTTTTCTGCCTCAGTGTTTGAGCTGTGACATCTCATCTCATCTTCTCCTGCCCTCTGGACTGCCATTGGCTTTCCTGGTTCTCAGGCCTTTGAACTCGGACTGAATTATACCACTGGCTTTCCTGGGTCTCCAGCTTGCCAACAGCAGATGGTGGGACTTAGCCTCTATAATTGCATGAGCCAATTCCTTATAATGAATATATATGTCTCCTATTCTGTTTCTCTGTATAAACCTGACTAATACAACACCTAAGAGTGGAATTTGCTGGGTTATATGATAAGCGTACGTTTAACTGTATAAGCAATTACCAAACTGTAGTCCAATCTGATCTTCCCATTTCACATTCCCACCAGCAATTCTAATGACGTGTAGTAGGGTCCCATTGTGGTTGTAATGTGCATTTCCCTGATGACTAATGATGTTGGGCATCTTTTCATGTGCTTATTAGCCACTCATACATCTTCTTTTGTGAAGCATCAGTTCAGTAAGAGTTCTTTATATATTCTGGATGGAAACTATTTTGGATGATATATATACTGAGAATATTTTCTCTTGGTCTGTGACGTGTTTCCATTAAATAAATTTTTTTTTGAGGAACATAAATTTTAAATTTGATTAATTTAATCAAAATTAATATATAATTAATATATTATATATAATATATATATTATATATATAATGGTTTATATCCTGTACTTTCTTTTCTTTTATTGTTTTACCTTTTACCATTAGGATTGTGACCACCTGGAGTTGATGTTTGTGTATGGTGTGAATTAGGGGTCAAAGTTCCTCTTTTTTTTCGTTAAGAATATCTAACAAGCCTAGAACCATTTATTGAAAAGACCGTTCATTTCCTCCCACGAAATTAGTGTTTGTTTTCTTATTGTTGAGTTGCAAAAGTTCTTTATATATTCTAGATGCAAATGCTTTGCTAGTTATATGTATTGAGAGCATTTTCCCTGGTCTGTCACTTACCATTTCATTTCCTTAACAATGTCTTTTGAAAAGCAGGAGATTTCACTTTGATGAAGTTCAATTTATCAATTTTTTTCTTCTATGATTTGTGTTTTTTGTATCCTAAGAAATCTTTTCCTAACCCCTGGTCATAAAGATTTCCTCCTCTGTTTTTTTTTTTTTTTTGGAACTTTTATAGTTTTAGGTTTTCTATGTAGTTCTATGATCCATTTTGAGTTGATTTTTGTGTCTGGTGTGAAATGAGTCAAAGTTTAATATTTTTATTGTTATATCTTTTTTATTAATAGACAAATTTTAGAATAGCTTTAAGTTTACAGAAAAATTGAGTAGATAGTAGAAAATTCCCATATATCCCATGTCCAATTTCCCGTTATTAACATCTTACATTCCTATGTTATGTTTGTTACAATTAATGAACCAATATTAACACATTATTATTAACTGAAGTCCATGGTTTATTCAGATAGCCTTAGTTTTCACCAAGTGTATTTTTCTGATCCTGGATTGGATCAGTCCAGGATCCCATCCACCCTATTACACTGAGTTGTCGTGTCTCTTTGGTTTCCTCTTGGCTGCGATAGTTTCTTAGACTTTCCTGTTTTTGATGACTTTGGCCTGCAGTTTATTTATACCCTTTGGCCCTGATCACTTCCAGTCCTGAATGTACTCCATCTAACAATGGGTTGCTGTTGGGTCTACCCAACATTTTGACTTGTCGATTCAGACAGAACCTCATTCATGATGGGCAGCTCTAAACACCTGGACACTTGATGGCTCATGGTCAAATGCTCTATCTTTACCTGAGGCAAGTAGCACACCAAGCTTTCCAAAGCTGTAGAATTCTCTCCTATAGGAGGCATGGTCTTTCTCCAACACTCTAGGATCTACATTGAGATTCTCCTACTGGGGCTCCCCATCAACTCCACAAAGTGGCTTTCCATCAGTATCTGGTGTCTGCTGGATCAAGTGGCCTGAGCATTAAGGGTGCTTGTACTTCACTCTGGACTTACACAAAGCCCTTTCCTGCTCTGGGACTGACTCAAGTCTTGCAGCTTTCATAACACTTATTAAATGGGTCAAACAGCATTCTCAAGTGTGAAATAT
Organism: Balaenoptera physalus; assembly: GCF_965194825.1. Lineage (NCBI taxonomy): Eukaryota > Metazoa > Chordata > Mammalia > Artiodactyla > Balaenopteridae > Balaenoptera > Balaenoptera physalus. Next base: position 15,842,610 of record NC_138888.1, on the reverse strand, counting down.
GCTGGTTCCAGAGCCAGAAGCCACCTACCAAGAATTGTGCTACCTTCTTAGGGCTGAGAAGCAACAGATGAATCATTTGTCCTTTAATGTGATGGGATGTCCTGGCATGCCCCTCCACACTTCACTGATGTGACAGGCCCCTGAATCTTCAAAGAGTTTACTTCCCACTTTTATGGCGCACACGATGGCCTCCAATCTGCTAGGCACTTCTTGCTCATCTGGTTAACATAATGTCATTGGTGTAATGGACTAGTGAGTTATTCTATGGAATGTCCAGGTAGTTCAGGTCCTTATGAATATATCATGACAGATGGCAGGAGAGTTAACATAGCTCTGGGGCAACACTGTAAATATATACTCTTGTCTGTCCCATATGAATAAGAACAGTTTCTGATCCTCTTGTCTAATAGGAGTGGAAAAGAAACTATTCACCAAATCATGGGCTGCGTACCATAGGCCTGAGACTGTGCTAATCTGCTCTAGCAAAGACACTACACCTGGCATTGTGGCTGCAGTTAAGGCATGGAGAGAGAGTGTGACGGAAGATGAGACTGGAAATGTAAATTGGTGCCAGATTGCAAATGGGCCTGAAGGGGCCACGATGGACTTGGACTTTAGTCTGAATGCATTGAGGAGCCCTTACAGGTTCGTAAGCAATATACGCTCTCCGCTTGCTGCTTGCAACCAGAAAGCTGTGTTTTCTAACATTTAATAGCTTCCAAATGAACTGTCTCATTAGGTAGAGTGGGTGCTGTGTGCTGTGATCAGGTCTCCTATCAGGTTGGAAATATCTACTCTCCTGGCTGCCAGAGTGTTGGCTGCTGAAGCCCCCCAGCTGTGTCCCAGCCACCATTATTTCCCGAATATAACGTGCACTTTCAACCCTCTATTCCTTTGTATTTGCTATTCTTTCTCTGGAATATCTCCCCCACTTCCTATGCCTGGAGAAATTCTATTTATTCCACAAGACTTCCTTAGATGTCTCCTCTCACCCCAGATAGGATTAACTGCTTCCTTCTCCTTCTAGAGTGTTTTGTTCATTATGTGAGTTTAGGACTTGCAGAGATTCTGGGTATCACAAATGGCGATGCATGTCCTTGGCTCCCCTATGAACTGTGTCCTCGGGACAGCAGTCCAGACCATGTCTCATTATCTTCAGGTCACCAGAGGTTTACATAGAGCCTGACACATGTAGGCATTCAAGGAATGGTTACTGAATTAAATTTGTTATCTAATTGAACCTGATTCTGGCGTTAAGAAAGGAAAAAAATCCAGGCTTACATGCACACATTTATTCTTTCATAAAGTATGTATTTGTTGTCATGTAACAGTGGGCCCGAGGTAGACTTTTTGTGCTAATATCATGTATCATTCTGAATTTGTAAAGTAAAACTGTCATAAACTTAAAGCTTTTCTTTTTCCTTCCATCTGAACTGGAACTATTTAACCAGGAATGAACATGACTCTAATACCTTTAAAAACTACTTGATTTCGTGTGTGTGTGTGTGTGTGTGTGTGTGTGTGAGCTTATATTGTGTTTGGAAACTGCCAGACACTCTTTGATTTATCTTTTATCTTCAAGCACTGACCTCATAATAATTAAAGCAACAAAATAGTGCTGAGAGCAAAGATACTTTTGTTTATAGTTTCAAAATTACAACCTGATTATTAGTTTAACACAAACCCTAATTTTAAAAAAAATTTTGATTGAGGCATAAACTATTTACTGCCATGGAGACTATGAGTTTGACACGTGTTCACATTTTTTCGGGTGCAAATATTTGGTCCCAAATCACAGTGGCTTAAACATAATAGGAGGGTATAGAGCGCATATCTCCCTTATGCAAAACTCTGAGTGTAGACAGTTCAAGGCTTTTATGGCAGCTCTAGGATCATCTGGGCCCCAGTACCTCCAACTTTGTGTTCCACCAACCCAAGGGTTTGGTCCTCATCCTTATGGTCCAAGGTGGAGCACTGACCATCATATCTCCGTCAGAATGCTGAGTGGGTAATGAAGAGAAGAAGAATCCCCTATCCTTTCTAAGGACATTTCCTGGAACCTGTAGATATCACCTTTTCTCATATCCCATGAGATGGATATGACTGGAACTTAGCTCTGTGTCTACAAACAGCTGCCTAATGAGACTGGAAAATACAGTCTTTATTTAGTATGGCCATGTGCCCAGCTAAGTATTGGTGGTTACTATCACTGAAGAAAAAGGGGAAAATATACATTGGGGACCACTGTATCTCTGCTATATGAACACATACCAAAGAGAGAACTCAATGCTCAGATGATGTTTTGCAAACTAATAAATTGGAGGATTCCAGCTTTGAGGAAGCCGTCTTTGTTTGTCTTCATTTCTTCCACTTGCCCAAACATAAGTCTCCCACTTCCATTTCCTGTTTTCCTGTGTGAGGCCATGTGTTCATCAGGGCCTCTATGGCTTGGCAAGCTCATTTCACAGAGGGCCTTGGAGCTGGCTTTGGTTATTCAGGAATGTATCTCATTTGCCCTACATGAGCTCAGATTTGAGCATCAGAATCATTTGGCAGCAATCATTTATTTATAAACAATCATTAACCTTTTCTTAAGTGTTCTGTTTTGCTTTTGGTTTGCTAAAACTAAACCACTGGCTTTCTGAAGGTTTAGAAAAATAACACTAGCAAGTTGAGAAAAAGAACTGGGGTCATGAGGTGGGAGTAGGAAATTGAAGTTAAAAATTACTTAAATAGTGCTCTTGGAGCTGCTTCCTCTGTCAGAGGAGTGAGTTTTTCTATCTCTTTCTCTACAACCTAGAATTTTCATCATTCTCATAAACCACATCAACGCCAAAAACTTTTCTGGGGAGAAAACTGCTCTATAAGCTTAACATTATCCTAATGCTGCAGGAAATACAGAAGAAATTTATGTCCTGGAGTTTGGGAGGTAGAGTACTGTCATGGGAAGGACAAGGGTATGGATTTAGTCAGGATAAAATAGGCTACACTGCAGTAACAAATACGTTGTGAAATGTCAGTGCTTGACCACAGTAAACATTCATCTCTTACTCAGCTTTCAGTCTCAGGCAGGGCTGGCACCCGTCTTCCATCTCATAGGACTGTTATTTGGAGCTCACATCCTTCAAACTTGCTATGAAAGGAGAAGAAAGGACTGGGGTCTAAGCAGGATGGTTTTAAGGGCCAGGACTGGACATGTCTTTCGTGTAGGTCAGAGGTGCCTAGGCCAGAGTTCAGGCACAGGGCAGAAACCGAACTGCAAGGTCGACTGAGGCTAAACGCCTAGTCTCCCTGTGTGCCCAACAACAGGAAATGGTGTAGCAAACACATCACAATGTCTCTGTCACACTGGACTTAACAACTCCCAGTTTTTCTGCTTTATATCTTTATGATCATGGGTAAGTCACACAGTTTTTCAGCCTCGGTTGTCTTATATGTAAAATACTATACATAATAACAACTGTTTGGGTGAAAGTTAAGTGCCTGACATCTAGGTATTCATGAAATGCTAATTCCCATCCTTTTTTTAAGAGGCATCTACAGTCTTGGAGGCAATATTTTATGTACATGCAAAAACTAGAAGCATCTCCAAATTTGTCCTGAAGACTACCTGCCTCCGAAACCCTGGGAGTGATAATTAAGATGACGTTTCCTCCCCCCCTCCCACCCAGACAAAAACACCAAAAATATGAATCTTGCGGCTGGGCCTAGAGACTGTGGTTTTATATTTTATATTCTCTTCCCAGATTTTAAAAAAATTGTAGTAAAATATACATAACACCTTAGCCATTTTTAAGTGTACAGTTCAGTGGTGTTAAGTACATTCACATTGTTCTGCAATCACTCTCCAGAACTCTTTTTGTCTTGCAATCTAAACTCTGTACCCATTCAACAGCAACTTACCATCCTCCCTCCTCCGGACCCTGGCAACCAGCCTTCTAGCTTCTGTGAATTTGACTATACAGGTACTTCATGTAAGTGGATTCGTACAGTATTTCAGCTTTTTGTGACTGGCTTATTTCACTTACAGTCATGTCCTTAAGTTTCATCCATGTTGTGGCATGTGTTGAAATTTCCTTACTTTTGAAAGTTGAATAATATACCAGTGTGTATGTGTGTGTGTGTGTGTGTGTGTGTAGATATAGACAAAGATGTAGATACACCACATTTTGCTTATCTTTTCATTCATCTATGTACACTTGGGTTGTTTTCATCTTTTGGCTATTGTGAATAATGCTGCTATAAACGTGGGTGTATAAATATCTCTTTGACAGCCTCTTCAATAAGTGGTGCTGGGAAAACTGGATAGCTACATGGAAAACAACAAAGTTAGAACATTCCCTAACACCATACACGAAAATAAACTCAAAATGGATTAAAGACCTAAATGTAAGAACGGACACTATAAAACTCTTAGAGGAAAACATAGGCAGAACACTCTATGACATAAATCACAGCAAGATCCTTTTTGCCCCACCTCCTAGAGAAATGGAAATAAAAACAAAAATAAACAAATGGGACCTAATGAAACTTAAAAGCTTTTGCACAGCAAAGGAAACCATAAACAAGACCAAAAGACAACCCTCAGAATGGGAGAAAATATTTACAAATGAAGCAACTGACAAAGGATTAATCTCCAAAACATACAAGCAGCTCATGCAGCTCAATATCAAAAAAACAAACAACCCAATCCAAAAATGGGCAGAAGACCTAAATAGACATTTCTCCAAAGAAGATATACAGATTGCCAACAAACGCATGAAAGGATGCTCAACATCACTAATAATTAGAGAAAGGCAAATCAAAACTACAATGAGGTATCACCTCACACTGGTCAGAATGGCCATTATCAAAAAATCTACAAACACTAAATGCTGGAGAGGGTGTGGAGAAAAGGGAACCCTCTTGCACTGTTGGTGGGAATGTAAACTGATACAGCCACTATGGAGAACAGTATGGAGGTTCCTTAAAAAACTAAAAATCGAACTACCATGCGACCCAACAATCCTACTGCTGCGCATATACCCCGAGAAAACCATAATTCAAAAAGAGTCATGTACCACAATGTTCATTGCAGCACTACTTACAATAGCCAGGACATGGAAGCAACCTAAGTGTCCATCGACAGATGAATGGATAAAGAAGATGTGGCACATACATACAATGGAATATTACTCAGCCATAAAAAGAAACGAAATAATTGAGTTATTTGTAGTGAGGTGGATGGATCTATAGACTGTCATACAGAGTGAAGTAAGTCAGAAACAGAAAAACAAATACCGTATGCTAACACATATATATGGAATCTAAAAAAAAAAAGGTTCTGAGGAACCTAGGGGCAGGACAGGAATAAAGACACAGACCTAGAGAATGGACTTGAGGACACAAGGAGGGGGAAGGGGAAGCTGGGACGAAGTGAGAGAGTGGCATGGACATATAGACACTACCAAATGTAAAACAGATAGCTAGTGGGAAGCAGCCACATAGCACAGGGAGATCAGCTCGGTGCTTTGTGACCACCTAGAGGGGTGGGATAGGGAGGGTGGGAGGGAGACGCAAGAGGGAGGAGATATGGGGATATATGTATACGTAGAGCTGATTCACTTTGTTGTACAGCAGAAACTAACACACCATTGTAAAGCAATTATACTCCAATAAAGATGTTGAAAAAAAATAAATTAAATAAATAAATAAATATCTCTTTGAGATCCTGCTTTCAATTCTTTTGGGTGTATACCTAGAAGTGGAATAGTTGGATTATATGGCAATTTTATTTTTAGTATTTTAAATCAGATGATTCTTCTGCCCATCAAGGTTTGAAACGCACTAGACTAGAGTCCAAGAAAGGATATAATCGAGGGCTCAGTTTGAGCAATAAGGCAATACATACTATGGGAGGCTAGGAAGGGAGAGGAGAGAGTAGGAAAAACTAGCATGGTAGGGAGTGCTCCAGGGAAAGGAAGAGCATTGCGAGCAGCCTTGAAGCAGAGGTTTGAATAAAATGAAATGCAAGGAGAAGGCAACCTAGGTGGGAAACCACAGAAGCAAGTCAAGGAGACCATGAGAGCAGCAGGTAGCAGGAGAGAAGAGTTATGCTGAAGCCCCATGGGGGACGAGGTTGTCAAGAGGAGTGGGGTTAGGTTATCGCAAGCCTTGCCAACCAGGCCAGTGGATTCCGATTTAACGCAACAGACAATAGGCAACTCCTGAAGGCTCTGAAAGAGAAGAGTCATATGACAATTGCCGTGTCATCACCCAGGAAAATTAATAACGTCAACAAAATGGTATTAAAAATGCAGTTCTATATAAATTCCACTGTAGTGAGGATCTTAATAAAATTGTATAAATGGTTACTGTGGTGTTATAAATTAAAATGAACCTAACTAGATAATGACAAGGTCCTTCTCTACCCACTAGAAATTTCTAACCAGCATTTCCCACAATACCTAGCAAATTTTAGGTATTTTATAAACAATGCAAAATGCAAAAAAACGTAGCAAAATGCCAAAAAATCTTTGTCTGAATGGGCTAAATAATATTAAACAATGTGTAAGAAAGTGCTGTGTCTTTGGGGTTTTTTACAAAAGCTAGTCAGAGTTGTGGTATTTGAAAAATTTTGATGTTATAGATCTACCATCTATTAGTTGCAACTTTACTTAACCTCCTTATGTTGTAGTTTCTCATCTCTGAAGTGGGGATAATGGACCTAACTCATAGAGTTTTTGTCATGATTTAATGTATGTAAAGCAGTTACTTAACACAGGGTCTGGTGCTGAATAATGAATAAATACTATATTAATATTATTCTCTGTACTCTTTAAAGAAATAAATGAAGGTTAATCAAATAATTTCCTGTTCTAACAAGAAATCATCAAGCATCAGAAACTTTCAAACTCTTACTTTCCCCCTATTGATCTAGAAGATATTCTCCACGTGAACTTTCTAATTTGGAGCAAAGCAAACTAAGGCATTTTTTATAAAATTTACATTTTAATAGTCCTCAATAGGTCTTCAAAGACTTCACTTTTTTTTCTTATTGGTCCAATTTTCCATTTTTTAATCCTTTTTTTCCCTGAATTTACTCTGTCCTCCTTCTTAAAATGTAAGATATTAAACAGTAAGGACCTGACCAGGAGTGGGAATTGAAGGAAGACTGGCTGGGCTGATAAGTCTTGGGGACGGGGACCAAATCTGTTTTGTTCAGTGCTGAGTCATATGCCTCAGGCACACCTGACGTGTAGCACCAGGAAACCCATCAAAGACACAATGACTTGTGGCCTCCCAGGCCATCCTTCATCACAGCCCATCAGTTGTTGCTCTAACTAATTCCAAGGAGCACATAACAATGTGATGAAAGACAGCAGATCATTGCGTATGGCGGCACTGACAGTGATGACCTCAGGAAAAATTTTTAGGGAAAAGTCTGAATTGAAAGAATATTATTGAACCTCCAATAACTACAGAGTTGAATCATTGATGAGCCAAACCAAGCCTGGGAAAACAACGTGGAGGTAAAAAGAAAGGGAGCAAGACAGAAAGGAAAAAAAGGAAGAAGAAAAAACACAAAATAAAAACGATAAACTATTTTTTGAATATATGTCTAGGCAAACGCACCCATAGAATGGCAGCAGTTAATCAGGAAGAACTACTCGCTAAGTACTGGTCATAGATGTTTCTTGGAAGTAGCCATCATTAGGAAATATTTTGAAAGTTTATAATCAAGCAGAGACAAGACAAGGTAGTCTTGATGTGACCAGTGTTCTCGGGGCCATATGTTCACTGTATTAAATCGCTGACCCGCTTCAACCCCCTCTGAGCTCCTAGAGGTCGTCAGAGCATGAGGCCCCATGAAATCAGGACTCTCTGAATTGTGTTCATTAGTGAGTGTTTACGAAAGAAAAGCACTGTAGGAGCAGCACGATGATCCTCAGAACCAATTAATGCTTATGGGCTGTGATCATCGAGGCTCCCATTTGGGTCAGTGATAGAAAACTTGAAGAGCTGTGGATTCCTTTATGAGTCAAATCAAACCCCTGAAAAGGTAGTGAGAGTAAAATACTAGAAGACCTGCAAACTCTCAAACAACTCAAGCTAAGGAGCCTAGGACTTGGCTGGACCCCAGGTCACCAAGATATACCCAAGCTGTGACTAGGGAACATTGCTCACATTGAGTGGCAAGGAGCCAAATAACTTTCCTGACCCTGAAGAGAACCCTGGGTATTATAAAAGAGCTTGGCTTTTTTCGATTTCCTGGCCAAAATTTCTTTGATTTTTCTTTGATTATCTTTGTGTTATAAAACAGAGTTATGCAAGTTTGGGAGGTTTGGTGGTTAGTTTTATACGTCAACTTGGCTAGGCTATAGTACCTAATTATTCAACTAATCACTAATCTACATGTTTCTCTGAAGGTATTCTGTAGGTCTGGTTAACACCTATAATCAGTTAACTTTAAGTAGAGGAATTACCCTCAGACTGTGGTGGGCCTCATCTAATCAGTTGAAGGCCTTAAGACCAAAATTGAGTTTTCCCCCAAGGAAGAAGAAATTCCACTTGTGGATGACATCATCAGCTCCAAAACAAAACTATGTGCTCCTGAGATGATTCACAGAGAGTTCCACTCTGGCCATCTCAATCAAAATATACTGAGCTGTAGTTCCCTTATCTGTAAGTTTTTTAAAAAATTAAGTAAATGACTAGTTAGATGAAATAATCTGTTTAACATGTGTAGTAAAGAGAGTAGCACTTGATAGGTATAATAAATATAAGTTCCTTTCTCTTCTCCCTCTGAATTGTTTCTCCCCAAAAAAGACTTGCAACTGTTTTCTCCATTCAAATGACCTCATGTAGAAATTGAGCCAATAGGCACCCTGGATGTCTATGATACTTTTTTGCTTTGATTGCTTTGCTTGTTGATTTGAGGTCTCCCTCTGGTATACACTTGAGATGAATAAATCAAGAAAATTCAAACGATGGACACACACTCATGCATTTCCTTCCATAATTAATAACAAAATCAGGCTCTCAGATGTTCACAGAAATACATATATGAGCACCAAAGTCCAGCTAAAGTATATAAATGTTCACTTCTCCCGCCTTGCTGGTCTGAACACATTTCCATTGGAAAACAGAATTCTTTTCTAATACACGGTTTCAACATAAAAACACGAAAGAAGCAGAAATATTTTTAACCTGTCAGCTTTGCCATTCTCTCCCTAATCCTCCCATGCTCTGTTGTGAGACCCGGCCATGCCTTCAGCCCATCCTACAAACTCTGTCTAGTTTTTCTCCACACAAATTTTCTGCTCTAGTTGGTTCTACCTCCTCCCTCATGAACCAGACTTACATCCCAGGTGGAAAGCTGGTGGCATGAGGTCCTCATATGGCCCCAACACCCATCTTGCGTGAACTTCGCATCCAGCCCACACAGGAGCTTAAGGTACTAAGCTTGGATACAGTGGCAGCAGCCTGGCCTGCTTCCTACCTGACCCATAACTGCACTTCCCACAGTCTTTGAGTTTGCCATCTTTGCTGTCTACCTGTATTCGGATTGTTCCATTTGTTTGGTCTACCCTTTCCGCTCATACCCGAAGTGTCCCTCAAAACCTTGTTGTTCTCCCCTGCTTTCCTTGTCAACCCTTTGTGTTGTTCTTAGGTACCATTCTGGTCACCTTGGATGGGAATGGCCATTATGGCTTAGTCCTGGATTTTTTTTTTTTTTTTTTAAATTCTTGTCACAGATTATCCTCAGCTTTTGGTAGTTCTGGCTCCCTTACAAAGAAGCCAGTCTTTACAAATTTTGACATAAATAGCCACACAAATGCAAAAAGTTCCTTTAATTCTTTGAACTCACAAGATGAGTACAAACAGCTACAATTACAAATATAAAACTAGTATCATTGTTTTTCTAACAGCAATGATGGGTTGTGGAGGCAATCTACCCATCTAGCCAGGCTCTTGGGTAAGCCAAGGTGCAAACGTGAGCTTGAAGCCAAAGAATTTAATTTTGAATCAAGTTGCTAAATGAGAAACAAGTAAACCGTAGAGTAGCTCTTCCTGTCTACCCAGTGACTCAATCTGGACAAAAAGACAAGCTCAGATGCCCCTGCCCGATCCAATCCTGGACTCAACAACATTTTCTTTTGTTCAATGTCAGGAATTTTCTCCAGTTTCTGAACGGTTGCTCACCTCCTCGACAGAATGCAGAATGACTCCTGTTTCCCTGTTGTTTCCTGAAGGATAAACACTGACCTAAAATCCCTTTTGTCAGTAAGTCTGGAAGGAACCCATCTTCACGTGAGCGCTTTTTCCGGTCCTGCTGCAGTTGTTTGTAGCCTCAAAGGCCATGGCAGGATGTTTCTCTCCTAAATTCCTCAGGGCTTCTTATCCCTCCGATGTCCTTGAACAAGTAAACACGAATGATGTAATGCCAGAGGTCTCCTAACCTACATTCATCAGAATAAAACACCTCCATGGGCCTGACCACATAGCTTTGTCTTAGTAAATGGAGAACTTTGTACGTGTGTGTATAGATGCATGTGTATTTATATGCGTTTGTATCCATACATGTGTACATATAACATATACATATATTCACACATGTGCATATACACCTGTGTATGTATATACGAATGTGTGTCTTTGGAGTTTTATCTATCTCTACAGCCCTACACAAACATTTTGACAAAACTATTCAGCTCACTGCTGAGGGCAACTTAACATTTTTGTTTAACTTAACATTTTTGAATGTCTGCTGTGTACCAAGTAACATGCCTGTGTCATATAAGCCTGTGTACTATTTTACAAATGAGTAAACTATTTTACAGATCACACAACTAATAAATGCCTGCGCTGAGACGTGAACTCAGGTCCATCTGGCTCACAGCCTTTCCCTCCGTGGCCTCTCCAGCTCCTTACTCAGGATGCTTCCTGTGGAAGGCTTTTCCCGTTCCTCCTGCATCTGCCATCCTTTAAAAGCGCCCAAGGTTCTGTTCCTTCCTGAAACCTCCCTTTCCCCAGCTCTCCGAGTTCTCCCCCTCGGTGAGGTGCTGCAGCCAGCTGCCCTGACTCACGCTGATTCCCAGGGGCCGACCCTTAGCTTCCTTTCCGGCCCCGTATTCACTGACATCACACTGGGAGCTTGAAACTGGCGCGATCGGAGTATCTACTCCACAGATGTTGTCAGTGCTTTCTCTTCGGAAAGCCGGTTGTTAAAGACTCAGCAGCCCAACAAACACCTTCCTCCTTTAAACTTTCAACTTAAATTATGCAGATGTATTTATTCCTTTCAAGAGTAGGTATTCTTCACATACGCAGGCCCCCTCTCTCAATTATATTTCATGAACCACTTGAGGGGAGGGATTTCCTTCCTCTCCCTCTTTATCAGCCCGAGAGCCCCAGGGCTGTGGAACCAGCCGCGTCCGTGAACACGTGGTTGGCGGATGGTGGTGCGCACAAAGTGCGCTGATTCGGTTTATGAGAACGTGGGCGTCCCCTCGTAGAGTCAATCTGTGCTGACGCCCCTCCCCTGCTGTGCCCACCTATGCCTAAAGCCTGGTGAGTTCAAACCGGGCGTCCCGTCCTTACTAGCCCTCCAAATACCCTTCCCCACCTTTAGCGTCTCTAGCAACACCATTCTCCAGCTCTCAGACCTGAAGCTAGTTTTGTCTTCACTTTTGTCTCTCACCATCTGTACTACTCGCCTAGGGCTACCACAACAATTACCACAAACTGGGAGCTTAAAACAACAGGAATGTATTCTCACTGTTCCTGAAGCTAGAAGTCCAAAATCAAGGTGTGGGCAAGGCCGTGCTCTCTCTGAAGACTCGAGGGAAGAATCCTTCCTTGCCTCTTTCAGCTTCGGGTACTTTCAGGCATGCTTGGCCTTCCTTGGCCTGAAGCTGCATCACTCCAATCTCTGCCCCTGTTGTCTCATGGTCTTCTTTCCTATGTGTCTGTGTGTCTCTGTGTCTCAATATCCAAATTTCCCTCCTCTTAGACACCACTCATACTGGATTTAGGGTCTGCTATAATCCGGTATGACTTAGTTTTTAACTTGATTACATCTGCAAAGACCCTGTTTCCAAATAAGGTCACATTCACAGGTACGAGGGGTTAAGATTTGAACACGTATTGTTAGGGGACATAATTCAACCCACCACGCCATCCCAGCTGTCAACATTTAGTTTTTGCTCCCTTGCCTTTGATCTTCTGCTTCCGTAACATCAAGAATGCAGACACTTCTAAGGAACTTTCTTGGACTCTTTAAGGATTGGTGGGAGCACACAGCTTCCCCCACGGGTTGTCTACCACGTGCACGACCTTCCTGGTCACTGACCACTTCCTGGATGGGTTTCTGACCTCACTCCACACTGCTGCGTGCGTCCACTGATTCCCTTGGGGCCCCCCAACCAACTCTAGCGGTCCCTCCCCAGTGGCCTTTGCTAGAACGTGAAATGCCAGAAAATATTTATTAATTAAGTGGAACTGAACAGTAAGAACAAATGCCAATAAAATAATGTAGGAGAAAGATACTTTAGACCATCTTTCCCAATGTGTGTTTCTTAGTTCATCCACCTCCAAATCTATATGAAAATACAGAATTCTCAGCCCCACCCTAGAACCAGTTAATTAGAATTGCCAGAAAGGGATATGAAAATACATAGTACTAAACTGTTTTATTGAATAGCTGAGAGTTTACATGGTTCAAAAATGAGCGTATAAAAGTATATACACAGCAAAGCATTTAGACTGTTTCCCTCGGTCCGTATCCCAGATCACCCTCTTTCCCCCTCATCCCCTATATTGCTCTTATTTTTTGCTTGTTTCTTTATGGTAATCACACAAATATTAACATATAGTTTTATTTCCACCTTTCTTGCAAAAATTAAATATATACATAGATACACATACACATATACATATATATGCAATCTGTTTTTAATTTTCTAAATTTGACACCATATCCTAGAGGTCTCTTCATATTTGGAGTATGTAAACAGATATTCCCATTATTCTTTTTTATACTACATAATATTCCATTGTGTGGATCTACCATAGTTTAATAACCAATCTTTTATTGCTTTCTACTTGGGTTATTTCCAATCTTTTGCTATTCCAAACAATGCCACAATAAATGATTTGTCTGCATACATCTTTTATTACATGTACAGGTATCTCTGTGGGACATATTATCAAAAGTGGAGTTTCTGGGTCAAAGGGTCAATGTGCCTGTAGTTTTGTTAGCTATTGCCAGATACCTCTCCACAGGGACAAGACCAACAATGTATGAGAGTCTATCTCTACTATAGTGTTACCAACAGCGTCAGATATTTGCCATTTTGATAGGTTAGAGATGGTATCTTGCTGTAGTTTCAATTTGTACTTCTCTTATTGTAAATGAAGTTGAGCATCTTTACATGTTTAAGGGAAGTTAATCTACATTTTTAACAGAATCTTTGGGCAATTCTTATGCGTATGGCTCTCTTAAAGATCCTGGCCCAAAGCCAACGAACTTGAAGGAAAAAAAATGGTGAAATGGATGCCAATGTTGAGAAGAAGCTTCCTATCCTGCTGACCTCTGTTAGCAGCCCCGCAAGGAAGGGTCTCCCACAGGCACATGCTCCCCAAACGACTTTGTACTCAGTTTCCCTTACTTCATCGTAAGCAGATAAACTAGCAGGTTTTGTAAGATGTAGCCCATTACCCACTTCTAGGCTCGATAAGAAGATGTGAGGGGACATCGAAGTGCTGGTAGAAGACAGGCTTTCTTTGGGGCATTAGCTGGCATGTATTGTTCCCCTACTTCAAGGGGGATGGGAGGGGGCACATCCTCTGTGACTCAAGCACAGGGTAGAGGCTTCATGGGGCCCAATAGGAAGGCTTGGCATCAGTCGCTGGAGTTTGATGGCCATGGCAACTGGTATCTGATTCACACTGGAAACACCTAGAGGTGTGACACTGTATTGGAAGCATGAGATATGGCTGCTTTGGGCCCATCTGTTCTACCGTGACCCACATCCCCGTTTGTCCAGGACTGAAAGATCTCTTGGGATGTGAGACTTTCAGTGCTAAAACCAGGACAAAACCATCATGGTTGGTCACCAAGAGTGAGGCAAAGATACAATTTTCTGAAGAACAGGACGTGGACTCTGGGGACATTATCTAGCCGAGAGTCATCCTGAAAAGATTCCCATTCTAAAGGAGCAGCTGGAAGGACCAGGGATCCCAACAGAAAGGTGAACAACCAAATGCCAGACTTACACGGGAACCACAGGCCGCCAGACTGAGAGGCACTCAGTGCAAAGAACTGCAAGGAGGGCTTCCAGAGGGCCTCTTCAAGGGAACCCAAAGACACGCCACCACGGATGAGCTGGCATTGCACGTCCGACGGAGGTACCAATCCTACCCCAGCTAAGGACTGTGCTCTTTTCCTCCAGCTCTCTGTGGTGGACGCCGGGATGCCCTGACACAGGATGAAGGACTTAGTCCCAGCTCCTGGAGTGCTACCGACAGACCCCCCTCAGCTGTATGCTGCCCAGAGGGCTGGGCTGTGCCGCGAGCCACCTGCTCGAGGCCACACCCGCTTCCTGGGGAGGCCAGTATTCAATGGCTGATCGACATGGGAGAATAAAGGCCTGATCCCCCGGCCTCAACTGGACGACTCTGAAGAGTTGTCCCAGCTTCAAAACTCTCTGGGGTCCGCAAAGACCCCGTCAAGACAGCATCACAGCTCAGCCCTCTCCACCCGTCCTCCTGTCCTCCCCCTCCCCCTCGTCCCCTCCTTTCCCCTCCTCTTCCACAGGTGATGATGGCCAGGTTTTGTGCAGAGGCAGGTAAAACAACTGGTACAGAGTGAGTTGACTGGGGCCAAGGGGGTTTTGGCTCACACACTGAATCAGGTTATTCAATATACCACTCTTATAGTAGCTTCTGGGGACTATTTCACTAGCCACAAAGATGGGTAAAATCGTGCTATATCTGCTCCTTATTTCACAAAGACCTCAAAAAGAAACAAAAGGTGATTCAAACTCTGAGACAGAGGCAGTCAAAGGTCTAAAGGTACTGTTTTAAGACCAAACATAGCCCTCAGAACAGCACTGCTAAGGTGACCACAAGCAAGATGTGGGGATTTTATCTGAGTCACTTTACTCAGTGAGCCATTAACTTAGTTTGCCAAGTGAGTTTAAACTATCTCCCTAACGGAACCGATGTGGGCCATGTGTTAGCCCTGAACATATGTGAAAGTTTAAACTCTTACCTGGACCTTTTCTGAACCTTTGAAGACCCCCGCAGTCACGTTTTATCGGGGGCATACATGATTTTTGAAAAAGTACTTTACATGTTCAGCTGACATCATGTCACTAGTGGCTCAAGAACAGAAACCTTGGCCTGTCTTTTCAGGGGTGTGGAAGTCATGGGACCGCAGGTGGCAGTCCCTTCCCTCCAATTCTCAACAGGTGTTCCAGGCACTGGTGTGTTTGAGGGCTTTAGAGAGCCTAAGAAATGAATGTGCATCCAGTTATGTTTTCACATCAGGGGTCAAACTAAAAGCACCACAGGTCAAAAGGAACCAGGAAAAGGAAAAACAAAATACACTTTATCCACAAAATGTATTTTTAAACATCTTTTTCCTGTGCAGCCTGATTCCTCCATTGAAGAGGAAAAAGTTAAAAAATAATAACAATTAAAAATAAATTCTTTTCTTTTTCAACTCACCTCAGGATTAGAATATTTGAGGAATGGAAAGGATCTTATAGTATTTCATTGAATCAAACCCTTATTGTATGTAGGTGAAGAAATGGTACCAGAAGGGTGACCTGCTAGTTAGTGAGGGGACCCAATTCTGCTGATACAGAGCTCCCCATTGTAATCATCACTTATGTGTATATTTATTGTATTCTGCGACTAATAATCTCACTTAAGAATTTCCAGGTTCTCCAGGTTTTCCTCCAGATAACAAGAGTATTGGAAACATTAGGTAACTTGTTTCATATCTCACAGCTAATAACTTGTCACACTCCTGTTTAAAATTCTTCAGTTATTCTCCATACATTTTGAGACAGTGCTTCCTGGCCCCGCCTCTCACTGGCACCACCCCCTCAGTGGCTCCACCTTCTCACTGGCTCCACCTTCTTTCTGGTCCCTCACATCCTTCCAGCCCCTTTCTCAGCCCTGGTGTGGTTTCCTACCTGGTGCCTTTCTGCACCTGCCGTGCCTCTGATGGCATCCCCTCCCACGCAGAGGCTTCTGGGGCGAACAGCAGAGGCCTGCAGGTCAGGGCTGGGGTCTCAGCTCCAACACTAGCTGTGCTGGGTGAGCTGTGTGGCCCCCTGAGATGCGGCTTCCTCACCTGTGGAAAGGGAAGCTGGGACTAACGTCTAGAGCTGCCTCCTAGACGTCTGGCCACTGGCTTTGACACCAGATCCACAGCATGGCTCAGCCAATGCAACGCCCAAGGCCCCATTGCCTTCTTAGCTCACCTCCCTGACTCTCCTTTACTCCCTTTTTCTAATAACATGTCAGCGGAAACTAAAACCAGGTTCCTGGGGAAAGACATTCCCATCAACAGTCCCTTCAAAGTTGACACCAAGAGATTGGTGGGCACTTTTTAAAGCTTAAGGGCATTTCATGAAGGTTATTTGCAATGCAGAGATTTTATTTTCTTCAACGGGGATTGTGAATGAATGAGTGAAAAATATGTTTCCCTAGGACCTTAGTTGAAATGTCACTTTCTCAGGGATGCATTCCTTGGTATCCTTAGGTCCCTTGTTATTTGCTGACATGATATCCAGTCATTTTCCTCATCAGGACTGTAATTAAATAATTATGTATGCAACTATTTCCCATCCACCTGTCCAGCTAGACTGTAAACTCCATTTCTCTTTTCATTGTTTGATCCCAGCACCTAGTTCAGCATGTGACACAGAGTAGAACCAAAAATATTCAGCAAATATTTGTTGAATGAATGAATAGCCAGCCTCATCCTGGCTCTCAGAGTGTGTTGGTCTGTAGATTGGCAGTGGCCTCTTCACTTGGGAACCTTCTAGAAATGCAAATTCTAGGGCCCCACTGCAGCCTTATTGAATCAGAATTGGTGGGGTTCGGGGGGGAGCCCAGCAATCTATGTTTTAATAAGTCTTCCAGGTGACTCTGATGCACACTTAAGGGTTCTGGTGAAATAGGTGAAGGTTCAGCACAAGACTCTATCCCACAGGGATCTAAACAGTAGGCGGGTGGGGAGGCAGAAACCTAAACCCATGGCTTTGGAAGCACAGCAGGGATGGGAAGGAGGACGTGAGTGTGTGTGTGTGTGTGTGTGTGTGTGTGTGTGTCTGTGAACGTGTAAACTGGGGCTGCAGCTGCATGGGCATGAAGGACCCCCGCCTGCCACATACTAACTCCACATTTGAGGACAAATTCCGCCCCCAACGAGCTAATAGTGTTGAGGTGCACTGTCCCTGTGAACCCTGAGTTGCCTCTTCCCCTAGTAACAGGCTCCCTGGCCTCTGAAGTTCTGTTTTTTGGAGTAGCTAAGGGTGGTGGGTCCAGACTTGTGACCCCCTTGGTGGGAGAGATTGCTGGCCCTGAAAAAGTATCCCAGAAATTGCTTCCTTCAACCTGGAAAATAAGTCATCTATTTTTGAGTGCGGGTTGGCTATAGGCTGACTGTTAGTAATTTTAAAATCCGTTTCCTCCCTCAGAAGCTCTTAGGTGCCTTCCCACAAGTCCTGTTCAACTGTCTGGGGACTCCAGGCTCAGGATTGTCCTTTTTTCCCGAATTAGTTATCTTAAAAATTATTTAGAAATTTTGACTTAGAAATCATACATTCGTAATGCCTCAGATTATTTAAGACCATATGATTAAGAAAGAGTGAATGGATTAAACATAGAGGAGACTTGGACTCAACCACTTGCGTGACTGTCCCCAGATGGGCCAGATTCAAGTTCACCACCTCCCACGGGACTTGAGGGTTTGGATGGCGAGCCCCTCCTGGAGAGCGCCTGCCTTTCTGTTCCAGTTAGTGTTCCCCCTTCCGCCACTGCCCCCTCACCTGCTCCTTCAACTGCATCCTCACTTATTACCCTGAGCCTGGTCTCCCGTCCTGTCTGGAACTCCCAGCATGCCACGAGTTGGGGCTCTGCCCATCACAGCCCTGCTAATGACTAGCTCATAGTTCAATAAACTACTTTATTGATCGTCCCCACCACCTCAAAAAAACATTCAGCTTACTCTGCCCAGCCAAATTTGTGTATCTTTTTATTGTTCCTTTCATAAGAAAAAAGGGCAATGGCTATATTTGTTTAGAAAACAGATTCATATTGGATGCAGAGATTTCGAAGGGTCCTAGTGAAGAGAGGTGCCCAATCATGAGATGGGCATTGTCAAGGCCACCAAATCATAAGATCCTATGGACGCAGCAGCAACATATCATACTGTGGAAATGGTATATTCGAGATCAGGCTGAAGAAGAGGGAGCCTCTCAAATAAGTTACATGAGTAGTGGGCCCAGACCCGCACATCACTAGCCTCTGAAGCACTGCAGCCTCTGTGTTTGCTCATGACTATGGCCACGTGAGTTTTCCCTATAACCCACTTGGTGAGAGCAAGGAGAATTTTAAATGGGGTAGAAGAGCAAAGTGCCAAATATCATTTTATTTATAGGAAAACTACCCGCTGATTAGAATACACA
The DNA here is from genome assembly GCF_965194825.1 of Balaenoptera physalus. Classification (NCBI taxonomy): domain Eukaryota; kingdom Metazoa; phylum Chordata; class Mammalia; order Artiodactyla; family Balaenopteridae; genus Balaenoptera; species Balaenoptera physalus. The sequence goes on along the minus strand of NC_138888.1, from coordinate 15,823,921 downwards.
AAGTATCCTTAATGCCTTTGGAACAAATGTCAAACTTCATTACTTTGTCTTTCTAGTCTCCTTTCACTGTCTGAACTGCTCTGTTTTATTCTTCCAGATTATTCCCAATAGTAAAAATGTTCTTCCCAAAATGCTAAGTCTATTTCCAGTGAGTAAGAAAAAAAATGAGCAAAAGAAAAGTCAGGGCCTGAGCCAGCCTGTGGGCCTTTCTAGCCCACTCTTATAATAAATAATCTTTTCTTCATGTGTGGATTTATTCTGTATGGGTGTATCCTGGATTCCACTGCAAACATCTTTAATGACCATAGCAATGTCTTCTGATGAAGACCCAAGCTTTATCTTAAACACCCCCGCCGACTCAGCTCAGCCAACTGGATGAATCACGCCTGAAACAGATGTTTTGCCTTCCCCTAGCCAAGTAGTTCAGTCCCCTCCCAGCAGATGAGACGCTTCATCCATTGGATGTCAGAAGCATCTTCCTAATTTCATCAGATGAGATGAGATACTGGTTTGGGGGATGACCTGAGTTTTGGCTTAAGCAAACAAATCAAATGTGTGACCTTAGTTAAAAGCATGGACCTGATGTGTAAAATATAGTATTAAGTAAATTCTACTGACCTGAAAATAGCACATTCTTCTCCTGGTGAGCCAGCAACTGCCCAAGATGATTTTGTAAAAGGAAGGATAAAATGATCTCAGTAAGAAATCTTCATCATGTTCTGGAGAAGGTAACCAAATTGGAGAATTCTGGGCAGCATATAATATTTCTCAATAAGAACTTTAAAATTTAACCAAAGCCTCAAAGCAATGATAAAGCCCTCACTAAAACATATGGTCGACGTATTTCCTCTGTGTGATCCAATCATCACTTCTTAAACTGTAATATGCACATGAATCGCCTGGTGATCTTGTTGCTAGGCAGATTCTAATTCAGAAGTTCCCAGGTGGGACAGTAGATTCTGCATTTCTGACCAGCTCCATACACTGCAGATGTTACTGGTCTGTGCCCACCCTCTGCACCACCCGCCATCTCCACCACTTTGAGTAGCAAGGATGTACACTATTATTAAAGCAGAGTATTTCTCCAAGGGTGGTCATTAGATCACTTGGATGAGAATCTCCCAGGTAATCTGTTAATAAAAAACCCAACCAACATGGTCTTATGCTCCACCACAGTTTACTAAATCCAGTGTCTAGAGCTGAAGCCCAGGATTCTGCATTTAACGAACTGCCCACATGATTCTTATCGAAGCTATGAGGATGGGCACTGTCTAATGGATAAACGGTGAATTTGGGATAAGTAGGAAACTTGTGTGGGGAAGGCTTTGCCCTCAGTAAAGAGGCTTCTGTGTTGTCAACAGGAAGGAAAGATGGAGCCTCTGGGGCTCCCATAGCTCGACAAGTGCAAGCCGTGCAGGGAGTCTAGATGGTAGGGATGGAGGTCGTACAAGCCTTCATCGTGATACGATACTGTACTAATTTCTGTCGCTAAAATAAACATTAACGTTCAGTATTGAGCAGAGCCTCCTGACTTTAAAACATAATTATGATTTGAGAAAAGTTGCATAAAATTAAGTTTTTATTTTTTTATCTTACTGACTTACATGATAATTTCAGAGGGGTTTATCATCGTTTTTGTGGATTCTTCACTTGGTGCTGTGTCCTCGGTTTTAAGCTTTTAGGTATTTCCAGTCCTCAGTTTCCATCTCTTTGATGGAGGAGAAAACAATTTGTAAACAAATGCTAAATATTGCCAAGGACATTGCTTTCTCAAAAATAAATGAATGAATGAATAAACAATTAAATAAAGAAATGTTTAGAGATCATACTTGTTTGGTAATATTAACAGCTAATCTGTTATTATGCACTTGGAACTATGACAAGTAAATTAAATTTATAATTGTGGGGGGGTTGTGGGATGAACTGGGAGATTGGGATTGACATGTATCCACTAATATGTATAAAATAGATAACTAATAACCTGCTGTATAAAAACTAAATAAATAAAATAAAATTCAAAAAAATTAAAAAAATAAATTTATCATTGTAATTAATTCTAAATATGAGATGTGTGCCATTATTATCCCCGAGGGCAGATGAGCTTCAAAGGGTTCAGTGAGCTGAGGGAGCCACCGTTCCCGGCTGGCCCTTGGTCAGTGCGTCACACTGCAGGGTTCTCTCCTTTTTTCCTTTCATAAAAACTTCCCAGGTTGCCAGAGCCAAGTGTGGCCTGCTCTCCGTGGCTTTGACCAAACCCAGACGTGCCTGGTCCAAAGAGAGTGTCTTGTGTTTGGCAACATTGCCCTGCACTACATAGGAAAGTCTTATTGAGGAGAAACGAAATGTGATCCCTTGGTGTTACAGCTTCTTGTATAGAATCGTGGCCGTATCACCTTGGAAGAGGTGAAATCGGTAGAAGCAACAACTTTACTTGGTGTCATCTTAGAGGTGAACAGCTCCATCCTTCCCAAATCAATTATTTATGATGGAGGAGAAATCAGCAGATAGACAACATTACAAAATTTTTTTTTACATAATCATAGTACTTACTAATTTCTGGGGACTGTTTGAAGGGTGGGTGGGTCCAAATGAGGGTGTGACATCCCTATCCCTAAAGAAACAGTTCCCTTGGGAAGACTGGGTTCAAAATTGCCAAACAGAGAAAGACAGAGGAGGTAGAGATTAAGAGAGGGAATTTCGCTTTTGTCGGGCATTAATATAGCTATGCCCACTGTCTTTCAATATTTATCTCCTAACCTTTCTCATCTTTTTAGTTTTAACCTTTCCGTATGCTCATATTTTATATGCTGTTGGCAACAGCACATTGCTGAGGACATCTTTTGTAATCCAAGCCAACAATCTCTGCCTTTTGAACGGCAAGTTTATTGTATTTACATTCATTATCACTGCTGAGATATTTGTTCAGGCCAAAACCTTTGGCGATGTCCTTGACTCATCTCTTTCACATGTAATCTATCAGCGTATCTTGTGGACTCCACCTTCAAAATCTCTCCAGACTCCCCAGCCCTTCTCACCACCTTCACTTGTTCAAGTTGCAGCTGCAGTAGCCACCCAACCAGTCTCTGCTTTTTCCTCTTTTAGTCTGTTTGCATCACAGCATCTAGAGTGACCCTCCTAAAAATAAATAAATAAATAAACCAGATCATCTGCCTCTTCTCAAAAAATCCTCCAGCTACCCATTTCACTCAGCGTAAAAGCCAAGTCTTTCAGGTGGCCCCCAAGGTCCTGTCTGACCCAGTCCTGCTTCACCTCTGCTCTCCCCTCTGCTCTATGTGGCCTCCACAAGCACATGCTAACCTCAGGATATCTGCACTTGCTGTTCCTTTGTCTGAGATGCTGTTCCTTCCATACATCCTCATGGTTCAATTCCTTACCTCCCTCATAATGTCTTGAATACTACCTTCCCAGGGAGGCCATCCCTGACAAGCCTTCTTCCATCCTTAACATATCCACTGCACTTATTTGTCTTGTGCTTACTGGCCTAAGACGTGCCACAGGTGATTTATTCATTTATCTGGTCTATGTATTTCCCCCCATTAGGATAGAAGGTTCATGAGAGCAGGTCTTCTCCTCTGTTTTGTTTACTGCCATATCCCTGTTTCCTAAAACAGTATTTCGCTTTTAGTAGGCACTCCATCGTATAATTGTTGAATGAATGAATTTGGGCTTTTTCTACCGTCTTAAACTTTGTACTCTCTATGCTTTTTTTCTCCTTTCTTGCCTTTTTTGGATTGAGTTTTTGTTTGTTTTAGTCTTTCATTTGTTCTCTTCTACTTATTTGGAAGATGTATTACTCTATCAACTCTATTTCTGTTCTTAGAGTGTCTAACCTTTCAATTTTAATTTTTAATTTTGCTGTGCATAGTTAACTGAATCAAATCAGAATCCTAACCCTGCAGAACAATATCATTCTTACCTTTAAGTGACTCATTTCAAAGCGGCTTCCTGAATCATCTCAGTACTGAATTATTTTTATAATATAATATTTTATATTTTGTTCAACAAAAATGTAAGTAGTAGTTACAAAAAAAAAAGCAAAAGAAATGCTCTCATCTCTCCAGATGTTCACATTTGCTGCCATAGGGTTGCTGCTCAACATTCTATCATTTTTCTTGACTTGGGAGTTTTTAACCATAAATTCTACCTTGCTTGATACAAATAAGAAGGAAGTAGGAGTGGCAATTGAGTAGTTGCTATATAATATATTTATTCATTCCTTTATTTTCTGTTTCCTTAAACTTTATGGGTAGTCTTTATAAATAAAAAAATGCCAGTCATAGTCTTTTAATGGAGAATTCAGTCTATTCATATTTAATAAACTTAATTTTATTCCTTCTGTCTGGCTTTATGACTTTTATTTATTCACTTTTTTGTTCTTTCTTCCTTTTTTTCCTGTTTCACTTAAGTTATTATTTCTTCCCTATTTCCCCCTATTTTCAGAAGTCCTATCCTGCTTTACCATTGGGTAAATTTAGGTCATCTCCTCTGTCTCTATACTCACAATCCCACGCTTCTTTTTCTACTGTAACAATAAAATGAGTGTGGCCAGATAGCGTCAACACCCACCACTTGTTCACACTTAGGCAATAGGAAGCCTGAGGAGCAGAAATAGGAATAAGGAACAAACCTGGATTCTTTCTATACCTTCCAAACTTCTTCATCAGCTGTTTATTATCTAATGCTTTTTCTTATAAAATTCCTCCATTGATCTGTTTCCAGTCTTTATAAAGGTAATGACTAGAGGGTAGTCCAAAGGTAGGATACCAGGCAGGAGTGGAATGGTCCAGTGAAAAGTACACACAGAAGAGAATAACAGAACAGGCTATCTAATAATATGGCAGAATGGAGAATGGATCTCACTGCCATCTCCTAGCTTGGTAACTGACCCAGCCAGCCTGGTGAAGAGAAAGCTATCTACTATTTTACTAAAGAATTCACACTAGATTCCAACGATAGAAGGGTCATCTTTATTATTATACTTTACTTTATTATACTTTATACTTTATTATTACTTTATTATTATAATATTTATATTATGCTTACTAAAATAATATGTGCTCCTTGCAGGAAAGTTGGGCAACAGAAAAATTAATAAGAATATGGACATTGTCATGATCCTACTGTCCAGAGAAAACAACTGCTAACCTTTAGGTGTATTTTCTTTCTGTGGTTTTGGGTTTTTTCCCCTGTATTCACATTCATTTAGAATTTTGACTCTGTCATTTACTGTGTGACTTTGATCTAGTTATTCAACTTCTCTGAATTTTACCTTATCTTCTGAAAACTGGGTTTATAAATAGTACTAACTTCATAGAGTTGTTATGAGAGTTAAATAAGGTAAGACATTTATAGTATTTAGTATAGACCCTAACGCAGAGTAAACATTCAGTAAATGTTAGCTTTCTCTCCCTCCTCCTCCTCTTCTTCTTCTCTTCCTTCTCCATCGTCCTTCATCACCATGAGGAACCTTTCTCAGGTTGCTAACCTTACAGCTTATAGAGTTGTGAGGATAAAAGAAATAATGACCGTAAATGTCATCTTTGTAAACCACAAGCTCCCAAATTTATTTCTAGCATATTGAATGCCACAGATTTACAATACAGAAGACCACATGTTTCCTCTTTCAAAAAATATTTTGCAGTCACCTCCATGTCCACAGAGTTAGCTGGAATCTAGGGGAAATACAAAAGTATTTAAGACAGTATCCCTCCCCTTGAGTTCTAATAATTGGTTTCCTATGTTATTTCCTAGGAGCATTCCAGATATCAAGTCATACTCTAAAATTGAGAAATTAAACGTTGTATTATTGGCACAGATATAAGAAAATAAATCAGTGAACATGTTAGAGAGCCCAGAAACAAATCCTTGTGCACATGGGAATTTAGTTAATGAAAACCATGGCATTTCAAATCGGTGGTGAAAGAAATTTCAATAAACAGAGTTGAGAAAATCGGCTATCCATTTAGTAAAAGAAATAAAGACCCCCTTACCTACCTCACACTGTACATAAACTTTATATGGATTAAAGAGTTAAGAACAGAAAATTCCAAAACAAAACCTAGTGTTAGAAGAAAATACAGGAGAATCAGTTATTTACTGCCTCATTGTAAACTGCCCCAGATCGTAGTGCTTTACAGCTACAGTTATACAATTAAAGCAGGTCATCTGGGCAGTTCTGCTGATCTGGGCCCAGTGTGGCTGATCTCAGTTGGGCTTGTTCATGAGGCTGTAGTCAGCAGGCAGGTGGGCTGGGGGCTGGCTGCCTAGCATGGTCTTACCCCCACGTCTGCTGGTTTGGCTGGATACCGGCATGTGAGGACAACTAGACCACACATCTCTTATCTTCCAGTAAGCCAGCCGGAATTTCTCACACGGCAGGGATGGGGTTTCAAGACAGAGATCAAATGGTGTGCATTGTCACTTCTGCTGCTCTCCATTGGCCAATGCAGGTCACAAGTTGGTGGGAGAAGCAGCCAAGTTGCAGAGGGCAGGGATACAAGGAATGAAAAACAGGCCATTTTGGCAATCTTCTACAACAGGAAGTTATTTTTTATTTTTATGCTTTGAGGATTGATTTCATAAAAATTTAAAACAGGTGCAGCAAGAGAGTCTATATACAAAGTTAAAAGAGAAATGTCAAATTGAGAAAGATATGAGCAGCATGTTATATGGCAGATAAAATATTCCCATTAAACAATAAAAAAGATAATATTCTAATCTAAAAATAAGCAAATTTCCAAAATGGTAATAAATTCTCTAAAAGAAGAACACAAACATGCAATCAACATGTAAAAAGATGTAGTCTCACTAGTAATCTTGAAAAGCAAATTTAAAGAAAAAAAGATCATCACTGAAATGACTGGCAAACCTGAAAATGATTCGAAGCATTCAGAGTTGCAAGCATGCAAAGAAATGGCCTTTCATATTCCATTGGGGGTATAAATTCATATACCTTTCTGGAAGACAACTGCCAATATATTAAAAAATATATTTAGCATGAGTATTTTGCGTCCCAGAAGGTATATTTCTTAAGAGAATGATTGGGCAATTGTTTATAACAACTGAAAACAACCTAAAAATCTAGCAAGAGAGAACAGGATACCTAAATTTTGGCGGCATGTCCATGCAGTGCAATGATGTGTGTCTTCGTCCATTCAAGGTTGCTGTAACAAAATGCCAGAGACTGGGTAGCCTATAAACAACAGAAATTTACTTCTCACAATTCTGGAGGCTAGAAGTCTGAGATCAGCGTGCCAGCAGGGTCAAGTGAGTGCTCCCTTCCTGGTGGCAGACTTCTTGTTGTGTCTTCACATGGCAGAAAGGGCTCAGGAGCTCTGTAGGGGTCTCTCTCATAAAGGCTCTAATCCCATTCCTGAGGGCTCCACCTTCATGACCTACACACCTCCCCCAAACTCCACCTCCTCGTACCATCACCTTAGGTGCTAGGACTTCAACACATGAATTTATAGTGGACACAAACATTCAGACCATAGCAATGGGCAGCCATTAAAAAGAATGGGATAGATCTACACGAGCTGTTGGATAAAGACACCATGACACATTGTTGAGGGATAAAAAATGACAATATGTATCATATGATCTTATTTTAGTGAAGGCCACCTTGTCTCAACCTCTAGGACTCTACCCATGCTCTTCCTTCTGACTGGAAATATTTTTCTCAACCATCCACGATTCAAAACACAACATGAGAATCCATCCTGAGCAGCCCCCAGATGACACATCTTTCCCTGCCAGGCGAATTGACAATCTCCTCCTTTGTACTCCCTGTGCCAGGGTGCAATTCCACAAAAGTGTTTTGTATTTATCTTTCTACCAGCCAATCTACTTCTTTCTCCCCTGCCCTCCCCCTCCCCCATCACACACACACTCTGGATTTGGCTTTAAGAGGATGAGAAATAAATAGTAAGACATTTTGTTAATAGAGGAGACTGGGGTTAATAATGTTAGAAATTTTTGATCAGTGTTAAAAGAGACTAGGGTAGGCAGGGAATACCTTCAGTTTTTGTTTGGATTTTTTGTTTCTTTGTTTGGTGGAGTTTTTCCTTTGTTTTATGTGGGAATCATACCCTAGCCTGGCGGTGGGGTAGGCACCTCCCAGCTGAAGGCCTGACTGAGCGCTGGGACCTCCCAGCATGTCGGTCTGCAGGAAGCGGGCCTGCAGGGTGCTGTGGTGTGGTCTCGAGTCCACTCACCTGCTGTATAGGTCTGAGCCCCTTCAGAACAGAAATGGATTTATCTGGCACATGACCTTTATTTATTTTTATTTATATGAGTTAGTTTACTGAAGCTTTATTTAAATTCCCACATAAAAATTAGAAGCCACAGAGTTAGAGAGAAAAGGTGTCTGTTTGCTTGAACTATGCCCAGAAAGGTGGAGTGGAAAGAAAGTTAAAATTCCACGGGAATAGAGAGAACATGTTTTCTGTCCCCCAGAAAGCATGATTGAAAAAGAAGAGATCATTTTTGTGAGATGAGGTCATTTTGTGTGAAAGGAAGGAAGGAAGGAAGGAAGGGAGGGAGGGAGGGAGGGAGGGGAAAAAGAAAGAAAGAAAGAAAGAAGGAAGGAAGGAAAGAAAGAAAGAAAGAAAGAAAGAAAGAAAGAAAGAAAGAAAGAAAGAAAGAAAGAAAGAAAGAAAGAAAGAAAGAAAGAAAGAAAGGAAAGAAGGAAGGAAGGAAGAAAGAAAGGGAGGGAGGAAGGAAGGAAGGAAGGGAGAGAAAAAAGAAAAGGGCCACACTACTTAGCGAAAAATTACACTTCACTCACTATATGTTAAAGTACAGAATTCTTGGTGCATTACAATATACATGCTTGTCTAGCTTTTGAGTCAAAATATGTGTATTTACATTTTGTAAAAGTGTAACCATCTAGCAGTATTCTTTCCATATGCCTTCCACCTTGAAACACAATGTATGTAATGATTAAATTTTAAACCATGTATTTCTCTCTTCTCCCACTAGCGCAAATCTAAGAAAATACAGTTAAATGACTTTTTAAAAGTACGATCATGTAGGAATTTGTGTCAATTTCCAGACATGAAACAGTATTTTAAAGCCACTAAAGGCAGAATACCTATCCAATATGGCACTGGTTTGGATGACTATTAGAATAATGACAATATATGTCAACTCTACAGTCTTTACTTGGTATAAAAAGTACAGAAAACTCACAACTAAAACTATGCCAGCATTCTTTAAATTTTCTGAAAGCGTGAGATTTCATCTTAACCCTGGAATGAACTCCTCCAAATAAAAGCTCCTCCAATCTTACACATCAATGTAAGCTCACTGGGTTACTTATAAAACAGGTACATTTTACAGTTAAATGTTACAGATTAGCTTTTGGCTTTCTGCTTTTAATGACTCCCAAAGCATGAAGTTGGGCTATTTTTTCTTCCCTAAATCCATTTTCTTTTTTTAAATTTATTTTATTGAAGTATAGTTGATTTACAATGTTGTGTTAATTTCTGCTGTACAACAAAATGATTCAGTTACACATATATATACATTCTTTTTCATGTTCTTCTCCATTATGGTTTATTACAGGGTATTGAATATAGTTCCCTGTGCTATACAGTAGGACCTTGTTGTTTATCCATTCTGTATATAATAGTTTGCATCTGCAAATCCCAAACTCCCAATCCAACCCTCCCCCAACGCCCCCCCTTGGCAACCAAATCTGTTCTCTATATCTATGAGTCTGTTTCCGTTTTGTAGATAAGTTCATTTGTGTCATATTTAGATTCCACATATAAGTGATATCATATGGTATTTGTCTTTCTCTTTCTGACTTACTTCATTTAGTATGATAATCTCTAGGTCCATCTATGTTGCTGCAAATGGCATTATTTCATTCCCTTGCATGGTTGAGTAGTATTCCATTGTATATATGTGCCCCATCTTCTTTACCCATTCGTCTGTGGCTGGACATTGTTTCCATGTCTTGGCTGTTGTAAATAGTGCTGCTGTGAACATGGGGGAGCGTATATCTTTTCAAATTATAGTTTTCTCTGTAAATCCATATTTTCTGAGTATTTCTTCTGAGTGTTCTCTTAGGACTCAATCCATGTGGAAGGGACAGAAGCTGGAGGTTGTGAAAGAAATGGAACTGGCATTGAGTCTATCACTTTCTATTGATCCATGATAAAAGAAGACTGCTCCTTATTCTTCAGGAGTTGAGAAATATCCTCAAACATCAGAACAGGGGTCACAAACGCGTCCAGTTTCACAAAGATCTTGCACCATTCTGCTTGCCTCTTCTTAGAGATGTGTGCAAAAAGCGTCTTCAGCCTCAGCCAGTCCGACGAACTCAGCTGCTTGGGAAGTTTTAAAGATCGAGACCGAGTCCTTTTAGAAATTTCTCATCGATGGGGACTTCAAAAGCCCCCACGGCCATGAACTTCCCTTCGAGGTCTGATAGGTTTCGCAGAGGAGTACGCCACCACCTTGTAGATTTTCTCCCTCTGCTTTGTTAAAACTGTCCTTGTTGTGCAGGTACCACAGCACGGAAATAACACGTGCTACACTTTCTATCACATTTGCATCAGCTGCTTGTCCTTTCCCAGACTGGGCACGTTCAAAAAGAGCCATCACAACACCCATTGCCCCAAGAACCCCTCAGATTGAGGAAGCCAGGAAATTTGGTAACGGTACGGTTTCTCGTTTTTCTGACCAAATTTTGACAACACACCAGATAAAGCAAAACAGTTAACATTGTGCTTGCACTGAGAATACCTACTGGATAAGTTCATTCCAGTAGAGATCGCAGCATAGTTGAACCTCAGATTCTTCTGTAATATGTCCTCCTTTTCAAATATGAAACGTTTGCCCTTTCCTCAGAGCCCCTTTGGGGAAAGGATCAATAAACACATCAGTCTGAAGACAGATTTTCTCAAGGATGCCTCACCTTCTGGAGTTTTCAGGTTTAGAGCCAGTGACTGCTTACGTTGATTCACAAACTCAAATATGTCTTTTTGGTCCCAAGCCATGTGAAACACCTTGGCTCCAAAGTTAGCTAGAATCATGCCACAGACGGAAGACGGAAATTTTCCAGCCAACTCTAATACTAGCACTATGCTTCAGGCCATGTCAGGTTTACACACAGAAAACTGGGAATATCTGGGATGTGCCTGAAACTTTGCGTTTAAATGTAAGTTCAGGACTTTCTGGGGACACACTAAAAAAAAGAAAAAAGCCCCATCCATCAAAAAGTCAATGAATAACTTTTAAAATTTATTGGCTGTCTTCCATCTTCCACTGCTTTTGTAGCCCATCTCCTTTAAACTATTAAGTATAATTACTAAATAAAGGCAAGTATTTCTCTCCTTAAGATCCTTATTTGAAACTGTTCTACAGGATTAAAAATAGTCACATAAGTGGCCCTTTTCTAGGATCACAATAATTATTTATCAGTCAGAAGCGTAAAGATAAATCAGATAGAAGGGAAGCCTTTTTATTGGCGAAAAGCAACCACTGGCTCCCTTTACAGGGATGTGACCCTCTGAGAAGGAGGTTAGTATCTGGTAATGGGCATTGCAGTAAGAGAGAAACACAGCACAAAACTTCTTCCCCTACCAGTGCCAGCAGCCCGAGAGTGTAAAATTTTGAAAATGCTCAAATGTTCTCCAATTTGCAGGAATATGCAAAGAAAAATGTGTTGCCACTGAGGTTTGTCAAGTCAATTTCTGCTTAGTGAAAAGTTGGAATCTATCTGAAGAATAACAATTTAGTTATTACTGTTAGGGTTCTAAGCACTAGTGATATGTTTAGACTTCTGAAGTGGCCCCAGCATCCTGGATTTCGGGTTTGGTGGGGAAGACGAGCAGTGAGTCTGCTCCATCAGTCAGAAAGTAGACGGTGTCAGCAGAGGCTACCAGGAAGAGTCAGAAGGACGCTCAGGGAGGTGACTTCTTGATTCTCCCAGTTCCTAGCAGGAGATACACTGGATGAAGGTGACGGCCACCGTAAAGTCTTGCCCAGGTTTGGGAAGGGCCAAGACTCTAATTTCCCAACTACATCTCCCTGGATTCGCAACATACTTACCATACTTTCTTAGAAGGTTGCAAAATCTGCCTTCAGGCAAGCCAGTTTGGTATTTTGTGGGAACGTTATCTTCCTCTGCCACAGGTTATTCAACAATGAGTTGTCTTTGTCCCCACACAGTCCCCCTGCAATGACATTATGGTGGCCCCTCTGTAGCAGGTATAACCCATTCCAGGCAGAGAAGGGACTGAGCTCAGAAGGACTGATTTACCAGCATCACAGAGGCAAATTTAGAACTACTCCTCCCAGTAGTTTATTTAGAAATTACCCTATTAAGACTGTCTTTGCATATATACACTACCAAAGGTAAAATAGATAGCTAGTGGGAAGCAGCCGCATAGCACAGGGAGATCAGCTCGGTGCTTTGTGACCACCTAGAGGGGTGGGATAGGGAGGGTGGGAGGGAGGGAGACGCAAGAGTGAAGAGATATGGAGACATATGTATATGTATAACTGATTCACTTTGTTATAAAGCAGAAACTAACACACCATTGCAAAGCAATTATACTCCAATAAAGATGTTAAAAAAAAAAAAAAGACTGTTTTTGAGTTGTTTCTGAATGGTGAGAAACAATGAGAAGAGAACTTGCAAAATACAAGTCTAAATGTCCTCATTTTATCCCTTTTATTGATAAACAGTTTGAGAGTCATGGCCACAAATGAACTTCTTTCATATCCCTTGCATGATAGGCATAGAATCTCAAAAGTTTTAAGTTCTAAAGGGTCTCTACAATATACGGACAAAAACAGAAATGACCTTTGTATAATGACATTTGCTATTCATTGTAAAACTATCTGTAAAAGCAAAAGGCTGAAAACAACCTAAGTCTCATTAATAAGAAACTGCTTAAAATGGAACATCTATGCAATGGAGTACTATGCAGCCATAAAGAAGAATGAAGATCTCTATAGATGGCAATGGAGTGACCTCCACATAAATGAAGTTCAAGAGCTAGATGCAGAACAACATGCTAATATGCCAACTTTTATCAAAGAACGGCGGGGGGAATATAAATGGTTGTAAATATTTGCTTACACATTTTTTTAAAGTAATGGCAGGATGAAACAAAGACTAATAAAGATGTAAAATATCTCAATAATTTTTTATATTGATTATATGTTGAAATGCTAATATTGGGGGTATATTGAGTTAAACAAAATATATTATTAAAATTAATCCCATCCATTTCCTTTTATTTTCCTTTAATGTGGCTACTAGGAAGTTTAATTATATATGTGGCTCTCATATTTCTGTTGGGCAGCAGAGATTTGGAGGCTGTGCCCTTCATCACTATATACAGTACTTCTCCAACAAAAAGGACATTGAATCTTGGGTGAGAAGATATTGGTTATATGAGTTAATAGGAATACTTAAGAGAATTCCCTGGTGGTCCAGCAGTTAGGACTCTGCGCTCTCACTGCTGAGGGCCCAAGTTCGATCCCTGGTCAGGGAAATAAGATCCCACAAGCCAAAAAAATAAAAACAAACCCTCAGTGGTGTAAAACAAAAATGATTTATAAAAAAAAAAAAGAATATTTGAAACAAAAATCTGATATTCTAATAGGTTATCTCACTCTTCCTAGATCTACTTAGTCCCCAGACTAGACTTACAGAGTCACACTCTTTTAAAATAGAAATCAGGAGTTGTGAATCAGAAAAATAAAAACCGTGAATGAAAGAGCTGCCTCTTCTTCAGAACTTAGAATTTATGTTTAATGGTATTAGACTTGACAATGCAGCTTTCAACCCACACAGCAGTTTGAATCTGGGAGAAAATGGACATACCTGCTAATATCTTATGAGTTCAGCAGATTTTGTTTATGAATGCAAACCCGTGGGGCACCCACTGTCCACACGCGCTGAATGTCATCTATAGACGAACCCACTCTCTGTTACTAATGTCGTCATCAGGAAAAATACAGGAAGGTGTCAATCACTGCTAATGGCAAAAATTAGAGAGGTTCATCTAAACACTAGGATTTTCCCTAAAAAGTGATCATTCCTATATTTATCTAAATATTTTTGACGCTTTTTTTTGGTTAAGTTTTTTCTTTTGTATGTAGCTTTTGTTTGATTATAAAAATAACATAAACTCACACGAAATTTTTGTAAAATACTAAAAAGTATTTTTAAAAATTCTTAAAATCTACCACCCAGCCTCTGTTAACATTTAGAAATATTTTCTTCCAGGTAATTTGCTCTGCATATTGTAGGATACAGAATCCCATAATTTTTAAAATAAAAATGGTATTATGTCACACATTCTGCTTTACATTTTGTCCTTATGCTCAATAATATGTTGTGGATATCTTTTCATGACATTAAATTTTAATCCTACATCACAACTTTAGTAGTTGTATACTATTTATGGAACCAATTACCTTTATTTAAAGTCTCTTGTATTTGGACTAATTCCATTTTTTTTTCTTGTTATAAACAACAATACGATGAATATCCTTTTACACTGGCATTTTCTTATTCTCTCAAGTAAAATTACTGTATGAATTTTACTGTTTTAAGACTGGATATAATTACATCCCAGAAAGTTTTAACAATTATACCAGTAGGATATGCTTATGTTTGTTTTCTAAAACTTTTACCAAAATTAGATATTTTTATACTTTGGATAGACAGCGAATGGTACAAAATTGCTGCTCCTCAACACTTGTTGACCTATAAATGACCATTTTGTATGGATAAACCTAACAGAAATTTCTATAAACACATTGTATTAACTTACTTTTACATATCATATTTTGTTAATGTAAAGAAAGTAATTCAATCAGTCCCCAAAGTCTCACAGATTAACCTTCTTAAGCGCCACCCACTCAACTCTCCTCTCAGCTCTAAAAATCCTGAGCCCTCACTGTTGCCAGGATGATGTACCTATTAGTCGATAAAGCTGGCCGTGTCATTCTCTGATAAAAACTCTTCAATGTCTCCTTGGGATATGGTGGTGCCATCTGCTGAAATGGGAAAAAATGGGGAAGATCACGCTGGAGGCGGGAGAATGAAATCAAAAGGTCCATTTTGGTTGTGGTAAGTTTGAAACAGTGTGAAATATCCAAGCAGACATGTCAAATATCCATTTAGGTGTATGATCCCAGAGTTTAGAGCAGAAGTCTTAGCTGAACATAAAAATTTGGGTAACATCAGTCTAGGAATGGCGTTTATACCTATAAATATACCTCTCCTTACAGAGCAGTTTTAGTGACTTCGTCCTAAGCAGGATGATGAAAGGCTTTCTCCCAGACTGTCAAAAAGCATAATTTATTAACGAACATTTATGTCCACAGAGGAAAGAGAACACGTGTCTCCTTCCCACCCTGACGAAGACGCAGCAAAAGGAATCACAAAGATCAGTTGAGAAGTTGGCTAAATTTGCAAGAAAAATCCTTTTAGGAATGTTCCTCTTTTTCAACCTTTGTCACTACTTCATCTTAAGAGCCTCTGTTTGTTGTTTAAGTTGGTTTGGAAATGACTCCATCCTGATTTATGAGAGGTGAGGCAATGCTATGTATTGGGAAATGGAAAAGTTTCTAACTGGAGAGTCAATGTGAATTCTCCACCACCCTTTCCCAGCACCGTGGCTTTGGACATTCTTAACTTCTCTGCATCTCCTCACTTGTAAACTCAGGATAACAATGCCCATTCTTGTGAGAGTTAGAGGTTAAACATGTTCACAGCATAACCCACAGCAGACCCTCAGTGACTGTCGAGTGTTGTTATGACTGAGAAAGGTATAAAACACTTTCTAGCACAGAGTTTTTCACCTGGAATATGGCAGCACATTTGTGTGGCATCAATGGCTAGTTTACATGTCTGCACTCAGCCTGGAAGTAAAGGGGTGGAGGGACACAGGGGAGGGCATGGAGAGCTTGCCATGTGTGAGGGGGGCTGAATATTTCCTAAGGGGTCTCCACCATGTCTGTATCCACCATCCATATTGATTACTTCTTTCTTTGCTGTTGAGATTCAAGACAATCTAGGGACACTAGAAGTAAACATGTATGTGTGCTAGTGATGGAATGAGAAAAAGGCTCAACCTTTGTCTCCTGGTGCCTGGAGTAGTGAGGAAAAACTGCACATGTGAAAGCGTCTGGTCCCCCCAAGTGAGTATCTTAAAAAAAACCTTGCCATTTGGGGGTGAGGGTTACAAGTGATTCTGCATTTTGGAGCGGAGGCTGAACTATTTTCCCTCCCTTTGTCCTAGAAGGAAACCTATGTTGTCTTTGTCATGAGGGTATTAGGCAAGAATGTGCTCTATTCTTGGGAAAGACTTAAATCAGGGAAATGGTCTAAACACAGGTGTTTCAGGCAGTGAGTGTTGACATGTGGGCAGAGCTAGAAATCTGCAGAGATTAGGAAGATGCTGAGTGTCCCCTCCACCTCTGATTGAAACTGAGGAGGGACAGAGACTCAGGACAGGGACAAGGGACTCCCATTGGAGAGTCCGCTTTAGAGAAAGACAGCCAGTAGGAGACTCCCAGGGGAAGTCAACTCATGGATTTTGGGAGTGTTATCTGATTCTGACTTGTCTTTCTTTTCACCAGTTCTACTACCACGACCACCATCAACAGTCATAATAATAAAGGCTAACACTTTTAAAGTGCTGTTCTAAGCACTTTACATAAACGAGCACACATAATCCTCACAACTCTATGCAGAAAGTACTCTTATTATGCCCACTTTTCAGATGAGGAAACCAAGGCACAGAGGGATTAAGTAACTTGCTCAAGGTCATTCAGATAAGAGATGTCTTTCCTGCATTATAATCTCCAAATATGTTAGAGTCAAGCCTTTGTTAAACTTTTATCGAATACTTGAGTCTAAAGCTAGCTGAGTTTCAGGGAATTGAGGTAGGAGCTATTCGTACACTTTGTGTAAATCAGTGGAGGTCAAAGAGCAGAAGTAAAAAGGAGATGATGAAATAGGGTGAGTATAGAATATAGAATATTCTTTGAAGAAACTTGGCTGAGAAGGAAATGGGAGAGATGGGGCTATAGCTAGAGGGAAACAAAGGTCAACTGGTATCTTTTTAGGTTAGGAAGTACTTGTGAATATTTAGAAGCTAAAAAGAGATACTAAAATGGGAGAAGGGCTGAGGATTTAAGATCCTCCCATTGAAGGTGGGAGGAAGTGGAATTAAGAGTGTAGGTGATGTAGCCCTTGGACAGGAAGTGACATGATTCACCTGGAGTGCCTGGAGGCAAGGAGGGAAGGAGGTATGCAGGTAATCAGTAAGTTGATGTGTTTTTTAAAAAGTTGGTTTAATTCATACCTGATGACTTTCAGTTTCTTTATGAAAAAAGGACCTACCTTGGTCGAGTGTAAAGACTGTGGAGTTTGGGTAGGGCATTGGAGGAGAGAAGATTTGAAACAGTTGCTGAGTGGGAAGGGGGCTGACAAAGAACAAGAAAAAGGATTTTTGAAAGGTTTTGAGGGTCCAACTTGGGAAGGGACCAGGAGTTCGTAGTGGATCCAACATAATCTGTTGTGTGATTTGCTCTAGCTATAGCCAGCAGCGTTAGTGACAGATTATCAGACTGATCCAGGGGTTTTGTTGGGCTGGGCAAGGGAAGAATAGGGGTTTAATGAGCTGAGAATGTTTATGAGAAAATGTGGTTTAGGTGATCAGTCATGTGGCCCTAGTTGGATCAAGAAGTTAGGCCAGGAAAGGGCTGCGAGCTTGGGAGAAGTGAAGGGATGTGTAGCAGGTATAGTCAAGAGCCGGAGGAAGAGGGACCTAGCTGAGAGGATGTGAGGTTTTGGCCAGAGACGGGGACATTAGAGCTTAAGATTTCAGAGGTGAAACCATTCTGGGTGATGACAAGGCCTGGGCGGTGGAGATACAAGTAAGTAGGAGAAATGGAAAGACGAAACCTCTGGAGAGAAGGATATTAAGACCCTGAGGATGGAGCTCTGTGTGTGCTGTTCACATGGACACTGCAGTGACCCAAGACTTGGTGGCAGGACAGGAGACAGAGAGGAAGGCTATGGTCTTCATGCCCAATTCCTCCGGGAAGATGGGGAGTGACCAGTATGTCAACAGAGGGCAGGGATGAGCCAGGTGGCATGAGCCTTAGCTATGGAAAAGGGAGAAGCCTTGTGGTTAAGGGCACAGGTTTTGGAGTTAAATAAACATGATTCCAATCCCAGTTCTGCCACTTAGAAGTTGTGGGACTTGGGCCAAGTTACATAGTCTTGTGGTTCTTGGTTTTCTCATCCACAAAGTCGGGATAATAATACCTATTCTGACACCCAATGAGTAGAGCGCACAGCACAGTACTGACACGTGATAAGCACCTGATATAAGGCCGCTTCTCTCTGCCTGGCATGCCCTTATTTTCTCATTTATTGAAATTCCTGCTTTTCTATTAGGATTCTGATCAAACAGCAACTCAACACCATGCAGTTTTCTGTACTCCCTGAGGTCAAACTGCTCTTTCCTCTCGCTAAATCCCATAGAAAGTTTTTGACTTTTCTCCTGCAGTTATAGTTCTTATAGTTTTCTACATTATAGTTCTTTTTGGACGTGTCTTTTACCCCTACTAGATTACAAACTAGATTATGGAGAGAGGGAATAATGGCTTGCTTGTTGGTGTTTCAACCAAATGATCAATAAATATTTGTTGAATTTTTCCCATTTCCTTCTCAACATTATTCTAATAATTTACATTAAAATTACATTATAAAGCCTTATAATTGATCAGAAGAAAGAAAACCTTTTTAAATTGATAACAAAGAGTCTTGGTACCAGAAACTCTAAACACAAAGCCTAGGGACTTGAAGAGAAAGATTGTGAGATCATACCCACAATTTATATAGCATTTAGTAGTTCTGGGATCAAAAGATTTCATGTGAAAGAGTCAGTCATTCATAACCTTAACTGACAGTAAATATGTGTTCTAAAATCAGTGCATTATAATTCAACACGTATGTCATATTTTAAGCCAATGCTTTCATTTGTTTTCCACTGTACCTTAAGCCATATAGAAATCTCCATTCGTTTCAGGCAATGGAGACATTAAAGAATTTTATTGTCTCACCAGGATATGCAGGAATACCCTGAAAGACAGACATCAAACCCAAACCGTCATTAAAATCTCCTCAACAGTAAGTATATGGCTGCACAAGGAAGACTCTTTCCCCCTCTAAGTACATGAAAAGGAAGTAAAGGAAGGAACTACTGACACTCACAACATGGATGAATCTCAAAAACAGTGTGTTGAACAAACGGAGCCAGACACAAAAGAGTATAAGCAGTTACGATTGCATTTATATAAGATTCTAGTAAGGCAAAACTAGTCTCCAGTGACAGAAAGCATTGCTTGTTTGGGGGCTGGAGAATGATTGCCAAGGGGCAAATGAACATTTGGGGATGATAGAAGTGATCTATACCTCGATAGGAGTGTGGGTGACTTGGGTATGTGCATTTGTCAAAATTCACAGAGCTGTACATTGAAAATGAGTGCATTTTATTTTAAATAAGTTATACCTCAATAAAGGTGACTTTTTTGTTTGTTTGACCGTGGCGCACAGCTTACAGGATCTTAGTTTCCCTGACTAGGGATTGAACCTGGGTCTACCACAATGAAAGCGCCGAGTTCTTACCACTGGACTGCCAGGGAACAATAAAGGTGATTTTAAAATAAATTTTATAACTCTAATATAAATCAGGTTAATCTGCCCAAATCTGTACGCACCAGGACACTTTTGAGAGCTGGTGTTATCAGCAATGTTTCTAGATAGTTGATGGGATGGAGGAGGCTTACAATGAATTAATTAAGAGGTGGTAAAATGTTTGTTTTAAGCAGTCATAACAACAAAATGGAAGGTTTTTTCCGAGACCGGAATTCTCCTTTCTCTTCTTGTTGGCTCAAAGGAGATGGAGGAAGCAAACAGCCAAGAATGGATCAAGGCTTTTCCCTAACAAGGTCACACATATGGGTCCTTCCTGATTCATGGCAAGCACAGGCCGATGGAAGGCTTCTGTGAGTGCTTTGAGAGCAAAGTCGCATGCAGGACCCACACATTCAGGAGCTAGGAACAAATCCCAGGACATTCTCTAACACATTAAACACACTTAAGAGTGGTTATACTGAGCAGTGATTGATAACAGCTGAAAATTAGAAAGCTAGTTCATAACTTATCTTTGATGGGTGTTTCTTAAAATTCTTTTACACATGGATCATCTAGCTAAATATAATTAGAAACATTATCAAATTTTGTACTTAGTTGTTTCAACAAAGTTTTGTTGATTTTTTAAAATCGTATCTCATCGGTGGAAAAATTCTCCAGTCCTGTGTCTGGAAGGAATCCATCTGTTTGGACCAGAAGGCTTTGCCCAGGCACCACCAAGAGTTGTAAACCAACTGATATAGACCAGGGTGGAGAGGTTTTGGAAAGCTAACCTGGCAGGCTTTAATCAAGAAAAGATAATCACCAAACACATATCTGGCATTTTATAAAATGCTGTTTTCTGTGCTCCTCCAATGGGTCTCATTTGTCTTTTATTAGTTTTGTCTCACGAACTAGGGGGCAGGGATCCTATTTCATGGTGCTCGAGATACTTACCATACTCAAATTTGGCCCCCGGTCCCATAGGACTTTCTTTCTAATGAGTATTTTTTTCGTGGTCTTGACTCAGGTCCCCTACCTGAAGCTTAAAGCTTGTCCCCACTTACCTGGCTCCAACCTATGTTGGTTTCTAACATCCTGAGTACACACGTCTCCTTGGCTAACCCAGCCCTAGGACTCCAAATTTCTGCACAGTCCCCTGATGGGCACGCACTCCCCCTCTTCTTGCCCACCCCCAGCCAGATAGCCTGAGGCCCCATAGATTTTCCTTGATGCTGCTAATATCTCCTGTATGCATCTTCATTCTCTAAAGAGATTTTGCTGTGGTAGTCAGCAGAAACAGGGAAGGTAAGTTCCTTGTGGCCCTATGCATGTATACGTAGTTGCAAACACCAGGAGGTGTCCCAGAATACAAACATACAGATTTAATTCTTTTAAAAAAGTAATTCTATCTGAGTATAACAAGTGTCTGTGACCTTACCTATCTGGCATCCACACCCAAGTGGGTTTGGTGATTCTTTACATGCACTCAAGTCCCCACACAATATAAAGAAGTTATACTTGGATTTTTTTTTTCCGAAAAGGAACTTTCTCTTTCCTAACGGAATTTATTCAGAAAATTGATGCTGATTCTCAATTCTATACTGTCAGTCCTACACTACAAAGCATATGTAGTCATTTTCTTTCCCCCAAATGCTCATTTCCACTAATTCTAAAGACTTGAGTAGTTGATACACATTCTGAGAGAAGTGTTGAAGACATCATTCCTGTTGAAGACGTTTTCTTTCTATAAAAGCTAGAGAACATCAAATATTCTTCCTGCTCTATTAAGAATGGCACATAAAATACAGCCCTGAAATAACTGCTATTTTAAAACAGAAGAGACAATGTAGAATTCTCTGGCTCCCAAATACAGTTGGGAGGCAGAAATAAAGTGGGAAAATCTCAAAAAAGAGCAGGATTATTTCTTTATAACGTTTGACAATGAGCAAATGCTTACAAAGAGAGATCAGCAGAAATTAATCATCAGGGCAGAGACCTTTGCCATATCATTTAAACCATAATATTTGGTGATTATTTCATAGGATGGAAGACTTTGAATGAGATATCACATCATTTTATGATTATCTTGGTTAGCAGACATAAAACAAGAAAGCAGAGTCTGAAACAGTCATTGTAACCTCCCACTTCCTCTAGCGGAGGACGTTTAACGGATTTTTCGTGGGGTTTTTAGAGGCCAGTTTGGCCATTTTCATCAGTTCACTTTACATGCAATTCACCACAAACTGGACAGATGGGAAAGCTGCACAGCTGCTTAGCAGAGTAGAAAAGAGAAAATATTTCTCTCTCCATGTGAGATGGCAAAAGCATGTGATCATTCTGAAAGAAAAGCGACTTTCAGTTGTTTCTGTTGTCTCTCCAGGGAAGGAAGCATGAGTATAGGGGATTGAATAAATGCAGAGCCAAATAATTTAGAATAATTTCAAAGATTTTTCTGTCTCTATTCAAATAAAGGCGTACCTTAGGTTCTAGGATTTGCCATTTCTGGTTACCATGATAATTTCTGTACATGCACAGAGCCTTGTTTAATCCAATTCAGGGCTTGGGGTCTGACAGAGGCTACAAGTGACACCTTTAGAAAGACATGATTATCATCTCTCAAATATTAGGACTGTAAATGGAAAGTACTCATTTTCCTTAATAATCCTACATGGCCCTCATATTCTCTATACACTGTCCTTTCAGCCACTACATCCATAAAGGAGAGCTAGAGGCTGTGAACTTAGTCCTGAACTGTTGTCCTTGATCCAAACTGCTCTGACCTCCTCTCATCCTCCAGCCCTGGCTGCATCTTCTCACCCTTTCCATTCTCACTTTATCCGTCTGATTTGACCCTCGACACAATTTTCCTACCCATGTCTTGTCTCCTCCCAACAGCAATTCTGTTTCTCCATCACTGGTGCCCTCCTTCAAGAAGCACCCCTTCCAAACTGTCTTTGCTGTAGATCTTCCTGTCCCAGGTTTATTATTGCCTTTTCTGCAGAAATCAATCAAAACAAATTGTAAAAATGTATGTATATGCTTATTCTGATCTTTTCTGGAAGTAATGAGTACAGTTTATTCATTGTAGCATTTCAAGCGTGGACAAAATTACATAGACTAGAACATTCATTCTGTTTTTCCAGCACCCTTCCTAGTAATGTTTACTATTTGGCTGTTTGTTCTGGTTCCAGAGTTCAATGGGTTGAACATTCTATCGGTGACTCCTAAACCCTTTCTTAGGTTGTGACAATTATTTCAGCACTTATCACTTATGAGACAGAGTCATTTCCCTGCATGGATTTGCACATACCCACATGCAAACTCAACATTGCTCTTCTGGCCACTCTGTGAGTCTCTGGTGATCTTTTGGTTCACTAACATCAGATCAACATTTGGCTCTATAAACATGATTAGTACCATCTGCAGACTTTGAAAATTCATTGTGCACTTTCTCTTTTATTTCTAATAAATATATGAAGAAGCCTTAGGTTCTGTTCCAATCTCATTTTGATTTTGAAAATCTAGCTTGTGCTTAGAAAAGATTCCAGTCATTTGGTCAACTAGTCAATCAACCAGACTTTGTTGAGAATGAGCATTAACGGGCAGGGGCTTGTGGAGATCAGGAGAATATTTATGTCTGACCAGTTTGTCGAGACTGAAAGTTTGAGTCATAGTTTCTGGCTCACAGGGTGCCCCTGAGTGCCTGCCTAGGAATATAAATAACACTGACTGTTCAGCAGTTTTCTATGAAGAACAGTGTTCCTATAAAATTAAAGTTGCATAATTTGGTCAATAAATCCACGCTTTAATTCCACCCCTTCCTAATGGCTTAGCTTCACCTCTTCTGTTAATAGGTTACTATATCCTGTTTATCCACTTACCCATTTCAAAGAACAATTTGGGAGTTGGAACCTCCCTCCAGCTTTTCCTCCAAGGGTAATTCTGGAGAAGGGCACATTCTTCCTTGCCTTAAAAAGAAAGAAAAATCAGAAAATGAACAATTAGCAACACCAAGTGCCAGCATTGAGTAGCTTCTATTCTTCGAACAGCCTCTTAGTATTGTATTTGGATTCCCCACAAAGGAGCTCTCCCTTTGCTTGGGAAGCTCGTCTGATTTGGGGTTGTTCTTGACCTGGAACATTTTCAGAAGTTCTTCTTGCTTGAGCCAACCAAGCATGACCTCCAGCCTCCCAGGAGCCCCTGATGCTGCCGGGAGAGTTCTTTGTATTTTCTCAGAAGGCCTCTTACTTGTCCTCTCCAAGAACATTTCTAATCAAATCCTCTCCTTCACAGGGAGTGAAGATAGCTGCAGGGTGAAGGAGAGGTTGAGACCGTGGGCTCAAGGGCCAGGTTGCCTGGTGTGAGTCTGGGCTCTGTGAGATCTCGGGCAAATTAGTTCATCTGTCTCCATGCTTCCATTTCCTCTGCTTCAATGTCAAGATAATAATAGAATAGCCCATCACACGGCTGTTCAGAGGATAAAATGGGTTAATATGGATGAAATGCCTAGAATAGTGTAGAACATAGCAAGTGTTAATAAGTACAAGTATTAGTATGATTTAGAAAAAATATATCAATTGGAAAACCACTCAACTCTTGACACTAAACCTACAAACTAACTTGCATTTATCTAGATCCTGTCTTCTGTCCTCCTATTTTCAAAGGAGGGGTTCTTTTAGTCTGTCTAAGGTAAATTCCTCCCCCTGTATGCCAGATACACCCCATGATGCCCTGCTTCCTCAGGGACCTCGTACATTGTTACCCCTCACCCTATTTCTCTCTTATATCTTAAATTCCACTCCCCTCTTTACTGTAATTTCTCTCCTCAGCATTGAATACACTCAAGACTTTCTCATTAAAAAAAAAAAAATCTCTCTTAACTCCTACTCTTACTGTTACTTTAATGATGACCTTATCTCTCACCATCTCTGCAAAGATGAAATGCTTGGAAGAGTTAGTTTTCTCTACTCTACTCTGCGGTAGAGGTAACTCATCACTTCCCATGATGCCTCAGCCCCTGACCTCTGGCTCACGGTTCTCTCCCTCCGCTAAAACTGCTTTCAACTTTTCCTTCTCATTAGAGCCCCTGGACACTTTTCAGTCCTTATATTACTTGACTCTTCACAGTATTCAGCACTGCTGAGCACTCCCTCCCTACAGAAGTCTTTTCCCTTAGTTGCTCACACTCCACACTTCCTTAACTTTCCCTCACTCTCTCTAGTTGATTTTCTCAGTTAAAACTGCTGGTGCATTTCCTCTGTCTTAACTGGTGTTCACTGAACCTCTGTGGCTAATCTCTCTTCCTTTTCTATCAATATTTTCTTTGTAGTTAGGGCTTTTGGTGTTCTGTTTAACACAAATTTTTTTACCCTGGGTTCACAAAGATATTATTCTACATTATGCTATTTTTTACCATTCACATCTAAATCTCAATCCAACTGGAGCTCACTGGTTTCAGTATGCTGTGACAAAGGGATCAATTGTATTTTTCTCCATGTGGATATCCAATTGACGCAGCATCATTTAATGAAAAACCATCATTTACCCACTACTCTGTTGTGCCACCTTTGTGATAAATAAAGTATACATATGTGTGAGTGTCTCTGTTCCTGGTCTCTATGCTCTCTTGCACGATCTTTTGAACTATAATTATGACAATAGCAACCTTAATAACAGGTCTTAACCAAAAGAGCAAGTTTCCTACATTTTTTTTTCATAAATTTTGTTTGGATTTTTTAGTTGGAATTGGGATGGCACTGAATATATACATCAATTTGAGGAGGACTAATATCTTTACAATATTGACAACCCATGAATATACAACATCCCCCACCCCCATTTATTTAGGTTTCTTTAATTTATCTTCATAATGTTTCTTTATTTACCAGGAAGTCTTGCACATCTTTGTTGGATTTACTTCTAAGCATTTTAGATTTTTTGATACAGTTTAAATAGAATCTTTTAAATTATATTTTCTAGCTGTTTATCGTTGGTATATAGAAATGAAATTGATTTTTGTAGTTTGTCACAAGGTCCAGCTCATGCTAAACTCACTTAATTCTAATAATATACTTGTTGAATATTTTTGATATCTACATAATCTGCATATAATCATATCGTCAGTTTATTTCTTCTTTTTCAGTACTTATACGTTTTGTTTCTTTATCTTCTCTTAATACACTGGCTTGAACCTCCAGTAAAATGTTGAATAGAAATGATGACAATGGGTATATTTATTCATCTCTTTATCTAATATTATTTTTCTAATGTTTTATCTAATATTATTTCTTTGGTCAATCCCAAAGACTAATAGTAGAATTACAGAATAGTCGAGATGGAATAAACCTTGAAGATCATCAGTTGAGATATCAAGAGATGGATTGAATTCCTTAATCACACAATGAGCGTGATCAGGGATCAGAACCCAGATATTCTGACTACTAGTTTCATGTTCCTTTCCCTATAGCAAAAAGTCTTTCCTAAAAGGGAATACAATTAAGGTAATTCCCTTTTATCTCCTGAAGTTAAAGAGTGCTTGAAGTTCAAAGCTCTTAGAACTGAATAACTCTAAAGTGGGCTATACCATTAACAAAGCCACCACATTCCAGACCAGAAACAGGGACACTTCACTGGCAAGCTCACCTCATTCCACTAAGAGCTCCAGGCCCATTTCACCTCCAGGGAGCTCGCAGCATAGGCACTGGCCCTATTCAATTTCTGAATCCCTAGTAATTTCACTGACCTTTCTCCCTGACCCTGTGTCAATCCATCCTGGCACCATAAAAAGTGTTGGTGTTGAACAAAGTTATGCATAGACACCTACTCTCCTTCAGTCTGATTTCTCATGAGATCAAAGGAAATGATTCTGTTTAGTTTCCTCTTTTCTCTTTGGAGTCAAACTCCTGGCAGAGCACAACCCAGTGAAACGTTTACGTGTCCTTGCGCCGTTGCCAATACCTTCAACTCTATTGTCTCCTGGTCCTTTCCCTGGCCTCTGCCTGGTAAATCCCAACCCAATTTCAAAATCTGACTTCACTCCTCCCTACAACTGGCTGCTGAGCCATGCTGTCATTAAATGGTGTAATCAATTGATTTTAAGAGGCCACCTCAAAAGGCACACACAGTGATTAACCTTTAAGAGTTTATAATCTAAATGAGGAGACAAGATGAACATATGTGAATTAAAGATCAGTAACTGATAATGTGCGTATAATATCTGTTAGCAAATAATCAACATACAAATAAACAGCTCCAACCAGTGGACGAGTTCAGGAGTATTTAAACCTGATGTTCACAGCCCCGACTTCTCTATTTTAACTGCTCCCACAGCCTCACAAGAGGTTCCCTTCTGTCATTTCAGCTCTGCTTACTGGTTCTTTCTTTCCCCTCCCCCACCTGAGTCATTGAGGGAACTGTTTGCTTCGGGTATTCTTGGTTGGAACTTGGAAGGCAATTTAGTTCAAGAAACAGTGGTTAGGAATGATGTCAATACTTTAGTCACATTACAGGTTAAATGGGCTTTTGTGAACTGACTATTTATAACTATTTCTTTGGAAAAGCCGCTCTGAATACAAAACGACCTGCTTTCAAATGAAATTTCAAAACACAGACCCTTCTTTTAGTTCCCAATACTCAAATCTAAGCACTCAGGAAGTGTGCCCGGCCAGCACCACGATGCTCCCCTTCATCAGCAATGTTGATTGTCTTCTTATTGTACAAAGACTAAATATGAACGTGTCGAGCAAGAAAGCATGACAGTCACATGTTCTTTGTTTCCATGGAAACTAGCACTCTTCCACTCCTCATGGTCTTTCCCGTACAAAGACAAGAGGGTTAGAAACATTTCAGGAGAGCCGAAAATGGACTGCACATGTCTTGTGTACAACCTTAGCCCTCAAGTCTATAAAATGAATATGGTCATCTTGGTTTGGACTCTTGGCCGAACCTGAGGAAGACAGCTTTTAGAATACATACTGTTTATAATTCTGAGGCTGCTGGATAATATAAGTGGCACCAGATCTAAGAAGGACAGATTCCCAGAGTGTTATACAGTAATGCTACTCAAAGTGTGGTCCATGGGTCAATAGCGTCAGTCTCAGCTGGGAGGTTGCTGAAAATGCATTCTCGGGCCTACCCAGAATCATGGTCTCTGGGGTGAGGCCAAGTATCTAGGGTGAGGCCAAGTATCTGGGCTTTCACATGTTCTCCAAGTGACTTTCATGCACATCAACGAGAAACTGTGTTAGGCTTGCCTCTCTCAGCTCTGTGGATCCAGCATTGGTGGTGTCTGCTGAGACATGTGAAGGTCCCATAGCCCCCAGATGTACCCTGCCTGGCTGTGAAGGGTCAGACAGTCTGCTGAGCACGGGGGCTGGCACAGAGCAGGCACTCGGTACCTGTGGAAGAAACGAACATGGTATGGCCCCCACGTACCCTCTGCTTATCCTTACACTCTACTTAGCTCTTGCTGTCTGTTATGGGTTAAACTTCCCCATTCAAATTCTTATATTGAAGTGCTAACCTCTAGTACGTGAGAAAGTAACTGTATTTGGAGGTAAAGTCTTTAAAGACATAATTAAGTTAAAAGGAGGTCATTAGGGTGAAACCTAATCTGATATATCTGGCATCCTTATAAGAAGAGGAGATCAGGACACAGACACGCACAGATAGAAAGACCATAAGAAGAGAAGAGAGCAGACAGCCACTCTCAAGCCAAGGAGAGAGGTCTCAGAAGAAACCAACCCTGCTGACACCTTGGTCTTGGACGTCTAGCCTGCAGAACTGTGAGAGAATAAATCTCTGTTGTTTAAGCTACCTAGTCCATGGTACTTTGTCACAGCGGCCCTAGCAAAGTAATACACTACCCTCCCCTGCCCTCACACCCAGGAGTGGATTATACAGAGCTCTGCCCAGAGCCTATTCCTAATTGCCGATTCCTACAGCAACACGCCACTAGCCTTGAGAGTGGGGATGGTGCCTGAGGCTTTCTGTGACGGCCCATGTGTGTGGAGCACCTGTGCCCAGTCCTGACTCAGGGGAAACTGTGCTCTGTTCTCCAACCAGAGAAGGCAGGCAGTGGCCCAACACTCCAGAGTCCAGAGATTGTGTTTGTGTAACATGTGTGTGTCTGTGGGAAAACGCCCTCACTCTGGGTTTGTTTCTTCATATGAAAAATAAAGGCATTAGTGACCTTCATATTGACAATTCTCTCTTTCTTACAGGGTTGCTGAAAAGGTCAAGTGAGGTAATTACGTAGGTGCATTAAAAATGCATTGTCAATGGAAGGTGGGCATGTGGACTATGGTTTTCACTTTATTACTAGGACTATTATTAGCAAACCTGCTCTAGGTCAACAGCTTGGGCAGAGTAACAGCTGGGAGCCCACAGTGGAGCATCTGCTTGACTCAGCTCCGTCACCTGGTAGAATTTAAGGACCTCAGACTCGACCCGGCAGCCATACACTTGGAAACTTGCCAAGGGGTCATGTAAACAATGTTTGTATTTTTGTAATCTATTTGTCACCATACATTGTTCTCAGCTTCAGAGCACGTGTATGTGCTCCAAGTCTAAGCAGACCAAGGTAACATCTATAATTTGGGCTCCATCTCACCTGTCTCCTTGATTTAAATCATCCCCTTCCTTCCTAGTCTCATTTTTAAAAAATGCCTATATCTTGGATCAAGATGGGACAATTTGATTGAGACAAAGACCCTTTTATTTCTGAGTTTAAGTCATCAGAACAAAGAAATCATATCAAGGGCTCTGTTCAGCCAGGAACTGCAGCAAATTGAGTGCTAAATGACATAAGACAAAACAAGGGAAAGTTTCTGAGAGATCGTTGGTGGAGGGTAGGCTCAAAGACTTCTATTTAATTCAAACCACATAACAAATGATGGTGATATCATTAAAATAAATATCCCACATGGACCATCCCTTTCCCTCCCATATCATAGCACTGACGTCATTTTTGCATATGATATCAATGGCATTTTCCATATTCAGCTGAAAGGTCACAATTCTGTCAGTAATGAGATTCAGCCCCCAGTCAAGCTGTTCCAAGACACCACCGCCCATTTCCGAAACAATTATGAAGGCAGCTTCTCAGCAGCCTGAATTCCAGAGAGCAGATGTCTCCTTGGGCATGAGACACAAGTTGCAATGGGAGAGTCTTCTCTGGATTACTGTGGTCACTGGGGCTGTGGCCAGGCCACCCAGGCGGACACATAGTATCATGCCATACCCAGGAGGGCAGGGCTTCCACAAAGCAAGTAGAGGGGACCCAAAAGGGCCCAGTGGCACCAGATCTGTGCCAACCCAAGAATCCCTGCCAGTGCAGCCATGGTTGTCAAACAATGACATCAATTGTCTGAAGATTAAGAGTTCTTTAGAGTGAAAAAGGCCTTGTCCTGTTCCTTGCATAGCTGTGTGGCTTTAAGCAAATTGTCCAGCCTCTCTGAGACTCAGTTTCCCCAGCAGCAAGATAGGGATGACAACGGTCTCTCCCTCACATGGTTGTTGTGAGCATTATAAGATGAAGCACATAAGCCAGTCCTCCATAAATGCCAGTGGCTGTTATCACCGTTAAAGGGAATTTTAGGGTTGGGCTGAATTTGAATATCTGCTGAAATGGGGACCTGCCACCCTCTTTTCTCCTGCTGGGATCGGAGGGATGCATTTGACGACATGTTGAATTTGGTGATCTTAGAACAGAAGGAGAGGGAAGAGGATATTTGTGAGCCTGTACTGGAATCCTCAGAGGCTATGTAATCAGCTTATACATCTTGATCCCTTTGTAAATGTGGATCTATGCAAGGGTCCCTTCTTGAGCTCATTCGCTAAGTCAGTAAGTTTTTTTCATTCCCCATTCTGCTGTGACTACACACTTTTTACATTTATATTAACAACCATCCCTTCACTTCCCCCAGTACCCAGTGACTTTTTACTCCATCTGAGTCAGATAGAAAAGGGTCTGTTAGATCACTACCATGTTAGTGTGAATGAACGCAACACGTTAGCCCCATCCCATCTCCAAGAGTGTTTGCCTTTCAATAGAGAATGCATGAGAGAGAGAATCTTCTGTTTAGTCTATGTCTATGTCATTCCCCTGATACACTCTCTGATTTCAGCAGGGCAAGTGACAAAAGCTCTCACAACATTCATGTGGAAGAGATGGAGAAATACAGACCAGGAAAGAGTACAGTTCAATCTATAACTGGTTCAATGTCCCTGATCAAAGAATGCTTACTAAGGAAAGAAGGCTTGAGAGGGTGGTACCCCGTAAAGGGTCACAGGAATCTTTCTGAGGCCACATCCTGGCCAACATTTTTATCAGTACCTTGAAGGAAAACAGAGAAGACACGCTGAACAAACTCACAGATGGCTGGGTTGTAGCTGACACATTTTGATGATCAAGACTATGCCATGCTCTTATCTGACCTAAGGGCACAGCATAATAGCTCTCCTGCTCAGGCCAAGCCATGTGCCAGGCAACTTGCACATGTTATCTCTAGCCCTGCAAAATAGGGACTTTTGTCTCCACATTATAAATAAGGAAATGGATGCTTATCATGGTTAAGAAACTTGGTGGGATCCCGCAGCCAAGTGGAAGGACAGAACTGGAACTTGAATCCAAATCCATGCAACTCCAGAACCTCTGTTCTTTCTGACCTCACTCAGCCTAGGATAGTTCTGCGCTGCCCTTTAAAATACATGTGCACAAGTCGGATATTGTGTGTGGGGGGGTGGGTTGTCTGGCACATACAGATGCAGAAGTATTTGTGGGGAGAAGAAAAGGAACTAGTAGGGGGAAGGAAGAGAGGGTGGGACAACGTCTGTTTTCATCTGTGCTCGTGATCGTGACCAATGGGAAACAGCTGATGATTTTAATTTGGCAAATGGAGACACATTATTTCTCTTCAATCAATTAAACGGCTGTTATTGTGGAGAAAGTACTCAGTGTAACCCAGGGAGGTGGATTGTAATTCAATATGAGCTGGAACTTTCTAAAATAACGAGCGTTGTTCCATGTGCAGCAGGCTCTCTCCCGAAGTGATGTCTTGTCCCTGGAGCTTCCCAGGCAGGATCGCATCACTGCTCCCTGGACATGACAGAGACAGGGCCCCAGGACAGGAACGGTGGGACAGGTGGCCTCTACTTTATAAGGGTCATAATAGTATTTCAGATGCTTTAGCATTTGGATTGGGGACACATTTTGCAGCAGAGGGATTTCACTCTATCCTTAAAAACACCACACGGCTTTCTGTCTCCTCCGCTGAATATACAAAAGTTATGAGATAGAGATGACCCCTCATTAGACCAAATGCCAGCAAAACAGTGGCCTAATTTAGTTCTTTGTTTGAAGGAAAGGCCTCAAAATCCCTCCAACAGGCTTCTGGGGAAAAGAAAAACCCTCGAAAGTACAGCAGGGGTGCTTTGGGAAGCACAAGATAGGCTTTGTTCTGTTGCTGCCAGCCTGTGCCAGAAGAGCAGTGAGCAAATGGAAAAACGTCCTGACAGACCATGTTTCTCACCCACGCCATCGTGCATTCTTCCTGATTCTTCTACAGACCTCCTTACTGGGGTGCGTATGCTGATGGATTTGAGCTATATGGAGATTTTCTTTTTCCTTTAATCTTCAAGGTGGTAAACCAGGAAGAGCTTTAGACATCCTCCCAGTAACTGGAATACTAACAATGAAATACACCAAGACCACAGCCTGCTTGATTATTTCCTAATTTTCTCTTTATGCCGGTTCCAGCCAGGAGACCCTGCCAGATGCAAAAAGCTTCCTTCATGGCAGTACAAATAGTTTCCATTTCCCAGTCAAGAGCCAGCATCCAAGAGGAGCTTCTGATTTGACACTGAATGAAACAAAAGATGGCCCAGAACTCGACTGAAGCCAGAAAACAGAGGCTCAGGAGCCAGAAAATCTCTGCAACGTCCCAGAAATCCCCATGGGCAGAAAGGGTGCACTGGCTCCTATATGCAAGCAAGCATGCTTGCAGTACAACCTCTCAGCTGTTTTTCTATCCAGGGTTTCTTCAGGTTCTTGGTGAAGTTTTGTAAGAATACATTCCGCATTATACTCCCAATAGTCTTCTCACTCATCTCTCTTGGACTTCATAAATTCATCATACGTTTAGGTTTTCATTTACTTCTTTTTTTTTTTAATTATTTATTTATTTATTTTTGGCTGTGTTGTGTCTTTGTTTCTGTGCGAGGGCTTTCTCTAGTTGCAGCGAGCGGGGGCCACTCTTCATCGCGGTGCGCGGGCCTCTCACTATCGCAGCCTCTCTTGTTACGGAGCACAGGCTCCAGACGCGCAGGCTCAGTAGTTGTGGCGCACGGGCCTAGTTGCTCCGCGGCATGTGGGATCTTCCCAGACCAGGGCTCGAACCCGTGTCCCCTGCATTGGCAGGCAGATTCTCAACCACTGCGCCACCAGGGAAGCCCCTCATTTACTTCTTAATTCAGTAAACATATATTGAGTATCTTGTAATTCATTCATTTCATCCACACGTCTTGAGCAACCAGCACAAGCAAGAATGGGTTGGGTTAAAGAGATTCATACAACATGTTTTCTGGTCAGTATCGTAGCCCTCACGTGATGAACCCTTACTAAATGCTCTGCATTTTCTAAGAGCTTTCACTTACATGCAAAGCATTCTCACCTGTATATCTCTAATCCCACGTGTTTTTCAGAGCCATAGCCAGATTTCTGCACACCTGTTAGATTTAGTCATATTGTGAATGTCCCACTGACACTTCAACTTCAGCATGTTCAGAACTGAACTCGTGCCTCACTCTTTCAACCTCCTCTTCTTCATGACTGTCCCCTTTTGGTTAGACAGAGCCGTCTTCTTCCATGGGCTCAGGCTCAAGGATATCTCTGATGTTCCTTTTCCCTTTACCCAAGACAGTAGTGACTTTCACCCCCAAAATGCCTCTCAAACATGGGTTTTGTTCCATTTTTTCTGGTAGCATTCAAGGACAGGACAAGAGCCCAGTGGTTCTTGCCTGGACTATTGCAGTAGCCTCTCAACTGGTTTCCCCATCTTCATGTTACCACATTCTGGTCCATCCTGAACTTTGCCACCAGAATAAACTCCCTAATTCACATTCTCACAATATCACTTTCCTACCCATTACAGACAAGGTATTATCCTCTGGTGGCATATCCTCTATAATATAGCCTTCAGTTCCACTTCCCCTCAAGGTTCTCTGTGCCATGCGAACTGGTCAAATATCCTTTGCCAGATCCTCTCTAGGCTTTCCTGCCTCTGTGCCTCTCCTTACGCTGCTCCCCCTGCCTGGTGCCCCTTTCTAATTTCTGCTGCAGAAATTCTCCCAGACTTAGCCTTCTAGCCCAGATCCTCCACAAAACCTCCTTACTGCCTCTCTGGTAACAAGTACTCTCTCCTTCCTTGAACTCTCATTGCGCTGATTGCATCTCTCATGTTCACGCAACACTAATCCATATCTCATCTCCCCTTTCAGAGTCTGAGCTTCCTGAGGTCAGCATTCTGCTAAATGAATCACTGAAAGGGACGGCCTATTCAAGTTGAATGTTAGTTTGCACAAGGGGATACATGGACAAAACCTTTTTCACGAAAAGGAATGAGGAGAGAATGAAAGATCAAGCATGAAAGATCAAAGGTACAAAAAAGGAAATGATAGGAAGAAGAATCTTACGGAATAGAAAAGGGTTAAATCAAGGGATATTCATTGAGACTTCATTTTGACTTCTCAAGGAAAAGGAAGAATCGTGGAGGAAATGTTCAGGCACTGATATGCACTTAGGAAGGAGCAGTGCTTCTGCCCTGAGGAGGGAGGGGTGTGGCGAGTCAAGGAAGGCACACCTCCCTCTGTGACTTGGGCGAGTCATACTCCAAGCCTGTCTCCTCCTGTGTGGACCAGGGAGAGGAGCCACACGTAGCTTACATGTCTGTTGTGAGGAGCATATGAAATAATGAAGTAAAGAGCTCAGCACAGTGCCTGGCCCCAGTCACATGAGCTGATGTGGGTTCTTGCAGCATTGTGACCGAAAAGAGGTGGAGCTGAAGGTTTTGGAGTCCAGAAATGGCAGGAAGTGTAAAGGAGATGTAAACAACGAGCTATAGAAAATCATTAAAATTGACAAGTGAGATCACAAATAGGAGGGGGCGTGATCAGGCAGCAGTATAAGTGATTAACTAAGACAATCTCTGCCTTTATTTAGGATGTGAAAGATGGAGACTGGCTCTTAACGAACACTTCCCTAGCGTAATAAGGTAGTTTGGGTGGGCATTCATAAGCAACTGGCTATAATAAGAAGCTGTTGTGGAGAATGATACAAACAAAAGGGAAAACTGCTTCCCTGTTGAATGCAATTCCCTTCGTTGCATCAGCCGTAAACCTTATTTCTTAATTCTTTCCTTCCTAGGACTCATCTCTCTCCTCCTCTCTGGACTCTTGTTTTTTTTAACATCCACATTTAACTTTATTTTATCATTGTCATTTAAAGCTAGATTTTATAAAACATAAAAAGACATTTTGAAGAGTTCTGTATCACAGGAATATAAATGGTACAAATATCCAGAGCTTCAAGTTATATGAAGTCAAATAATTGGAAAATTTTTTCAATATAGAAACTATACGAATGAAATAAATGGCAAAAGGGCCTGACGGCATTTAGCAAAACTGATTTCTTAATTCTTTCCTCCCTAGGACTCAGATACTGTCACAGGAACTTCAGAGTGCATGAGGGACAAACTTCAATGCCAGAGTTCCCCGGCCACCGAGCTGCTTCTCCTATAACCCAACCGGGGGTTATAGGGAACCGGGGGTTCCCTATAGCATGGTGATTTGGGGACTGAGGAGAGGAATTAAAGACAACTGCCCATCCAGGGGAGGACCTTCAACTAATCATTAATCAGAAACAGGAATTCTAGGACATCTATAGCGGGCGTTATTTAGGTAGCCCCCCACAAGAAATTCCTCTGTCATTTTATTTATCTTTTTTAGCTTTTATTTTATTTTTAATTTTTATTTTATATTGGAGTATAGTTGATCTACAATGTTGTGTTAGTTTCAGGTGTACAGCAAAGTGATTTAGTTATACATATACATATATCTTTTTTTTTTTTTAACATCTTTATTGGAGTATAATTGCTTTACAATGTTGTGTTAGTTTCCTCTGTCATTTTACATGGCCCTGATCTCCTTGTTAGAAAGATTTTCAGTGTCCCTGAAGTGCTAGGGGGCAGTTGGGTGGTTTTCCAACCTACTTTAGTACGACTGATTGCAGATAAAACGTTAAACCTGGGATTGTCCCAGAGACCTAACTAGAGGCTCCTGCTGGCCTGATCCGCTGGCAGTGACCTGAGAAGCAGCAGCCTGAGGAAGACCCTCTTTGCCTTGGAAGCTGATTCAATACGCGATTCATTTTCTAGTTCTGAATCCCACGTCAGGATCAAGAGTAGAAAATTAACTTGAGGCACTCACTTCATCTGTATTCTGGTTCACTGGCATCTAAAGGTAGACAGATGCCAGATTTAACTTGGGAAGACCAAAGGCAATACCTTTTCAAAGGAAGCAGCTGGTTGAATTAGGACTGCAGGTTGCTAAACAGAAGACATTGGCTCATTATTCTGGCTTTTTATTTCCTGTGTATGGGAGGAACAGTAAATTTCCATGCGCTTTAACCTAGAACTTCTGGGAGTTGTAGCAAATAGCATATTCTTCCTCTCTTAGTTTTATTTTCTTTCAATAAGTGCCTAATTATTTTGTCGAAAGATTAAGGTGAAGTTCAGTAATAAGGAGCTGATGTTATTTTCCTTTCATATTCTCTTCTTTATTAAAAAATACACACACACACACACACACACAAACACACACTCAGGCTGCCATAAAAAATACCATAGACTGGGTGGCTTAAACAACAGAAATTTGCTCACAGTTTTGGAGACTGGAAAGTCCAAGATCAGGGTCCAGCATGGTTGGTTTCTGGTGAGAGCATTCTTCCTGGCTTGCAGAGAGCTGCCTTCTCTATGGTCTTACACGGTGGGGAGAGAGGGGCACTCTCTGGTGTCTCTTATAAGGACACCAATCCAATAAGAGATCAGGGCCCCACCCTGTGATTTCATTTAAACTTATTCCTTCTGTAAAGACCCCATCTCCAAATATAATCACATTGGGGTTAGGGCTTCTTCATATGAATTTTGAGGGGATAAAAACATTCAGTCCATAACAATATATGACATCTTATCATGAGTTAGAATTGCCAACAAGCATTTAGATTGTTAAGGGCAAGCCCATTACCTGGGCTCCTAGTGTAGTTTCTCTTTCATGTCCAGTCCCTAGATGAAGAAAAAAATGAATGTGTTAAATAAATACAAATTTTAGTCTCACAAATTTTTTCTTCCTGAGTTTAATGTGATTGTTTTTTCTTTTGACAATCAGTAGAATTTATTTTATTCAATATGTATCTGCCTGAAAACAAAATAAATACTGATTTTTTTTTTTTAATTTTTATTTTTGGCTGTGTTGGGTCTTCGCTTCTGTGCGAGGGCTTTCTCCAGTTGTGGCAAGCAGGGGCCACTCTTCATCACGGTGTGCGGGCCTCTCACTATCATGGCCTCTCCTGTTGTGGAGCACAGGCTCCAAACGCGCAGGCTCAGTAGTTGTGGCTCACGGGTCCAGCTGCTCCGCAGCATGTGGGATCCTCCCAGACCAGGGCTCGAACCCATGTCCCCTGCATTGGCAGGCAGACTCCCAACCACTGCACCACCAGGGAAGCCCGCAATACTGATTTTTAAAATTGTTTATTCCAGACTTCCTTGGTGGCGCAGTGGTTAAGAATCTGCCTGCCAATGCAGGGGACACAAGTTCGAGCCCTTGTCCGGGAAGATCCCACATGCCACAGAGCAACTAAGCCCGTGCGCCACAACTACTGAGCCTGCACTCTAGAGCCCGAGAGCCACAACTACTGAGCCCGAGTGCCTAGAGCCCGTGCTCCACAGCAAGAGAAGCCACCGCAATGAGAAGCCTGCTCACTGAAACAAAGAGTAGCCCCCGCTGGCCGCAACTAGAGAAAGCAGCGAAGACCCAATGCAGCCAAACATTAAATAAACAAACAAATAAATAAATAAATAAAAATTGTTTACTCCTATTGGGTGGGTCAAAAGGTTCGTTTGATTTTTTCCATAAGATGGCTCTAGTAGCACTTAGCTGTCTTTAACTTCATTCGAAACAATTTTGTTAGATTGTATGTGACAGCTGTCATATCAGCAGGCATGTAAAAAAAGACGTCAAAATTGGTGAATTTTTGTGTAGCCACTTTAATATTGAAGATGGAAGAAAAAAAAAGCAACATTTCGGCATATTATGTTTTATTATTTGAAGAAAGGTAAAAACACAATTGAAACGCACAAAAAGATTTCTGCAGTATATGGAGAAGGTGCTGTAACTGATCGAACGTGTCAAAAGGGGTTTGCGAAGTTTCGTGCTGGAGATTTCTTGCTGGAAGATGCTCCACGGTCAGGTAGACCAGCTGACGTTGATAGCAATCAAATTGAAACAATAATTAAGAACAATCAAGACAAGCCTCTTAGATAGCCTCATCCACCAGAGGACAGACAGCAGAAGCAAGAAGAACTACAATCCTGCCACCTGTGGAACAAAAACCACATTCACAGAAAGATAGACAAGATGAAAAGGCAGAGGGCTATGTACCAGATGAAGGAACAAGATAAAACCCAAGAAAAACAACTAAATGAAGTGGAGATAGGCAACCTTCCAGAAAAAGAATTCAGAATAATGATAGTGAAGATGATCCAGGACCTCAGAAAAACAGTGGAGGCAAAGATCAAGAAGATGCAAGAAATGTTTAACAAAGACCTAGAAGAATTAAAGAACAAACAAACAGAGATGAATAATACAATAACGGAAATGAAAACTACACTAGAAGGAATCAATAGCAGAATAACTTGAGGTAGAAGAACAGATAAGTGACCTGGAAGACAGAATGGTGGAATTCACTGCTGCAGAACAGAATAAAGAAAAAAGAATGAAAAGAAATGAAGACAGCCTAAGAGACCTCTGAGACAACATTAAACGCAACAACAGTCGCATTATAGGGGCCCCAGAAGGAGAAGAGAGAGAAAAAGGACCCGAGAAAATATTTGAAGAGATTATAGTTGAAAAATTCCCAAACATGGGAAAGGAAATAGCCACCCAAGTCCAGGAAGCCCAGCAAGTGCCATACAGGATAAACCCAAGGAGAAACATGCCGAGACACATAGTAATCAAAGTGGCAAAAATTAAAGACAAAGAAAAATTATTGAAAGCAGCAAGGGAAAAATGACAAATAACATACAAGGGAACTCCCATGAGGTTAACAGCTGATTTCTCAGCAGAAACTCTACAAGCCAGAAGGGAGTGGCATGATATACTTAAAGTGATGAAAGGGAAGAACCTACAACCAAGATTACTCTACCCAGCAAGGATCTCATTCAGATTCGATGGAGAAATCAAAAGCTTTCCAGACAAGCAAAAGCTAAGAGAATTCAGCACCACCAAACCAGCTCTACAACAAATGCTAAAGGAACTTCTCTAAGTGGGGAAACACAAGAGAAATAAAGGACCTACAAAAACAAACCCAAAACAATTAAGAAAATGGTCATAGGAAGATACATATCGATAATTACCTTAAATGTGAATGGATTAAATGCTCCAACCAAAAGACACAAGCTTGCTGAATGGATACAAAAACAAGACCCATATATATGCTGTCTACAAGAGACCCACTTCAGACCTAGGGACACATACAGAATGAAAGTGAGGGGATGGAAAAAGATATTCCATGCAAATGGAAATCAAAAGAAAGCTGGAGTAGCAATACTCATATCAGATAAAATAGACTTTAAAATAAAGAATGTTACAAGAGACAAGCAAGAACACTACATAATGATCAAGGGATCAATCCAAGAAGAAGATATACAATTATAAATATATATGCACCCATCATAGGAACACCTCAATACATAAGGCAACTGTTAACAGCTCTAAAAGAGGAAATCAACAGTAACACAATAATAGTGGGGGACTTTAACACCTCACTTACACCAATGGACAGATCATCCAAAATGAAAATAAATAAGGAAACACAAGCTTTAAATGACACAATAGACCGGATAGATTTAATTGATATTTATAGGACATTCCATCCAAAAACAGCAGATTACACTTTCTTCTCAAGTGCACATGGAACATTCTCCAGGATAGATCACATCTTGGGTCACAAATCAAGCCTCAGTAAATTTAAGAAAATTGAAATCATATCAAGCATATTTTCTGACCACAACGCTATGAGATTAGAAATCAATTACAGGGAAAAAGACGTAAAAAACACAAACACATGGAGGCTGAACAATACGTTATTAAATAACCAAGAGATCACTGAAGAAATCAAAGAGAAAATCAAAAAATACCTAGAGACAGATGACAATGAAAACACGACAATCCAAAACCTATGGGATGCAGCAAAAGCAGTTCTAAGAGGGAAGCTTACAGCAATACAATCCTACCTCAAGAAACAACAAATATCTCAAATAAACAATCTAACCTTACACCTAAAAGAACTAGAGAAAGAAGAACAAACAAAACCCAAAGTTAGTAGAAGGAAAGAAATCATAAAGATCAGAGCAGAAATAAATGAAATAGAAACAAAGAAAACAATAGCAAAGATCAATAAAACTAAAAGCTGTTTCTTTGAGAAGATAAACAAAATTGATAAACCATTAGCCAGTCTCATCAAGAAAAAGAGGGAGAGGACTCAAATCAGTAAAATTAGAAATGAAAAAGAAGTTACAACAGACACTGCAGAAATACAAAGCATCCTAAGAGACTACTACAAGCAATTCTATGCCAATAAAATGGACAACCTGGAAGAAATGGACAAATTCTTAGAAAGGTATAACCTTCCAAGACTGAACCAGGGAGAAATAGAAAGTACGAACAGACCAATCACAAGTAATGAAATTGAAACTGTGATTAAAAATCTTCCAACAAACAAAAGTCCAGGACCAGATGGCTTCACAGGTCAATTCTATCAAACATTTAGAGAAGAGCTAACACCCACCCTTCTGAAACTCTTCCAAAAAATTGCAGAGGAAGGAACACCCCCAAACTCATTCTATGAGGCCACCATCACCCTGATACCAAAACCAGACAAAGATACTACAAAAAAAGAAAATTACAGACCAATATCACTGATGAATATAGATGCAAAAATCCTCAACAAAATACTAGCAAACAGAATCCAACAACACATTAAAAGGATCATACACCATGACCAAGTGGGATTTATCCCAGGGATGCAAGGATTCTTCAATATAGGCAAATCAATCAATGTGATACACCATATTAACAAATTGAAGAAGAAAAACCATATGATCATCTCAATAGATGCAGAAAAAGCTTTTGACAAAATTCAACAGCCATTTATGATAAAAAAACTCTCCAGAAAGTGGAAATAGAGGGAACCTACCTCAACATAGTAAAGGCCATATACGACAAACCCACAGCAAACATCATTCTCAATGGTGAAAAACTGAAAGCATTTCCTCTAAGGTCAGGAATGAGACAAGGATGTCCACTCTCACCACTATTATTCAACATAGTTTTGGAAGTCCTAGCCTCAGCAGTCAGAGAAGAAAAAGAAATAAAAGGAATACAAATTGGAAAAGAAGAAGTAAAACTGTCACTGTTTGCAGATGACATGATACTATACATAGAGAATCCTAAAGATGCCACCAGAAAACTACTAGAGCTAATCAATGAATTTGGTAAAGTTGCAGGATACAAAATTAATGCACAGAAATCTCTTGCATTCCTATACACTAATGATGAAAAATCTGAAAGAGAAATTAAGGAAACACTCCCATTTACCACTGCAACAAAAAGAATAAAATACCTAGGAATAAACCTACCTAGGGAGACAAAAGACCTGTATGCAGAAAACTATAAGACACTGATGAAAGAAATTAAAGGTGATACCAACAGATGGAGAGATATACCATGTTCTTGGATTGGAAGAATCAATATTGTGGAAATGACTATACTACCCAAAGCAATCTACAGATTCATTGCAATCCCTATCAAATTACCAATGGCATTTTTTACAGAACTAGAACAAAAAATCTTAAAATTTGTATGGAGACACAAAAGACCCCAAATAGCCAAAGCAGTCTTGAGGAAAAAAAAATGGAGCTGGAGGAATCAGCCTCCCTGACTTCAGACTATACTACAAAGCTACAGTAATCAAGATAACATGGTACTAGCACAAAAACAGAAACATAGATCAATGGAACAAGATAGAAAGCCCAGAGATAAACCCACACACCTATGGTCAACTAATCTATGATAAAGGAGGCAAGGATATACAAAGGAGAAAAGATAGTCTCTTCAATAAGTGGTGCTGGGAAAACTGGACAGCTACATGTAAAAGAATGAAATTAGAACACTCCCTAACACCATCCACAAAAATAAACTCAAAATGGATTAGAGACCTAAATGTTAGAACGAACACTATAAAACTCTTAGAGGAAAACATAGGAAGAACACTCTTTGACATAAATCACAGCAAGATCTTTTTTGATCCACCTCCTAGGGTAATGGAAATAAAAACAAAAATAAACAAATGGGACCTAATGAAACTTAAAAGCTTTTGCACAGCAAAGGAAACCATAAACAAGACGAAAAAACAACCCTCAGAATGGGAGAAAATATTTGCAAACGAATCAACGGACAAAGGATTAATCTCCAAAATATATAAACAGCTCATGTAGCTCGATATTAAAAAAACAAACAACCCCATCCAAAACTGGGCAGAAGAGCTAAATAGACATTTCTCCAAAGAAGACATGCAGATGGCCACGAAGCACATGAAAAGCTGCTCAACATCACTAATTATTAGAGAAATGCAAATGAAAACTACAGTGAGGCATCACCTCACACCAGTTAGAATGGGCTTCATCAGAAAATCTACAAACAACAAATGCTGGAGAGGGTGTGGAGAAAAGGGAACCCTCTTGCCCTGTTGGTGGGAATGTAAACTGATACAGTCACTATGGAGAACAGTATGGAGGTTCCTTAAAAAACTAAAAATAGAATTACCATATGATCCAGCAATCCCACTACTGGGCATATACCCAGAGAAAACCATAATTCAAAAAGACACATGTACCCCAATGTTCATTGCAGCAGTATTTACAATAGCCAGGTCATGGAAGCAACCTAAATGCCCATCAACAGACAAATGGATAAAGAAGATGTGGTACATATATACAACGGAATATTACTCAGCCATAAAAAGGAGACGTGGATGGATCTAGAGACTCTCATACAGAGTGAAATAAGTCAGAAAGGGAAAAACAAATATCGTATATTAATGCATATATGTGGAACCTAGAAAAATGGTACAGATGAACCGGTTTTCAGGGCAGAAATTGAGACATAGATGTAGAGAACAAAGGTATGGACACCAAGGGGGGAAAGCCGCAGGGGGGTGGTGGTGGTTGTGTGCTGAATTGGGCAATTGGGATTGACATGTATACACTGATGTGTATAAAATTGATGACTAATAAGAACCTGCTGTATAAAAAAAATATGAAATTGTACACTTGAAGTAAATGCAGTTTATTTTATGTCAATTATGACTCAATAAGAGTGTAAAAAAAAACCAACCTGGAGAGATTATTAAAAAAAAAAAAAAAAGAGCATCAACATTATACCACGTGGGAGACAGCTGACATACTCAAAATATCCAAATCAAGCGCTGAAAATCATCTGCACCTGCTTCGTTATGTTAATCGCTTTGATGTTTGGGTTCCATATAAGTTAAGCAAAAAAAACCTTCTTGACCATATTTCCGCCTGCGATTCTCTACTGAAACATAATGAAAATGTTCCTTTTTTAAAACAAATTGTGATGGGCGATGAAAAGTGGATACTGTACAACAATGTGGAACGGAAGAGATCATGGGGCAAGCGAAATGAACCACCACCAAAGACCAATCTTCATCCAAAGAAGGTGATGTTGTGTACATGGTGAAATTGGAAGGGAGTCCTCTATTATGAGCTCCGTCTGGAAAACCAAACGATTAATTCCAATAAGTACTGCTCCCAATTAGACCAACTGAAAGCTGCACTTGACGAAAAGCGTCCAGAATTAGTCAACAGAAAACGCATAATCTTCCATTACGATAATGTTTCTTTGATGACCTGGCAAAAACTGTTACAGCTTGGCTGGGAAGTTCTGATTCATCCGCCATATTCACCAGACATTGCACCTTCAGATTTCCATTTATTTCTGTCTTTATAAAATTCTCTTAAAGAAAAAAATTTAAATTCGCTGGAAGACTGTAAAAGGCACCTGGAACAGTTCTTTGGTCAAAAAGATAAAAAGTTTTGACATAGAGCAGGGGTTCTCACGCTTTAGCAAAAGCATCATCTGGGGTAGTTTGTTAAAATACAACAGATTGTGGGGTCCATCCCCAGAGATCTTGGTGTAGGAAGTCAAGGGTAGGACCTAGGAATCTGTATGTTTAGCATACAGGTGATGCTAATTTTTTTCAAGTGATGCTAATTCTGGCACTACCTGAGAGTGCTTGTCTGTGATAACTTTGCTAAGAAATTTTTTCAAAGCAAAACATACAAATTGCTTACTGTGCGAGCAATTATACATGTGTGTACATAGGTTCCCCCACTATACTAGAGTGACTTTATGAAAACTTTTGTAATCATGGCGTAAAGGGAAGAAGCAATACCTTAGAAATACCTTAGAAAACATCTTGCTAATAGGGGCACAAAATATTATAAATCGGGATAAAGCACAGATGCTCATGGATACAGTTCAAAGCTATGGCAGCTTGATGCTGAGATGCTGGGTATAGTTCCCAGGGAAGGAGCTTGGGGGGACCATTCTCACT
Source organism: Balaenoptera physalus (assembly GCF_965194825.1). NCBI lineage: Eukaryota > Metazoa > Chordata > Mammalia > Artiodactyla > Balaenopteridae > Balaenoptera > Balaenoptera physalus. The sequence continues at coordinate 15,779,249 of NC_138888.1, read as the reverse complement.
GCTACTCAGGGTGTGCACTGCCTCTATGATGGCTCCTTGCAAAACAAACGTCAAACACAATTTTTGCTATTTGCCTTTTTTTTTTTGTAAAAGTTAGCAAAAACAGATTACTTTCAGTTAGCAAAAACAGGTACTAATGTTAAGCTTTCAGATTTTTTCAGTTAGCAAAAACAGGTACTAATGTTAAGTTTTCTGTTAAAAAGAAGTGGCATAAAGTGAACTTTCAAAAAGCGGGGGATACCTGAACGTAGATATCCATATATACACATACACAAAGAGTCCATAGAAAGCTAATTTTAGGCAATGCTACTTCCTGGTTAACTTTCCAACATAAACTAGTTGTAAAATGTGTCCCTAGGAAGCTAAAGAAGTTGATTTGCTGTACATGGGTTTTGGATAAAAGCCAACTGAAACTCTCAGGTCTTTTTCACATAAGCTGCCCTTGAATTATTGATTTTTTTTTTAAGCTCAAACGCAGGACTTTACATTTATTCTTGCTATTTTCCACCCGTGATTCCATTTGATTGGCTGGCCTAAGTCCATGGAGTTTAACTTCATGTGCCTTATACTCTGAACAGCTGAATTCATAAAGGATACCCTACATTTAAGCCTGTGGAACCAAAGCCAGTCAACTTTCTTGAATTGACAATGAACAACATATTCTATTTTAAATTTCTTATTTTCTTCCTAAATTTAATTTCTTATTCAGGCAGTTAAAGATCTAGAAAATGACTTAATCCTTCTTGAAGTCTCTCAGCACCTAACAATCAATAACCGTGTCCCATTCATCTTTGGGTGTCTCCAGTCTTTGGTGAGAGAGGGTGACAAGTGAGTGCTGAATGGGGGAATAAAGAGGGAATGAATTCACATATAAATTAGTCTAGAATTTGAACTGAATTTTTCAGCAAGATTGTACCTGATGGTTAAATAGCCACACTAGTACCAAAAACCAGTTAACCAATAATTAATGAACCGATTAATTCATGGAGATCAGCTGTTCTCAAATGTGTTTTTCTGGGGCTTCCCTGGTGGCGCAGTGGTTGAGAAGCTGCCTGCCAATGCAGGGGACACGGGTTCGAGCCCTGGTCCGGGAAGATCCCACATGCCACGGAGCAACTAAGCCCGTGAGCCACAACTACTGAGCCTGCGCGTCTGGAGCCTGTGCTCCCAACAAGAGAGGCCGTGATAGTGAGAGGCCCGCGCACCGCGATGAAGAGTGGCCCCCACTTGCCGCAACTAGAGAAAACCCTCGCACAGAAACGAAGACCCAACACTGCCCCAAAATTAATTAATTAATTAATTAATTTTTTTTAAAAATGTGTTTTTCTCCCTCCGACCCCATCCGTGAACACCGGCAGCAGCAACAGCATCACCTGGAAACTTGTTAGAAACACAAATTATAGAGCGCCCACCCCAGACCCACGGAATCCGAAGGTCTAGGGGTGGGTCCAGTGATCTGAGTTTTGACGTGCCCTCCAGGTGATTCTGATGCAGCACAGTCTGAGAACAACTAATCGGTAGTATTAATCCTTCAGAGCCTGCACACATTACTGATGTTTTATAAAGGGCCTTCCTCAATACACGTCTTTTAGTTGTTCTGAAAACTTTCATCAAGGAATTATAAGTCCTAGGAACTGTGCTAGGCATTCAGGGTAAAGATAATAAAAATGAACTAATACTTTACCACATTACATTTTTCCTGATCAGCAACATATATATTTATGGTAAACATTTTAAAGTATAAAAAAATGTATGTAAGCAGGAGGTGAAAAAAAAAACTTTGTGCAATCCCATTACCCAGTGGTAACCTCTGTTATTCCAGGGACATTTAAAAAGTAGTCCCAACAGTGACCCTGAGTTCTGGACCTGAGGTTGGTTTGGGAAGTTTCCAGAGCTTGGGCAGGCTCTGCAAGCAGCGGCACAGAGGGCCCTGGAGGGGCCAGGGGTTGAAGCAGCTAATCGGTCCACGCTGATCACTTTTCAGCCAGCTCGTTGAACCCACAACCCCGCCCTCCCTGGTTTGCCCAGGACTATCCCAGTTTTAGCATGGTATGTCCTGCATCCTGGGGAACCCCTCACTCTCCCAGCAAAGCAGGACATTTGGTGACCCTGGCAGATGTTTATGAGTTTAGACAGGCATTCTTCTCTTAGTTTCTTCCTGCTACGAAGAAAGAAGGTACATGGACTTCAGACAGCTGTGATGTGATGAAGGAACATGGAAGTCCAAAGTTCTGATCTCATACTGGGTTTTACACTTACTTACTATGTGATCCTGGCAGTTTATGAAACTTCCCAGAGCCTGTGAAGATTAAATGAGCACAGCTGGCTTCCTACATAGCTCAGAGTAAAAGCCAAAGTATTGGGTTGGTCAAAAAGTTTGTTCAGTTAGTGAATACATTGTTCAATAAAATTCTTGGTGAAAATGAAAAATGTGCCTTTTATTTTTACTTAAAACCAAATGAACTTTTTGGCCAACCCAATATTTGCATGTTCTTCCACCTCAGGGCCTTTGCACTGGCTCTTCTCTCTGCCTGGAGCACTCTTCACAAAGAAACCTACACGCTTGCTCCCATACTTCCTCAGGTCACCCCAGTGCCACCTTATTAGTGAGGCTTTCCCCAAACACCCAACATAAAAGAGCAACAACCTCCCCCTTTCTTCTTCTCCCCACGCCCAGCACACACACATCCAGCAGTCCCTGTCCCCATCCCCTGGTTTATTTTTCTCCATAGTATTGATACTTATCACCAGTAGGCCTACACTTTATTTGCTGTGATGTATCTTCTGTTATCTCCTGCTAGAACACAGGCTCCGCGTCATGGCAGCGGTATCTGTAATCTTGGTGGCTTCAAGAGTGCCAAGCACTGTAAGCAATAAATGTTTGATGAATGAATGAATGAATGGTTGACATAGCGTAAGTGAAAGTGCTATGGAAAATGTAAAGATGCCACCATGAACAAACTCTTCAAATAAGTGGAAGACTGGAGAAGCTATTTGCAACATGTATAATAGACCAAAAACAATGGCATCTATACTATGTTTCTAAAAATCCTGGATATCAATAAGAAAAAGATCAGCAGCAACACAATAGAAAAAATGGGTAGAGGATATTAATAGGAAATTTACAGTAGAGGGAATGTGGTAGTCAGTGACCTTCGGCAGGTAACTTAACCTCGGTATTTAGTTTCCCTAACCTAGTAAAATAGTTCCCTGCTTCTTAGTGTTGGGAGAATAAAATGAGTTAATATAAATTAACTGCTTAAAAGAGTAGATGGCACATACCGCTATACAATTGCTGGCAAGTATCATTGTCAGTGGTAATCAGAGAACTATAACTGAAAACAAAATACCACTTTCCACCCATCAGATTGGTGTAAAAAAAAAAAATTAAGCCTGAAAATAGCAAATATTAAAGATGTGGGGAAAACGTTGGTGTAGCGATTCAATGGAACAGCCCCTTCAGAGAACATGGTAGTAACATCTAGTAAAATTGAAAATGTGCCCAGCCTATAATCAATTCTCCATTTGAGTCTGTAATATAGGGCAGCTCTTCCCAGCCCTCCTCAACTGTAAAAACTCTGGAATGATGGTTAAGTACACAGATTCCTAGAGTACACCCCGGACCCATTGACTCAGAATCACCACGGAAAGGGCTGGGAAACCTAGATATTTCACTAGTACCACAGGGGAGCCTTATTATGAGACAAATCTGGGAAACACTGAGCTAAAGAAGTTCTTAGGGACTTCCCTGGTGTTGCAGTGTTTGAGAGTCCGCCTGCCAATGAAGGGGACGCAGGTTCGAGCCCTGGTCCAAGAAGATCCCACGTGCCGTGGAGCAGCTAAGCCCGCATGCCACAACTACTGAAGCCCGTGCGCCTAGAGTCTGTGCTCTGCGACAAGAGAAGCCACTGCAATGAGAAGCCCACGCACCACAATGAAGAGTAACCCCCGTTCACCTCAACTAGAGAAAGCCCACGCGCAGCAACGAAGACCCAACGCAGCCAAAAATAAATAAAATAAATAAATAATTTTTTTTTAAAAAGAAAGAAATTCTTGTCTTTTTATTTATTCCTTTTATTCAAGATTTATAGGAGGAGGCTAAGTGTGGCATTCTTATCAAAAAAGAATGGAAACAACCTAATGTATACCAATAGGTGCATTAATTAATAAAATGTGATGCATACATTCAATGGAATAGTCATAGTAGTTTAGACCTATAGCTCTGTATGTCAATGTGAATGGGTCATTAAAAAATTTGGTTAAAAAAACCAAGATGCAGAAGTATATATGGCACTGTTTCTTACTATAACTACAGTATGGTGGTATTTCAATAAATTTTTAAAACAACACAAATTGATGGAAATGTAAACTGGCATCAGTCCTTTGTAAAATAGTTCAGAAACACTGACTAAAGCTTATTATAATCATGTCATATGACCCAGCAATTCCACTCCTAGTTATGTACCCAGTAGAAATGTATATGTGAACATCAAAAAATGTGCACAAAAATGTTCATAGCAGCACTATTCATAAGGACCTGAATTCAGGAAAAAAAGACTAATGTCCATCTATGATAGAGCTGAGAAATAAATTGTAGTATATTAATGTGATTGAATACTATACAGCAATGAAAATGAATGAACTAGAGCTATATGCAAAAGCCTGTATGAATTCCACATAAATGTTGACTAAAAGAAACCAGACACAAAATGCTCCATTTATATGGAATTCAGAAACAAGAAAAATTACCATGTGATGTTTTACAACATGAGGGTGGTGGGAAGTAGAAGATGACACAAAAATGTCTTCTGGGGGGTCTGACAATATTCTGTTTTTTTTCTGGGTGGTGGGAGCATAGGAATAGAAATATGTTGCATAGAAATATGTTGAGTTGTGTCTTTTGATATGTACTCTTTAAACACACACAGCTTCTGCTTCATAAATACACATAAAAATGTACTCTATTTTCTGGGTATATATTTTATGTAAAATATGAAAATGAGCTTGAATTAGACACACCAAACTCATCAAACTTATGACACAATTGCATAGTTAGGGTGGTGAGTGTGACAAAGTTAGTGGGACCAAGGATGGTGATTAAAGTGAACTTTTGCTACATCTGGGATGTTTTAATTTTTTAAAATAAAAAAACAGAGAAGAAAAAAAGCTAGAAGAAAATAGAATATTAAGTTGATGATTCTGGTTGATGAAAATATATGTGTAGTATTTGTTCTATTATCCTTTGCTCTTTATTTTTAGAGCTTAAAAAATTTAAAGATATGAGAAAAACAAAACATTCTAAAGAGGAAAAATTTTTAAATAACTCACTGCTAAATTTGAGGGGAAAGTCTCACGTTTTTTTTTTTTTTAGATGAGCCACAAAGAGATGAAGTAATTTTTCTAAGAAATTTTAATGAGTAACATTTCTTTAAAATCTCCGTTAACCACTGAATTTGGAGGATAAAATGAAGCAGTAACATTATTTATACCCATCACGCTATCCACCCACTGCTACAATATGCCGCAGAAATTCCCTGGACATTCACATTGTCGTTTGTTCTACTGTTAGTAATGAAACTGACATAATCTTGTTTGCTTGTAGGGACACAAAGTTCAGAGCTCGCCCACTCTGGCTAACAGAGCTGCAGAAGCAGACTGGATTAAAAGGATGCGGAATGAGATGAATTTTAACTTTCTCCTCCTCTGAAGAAAAATAATATTTTACAAACAAGGTAGAAACATTGTGAACCCTCCGGGATTCTTAGACATGAACTTCTGGAAAAGCCTGTGTTGGCCTGGGCAAACAGTCCACGAGTGCCAGAGGCTAAGCGGGATGTCTGCATACCAAGATGTGGAATAGCCCAGAGGATGCTCTTGCCAACACAATTGACTTCCCGGTCTCCACACCGAGATAAAGCCATCCTCAAGGAAGGATGCCAAAAATAGGAAGTCTTAAAATACAAAGGAAACAAACACTGTTTTTTCCTGTCATTGATCCTCTTGACGTGGGCCACCAGGAGATAAGTTATTCCCCCTTAGAGAACATCTCCCAGAAAAAGAGAAAAAAATGCAACTTCACCTGTGAACTGATTTCAGACTGGACATTTCTGAGGTTCAGGGGCAGCTCTTTGATCATGGTCAAAAGCAACCGAATAGTTGGGTTTCAAGCTTCAACACTTTTTCCTGTGTCTCCCAACACCTCCGTGGCAGCTTTTAATGTCTGTAATTTACAACCAATAATTAAGCTTTTTTTTTTTTAAACATCTTTACTGGAGTATAATTGCTTTACATTGTTGTGTTAGTTTCTGCTGTATTACAAAGTGAATCAGCTATACGTATACAGATGTCCCCATATGCCCTCCCTCTTGCATCTCCCTCCCAAACACAGTAAGTTAAGCAAAATGAGAAGACAGCAGCAAATGAAAGAGCAAAGTAAAAACCCACCAGACCAAACAAATGAAGAGGAAACAGGCAGTCTACCTGAAATAATTCAGCTTTTAGTTGTTATTCTTTTCCTGTGTGTTTGCTTAGAAGTGCAAACTGTGCTGTTCATTGTTGACTTAACTTGCTCAGCATCGATGGAAGGTCAGCCAGAAATGAACAGCCTGACTCAACTGGTGGAAGGGCGAATTTGTGGTCAGGTCCACAGAATGTCTGTTCTGAAGACAAAGTCCCCTGCATAAGTGATGAAACCGCATTGCATTGGTTTGCTGGCTCGTGTTTTGTACAGGATTCTCTTTTTTCCTCTTGGCCGGAAGTTGCTTTTAGCACATTGTCTTAGGAGCAGAGGAAACTGGTCATCCAGCAGCTCCCTCTTTATTCTCCAAGGATTTGGTTTCTTGCTCTCAGAGAGCCTCTCTCATGTACATTTTGGAAAATTTGAGAATAGATGCATCGGTCGGCTTCCAGAAGTGCTGCTCCTTGGAAAGTGCTCCCTACTCCTCCGGGTCTGGGGCAGCCCCTCCATCCTGTCCTCCACAGGGACCTCAGTGCCATGGCAACAGCTGCACAACTCATTTCTCCGGGCCCTTGTGTCTTTTGTCCAGATGGCTGCCAAGGAGGGGGGGAGAGAGAGGGGAAGGAAGAAGGAAGGCAGAGAGAAAGACAGAGAGAGAGAGAGAGGAGGGAAAAAAGAGAGCAGGAAGGAAGGGAGGAGGGAGCTGGATGGGGCTGAGGAGGCTGGAGTCCCTGGAGGTGAAGGAGAGGCAGACCAGTGGGGTGTGTGTGTAACTGTAAAGTAAGAAGCTAGTTTCTAAGGTCCCTGAAGACCGGCTCTGGAGGAAATCCCTGGGGAAAAGTTTGAAAAACTAAACTTAAGTGGATTTTGAAGTGGTATTTTGGTAGGGGCAACAACCTCATGACCTTAGAGGGATGCGTCCTATTCAATCCTTACCTATACTTGGCCAGTAGAAAATGTAGAGACCTGGCCAATGTGGCCAGTGGGAGGGTTGGTGCAGGAGTGGCATCAGGGATGAATAGACTCGATGTTATGGCTTCAGGCTCAAACTCTGTACCACATGCCTTTGACTGTAGCTCCAACTTAAGCCAAAATTGGAAGCACCTTGACAATGGGAGGTGACAATGTAGTGAAGGATCCAAAATTGGACTATTTGGTATTTGACATGAGGGAATAAACTGAAATGACCAGTGACTGCAAGAGGGGGACCCACAGGAAAACCCAAAGCTCCACTGCTATTGCCAGAGGGACAGTCGCAGTGAGAAAAGGGAGCAGCAAAGCTGAGGTCCGATGGAATTCTTCACAGGTGCCTCTCACGGTCCATTCACACCAGCCTTCCTGGATTCCCTGAGTCCATTGTTGTAGGGATCACATACACACAGATGTCATTTAGAATGTGTGTGACTGGCTACCATGTAGCATTTTAAAGATCCATTCTCTTCAGAAATCTCCTTAGAGATGCGGGAAAGTAGATCTGGAGGGACGGATGGAAGATTCTGAGCCCATGTTCAGATCTCACTTCTCTCTCTCCCTACTCTTGCCAATATCTTCCGTTGACCAAGCCCAGTGGGTATCAGCGAACAAGGGAGCCCACTGGTGCAGCCCATAAGGGTCAGCTCCTGAGCACAGAGCAGGGTGACCAGAGTAGAGACGGCATCTAGAAGAGCAAAGGAAGACTATCTAGTGCACTGCCTAGCTCGCTCTCCATCCTGGGGGGTTCCCCCATAAGTGGACCTGGAGGCTGAAGAGACAGCTGCCCCTATGCCAGAGAGCAGACAGAGGTGGCATTTAGGCTCATCTCTTGGCCATTCCACTTCATGGCACCACTGCCCGCCTGCAATGACGTCTGCAAGCACCAGATGATGTCCCCAAGGGACACCAGAAGAGGGAAAAGGGGTCTGAGGGGGCCACAGCTTGGCTGGGCCCATCCACCTTGCAGCACTCCAAGGCCCGGGGCCCTAGGGAGAATTGGGTCAGCCACGGACAGGGAAACACGCATGCATCACGTCATTCTAGTGCCTCTGAAAGTCCTGACTCAAAACTTCCACCAAAAAGGCAACCAGAAGCTTATAAAAGTCTTGCTACAGGCTCCACAAACATCCAGACCAAATCTCATCCTCACATTGCAATCGTGCAATCCTTTCTCAGACCTTTGGCCTCACAGGTCCCTCTTGCTCCGCTGAGTTGATGACACATAAGGATGTGGTTTTTAGTCACCCTCAAGTCTTGGTCAGACAAGAGCTTTTGGCTCTGGCTGTCTGGACCCCTTCATGGAGTACTGGAGGCAAAAAGCCTCAGTCCTGAAGGAGCTCTGCCTGCTGAGGCCTTCCCTCCTTGCCAGGTTCTCCCTGCATTCCTCATAATGAAATGTTAGAAAGCAGAGCTGAGAGGAGCACACAGTTCTCTCATCCAACCTCTCCTTATCTGCAAGGATCTGAGGCTACAGGTTTGCACAGGGTCACACAGCCCATCAAGCCAGGCTGGTACAACACGGGTGGATCCCACGCCTAGCCCAGAGCTTTCTACCAGGCTGCATTTTCTCCAGATTTTCTAAGGAATACATCCTTTGGGAAAAGTCATAGCTATGGCCTGATTTTGCCACTTTGGAGGATGTCATGGGACTAGCCCGACTGCAATCCCCGGTCTCACGCTCCCTCCCTCCCCCTACATCTCTTGGCCCTCCTCCTCCTCCTGTCCTTCTTTTACCCCTCCTTCTCCCACTTTTGGTCATCACTGCCTCTCCTTCTATCTATGTGTTTCCCCATCCAATTGCTTGCAAGAGATTTTGAAAGAGTGGGGAGTGAGAAAAAGCAAAGAGAAGGCAAGACCGAGGACGCGGGAGAGGGAGGAAGTACCCAAAGTACCCGTGAAGCTGGCTTTGTATTGTTGTGCTTTGAATACATGACCTCATTTCCCAGGGAGTCTGTTCATGTGGATTTTTCTTTGCACTTTATAACAACGTTCTCCACATTCCAAGGACTAGACAGCCCATCCGGGTGCTCTCTCTTTAATTAAGTATACCACTCTTGATCCACTTATTGCCTCAGAAAATTTTTCTAGAGTGACTACATCTCTTCTTTGTTGAACAAGTCTGGAAGAGTGGGGTGGGAAGGAGGATTGTGAGGGAAAGGAAAGGCAAGCTTAAAGCTGCTGCCCTGCCTGACCAGGTCCCCCAGTGACACCACACACCACTAGGCACAGCCCTCCTCCACCACGGCCTGTTCCCCTGCCCTGGTGTCCGCTGTTACTCATTTCCCCAGGCCCCTCCTTTCACCCACTGGGGCTAGTTCCCTAAAAGACTGGGCCTTTGACCTCTAATCTGCCCACAGATTGGTTTTGTCAATCCCTAAACTCCTTCCACCTCTAACCTTCTCCAAATCAAAAGTAAATTAGTTAAGGGGGCTTCCCTGGTGGCGCAGTGGTTGAGAATCTGCCTGCCAATGTAGGGGACATGGGTTCGAGCCCTGGTCTGGGAAGATCCCACATGCCGCGGAGCACCTAGGCCCGTGAGCCACAATTACTGAGCCTGCGCGTCTGGAGCCTGTGCTCCGCAACAAGAGAGGCCGCGATAATGAGAGGCCCGCGCACCGCGATGAAGAGTGGCCCCCACTTGCCACAACTAGAGAAAGCCCTCGCACAGAAACGAAGACCCAACACAGCCATAAATAAATAAATAAATAAATAATGAAACTTTAAAAAAAAAAAGTAAATTAGTTAAGGGTGCTGTTTGCACACACACACACATGCGCACGCACACACACACACCAGCGCCTTCTTTATCAAATGTGCATTGTTACATTTTTATTTATACATGCATTTTGCTCTTTAACCGCAGTGGCAATTCTGACCTTGCTCACTTCAAGCCAATGGACAGAATCTCTAGTGCTGATGAGTAACCGGTATATTCGGACAGGTGAAGCCTTTCAGTGGGACTGCCTCTGCACCTTACCATGTAGCTGCTACACCACCATATGTGGGCCAAGGTGGGCTCAGTACTCCCTCTGGAGCCTAACTGCTATTGATGACTGCTTCTGATCAATAACAATGTGCGATTGGGCCATTCATATCCTCAAGGCAAGAAATGTGTCTTTCTTATTTTCCTAGTGTAGCAGCAATGTGTTTTACAGAGAACAGTCCTTAAGATTTTTCTGAAGCTAGAACAAAATTGCTACCTAAGTACTGCAAGCAGATTCTTCTTTTAATGTAAAGGCTTGATTTTACATCAGAGCAGAATGTCTTTTTTAATGGAAAAAGCTTTTGGATTTGGCCATCTTAGTTCATTAATTCAATTGTTCAATATCAACTAAGTGCCAACACTAGTTTCTAGGCTTGTGATGGTGAACAAGAGTCACTGCCACCCCAAAGCTTGCAGCACAGTGATGTATAAATACAATCAAGGAACCAAACACATATATATTTGATTGTTCTGAAGGAAACAAATAGGATCTGTGATGGATAACAACAGAGAAGGAGCAATTAAGACAAGATGTTCATTGTTCATGGAAGGAGAGGACCTAAGGAATGAAAAGAATGTCAGTAAAACACGACAGGGAAGGGAGGATGTCCCAAGCAAAGGAATGTTCCAAGCAAAGGAAACAACATGCACAAAGGGCTGGGCTGCTATGGGGGAGGCTTACCTTTTTTTTTTTTTTTTAATAAATCTATTTAATTAATTAATTTATTTTTGGCTGCATTGGGTCTTCGTTGCTGCACGCGGGCTTTCTCTAGTTGAGGTGAGCAGGGGCTACTCTTTGTTGCGGTGCGCGGGTTTCTCATTGTGGTGGCATCTCTTGTTGTGGAGCACGGGCTTTAGGCGCACAGGCTCAGTAGCTGTGGCTCGTGGGCTCCAGAGCGCAGGCTCAGTGGTTGTGCCACACAGGCCTAGTTGCTCCGCAGCATGTCCCCCGCATTGGCAGGCAGATTCTTTTTTTTTTTTTTTTTTAATTTCTTTCTTTATTTTTGGCTGTGTTGGGTCTTCGTTTCGTGCGAGGGCTTTCTCCAGTTGCGGCAAGTGGGGGCCACTCTTCATCGCGGTGTGCGGGCCTCTCACCATCGCGGCCTCTGTTATTGCGGAGCACAGGCTCCAGACGCGCAGGCTCAGTAGTTGTGGCTCACGGGCCTAGTTGCTCCGCGGCATGTGGGATCTTCCCAGACCAGGGCTCAAACCCATGTCCCCTGCATTAGCAGGCAGACTCTCAACCACTGCGCCACCAGGGAAGCCCCCGGCAGGCAGATTCTTAACCACTGTGCCACCAGGGCAGTCTGGGGAGGCTTACCTTGTTCAAAGAAATGAAGGGAGGTTTGCATGGCTGAAGCGTGTGAGGTAGGAGAATAGGACGTTGGAGAGGTAGACAGAGATTAGATCATGTAGCGCCATGTAAGCCATGGAAATGGGTGTGTATTCTATTCAAAATGCAAAGATAAAATGGCTGCTGGAAAAAACAGGTCAGAAGGAGGCAGGGGTACATGATGGAAACCAGTGAGAGGCAATTGCTAGGTCTAGGCAGGAGATGGTCCCTTGGCCAGCGGGATGGAAAGAAGTAAACTGATACGAAGCACTTTGGCTCCTGAAGGAAAAGATACAGTAGGAGTTGCTGAGGCATTCGATGTGGAGAAGGGAGGAATTGAGAATGAAATGTAGGTTTTTGGCATGAAAAACTGAGTTCCTGGGGTACCATTCATGAAAACAGAGAAGGCTGGGAGAGTAGAAATTTGAAGAGAGCACGGCATGAGTAAGGATTTCCATTTTCAGGTGTACTTGAGTCATTCTAGGTCTAAACTTAGCCTATGCCTGTTAACTGGTGCTTGTTCCTGTGGATATATATGCGTGCTGTCTGAGCACTCTTTGCAGAAGAGGCGTGGTTTGGAAAGGAGGAATGCAGGAGAGCCAGCTCTTCACGCCAGCAGACTTGCTGTTGAGATGTCCCAGCGTGATTTGGTGTTTCACACAAGATGTTAAACCTGATCATTGTGAAATGTACTCTAGCCCCTGACTACACCCTGTGGAGGCGGAGGGGACGAAGGGAAGATCGTTAAAGTGAAGAGATACCCACACTCTCAGTCGTCCTCAGAAGTCAGTGTGAAGGCAGAACACAAGGACTCGGTGATGTCCCTCCTGGGTTATCATGTCCTGTCAACTTAAACATTCCACCTGTTATCTGACCCAGAGACTAATACTCAGCTCAGCTCTTGCAACAGCTACTAGACAATAGACTTCTACAAATAGTTCTGGGGTAGGTATTATTTTTATACCAGGGACGTATACATATAAATACCTAGATATAGATTTATAATTCATTTGAAACAAACTCTGGTATTTCAATATATTTTTAAAATAATATCTATCTAAATGACCATTTAATATACAACCAGTAAACTTCCACTTCTTCAGCCAAATTGATAAAAAAAAAAAGACCACTTTGAATGAGTAAAAAGCTAAAATACAGAGACTTTAATACATGTTGCAATCAACTCTAAGCAAATATTTACTTGTAGTATCTACACTTCTAAGCAAACATTTTAGCAATCTTAATGAATAAGTGAACATTACATACAAGGGAACAATAAAGAAGGGGACTGACTTCTCATCAGCAACAATGCAGTCCAGAAAACAATATCACAACATCTTTATAGTGCCAAAACCAACAAACAAAAACTTATTTTAAAATGATATAGGCAAAGAAAGTATCTATCAAAAATACGTGATAAAACTACAGAAATCAAAAGAGTGTGATACTGGCACAAAGACAGACATATAGACCAATAAAATAAAACAGACAGCCCAGAAATAAATCCTCACATATATAGTTGAATAATTTTCAACAAAGGTGCCAGGACCATTCAATGGGGAAAAGTTAGTCTTTTCAATAAATGATACTGGGAAAACTGGATGTTCACATGCAAAAGAATAAAGTTAGACCCTTACCTTACACTATACACAAAAATTATTCATAATGGATCAAAGACCTAGATGTAAGAGCTAAAGATATAAACTCTTAGAAGAAAACAAGGGAAAGCTTCATGACACAGACTTGACAATAAATTATTAAATAAGATACCAAAAGTACCATCAACCGAAGTAAAAATAGATAAATTGGACTACATAAAAATGAAAACTTCTGTACATCAAAGGGCACAATCAACAGAGTGAAAAAGCAACCTACAGAATGGGAGGAAATATCTGCAAATCATGTATCTGATAAGGGAGATATATCTATATAGACATATAGATATAAATATATATCTCCTATATCTCCAGAATATAGAAAGAACTCCTACAACTCAACAACAACAAGAAAACAAGCAACCCAATTTAAAAATGAGCAAAGGACTTGAAAAGACACTTTTCTGAAGAAGATACACACATGGCCAACAAACTCATGAAAAGATGCTGAACTAATTATTAGAGAAATACAAATCAAAATCACAATGAGATATCAGCTCACACCCATTAGGATCACTGCTATAAAAAAATAAATAAATAAATTCAAAGTATCAAGTGTTGGCAAGGATGTGGAAAAATTGAAACCCTCATGCACTGTTGGTGGGTATGTGAAATGCTGTTGCTGCTAAGGAAAACAGTATGGCAGTTCCTCAACAATGAAAAATAGAATTACCATATGATCTAGCAGTTCCACTTCTTGCTATATAGCCAAAAGAATTGAAAACAGTGTCTCAAAGAGATTTGTATACCATGTTCATAGCAGCATTATTTATAGCAGCCAAAAGCAACCCAATTGTCCGTTGATGGATAAGCAAACATGGTATATACATACAATGGAATATTATTTGGCCTTAAAAAGGACAGAAATTCTGATGCATGCTACAACTTAGATGAATCTGGAGGACATCATGCAAGATGAAATAAGCCAGTCACACACACACACACGCGCACACACACACACAAAACATACTATATGATTCCTCTTATATGGGGTACCTAGAGTAATCAAGTTCATAGAAACAAAAAGTTGAATGGTGGTTGCCAGGGTCTGGAGAGAGGGAGGAATGGTGAATTGTTCTTTAATGGGTACAGAGTTTCAGTTTTCCAAGATGAAAAGTGTTCTGGAGATTGATTGCACAACAGTGTGTATGTACTTGACACTATTGAATTGTACACTTAAAATAGTTAAGATGGTAAATTTTATGTTATGTGTATTTTACCACAATGAAAAATAAAAAATAAAAAAATAAGCAATATGCATTTTCTGGGAAAAAATGCTGAGAGGTTTTGTCTCTAGCATAAGTCCACTATAAAAAATACTAAAACTTCTTCTGGCTAAAGGGAAATGCCATCAGATGGCAACTTGGATCCACACACAAAAAATGAAGAACACAGGAAATAGTAATTTTAACGATTTTTTCTTTTCTTAATTTCTTGAAGAGATAATTGAACTATTGAAGGCAAAAATAATAACAATATACTGTGGGCTTTATAAAAAGGTAAAATGTAAGACAACACTAGAATAAAGAAAGAGGGTGAATGGAAGTTACACAATTTTAAAGTTTTTAATACATGAAGTAGTATACTATTAATTCAGGGTAGATTGTAGTAAGTTAAGGAACAATAATAATGAAATCTTCAAAGCAACAATTAAAAAATGAAACAAAGAGGTACAGGCAATGTGCCAATAGATGAGAAAAAATGGAATACTACACAGTGTACAATTAATCGAAAAATAGAGAAGAAAATAGGAAAAACAACAAAGAAGATATAGAAAACAGCAAAATGGAAGTCTTAAATATGAGACATTTCATATGAATAATAAAATGATAAAAGATTTTGTAATTCAGGACAATTTAACAAAAATATGAACAAGACCTGCATACCACAAACTACAATGCTTTGCAGAGAGAAAATTTTTAAAGAGCTAACAAGTGGAGAAATATATTTGTGAACTGAAAGTCTCAATATTGTTAAGATATCAATTCTCCCCAAATTGATTTGCAGATTTAACATTATCCCTATTAAAATTCCAGCAAGAGGGCTTCCCTGGTGGCGCAGTGGTTGAGAATCTGCCTGCTAATGCAGGGGACACGGGTTCGAGCCCTGGTCTGGGAAGATTCCCACATGCCACGGAACAACTAGGCCCGTGAGCCACAACTACTGAGCCTGCGCGTCTGGAGCCTGTGCTCCACAACAAGAGAGGCCGAGATAGTGAGAGGCCCGCGCACCGCGATGAAGAGTGGCCCCCGCTTGCCACAACTAGAGAAAGCCCTCGCACAGAAACGAAGACCCAACACAGCCAAAAATAAATTAATTAATAAAAAAAAAAATTCCAGCAAGATTTTTGTACAACTTGATAAGCTTAATCTAAAATTAATGTGGAAATACAAAGTACCTAGAATAGGTCTTTGAATATTGATCTATCACATATTGTTTCAAAAAACAATTTTGAAAAACAAGAACAAAGGTAAAGGATTTACAATATTAGATTTTCAAAAATTACTTTAAAGCAACAATTATCAAGACCATACACCAGTTCTGGCATAAGGATAAACAAATAGATCAATAGAATACAACAGAGAGTCTAGAAATATTATACACACATATATATTGTCAACTGATTTTCAGTGATACCAAAGGAATTCAATGAGGAAAGGATAGTCTTCAACAAATGGTGCTGAAAAACCTGGCTATTCATATGGCTGGGCAGGGGGGGAAATAAATCCTGACTCATATTTCACATCATATACAAAAATTAATTTGAAATGAAATATAGTCCAAAGTACAAGAACTAAAACTTTTTTACATTCCAAAATAAAACAGGAAAAAGCAATTATCGTGTTAAGCAAAGATTTCTTAGGACACAAAAACCACAAAAGAAAAAACAATGATAAATTAGAAAACTAAAATGTAAAACTTTTGCCCTTTCAAATGCATGGTTAAGAATATAAAAATGCATAACACAGACTGGGGAAAACATAGGCAAGACATATACCTGTTGAAAGACTTGTATTCAGAATGTGTAAACAGCTCTTACAACTCAACAATAAGAAGATAACCTGAGTTTTTTAAAGGGACAGGTTTGACTAACGATTCACCAAAGAAGATATGGAAAATAAGCATATGAAAAGATAAACATCATTGAAAGAAATAAAAATTAAAACAACAAGATACTAGTATACATCCTCTAGAATAGCTAAAATTAAAGACTGGCAACACCAAATGTTGGCAAGTGTATGAAAGAACAGGAACTCTCATACATTGCTGGTGGGAATGCAAGATGATACAATCACTTCTGGAAATATTTTGGTGACTTTTTATAAAGTTAAATATACACTCATACTATAAATTCCACAATTAGGCATTTACCCAAAAAAAATAAAATCTTTCATCTATAACAACACTTGGACATGAATATTGATAGAAGCCTTATTCATAATTGTCAAAAAGTGGAAACAACTCAAATACCCATCAACAGATGAATAAACAAAATACAGTTTATTCCTATACTGGAATACTATTCAGCAAAAAAACCCAATAAAGTATTGATACACACAACCTGCATTAATCTCAAGATCAATGTACTGAACAAAAGAAGCCACAAATGGGTATATACTATTTGGTTTTATTAAATAATTGGAGAGGCAAAACTAATTTATAGAGACAGAAAGCTAATCAGTGGTTGCCTGGTATCAAAAATGAGGAGCATTCACTGCAAGGGGGCAACAAAACTCTGGGGTAATGGAAATAGTCTATATCTTGATTAGATGGTGGCTACACAGGTGTACACATGTTCAAACACATGGAGCCTAAAATGGGTACATTTTATTGTAGGTAGATTGTACCTCAATACATTTGAATTTAAAAGAGGAAAAAAACACACATTGAGATATTGCCTCACACCTACTTGAATGGCTAAAATTAAATAAAAAGTACTGACAATACTAAGTGTCAGCAAGTATGAGAGCAACTGAACCTTCATGCATTGCTGATGAGTGTGTAAATTGGTAAAATCATTCTGGAAAACTGCTTTGCATTGATCCTATGTGTAACCTTTGACACAGAAATTCCTTTTCTAAATACATCTAATAGAAATGTGTACATATATGCACCAGAAGAATGCTCATAGCAGCAATAGCTTAAAACTGGAAACAATCTAATTGCCCGTAAATAGTAGAATGGATTAAACACTAGTGGTATATTCACATGACAGAATACGATCCAGCAATGAAAATGACTGAACTGCTCATACATTCAAGAAACATGGGCGACTCTCATAAACCTTGTTTTGAGGGAAAGAAGTCAGATACACAAGGCTGCATACTGTAATATTTCATTTACATAAAAATTTAAAATATGTAAAATTAATCCAGGATGTTGGAAGTCAAAATAGCCAATTTCCTTTGGAGAAAAGGGAAGGGAATATGAGAGGAGCTTCTGAGAAGATGGTAACCTATTTCGTGACCCAGGTTGTTAGTAGAGTGTGTTCACTCACTGAGTATACACTGATGGTTTGTGCCCTTTTTGGTGTGTATGCCATATGCATTTATACAAAAAACTTTTTAAAAGGGAATCATAAATGAATGAGAACCAAGGAAGTAGAAGAGGAAACAGACTTTTTTTGTCAATAAGTTCATTGCTAAATGAAAGGATGCAGAAAGGAAGAAGCTCGGGGTGTAGTAAGATTGTGCTGAAAGATGTTTTTTGGATTAGAAAAGATTTGCACTTGCCTGTATTCTGATTTTTGTAAGCCAGTGAAGGGGAAGAATTAATGCTATAGTAAATAAATGATTAAAATGATGAAGCACTCTTTTTAAAAATTTATGAAGCAGGGGCTCGTGAGAAACAGTGGTATACGTGAAAGTACTAATCTTGTACAAGAATGACTTTTTTTCCCTCCATGTCTCAAAAAAAAAGAAAAATGATGGAGCCACACAGGGAACCCATAAAAGCATGGATGAAAAGTGGGAAATTGTGGGAACAAAGCTGAGGGAGTTTGTATCTGACACAAAGCACAGCGATATGCTGAAATGTCGTGAATCAGGCTCTGAATGTTAAGAAAAAAGTGATGAAAGTTGGCACGTTCATTGCAGGAAAAGTGAAGAGTAGCTGCTTAGGGTTAAATGAAAGAAAAACTGAGCTGTATGGAGGGGTCAGCTTAATTTGGAAGTTACACATTTCTTATTGTGCTAATTGGTACAATCATACTCTCAGAAACCCAGGCAGGAAACCTTGAAGTCATTGTTTTATTCTTTCTTCTCACAATCATCTTAACATTCAACACTCCTTCCCTTTCAGTCTTCTGCAATCCAGGTCTCTATCAGAGAAAACCTAAACCACTGTAACATTTTCCCAGTGGGGTCTCTGCCTCCAATAGTTATTTTCCTAATACAAACATTTAGATGTCTGCATGCCCATAGAGATGGCTCCTAGCATTGGATGCCAGTTAAACTAAAAACTTAGCTGAACCCTGGTCACATTTCAGACCATGATGGAATCTGGGGCACATGGCACATTATGGACTGGATGTTAGCCTGGTACATCCAGCCCATCACACAGTCAAGCCTTCACCTGGGTGAGTATAAACTAATAAGTATTGACGTTTGTGGAGTACTTATGGTGGGTGAGACATGGTTCTAAGCAACTGGCATATATGGGCCTATTTAATTCGCATAAAAACCTCTGGGGTGGGTTCTAGTTTTCTCATTTAATAGGCAGAGAAATGAGATATAGGAGGCCAAGTAAACTGCCCCACTTAGAGTTAGTGATGAGAGCACATAGATTAAAAGCCAGTTAGTTGGATCCAAAACCACACATTTAACCCCTGCACTCAGAACAGGCACCTGCTTGGCTTCTAACACCTCTTGTCTTTGGGTCTGCCTGGCCAAGTCAAAGTCTTGGTTCTGCAGCCCACATTCAGCATGGCCCTAGAGAATACTGGGTTTTCTTCTGGTTCCAGGAGCCCCTACTCAGTAGTGAGAAAGGGTTATTAATTTTTAAATGCTGGAAATAAATATCAAAAAGTTTAAAAAGAAAGTAAAAGAAAAAGCACTGGAGGGTGAAATCCTGTCCTTGTAGGGAGTAAGTGGTCCTCTAAAAGAAGATTATTTTCTGTAAATCAGCTATACTCCAATAAAAATTAATTTTTAAAAAAGGAAACAAGCTACATAATAAACTTAGTTCAGAACCTGACCCCACCCATCCCCAAAAAGTGATTTAAGAATAAACGATTTCTCATATAGGAAAAAAGAAAAAGATTATTTTCATCCTTCCCCTCCCCCCTCCGCCGTGCACTGTAGTAAGAATTTCAACATAAAACTATCTTTATCTATTTTATGAATAGTTTACCCTGTTCTGTTGGATTGATTCTTATTTGCAAAAAGACTTGTTCTTCTATTCCTTGCTTTTCTTAACAAAATCATCATTTGAACAAAGACATGTTTAAAGAATTGGTTCCCCTTCCCCCCAAAGTTTGCCTCCTGTTTCCAAACTAAACAGTAACCCCTTTTTTCCCCACCTAGAACATTTTTTTCCAGGATTCTTTAAGCAAGTTCGAGGTTACAGCAATCTTTGCTGAGACACTCTTAAGATTCCATTGTAGATATAATCCTTATCAGTTTGACTGTGATTACCCAGTCGCCTAGCTCTTATACAGAGTCAAAGATAAAGGCTAATATTCTACAAACTAAAATGCTGCCGCCTTTGAAAGTTAAGTTCTTCAGGTACAGCTCTGTCACTTAATGTACTTCTTTCTTCCCTCAAGACAGAGCGAGAGGGCTTGTCATGAAGAGCGGGAAATCTCCACCTTCCCACGCTCGCGTGTGAAAGCCCTATCGTAAAAACACGGTACATTATCCTTGAAACAAATTTCTCTCTGACTTCAGTGACACTAAAATGCACTGCAAACAATGGTGCTGGCACAGTTCCAGTGTTTCTGGACACTGCTTCTTAACATAAAATGAGTTCACAAAGGCTTGGGTTTCATTTCTGAGGATAACGGATACTTTAAATACTGTACACTTTTGTGTCTACACATACAAAGTAAAGTAGTGAATCGGGGCAATTATCCTTGTAATTCAAGTGCGCCCTTTCCTCCCCACATACATATTTTGGCTTTAATTATCTGAATGTTTCAAATGAAAAGTGTCTTTTTTTCCCATGGAAAATTGCTTCATTTCTCTATTTTGTGTGTGTAAATTTAAAGTATTCTCTACTCCATATATAGAGACGAGAGAAAGTTTTGCAAATAGATCATTTCGGAAGCAACACTTTTCCTTTTTCTCATGGAGAGCCACACAGCACCTCAAATATGGTTCAACAGGCAAAAAACTGTTTGCCTGTGAGGTCGGAATCCCACCCAGGCAGGGATGTCTCATCCCCATCCTCCAGCCCCGAGGAACAGAGAAGACAGTAGAGGCCCTGCCACCAGGGAGCTGACAGAAGCTGTCATCCAGGAGGAAGGAACGCAATTCACCTGTGGCCTGAGAATTGTCATCAGACGTGTTGACAGGTGCGTGGGCTGGGGAGAGAGGCAAGGTCTGTGCCAGCCCGTGAGAGGATGGAGGGTCCCCCTCCTCTCATCCAGCAGGAGTGAGATACTGCTGTCAGCATCACTGGTGGGTATGAACAGTGTAAGGCATGGACAGATCATTCCTAGACACTTGGCGGAGATCCTCACCAGGCCTGGGGGTGAGGGTAAGGGATTTGAAGGATGAGATTGGAAACTGTGCAGCATCTTCAGCGCTGGAGCGCACATATTGTGTGAATACCTGGTACCCCGAGGGCCTGGATGAATCACCCATCCCAAAGTACTTGCATTAGTTTAAGGAAAAAAATGCTGTGGTTTGGCAGGTGAGCCAAGTAGTTCTTTATTGCTGTTGTTTGTCCTTTTCACTCAGCTATGAAAGGAATGTGTCGCTTTCTTTCAAAACTGTGTAGACAGAAATAAGAACTTCGTCTCAGGAACCCTTAAGGGACTACAACTGAGTAAAAGCGACTCATGTTTAAAATACACATTAAATTCATCCTCAGAATACTTAGGATATGCCAGAGTCTCTGAAAATGAAGGATTTTTAGGGTTATGAAACGTAGGACAGGGGAGAGTAACCCTAAAAGACCTCACATAACTGAAGGGGAAACTCTATGTTCTTTATTGTAACATGGCTATGATTCCAAGGTTTCAGACTACAAAAGACTCTGAAATGCTCTTGGTATTGAGCAGGAAAGTTTGTGGATTTCAAATAAATGCAGAGTGAGTGAGCATGGATGTGTTCTGCTCGGAAGGCAGTGCCTTCGTAAACCAGCTGATAATGAAAACAAGATGCCCCATTCCTGGAAAGAGGGGATCTGTGGGTCCAGATAACCAGGAGACGTCAAGAAGCTCGATTCATGAAAGCTGTGAAGGATGAGGTGACTGATTGGAGTCGTTTAAGATGAATGGCCCAGAAGAAAAGGTCAGTTAACAAGTCCTGGGAATTGTCAGCCACGAATGTGGCCACAAAGATGAAGGAAAGATAAATTCATGATGCTAAGGTTTTCATTTTCTGGTCATAAATCAATATCTGTTTATGTCAGTTTACCTTAAAAGCAACATTTAGTCTCGAGCTGTTTGAACATAATTTATTATTGCTTCAGGCCAAAAGCACCAGGAGGAGGCCAGAGACACAGGGCCCTGTAGGGAATGAATCCCTTGCTTGGAGCTTGGATGGTTCCATTCAGTGGTCAATACCCTCAGCCACTTGCTGAAGGCCTGTGGTCCTTCCTCCTTTCCTCACGGATCCCAACAAACTGTCCTTTGCTTAGACTTAATCCCTGTCTACCTACCTGCTATCCAGCCTCTGTCATTTTCCTGCTCAAATCTCCAAGCCTGTGTCCACCCACTCCGTTCCTTCTTCAACCCCTTAAACTTGCACCTCCACCTGCAGATGAGACCCCCTCTCAAAGTCCTCACGACGTCCTCTCTCTTCCTGCCCCTCCTCCTGTTCCTCCTCCCTCCTCCTCCTTTCTTTCTGTCTCCCCACCCTTTCCCCCCACCTCTCTCCCAAATTCAAATTCAGCGAGTTGGCTCATAGGTTATTCTTCTCAGGCCTTCTTTGATCTTAGACACTTTTGACCACTATATCCTTTTAAGAACAATTCGCTTGTCTTCTGTGTTCTCGGCCTTTCTCTCTGTCTGATTCTGTATCACCTTTGCATCTCCCTTCGTCCTCCCATCCCTCACCTGTGCATACCATCAAGTCTCTATTTTTGGCACTCTCCCCTCTCCCCATCTTCTCAAGACCTTTCATTCATGCTACAGCTCCATCTAAATCTTCGTCTCCAATTTAAAATCCGGACTTGCCTACGGGCAATTCAGCTAAACTCACTAAGTACTGGATGCCATCATCCTGTGTGTCCAGCCGCTACAAGATACTCTCACTGTTCTTCCTGATGACACCGTAAGCTGAAAATGCCCAAACTTAGCATCTCCTCTCCTAAAACTACTTCCCTTTGTCAACGGCCCGATTTTTGGTACCTCTCATCCTGCTTCCTGTCTTTGAAGTGAAACCACCCCCTGACATTTGATTCTTTTTCACTGCTCAGTCCTCAGATGCAAGCTGTTACGTATCTTACTTCAAAAGGGCCTTCCGTACAGCCTTTCTTCGCCCCCCCTCCCCAGCTACAGTTTTCATTTCGTTTCTTTCCTCTTTGACAGCTATTTCTGTGTCTCCTGTACCAGGATCTCTTCTACTGCTTCTTCCTGCACCAGGCCAGCCTTTGATCCTCCACACCTCTCCCTCTGCCCATCGTTGCAGGGAGCGCATAGCAGCAACTGTAACCTCTGCAGGAGAGCTCACAAGTCTCCCTGCAGGCTGCAGGATACAGCGGGTTTGGATTGGCCAGCATCTGAACCCTAAATGTAGCACTTACAGACCATTTACTGCCCATAGTATTTGTGTAAGTAAAATAGTACTTATAAATATATTATGAGAGTGTGATTGCATATTCAATTACATATATACATAGAAAAGTAAATATAAATGAAAGATGATAGGTTAGGTGTAAGATCACAAGTCACAGAGGGAAAAATAGAGGGAAAAACCAAGAGCAGTGTACATTTGTGATCCTTCCCAAAAGTACACACCCTTCTTTGGGTTCAACCCTTTCCTTGAGAAAATGACCTGGGGAATGTGATTGGTTAATTTAAGATGCCTTTATATCTGGACAAAACTATAATTCAAAAAGATACATGCACCCCTATATTCATAGCAGCAGCCAAGACATGGAAACAACCTAAATGTTCATCAACAGATGAATGGATAAAGAAGATGTGGTGCATATACACAATGGAATACTACTCAGCCGCAAAAAAAGAACGAAATAATGCCATCTGCATCAACATGGCTGCAACTAAAGATTATCATACTAAGTGAAGTAAGTCAGAAAGAGAAAGACAAATATCATATGATACACTTACATGTGGAATCTAAAATATGACACAGATGAACCTATCTGCCAAACAGAAACAGACTCACAGGCATAGAGAACAGACTTGTGGTTACCAAGGGGGAGGGAGAATGGGAGAGGGATGGGCTGGGGGTTTGGGTTTAGTAGATGCAAACTATTATATATAGAATGGATAAACAAAAGGTCCTACTGTATAGCACAGGGAACTATATTCAATATCCTGGGGTAAACCATAATGGAAAAGAATATAAAAAAGAACATATATATGTGTATAACTGAGTCACTTTGCTGTACAGCAGAAATTAACACAACATTGTAAATCAACTATACTTCAATAAAAAAAATAAATTAAAAAAAAAGATGCCTCAACTTCAATTCGTTCATTCAAAGTCAACAGCCATCATGGTAGCTGAGATGAGGACAGACAGACATCAGTCTTCCAGGCAAGGGGCCTGCTTTGCCAACGCCCACAACTGTCAGCACTTTCCGACTGGCCTGTGACATTGTTCTGACAACCTGGTCACCGCCAGAAAGGTCACCGACCCTCAACAAGCCGAGGCCATGGGTCCACTTCCTAGCGTCACTGGGGATCACTCCAGGCTGTGCACTGACCCGGCTCAGAGACCAGGGGCCGCCAGGTCGCTGGCAGGAGCGGGCCAGGGGACAGTCACTCAACCATCATACAAAACCTTTATCGCAGAGTCCTGCCTGGCTGCCTCAGAGGTAAAAAATTGGAAGCAGGAGGTGGGAGCAGAGAGGGAGGGGTCTCTGGGCACTTAGGCGACAGCAGCACTGGGCAGAGGGGCTCAGGATGTCACGGAGAGCCAGCTGGAGCCAGGTCTGAAAGGCGACCCAGGAGCACACAGGCAGGCCTGCCCAGGAGGCCTGTGGTAGTTGCACCAGCTGTGCTGGCAGCCAGTCAGCAGCTGTCCTGGCTTTGTCCCCTGCTGGCCCAGTGCCAGCAGCCTTGTGTGTTCACCTCAAGCTCGTCTGCAGCCCTCTCCTGTTCACTTTTACCCCTCCCTGCCTCGCATGAGAAGCAGTATGTGTGGCATCTGCAAAAATCCAAGGAGAGCCAGATATGCACTCCCACTACAATTTTCCCATCTGCAAAATGGGTAGGATAATGCTTATCTGCTCCATGCTTCGAATGAAACACTTATGAAAAATTGCCTGGTAAACTCTCATGGTTACAATATCATTGTTAGCTTTCTTCATCCTCCCAATTTATTCATTTTTCACCTTCCTTCTCTTTCCTTACCTGCCCCTTTACAAATCTATTCTAACATCATCAAATCATATTTGCAAAAATGCAGTTAAAACAAATTTAAAGGTACCAAATCCAGCAAACCAGATAGCTTTGTGCTTATGAAAACTTTATTTTTGTTCAGAATTCCAGAATATTACAGACATTATGTTTTAGAATATAAAAATACTAGTTACTTGAAATTGATTAAAATGAGGTGTCACTAATTTTATTTCAAATCACCTTTGGTGGGTGCAGGAAACAGAGCTCGTTCATTCGATGGACCTGAGACCCAGGGTGAAGCTCACAGAAACGGAGTCCTGGGTGACCTTGTGCTGGCAGGAATCATTCTGGACCAGCTTCACAGCTCCTACCTCAAAACTGCCCTCTCTCTACCCAATAAGTGGGACTAGAATGTCGCCACCATTTGGATGAGGCAAGAGCTCCAGGTTAAAATGAAAATCTGTGTCATCTCATTGAGTTCTAGCTCCTTTCCAACTAAGAACAGCTTTCCAGAGAACAACTCGAATGATAAACAACTGTTTGTGTGTCTGACACAGAAGAGGGAGTTGTTTTAAAATGTTTCTGAAGAAAATAAGGGAGGCAGTTAGATAGTTTTTGTCCTCAAAGAGCTTCTCAAGTTTTAAGGGGGTAGATATTTGGAGTCAGCCCAAGGACGAAAAAGCGCTACCAAGTCAGGCAGAATGCTACCCTTGTCAATGGCTGAATTTGGTCTGGACAAACTAGATTACAGGAAGGAGATTCAACCTCATATTTATTATCTCCTCCTCTCATAAAAACCGCTACCATTTATTGAATACCTACTCTGTGCCAAGTGCTACTCTAAGCACTTTGCATTTAAGCCTTTATAGCAACTCTACTTACTGTTCCCATTTTACAGATGGGGAAACTGAAGCCCAGAATTGTTAAGTCAGCTGCCATAGGACTCCCAGCCAGTAGGTGACAGAACCAGGCTTTGAACCAAGGCACTCGGACTCCAGGGTCCACTCTCTTAGCCAGATGCCTGCCTACCCTGTGCAAGAGGGTTTACCTAAGGCCAGTGGAAGCTTTCCCTCTCCTCGGGACACTGACACAGCCAGAACTCCATCCCTCCCATCTCTGCCCTCACCTGCCAGCTCCCCGGGGCACAGCAGAGCTCCAACCTATTGCTCTTGCATTCTTCTGAAGGCTAAATATGTTTTCAAGGGTACCCACAGCAAGGAGCTGGTCAGGGCAGGCTGTATTCATCTCCCCTCCATCCTGAGTTAGGGGCCAGTCCTTAAAGCCATGGGTAGGGAAGGACCCACAGGACCCAGCAGCCCTGTGGCCAGAGCCAGGTTCCCCCAACCCTTCCAGGGAGGAATGCAGGGGGAGGACCCAACAGCTCTCGCTCCTCGGACACATACATGTGCGCACAGCGGGGAGCAGAGAATTTGCTGTGTTTAACCCTCTCCCCAGTGATCACAGGGCTAAGTTACTGATTTCTGCCTCCAGGATTGAATTGCTCATCTCTGTGTTATTTTCCGTTGCCTCTTCCCTCTCCACTGGAAAGGCAGGATCCCCTCTGGGCTTCTACCCTGGCCCACTGGCCCTGTGCAGAATGAGTCTCCCTCCCAGTTCTGAGGTGTGGAGTTTGCAGAGAAGTCAGGCTCCCGTGTTCCCAGGGTGGCTCAGTGGATGGAGACGGTTGCTGTGGAAGCTGGGGGCCCATTGTCCTTACCTGACAAGGCTGGAGATTATCCAGATGTCTAAACAATGAACTCCAGGAGCATAGGGACAAATCCTTGTCCATGGGTATTTCTCCAGATTCTAGAATAAGGCCCGGCACATGGGAAGGAAGGGCATGTGTCACCTAAACACCACCCTGCCTTCGCGGGCTTACACTCTCTCAGGGAGGTTGCTACATGTGCATCTCTAACTAGACGTAGAGAACCTTCAGACGATGGCAAGGCTTGGGGGAGGAAGAAATGGCCTCTGGTTGGGTGGCTTCAGAAAGACTAGATGAAGACCCTGGCATTGGAGACGGGCCTTGAGGTCCAGATAGGACTTCAGCAGGCAGAGGAAGAGGGGTGGACGAGGCATGCTCCCGGAAAGCATGGGAATAGTCAGGAAACAAGGTGGTTTCCTCTGGCCGGGACACAAGGTACGTGTAAAAGAGCAGTAGAAGCCAGAGCGCGGGTGGGGTTTGGCCAGGCTGGGGGGCGGAGGGGGGGCCGGGGTGCCTCCAGCGGCGCGGGCTGGTCAGGGAAGCAGGAAGGCCAAGGTGAAGGGGGCTGGCCGCCTTCCATGTTGTCCCGCCTCTATTTCTCATCTGGTTCCGAGAATCAATTGTTCTGCGTTAAGTGGATGGAGGGACTTTCCTAGCCTCCTATCTGTGCTCGTAACTAGACTCAGTGGAGCCTGCAACAATGGCTTTCTATTTAGAACCAGAAATCAGGCTTTGCGATGGCCTTCTCCAAAGAGGAGGGAGAGAACGGAATGCGATCTATTTGCAGAAAGACTGCAGGGAGAATGTAACAATTCTAATCCTATCAGGCTCCAATAGGCTGCTTTCTTTTATTAATAACATAATCTGTTGCTCTAAAAGCATGTCCTCAACTCCCCAGATTTGAATTATTCGACTGGACTCCTAAGTGGGAAATGCTCAAGAGTAGCTGGCAAGCCTGCAGAGGTTTCTAGGAATAAGGCAAATGAGTAAAGAATATTCTCCATGTAAAATATTAAAATGTTACAAATTAGGCTAAAGTTCCCTTTGACCAACCCCTGCTCCAGCCTCACCCCTGCATTGGCCTCATCAACCCCTCTCCTGAGTTTGCCATTACTATCATCCTGTTGTATATATTTCCAGAACTTTTTCCTATGTATTTACATATTTAGAAAATGTATACTCGTGTTTTGTGTCCATCTACCTAGATGCATTGCTCGTGTGGTTTCGAAATAAGTTTTCTAAAAGCCTGAAGGTGGAAAACGACCAAAACACTGAGTACGTGCTGCAGCAGAAATAGGAAGCTCTTCATATTCTGTAAATAAAGCATTTGTCCACTTAACCTTGGATTTTCCTTCCATACTCAGGAAGATGTGAAAGGACAAGTTGATCCTGTGTTTTCCTACTTGGATTCCTTACCTGCTTCTGGAAATCTCTGCTAGATTCCTCACCCCACACAATCCTTACCACTTCTGACAGGGGTAAGCAGAGGGAGAAATCCAAGGACTGACAGGGCTGTCACCCATTCTGCCCACCAGCTGCTGGAGGAATGCTGGCTGCCAGGTCTCCAGACACTGGCACCTACCATTTCAATAAGGAAAGCCTGTCTCAGCCCAAGGACGCGAGAGTTGTCTCCTTGGCTTTCTTAGATGTCCAGTTTAATAGTGATATCGTGCAAGTTCTCATGCCTTTTATTTTAACCGTGAAACACAGGGTTTAAAAGCCTGGCAGATAGGGGCTTCCCCGGTGGCGCAGTGGTTGAGAATCTGCCTGCCAATGCAGGGGACACGGGTTCGAGCCCTGGTCTGGGAAGATCCCACATGCCGCGGAGCAACTGGGCCCGTGAGCCACAACTACTGAGCCTGAGCGTCTGGAGCCTGTGCTCCGCAACAAGAGAGGCCGCGACAGTGAGAGGCCCGCGCACCGCGATGAAGAGTGGCCCCCGCTTGCCACAACTAGAGAAAGCCCTCGCACAGAAACGAAGACCCAACACAGCCAAAAATAAATAAATTAATTAATTAATTAAAAAAAAAATCCTTGCAGATAGAGGCTTTCCATCGAGAAAGACAAGCAGGCTAGTTAGGTAGACTGGAAACGTTTAAGTGAATTATTAATAAATTTAACGATAAAGAAGATTTCTTCACTTGGATGATAAAGCACATTGTTTGAGCGCTTTTGAGTTCTCTTGCACTTCCTGTGACCCCTAAGAGTGTTAACGCTCATAGCATAAAACTTACAAAGTCGGAATGCATTTTCATGTCACCAGTTGCAGAGGATCAGCTCTCTGGCTGAATTAACCACTGATTCTTATTCTGCTTTCCTAAAGTGACAAGCTAATACAACCTGTGGTAATTTCATTAGAGGGCAAGCTAAGGGCACATCACCCTCCCCTATTTATTTCCTCGTGGCACTCAGGGTCCATGTTGGTTATTGTCAAATATCACAAAGATTTCTCCTGCTTTCATTGCAAAGGTAAATGACAAATTGCTTTGGGAGTCAGGTTTTATGAAGACGATGAAATCCTCTAATGGGTTTCAGGTGCTTCTCTACCACCAATCATGAGGTCATCTTGAGGTCACTGCGCAGATATTATCATAGCTCTCTTTTAAAGGATCTCCATTGAAATTTGGAGGTCGTAGAGGCTCAGATTTGCTATACAAAGGGAAACTGACTTTACCTTCCAACCTTCCTCAAAGATTCCATTTCTGATATGACCCTATAATCCTCAAGAGGAATTTTCCCTGCCGCCTCTCTTGTGCTGTGAAGCAATGCATCTCTGCTTAGCACCAAGCATGTTCTTCATCAAAACCTGGATGATGCCTGATGACAGTATCCCAGTGGCCTGCCATTGGCAGCGTTGGCTTTGGGTATCAGACAGTCCTTTGACCCCCCTGGAGCTACCCTTTTGCATGTGAGTGAGTGTTGAGACAGCACTGCAGATTCTGAAATCTGAGGTCCAATCTGATAGGAAGCATCAGAAAAACATATTTTGAAAGAGAAAGGAGTGTGCTATTCTGAAATAACCTCTTCTGTTATGCCAGCCTTGTAAATGACAGTGTATCCATTACATCCAACAGTACCTTGTGCTTAATTTTTAAAGCTTCATATTAAAATGTTCAAGATTTATCTTCAAATAGTTATCTCCAGAGGACTGTTAAGCCCAATGAGTGAAGGAAACAGGCTTGGTGTTCCCTTTATCACGCCTCAAAGTGACACCATACCCAGTGGGTGCCTCAGGAACATCTCAGAGACATAAATGGTAGAACTCTGCTAATCTTGCTGTCACACTCAGAAAACCAAGGAGGCACAGGGTTGCAGTGTCTCCTGGGACAGCATCCTCGCCCTGGATTCTCCAGGGAGAAGACAGCTCTCATCCTCCACCCGAGCCTCCCACCCACCTCACCTCCTGCCCAGGGGAAGAATGAGCGCCCTGTCCCCGGCATCTTCCCCTAAGCGGATGCCTGGCAGCCCCCCTCCGGCGTCCACAGCCAGGCGACAGACACTGTGGGTCTCCACGCAGGCCCCAGGCCACACCCATCAAGGAGCTGGGTCTCAACCAAGCCCAACCAAAGGGTCTCCATATAACATCACTTGTCTGTCTGGTGTGGTTTCCTCTTCTGAAGAAAAGGCCTTTCAGCTGGTTCAGCCTGCCTTTAAACCACAGCTTCCCTGCTACCAGAAGGCTATTACATGCTGCTGTATTCTAGACCATTGCACAAGTCACGGGCGTCACAACATCAGTGTCAAACAGAACTGCTCTCAGATTTGAGCCCTAGCACCTTCTAGCTGGGTGGCCCCAGGAAAATTCCCAGCCTCTCTAGTGCTCCATTTCTTTATCAGCAAGAAGGTGATGGTGATGGTGATGAGGATGATGATGATGTGATACCTTTTTATAGGGCTCTTTGTGGTATTAAATGAAATAACGCAAGCAAAGCACTTAGCAGTACCTAGCAATATAGAAGTCTCTCAATAGATAGTAACAGTTATTAAGTTTTCTTTTCCAACTCCCATGTTCTTTCATTTATCCTGTAATACATAGTATATACTTTTGTGCCTTTTTTTCAAATTATTAAAAAATGCTAGACAATAGGATGATAGATCATTTGTCCATCATCCGAACACTAAATAGACCTCAGTTAAATAGATTAATTGTATGTGTTCCATGAATGGAAAAAGCAGTAAACTAAGAGAAAATATCCTGTCAGAGATGCAGGATATTTTTTAAAGTGACTTCTGTGATGAGGCCTGAGTATCAGTTTAGGCTATTCTCACCATGGTCATCCTCATTATTCTACAGTAAGAATTAATATTCAGAAAGAATTAACCCTGCGCTACAAGATATGTATCGATGAGAAAAAGATCCGATTATTTTAAGATGGTATTTTGAGGCATCAATATCTCTGAAGATTTTCTATATTATGTATTGCAAAGGAAAGGGAGTTCTAGTGACCCCCAAATTCAGTAAGCCATAACATCCCATTTCCCAAGGTTTTATTTAATCCAGACTTTACTGAACTGAGTGAGTGAAGGACGTTTGCGGATTGGAAGATTCCTGGCTGCCTGTGATTGAATGAGCGTACACCATGTTTCTTTTTGCTGTCCTCCTCCAAGACCATGTCATTAGTGATAATCTCCGGCTTAGGCCATGCAGTAAAACACAGAAAATACATAATCACCAGATAAGATTCCCCTCAAAGCATTTTTTTCATGCTACCACACGAACCCTGAAAATACTCCTATAAGGCAAATATTAATATGCAAAAATTACTAATTCTATTGCTGGAGAAATGAAGGACAGTAAGCAGTTGAAAGGCCACTTGAAATTCACAATAGGAGCTACTCTTCTCCAGCTAATTAATACCAGTATTTAGGTTTGTGGATCCCCCTATCACCTACCATGTTGCCTTTGAAGATGTGTGAAAACCTGCAGTTCTGACTTCCCCTTAACCTGAATTTTACTGATTTAGGGGAGAATGACCATTTGGGGAGGGCTGTGCTCTGTCTCCTGCCTGGAAGCACAGTAGCCCATTCACTGTACGGATCTCTGAGTGACTCATGATGCAGCTGCTTCGATTTACAGCCAGTTGATGGATTTAAGGGCTGTTAGCTCTTTTGTTGAATTTCATATTAATAAAGAAGGGGGATCTATAAAAACTTACTGTTGCATGGAGGGAATGCATGAAGCATCACAGAGCAAGGACTATGTTGTCTTTACAACTAAAGAAGTAGGGTAGAACCATGCTTTCTTTCATCAGGTTCTGCAGTCTTAAAAGCAAGTAGGCTCTGAAGGAATTTACCCATAAAATTGGCAGGACAAACTGAACTCCAGCAATTATATATAAACTCCTGTTTTCCTCTTACCACCAAGAAGTTACTTTTACTGCCAAGACATAATGCGGTTCTTTTTTTGTTTTTTTTTTTTAAAGATCAGACGTAAACACTCCAAGGTTGAATTCTGGCAAGTTTTTCTCTTGTCCAAGTTCTTAATTTATGCCAAACATGCAGCATATACGTCAGTTTTCAGCTACTTAAGAGAAATCGAATCCTGGTTATGTAATATAATAGCACAAAGCTCTGAAAGAACATCCAAACTTGTAAAGGAGAGGACCCATTCCTCTTTTTTATAGAAAATTTCCTCTGGCATTAGGAGCTAACCAGGCTCTCAATGTACAAAACTGAATGTGAGATGCCAGGGAATGAGAATACAACATAGTTTTAGGCACAATGTCTATCTTATTTCACTTATCAACACAACGATGCCTCAAGGTATGATTTCACTCCATCATACAGGTGAGGAAGCTAAGACAAATAGAGGTTAAGTAACAATCTCATTAGGGTCACCTTGAGAAATTGTGGTAGGCAGGATTCTGAAAATGGCTCCTAAGATTCTATGCCCTAAACCCCGGACCCTGTGAATATATATACACAGGTATATATATATATAAAATATAATAAGATATCACTCCCATGAGTGATATACATATACACAAGTATATATCACTCCCATGATTATGTTATATCATATAGCTCAGTTGACCTTAAAATAAGGAGATTATGCGTGGACTTGATTTAATCACATAAATCCTTAAAAGCAGAGAGCTTTCTCTGCCTATTACTGGAAGAAAAAGTCAGAGAGATTAGAAGCATAAAAGAGCTTGATGCTTAAAGATGGAGGATGGAGGAGACCACATTCAAGGACTAGAAAGATGCCTGTAGGAGATGAGAATGAACCTTAGCTGGCAGCCAGCAAGGAAAGTGGGACCTCAGTCCTACAACCACAAGAAGCTGAATCCTGCCAACAATCTGAATGAGTTTGGAAGTAGAGTCTTCCTCAGAACCTCAGATAAGGACACAGCTAGCCAATACCTTGCATGTAGATCCTCAGCAGAGAATCCCACTGAGCCATACCAGATTCTGACCTATGGAAACCCTGAGAGGATAAAAGGGTGCTGGTTTAAGCCTCTACATTTGTGGAAATTTGTTATGCAGCAATAGAAAAATAACATAGCAATTAAGTGGAGGAGGTGAGATTCTTACTCTGCTCCATTTGGCTTTAACCAGGTTGAGAAGAAAACTTCCAGCCTAATCACAAAACTGGCTTAAATAGGTTAACACGAAATAAAGAACTAACTTATTTCCATAACAGATTAGAAAAATTAGCTCTTGGTTTAGTATCAGTCTCCACCCCTATCCCTGACTTCATCCTCAGGAACAGCCGCATTTTGGCTGATGGACCTCTACTTGTCACTCTTGTCATTCATATTGTATTATTACCTTCATTCTATCATGCTCTCCAATCTTCCAAAGTGCTTTCTCATTCATTATCTAACTTTCTCTTCACAACTACTCTACAAATCAGATGGGACAGAAATAATTATCTTCACACTCTGGATGAAAAAAACAGAAGAGCAAACCAATTCTGGTTTGCCTCCAAATGCCATCTTTTCCTTGAGATTAAGAAACCGAAACTCGGAGAAATCAAGTGACATGCCTGGGGCACAAATCTACTGGGCTCACAAGTCCTGGCCTTCATAGCACACTGACCTAGAGTTCCTTCTCCCTCAGCCATCAGACACCAATTAAGCTGCACCCACTACCTCCTTCCAAGCCACACCCTTCTGACTTGGGTCCCCTCCACACTCAAGGCCTTCCAGCCAAACGGACTTTCTTCCCAGTGGCTCCCCCCTCCTGCCTCAGCAGCTTTGTACTGGCTGCAAAGTTTCTCTCTGCCTGGAACACTCTCTCTGTCTTTGTCCTTTCTCCTTTGGCATGTTAACTCCTACACATTCTTCTGACCCCAGCTCAAAAGACAATTTTAGGGACATCTCCCCTGAACTTCTTGTGTAGGTTATAGATGTCTCTGTATCCATCCTCATATCCTTGACTTTCACACAGTGGGCAATTGATACTGATTTGGGTATTAAGTCATTGAAATGGATTCTCCCCATTATATGGCCATTCCATGAGAACTGGAATGGCATCTCTTTTGCTCCTCTGAGCCTAGCACAGTCCTGGCACATACATGGGGCTCAGCAAATACCAGATGAACTAGTGAATGCACTTATGAATTTACCTATGAATGAAATAATGTAGCTACTTTTCAGGCAGGCAGGCCATTACATCAAGTTCCTCCAAGAGGTCAGCGAATGAGGGGACTTTAGCAATACTAGACCACATCTTTCTACCTGCACCATTCTTATGCCAAGCCCAAGAAGTGAGTGTAGGGCCTTTCCAGTAAAAATGTTACATTCCCACCTCTTTAGAAAAAAAAAAAAAATCCTTCACTGGAAAGTACCCTTACCCCCTGAGCATTTCCTCCTTTTCATGGGCTGGTGTGGATGGTATTTCTCACCTCCTCACAGTGACAGCTCTACTGACAGATCTGCTGAGGAAGAGCCATCCTCCCCTCCCCCAGGTGACCGGCTGTAACCCAGGCACACACTGGAAGCTGCTGTATAGACCATGATTCTTATGTGACTGGGTCTTTCTCTTCTCACAGCAGAATTCAGTTATAAAAACTGCCCCACATATTTAGTCATCTACAAATAAATTGGCATTTTTATTTTGTTTTCTTGACACGAGTTATTTGGGAAGTTGTTTGAAAGTTTGCACTAGACTGTTCCTTTCCAGTTCTGAAAAATTCTGTCAGTCTGCAATTTACTAGCTTTGCACTTCAGATGTAGCAGCCATGGATTCACAGCAACGTCTCATTCACTGAACAGAACTTGCCAATTCCAGAAAGTTCTATGGCAACGTGGAGAATGCCTTCTTCTATGAAGAGGGACATGAGTAATGCACTAAAGTTACTCTTAATCTAGTTTAAGCTATTTATCCCCTATGCATCTGCCAAGTAGTTAGCTGTCTAGTGAAAAACACTTCAGTAGAGAGGCTCTGACTATATAAAGAATCCATCAAAGAATCATTGTATTATATGAATAACCACCTTCAATTATATCAATTTTGTTTGTCAAGGTTTTTTTTTAAAATGTGTACATGCAAGCTTGACCATTATGAAATTAACTGTCTTATCTTACCCTTGTCAATAATCACACGTTGAGTACACATCCAGTAAAGTAGTTTGGTCCCTGTTGCAGTTTTAGGGGAAGAGGATGTAGGCAGTGCATGGTTTGGACATTCTGAGTGGGGAGCTTATTCCTGGAGTGTTTAGGAAAACCCATTACAAGAAGTGGAACTAAAACTTCTCCTTGGAGGAAGGGCAGCACGTCTCCTCAAAGAACACAAGAAAGCACATCCCAGCCACAAACACAGAAATTCACCTGATATCATATAATATGGGGATACTACTTAGTGGTAGATTTGGTTAATTGAAACATTTGGGTGGAATAATAATAATAATGATAAAAGACAAGGTGGTCAATAGGGGCTAGATTAACAGGCCTTAAATAGTGGGCTAAGAAATTTGAACTGGATTCTAAAGTAGAGAGCCAATGGAGTTTGTTCAAGGCGTGGCCGATGGTCACATGAGAGGTATACCCTTCCTCTCCTGTATGAGGACAGATGTTCCTTCCCTTGTCTGTACACTCTGAGTATCAAGTTGAGAGTGGCGTCCCCTGGTTCAAACATTTTTCTTTAACAATCCTGAGGGACTCTTTGAACACATAATACTGTGAAGTCAGCAAATAAGAAATTAATTGAAAATTAACATATCCACGTTAGGGGATAACTCATGTACAGTTTTCTAAAGCACTGAATATAAGTGCATATGTAAACAACAAACGGCAAATTGTATGCAGACAACCCAGTAAAGTGTTCGAGTCTTTCTTACTAAGAAATTTATGAAACAAGTAAGACTGACATTGTAAGGCTTCACATCCATCACCTTCTTTTCGGGCAAATATGTTTGTCCCAAGCCTGTCAAGCCCTTCTTCTTTCATCTTCCTGATTTAGGATAACTTGGTGATGCTTATAGGTACCTAACTGGGCCACATTCCATGATAATCCACAATAGGCTGATTATTTCCTTGCACTGGAGATAAAACAGAATATAATTCAGAGATCAACTCTCAGTCAAGTTACAACTTCTCAAAGTTAAGTGTGTAAGTAGAGAGACTTCCTCAACCATAATCCTAAACTCAACTACATTTTTTTTCCACTTTACCCCTGTGCAAGCCTGGACAATGTTGACATTTAATTAGGCGTGTTCTCCTCCAAATGAGCTCTGCTAAGCCACTTGCCCCAGCTTCGAGTGACAGCCCAGGGAAGAGCTTCCTTTCTGGAAAGGACCACAGCACTGGGGGGCGGCGGGGGGAAGAGGGCTTAGATGCCTCCCGGCTTGGGAAGAGCAGTGGCCAGGGGTTAGTGCAGAGAGAGAAGTGCAGGTTGTAGGCCACTGGGCAAGTCTCCCCACTACTCAGAAGGCTCGAGTCTTTGATTACTCTCTGGGTCAACACTCTTAAAGTCCTTCCCGCCCACACAGCTTGGTTTTGCTTTTCACCATATGAGGGTCCTTTCTGTGTTGTTAGCTATGCAAACAGTGTCCTACTGAGATCAGGCTGGCAGCAGCACTGTGCAGAGTGCATGGAAGCCTGAAAGTGGACCTATCCCTGTCAGGGAAGTACGTGATGAGGACTTGAACTAAAGCCAGAGTAAGAGAACTGGAAAGAATAGATGATAGTGCTTCATCATGATGTATGATATTTTTATT
Source organism: Balaenoptera physalus (assembly GCF_965194825.1). Classification (NCBI taxonomy): domain Eukaryota; kingdom Metazoa; phylum Chordata; class Mammalia; order Artiodactyla; family Balaenopteridae; genus Balaenoptera; species Balaenoptera physalus. The sequence continues at coordinate 15,742,284 of NC_138888.1, read as the reverse complement.
ATAAGATTACAGGAGATGTTTATTCATTGAATTAGCCCACATCAAGTTTGTCTTTTTTTTTTTTTTTAACTTGCTGAATAGTTTTAAAAGACCCCTTCTGTTCTTGAAAGGTGAAAGGATGCATTTCCTAAAAGGAATAGGAGCTCAAAACATCTTGCTGGGAATGTGAGAGTCAAGTCTCAGGAAAGTGTTTGGTTGCTGGAAAGTGATCATGCAACTGGGTTCTCCATAAACAAAGTCCTTCTGTAATTACAGGAAAACTTACTTTGAAACCAGTATCCTGGGTGTGGCTGGAGTTAATCGCATTACAAAGAACTCCAGTCTACACAGGCAGTAATGTAATGTAATTTGTGGGGTTTTCATCCTCTATCATATTTCTGTCTAGATATTTGGTAGGAGGGTTTGGTCTGTACCTAAGTCAGTTGTCCAACTATGATGAATAAGTCAAGGGAAATTACAAAAATGAAGAAACCAGTTTTTAAAAGAATGATTTCTAATGTAACAAATTCAGAAAAAGCATGATGTTTCTTCGGCTTCTGGTTAATTTGTTTCATCACAAAATTCCAAAGAAAAGTGGAACATCTCAGAATTGATACGCAATATGTTGATATCATGTAATCAGGTTTTGCAGAATTAAGCTGGAAAGAAAACACTATAATAAGGATTTTGACAATATCAATAAAGTTGACTTTTTGAGGGGAAGGGGGCTCAGAAATAAAAAGAAAAAAAGAGAAGTCTAGAAAGAAGAGATCTGTACAAAGAGGCAGAAATACATGTGCAATTGTGATTGTGATGGGAAGGTGGATTTCATTTCTCTTCTGACGAGAGTAGTGACAAAAGAGAAACAGTTAGGAGATGTCACCAGTCTTTAATGGATGCAACACATGATTCTAAATATTCAAGGTATATTCACTGAGCAAGCATGAAAAAACTAATATACATTAAAAATATTTCATTTATTCTTAATAATTCTTAAGTTTATCCAGGATACTCTATGTTAATAGAGTCTGATTGGTAAAGGTGATGAATAAAATTGTTCCTAAGTTTAATAACAAAAGAATTTGGAGAAAAAAATAAGTTTGAGATATTTATTATAAATTACATATATGAGGAAAACTCAGTTTACCATAATATTTTAGCAAATCAGAAAGTTTGAAGGTGCTAACTTGAAAGGATCTTGGGGCTAGAATGATATCATCATCAGTTCTCATTTTTCAAGGAGCTCCCAGAAATAAAATAAAATCTTAATCCTTCTCCATTCACTGCTTACTTTACCTTTGCTCCCCCGTGTCATCACGCTTTCTTCAAAGATTATGCTTTATAAGCCTACTGATAACTGCTTCCTCCATTATTAAACTCTGCTTAAATTTTAGGTCTTCATATTTTCAAATATCAATGTTCCCCATTCAAAATGAATTTTCCTTTCTTTTGAGAATTTCATGGGATTTAATTTTTTAATTTTGCATTTGCCTTACAGGATTGAGCTATATTTAAAAGTTCGTATTTTAACTTATTAACTGTTATATGAAAACCAAATTCTAGATCATTTTATTCCTAGTCCCAAACATTTTAAACAACATTTTGCAGTTGATGCAAGAACAATCTTGAAAGCTTGGTTTCATTGGAACTTTTCCTTCTAGAATTTTTGCTTGGAATAAGGTATTTTTTATCCTTCAAGAAACAGCCTGCCACCGTGAGAAATGGAAATGAAAAAAAGAAGAGCATTCTGTTGAATATCCAAAGTCTCCAAATTTGCCAGCAGCTTCTAAAGAGTTGTTATACAGAGACCTCAGTGATGGCCCTGGATAATTATTTTTAAGATGATGTTGGATCTGAAAGAGAACTGCCAATTTACAGTCTCAAAGACCATTTTTTTGGCATTAATGAACAAGAATAGTTATGGCGTTTCCCCCTTTTCCACTGATCATTTTGTTCTCTAGAATTAGTTCCGTTTTTATTCCTTTCTACAGCATATGCATTCAGATCTTGAATGTAAAATTACCACACAGGTAGTAAGGTTAAGTCTGAAGTTGTACGGAAGAAAGGAAAACTAGATAATCACTAAACTCCATTTGAAAGTAACAACACACAGGGTATGGGCTTCAGTGTGCTAAAAATCTCTCCCCTCCTAATTTGTGTTAGCTCATGTACTAACTGAGCCTCAGATGTGCTCTTCCTTCAATCCACACACTCCAACTGGCAAATAAGGTCCAAACAACCTGCCTGGTTGAGTGAGAGGAGGGATGGGACCCAGGAATCCCTGGGACCAGCATCACCGCAGCGGGCGCCAATCACTGGTCCTTTGCTCTGCCTCTGCCCAATATTCTAGAGTCCCTGTGTTTTCAGTGGCCTTTAATGAAACATCATGCACAGTAAAACCTTAATCTTACTATATTTCATGTCTTCCTAGCCTGGCCCCTAAAAGAGCTTAAATTTGAGATGTCCAGGCTGAAGGGACTCCTCCCAATGCACTTCAGGAGATGTGGTTGGTATTTAGGATGGGACAAACCTTCGTGGTGCGGGACTGTGCCAGATTGCAGAAAGTTTAGCCACCCTGGCACCCAACCACCAGTAGACTTCCCCTTCCATTGGGACAACCAAACACTGCCACCCCACTCCATTTCCAAAGGACTCTTCCTGAGGGGAACTTCTAAACATAGTTGTTTTGAGAAATAAAGTTGGAAGTAACTCCTCCCTCTAACACGTCTGATATAGAGAAAAAGGCTCAAAAAATACACCAAATTTCAAGAGCTTCCAAATGTATACTCTATTATGAACTTGAAAATAAAGCTACTTCTAAAGCAGAAGCATAAATTGTCCAGTGTTGCTTTATTTTGGTATAATACCACTGAGAATGGTGGTACCACAGAGATATTCAGGCCATCTGCATACAATAATATTGGCTTTGGTTAATTTTTTCCTGCAGATATCAATATTTATAAAGCATGTACACATACATCTTACTTTACTATATTGATCAAAATTGAGAACGTTTAGGCAATTGAAGGAGTAGATAAAATTATGATGGTGGCCGTGAGCTATTTACAATTCTTATTTTCACACGTTTCTGTTATCCTGGCACATTTCTGTCGTGCTTTTTGCATTTCTTGGTGCTTCTTTGCTGTCTTCTTGCCCTGGCTGATATCTGAGGACCTCCTCCTCTACTGGGGTCTCTTTAGGAGCAGATGATTACGCTTTTTAAGGAATCTGATGCCCTCACTATGCTATCCCAATAATGGGTGGGATAACCCTTCACTATATTTATTATCCTTGATAGATAATGAATTTACACTTGCCTCCTGGACACCAGACCCTAAGCCACTAGGCACTAGTAAAGGGAAATTTAGGTGCTCTGTTGTAAGTCAGCAATGCAGATATTCTGAAGTATCAGGATTTCTGGTGAATTCTTTTTTTTTTTTTTAATTGGGGTATAGTTGCTTTACAATGTTGTGTTAGTTTCGACTGTACAGCAAAGTGAAGTAGAGTTCCCTGTGCTGTACAGCAGGTTCTTATTAGTTATCTATGCAGCAATGCAGATATTCTGAAGTATCAGGATTTCTGGTGAATTCCTCTACCTACTTTTTTTTTTCAAGATCTTTTTGATGTGGACCATTTTTAAAGTCTTTATTGAATTTGTTACAATATTGCTTCTGTTTTATGTTTTGGTTTTTTGGCCATGAGGCATGCGGGATCTTAGCTCCCCGACCAGGGATCGAACTCGCACGCCCTGCACTGGAAGGCAAAGTCTTAACCACTGGACTGCCGGGGAAGTCCCTCCTCTACCTACTTTTAAGCCCAGCTTAGCTAGATATTAATAATTAGGGACCTTTCTTATTTTACCTTCCACTCTTTAGGGTAAGCACAACTTCTTGATTTTTAAATCTTCTAGTTGATTAGAGGCTTGAGAGACAGGACCACCAGCACCAGCATTGACTCTGATCGCCACTCCTGGCTGGAGAGAATTTGAAGCCGCGATGCACTTGCTTACATTCTTGGTTTTCTGTCTTCCCTACATGAGACTCTGCCATAAGTCCCTTCTCTTATCCCAAATGCTTTCACACGGTCAGAATGTTCTAGATCTTTTTCAAACCAAATTTGAAATAGAAATAGCTTAAAAAGTTAAAAAGGATAAATGCTACCTGTGTTTTTCCTGAGGTGCTCCTATACTCTAGTGTACAGGATATTTCTGATCTTGGGTGATCATAAATTGAGTGCAGCCATCATTGGCACCATAAAAGTTATCACCCAAAGTCATAAAATGAAAGTGAGGCATGATCCTGCCTTTTAACTCTGTGCGCTTTGCAAACATTAACTCCTACATGTGCATGGATCAGTGACTCTGAAATGTGATTCTATACGAGACTGTCTTGTCACACTGCCTTTCACTAGAAATAGCTGAGTTAGTGGGACACATGGAGAACCAGAATGCACAGCCCCGTGTCTGAAGCCCACTCTGCCACATAGAGTGTGTGGCCTTGAGCAAGTCACTGAAACTTCCTGAATGGCTGTGACCTTGTATGTAATTTAAGGGTTATAGGTTTGTATGAGGGATGATTGAGAAGCCATAAGAGACACTCAATGATCTCAAAAAAGCAAAAACATTTCTTCTAGATCTGATCTATTCAAGAAAGAAAAGGGTATGATTTGAGGGATCTACTAGGTCTAGGTTGGTTGCCTTTAGATCTTTCGTGCCCTTTTTCTGCTCAATATCACTAGATTGCAGGGTGGCAGCGGGGATGTCCCTGCAAGCGGAGTGTTCCAAGTCCTCTGTCAGCTGGCTTCATCTAATGCAAGGTACTGGACTGAGGGTGAAGGAAGGGAGGAAACAGGTGTTTCTCCCCCTCCCTGCCAGTGTCTAAGACGGTGGCTATTTCACAGGGCAGACACCTCCCATCTGTAACACACCCCTCTCCCCGCCCTTCCTTCCAGGGGTGAATGTGGCTTTCCACTATTGTTAATTTCTGGATGGCCTCATTGTCTCCAGTTGGATTCTTGGTTCTTCCATCACTTGTGGAGAAAATTCCCTGCATTAAAGTCTCTTTTTTGTAAATACTTTAAGTGGTTTCTGTTTCCCTTCTTTGACTTTGACTGACATTAATAATAGCATTAGGAAGACCTTTCACCAAAAAAATTTTCCTGATACTGGATGCATCATTAGAAAATCATTCCATTGGATTCCATTGGATTATTTTCCACAAAGGGGGAGAGTAGCATATTGCAACAGGGAATGCTGCGTGATAGCATTTACAACTCATGTTGTCATTTCATCCATCCACCCACTGAACATTTTATATCTATTATGAGTTAAGAATTGACCTAAGCCCAGGACACGCACGATAAACTAGATACACGGTGTGTCAGACCAGGCGATTTCAAGGTCACTCTCTAATGACCTGAAGGACAGAATGTACTTATTTGGGAATCAGGAGTAATAATGAGGGTTAGGTACCTAATGCTGTGCTTGGCACACAGCATCAACAAAAGAGATTTCACACTCCTGTTTCCAGGAGCCACCTTCCACCTCATTAATACACTGAGGTGAAATGAAGTGAGCTGGGCAGGAAATATAATAACCATTACGTAGATAAAGAACCAAAGTTCAGAATTGTTATCTGCAGCTAGTAAGTGTCAGAGTCTGCAGCTGATGGTCACACCGCTTCACTAATTGCTTTACCCTAAGTCATCTGTGCTAAGAAATGTGTGACTCTGTGGGGCTGGGGAGTGGGGAAGCAGAGAGCACATTTTGCAGGGAACCAGGAAACCCTGCTTCTCTTCCCTTCCTCTCCAAGTGGTCCCCAAACCCCATCTGTCAGACACTAACACATCAGTTAGGCTCTTTGAAACTAAGGTCTTTGAATCTAAGTGTCAAATGAGGGCCAGCACCTAGCTCACAGGATTGATAGAGACCATGAATGTGGTACATGCTGTACGGTGACGGGCTCCTGCTCACTTCATGGAAAGTAACATTGAGAGACGGGATGACAACCACGGTTTTGTGTGAGCTCCGGGTACTGGAAAGGGTCTGATTCAGCCTCCTGAGTCTGCAGGTACTGTCTGTGAAAAGAAACTAGCCCCTGTCCTGCCGACCTCACAAGGGTATTGCAAGATCAACGGAAACCATGCTTCGAAGATGGCTAAAATCTGTTTGAGTTGCATTGCAAATCTTCCATGGTAAATGTACCCCGAGCATAACCCAGTCTCATAGCTTTAGGTAATACAAGTCAGTTGTGGAGACAAAATAAATTGTAAAACAGAATATAAACTGCACGTTGTAGGGAGAGAATTATGACATTGTGTGGTCCTACTGCTCAAAACCTTATTTTATTTCAAATCTTTATGATAATTTCCATAACCGAATTCATGCATCAGAGCAGATAAAAGGGGGAGATCAACAACAATAATAGCTAACATTTATCCAGCAAGTGTGCCAGGAACCTTCTAAGCCTTTCCTGGGCATTATCTTATTTACATCACAAGAAGCAACTCTGTGAGGTAGGCGTTGTCATCATTATCCCCATTTTACAGATGAGGAAACTGAGGCACAGAGAGGTTAAATAATTCTCTCAAGGCCACACAGCTCGTAACTGCTAAAGCTGAAGAGCTGTGAACAAGTCATGTAAGAGTGCATTCTTAAGAACTACAGAACCTAATGGAGTCAATAGGCAAACACATACGGCTGCCTTTGAAGGGAGAGGTAAGTGCTGAGAAATCACTTCGCATGCCTTTGACGTTCATCTTAGGCACCTTCGACTCAAGTCATCATCTCACTGCACACACAGCCGGTGCCTTTAAACACCTATCTGGCTATTTCAAAGATTAGTCTTCTTTGCCTCCTTTTCCACTTTTACTTTCTCTAAGCAAAGGTTAGTTGGTACATTAACTGAGGTCATTAGGGTAATGACGCCTGAAAAACAGTGAGCTTCCTCCCTCTTTGTACATATTATTACCCCAGAGCTTCTGTGTTACTACTAAAACGTCGAATTAATCATTCGGGGTATTATTTTTACAAAATCGTATGGGAAACTATCACGTCTAAGAGAAAGCTAAACCTGAGGATCCCGGAACATGAAGAAAAGTCATGTGTCTACGAAAACAGTAGCAGGGATTTTTTTTTTTCTTTTTTTTTTTTTTTTTTTTTGTAATTTTTTCCCCCCGGGGGCTGTAATTTGACTGCTCTCTTTGGCAACGCTCCAGAGACAAGTCCAAGTGCTTAATCTCTTTCTCCTTCTCTCTCCCCCTCCACCTCCCCACCGTTCTCGCCCGGGCAGAGGGGAGGAGGGACCGCAGATCCGCTGCTCGCGGCGGCGGGGCCCGCATCCCTGCGCCGGGAGGGGCGGGTCGGGGCGCGGCCGCCGAGCGGGGAGCGCGGCCGAGCGGCGGGGCCGAGCCCGAGGAAGAGGAAGTCCGAGCCGGGGCGGCGGTGCAGGGCGCTCGGCGGGCGCCGGAGCCGGCGCAGCGCAGCGCAGCGCAGCCGCACCTTCCCGGGCCGACGTGCGAGCGCGGCCCGCGCCGGGAGCCGCCTCTCCCCGGGTAAGCGCCCGCTTCAATGGACACCGGGTCCTTTTCCAGGGACGGGACCGCTCGGCCGGGAGCCTCGGGGAAGGGGAAGGGGCCCGGGGCACCCTCGGCCCGGCGCCCCAGCTCCGCAGGTGGAGGCGAGCGGAGCGCGGTGCCGGGCTCCTGTCCCCCGCGCGCATCCTCGCGGGTGGGGGCTGGCGGGGTCGGGGGAGCGCCCCGCCGCCGGGACCCGGGCCCGCCCCTGCCCGCCGCCGCCGCCCGGCTCCGGGCTCCGCGTCCCCGGGTCCCGGCCCCCGAGTCTCTGGCGCTCCCGTCCCTCCACCGGCTGCTGCGGCGGAGAAGGGGTTCCTTAGTGCGCGCAGGAGTGTTACCAACCCAACACTCACAGCCCAAACGGCACAGTCGGAAAACGGGACCCGAGCGCCCGCCGCTCGCGGTCAGCTCCCCACCACCGGGCCCGGGCGCCTGGGCCCCCAGGACCGGCGAACCGCGGTGGGAGTCGGAGGCCGGGGCTCTGTGGCGCGTTTGGCTGGCAGGATCCCTGCCTTTGTAGATCTAGCCTTGGTGTCCCAGCTCTGCAAATACGTCCCCCCGGGGGGGGGCGGGGGGGGGCGGCGTCGAAAGCCGGTGGCCCGTCCATCACTGGGTCGATGTAACACCTGGTCCACGGGGGCTCTGCCGACCTTCCTGGCCTCGGAGGACAGCCAGGGTCTGCGGTGATGCCCGCAGCACCTCCCCCACCCGCGCTTTGTGTCCTCTGGTGAGACTTTGGTTCTTAAATCAGAAGCCTAGGGAGGTTCTAATCGGGAAAAGTCGTTAAGCTGTGGCATTTCATTCCGTTCCTGGGAAACAATGAGGTGGATGACTTTTTAAACGCTCTGGTGGAGTCTTGTTTGTAGAGCCGGTATTTCATTAAGTTCTGGTCCTTAACCCTCCCTTTGTACCACCCTCAGGTGGCCAAGGCTACTGCACATAGTTTTGAAATTGTAGAGGGTGAGTCGGGGGAAGGCTGTTTGCAGTAGGCATCGCGGAAGACAAGGTCGATCGCAGAGGGAGAGTTGGTTTGGGGGTTTTCCGACGACTGGGTACAGAACTTCCTGTGTTTTCGTATTTAAACCAGGAGACCAGCATGTTGACTCCGCGTCAGATTCGTCTTCGAACAGAATTCCAGGCAGGCCTAGAGAGATCGTGTAATGCTATAAACATAGTTATCAAGTGTTAAAATCAGCGTCTCCGGGCCGCTCAGTTTCTGTATACTTTTAAAGAATTTATGAACTTTGGATTTTGATTAAACGCTATTAAAACATTTCCAGGCTCATCGTGTCCAGGGAATAAGAAACTCCATTCTAATTTCATCTTTGCCAAGTCAGATCTGAGCAAGCTGCTCCACCTCTGGTGGCCTTGGCTTCTCCCTTGTGAAGTGATTTAGAGGAACCAGAGAGTTTCTAAAGCTTCGAGCTCACTCCTCACCGCACCACTCCCACCCCGTAGTACTTGTTTGGTCTACTGTATTTAAGATTTAGATACAAAAGTGATGGTTTGATATTATGGTCCTTTACCATCTTTGAGTCTGACTTCCCAATTCCTCACTTTGCTTTTGGTCCTATTTGAAGCCTGGTGTCTAAGCCACCAACGCCCCCAAAGAAACGTTTCCCCAGAGTTCTCCTTCCTCATTGGCATCATCCTCATAAGGTCATCAACAACTGTCACTGCATGACCTTCCTTTTCCCTGGTATAGCTCTCCCTGAAGCCTTCCACTGAAGGGCAAAGCGCAGTGAGAAACGGGCACCTGGCAGTCAGACCCATGCCTGAATCCTGCTTCCCTTGATGGTTTGGTTTTTTTTTTTTATAAATTTATTTTATTTATTTATTTTTGGCTGTGTTGGGTCTTCGTTGCTGCCCTCGGGCTCTCTCTAGCTGTGGCGAGTGGGGGCTACCCTTCGTTGCTGTGCGCGGGCTTCTCATTGTGGTGGCTTCTCTTGTTGTGGAGCACAGGCTCTAGGCACACGGGCTTCAGTAGTCATGGTGCATGGGCTCAGTAGTTGTGGCTCGCAGGCTCTAGAGCGCAGGCTCGGTAGTTGTGGAGCACGGGCTTAGTTGCTCCATGGCATGTGGGATCCTCCCGGACCAGGGCTTGGACCCATGTCCCCTGCATTGACAGGTGGATTCTTAACCACTGCGCCACCAGGGAAGCCCCCTTGATGGTTTTTTTTCCTGCTCATCTCCATCCTCACCATGGGCACCAGCTTCCTTCAGTGACTTTAACATGGACGATGTTACCAAATGCAAACTTAAATATTTGCCTGGGAGACTCAATCTGTGCTTCAAAAAGATTAAATGATCATTTTTTAACAAATTGATAGGAAGTGGCGACGTAAGTTTTCAAAAGCAAGAATAACCAGTGCTGTTTTGTTCTCCTCCTTTTTGAGGCTATGATTTTTTAAGTGATTTAATGGTTTGTAGTCTGACACATAAACACAGGAAATGCTTGAGTAGCACTAAATCTTTTGAGCCCTTAGTAAACTATAAAGCAATTCCTGAATCTATGCTCTGATTTTTAAAGGCTGCAATCCACTTTGTACGGATTTCTCTTCCCTCCCCCTTAGCGAGTAGTTGGTCTTTCGAACAGTTGCCATCTGTGAATCCTCATGCAGGCGAGATTATATCCATGGAACAGTAAAACTAGATGGATCTTGGATGATCCAGCCAAGCCCCTACATCTTAAAGATCTGTGAAAGCGCTAGTGGTTAAGAACAAGTGCTCTGGAGCTAGCTGACCTGTGTATGAAGTTTGCCTCTGCAGCTCAACAGCAGTGCGACCTTGACCCCTCTAAGGAAGTTATTTAGACATGGATTATTTTATAATGGAGAAAATGTAGCAGTCATAGTTGATCATTCTCTCCGGATTATCTCACCTTTGCTCATTCCTTCCTCTGTAAATTTAGGAAGTAGTGACCCTTCCCTCTTGAGCGGTGCTGAGCATTGATGATTATTAACAAATTAATCTGTAGTAAGTGGTGGGCGCACTGTGTGCTTCCAAGATGATTATTGTTGATAAACCAAGCCCCAAGAGTGAGTGATTTTGCTGGCACTTACACAGCTCTCAACTGGCAAAGCTGTGATTTAACCCAGGATCACTTCTCTTACCCCTGAACTTCACTACCTAGAAATGGTGGTGGCATGGGGACAGATTTTAAATTAAATGTAAAGGTTCACTCTTTAAGAAAAAAAATCCCTTGACTCTTTTGACTTAAAAAAAAGAACATGGTTTCCAAAGCAAAATGTTCATGTATTCAAGCAGGGATGGGAATAGAAACATTTTCTAGACAAAGACCCTAAGCAACCTCGTGCTTATGTGTGGCAGGCATCTCAAATATTAATGTTTCATCACCGCCTGCGTCAATCTTGCTTTATAAAATGAAGAGCTGACCCCAAACCAGTTGGGCATTCAGGACTATGGGCGTCTGTGCCAAGGAGAACTTACTAGCTGCAGGGCCCACTTTCAAGTAATTAATAGATGGCTCCATGCTCTGCTTCATATTGCTCATGCTGATGAAAAGCAACAGATGCTTTAGCAGAGATGATAGAAATATAGGCTGGACATCCTAGTGAGGGGGCCTGGGTTTGCTGTTAAAGTAACTAGGCCACAGGTCATCCAGATGCTGCAGAACAACTTCATGGGTGCTTGGGTGACCCCCATCCCAGTGATTAGGAGCTGCCTGTAGTTCTAGCAGAGTTTTCATGTTCGAGTCACGTTTAAGTATATTTCCAATCTGTGTACACAAAGTTACCCAGAAATGTTTCTCTGCTCAGCTACAAGCCATGTAAAAAATCTCTAAACCTAAACATCTCCTTTTGGTAAATATTGAATTACTGTTTGATGGAAAGCAAAAGTAGGCTGGATTCCTAGATCCAAAAAATCCCTAACCCTCCTCTTCTTTCCCCCTTCCCATATAATCCTGGAGGAAGGGCAACTTCAAGAGTGTTAATGTTAGGCTATGCTTTTAAAAGATTCCAACTACGCCCCCTTGATGTACTAAACTGATGTCTTTAATTAAGAAAGCTATTTGGGTAAGCTTTAATGACCAGGGTGCGCTGAGCCTGCAGAAGCCACTTATCACCAGCATTAGGAAGATCAAACCATTTCAGCATTTGGCCAAAAGCTAGCAAGCCCTCAAGTGTGAGAAGGACATCTTTTAAAAAGATCAAAGACAAAGTTGAAATGTGTGTGAGTGTAATAATCGCTGAAACTTTAGAATTTTCATAAAAGGAATCAATAAATCTAACGTTTGAAGTGGCAAATAGATCTTACCATTGTCCACTCTGTGTCCAGCCACATTAAGCCCTGACTTAAATGACCTGAGTCTGAATAGAAATGGAGGAGGACGATGAGAAGTTCTAGGTCAGGGGGTGGTGAGCCTTTTCCTGTAAAGAGCCAGATGGTAAGTATTTTAGGCTTTGTGGGCCATGTACATGCCTGTCGTATATTCTTTGATTTGTAGAAGGGGGGATTGGTTGTTTACATAAATCCTTTAAAAATGTAAAAGCCAATCTTTGCTTGAAAACCATACAAAACAGTCTTTTCACTGGAAATCTAAATAAATGTTAGTAAACCAAAAAAAGAAAAAAAAATATGGCAGCCGTAGTTTGCCAACTGTGTCCTAAATGAAATATTCTGTCTGTGATATCCTTTAGTATTTTTGTGGCGCCCCCAAATGATAAATTTCATAGGCTCTATCTAAGCTGACTCGCTATAGACTGACTTATAATCAAATCTCCTGTGTTACTGTTTTTTCCAGTCTCTCTTCTTTATTTTCTCTTTACACTGGGCTTAGAGGTCTCTGTTAGACATAGCGATCAGTTGACATAGGAATGACAGCACCAAATTTCAACATTCATCCTTGAGTGAGATGCAGGACAGGGAGAGAAGCTCAGCTGGGATGGAATAAAGTCCACATTGAAACGGGTCATTGATGAAAATCATTGATCATATGAAATGAAGTTCAAACCCCCCAGGATGGTACCCAAGACCTTCATGCTCACTTTTCTCCTAGCACCTTCCCAGGTGTACTCTATGTCTCTCTCACTCAGGATAACTCACAGAGCCCTATATGGGCTGTGCTCTCTCTCACCAATGGTGGGATCCATCCATACAAAGTTTAAACATACATCTCTTTCGTGGAGCCTCTCCTGATCTTATTGGGAAGAAATATGGGCCCCTGCACCTCCATATTAACACAGGACCTTACACGTGAAGCATGTAGAAGGACAGAGAAATGTGGTGATGCCCAGTGGACAAATATTACCTTTCAAGTTTGGGGGAACAGTCTTATTCTTCTCTGTAGCTTCAGAGATCCTGCCTCCCATCTTTGGACCACTCGCAGAAGCAGACCCATTTCCAGGCTTTGTATGTGATACGCAGTATAGCATGGCACCGATGTGTCTGGATTTGAAGTCAGGCTGAGCTGACATCTAGTCCTGGCTTCTCCACTTTACCTGCTGCCCCATCTTTAAAGTCAATAATAAGAATGACCTCTCAATTGCTAGGAATAAATGAGATTATTTTTCTCTGACAAGCATTTAGTTCAGGGTCTGACGTGTAGTGATTGCTCAATAAATGGCAACTTTTGTTCATTCCAGGGTCATCTATTGAGAACCTACTATCCCTGGAATGATGCCTGATGCTGCTCTAGGAATAGCAGTGAATACAAGAGCCACGGTCTCCATAATGATATGATCAGTCAGCGGAGAGAATCAGGGTAAGGGATGGGCCACCGTAGACTGGTGCTCCAGGAAGCCTGTCAGAGAAGGCAAGGTTTGAACTGCAACTTTAATGAGATTGATGAGTCCCTGTTTCATCAAATCTAAGATGCTTTTGAAATACACCCTTTTTTAATGTACCATTAAGAGAGAAGAAATGCTGTCAATAAAATTGACATAGTCTCCCGTAAGATGCATCCTTAAGCTGTGAAAAATGTGCATCTTAGCAGCAATGAAATGCATTAACATTAGTGCTCAATAAATATCCATTGAATAAGTTAGTGTTACGCCATGGTTGCATGCAAGGTTCAGCTCCGATGGTTTACATTGTAACTGAGTTTGTCTCTTCTGTTTCTTAGGTCTGAAAGATTGACTTGGAACTAGCAAAGAGTACAGTATAGTAAATTAAAGTATTGTGAGACATTTGTGATCCAACGTGCTTTAAAAATAGTTTAAAACATTCGCTTTGGTCATCTCAATGGGCAAAGTGTCTTGGTGACTCCTGTTGAAGTGAAATTGGCCTGTACATAACTTGGGTAGGAATGAAGTTGAGCAGCTCTTGCAGCCGATAATTCCTTCTGGCAGCCGTCCGTAGAGATGTGTGAATCTTTAATGCACAGAAATGCCTTCCTCAGGGCAATGAAGGCATTAGCTGGAGCTTACTTCCTTCTGTTTCCCAGATTTAATGTAACATAAATACTCCTCTTCTTCTCTGTATCCCAAGGGGCTGATCATTCCTCTAACCAATCAGGTCCTCTGTGATAATGAAATGGAGGGGGCTCCCTTTAGAGCCACCCCCCTTCCCTCCTCTGGCAAGTCTCTGGGTTTTCACTGTCCAAGCAGTGTTCTCCTCTCTCTCCCCACCCTCGTCCTTGCTTAGAGAGTAAAACACTGCTTAAGTCTTTGCTTTCTGACCACCCTCTAAACTCTATCCCTCATCAAGATCTTTTTCTGAACCCAGTTGGGAGCCTGCTCCAACTCTCCCCTTCTGTCCAGGATCTCAGCTTCTGGATGGATGACTCAATGGGAGCTTTGACAATACTTGGCTCTTTCTGGCTGTAATAAAGTGTGCTTTCATGCTGTTTTGATTTTAATTTCAACATGTCACTCAAGTCCCGCACACACGTCGGCACGCCTGCCCTCCACACATGGTGAGCGTGCCTTTCCTTCTGCCCGCCTGCAGTCTGCTCCTTTGGGACACTTCCAGCAACTCCCACCCTTTCCCGGCAAAGTTCCCTGCCTGCACCCTACCTGGCTGGGAAGGGTCTGTCAGCACTAGGCCACGGAGGAAGCAAACGCAGACCTTGCTCCCTTCCAGGCACATCCTTCCTCCACCTTCTCCTGTGACTGAAGCCCTCATGCTATAGGGGGTCGTTAGAACCCTTGCCAACTCTAGCTGAAATATGAGTCTTTGGAAACAAGTAGATGCAACGGAAAGGCCATTTGTAGGCATTCCGGGGATGCATATTAACCACGGTCCAGCCTAAAGATGATTTAAGGCTGTCTCCGACCTGTGGCTGGAATGCTGGTCGGGGTGGAAGGGGTGTGTGAAGATACAAGTCCACGAGGAAGGAGTGGGGACCATCACAGAGTTCAGCTTCCCATGGCCGTATGATTACAGGCAGTCCTCAAACACTAACATCTGTGCTTCTCTGATGTGCCGGGAGAGAGGAAAAAACTGTAATCTGGGGCATAAATATACGATCCTGTGTTTATTCCCTTTAACCATGTAAACCTGTTATTAGCTTAAGCATCTATGTTGTCCTTAAATATTATAGCTGCTTCAAAGGAGGATACGGTAGCTGGTCTGAAACAGCTTACCATTTAAGTATTCAGTTGTCTCACACTTTTAAAATTTGAATCAACTAAACATATGAATTATGAAGCACAAGAGTCAAAATCAGGAATATTGGATTACTGAGTGGAGTATGCAGAGGAGAAGCCTATTAGAGGAGACGTAGACTTTAAAAGTGATTTTTTAAAGAGAAAACGCTTTGGGAGTTTGGGAGTCCCATGTACACACTACTATATTTAAAATACATAACCAACTAGGACCTACTGTATAGCACAGGGAACTCTGCTCAATATTCTGTGATAACCTAAATGGGAAAAGAATTTGTAAAAGAATAGATACATGTATATGGATAACTGAATCATTTTGCTGTATACCTGAAACTAACACAACATTGTAAATCAAACTATACTCCAATATAAAATAAAAATTAAAAACAAAAAAAGAAAGAAAACCCTTCCTTTACCTCGTGCCCTTCACACCTTAGATCAGAGTTTTTAGAGAATTACTTGCTAAGGACTAATGAGGGTGAGGCTGGAAGGGTGATGAGATGGGCAGGGAACAGACAGGGAATGGGCTCCCAGATGGGCTGATGGGGATTGGCTGTGTCTAGGAAAAGTGCTTTGGGAAATATTTGTAAGCTTATGGAATATAGTTATGGAGCAAAATCTTGGTGGTCTTGGCTTTTTTCCACTTTTCTTCAGTGTCTGTGTGAGATAAATGCTTATTTTCCCCTCTCTCCTTTAACAGTTGTTTAAACTCTAAGGAATTGCCATTTAATCACAATACTTAATGATATTTGATCTTGACACTAAAATGGCAAGGAAAACAATGTGAAAATAATGTTTTTGAGGTACGTGGACCCCTGTGGCCTATGGATGTACCAATCACAAGGAAGCATTACCTCGAGCAAGTTGGAATCCAGAGGATTTCCCAAAAGTGTCATTATTAAGAAGCACTCTTTCTTTCTTCTTTCTTCCCCTTTAGAACTTATCCTGATAGGAAAGCAAATACTATGACGTTCTAAAAATCGAGTTGTGATGAGCACTGTAATAGCCACACCTCTCAAAATCCAGAATCCCCCTAAAGAGCAAAAAGAGATTTGTTGCACTTTATGATCTGCCACATCAAGATGCAGTACTATCTAATCTAATCCTATAGTTTAAGAAATTTCCAAATAGGAAGTTAACAGGTGTTTGTTTTTACCTTCTTATATAAGTGAAGAAAGCACCTTTCTGTATTAGCTAAAGGCATAATAGCTGGCAATAACTATTCTAAAAAACCCCTTGGCTTCGGATTACTATTATGAGCAGAAAACATACTTTGCAAATATTCGGAAATGAAATACCATGCTCTTAAAAGAGAAAATTCTTACTTGATACTTCAGTATGCATAATAGATATAGCAATCAAATCTAATACTTTCTTGCTTTCTTTGCTTACTTATTGTAATGCTAGTTCAAGCACTGTTTCTATGACATTAATTATGGGAAAAATGGTGTGCATGGGAGAGATAAGTTTGTTTTTCTAAGGTTTCAGAGTTGAAATGTGGGAATAGTCTGGAATTAGGCAGCCTATATATGTCATTTGGACATTATTTGAAATGCCTGCTAACCTGGGGGTAAGACTGTATAATAAAGATATTGTGAGGCTTAAATGCATAATGTATATATAGCACCCAGTACATAATAAGCCCTTGATAAATAGTGGCTCTTTTACTATGTTTACTGGGTGTCACACTTAAGTTTTATTCCCTGCTACTAGACGTCTGGAACAATAAACCAACATGAAAATAACTGAGAAAAAACATCTCAGTGGTGGAAGAACAGCCTTTCTCCTGAGGCAAAAG
Source organism: Balaenoptera physalus (assembly GCF_965194825.1). Classification (NCBI taxonomy): domain Eukaryota; kingdom Metazoa; phylum Chordata; class Mammalia; order Artiodactyla; family Balaenopteridae; genus Balaenoptera; species Balaenoptera physalus. Next base: position 15,725,367 of record NC_138888.1, on the reverse strand, counting down.
TAAGAGAGAGGCAAGAGGAACACTTTGTTCCATTGGTTTTTACTGTAGTAGAGACAGACTATACATTACACTCGGGAATTCAGATTAGAATTCGTGTATTCAACAAAGATAATTTCCTGAATTCTGGGGATACAGTGATGAACAAAACAGACCAAATCTGGAGTGAAGGGGGAAAATCCATGTGATGAGTGCTTTAAAGAAAAGAAAAGAGGGAAATGGGTTGGGGCCGGGGAGTGGCATGCTATTTGCCTGGGTGGTCAGAAAGGCCTGTCTGAGCTGGTTACATCGAGCCAAGATTTGTATAATAAGAAGTGACCTTAAGAAGATACGAGGGAAGAACATTCTCAGCAGAGAGAAAAAAAATACATATGGAGGCCCTAAGAGAGACATAAACTCCATGAGTTCTAGGGAAAGAAAAGCAGGCTGTGAGTGAACAAGGGGGGCAGAAGAAAGCCGGAGGTGAAGGTGGAGAGGGAGGTGGGGCCTGAATCTCGTAGGTCTTTATAATATTGAAGGTCTTTACCGTGGCTTAAAAGAGAAATAGCGTATGATACCCGGCTGCTATCGCTTACAGGAGGAATCTGAAAGCAGTGATACAAATGAACTTATTTACAAAGCAGAAACAGACTCACAAGACTTAAAGACTGAATTTATGGTTACCAGGGTGGGGCGGGGGGAGGGATAGTTAGGGAGTTTGGGATTGACAAGTACACCCTGCTGTATTTAAAATGGATAACCAGCAAGGACCTACTGCATAGCACAGGGAACTCCGCTCAGTATTCTGCAGCAACTTAATTGGGAAAAGAATTTGAAAAAGAATAGATACAGGTACCTGTGTAACTGAATTGCTTTGCTGTACACCTGAAACTAACACAACATTGTTAATCAACTATACTCCAATATAAAATATAAAGTTGAAAAGAAAAAAGCAGCGCCATGCAAAGCCACTGGAGGGTTTGAGGCAGGGGAGCGACAGAATCTGATTAATTATCTTTCAGTTGGGAGCAGCGGTACAGAGAAGATGCTGGCAAAGGCAGCAGGTTGACTCAGAACTGGCATGTCAGCCAGTTAGTTACTCTGCCTACTAGAAAATAATCAAATGAAATAGCTCTCAAAATATTCTGATTTAAATTTGCTGGCTCAAATAGTGAGGGCCTATTGTGTTTCAAAATAAATCCAGAGAAACACTGTGCTGCAGCCCGCCTGAGCCTCCCACTCTTATTCATATGCCTTCTGAGATTTATCTATTGGCTTTTGCACAATTGATTTAAAGTCACCCACCCAGAACTGGGCTCACAATCTCCATTTCCAGACCCACCTCTAACTTCCTGGGGTTGTTTCTTTTCCCTCTTTTTCCAATTCTTAGTTAATAGCACTGCAATTCATTGGTCAGGACAAGCCTTTTTTTTTCTTTCCTTTCCTGCCTTGTCCAATCAGTCAACAATGACTTCCTAAACAGTTATCAGTCCATATTCACTTATTCATGTCCCCTTCCCATCCGTTCAGATGCTCCTCGCTTGCCCAGCCCACTAGCATAGTTGGTGAGCCAGCATGGATTGATGTATCTAGATTACAAATCTGACCAGTGAACGTGTTGCCATAGAGGCCTCTTCTAATGGCTTAACCCAACAGAAGGGTTGACAGTAGAACTTCAGGTGGAGATACAAGTCCCAGGTAGAGAGCCTTTGGTGTCTCTCTGGTCATGTTTTCCCTCTAATATCTCAGGTCGAATCCATAGGCAAACTGGGCTCTTCCTCCAAAATATCCAGAATCCTATGACTTCTCACAGCCTTCACTGCTGCCACTTGGTCCGGGCCACCTTCTCTCTCTGCCTGGATTGTGCAGTAGGTTCCCAACTGGTCTCCTGGCTCAGCCCCACGCCCCCTCGGCCAAAGCGATCCTAATTCAGACTCCTCTAACGGTTTCCCATTTCACGCAGAGTCAAAAGCCAACCCACGGAGCGGCCTCCGAGCCCCCACAGTGGGACCCCTGCCCCGCGCTCTCACTCTGATCTGCTTCCTGCTGCCTCCTCCACACATGCCCACCCTCCCCCGGCTTGCCGGCCCCTCTGCTGGTCCCAAATACGCCAAACAAGCCCCGGCCTCAGAGTGTTTTCATGACCTCTGCCTGGAACATTCTTCCCTGGATATCAAAGCTTTACTGTCTCACTTCTTTCAGTGCCCTGCTCAAGTGTCCCCTTATCAAAGAAGTCTTCCTGATGGTGCTCTAGAAAACGGCAACCTCCGTACCTTGGAGGCCACTGTAGCCTTCTTACTCTACTTCATTTGTATGCATAGCATTTAAAAACACTTAACAAAGGATATAGTTGTTTCTTGTCTGTTCTTCCATGAGGAGAGAGGCCCTGTGCTGTTCACGCTGTATTTCCAATGTTTTCGAACAGTGCTCAGCACAGAGAGAAGTTTCACTTTTCGAATAAATCAATATCACCTTGGCAATTGCCACCTCTTGCCTCTAAGTCAGGTAAATTTTGGTTGCAGTCTGATACTGTTGCGCCATGTTCTAGAACAAGATCAGTGCCTAAGGTGTTGTGTGCGGGGGTGGGTGGGTGTGTGTGTTGGAGTAGAAGTGGTGGAGAACCTGCCTTATGACTCCACCTTCCCCCACCCTCCATCCTCGCTCCATCCCTGCCCTCATCCTCCTGGGCTTCGGAAGAAGCTTCCTTTGGAGGTCCGCCTGGGCCTCTTGCCTGCAGTGTCTGCTCTCTAGCACCATCCAGCCCCGAAAACCTTACTCTTGGCTGTTCTCCCCTATCTGCCTTATTCCTCCGCAGTACCCACGGCACCACTCAGAAAATATCAAGGCAACGCTTGATATTTAGGTCTAATCTTTTACCCTTCCTTTGTCCAGATGCTACTTATCGATCGCAATAGGCGGTGTGGTATGACAGTTAAACATTCAGACTCTGGCACTGGGCTACCTGGATTCAAACTGGGTTGCATCACTTAGAGTTTTCATGACCTTGAACAGACTTTTAACCTCCCTAAACTAAGGGGCAGCGACTTACAGATGAGGGAAACAGCACCAGCTTCTGGGATTATGATGAAGATCAAAGCCAATCATTCTTTAATATGTTTGCAAAACCTAGTTCCAACATGGAGAAAAAGTCAGGCAAATGTTCGCCATCGTTTTCATTAACATTTCTTTTAAATGGGCCTCTTTAAGAAAACTCAAATTGCTCTTCTTTCTCAGAAGACTGTGTGTCTTTCAATTACCATTTTATTCAACTTCCTGTGTATTAAGGCCTTATCTTGATGCAGTTATCAACTCCTCCAGGTCTTATTAACTTACGTGTATAAAATAAATAAATACTGCTTGCGTGTAGAAATACTATATTTATCCACCCTCCTCTCAGCATTTCCCACTCCCTTCCCTGCTTTATTTTCCTGATTAGCACACATATCTGCCTGATAGATACACCAGGAATTACTGTTTATCTTTAAAGCTCTATGGAGGGAGGAATGCATCTTCTAATTAAGGAAATCTCCAACTAAACGCAAGTAGAGAAAATAGCGTAATGAACCCCCATGTACCCATCTTCCAGATTCAACAATTATAAACATTTTGCCAATCTTGTTTCAATTGTTTCCCCATGAATCCCCTTCCCCAACTTTGAAGTAGTAAAAGCAAATCCCGGATATCATGTTACTGTACCCATAAATATTTCAATATGCATTTCCAGCAGATAAGAACACACTTTTCCATATCACCACCACACAATTAATACACCTAATAAAAATAATAGTAGTTCCCTAATGTCAACTCTTTCTCTGTCCATAGTCAAATTTCCATCAGAGCTGGAGTTTTTTGGCCTGTTTTGTTCACTGCCACATCCCAAGTACATAAGACACACTGTAATATTTAAATGAATGCGTGGCTAAGTTGTGCTCTGAAATTTCATTTTTGGAAGACAATTCCATAAAAATATGATAAATGGTGATTGTGATATTGGGCTAATAAAGGAAAGCCCACTTGGCTCATAATGTCAATGTCTTTTAATGAGCAGATACCTTTGGAGTTCTAACTTGGGATAGGTTGTCTTTGAACCTGCCTCTCTTGCCTCGGAGGAGTCTGAAATTCCACTCCTCCTCCCTTCTTGAACAGGAAGTGAAGTGAGCATGGTTCATACTTTTAGAGTTGAATGGACTGCCTTTTGAATATGAACTGTACTACTTATAAGCTATTTCTTCTTCCATAAAATGGAGGAGAGTTGTAACTACTGTGGAGGGTAGTTATGAACATGTAGTGGATAAACTGTTGAACAGTGCTTGGCCTTTAGCAGCTGTTTAATGGACAGTTGTGCTCTCTCTGTTGTTGCAAGCCACTGTCATTGGCAATTTCCAAGGTGAGAGTTCCCAAGCCAGGAGGGAAAGGCCCCCAGAGGCTGCTTGGAGGCAACAGGCTACCAAGCAGAAATTGGCTCTCCACAGTGCTGCCTTCCCAGGCCTCCCTGGCCCTCCGTCCAGACTCTCTCTCTCTCTCTCGCTTTCTGTCCAGATTGGCTCTTCAGTTTTTCTTGCTTTCGCTGTGGTCTACTGTGCAATGGCAAAGCAGTGTTTTGGTTTTACTTCTGGGCAGTACTGCTGCCCTTCTGAGGGTCAATTTGAAGAGCTTTAACTTCTAATGACACTTTAAAAAGTCCTCATAGTCTACCTTCTCTTTTGAGTAAACACTAGACAAAAATAGTTCCATAAAACTCAGGTTTTGTGCTCTGCTGTCACTGTACATGGTTGTATCACCTCTCCAAAATTAGAGCTCTATTTCTACCAACCCCTGAATGAATGACTGGGTCACACTTTAGATGCCTATCTAAGTAAGATTACTGTCAGGCACATCGGGGTCCCTAATAAGTTCTGAGGTCATAACCAGTCTTGTCAATAACACATCACTTCTCATACTAGGTTTAGATGCAAGGTTAGTCTTCCTCTCCATCATTGGTCTGACACATGGCAGGGCCTTCTCAATTTCATGATTTGAAGGAGTTGCCCTCCATTTCCAAGACCACACCTCGTTCTGAGACAGATTAGCCTGGAATTTGAGGTGAATAAAGCTTTGGATAACCTATAACCTCAGCAAAGCTCAGTCCCTTTCCACAGCACAGAGGGTTTCAAAGCATTAGCTCTAACTCTGATAGTTTTGTACCCAAACCTACACCCTTGAGCCCTTTTCTGCATGACACGTCTGGGTCCCCTCCCCTCCAACGAACCCCCAAGTCCACGCAGAGTTCTCTTTGCTCTGACTTGGCCTCCTTCACCCCTCTGAAAGCTGCCATCTGCTTTATTTCCCTTCCTCCTCCATCACAGCCCCTTCTTCTTTCTAAATCTCCCCAATGGAAATCTGGAAATATGCATATACTTAAATTCTCACAACAGGAAAAATAATACAGTTGTAAATTCACAGAGGCTAGAATTTTTTGTGAGAAGAAACAGACTGAAGAGGGATTGCAGTGAGGGAAGTCTGCTATAAGGAATAGAGGGGAAATTCTAAATAAGGACCAAGGAGACTGGAAGGGGCAGGGCATCTGGGCAGCAGGTATGGGGAGAATGAAAGGCAGTGTGAGGGTGAGGGTGGTGGTCATGAAGCTTTACCTCTGGTTCCCATTTGCCTCCTGTCTTGTAGTTCCCTGTTGTACCAAGGAAGTACTGACTAGCTCAGGCAATGTTCCAGAGGCTTTGCATGTATTTACTAATTTCATGCGCACAAACACTTTGAATATGTGCAATCATTCCCATTTCATAGATGAGGAAACTGAGGTGTAAAAACAGATAACTTGTCCAAAGACACTCAGCTAATCAATGGCAGCCTCGGATCTGTGCCCAACAGACTGGCTTCAGATCTCATGCTCATAGTACACTTGGGGTATGAGTTAGGATTGGACCCGGCTGCAAGGGAGGGGGATGGGGGACACAGGACTTATAGGTCTGAGTAGGTCCAAGACTAGTAGGGAGCTCTCTACTCATAGGGACCCAAACTCCCTCCAACTTGTTGCCCTGAGAGATGTCATCTTCATTTTGGGTGGCTGTATGCGATCTGCCCTCCGTATCCCCAGGTATCGCATCTGCAGATTAAGCCAACCGAGGATCAAGTTTGGTTGGCTGAATCCGTGGACGCGAAACCTGTGAATTCAAAACACGTGGATATGGAGGGCTGATTATATTTAATGCACTGCACCATTTTATACAAGGAACTTGAGCATCCTGGGATTTTGGCATCTACGGGGGCCTCCTGGAACCAACCCCCCAATAATACTGAGGGACAACTGTACCTAGTTAAAATTAAGGGTTGCGTTATTGTTGAAAAAAAGAGTGGCAGGTTGGGATACAACTCTCTTGATAAGAGAAAAGGAAGATGACATTGCAAGGTGTGCTGTTCCAGAGGGAAGGAGCGCCAGCAGCCAGAGTCTCTGAACTGTACTGCTTGAGTGCCTTGAAAAGCTGTGGCTCATGGTAGCTACTAAAGTATTTGACTGACTCTTCGAGTGTCTTCTCTAAAGGGAAAAAAAAAATGTTTAACATCTGGCAGGATGCCCCACTTAATTACAAATAAATATTACATGCTAGTGTTTGATTAACAACTGGGCATTTCCAACAAACATTTCATCCTGGCAAGGGCTGTTTACTAACAGAAGGTCAGAAGCAGTGTCTTCTGGAGAGGAAACTTCTAAAGATGCTAATCATCATAGGATGTCAGTCATTCATGGTGCCATTAGGAAACAGCTGAAAACTGATAAGGTCTACTTGCCTCCTTCAGCTTAATGTCTTGTAAGAACTTGCTTTTCTGTCGAAGAGTTGTACCGGTCAGACTCTTGCTTGAAGGGCTCCACATTTGGACTGAATTAATTAATCAAAGAACTGACTGAGATTGCAGTATTCTCAATCTACTGTGATAGAAAAAAAATGGATAAATGTGAAGTTCTCCAATTAAGACCTATGTTGAGGGAGGAATGATTTAGACAATAGTGAGAGGATTAGAAAGAAAATCAAGAACTTGAATAACAAAGTTTTTTACCAAGATTAAGAATTTGAAGAAGTGTAGTTGAGTTAAATTGTATATTTTTCAGAAATTTAGATTCTGTGAATTTTCTTCTAATGCATGTTCCCAGAGAATTACAGGAAATCCTTTCTAACAGGGTATCCTGACTTGGAAGGTTTGTTAAGTCAAAAAAACACTCATTTGGTGGTATGCGTCTGGTGAAGATTATAGAATCCATTATGCTTCACTGAATTTGAAGAACTACAATCACTTTAATCACACTTGTTTTCACGGTGGCCCAGAGAAGAATTAAGAGACTTCCTTTTTCAAAAGTTTTTGCTAAGACAGCGCTTTTATTCTCTAGTTGAGTCAACACCATTGTCTTCTATTGGGATTCCAAAATCAGACTTGATGTCCTAGTGAAATTTAAAAGTAAATTGATGAGAAGTAATTAACCAGTTAATTACTAGTGTGACAAAATAAACTTGTGCTTTAAAAGTGTTTTAACTACTCAAATGGCTGGGGACTTTCAGAAGAAGGCTATTGGTTAATGGGAAGCCTTCGTAGTACAGAACTCTAAGTCTCCTTGGCAACGTTTCCCATAGAACTCAGTAAGGTTTAGGTCTAACTTGAGATGCCCAAGAAAATTAAGAACAGTGATGCTGATGGCGAGTGGAGAATAAAGCTGCCAACTGGTGTGAGTGCCCTTGTGAGGCCAAGCTGCAGAGCGTTCACCAGGATTTATAAATGCAAAGGATTTCCTTCTATTCTCTGAGGACGTTTGACAGACAAATGATTGCAGCTTATTGATGGGCATATCAGCAAGCATTGTCTTGAGGAGGGCCTGGGGTGTGGGAACAGGTCTTAAGCGGTGATAGAAAGCGAATATGGTGTGTGCTGGTAAATGTTTAACGACCTATGGGGGTAGGTAGCTCTGTGTGTATGTGTGTGTGTGTGTGTGTGTGTACACACAGGAGACATACATATGCATATGTACATATAAGTTTATGACAAATTGTAGTAATATAAAGGATGAATAGCACGTAATGTGCAAATAATAAAAATTGATTCCCATAGAATGCTTTTGTTGATGTTTGCTGAGTTTCTTATATTCATAACCAATCTATAATAAGTGAATTTGTCTCAACATTAATGTTTGTTAGATATTTTCTTTGACATTAATATGACAAAAGTGAAACAATGAAGTTGTATGTCAGAGCTTCACACTTTCGTCAGTGACGTGAGACTCCTCTGCTGAATTGAATGCTGGATGACTGTTTCCTCATTTTTTGGTCCTATTTGTACAGTGTAGCAGCTCCCGACATAACACCCTTTTATGTTTTAATCTGTATTATTAACATTTTCTCCAGCACTTTCTTAGACATGAAGAGAACAAATCAAAGCCCAGATTTGCAGCGTTTGCCAACTTCCACGGTGTAAATATTCGCACTGTGGCTACATTCAAGCTACCAGAGTTGGGGAGAAATATGTAATTATTAACCATTATTATGATATTTCTACCATATAGATAAAATAGACATCAATAACCTCAAGACCATAGGTAACAGTAAAATATAGTAAAATAATAAGTGAGGCGTTTTGAGCATTTCTACCTTTGTTTCTAATGCAGTTTATTTCATGTTAAGATTACATTATTTACATTTTAATGATGACTTTAACAACTGGCTCACAAAATTCCTGAGGTTTAACAGTTGGTTCTTGTGAGATGCTAAGGAAAAGAGCATTGAGTAGGAGAGTGTCAACTGTCACAGTGTCCAGAAGCATCGGGAGAGTAACTGAGAGTGCGCGTCTGGGAAGTTTTTGACCTGATGAAATGTATTTTGAAAAGCAGTGGTGATTTTCCTCCAAGTGTGGGCCAAGTGCATTTATGTAATTCAATACAGGTGGTCTCCAGGTGACTAAGGACAATTGCAATCCAAAGGGTGGGACAGCCCCTGCCCAGCTGCTGCTGGAGATCTCTCACTCGTTACCTCAGGCTTTTTACTTACTCGGGGGCGAGGGGAGTAGCAGCAGAGGGAGAGCAGTCTGTGAAAAACAAGGGAAGAGGGAACTTCCCCGGCAGTCCAGTGGTTAGGACTTGACGCTTTCACTGCCAAGGGCGAGGGTTCGATCCCTGGTCGGGGAACTAAGATCCCACAAGCTGTGGGACGAGGCCAAAGGAAAAAAAAAAAAAAAGACAAACAGTAGAAGAAACTGTGGAAAGTAAAAAACAGTTTAGACTTGCTCTGGGGACAGAGCCTAGACCTTTTGACTCAAGTGATGACTTTTCTCAAAATTCTACCTATTGAGAGATCCATGTTTGTTAAAGATGGGAGGGAGTTCAAAGGTCATCTGTACTCTGTGCTCAGGGTCCCTCTGCACAACCTCAGCACTCCTGCTTGTTGGCCTCTCCCACCTGCCCTCTTTCCCATTCTCTCCTCTTCTGCCCTGGTAGAGAGTTTCCCAGCTTTCTCCACCTTTGCATTTGCTCAGAGCCATCACTCATCTCAGCAAGAAGACCTCAGAATTCATACTCCCTTAGAGGGCCACAGACGATTGTAAACACAGACCTATTTTCCTGACACGTTTTCATTTGAATTAATTCAGTGTTAATTAATTACTATTCATTAATGTTAAATTAGTTCAGCTTTATTCCTAATACCCACTGAGCCCCTCTATACTAAGGAAGAGGATGACGAAATGGAAAGGACGGCAGTTTTGGAGCAGGGAGCCTTTGAGGACCTAAGGGCGGCTTTTACGGAGCAGGTGGAGAGGTAAAGAAAATAAAATGCATGCTTCTAGATGCTTTCTTTCTTCAGACATGAAGGAAGAAATGTTCTTTTTTTTTCCCTCCCACTTCACGCTGCCCACAGCTCCAGAGACCCAGGGCTCAGAAAAACTCCCATTTGCTGCTTGGACCGCTTATAGGTTTTGGCATAAATTGATTTCTTTTTCCCAAAAGATGTGTTTTGAGTCACGGAGGGAGTTTCTGTAGCATTAACGCATTTAAGCTGCTGTATTGAGATTAACACTGACATGCGGCTGTGTCTTCTCTATAAATGCCACGTTTATTTGATCACAATCACACAGTCATCTTTATATTTTTATTGTATTTATTTTTGGGGTCTTTATTTGTGTTTAATTTTGTTGTTTATTTTATTGTGTGTGTTTTTATAATTTTATTGCGTTTTTAATCAGAAAAGGGATTTTTGAATGTGTGAAGGGAAAGAAAAACACCGATTCCAATTGGGTCATTAGAAATAGTTCTAGACCTGTATTGCTCAAAGTTGTAGCCCGGCCATGGGCAGGAAGCCCCAGACGTGGGCCCGCCTGCATTCTCCCCGCAGGAAGACGGCCTGACTCAGTGGCCCTCCGGCTCTGCCAGCTCCTGGCCACACCCAGGCCAGACCCGTCAGGTCCTGATTCCTCAGGAGATTGCTGCAGCCTCCAGGCCTGTCCTTTGTCCCCCCAGACCCCTTCAGTATTTGTGCAAGCAGGGAAGGGCTCTGTGTAAACACTGTCACTCCCTCTCTGACAGTTGGGCACTCCACACCCTCTTAATCCAAGTCGGGGTGAAAAGAGCCAATTGTGTGTTCTGTTTTGCTTACCTTTAAAATTGCCAGATCTTTTTGACTGACTAAGCTTTTTTTTTTTTAAGTTGTCTAGACTTCTGCTGTAATGAGGAGTGTGTGTGTGTGTGTGTGTGTGTGTGTGTGTGTGTGTTCATTCAGTAAATGTCTGTGTGCCTCTTCTGTGCCAGGCATCCTTTATTTGCTGTGTAGGCAATTAGGGTACAAGGGTGAACAAAACTGAGGACCTGCGCTCTTGAAGTTTACATTCTCTGCAGGTGACAGATATCAATAAGTAAACATCAAATGTTATCAGGATTGACCAGTGCGATGAAGAAGAATCAGGCCAGGGTAACAGGGTAGAAAAGGAACTCTGATTGGGGAGGGAGGGCACCTTTTCTTACTATTACCCAGATATATCTCATCTGTGGATGTTAAAAGTGGTAGCCAGAAGAAGTAAATAAAACTCTGCCATTTATCCTGTCTGTGTAAGGAAAAGAAAAACGTCCAGCTTCTGTTTCTCAGGTTGAATCTCCACGGTTCCTGACTTCAGTTTCTGGGCCTCAGTTTCCTAATGTTAAGCTGCAAATTTAATAATAGTAACCGGCTCCTGGAGCTGTTGCAAAGAGTAATATGGAGTTAGTGCTTGTGACGGGCTTAGAACAAGGCCTGGCGCGCAGTTAAGTCCTCGAATGGTAGCGCTAATACTGTACAATAACGATACACGTGAGGCTCTAGCACTTGTGCCAGGAGGCTGTGTTCCAGAAGGTCAGGATGTAGAGCTGCTGCTTTGCAGGGAAGCAGTAAGCGAGGAACCTCAGCTTCCCTCTTTGTAAAATGGGATCCTCTTAGACCACTAGCCTCAGAGGGTTTTGTTGTGCAAATCAGTTTAAAGAACGTGAGAGCACAGTTTGAAAACTGGGAAGCACTATTGGAAATACCACTACAGATGGTGGTACTGAGCACTCACAGGGCCCAAAATAACCTAGGTAAAGTCTCTAAATATAAATGCTCTCAAAATACACATCATAATTATTTATGTTACACATCATGTCCTCCTTCATGATGCTTTCCCTTTAGGTGACACCTCGTCTCTGGAACACCCTATAATTCACTACGTGGTGCCATCGGTAATGCCTTATCACGTTGTGCTCAGGTTCAGTTGTGTTATTAGTGCAGTTGACCTTGAGCACATTGGAATCCAACTCACATTTGAGCCTCTCTTTCCCTTACTGGTCCCTCACACGACCCCCTTCCCTGAGAACTCTGTCCACCTCTGGGGTCTGCTTGGTTATGCCAACCTGCACTTCACATTATACCAGGTGGAAGGAAGCAGAAAGCCGAATGAGAATGGCATACTGTGAGATATCAGAAGTATACTGTTGTTAAATACGTGAATCTCAATAAAAACAAAAATGTTATGTGAATATTTATTATATATGTATAAAGCACTATTCCAGATGCTATATGGTGAGTGGTAGTTTTAGCCCCAAGATAGAGTAGTAGTTTGTTATTCTATGTACAGTAATAAAGAGGAAGCATTCCCAGTGACAGACTTCTTTGGAAATGGCAGAAATCAGAATAACTGGAGCCACCAGGCTGTGTCCCAGGGCAGGGGCAGCGTGGTGGGGCACCTATCCTGTGCCCTGTCTCCCCACCTCACCCCACCCCCGTGGGGCAGTCTTTGGTGCCAGAGCTTCTCAGAGAGCATTGAGCTACCTCAAGAATTCTCCCCCCCTTCTCCGGGCCACTGTTCTTGAGCCAGGTGACTCAGCGGGACCCACCAAGGAGACACACACCCCTCACCGGCTCGCCTCTCCCCGGGGTGGAGTCCATAAGACCCTCTCGCCTCATCCCCTCCAGACAGGTTTTGTTACAGGGAGATGTTCCCAGAAACTGTGTTATTGGAGGTTCATTGTAAGTCATGCACATGGGGTTTTACCACCACAGGAAGTTGGAGGCTTTTTCCTAAAATCGGAATAAGAAATCAACAAAAGTTAGTTTGAGTACCTCCTAAGTGCCTAAAAGTGTGTGAGGCCCTACTAGGGGTTGGAAAAACTAAGGGGAATTTTATAGTAGCACCCTCACCCTCCTAAGGAGAAAGACCTTGCCAACTGCATTGTTTCAGCCCCTCGGACAGAGAGGAGGTGGCACTTCCTCTTGTTGGACAATAGATATGGAGTCTTAATTAGCATCTTTTGCTGTTCTTCTGTAGGAAGTGAGTGAGCCGGCTTGCTGAGGCCACTTCTGTCATTTGTTAGGTATGTCAGGGACACGTTCTTGAAGTTTCACTTCTCTTCCTCAACCTCACTGTAGTGTAATTCATCAAGTGACACTGAAGTCACATTTGATGTTATCGTGCCCTAAACCACACAGGTGCAGCCAGAGAGAGGAAAACAGATGAGGAGATTTTTTTTTTTTCATTTTGCAAGTTAAATAACCTTGGGGGGGTGGGGGGAAGCATCACATAGTTTTGTGAGAGCTTGTGCTGTTGGGCCAATGACAATACCATCTTTGGTAGTACTTTTCGAGGACCTAGTCACCGTTCTAAACATTCTTTAGTAAAAAGCATTAGCAGGGCACTTGGGGTTTTGTTCTTAGCTACATTTCCCCCATTCCCCACTCTTTAAAGTCATTAGGATCTAGATCAGCGGTCTTCCAAGAATGGTCTAGGGGCCCATAGTTTTGCCTTTTTACTCTCTTCTGTCATGAGGGTGCAGTGGTGTTTTCCAAAGATGACATGACATACGCTAGCACAACAGGCTGAACGCAGAGGGACGTGGGAGAATCCAGCTGTCTTTGTAAAGCCAGACATTCAAGAGACGTAGAAACTGTAAAACAATGCCACTCTCCTCACGAAATGTTTTTGGGTTAAAAAAATATTATTTTTTCATTAAAATGCGATTTATATGAACATGCCATGGATTTACAATGGCTCTTTTAAAATTAATACATATTTTGAACTTTTTTAGTTTTAGTTTCTAATATTTATCATATCTCATATGATAAATATTAGAATTCATAACCCACATCATCAAGAGCTCTCTGGGGTTCTCAGTAGTTTTTAAGAATGCAAAAGGAGCCTGAGGAAAGGTTGAGAACCACTGACCTAACCATGGAAGAGTCGGAAAGGTCTGTGTTTCCCTCTTCCTTAGGGAGGGAGCAGGCAGTGCCTCGGAGGGCAAATCCCAGGTGGAACCCCGCAGAGATTGCCTGTGCCTGGAGAATTTATTACAGATTCTCACTCAGCCCTTCGGCCCCTGTGAGAAGACCCTGGCCTCTGCTTCCAGTTCTTTCTCCCATCACTGCCCTGTTCTCAGCTCTGTGTTACAATGCCTGGGACTCGGGTGCCCTCCTGCTCCTTGCCCTTGGGGTCCTGTCACCCCAAGGGACCCCTGCTCAGGAGGACCCTCTCTCCCTCCCCATCGCCTCAGCACCTGAACCTCAACTTTCCTCTTTGCTACGTTCTTTCAAGGAGAAGACAGTGCCCACCTCACAGAGTAGCTGTGGAGAAGCGCGTTCATCTCCGGTGTTCAGCACAGGACCTCCCGCAAAGTCAGTGCTCGGGTGCTGCCTTCCACTGCGAGTCAAATGATTTAATTCACTTCCGTTCAGATTACAACTCCTGGTGGGTAAAGGTCTTCCGCAGTACATAGGGCCTGGAGACCACGTGACTGCTGCAGGACAGTCTCTTTGGAAAAATTCAACCAGGACAGCTTTAGTCTGTGCAAGAAAAGTTGGAAGGCTCTGTTATCATCCTCGTGGTTCTTACAAGCATAGTGATCGAGGCTTCAGCCTTACTTCAAACAGAAATTTGGGGATTTCTGTTTGGATGAAGGAATGGGAGGGAAATTTACTGAAAACCTTCTATAACCCAGTCACTTCCCATAGTTTTGGTTTTCTTTCTCAGTTGTCACCACAATCAGCCTAACTTCAGCAGCGGCAGACAGGGTTAGCTGTGGTCCCCAACAAGGAAATGGAAGGCCAGAAGGAAGGAACTTGCTTTGCACCAAGGAAGGAACCCATATTTGAAACCCAGCTTGTCTGAAATAAAAGCCCATAATTTTTCCATAACAACCAAATGTAATGACTGAACCTTGATTGAGCTGTAGGTCAAAAAAAACGATAACATATTCTTAAGATAGTATATTAGTTTGCTAGGGCTGCCATAACAAAGTACCACAGGCTTGGTGGTCTTAAACAACAGAAATTTATTTTCTCATAGTTCTAGAGGCTAGAAGTCCAAGGTCAAGGTGTCAGCAGGGCTGGTTTCATTCTGAGGCCTTTCTCCTTGGCTTGCAGATGGCTGTCTTTTCCCTGTATCTTCACATGGTGTTTCATCTGTGTGTGTCTGTCCAAATTTCCTTATCTTATAAGGACAGGAGTCACACTGGATTAGGGCCCACCCTAATGATCTCATTTTAATCTAATTACCTCTTTAAAAACCCTGTTTCCAAACACAGTCCCATTCTGAGGTACTGGGGGTTAAGACTTCATCATGCAAATCTGGGGAGATATGATTCAGCACATAGTAGACAACTGGTTAACTTTGAACATGGGTTGGATGTGAGACAGTGTTAGGGAAACTCTTGTTACTTTTCATAGGTGCAATCATAGATTGTGATCCTACAGGAAAATGTCACTTTGGGGGGGAATGCATGATGAAACACGTAGGGGTGAGGAGTGCTATCTGTGCATTACTTTCAAACAGTTCAACAACCACAAAAAAAGTTGTAAGGGTGATTAAAAAAACTGCAAAAGACACCATAATGGGGACAGACTCAGAGAGAGTGTCTGCAAAACAAGCAGTAAATGGGTTTTACTGTCCAAAATGTATGAGAACTCTTGCAGGTCATTAAAAAAGACCCCAAAAAGGCCCTTATTTTATTTCCAGGAAGGAAGGGTGTATAGAAATATTGCATATTTTCCCAAAGAGAGGGTGCTATCCGCTCCAGAGGTCTTCAGGCAAAGGTTCAGAGTTCCTTGGCCTGGCTGAGTTTCAGCGTGGTCTTTCCTGAAGGCTAAGGATTGAACACTTTGGCTTTGAGAGATCTGTCCAAGTCCTTGTGATCAAGAGTCAGTTTTGATCTCCTGTGTGTTTCTGTCTGTGAAGGACACTGAGAAGTTGGTTCTGTTCACTGCTTGGTGCTCTTGAGTGAAGGGGAAGCCCCTACAACTGCCACACCCATGTTAGCTAACTCACCACTTCAGACCTTGCAGGGCTCAGATGTACCCTGTTGGCAAGTTTTTTTGGGGTGTGTGTGTGTGTGTGTGTTTGCTTTTATGTTTTAAGGTTCAGCTATGATACCAGCCAGGTATTATGGTATATGCCTAAGATAAGTAAAGCTCTTTGAATAGGACGTTATCAATTCCATTTCAAAAAGCTCAAAGGCCCAATATCAAAGAATTCAAGCCTATTGGTTAGTATGCTTGAGGAACAATATCCCATCATTAGGAATAGTTCAGCTTTTATCTTGAAATGCGTGTGTGTGTGTGTGTGTGTGTGTGTGTGTGTGTGTGTGTGTGTGTGGCATTTTTACCCTCAATTTAGGTCAAGGCTATAAAAAACTATTTACAGTTAAATATCTGCACTCAACTGTTAAACTCAGGAAAGCTTATGAATGAAAAGTAGCAAATAAACCATGCTTTGTAGTGAATGGGACGCTTTGAGAGGCAGGGAAGATGGAAAGTCATTGTCTAGACTCCGCGGTGTGGTGAGTTCTTTGTCATAGATCAAGGGGAGAGTTTGCTCCCAGACCCTGTTTCCAGAGAAGTGATGTAACAAGTTAAATCAGCAAGTCCATAGCCAGACCTGTTTGTTTATACCATGTCAAATTCTGGACAAAATATTTATATGAAGAATGAAAAATATTTATGTCTTGAAAGGCATTGTTGAGGCAGACAGCGATGGAAAGAAAGTTTTTCATCATTTTTCTTCCTGAACTCTATTAGAAGCTACAAAATCTGCTTTGAAATGACTCACACAAGAGAATCAAGGACATCATTCCCTCTATCCCTGAATCTCGCTAACATGGCAACAATCTCTTCCAAATTGAAAACTTTTCTTTGTGCAAAAGTAAGGTTATCATGGTTTCTTCCATTAAGAAGAGTGAATATTTCCACGGATAACTGTGGCACAAATTTCAGGAGTGAAGAGAAGGAAACGTGAGCTTACAAATAACAGTCGTCTTTAAAAGCAACAACAACACTAGCATCATTTTTGAGAAGAAAACTTAAACATCTGGTTTCCTTCTGGGAAACGGCACTGTTTTTTTGACCTTCATCTTTAAAAAAAAGTCTTTACTAGTCTAGTCTGCATGTATGAAGTTAAAAGAATTACTACATATCTGAAAAATCCAACATCAGCAGATTGATTTTGTTTATTAGGATTACAGGGTTAACAAAATTGGATATACATGTGTCCTGCCTGGCAAACTGAATGTAAATATCTCTGTCAACATACGCTTGCCACAATTAGAAAAGACTTCCACGGCACTATTGCCTTGAGCATTACTGGAGGAGTTCATTGCCATCTGCAATCATCAGGAACTTAAATCCCAGATTACATAGATAATAAACAATTGCTGCTTTGTTGCCTTCCAAACGTGGTGCTGTGCGATAGGCAGGGAGTTCTATGGAATGCAGGCTTTATTCCATGTTTTAAGAACAGATATAGGCCTCCATTAATATTTATTTTTAATGATATCCTTGTAACCACATGATAATGGGATTTTTAAATAGAACCCGTTCTGGTACAGAATTGCAAATTTAACTAGTCTGATGTCCGACATATGGGAAACAGGCTGAACCCAAAGTAAATGTTTTAAAGGTTTGGTAATACTGGAATGATTGTCTGAGGAAATGCTGTTTCTGTAGTAAAACTGAGCAATTAAGCCATGATTTAGGCATTTGAACTCCCACTTTTAGAGGTTTGAAATGTAATGTGTTTCAGGTTGTTTTCTGCTCTGAGTGGGATCTTCTTGTTTTACTGTAAATTGCCACTGCTGTTTAATATGTGTATATTTTTCTTGGTATAAACTTCAAAAGGGATGTTGACCTAGTAGAAAACTCCTCGCCTGAAGAATAGCATAAAGTAGCCGCTTTCCACACATAGCACTTCAATCCTGGTTTCTCTTTAGATTCCTTTGAGATCAATTTTCAAAGAGTCCTTAGCAAATGGACATTTGTTTTGGGGATGGTGTGCAGGTAGGAAAACACACGTACACACATACCTGTCCCTGCCCTGCTATGTTATACCCTCTCTATCTAGATTATGTATTAACTTGACTCAGTCAGACAGACCTGGGGTTGAATTCATTTAGTTCGATAGAGTTGGTTAATATTCTGCCTCTACTACTAATGGCCCTATAATCTAGCAGAGAGGATAAGATGATTGCATAACCATTGTGTTATTCTGTGGATTAAGAATCTTCGCTGTAATGATATCCCCAGGTGACTCACAGGCACATAAGGTTAAGAAGTTCTGTCCAGATGACAAGTGGTGATGTGGCACCTTCACCCCTGTGCAGGTGATGAGGCCTCAAAGTAGACTGGGAATCAATGGAAATGGAGAAGCTCCCCCAAGAGAAAGCATACGTGTGTGTGTGTACACGTGCTTGTGCCCACATACTGGGGGTGCGGGGGGACCTGCTGAGAGATTGATAGAGAGGAAAATGAGGATTTTAGCCTGAGAGGTTAAACTGATGTTGACCATGGTGGAGAAGCTGACCAGGGAGCCAGTTTGGACGTGAAAGGTAGGACTCCTCAGACCAGTTCCACACTTGTGATGACGTCTCAGTACATCCGGGCAGTGTGTACTCAGGACAGTTTGAAATAAAGGGTTGAGCACAGGGACACATTGCTGCTTGGAGTATATGTTCCTGAAAGCCATCTGACAATGTGTATCAGGCCTCAAAGGTCCATACCCTTTGACCCAGTAATTCCATTTTCAGGATTATACCCTAAATAAATAAACCATTCTGTATACCTGATTATATGCAAGCTTTTACACTGCTGCAATAAACAACCTAAATTTTCAACAATAAAGGACTGAGTAATTTATGGTATATTCATCCAAGGGACTATTGTGTGTAATTAAGATTTCCCAAGATTTTATCAATGATAAAAGTAAAATGTTTAAGACATGTGAAAAAGGAGAGGATAAAATCAATGTGGAATAACCTACTTTTCTAGAAGAAAAAGTCAGTACTGCATAGAATAGAAAGGCAGGAAATTAGATCAAAATAGTAATGCTAATAATAGTTATCTTTTGGCTTTTTGACACTTCGAGTTTTTTCTCTTTTTTTTCTTTGTTGGCCACACTGCGCAGCATGTGGGATCTTAGTTCCCCAACCAGGAATGGAACCCGTACCCCCTGCAGTTGGAAGCTCAGAGTCTTAACCACTGGACTGCCAGGGAAGTCCTGACACTTTGATTTTTATTTTATTTATACTTTCCTGTATTTTTCAGGATTTTTCACGATGTCTACAATCAGAAAAAAATTGTTTTATTTGTTAAGTAAAAATTAAGGATACTTATCCAGGCAGCCTCTTCCCAGCCAGAGTGGTTGAGGACATAGGCTATTTGAAGGGTTCACAGATGAGACCATTCTTTATATTGGACCAGGACTGCCCACTGAGTTCTCTTCAAAGCAGTCTCTACCTTGTTCAGCTGGGAGGTGAAGAGAAGTATGGTACTCAGGGTATAGGTCCTGGTTAGGACCTTGGCTTTACTCTGGGTGTGATGGAAAGCCACTGGAGGGGTCTGAAGTTGGGCGTGCCATGATCTTGCCCATGAGCAGAATTGCTCTGGCTTCTGTGTGTAGAATCAGCACTGGAGAAGACGAGTGTGGGCAGAGAGATCAGTGAGTAGGAGGCTTGTCGCAGTGCAGATGAGAGATGATGGGGCGGGAGCTGCGGAATTGGTGGGCTGCGGCTGGATATCTGCTGAGAGTGGGCCCACTGAGGTCTGTGGACAGCTTACCTGTGGGGCATTGGAAAGAAAAGGGTGAACGATGAAGCCAAGGATATTAGCCTGAACATCTGAGTGCATTTGGCATCATTTGCTGAGGTGAGAAACACAGGGGGAAAAGCACGTTAGCAAGGATGAGAAATTAGGAGTCTGTGGTCAAGCTGGATCTCGAAAAGGTATCTCAGCTTTAAGTGGTGATGCCCTGCAGACACCTGTGTACGTGAACCTGGTGTTCAGGAGAGGCGTCTGGGTAGAAGATGTGCACCTGGAAACTATCAGCAAATCAGTGGTATTTACAATCATGGGGCTAGAAAAGCTCTCTTACAGAGAAAGTGTGGACAGAGAAAAGGCCAGAAGGCAGATCCTGGGGCATCCCAGCACTTAAAGGATGGATGAGGAGAAAGACCCAGTCCAGGACACTGGGAAGGAGCAGCCAGTAGGGGAGGAAAGCCAGGAGTCCTGCCTCTCAGAAGCCAAGTGGAGAAGGTGTAACACAATGGCTGCAAAGTCATTTGCACATGAGCTACCATTTGCAGCAAGACTTCTAGGAAAATACAAGCTCTAAGGGTGCATTTCAGAATACTTCTTCCCCTGCTACAACGGATTCAGGGCTTCCTTTCCTCTTGCCAACAAGCACCCCCCACTTGGCTAGCAGGAGTATTACCGAGGCTTCCAAGCATGGCCGGAGGCTCCTGAAGAAGGGGATGAAGGGTTAAATCGGGCTGGTCAGAAGAAGAGGATTTGGACTGGTGGAGGGGGTGTAAGGGGGAGCAGAGCTTTGTGGGAGTCAGTTTCCTGCCAGGGCTTCTCAGCCCCAGTGCTTTCTCTGCCACTGCCACCAGGCTGTCCACCAGAGTTCCCTGCTCTCTGGCCTACCGAGAATGGGAACAGTCTCACAAGTGTGCAGCATTTCTGACATTTTCTGAAGCGTTCTTGGTGCAAGTAGCAAAACGTCCACAGTTTAAAGTTCTCTCCTGGACTTCTCTGGTGGCAAAGTGGTTAAGAATCCGCCTGTCAATGCAGGGGACATGGGTTCGAGCCCTGTTATGAGGAGATCCCACATGCCGCGGAACAACTAAGCCCGTGCACCACAACTACTGAGCCTGAGGTCTAGAGCCCGCGAGCCACAACGACTGAGCCTGCGTGCCACAACTACTGAGCCTGCGTGCCACAACTACTGAAGCCCGCTTAGAGCCCATGCTCCGCAATAAGAGAAGCCACCACAATGAGAAGCCCGCGCACCGCAACGAAGAGTAGCCCCTGCTCGCCGCAACTAGAGGAAGCCTGAGCGCAGCAACGAAGACCCAACACAGCCAAAAATAAATAAATAAATAAATAAATTTGTAAAATAAAAAGAAATAAAGTTCTCTCCTAAGAAATTGTTACAATGCTCAGTGGAAAAAAAAAAAAAGGTCAGAGTACACTAAATTGTTTACTCTTCATTCTCCATTATAAACAAACAAAGCGGCAAGACTGGAAAGAAAGTACCAGTTTTGTAGCCATGATCCTCTCTGAGTTATAAGTGGTGCTTCTTCCTTGCTTTCCTTTACTCTCTAGACTTTTTTACAGTGGGCATCTATTATTTTTATAACGAAAAAAAAGTATATTTAAAGATTTCTTGGGAATTTCCTGGTGGTCCAGTGGTTAGGACTCGGTGATTTCAATGCGAGGGCCCGGGTGCAATCCCTGGTCGGGGAACTGAGATCCCACAAACTGCGCTGTGAGGCCAAAAAAAAAAAAAGGAAAAAGAAAAAAAAAGAAAACAGATTTCTTCCAAAGTTCAGTACACTGTAACTATCCTCCTTGGCAACTTGGGTACCCAGAGGGCTGCTATCAGAGTCTCAGGTGCTGCAGTGGATGGTCAGACTTGGGGTAGCCTGGACGTGGGGCACAGGTGGGAGTGGGAGGAGAAAAGAGCTGAAGCTACCGCTCAGACCCCCTAGGCCCACAAGCGAGTGCTGCCCGGGATGGCCAGGCTCTCTTCCCTTGCTTCTCTGCCCTCTCCCTCCTTGCCTTGCTCCCAACAGGGTGGCCGGGGCACATACCACTGTTAGAGAAGGTAGTCCAGGAGCCATCACATATTAGGGACTAATGTGCATTTTCTCTCTGGGTCTCCCAGTAGCCCTGTGAGGTAGGCAAGAAGGGTACCGTTGCTCCTCAGCTAGTTAGCAGGAAGCTGATGTCTGAGGGGTTGCAACTCTAGCAAATTCCATAGCCAGGACCAGAAAACTCTGAACCCTTGTTTCCCTACACCAGTCAATGATGGTTTTCAAATTTTTTAAAACCATAACATCTATGTAGAAACAAAATTTTATATGGAAAGTGTATATGGATATGAAGAAGATAAAACTGAACTGCTTGGAACAGGAGTGAAAAGTAAGGACACCCCCCCTCTCCCCATAGGGAAGGAGTGTGCATGGTGGGGGAGGGACTCTTTATTGCCATGCTCAAGGAGCAAAGATGGAAACCCACTGGCTCAACCTGTTCTGAGCCATGAGGGATGGAAAGAAAAAAATCCGCCAGCAAAGGGCATGGAGAAGATAGCAGAACCCTTGCTTTAGGCAAGTTCAGTATAAGAGAACTCTGGAGGAAACTTCCATGAAGCTAAGTGTTGTTAAATGTTACAGAGAGAGAGACAAGATGATTGACCCCAAGTAAGAGCTGAACTTGCAGCAAGAGAAGAAGAATTTCTGGAGTGGGAAGCAAGTGAATCTGCACACGGGAATGGACTCGTAAGAAGTGTGTGGATTGAAAATTCTCTGCTTGTTCAGCACTTTCCTTTTAAAAAGAACAGAAACAGGACTAGCTAGAAGGGTGAGCAGGCATTGAAAGAGTATGGCCTGAGCCTTATTTAGGAAATGAAGAGAAAGGAACTCATGGTGAGGGCCAGATGAGGGACTGATGGGGGTAAAGGAGAGATGAGAAAGATGTGTATTTCTACTGCGGGGTCCGCTCTCTGACTCACTTTATTGAAGAGAGAAACCCCCTCCTTTGAGAATGAATGTGAGGAAAATTGGAGGATCTGTTTGTTAAGGTGAAGTGCAGGACGCTCAGCTGATGGTCGCCATCTTCACTGAAGTCAGAGGTGGACGTGTTCGTAGAAAATGGGTGGGGAAGGGGAGCCATAGACATACGAGGGCTAAGGTTCTACAACATGTTGGGACATCTCGTCCAGCTTTCTTCTGCCAGCTCAGCAGGACAGGATTTATCTTCATCCCCCCAGCTTGTCATTGGTCACAGCCATCCTTCCCACCCAACCACCACCATCATGTGTCTGGAATCTCAGGCGGGGGGCTGTGTGTTTGTGTGTGTCTGTGCAGCTAACTCAAAAGTGTCTTCCAAAGCATTGACTATGGGGGTCCTTGACTCACTTAGTCCAATCCATTTTTATTGAGCTCTAGATGTGTGCTGAACCCTTTGCTTGTTCCAATTTCCAAAAGCGATCAGTCTTTAAACTCTCCACTGACTCTGTGGCTCCCTGGCCTGTTTTCTTCCTAGCCATAAGTCCCTCCCAACACCCTGTCTGTGAAGCGCCCGACATGATAATCATTGCCAGTGCTTTGGCCTGAGGCCCCATTGGATGGCATGATCCCCGGTCTTGAGTGTGGCCTGTGCTGGCAAGCTCACTGCTGCTGCCTGGGTTCCAGCGGGAGAGAGAACCCGACAAGCCTGCCCAAGGCCATCTCCCAGGGGACCACCAAGCTTCGGGGCTGATGCTGCAGGTGTGACACTAGCTGAGGAAGAAGGGAAAGCATCAGGTGCTTCCAAGGGCAGCTTTACAGAGAGTGGAAGGCTTGGGGGTCCATGATGGGCAGCGTGAAGGGGGGCTACTCTTGAGTTCTAGAGAAGACAGGTGGTAGAATTTGGGGCATGCATGGGTTTGGGGGCAAGGGTCTGTGAAGAAGCTCCATTTGGAGAATCTGATTTGTATCCAGAGGCCACAGATGATGCCCTGTCTTGTGTGGTGAAGTCTGGAGTAGCTTCTCCACTTCTCTCTGCGTAGGAATCACCTGCAGGCTCCGACTGCCTTTCCAGCAGCTCCCAGATGTCCTGCCTGGATCACACGTTACGTAGCAAGGCTGTGAGGGTGCCCCAGGGTATGGCTGATGGGGGTCTGTGCTGGGAGAGGCTAGGGGCCCTCGATCAGGTTATTTTAGGGTCCTCAGTAGGCAACCTGGTGCTGTCAAGAGTGATGGCTGGAATGGAAGTAAAGAAAGATGGAAACCCGGGTGCAGAAGATGGGTGGTGGCACTGAGAGCCCCTCTGTGGAGATCTGGACCTTCAAAACACACATTCCAAACTGACGTGAGCCTTGTGGGAACTTTTTTAATGGTCGTGTTCTTCTTTGTGGTCGTGACTCTTTTTTGACCGAAAGTCACACGGTGAAGCTAGTTGGCTTCTGTGTGACTCTCTGTTATTTTAGTGAATACTAATGCTTTTGTCACAAGAGAGTTAACTTATGAGTATAAGGAACTTGTTATTTGCTAGGGAGCGACTTGTGCATACAGGCTATCAAATGTCCTGAATTTTAGACAGACCACTTGGCTGTATGTCTGTATCATAGGCTTTGACTTCCAGAGCAGTGATATGTTTTTATATTTTATATGCATATTTATATACATAAATACACATTCTATGTAAATATTATATATACATATACATAAAAATCAAAGTAATTAAATCCCAGAATCTTGGCTCCAAATGCTAAAGATTAGTTCAATCCTCTTATTTTTACATGAACTATTAAGATACAAGAAGAATAATTAATAACTTGGGCATACTCATGTTTAGAAGTCTTACTGGTTCATTTAAGATCTAAAGTACTTAAGTTAGACCACATTATCACATTCTATTATGAATAGGATGAAGAAGGCTCCTTTCCTTTTGGGAAAAGAAAAGCAGCTTTAGGCTTAATAGTAAGGTCAGGTTTTGCATTTCCATAGTCACCACCTGTCGTTGGTACAGGCATCCTATCCCTGGCAACAGTCATCTTCTGCATAAATAGTGTGCACAGGCTGTGATATTGTCATTTTTAATATTAAAAAACTTTTTATTCTTGTAATTACTTTTTCATAAAACCTCTCTTAATTATTACAAAACGAAATCTTCCTTTACTTGTGTGTAGAATGGACATTTGAAAGCAGTGAGGGCTCTGCTGGCCCTGCTTACCCTGAGGTTAGCGTCCGCTTGTGAGTGTCAGCTGCCTGGGGGGACATGACTCAGAGAACAAGGTCTGTCTTTTGACTAGCTTGCCTCTATTTACTTGCCTTTCAGTGATGGCAACAAAGCTTGTCATGGTTGCAAACACAATGTAAACTTGTTCTAATAAATATATGCAGTTCAACTAAGTGAATAGTGAGAACTCCTGACCGTTTAGCTGGTGGTAATAAGGGGGGAGGTAAGGAAGGAGACCCCTCTGACAATAGATCTGACAACACCAAGGTCCAGAGGACCATGCAGTTCAATTCACTAATCCCCTAACAGGCAGCATAGGGCTTATCATAGGAAAGCAGTAATGATGGCCAGCAAAGGCAGGCTGCTCAAGTACCAAGCACCCCTTGATCCAGCAGAGCCTGAAGTTGCGTCCTTGACTATGAAAACTGCCCTGCCCAGTGTTCTGTGACCCCCGGCTGCAGTACAGTTCTGTCTCTTGCGTGTTAGGTGAGATTCTCGACAGACGTGAATCGGTTCAACATGTTTGAATACTACCCTGTGGATGGCACTTTGGGAATGCCCAGAATTACAGTTATAGCACTGTTCTCTAGCATGTATAGTAGGATAAAGGACATATCCCCACATACCCATTTACAAAGTAACACAAAGACATGCAGGGTGCCACACATGGTTTATTGTCAATATGGAAAGGGAACACTCACTTAGCAGGTAAAATCACTGTTGATCTGAGCAGGAAAAATGTATTCCTGCTCCCCAAGGGCCTCCATCGAAGAGGGTCAAAGATAGAATAATGATGGTAATGGCAGTGGAGAAATTAGGCCAAGTGGGGCGGGTGGGGAGGTTTAGAGAGATGTAGAGTGTGCCCACGTGCTATGTCTTTGTCTCAAACATACCATGTTTTTCCTGCCCCTGCCCCTTGCTCTCAATGTTCTCCTTCTACAAGTCTTCCCTTCTTTTTTCTCTTGAAGATCTGCATGAGCTTCAACTCACAACCTCCTGCTGCCTCCCCTTGAGCATTCCTGGGCTATTCCAATCTAACTAAAAGCCTTCCTGATCACTTTTCAGGCCAGTTTGTTGGGTATTCTGTCCCCAGTGATTCTCGGAAGGCAGAGTATTGCATATACATCGCGCAAGGGCAGGCACCCTGATGTACCGGGGATGGGGCAGAGTACTCTTTATGGGTGGATTAATTCATTTGATTGATGCTTGCTGAACTTCTCTTACCTTGTGTCATGCACAGTTCTCCTGCTGCAGGTGATGAGCAAAAAAGGAAGGTAGCCACCCCCTTGGAGCGCAGAGTCCAGTTGGGAATACAGACAGGAATATGGCATCACAATGCAGGGGAGAGAACGCAAGGGTGGTAGTTGTGTGCAAAGTTCAACTGCAAATAGGAAGGCCTGTTACCGAGTCCAAGCTTGTACTGCTCACTGTACAACAGGCCGGTAAATCGAGAGACGAGGTGTTGGGGCAAGGAATAACCACTTTGTTCAGAAAGCCAGCAGACAGAGAAAATGGTGCACTAGTGTCCCAAAGAACCAACTTACCCGAGTTAAGACTGAGGCTTCTAAAAGGGGAGGGGGTGTGGCTGGTAGTTGCAAACTTCCTGTTGCCCGAATCCTTTGTTCTTCTTGCTGGCCACTAGATCTGCTCACAATGTTCCTATAAACCTCCAACAAGATGATTGTTGTTTTCTGTTCTGCAGCTTTATCTCTATATGAATGGAAAAGGTCTGAGCCTTGAGAATGGGCTATCATGTATATTTCAAGCTCTAGGCAACATTCTTTTCAAAGGTGCAGAGCCAGCATGGCTAAGCACAGGCAACAGAGCACAAGGGTCAGAGCTAAAGGAATAGATCCACCATGCAGTCAGGTTTGTTCTTTTCTATTACAGGACCTCAGTCCAAACCAGACTGATAAGGGAAGGATTCCCAGGGGAGGTTACATATGAACTGAGTCTGAAAGAATTAGGCATTAGGTATAGATGAAGAAATAGTCATTGAACATGTAAAATGCATCTAGAAAACCTTGTCAGGCACAAAAATGCAAATACCTGAGTTTCAGTGCCTTTTGTACACGATTATGTTAAGCCTTCTCAGGCCTCAGCGACTCATCTTCGTTTTCTTAAGGATCTGACTTGTCTCAGGGCTGAGCTCAGAGTTCAGGATGATATCTCTCCAGTGAACAGTGTGAGGAAGACTCAGAGGATATCACAGAGGTCTGTGACATGCTTCTCAGTTTATTATTATTTAAAGAACTTTTTACAAGAGTGTATAAGTGATACATGATGATTAGGGGATGGGAAGGAAGAAAATACTCATATACTTTAAATTCTACCAGCCGGAGGCAGCAACCACTTGTAACATTTTTGCTTTATATCCTTCCAGATGTTTTCCTGCAACCTTGTCTTTTTTCATTTTTCCAAAAATAGGATCCTACTATCCTATGCATCCTGGTCTACAGCCTGCCTTATGCAGCCAATATTTTGTGACCATACTGAGCACTAATTCGAGTATAAACTTTGTAATAAAGTAATTCCAAGTGCCTCATGACACCTGCAGTTTGCTTTGTGAGTCCAACAGAGATACAGAGAATCGGTTATCAGACTTTTTATTCTTACATAGGTAGTGTTGGTTGTAGGGATACTGGTGGTTAAAAGACAAGGAAGAGGGGAACGGAAAGGAGCTCTACCTCGAAGAGATGCTTTAAAGAACACTTTCTAAGACATTTTGCCCTGAAAAGGTACATATCACTAATTGTTGGTTTTATTTACTAGAAAGTGCAGTAAAACTAGCTGCCTTTAAATTAGAGGGTATCGAAGACTAACGTTTTCATGCCCTTCTAGGATGACTTCATTTGAATTTCCCTTTTCGAACTTAGTTGATATTTTGCTAATGATGTAATTATTTATTTAGGCTTAAACGATTCTGTGCAAATACCTTATGCAATGCTTTCTTTTTTTAAAGCACCTTTTATTTATTTTTACTAAGCCAAAAAAACACACTTCACATCTGGGAGCAACCAACGAATGGACTTGCTTTCCTTTGAAGACTCATAATTTAGTT
Source organism: Balaenoptera physalus (assembly GCF_965194825.1). Lineage (NCBI taxonomy): Eukaryota > Metazoa > Chordata > Mammalia > Artiodactyla > Balaenopteridae > Balaenoptera > Balaenoptera physalus. The sequence goes on along the minus strand of NC_138888.1, from coordinate 15,697,602 downwards.
TCACATTTTTGACTAGTGACTCTGGGCCTGAGGCCCCACAGATGAGACAAGGTTTCTGCCCTTGAGATCACAGTTCTAATGAAGAAGCAGAGCCAGGGCATCACCTGGAAACGCACTGCTCAGGGGTGCCCTCCCGAAGGAGGTCATTGGCGTTGGAACTGAGTCTTGAGGGACGAAAGAGAGTTGGCCAGGTGACAAAGGGTGAGAGTGACACACCAGGCAGAGGCGAGAGCAGGACGGAGTCCAGAGAGGCAGGAAAAAGTGCATCCGGCAGAGGTGGTACAGGCAGGCAGTATTGCCAGCGTGTGCAGTGCCATGTGAGGCTCGCAGGAGTCGGAGTAGTGGGGCAGGATGTGGGGCTTTACCCTGACGGGTAGTTAGCCAAGAGACCGCTATGAGATGTTCTCCAGGCTATTGGAGATACAGGTCTGAAGGCTTTGCTTAAAGCTGTAAGTAAAGATTCAGGAGCCTCTGAAGACCTGTGCCTTAATCATCTCAGTGGCAGAACAAAGGAATAGAAGCACGAGTGGAGTCAATAAGAGATGAGGAAAAAGAGGATCATAAACAGTGACACAGAAAATATGGTCAAGTAAGGAAGACGATCAAAGCTGAGGGGAGGAGGAAGACGGCACTGGTCCAAAGGGGATGCTTAGCATGGTTGAAAAGCACCACGGATACAGGCTGAGAGAAAACAGCCAATGGCGAGGGAGAGTTCGGATGTCTGGGAGAGAGTGACGTACGGATGAGATGGAGGACGCTGGTGATGAGACGTCCCTCCTAAGTTCTAACCGTCCTCTCCCCTGAGCCTGCAGGAAGACAGCAAGGGAGAGTGGAGCCAGAGGTGGCTTGTAAGTGCAAGCCTTAGGAAGGAGAGAGAGAGGGAGTTCCTGATGGCCTCATTTTCCTCAATGTAGCGGCTGCCTTCTGAGAACAGGGGGTGGGCCGAGTTAGAAGGTTTGTGGGGCAAAGTGAATGATAAACCTGCTGCAGAGAAGAACTATAGAAGGAGTGGATGAGGATTAAGGCAGGAAGAGCTATCCCAGGACAGTGCCTGGCACACAATAGGTGTTCAGTTAACATTCAATTAAAAAATAATGTCAAAAGATGGTTGAATAGGATCAAGAACCCAACTGAGGTTGGCAACCATGGATTTATTGTGGTATCATGATGCATGTCCGGTTTCTCTTTAGTTTTCAGTCCCAGAGATATAGTAGAAAGATGGCAAGTAGAAGGATGGAAACTAACCTAGTGTTGGTCTTTTCCTGGGAATTGCAAAGTTCAAGAGTGGAAGGGAGTGAAGGGTATTGTTAAGAGAGTGGTTGGGCGTGAGCCAGGAGGATCTGCTCTGCTAGGAGAAAAAGGAGGGGTTCAGGGGTTGGAAAAGTGGGACTGTCACTTTTTATTATGGGTCCATAATAAATGCCATACGTACAAAAGTTTCCTCATTTTTTAAATATGATGATATTCATATATTGTTAATTTTAAGTTTTTCTAAGATAAAATGAGAAGCAGTCTAAATTTCCAACAACAAAATACACATGCAAGTTCAAGTGGTAATAAGAGAAACACATACATGATGTAGCTGGGAATTTGTGATGATATCACATTTCAGTGGGGTAAATGTGACTGTGAGAAGTCTCAAACGTCCAGCACAACATTAAAAATCAGATCTGGTTCTTTCTCCCTTCTGAGAATAGAGAACTGTGCTGAACTCATATTGATGGCTACTACACACATTCACCGATTCAGGAACTAGGGCCATCCCTGTGTGGTACCACTTATGTGCTGAGTGCCATGAGTAGCTAGGAGACATGGAAAAGACTGCCCGACTCTCAGACTGGTTTTTCGTTTGGTTTAGGAGAAAAGGTCAACTAACCTACATGCCTTTTAAAACAAAGTGTTTGATCAAGTGGCCACATGAGCAGTAGAGAATAATAAATATGAAATGATTTTGCAGTGTAAATAAAATGTGTGGCTTATGGTAGCCTAAGAAAGCTTGATGGATTTGGTGAAATTTTAAACAGTAGTTGGAGAGAAAAAGTATGAGAAGCTCAAAAACCAAATAGTATACCCTCAATAGGTTATCCATTGCTATCTTGACTTCTGTAATTGAACCACATTCAAGGCTAAGTTGAAAACTGCAAAGAGGCCTGAAACATAGCTTTGGGATACAGCTTTAAAAATATATTAATTAATTAATTAAAATAAACATTTAAAATATTTTAACTGAAGAATAAATCAATTTCTCCGTCACTGGGTCAACTGGTTGAAATTCAGACATTTGGAAAATTTTAACTTTCAATTCCAGACCCTAAGCCTAATTCTGGGAGAAAATCCATTAAAGTAATGAAGTAAGGAAACAATTGAACAATGAATCTTTATTTTGTAGAGAATACAGTGAATGCTGGGAGGTACATCACCATTTCCATTTTGTGCTTTTGGATTATTACAAGCACCAACATCTTTGCCTAGGAGTTACCAGGCTGTGGTTTTCTAACTGACTTCAGGGTAGGAGCGGGTAGGAATTTATAGGATGTTATCCTTCAAGAAGAGCTAGGAGAATTTTTTTTGGATGCAGAAACTTAAAACTACCCAGGTTTTAAAGTAGTTGAGTGACTCTTCCCCTGGAAAAATAATTAGTTCTCAATCCTTTAAATTTGAGTATTCAACAGAGCTGTCATTGGGAACCAAAGGAAATGAAAATGTAGGTGGATACGGTTCCTACCCCGTTATAAAGGGCTTATAACAGACTACTTTGAATTTCACACAAATGTTTTACATTATTTCATTAAGTTTCCTCCAATCCATTTCATATAGTTTCCGGGAGTGCAAGTAAATTGCAGCTTTCACTGCTTTTTGAAAAAAATTGTTTTGGGGAGTTGTGGAGATTTACTTGCTGCAAATTTCACTTTTAATAAATGACATTGAAATGATTTAATGCCCTGAAATAACTGAATGAAGGTTTTAAGAGTCTTGTAATTAAAATGAAAATATAAAAGCTATGGATGGACATTGTAGAGGAATCACAGTTTTATTGTTTTTTCTTTTGGAATTTGTGGATCAACCGTATATAATTTGTAGTTCAAAAGAATTGAGAAATGGGTCTGTTTGGGTCTAATATTGTCCTTCTTAACGTTTCTAATCTCAGTTGTCTTCACTTATAGGACAAACATCTCAGCTTACCTGGGCTACATTTTTTTATATTCCTTTCATGGGTTCAAACATGTTAGTCAGCATGATACACATTTCCAGTGAGTTATGAATGTGATATTTGTGGATTTTCTCAGTTTCTAGACTCTGGATTTTTAAGACACTCAATTGATTTAACAGTTGTACAAGGAACCTAAGTAAACCCGGCCGTGTTAAATGTTCATGTTAATGGTAAACTATATCCTGATTTCAGGTATGTTTTTAAAATGTTAAATGTATCTTAAAAATAAGGAAACTTGATAAATGTTCAGTGATTTGGCAGGCACCTATTAAAGCTGTCCAATGTATCAAGGTCCCTAGTTCCCTGCATTGTACAACGCTCATGATGGATTTTGATTATGTGACTTGCAGAAGGCAGGACTGTGGGCTTTTTCCATTTAAAATTTAAAACCATTTATCTTTTGGGTGTTAACAGAGGGCATTTTTAAGTTGAAGGGAATGAAACAATTATTATCTTTCATGGTTGTGTTATCATTAGTAGATAAGTTAACGGCTTCCTGTACAAATAATTGGGGATCAGTATACCTAAGATTTGGATTCTCTTTAAGACAAAAAAAATTATCTATAGATATGAATCCCTCTTCAGGGTCATTAGACAAACTTCCAAGTATTAATGTGCATGAAAAGACGCCGTATTTTGAATTTTTATATGCTATGTGAATAACAGTTTGGCATAAAACAGCTGGATCACAGTATGTCATTTATGGGGTTTTTTTTGAAAGTTAATGTAATATATAATACTCATAAATGTCACACTTTCAGAGAGGAATCAGGGTGTCTTCTGAGCAGCTTTTATGTGGAGGGAACAGGGCCACTCTGGTTTACCCAGCAGTAGCTGTGGTGCCAGTATAGCATCTAATGGCCTGTTATGTGATTAACTCTGCTCAGTTGGTCCCTTTTTTTGTTTCACTGAGGGCTTCTTCCTCCTGTCCTTTCCTGTGACCATCCATTCTTCACGAGAGCACAGACACTGCCTCTAGACAGGAGAACAGATCTTCCTGTCCTGGGTTTTGTTTATACTCTTGCTTTCAAATCAAAGTTTAGATAAGAATCCCTTGTTTAATCATTTTCAGTTAGCTTCCCGTGTTTGGAGCCCTAGGTTTTTCTCGCTTTGAAACATTCTCTTTGTTAGCAGTTAGATGCCTCATGAATAAGACTTGACTCATTCTACTCTAAATGGATGTATTGTTTTAGAAATCTAAATCATTTGGAAGGGGCTGAAATCAAACATAGAAACCTCATTCCTTAAGTGACAGCCCCTGCTAACAGTTGCTATATTAGTGTTGGTTGTCACCAACTTATTTCTTTTCCAAAGTATCTGTCGAACCTCTGCTCGGCAAAATGAGGATATTAGCGACCTTTATTCATCTCTTCTCCCCATGACTAAGGTGACAAGCCAGTCCTGGTTTACCCAGGACTTTCCCAGTTTTAGCACTGAAAGTCCCACGTCCAGGAACCCCCCTCGCTCCCAGGAGGGTCAGCCCTTGCCTATAAACTCCCAATGTGTTAGACCATAATTTTTACAGCATCATGGTAATGCTTATTGTTAGAGCATAGCTGTGAGTGCTTGTTTTGTCCATAGATTGTTTCTAAAAATCAAAAACCAATATGCAAATAGTATTCACTTTGGAGCCACGGAATATAATAAGATCCATAGAGAAGGACATTCCACACTGAATCACTGAATTTTGCTGCTTGAAGGAGATTTTCCAACAGCTTCGATTCTTTATAGACACTCTTCTGCTCTGGGGTTATATTCAGCTCCTACTGTTTTTCTGCATCCATGTTGTTCCCTTCCTTAGATTCCTGTTTTCATTTGGTAGACTATTCCCTTTGAGTAGCTTCTTTTTTTTTTTTTTTTTTAAGTATTTGTTTTTTTAATTTATTTATTTATGGCTGTGTTGGTCTTCGTTTCTGTGCGAGGGCTTTCTCTAGTTGTGGCGAGCGGGGGCCACTCTTCATCGCGGTGCGCAGGCCTCTCACTATGGCGGCCTCTCTTGTTGCGGAGCACAGGCTCCAGACACGCAGGCTCAGTAATTGTGGCTCACGGGCCTAGTCACTCCGTGGCACGTGGGATCTTCCCAGACCAGGGCTCGAACCCGTGTCCCCTGCATCGGCAGGCAGATTCTCAACCACTGCGCCACCAGGGAAGCCCTGAGTAGCTTTTTATATATAATATGCACAGATGCTAAGCTCTGTTACTGCATGTTTGGAAATGTCTGATTTTGCCTTCACACTTGATTGATAATTTCGGTCTAGATTCAAAATGATAGTTCCTCAACTTTGAAGGCATTGCCCCTCTGATACCTACAATCTAATGTAGCCAGTAAGTCTGGTGCTAGACTGATTCTTCTAACTTAGTTGATTGTGTATGCATGTGTCTATCTGTCTACCTCTTTGAAGCTTTGGGGAATTTTTACTTTATCCTTAGTTCTGATGTTTCACCAGTGATCTTTTTTCATTAATCTTTTTTTTTTTTTTTTCTTGGCCTTTACGATCTGAAGTCTCCTCTAGCTCAGGATATTTTTTCCCCACTAATACTTACGCACTCTTCAACTCTTCACCTAGAACTCCAGGGGATGGATTTTGGACGTCCTGGAATCAACTCTCCATGTCTTTCCTATTTTCCTTTGTTTTTTGCTGTACGTTCTGGAGATTTTCTTGGCTTAAATTTTGCCACCTGCTGGATGAGTCTTGAGCCATATAAATTCTATTATTTAGTCCATGGAGTTTTCTGTTTTGGCATTTATTTGTTTAATAATCTGAGAACGTTCCCATTCTTGTTCCTTTTTTGCATGAAAGAAATGTGAATATGAACATTGTTCCAGCCCTTAAGAAAGTATTGTTCTTGACAATGATGATCTTGACAGATGATCTTCTTGGATTGCTTAAAATTTTTCTTTTCCAGCACCAAACACTTCTTTAATTTGTTAATTTGTAGATAGAACGTATTACTGTTTTCCACCAAAATGCCAACTCCAACTATTACCCGTCTTAGTTCCTTGGAAGAATTTAGGCTTTCTAGTTTCCTGTGCTCTCCCACTGTTCTGGAATGTCTTTCCTTCCATCTCCTAACTCTTCCCTAAAAGCTCTCCTGCTTGCCCATCCTGCACTTCATTTACACAGACAGTCTGGGAGCCCCCTCAACCAGAAGCAGTCTCTCCTTTCTCTTAACATTCATTGAGCCTTGGGACTTCCCCGGTGGTTCAGTGGTTAAGACTCCGCGCTTCCAGTGCAGGGGACGTGGGTTCCGTCCCTGGTCGGGGAACTAAGATCCCACGTGCCGTGCGGCATGGCCCAAAAAGAAAAAGAAATTCATTGAGCCTTTTGATTGAACCTTTCTTGCCATTGCCCCTCCCTCTCTCTTCAGGATTCCTGAAATGATGGCAAATAAGGGTGTCGAGAGGACAAGAAAATTCCCAGACATGGGAGGTTGAGGATGAGGAGGTAACTGCCTCTGCCAGTTACCCGGTATGAAAAATGGCTACTCAGCGGTGAGGGGCTTACATGTCTACCTCTCACCTAGAAACCTAATTGGACTGAAACTTCATTTTTCAAATTATTTTGTGTTCCAAAATCTTTCCAAGTAACAATTAGTCAATAGATGACCAAAATAGAAACTATTAAAATTCTCTTTATGCAGCAGGGAATAGAATTTTATAACCTGGATGCATTCCTAAAATTTCTTTGTGGTTTGGCTTCAGTAAATTACTACTTTACATACAGCTTTTAAAATATATTTAGACTTAAGTTTAAAGAGTGAGAACCACTTGTGTAAACATCGTTGAATACCATTCTTTTAATGAATGGGCTAATGTTATTTATAGTCTTTCTTCACTTCCTCTGGAAAGCCCATTTCTCTGGGGGAGGGCTTTAATTTATATTCACCTTGAAAAGTGAAAGGAATTCACCTTAGTGTATTTTAACTCAGCCACAGAATTCTCACTATTGCTACTGAAAACTGCTTGGCCCAGATCTCTGAGTATGATGTTTTTTAATTGGACTCTCTGTCATAAAATAGCAAATGACAGTGCATGTGTCCCTAAAGCAGTAAATCGGTATGTTTAGGGGATTCGAATAACCCTTATTTTATGTGTGCTTTAACAGAGAAAATCCTCCCTTTCTCTTTTTTTGAAATGCAATTTTGCAGTTAGTGTTTCAGTGAAGCAGTGAAGTGAGGCAGGAACCAGTAATGAAGGGCTTCCTGGGTGGGGTTCAGGAGCCTGGGTTCATCAGTCAGCAATGAGGGGAACTTCCGAAGGATGGAAACAAAGAGGCCACGTGATCACATTTGTCATACACATGACAGGATGAAGGTAGGATTGGAGGCAGCCTAGTGGGGAGGTCGTGATGTAACCCATGTCAGAAAGTAAGGAAGCCATGGGCCAAGGCAGTAAAAATGGTTCCTGTCGAACTCTAACTTTTTATGCTGTATTTATTGTGCTGCCGTTAGACTCATTTACTGGTTATTTTGTAAAGATTTAGCCCTTTGAGAGCTAGAAGGGATCATGGAGGTTCTTAAGCAGTGCTTTCATTTTACAAATGGTAAAGCCTAAGTTCTAAAGAGATGAAGTGATTCCTCCAAGTCAGGCAACTCATTACGAGCAGAGCTTGGGCCTAGACCCATGTCTCCTGATTCCAAAGCCAAAACTTTTTTGTGATGCTTCCCACTTGTCCTACCTGCTCTCTGCTAGGCACTTGCCCAAGCCCATGTCCCACCTAAGGATCTGTCACCTGGAGGTGGATGACACAGTGGGATATTGACTGACTGACGATTTTTTTCTAGTCAGCTCATGCCCTGACTCTTCCAAATGACTTATTTCTAATCTTCCTCACTCTTCCCAAATGCTTATTCTTGCCCATCACATTCAGAAGATGGTCTTGTCTCTTACTTCCCAGAGAAAACTAGAAATCATCTGAGAACACACTGGGCTACTGCCTGCCAACAAATCTACTGACTCCCAACTGCCTGCCCTTTGTTTTAACAGCAAAAGGGTCCTGACCTTATTTAACGCTGGGTCCTGGATCCTGGGTCCCTGTTCCTCCTATCTTTTCAGGGATATTTTTGATTATTTTCCCTGTTCTAGTATTTTCAACCATTTCTTCTCTAAAAGATGTATCCTGTCATCATTTATATATCAGCCGGACTTTTTCATTTAAAACCCTGCTTAGGGGCTTCCCTGGTGGTGCAGTTGTTAAGTATCTGCCTGCCAATGCAGGGAACACGGGTTCGAGCCCTGGTCCGGGAAGATCCCACATGCCGCGGAGCAACTAAGCCCACGTACCAAAATTACTGAGCCTGTGCTCTAGAGCCCGTGAGCCACAACTACTGAAGCCCTCATGCCACAACTACTGATGCCCGCGCACCTAGAGCCCATGGTCCACAACAAGAGAAGCCACCACAATGAAAGCCCATGCTTTGCAACGAAGAGAAGCCCCGGCTCGCCGCAACTAGAGAAAGCCTGCGTGCAGCAATGAACACCCAGCGCAGCCAAAAATAAATAAATAAATTTATTAAAAAAAAAGAAGAAAAACCTGCTTAGCATACCTATCCAGTGAGGACATTTCACTCAGTTATTCATTTCATAACTATTCGTGAGCAACCACCATGTGCTAGGTGTTGGGTATGCTGTCACGTACCAAAGAAATGGGGTCTCGTATAGTCTAATGGGGGAAACAGATGCTAAACAAATATCTGTACTTGCTGATCATTTAGATTGGAAAATGCAGTTCTAACCAATTTTATGGTAGTAGGCAATATATTTCAGTTTTTTCATAGGTGCTATATTTCAGTTTCATAGTAAAATTTGTGGTAGTGTGTTCTCTGTAGCATATCTGTGCATTACCAGAGGACTGGCCTTTGCTCTGGGTTTAATTTTAATATCACATGACCAAACGTCCTTACTATTATAGGCTATTGTACACACCCAAATAGCTGAGCTAACAATGCAAATAAACTGAATCTGAAGAAATATTAATCTGCTCATGGAGTTAGAAACTGAAAACCACATATATTTATTCTAAATATAATTTATTCTCAAATAAATAAAACAATATAATCTAAACTTGCAAGATAGATTGAAAAAAATCCTAATGGTTTTCCATGAAGAAACCAAAAAAATTATACAGAAAGAATCATCTGTTCAGTTTAGACTCTCCAAAATATTTTTTAATGACATTCATATAAAGTTTGAGCCTTTTAAAATTAGCAAAATAACTGTGTAAGCACACACTAGGTATGCTAATGACAAGTTTAATAAAAAGAAAAAGTTTTCTCAAGTACAGATGTAAAATGAGAAGGTTTCTTTGCGTATGTCAATTATCACCCTCTTAGTTTCCTCGTGGGCTACATAATTCAATTTTAGCATTTCCCCTCTTTTTAGAAGTAAAAGCAGTCCACATTAGCAAAACCAAAGATTTCCAGGAAGTACTAGTTGCTGTAACGGTGGGGAACGTGTAGATGAATAAATCACTGGTAGGAACTGTAAAATGTTTTATTGGAAGTCTGCTCTCCATATTCAGGGTTCCCTGAACCTGAAAGCCTATTGAAATATCCTCAGTGTTAAATGAATAGTAAACAAAAACTCTGTGATATATTTGGTAGTTTGTTTTTTAAAAAACCAATAGGTCAAAGCCTGTTTTTCTTGACTGATGTGGAAAGGTTGAGAAAAGAAAAAAGGCCTCTAGTGAAAGGAAATTACCGTTCTAAATATAACATTCTAAAGTGATGTAACAGGTTTTTCCATATGTTGCTTGAATAAAACTAGTGTTTTTACAGAAGCATTTTACAGTACTCACCATTAAATAAACCGCAACAACAAATTTAAATTTCTAAAGCTATCTCCCAAAATATTAGTTTATTAAATAACTAGTATAAGAAAGACATGTGATATCTTTGGTTTCCCTTTACTAAAATCTGTTTTACTTTTGAGTCAGTCCAACTTTAAAAACCACAGCCATCTGAATTCTGTTCATTTTAGGGAATTTTGCTATGTAAACTAACATTGTTCATGTTCGATGCTTGCTAACACATTCTGAATCACTTGAAGTTATTGATCTAGGTTGAAAGAAGCTCTTGGACTCTAATCTATAGTCCTCTAATCTATAAAAGCCATTGCTGGGCTTCCCTGGTGGCGCAGTGGTTAAGAATCCGCCTGCCAAAGCAGGGGACACGGGTTCGAGCCGGGAAGATCCCACATGCCTTGGAGCAGCTAAGCCCGTGCGCCGCAACTACTGAGCCTGCGCTCTAGAGCCCACGAGCCACAACAACTGAAGCCCGTGCGCAGCAACAAAGACCCAATGTAGCCAAAACTAAATTAATTAAATAAATAAATTTTTAAAAAAATGTTGCTTATAAAATGTTTCTGCTTAGAAATGCTCATCCATTTCTATAGTTTCCTGCATTTTATTAAGTACAGACTCTGCCAAAACTTTATTAGCTTTCATAATCACCTTCCTCCTTATTTCTGTCTGGACTCAAGGATCTTTGGAAGGTCTTGTCTTACTCATTATATTCCTCCACTGGTGTACTAACTACTAAGCCCCAAATTTTAATATTAGAGTTATATTCTTTTTATGCTTTCAAGATCACACTGGGTAGCATGCTGCCTCTGGGTGTTGTTACTAGCTAACTCTGTGACAGTCCATTCCACTGACTGGAGGTTCCATGGGGGTAAGAACTAGGTCTGTCCTAGTCACTGCTGTGTCCTCAGTACCCATGCCTGGTGCATTATTGGTACTCAGATGTTGGATGCATTCAGGTCATTTTAATAGTAACACAGGTCTCTTGGGTGATAGGAAAGTGTTGATAACTGTATTATAGCATTTGCAATACAGCTACCATCCAGTCTATTGACTGGTATACATCCCTTGAAAGCCTGCTATCTTGGGAAGACGCTCGGTATTTTTCTCTGTAATCCTACTGCCTTTAACAGCACTTGCATGAAGGTCATTCATTCAAGAGACATTCACTACTTCACATTCTTGCCCATTTTCCCCTCCAACATTGAAAAATAAAAGGAAAATGGTGTTGGAATCCCCAGTTCTGTTTGGCCAGCTTTTTTTATAAAGAGGCCCACTTTGCTCTAAGAATGAAAAAGAGAGGGACATACAGGGGAATATGAGGAAGGGTCATCTACTCTAACTCCTAATCTCTGGTTCAGTATTAGAATTAAGGATCCTTTGTCAAGTCATTGTGCCAGCTGTTAGTCTTTTTAAAAATATAAACAGGAAATGACAAAATCTAAGCTATGGGTCCTCAAAATCTGGTGTGCAGAGTCTGTGTTTTCTGTCTGCTTTTGGTTTCCTTTCTAAAAGATTCACAACCAACTTACCATTCAATATAGCCCAGATTTGGGAAGCACGCAGTATCAGCCTAACATTTCTTAATAATATATAAAGAACTTTAATCAGTTCTACATACACACAGTTGGTGTGTGATCCTGCGGAACCCAAGAAATGATACAAACTAAAGACTGAACTTGTCATTTCATCAGTCTTCTTTCTGTGCAGAATGCAGTGCCTGACAAGTCATGCAAACCTGATGTATTACATCAGAATTGAGTGGGTAGAACCTTCACTTGAACAGTTTTTTTCTAATGTATCTATTAAAATGCCACAGAAAACAATTCAACTTATTAAGGATTGCTTTATGTATGTATTTTTCCCAAGAACACACCCATTTTGTAATATGAGATATATTCCTCAGAGACCTTGCTTTACCCACTTTATAACCTCCATGCCTGGCATAGTGCCTGACACACATCACACATTTACTATATAATTTAATCAAATTGTGGGTAAAATGAGTACATTTTGGGTAAAATGAGTACATACTGGTTAGGAAACCAATAACTATTAGTTATTGAAAGATGTGTACCTCTTCTCAATAGTCTCCGCTTCCAAATTCTAGGGTTTGGGTTTTTTTTAAGTGGTTGAGACCCACTGGATCTCTTTAGAAACATGCCAGTTAGAGAGATCAAACAAAGGCCAATTAGAGATATCAGATTAGAAATAGAAATTGAATTGAGTTTGCAAGGAAAGCTGTAAAGTGTCCGTCTTTGGCGGTCTCTATGGGAATAGAAATGTATGTCTGTGCATAATAGATCCTAAATACTTGTTGAATGAAAAAATAAAAATTGAGTCTGAGGCATATGAATAATTGCCTGCTTGAATGAAAAATTTTTGTGATTGTTTAACACTCTTATTCTAAAATATTTGATCATTTAAATTTCCCCCCTCCACTCCCACTTCGGTCAACCAGTTTCTATTGTGAATTCTGTAGCTGATGGGTTTTTTTGCTTATGTCTGAACAATTATAAATACATATGGCATCCCAGAATCAAAACTTGGTTCTCTGAAACAACTAATAAGCTTTTGACAAGAAAAAGCTAGGAACTACAGTTCTTACTTTTGCAACTTTTCTGTATATTTCCAAATACATTTTTTTCAAGTTAATAGCCTTTCTAGAAAAAGCAGGATATATTTTTAAAAGGTATATTCTCCAATAATAACAAAAATTAAATTCCTAGAGACATATTTGATGAAAGATCTTTATGTAGACACTGGAATAACTTTAACTTTATTGAAAACTACTTCTAAAAGATCTAAATAATTGGAGGGGGATAAGATATTCATAGATGATCTCATTATTGTAAAGATGTCAGTTCTCCCAAATATAGATCCAGTACAATCCCAGTCAAAATTCAACATGTTTTTGGTGGAACTTAGGTTGATTCTCAAACTTATACAGAACAAAGATCCAGAAATAACCAAAAGAATCCTTAAGAAGAAACAGGTAGAAGGATTTAGAGATATTTATATTGTTATAAAGCCAAAATGATTTAGACACTGTAATGTTGGCCATAGGGATAAGTGATTAGACCAGTAAAACAGTATTTCTGAAACAGGCCCACATTTATATAGAAACCTGTTCTGTGACACAGCTGAAATGCAAATCAGTGGAAAGAATAAATAAATGATACTGGGGTAATAGCTTATCCTTATGGAAAAAATGAAAATGGCACCTGCCTTGCAGCGTACATAGTAATTAATTTCAAATGGATCAAGGACTTAAACACAAAATACACAATTATAAAACTTTTAAAAGAAACATAGAAGAATATCTTCATGTCCTTGGGGTAGGGAAAGAATTTATTAAACAAGACAGAAAAATCATTACACCATAAAGAGACATATATAACTGCATCATATTTAAGAACTTCTCTTTGTCAAGAGACTGAAGATAAACCATAACCCATAACAGACAGATGGATTTACATTTTGGGGAATATATAAATAACTCCAACAAATTCATAAGAAAAAAATAATTCAATAGAAAAATGGGCAAAGTGTATGAGCAAGTTTTTCACAGGGAAGGAAACGTGAATAGCCAACACACAAATGAAGTTATGCTCAGCCTCATTAGTAATTAGGTAAATGCAAATTTAAACCACAGTAATACCATTTATCACCCACCAGAATAGCTATAATTAAAAGTTTATGGTATTAGGTGTTGGCCATAATATGGAGTGAAAAGAACTCTCATACATAGGCATACATCAGAGATACTGCAGGTTCAGTTTCAGATGATTGCAATAATGTTAATGTCACAATAAATCGAGTCACACAAATTGTTTGGTTTCCCAGTGCATATAAAAGTTACATTTATACTATATACTGTAGTCTATTGAGTGCTTAATAGTATTATGCCTAAAAAAACTATATACCTTAATTTAAAAATATTTTATTGCTAAAAATGCTAACCATCATCTGACAACGCAGGGTTACCACAAACTTTCAATTTGTAAAAATAAATAAATAAATAAAAATGCAATATGTTCAAGGTACAATAAAGTAAAGCACAATAAAAGGAGGTATGCGTGTACTCTGGGTGGAGTGTAAATTGGTACAATTACTCTTGAAGAAAAATTGGCATTACCCAGTAAAGTTCAACATGTGTATGATGAACAACCCAGCAGTTCCAGTTCAGGTAAATACAATGTAGAAGTATGAATACAGGAGTCATGTACAACATTGCTTGTATAGGAAAGAAAAATGGAAACAATCTAAAGGTCTAACAGTAGAGCGTATAAATATACCACGAAGTATCCAGTGAAATTCAAAGAAATACTCTACATCTGCACAAATAATTACACTGCAAAATGACATGGAGGAATCTCACTAACATAATATTTATTTATTTATTTATTTATTTATTTGGTTGCAACAGGTCTTAGTTGCAGCAGGCGGGCTCCTAAGTTGTGGCATGCAAACTCTTAGTTGCGGCATGCATGTGGGATCTAGTTCCCTGACCAGGGATGGAACCCGGGTGCCCTGCATTGGGAGCGCTGTCTTAACCACTGCGCCACCAGGGAAGTCCCTCACAAACGTTATATTGAGTAGAAGAAAGTAAGTCACCTTGGAGCATGTATAGATCTGTTTTATAGTTGAAAAGCACACAGAATTGATCAGAATGAAATTCCTCCATGTAGGCTCATTTTCACGCCCCACATGTTTGCAGAATGGCTACAGCAACTCTGGCCTCTAAATCCTGTCTTGTTCGTGTCTCATAGAAGCAGGAAAAGTTCTTCTTCCTTAGTAATTTTAATAAAATACATCAATTAGGTCTCATTGATCCTGATTGGTGTGGCTTGGGTCACGCGCCTATCCATGCACCAATCACAGTAATCAGGGAGATGAAATATGATGAATTGTTTAGCCTAACTGATTTCATTCAGAGCACCTGGGCTGATAGTAGGACAAAGGAGAGGCAAACGCTGGTATGGTTGTCAGAAGGAGGGTAGATGGATGTTGGGCTTCCAAAATTATAGAGGATATTATTCCGCCCCCTTTCAGCAGCCAAATTAAGAAGGTTTGTATTTCACTAGCTACTGTTGCTTGCTTATGGTCTATGAAGGAAATGAGGCAGCTCAAAGAAGGGCAAGTGGAAGAGAGAAAGTGGTTTTTATGTCGAAGTGGACCTAGAGTCCCGAGTTACCTGGCATTCTCAAATCAGAATGGATAGACGTGGAGCGGCCCCCCAGGATGGCAGGTGTGGGGCAGGCGCTGGACTGCGGTCTGAATACAGAGATTCCTTTCGGATTTACACGATCAAACTGTGTATCCCCTCAAAAATACTCGCTTTGTTTTTGTCTACTTGACCATCTGTGTTACTTATTTAAGGAATACTTTCTAGATACTTAGGGCATGAACATTGGGAAAGTTGCCCTTTTTTGGTCTTATTGCTATTGAGTACATTATAGTCTACACTGGCCTAAAATTCTGTGATTTCTGGTAGCCCTTTATGTGAGTTTTCACCCTCACTTTGTTTCTTCTATGAAGTTTTATGTGTTTTACTCAAGAAATAAAGGTAACAGATTTCATGCTTATGGGCAAGCCTTTGGGGCTCCTGTATTTCAAACAGTTGACATTTTTAGGGAAAGTGTCTATGCCTTGGGTATTTGCACAGTCATTATCATAAGTAGAAGTGTTTTTATCGAACATGACTTTAAATTGTTCCTTGTTTAAACCCTGCCAAACTCAACCCATTAAACCTGTTTTTACCTAGTCACTCAGTATCATCGTCCTCCAAAGCTAACAGGCCTTTAATTTTGTCCTGATATAAAGAGTAAATGTGATCGCTTTTGTGACATTGATCCCGTAGTTATTGTCAGAAACACTTGGCTTTTAGTTTCTCTCCTCACTCTGTTGTTTAAAATGAGAGGTAAGCTTATTTTAGACACTGTAGCTAAAAAGACATGGTGACATATTGGACTTGTGTCTCCTTTTTATAAAACCAACCCTGACATTTTATTTATTTTTATTCTCAAACTCACATTAGTTGTGGTTTGCCTATAGAACTTATTTTAAACACCACCTTGCATGTACTCCTGACTATAAGTTTCACATTGTTCTTTGGCCAAAAGCAATAAAATGTGACCTGTTTTATCATGATTCAGTGAAGTGTAATTAACATTTTCTTTCCAGAAATATAACATTGATGGCTATTTATAACATTTCCCCAACCTTCAAAAGTGTAATGAAGTGTTTGAGGGTATTTTTTTATCAAATTCTATTTGTATTTAATGCTGTGAGTATAATCTATTAGTGCATTTTGCACTTAAGGCCGGATAATCAAATATTCTTAATGTGTTTTTTTCTAAAAATTCTATCGTGAATTTATAGAACAGCCTCTGAGGTCCTCAAGTATTCACCTATAAATAAGCCTCTCTGATTATAAAAGCCTCTTACTGTTCTCATATTCCTATAATGGTACTTCACCTTCTACAGACCAAAAATATAAATTCATTAGTTTACCTCATATTGAGTTTCCTGGCTAGATGATGCTTTTTTTTTTCCTTTTCTAAAAAAGTACATTTATACTTCTCAACATTTCTCATGAGGAAACCATTGTCCTAAAGATTTCCTTAAATGTTTTCTATATAGGTTCTTTAAGCATAATTTTTCTGAATATGACCTGTTTTCAGACTGTCTTTTTTTTCATTTGTTTGTGACTGGCCTTTGCTACCACTGGACAAAAAGCATTGCTTTTTACGTATTTCAAATCATCTGATACCACCCTTACTATTTCCAACAGGGTTATTTTTAGATATTTCTCTTGAGTTTTAGGTATTCAGCCTTGCACCTGCTGATGGTGGTATTTGGTCTGTTCATTTCCTTTCACTAATACTTTGTGAACATCTTTTTATTTTATTCCTGACTTTTTAGCAAAAATGTTGTCTGTTGGTTTTAGATCTTTTTAAAAATCATAGTAGGTGATCTTTCTATTTCTAGATTACTGAGAGGTTATCAGGTATAAGTGCTGAGTTTATCACATGCTATTTTGTCATCTTTGGAAATATGAATACGTGTTAATCTGACCTATTGATACAGCGTAAGAGATTTATTTATATAATATTTATAGAATAAGCCCAGTTTATATTGTTGTGTCATTATTTTAATTTACTAGAAATCAAGAGTTCTGAGCACTTGATTTGATGTTCTTCCATCTTGTTTATCTAAGTCAAATAAGCCTCTTACTTTTTTCCTTCTCTGTGTCTTATCAGGTTAGGTTATCTGATAAGCTTCACCAAACAAACTGAAGAGTCTCATTTGTTTTATATCCTGAAAGCTTTTTATACTGTTTGGGAATTGTCTAATCCTTGAAGTGAACCATATTTCTTAGCCTTTCAGCTTTTATATTTCTGGTTCAGTTTTAATAATTAAATACCACCTTAGAAAACTGTTTCCATTGAGATGTTCAAATTTATTCACAAGGATCTTTTTATATGGCATTCTCAAGTTTATCATCTCTTCCATATCTGTGATATGTTCTTCTAGTAATTCGAGTTTCATGTTGGATTTTAAGACTAGATTTGCCTGAAATCTGTCTATGAGACATTTCATTCTATAATGAACCAGTGACTGTTTTTTAAATATCGAAATCAAAAATTCCTGCTTTTTTTTCTGCCTTTCCTATATTACCTTTATTGCTGTTTTTGAACTTAAGTTTAAATATGCAGTTTATTGCTTTGTTCTCTCCAGTTTAAAAAAAACCAAACAGTTACTAGTGTCACAAGTGAAACTGCATTTCTTACTCCCCACCCAAAATGAAATTAACTTGCTTTTACCATCTAGCCCCACTCATTTCCCCGTTTTTCATAACATGATCCAGGATTTCAGACTTAGATGAGCTTAACTATTATAGTAATGTTTTTATTAGACATTTTTTCCAAAAATTTGGAAGTTTGCACTCTATTTGGACTGTTTTTAGAATAACTAACCTACTTTATTCCCTATTTACTGCTTTTAACGCTTACCAGCCGTGCTACTACGTGACTACTTTTTCACTCTTTTTATTTGGATTCATCCCTCAGTCAACTGGAAATATTTTCAAGTAACTTTTGTTCATGAAGATACCTATCTGATACATTTCTAGGCACATTTGTTTTTCCTATACAATGTCTGTGGTTCTTTCTTTTCAAAAATAGTGACCAGAAAAAAAGCAACCCCAAATTTTACCACATCTAAGCATCACCCCCATTAACTTCTACCTTCCCACCCCAAGTACTTTGCAAAGATGGAAACTGAGAGGAATTATTGGCTACAGCCATAGAGAGGAGCTCAGGGATAGAGCGGCCATGGCCTTAGAAGGCAGTTCACATCCTGTGGAAGACTTGCGTTTCAGAGATAAGGATACGAGGGTTGAGACTGCGTGAAATCATCCATTCTCCTTCCGCTCCTTGGAGTTTCATCTCTCTTCCTGGTAGAGGAAATTCTTCTTGGCTCCTGGCAAGTCACTGAACTTAAGTTTTAGCGCTATTGAAAGTTCAAGTCTTTTTTAGATTTTCTGAGTATTTCAAGGGAAAGGGAAAATCAAGATTGGACAGTAACTTTCTAACACCACACCCTATAAGTTGTTTTTTAAATTAACTTGTTATGATTGTTGCTATAGGTCTATTATAGACCAGTAGCATAGGTGACTTTTTCCTAGGTCCACTATAGACCAGTCGCATAGGTCTATAATGACTTTTTCCTAGGAAAATTATGGTCTTTTTGCATCCAGTCTTCCTTTTGCCCCTTAAAATTGGCCCAGATGTCTCATCCATGTTCCACTGAAATCATTCTGGAAAAGTAAAAAGCAATTTATATTTTGTGTTTCTGCTACAGGTGGAGACGGATGTTAGCAGTTGGTGGGTGAAGACACTGGAAAGGCCTCAACCATAAAAGTGAGCTGTTTTCATTTTTTTACCACTTGAGTATGAAACATGCTAAAAGATTAATAAATTTGTAATTTAGGTTTGTTAGGTATTTTTGTGTAAGTACCCTCTATGAGCAAAATTTTTCTTGTTTTCTAACTATTTTGTAAGACAGAATAACAAATATTATAACCAAAGGGTGAAATACAAAAGAAAATTCATATTTCAAAGTACATACATGAGGAATAAAAATGGAGTCAGGAAGAGTAAACCATAGTGTGACCCAAATTGGAATCATTTCTTCCTGTTGGCCCTCTACTGTTAATGAGTCAGTCCCTTGGGTAATATTTTAAATGCTTTTCATTGGCGAGAAAAGTTCTTCCTGTTCTTTTTAAGTTCCTCTTTTTTCTTTAAGATTTAAAATCTCAATGCAATTTTGTGGTGGTAGTACTTGAAAAACCACAATGAACAATAAGAGGGAAAGGAAGGAGGGAGATATACCCTTTTTTTAAGGTCTAGGCAATTATTTTATTCTGTTTCTCCTTTCCTAAGTCCTTTAATTTATCATACTCTGACCACATCACAAGCTATTTGGCAAGACTTGAAATGTTAAACTGACATTATTACTCAATTCCATATCAAATGCTTACTAGAATGAAAGGAATATGTGAAGAAACTCGGTCCTGGTAAGCACAGCATTATCCTTTTACTCATTTATACTTTCAATTCTACACCAGGTCTTTTTTTTTTTTAACCAAACAGTAAAATAAAAATAACATTAAAGCATAAGTGCAACAAGGGGTTAGAGTCTGCCTTTTGCAAAATAATCATGCTTTATTGGAATTATGAATATTTGATACACTGCATTCTTGTTGAGGTACTCAAAGTTATTACAAAGACAAATGGTATTTTAATGGAGTAAAGATGTCTTTGCTTGTGTTGGAGTTCAGAGTTCATCGGTATTTTGTTAACTGGTAAAATAGTGGTTTTCTTACTGCAGATCTTCATTACTGGCAAGAAAGTCCTAGAAGTTCTTTTGTCTAATGTATGACTAGAATGCTGAGTAGCTTAAAAATCAAGAGTCTGAGGTCCAGAGCTGACTTACCCATTACACACAGTGCCTGGGGCCATGATACTTTTAGTGGCCCACGAAAATGTTTTCATTTTAATGCTTTCCCCAAAAATAAATAGAATAATAGTGAATATATAATAACAAACCCAGCCTGGATTATATTTTTCTTTACACCACTGCAGTCATAAAATATAATTTTTAATATTCCTTTTTATGGAGGAAGGGGCCAAAGTGCCTCAGAGCCCAAGAAAATCATCATGTGCCCCTACCTGGATCGCAGTCAGGCACACTCTATATATGTGACTGATTCAGTCATTTGAACGCTTTTTTTTTTCTTTTTTTGAAGTGGAATAATCATTTCTTTTTCAGAAATGATTCTCTTCTCTGGAAATGAGTTCATAGACTTTTCTGCTCATCAGAGAGATACATGGTTTGTCTCCAAAGAAAGAAATGACATCTTGTTAGGTTAGATAGCTGTTGTCATTCATGATGTTTTCTTAGAATAAAATAAATATTTTCTCCCCTGAGAGACCCACTGATATTCTGTTTGCTTTGTAATATGATATGCAAAATAAGGGAAGGGGAAGCGGGACTAGCTCAGGATTCTTTGGTCCCATTTTGGACAAGAATTTTTGCCTGAAGAGTGTGTGTCCCATGAGAACAGTGGCGACCCCCACTCCTCGCTGCTGTGGGCATGTAGACTTTAGCTCTTGGATCTTCCGTGGTTGCTGATCTGTGGTACTGAGTACATGACATTTTCAGTTACCATGACCGATCTGGTTTTGTTTGTTTCTGAAGCCATGATCTAGTGTTGGAGAAAATAGCTTTGTCAGTCTTCAACTGCAGTGACCAGATAAGAATATCTTCTAAAAGTCACTTGTTCATTTAAAGTAAGTGTGTTGAATATCCGATGAACTTCTTTTTCAGAATTGGTACCCACTCAAACATAAACTCCCTCAGAGCCAGGTCTTTGCATGTTTTGCTTGTTGCTATATACCCTAGAAAAAGCCAGACATAAGGGAAGCTCAAATGTTTGCTGAAAGAATGAATGAGCTAATTTCCTTCTTTAGAAAAGTCATGTTTCCCCCTCCCGAGAACCAGGGCTCCAGGCCTCTGGTTTGAGGTAACAACGGTGGAAATCGGATACTGGAAGGGCCACATCTCCAGTGCCTGGAGGGGTCGGTGACCCTGCAGTGCTCAGCCTCCATCTCGAGACTCAGTTTACCCTTTCACAGAAATAGTTGGGTTAGAAGGAGCTTTTTTTACTTTTCTAGAACTTTTTTATTTTCGGCCGTGCCGTGTGGCTTACTGGATCTTAGCGCCCCGACCAGGATCAAACCCATGCCCCCTGCAGTGGAAGCTCGGAGTCCTAACCACTGGACTGCCAGGGAATTCCCTTCTAGAACTTCTTAAAACAACAACAGAAAAGGTATTCTGATGGCCTTCTCCACCTTGGTGCCCCCCTAGACTCCCCTCACCCCATGCTGGTCTCAGGCTGGTCCAGGCCACCCCACACTCCCTCTTCCTAGCCCTCCAAAAGGAAAAAGTACCCCTGTATTTCTAAAACAATTGTTTATTTTAAATGTAAATACATATAATTAAATTGATTACCCCCCGCCCCCCACCAAAAAAATCATGTTATACTTCTGAAGTGTTCTGAAATTGTTTGGGGTATGTAAGTGAACTGCAAAACTTCTAGTTCTCAGACTAGCAAATATCTGGGCATGTACACAAAAATGTATATGGTACATCAGTATAAAATAATAATCTACCAGTTTGTTACCCACAAACTATAGATAAGAACTGTTCTCTCCAGGGTGGCAGGGCAATAGATGCCATTGGGTACCAGTTGATCAAATTAAGCTAGGAAAACAAGAGAATTCTAGAGAGAAGCGCTGCTCTCTCCAGCTATTGAAGACATAGTATGGAGGTGTAAACAGAAGGAATCAACTGACCTGAATTAGTAGAATTTGGTTAGGTGGTCCTGATTTATAGAAATTGTTGAAAAATCAGAGGAGTAAAGGCCTATTTTTCACAGTTTTTGACCCCAAAGGAATTAGAATGCATTATTTTCTCTTGGTATGATGTGTGTGTTATTCAGCTTCAAGACTACATCTTTGATGAAAACTATTACATATAGAATGGATAAACAACAAGGTCCTGCTGTTGAGCACAGGGAACTATATTCAATATCCTGAGATAAACCATAATGGAAAAGAATGTGAAAAAGCATGTATATATATATATAAATAACTGAATCACTTTGCTGTACAGCAGAAATTAACACAACATTGTAAATCAACTATACATTAATAAAATAATTTTTTAAAAGACTACATCTTTGAAATACCACCAAAAAATATGTGTGTACCCATACTCATATAAACATATTTTTTTCCTGAATAAACTTGCCCATACATTTTATTCTTGGTGCCTTTTTGTCCAGGGTTTCGCCTGCCCCAGTTCTTTGAAGAAAGTGTATCAGGGGTGGAGTTTAGGAGCACACAGCCTAGAGCTGCCCGAGTATCTGAAAGATGCCAATTAAATGTTCCAAGGTACACACCAGGCACTGGAGTGCTCGGGGCATCCTTTACAGTTCTTGCTAGCATTTTCTGAACCCTACCATGTGGTCATGCTCTTCTCTGGAGGGAATAAACATCACTCTAGCGTCTTCCATCCCTAGCTGAGGACTCTCACGGCCCTTTCATGAGCAATTGCAGGAGGCCCACATGCTCTGTGGTACCTCAGAAGTCTTGAAGCTGAAGGCTTTGTGGGGTTGCAATACTGTGGCTTATTACCCTTAAGACTTACAAACAATGCAGTGAAGGATGCTCAGTGAGGAATCAACACTGCACAACCCTTTTCATATCCTGTAAGTGACCTTGCCACTGTGTTCCAGGAAGTGTTTTACTTAAGGCTGATAGATTTATTGGAAGGCAGCTAATAGAAGAATTATCGGTGGCTACAGCATAAATGATTGACATTGTGAATAAATAACTAATTATGTTGCTCTAGACATTGCTAATAATATACCCATCTGGTGCAGTTCTTGGCACTGAGCTAGAGGACAGGGACTTAATGCAGTGGGGTCTTTAAAAAGTCATTGAGATGCTTTCCATCAGTTTTCCTCCATTGCAAAATCCCTTGATTATCTCTTAACATGGAGGTGTCATGAAAATTATTTTTAAAGGAAAATCGAAAATTAAAAGTGTTATAATAACTAAATATAGTGGTTACAAAAATATAGCACAAAATTACGTGTTCAGAAAGACATACAGATTTGGCTTTCTGAGTATGGGCACCTCTCCTCTATTAAAAAATATCCCCTTTTAAAGAGTTCCGGAGATGGGTTGCATAACAGTGTGAAGGTACTTAACACTACGGAACTGTACACTTAAAAATGGTTAAGATGATAAATTTTATATGTATTTTACCACAATTAAAATTGAAAAAAAATTTTTTAATATCTTCTGGAAGTTTGCATACCTTAAGCTGGTATAGAGACTAGAAACCCTTTGGTGGGGAGGAGGGGTGAAGGAGGAAGACTTCTTCATTGTAGATCCTTCATTATATCTGGGAAAGGTATGAGGGGAAGTCCCCAACCATTTTTGAGAGAAAAAGGACATAAGTTTAAAAAAAAAAAAAAGGTACTTGTTTTCTCATGAAGGGATGACCTTTGGAATAAGGAACTAGTTCCCGTTCCTGGCATTGAGCATAAGAGGATTCTCAGGACAGTATGTTCTCAATTTTGTGGAATTATGGTAATAGGTTTCTGTCAAAAACAAGGACGGGGAGGGGGGCTTCATGGTCAAATAAGTTTGGGATTTAAGCAAGGTTAATGATTACTTTTCTGCAGAGCCTTTACTATGCTGCCCTGAACGGTATGTCTTCAACAAGGAGGTGTTACAGGCAAGGTTCCCAGACTTATTGAAATGGAATTCCTCCTCCCTCCCCAAAGCCCTCTTCCCCACCTGCTAGTTTTTTGACCTATTACTGTGTTGTTCTGTGGAAGATGGCTTGGTAAATACCGATTTAGTATGGAAAGAGGAAGTGACCAGCACAAACACAGAAATGGGTTATGGGAAGAAATATAGATGAATTGAAGCCATTATTGTGACGTGTCACGGTAGGAGGAGTCAAAGAGGACATTTGGAGGATAAAACTCTATACAGTGACTCCAAGAGCTCCATCTGGATAACCAGTAATGGAACCAGCTCTGAGTTTGATGGTGAGGGAGTCCCTCCCGTTTTGCTCTCCCCTCAGACTGACCTGTATGTTCCATGCATACAGCTTGTGAAGCATCTTGAAGCATTCGGCTAAGCCACTGGCAAAGGGATCAGGGATCAGCAAAGGATGACATTCAGTGTTCTGAAATTCTACCGTGGAAGAAAGTTTCCTTAAACCTTTTGCTATTAAACTACCTCCAACTTAATAACATTTGACAGATTCTGAGGGACTCCTTATTGGAAGAGAGGTGGCATAAAATTATTTAGCATAGGTTGTTATTGATACATCATTAAAAGTGATCTGTTTCAGGATGATCATTTTATAAATGAATGTCTACTTTGTGTAAAGCACTAAGTATTGTGAGGGATGCAAAGGCAAGAAGACAAGGCTTCTGTCCTTGGAAAGGTTGTAAAGTAGGTCAGAGAAGGTAAAACACGTCTAACAAGTAACCTTTCTGTGAAGCAGTATGTGATAAAAAAAGTCGTAACAGAAATTTAGAGTACCAAAGGACCTAGAAATGTGATCCAAAGAGATGTACTTCCCATATAAATTATTCACTTGTGAATGTCCCATGTCTCTGAAAATAATGCTTATTTTCTGTTGGGTACAAAGTTATCAATTAAATCAAAATCATTTAACTGTTATTCAAATCATCAATGTGCTTACTTAACTTTTTCTCTATTTGACCTGTCATTTTCTGAGGGAGCTGTTTTGGAACTTAATTGTGTTGAGTGGATTGTTAATTTTTCTATCAGTTTTCCCTTTGTATGTTTCAAAGCTGTACTTTAGATACACAGAGGTT
The DNA here is from genome assembly GCF_965194825.1 of Balaenoptera physalus. Lineage (NCBI taxonomy): Eukaryota > Metazoa > Chordata > Mammalia > Artiodactyla > Balaenopteridae > Balaenoptera > Balaenoptera physalus. Next base: position 15,672,593 of record NC_138888.1, on the reverse strand, counting down.
AATAAGTTATTCACTTGTTATGTAGCTAGGTGCAAGATAATTGTTGTGTTTTGGAAACCAGATAGAATATCCAATTCCCATGAAGTACGGGCTCACAGAGGATTTTTGAAGGTCTCATGTTTTTAACATCTGCCGCTGATGATGAACCTTGGATAGACCTGCCCGGGGGCTTGCAAAGGGACCATCTAATAGGCACGGAAAGGCCGTCACTTAAATGTCAGATGAACCAGATGAGTCCAGTGGTGCCAGATCTGCTTTTGGCAGCTGTAGATAATGAATCTAGTGTCTGGAACAGGCAGTTAGTTGTAATATTTGAGAAACTTGTAGAAGCACTGGACCAGATTCACCAAGCTTAGGAAGTCCGTACAACAGAATTATCCACCATGGCTTTAGGTAAGCAAGGCCTGTATTCATGTTGACTGAATAAAGCTGACATCCCCTCCGCCTCTGTCTTGGCCCCTTGCTTCCTGTCTCATTTCAGATCCCAACTATTGCTGTTTCAGCTGCATTTTCCAAGGTATGCATAATTTTAAAATCTGTGTTTTATTGCCTTACACCATCATGACTTTACTATGCCATAAGGAAAGCCTGTTCTGGAGGCAGATTACATTTGTGATAAAGACTTTCTAGAGTTAAGTCAGGTATTAAAGCAGTCATTGTGTTTTAAATTGAAAGACTCGGAGTTGCAATTGATCTTAAGTCCTGTATTAAGTAGAGTATTTTCTTTTAATATTCTTTGGCTTAAAAAATGTGGGATTGGATTTCTTAAAATGTTGTAACTTCATATATATTCCTTTGATTTCTAAAACATAGTCATTCAAAGAAAAACAGAGTTTAGCAATTTCACAAGTCCTCATAAATGGAATATTATAGCAACCAGGCTCTTAGGCAAACGATCACCAAATCCTTTTTTTTCTGGTCTCCCTTTTGTTTCTAAGCCCTCCGTCTCATTTCTAACTCTTTTCTGAGTGTTTTCAGTTGGGGATCTCCCAGTCACCTCTAAGGCCACTTATTCCTAAAACTACCTTTTAACTCCTATTTGAGGAAAATGAAGATACTTTTGTGCAGGCTTATCATTTCAAGTGCACATTTGACATCTCTCTCCCTTCCTCCCCCCACCCCGCCTCCACCCCTGATATCTAATTTGTCACTAGATCTCCCTAAATTTACCTCCCCATCTGTCTCAGCCCTTCTTTTCCATTTCCACAGACTTGATAGAAGGGAAAAGTGAACATCTGAATGTTTGCCACATGCTACACACTATATACTTTTTCTTATTTCATCCTTTTAGCTTCGTGCAGTTATCGTCATGAATTGGGCTTCAAGGTTAGGAGACTGAAATTCTCAGAAATTTAAGTAATTGCCCAAAGTCTCACAACCAGTAGTTTTAAGAAACCGGACGAGTTATAAATACCCAAGTACAACTCCAAGTCCAAGCGCACCATCTTCTTTGCTACCCTGGAATGTGGGATACCGCCTGCAGCTCAGCCATGCCACATACCTCCGTGGTACCACATCGGGGCAGAAGAACCAGATTCTCTTTCTCTCTGGTTTTTCCAAATTCGTGAGCCTCCAGTTCATGCCATCCACCAGCCTGGTCCACCCACAAGGCTGGGTTAATCATGTCAGGTGTCTAGTCTAAAATTCACAGGGATACGTTGTTGCTTGCTCCATAAGCTCTGACCTATTTTTGCTTTTCATCTTGAAGTCAACTGTTCTAGAAAAGTCTATTTTTTGCCACCCAGAACTGTCTCTGCTCCTTGGAGTTGTCATGAGGGAAACACCATGGGTTCTGGAGTCAGTTGGACCTGGGCTGCTCATCTCCTTCCTGGGAGGCCTCAGGCACGTTTTTTGCCATCCTCAGCTATAAAATCATGACAATAAACTCACTACAGTCTAGCTGTGGGTCCAGAGAGTGCATGTACGATGCCAGCTGTGGTGAGAGCCTGGCAGCCTCTCAAATGGAGCTGGAGGGTAGTCGCAGTAATACTATTATCGAGACCTTATCTGTCCTCTTAAACTCAGTTCAGATTCCTCCTCCTTCATAAATGACTCCAGCCTGATTCTGTCTGCTTCCTTGTATATAAGTTAGCTTCAGAACAATTCATTTAGCAATTGTAATTATGTGGTGCCTCTTGACACTGCTTTGTGGTCTTAAAAATCCTTCTTGAGTGTTGTTAATTCCTGCTCTAATGGACTAAAGCAGTTCAAAGGCAGGACTAGGTCTTATGCATATGATCTATAGCCTGATGCCTGATATGTAACTAACTATTCACAAACTCTTTTGATTCAAAATTAAGAAGGTTCACATATATTCAGATGAAATCAATAGCCTGCGTGTTGGTTTTAAGTACAGAGGGTTCCCAGGTAAATGCCTTCATGTAGCATGATTAGCCCAAGTTTCTTTGTTCGTAGTTCTGAATGTGAAGAATATTGCAGAGTAAACTTTGAAACTCCAAGAAATCTTACTATCCAGTATTTCTCACAAAACTGCCTTTTAAGCCCTGGGCAATCTTAAAACATGGCTGTATATACACTCATATTTTATTTTCTTGGAGTACCTCCAAGATAGGAAATATTCTAATTGTCTTCATAACTATTATTTTCTAGGCCTAAATTTTTTTCTTGGGCAGATTTTCATTTTTCTTCTTTGCCTCTTCAGTCCAGGTAACTTTTTCTCCCCTCCCCTCCTGGCCAGGTTTTCCGCTGGGACAGTCTGGTGGGGAGGATGTTATTATAAAAAATAAGCCTGAGGAAGAGTCAGAGAACAGATCATTTAGAGATAAAAATGTGGTGGCACTTTTAAACTGACGGGACCGTTTTGTTCATGATGGGTCTTCTATTTTTATTTTATTATTATTTTTTAATTAAAAAATCTCTTTATTTGAAAGACACAGAAGAAAATAAACAAGATATATAAAGAACTCTAAAAACGCAATAATAACAAAACATCATTAAAAATTAATAAAAGATTTGAACAGATACTTCACTAAAAATGAGATACAGTTGGCAAATAAGCAAATGAAAGATGATCAACATCATCATTTATTAGGGAAATTCTTATTAAAATCACAATTAGATCCCCGTTATTTGAATGCTGGTGTGAATACAGGGCATCGTACACTGCTGGTGAAAATGCAAAATGGTTCAGCCATTTTAGAAAACACATTAGTAATTTCTTATTAAGTTTAATATAAACTACCATACAACTCATCAATCTCTCAGATATTTTCTCAAGTGAAATGAAGATATAAATCCATACAAAAACCTGTATGTGGATGTTTAGAGTAGATATATTTATTAACAATTGCCAAAAAAGTGGAAAAACAAAAGAAAACAAATATTCATCGGCTGATGAATGGATAAACAAACTATGCTACATTTACTCAATGGAACACCGCTCAGCAATAGAAAGCAACGAAATACAGGTATTATTGGCAACATACATGAATCTCAAAGGCACTAGACTAAGTAAAAGAAGCCAGATTCATATACAGACTACATATTGTATGATTATATTTATATTACATTCTCACAAAGGCAAAACTACAGGGATAGAGAACAGCATTACCAGGAGATGGGGCTAAGATAGGGAACTGACTATGAAAGGGAACATGGGAACTCTTTGGTGTGATGGGAAAATTCTATATCTTGATAACTTGATAGTAAAGGAGATTACAAAATTGTATGCCTTGTCAAAATTCACAGAAATGCACAGCTAAAATGGTGGATTTTATTGTATACAAATTGTATTTAAATAAAATTGGCTAAAAAGTAATCTGTGAGTGGAATGAGATTGAGTGGGGAAAGTTATGAAACAAGATTGGCCATCAGTTGATCATTGTGGAAGGTAGATGAAAGGATGCATTATTATTCTGCTCTGTCTACATTTATATGTTTATATATATAGTATTTTTTAATAAAATCTGCAAATACAGTTTAGTCTTAAGGAACTGTTTTTTAAATTAATGATAAAAATAACAGGGAAGTACAGTACAAGTCAATTTACTGAAAATAGTTAATGACAAATAAAGAATTACCATTAAGAATTATAGGTAGATATAAGTTGTAATGATGGGTCTTTTAGCTTTATTTAATCACCCCATATTCAGAGCCAGTTTTTAAAACTCCATACTTCATCATTTTAACTGGAGGTTTGGGGACCCTCTCTTTCAACAATATAAGTATTGGCGAAATAATCATTTGAAACACGTTGTAGCCAAGTTTCACCTGCCAAGGTGTGTGTTCCATCCTAAATTCACATTTAAATGCATTTGCAAAGTCTATTTCTAAACAAAATGCAGGTTACTAATTTTGGCAATATTTTGCCTATATGGAAAAGTTATTTGTTAAAATATTTACTTAAGAAAAAAAAGTCTCCTTGGTCTGCAGGCTTAAAGTTGTGAAATTGAACTGTGCGAGAGCCTTTGGAAGAACCCTTCCCAGGAGAATGGTCTTCTTCCTTCTTGGGGTCAAGGTGATGGGGTGAAGGGTTGGGAACCACATCCCCCAGCTGTGGAACACCCGGCTCGGTGCATTAATTCTCTGCTCTGTGCCCTCCTCTCCCTTGTCCGTCCAGGAGGCAATGCTAGATAAAACCCCAGAAGGTGTAGAGGCGCCGGCTTACTCAGCACGCACCACCACTGGGATCTGGGAAGACCTCTCTCTTAGCGAAAGGAACTTTCCAAAGAAAAATTTCAAAACTTCAAAAATTTTCAGGAGTATTTGAACATTCAAGACTAGGATTCTGTAGGGAAAGACTGGGACCTAATAAGGGTTCCGTCAGTAAAACCATGTGTATACACAGCATATGTTACACGCAGGCAATCTTCAATTTAAGCCAGGGTTGTTTTCCACAAGCTCATTTGAAAAATATTTTGGAGTGTATTTTTCCTCATTAGATATAAAGCTATGTGTGGGAAGTCCTCTGGCAAACAGAGCCTGTTTAACCCATATTGTACCTGGAGAGCAGTTCAGGCCATTTTGGTGGCCGGTTGCCAATACTAATGTTCTTCCCCACTGTTCATATAAACAATTGCAATTCCAATATTTGTAGAACTTCTCACCACTAGAAAATGTGGCATAAACATTTTTATGAGGCCATGTGTCTTGATATCAGAGTTTAGAGAGACACATATTAGCTATAAAACTATAAGTCATACAGACGTGAGTAACCGTGTATAAGAATGATTCAGGAGAGCTTCGTCAACATATCAAAGCAATAATAGAAGCACATTACAATTATATAGCACTTTCAAGTTTGATATATTTATAATTTATGCCAGTTTGAATTTTGAAACTCAAATACCCAGGCATTCTTATTTACTTTGTGCAAGAGTTTAGGGGGAATGCTTTGAAATGAATAGTAAGATGGGGCCTGGTATCCTGAGGGGAGAATGAGGAGACTGTAAGAATGATGCCCTGTGTGGACCTCTTAGGGAGAGGAGGGAGGAATAAGTAATTCAGAAGAGTGAGCCAGGGACTTCCCTGGTGGTCCAGTGGTTAAGGCTCCATGCTTCCATTGGAGGGGGCGCAGGTTCAATCCCTGGTCAGGGAACTAAGGTCTTGCGTGCCTCAGGGTGCAGCCAAAAAAAAAAAAAAAAGAAGAAGAGTGGGCTGTAGGAAGGAGGAACATGCAGATCATGATAGCCCTCCTCCCTCATAAATCCCAAAGTGAGAATTGGCTGGTTATGGTAATAGTAAGTTGATGGAGAGAAGAAGGAGGAGGGTAAGGAAATCCTTGCCTTTCAAGTCGCCATCTTCCCAATCGGGGTTACCCCCTGTTCTCTGAGACATATTCTTCCATAAAAACACTGATAACCTATGGTTAGATCCCACATTTGAGAATCATTATGGGTTAAAAAGCTTTTACAGGCAAAGCAGCTGGGAACCTTCTATACCAATAGAACCTGGAACACATTTTCCTGTAGAAATAAACAACCATTTACCAGGAGTCTTTCGGAATGTGCTCCATTTTTAAATTGGTTCTGCCTCTATGTGTAGAGTTGAGTGAGCCTGAGAAGCAAATAGTAAAACGCTGGATTCTCATGGGGGATGTAGAGCTTTTTGCCTTTGGAACTCAATGAACTGTTGTACCTCTTTGTACATCTAGAGACCAGTCTCAACTGTGTGTTTCTTAGACACAAAATAAAATTTCTAAGTTTTCCACATTTATGATTTTTATGAACATGAGCTTTCCTATCTGAGAAACTTTAAACACTTATGAAAATAAGTATAATGCTCATGGGGTCACTTTAGAATACAAAAAACAGATGGTAAGAGGTTCGTTGACATGACCGGCTGACCTGCTGTGAGATATTGAACACTTAAATTTATTTTTCTTCCTCCATGATCGTTCTTCTGAATATCTTGAAAGACATCCAAGAAAACTTTTTCTTCTAATTATTTCCAACTACTTCTTGGAAGTTCATTCGGACTTAAAATTAAACAAATCATCTATGCTTTGGGAGCACCAATTTAAACATCAAATGTTTGTACTTATATATAGAAAGAAGGTTAATTATCTCTCCCCACCACCAGGTTTTAGCCTGAAAGGCAAATTATTTAGTTTTGCTCCCTCTTGTATACTGAGCAGTTGCTCAGTAAATGGGTTAAATAATATGGTATCCTGATTCAGGAGAATGTGGTTCCCAAATGAACCATTTAGAGAAAATAGGATGTGATTGTGAGTAGAAGGGACAAGGAGGTGGATGCCTCAGCAAAACAAGTTGTTGTGAAGGGAGAAGTGGAAAGTAGATGCTGGGTAAGCAACCAAAAATGCTCATGAAATTGGGGCAATTATACTTAATTGTTGCAGTTTTATTTCTAAATAAAACATAGTTCTGAGTATAATCTTTCCATCCCTGGCTCTTATCCCTACATACTATTGCAGACTGTATTTCTACAAAGTTCCTCAAGTTATTTCTTGGCACCTTGGAGGGAGGGGGAGCACATCTCATATTATGAACAGCTGTGGTCTTGTCTTCATCTTCTGTTCTAAGTTGCTGAGCTCTCCATGACTGGAAGTACCTGAAATCCAGCCAACACTGCCATCCAGAATCACTCACGCACAGAGCCCACCCGAGGCCAATTGGTGCTTTGTTCTTTGGAGCATGTGCCAGAGTCATAGTATATTCTGTGCAGAATTGGGGCAGATGCTTCTAAATACCTGACGGAGTTTTAAGTGAAAATTACTCTGTTAAAAAATACTTTCTGCTCTCTATTCCTCTATCTTTAGAACTCAGACATAAACAATAGATACAGGGCCTGAGGAAAGTAGTCCAATAATTGAAGGATGGCTTCCAGGCGTCTGCCTTGGACAGCTGGGTGGGACTAGGTTATAACCAGGAGGACAGGCTTCTTGTGGTATTTAGCATCCAAGTTACATAGATCAATCTAGGCAATTTTGTTACCTATTTATCCTTTATAATGCTGTATCTACAGGAAAATGAGTCCTCCTTCCACCCTGGCAGCACTCTGGATAAAAGAGGCAAGTTATATAAATACAATGCAGACATATAATGTGGACAATGTATTAAGAGGGCCATATGTTCCACTTTCTGCACTCTGATAGAGTTGTAGTTGTCTGAAGTAAGGCAATATATTCAGATTGGAATATTGCCAAGAGTGAAAAGTTTAAGAACAAGGGTAAACTTGGCCTTCCTCTCAACAAGTTGAGGTCACCACGGGATAACACTGGCTTTCCCCTTCAAGGGCGTCTTTTGTCTGGCTCTGTCCAGCAGAATCTCGTGTTAGTTCTCCATCCCATACCCTCTCTGCTCTGTTGGTCCATTCGCTGCTGACCTAACGTCTGTTTGTCATCTTGCCTATTCATGAAATGCCCTTCTTCTCTGCTTGGGGTAGAATTCTACCCTCCAGATAACCAATAAGCCTAGTGTCTCCACCCCTGTCTGTGCTCACCTCAGCCATACCTAGGTGTTAATTTTAGACACCAAAAAGATCTAGTCCTAAATACCTCGTGTTGCTTATGAGGAAACTGAGGCACAGAGAAAGTTGGTGTCACCACCAAATTTGCACGGCAAGTTTGTGCCAGAGACTGAACTAGAATCAAGGTGTCTTGCCTTCTAGCCCAGTATACCAACTGCATTTTTAAAATTCTTTAGTTTTTCCACAAAGGGGGTATGTATATAGATACACACACACACATATTGTTTTAAACTGATGAACAATAAGAAAGATGGACTTTTAAAAATTGATTTTCTATATTAGTCTGTTTAGAGCTGGGAATGCCAACCATTCAAATCTTACAACATGAAAATTGGGCCTGTTTAAACATATATTAGGGCTGGATTTATATCACCTTAGGTGACCTTTGGTCACCTAAGATTTCAAGTTTCTAGCATCCCAACATCAGACTTTCAAAATCTTGAATGGCTGTAGACATGAATTTTAAAAAGGATTTCCACCCATCGATTTTATGGATACCTAGTCTTTGAAGCCTAAGAAGGCTACTTGTTTCTATTTTCTGTTCAGTCAAGTCTTTGTGTTTTCAGCAAACTTATAAGAGACAGCAATATGTTGTCTTATTGCGGCACTAAAATGGGGTTTGGGCAGAGCAGACTTCTTGTAACACACAATCTAACATTATAAAGTATCTTGGGAAAGAGTAGTTTGAAGCACAGTTTCCAGCGACAACCTCCCAGAGTATCATTAATTTTCCTTGTTCATAGCAGTCTAGCTTTTCCTATTTGCAACAGATGTGTCTAAGCAATATGTTTTATTAACTCAAACAGAAATATTTTCCTGCATTAAAATGACCTAATATCACATTGTTTTCTTTTGTGTAAGGAGCGTACGATGCTTGGGAACATTTAGAGAAACCGAATTCAGATGTATGGAAAGATAGGATTCACATGTATGGAAAGATAAGATAGGAAGATAGGAAAGATAAGAAGTGGTGAGAAGCAGAATTGACCCTCCTTTAGAGCTCAAGGTGATATTAAATCCACCAACAATAACAAGTAAAAATACTATGTATTTTTGTGGAGTGCTACCTGTCCCTTGAAAAGATTTCTCAATCAGCAGGTATTAAAAGGTTTCAAGACCTCTTGTCTGTTTTTGAGATGTGTGTCTAAAGAGACATAAAGAGCAGAAGTATTTGAAGATTGACTTGTATACAAGAGTGGCTAAAATACTTGTAGACAAATAGGTCCTTCCAGGAATATGAAAGGGAAGATGGATTCTAAAAGCGTACTTGCTGGTTTTTTCAGCTGGCTGTTGTCGGGTGTGAGTGTTTTTCTATGCATTGGGGAAGGCTCCCTGTGCCCATGTACTGCTGTGTCCTGGTGCTTCTGCAAGGACTGAATGTGCACCTCACTGCTATCTGTACCTGCCAAGAAAGGACGTAAAGCATTGGTTGCCCTTCCTGTAACTTTTCTGAAAACAAAATTAAAAATTATCATGGGAGCATTAAACACCAGAACACCTTCTAGACAAAGTGCAAAATGATTTGGTTCTTTACAGCTCCCTCAAATATTTTTCAACTCCCAGTAGTCTAGTTCCAAAGAAGAAATTATGGTTTTCTCTGAGAGCCAAAAGTTCCCTTTGTAAATTTCTGGGTTTTGGGGGGTGATATTTTGAGTTCTTATACACTAAAATATAATGGTCCATTTGAGCAAGTGTACCTGTATTGAGCATAGTTTCTATTTTGGGATTGTTGGAGGCAGTTGTTGAGTGCTGACCTCTTCTTTGATCTGTTGGGACTCACTGGTTTCCATGGAGTCTTGCTGGCTCTCATGACCAAGTGAGAGCTCGGCATTCTTGTCAGCCGGGGTGCAGTGTTCCCAATCAGGTCTGACCTGAAACACTTGGACAAAGGACTTTAAAATCAGAATGCTTTATATGTCATCCTGAAAATATGTTGATTATTTTGGGAGAAGAGTGCAGTAAAGGTTTAAAATCTTGTGTTTCTTTCATTTACTTAAATTTTGATTCATTTCTGGAAAACTATTTTAGTCTTCTGATGCTACAAAATCCATAGTTTCTCCAGTCCTCCTATTCTGTACAAAGTAACACAAAGCATAATGTCTTATTTGACCTTAAATGTAAGGAAAATGAGAGCCAAGTTATTGTGACCAATATATTTTATGCATCTGGCAGTAATCTTTTTATTTTATGGCAGTGATGACTCAAAGCAATTGTTGACCCTAATTTATTTTTAAACATTTTAACTTAAGCCTTCTTCTCAGGGCTTCTCTGTTCCTCCCCCACCTAGTATTGTAGGATGGCTAAAATAAGATCACCGCAAGTACCGACGTTCTTTTTTCTAAGTCAGACATTTGCACGGCTACACTGTGGATTCAGGAGAGACAAAGGGAGGTCCCTGACTTAGAACTAGCCCCCAAATAGAGGTGGACGGGCATCCGCAAGGCTCATAATTGTAGAGAGCTGGGATGTGTCTTTATTGTACAAATGAGTAGGAGCAAAGAGGAAGAAAATATGACTTTGGCCTGGGCAGGTGAAGGTTGAGGAGGCATCTGAGATGGTATTTGTGTTCCTGCAGAGGGCATTCTCTGACCTACTTTGATGCCTGACTCCCTTGTAATTACTTCTGCTCGAATCCACAAGGCTTCACTCTAAGGGGAGAATTAACTCTTTAGCTAACATGGAAAATCATGAGATGTCCTTTGGGGGAAATTTTTACCTAAGTTACTTTCAGTACTTGACTTGATGTCAGAGTTACTTGAACTATTCATTTAGATCCTTTGGCAGCAGCAATTGTAAAGAATGATTCTAACACTCAGTCAGGTTCTTACCAAAGGTGTTCTCCATGTTGACATCACGCTAACCCAGATTTTGACCTTGAAATGTATTTCTAATTTCCTTTTGAAGCCATTCCTGAGATTACTAAGGGATTTTTGTATTGAAGGAAAGACGTGGCTTTATTAATTTTTATCCCTGCTCCTTCAATGAAATAGATGTTTATTTTTCTTTATAAACCCCATGGATTTTAATAGGAATATCAAGAAAAACCATCAAGAAAAAAAATTTATATGATATTTTCACATGTGCTTATGTTTTCAAAGTAAATAAGCAATGAGGAATCATTTTTCAAAAATCAGTAATGTTGGTGGTGTTTTTCTACTAAAAAAATCGACTTAAGTAGCTTCACTTTTCATAGCCTCTCACTGACTTTTAGTTCTTTAACTTTATAAGGAATATGGTCCATTTAGTCATATTTTTAAAGACTTGGGTAAGATAAATGTTGGGTTGTTAACAAAGAATAAACCCAGGAGCAAAGCATAAAGCTGGAAGAACAGTCCAGAGAGGCAACATTAAGGAACTGAGCAGGGCCACCACCTACAGCTACACAGACCAGCTCCACACCCTCCACCGGGTGCCGATCACAGACCCGCCGGGAATGGGGCCCCCTGGAGTTGCGCAACCTGTCATCCCTAGACCTAAGGGTTATAAAAAATGCTTTCACATTTTTGGGTTCATTCAGCAAACTTTTGGGTTCCCTCCTTATCCTAGGATTGTTGGGGAGACCCTGGATCACACAGAATTCATAGCTAAGTGGCCTTTTTATTGTTGACCCCCAAGAGTAGTCCATTTGGCCAAGGCAAATGGCATAATGTTACAGCTCCTATGTTGCTGCTTTTTCCCCATCCTAAAGCATGCTCCTTTAAAGAAGAAAGGGCAGAGCCATTATGGGTAAGAAGGAACCAAAGCCGAAGACTGTTGTGGAATTTGTCAAGTCAGGAGTCCTCCACACCTCACTTGCTCAGGCTTTCACGCAGCCAGCACTTAAGGACGGGCTTCATATGCCAGACACTGTGGTGGGTGCTGAGGATACAGGGGTTACCTTGGAAGTACCTGCAGGAAACCTAGAGCTAGTGGAGCTGAAAGATAATTGTAAAGACCATCGTTAGGTGTATAATTACACATTGCGGTGAATGCTATGAATGAAGAGAACAAGGGGGTCTTAAGAGAGTGGATTTTCATTGGCACGAAGGCTGATCCTGAAGTTGGGACAAAAATGAAAGAAAGAGTGAATGAATGAAAGCCAGAATGTGTAAGAGGCTGGTGAGCAATGACGAGTGGGGCAATGAGACGGGGCTGGAGAGACAGGTGAGGGCTGTGTCATGCGCGGGGTTGCAGGCCATGTTGAGGAGTCTGACTTTTATTCTAAACACAATGGGAACATGCTTACAGGTTTTAAGCAGGAGAGTGATGTAATCCAGCTTAGTTTTTTGAAGGTTTGCTCTTTGGGGTAAAGACTGAATTACAGGTAAGAGTGGAAAGGGGGTAACCAGTTAAGAGCTTTTGCTTTTTCTTTTTTAATTGAAGTATAGTTGATTTACGGTATTTGTTAGTTTCAGGTATACAGCAAAGTGATTCAGTTATATATATTTTTTTTCAGATTATTTTCCATTATAGGTTATTACAAGATATTGAATATAGTTCCCTGCACTATATAGTAAATCCTTGTTGCTTATCTATTTTAGGTGTAGTAGTTTGTATCTGTTAATCCCATACTCCTAATTTATCCCCCCTTCCCTCCCTTTCCCCTTTGGTAACCATAAGATTATTGATTATTTTCTATGTCTGTGAGTCTGTTTTTGTTTTGTATGTAGATTCATTTGTATTATATTTTAGATTCCACATATAAGTGATATCATATAATATTTCTATTATATTTCCACATATAAATGATATAATATAATATTCTCTGTCTTACTTCACTTAGTATGATATTGTGTAGGTCTGTCCATGTTGCTGCAAATGGCAATATTTCATTCTTTTTGTGGCTGAGTAATATTCCATTGCATATATATATCACATCTTCTTAAACCAATCGTCTGTTGATAAGCACTTGGGTTCTTCCCATGTCTTGGCTATTGTAAATAATTAGGGGGCTTTTCAATAGGCTAGTCAAGAACTAATGGTCCCTTGCACCAACGGGATCCCTGACATTAAAGAAATTACCCTCTAGGGCACACGAAAGATGTGAAGATGTTATTGAGGAACCACTATTTAAATAATGGGGAAAAAGCATGTGACCAGAAGTCTTCCTGTCTTCACTGCCTCTCCTTTTATAAGTGGTGCAAGGATGCTCTCTGCCTGGGTTCTCTCTATACCATGGAGAAAATTAGAGCCTGATTCCAGTACTTTCCACATGAATAAATCAATGCTACGAGGTGCTCTGTAGTACTATACAAGTTCTAGAAACTGTTGCTGCCTCCTCTTCTTTCCCCTTTGTTCCTTGAAGTTCCTGGGGGAAACCAGCAGACATTTATATTGCTTGTTCATGGAGATGAGCGAACATCACAATTAAGGATGATTTTTACAATTGTCTTAGAAGTTGAATTCTTTGAAAAGATCTAATTAGTCACTCATTTTAATTATAAGCCTATTTTAAATTAAGGCTGTATTTCACAAATACTAACATTGAGGTGAAAAGAGAATACAGAAAATTTTAAGTCATTATTGCTTTGACACGTGTAATATAATTAGTATAAACTATTTAATATATAAATATATGTAGTAAATGTACATAGTAAACATATAATATACATACATTAAGTTAATTATAATGTATAAGACATATCAAGGAATGTTTTCAATTATTATTTTAAGTACTATTAAAGCATTGATGCACAATATCTTCAGCTATTTGTTACTGTACTATGATTTTTTTCCTTTGAATGTTATGATAGGAAATCGTATCAAAGACTTTAGAATTAGAAGAAATTTTTAAAGATGAGTAGGTATAACACTCCTTTTTTTTTTTAACAGAAGTGAATGACACAAAAGCACTTCCTTATCATGGACTCAGGAAATCATAGTCTACCCTCTCCAAAAGAGAAATAGAGACACAGCCCAAAGTGACTACATTTTTAGTTGATAATTCAAAGAATGAAAAGAGAAAACTAGGATTATTTATTGTTTCTTTGTAAATGTTTAATTTCATTTCCACATAGGTAAGTTTATAATGAAAGGGGGGTGAGAACTTCTCATGTTTTTAGTTTAAGTAGGAGGAAGGAGCACATTGATGAATAAAAAGGAAGGTAACTGGTCCCCTCTGCTGCCCTCCTTTCTCTTTTAATATTTCTGCAGGTAGGCTCACAGTATGAGTATCTGCTTCTAACTAGTAGGAAATAAATAATTCAGCATTTTCTGCTACATATCAACTCTCTGCTTATTTTCCCCCTCACGTTACATATTCTGGCAAGATTTCTCACTTGTTAAAGCATTTAATTATTGTGTTTGGCAGTCATGGTTGCTTGCATTACATAAACAGATGCCTACTTCAAACACTGAAACTGACTTTTTTCATAGTCTGCCAGAAAGCAAGACTATTTGATGTGCAGTTTGAATGCTGTATTGCTGATTATATAATTTAGGTCTGGGAATAGAATTTTGGCATTTGTCTGCAGTCCTTTTGCCATAGAAAATTAAGCTTTAGCATCCTCTTCAAAAGGGCAAATCATCATGGATACAAGTTCCAAAACCACTGTGAAGGTAAGGGCCATTCTACTAAAAGATCCTTTTATCTTCAAGCATATGCACATCTATCTAGTACTGCATTATTTGTAAACATTCTGTGTAATCTGTGACCTCTGCAGAGCTGTGGCTAACTCAGCCCCCCATCCTAGTCAGTGTTTAGATGAAGAGCCTGCTAGACAAAGTTGCTTTTCTTCTGCCTGTCTGTAGCCAATGCTTGCTATTAGATGCTGAAATATATTCAAAAACACTTCTCAGGGCACTAGACTCTCGTTTAAGGCATATATTCACCTGTACTCGAGTGAAATTTAGGTAAGCCAAAGCCCTTAATGGACTATTTTCTTTCTAAACTCAGTTTCTAGAAGAAACCCTCCCTCCCCACCACGAACACAAACTAGTTAGACATGAGGGATTTATTTAAGGAGAAAAGATAAACCTTCAGAACCGTGTTATGTGATCAGTCCTTGTTAATCCACTTCACCATCTTCTCCTCCCAGAGTCTGGCGCTATACACCTTGTGGAGTTGACCCAGAGGCAGAGCAAGAGTCTGAATCATCAGAGGAAGGTTAAATTATATTAATTTAATATCATTAATTAATGGGAACCTGTATAAGTTAGAAAAAAAAATTAACAAGACTTAGAAGAGTTTTTTATTGTTAACCCTGAAGTGATCAGAAAGTTCAGTTAGGCAGAACACCTCATCTCTTGAGGAAATTGAGTAATTGCTATTTTACTTAATAACAATGACAGAACTAATGACCTCAGAGGCCAAGCCCTCTTCCCCCTGACTTCCCCAGAATCAGCTTGCTACCAGGAAGTTATAGAAGCTCCTCTGAGAATGTTAACCTCTGAAATGAGGAGTGGAGAGATGGTTGGGTTCAAGCTCTTGTTACAAAACAGAAATAGACTCACAGACATAGAAAACAAACTTGTGGTTACCAAAGGGGAAAGGGTGGGGGAGGGATAAATTGGGAGTTTGGGATTAACATATACGCACTACTATATGTAAAATAAACAAGGACCTACTGTATAGCACAGGGAACTATATTCAATATCTTGTAATAAGCTATAATGTAAAAGAATCTGAAAAAGCATATATATATGTACAACTGAATCACTTTGCTGTACACCTGAAACTAACATAACATTGTAAATTAACTATACTTCAATTTAAAAAAAGAAAAGAAAAGAAACAAGTTCTTGTTACAGATTATTATAGAACTGCGTTCACGGCACCTGGGTTTCACTTGTATTTCAAATTGCATGATGCCAGATTACACCTCACACCTTTCCTAGAAAAGGGACACACAAATTGGGAACTGTTTCCTATTTGAAAATGGAAACCCAAAAAACTTTTGTATGCGTTGATGACGTGGCCTAGCTGAGACGTGTGATAATCTCGGGCACCATTTGGGGAGCTTATCACGCGCCAGCAGGCAGTGCGGGGTAGGTGACTTGCAGGTGCTTTGTGATCTCCCCGGTACCACCCTGTGATACCAGCTCCTGGCAGCTCTTCCTGCTCAGTCTTGTCCCCTTCATTCCACGTTCCATTACATGCTTTGGGAACTTGCCTAAAGTCACACAGCTCGAAAGCGGCAGAAGCAGGATTCACACCAGATCTTTCAGACACTGCAGCGCATGCCTTTCACCACCAGCACTGTCTCCAATGCATGCTCACACAGAACACTCACGTGTTCTTGCTCTTTTCTTCTTTCTGTCATGCTTTCCAGGCGGGGTGGGTGGGTTGCTTAGGAGGAGGGAGGTCCTACCCCACAACCTCATCTTTCAGTTTTTCATCTTTCTAACATATTTGAGGGTCTTTTATCCACTTTCTCTTTTATGGAAAGTTCATGTGTATTCTGTTTAACTTTGGTGACATTCTAGGGCATCCATAGTGCATTTAACTAGGTTCTCAGCCACTTACTAGCTCTATGATCCTGCGCAAATTGTTCAGCCCTTCTGAGCCCCAGTTTCCTCATCTGTTAAGGAATGAGATGTAATATTGCTTATAATATGATATGAGTGTATATTATATTACACTCATAAAGGTGTGATATTACTTATTCTTCAGAGTGATTTTATGTAAAGCACCTGGCATGGTGCTGGTGTACACCCTTTCTGAGATAGTTTTATTTTAGCCTCTTGTCTGTAATGATAAAACATATTTCCCTTAGTGGAAAATTAAGCACAAGGATAATTTAAATCTAAGATGATAAAATTAAATAGCAAAAGTGAGCTTTCAGAAATATTTCTTGCAGATATCATAATAAAAAACCTGTAAAATATAGATGAATCGAGTAAAAGCTAGTAAAATTATTAACTGCAGGATATAATATGAAAGAAAAAAATGTCTAAGATTCAGACCACACACCATAAACAATGTGTATACCACACACCGTAAACAATGTGTATACCTCACACCGTAAACAATGTGTATACCTCACACCGTAAACAATGTGTATACCACACACCGTAAACAATGTGTATACCTCACACCGTAAACAATGTGTATACCTCACACCGTAAACAATGTGTATACCACACACCGTAAACAATGTGTACACCTCAACAGACTCTCAGTGAATTGAAGAATTATGAATTTCGAGTAGCACAGTTTCAGCTACAAAGGGGAAATTTTTGTTGAAAGAAATGAACATTGTGGGACTTCCCTGGTGGCGCAGTGGTTAAGAATCCGCCTGCCAATGCAGGCGACACGGGTTCGAGCCCTGGTCCGGGAAGATCCCACATGCCTGCAATGTGAGAAGCAGAGATGGGGGAGATAGATTCTAATCTGAAGGAGCAACTAATGCAATTTAAAGGCACTAAAATAATACATGTACAAAAATGTTTTCAAAGGATTAATTATAACGGGGGAAAAAATACAGGGTAGTGTAAATGTCTGAAAATGGGGAACTCATCATCTCCCTGAACAACCCACCACCCCACGACCAAAACTCCTCTATTCCTTTGTACATACGCCTGTGAGCCCTGCGTCACCTCCACCGCAGACCTGAGCTCCTCCTGACCCCTCTCTCCCCTCACACCCAACCCCAGGGAATCAGTTCCCAAGCCACAGGCATCCCCACTCCAGCTGCCTTTATCCAGGCAACCATCATCTCTTTTTTAGCCGGTCTTCATCTGCCTACTTGCATTCTTACTTCCTCCAATCCGTTTTCCAACTTCATTTAGTGTCTTCTTTTCAAAACACAGATCTGATCATGGTACCGCTCAACTTTGAACCCTTCAAAACCTTGTCACGCTTCAGGATAAAGTCAAACTCTGTTAAGATATATAAGGCTTTTCATGGCCTGATTCCTGTTTACCTCTATAGTCTTGTCTCTTATTTCTCTCCTTCTTTACACCCTCCTACACACACACACACACACACACACACACACACACATACACACCACTTACTACCTCACTGCATTGCTTACAGTTCCCCAGTAGGCACCCTGGGTCTTTGCACGTAGCACGCCCTATACCTGCTCCTCACCTCAACCTGAAACTCCAGGCTGGCTGACTCTTATTTATTCTTATTTGTTCTTCTGGATTCAGTTCATATATCATCCCTTCCAGGGCATCTTCATGAGATAGGCCACTTTCTGATATACACAGACGCAAGATGAGGAGGCCCACCTGTGTCCACAACATTTGACTACCCCTTGTGTAGAACATTGTCTTTATTGGGAAAGAACTTCTGAATTCTGAAAACACATGTCTGAACAGTCTGTTTTCCATTTAACTTGAGGCAAAATATATTATCCTGCTTAATCTCTAATATGGTGAGTTGTAATACTACCTTTAATACTATTTTATTGATAGTGGTAGCTACAACCATTTTAAATTATCTATAAGAGTTGTATTTCTTTGCTCACTTCCTTGCTGTCTGCAGAAACAAGAACAGATTTCTGGGACTGCCAGATTTGGGAACCTTCAACAACCACAGCAGAAGAGGAAGGAGGGAAGGGATATACCTCCAGTGGCATCAAGGGGGAGGTTTAGACCATTGGGAGGTGAAAGGGAGGTCACCTCAAGAAGGAGGTGACCCGGTTAACGCTGCATCTCTCTGAGATTGCCCAAATCCCATTAGCTAGAAAATCTAGCAAGTCAACTGTTCATTAATTTAAAAGTCTAATATCACATGTTTTCAGCAAGAGTAAAGAGGGAAACCTTTCAAGGTCTTTTCAGTGTGTTCCCTTGTCTTTAATGTAAATAGTATTTGTGACCCCTTAAATGTTGGTATGAGTATTATCTGATACTTAGAGAGCAAATGGGGCCCCAGAAAAGGTAAATATGTTTTCTCACTTTTTCTAGTCAAATATTTAAAATCTGCTTCCAATGAACACCTAAATTGAGCACTGCTTGAACAAGCTTTAATAATTCTATAAAATGAGCATAGAGACATCTAACTCCTTATGCCATTGATAAACAAGAATTATTTCTTCACAAAAATAATCCATGCTAACTTCAGGTGACATAGAAAACAAAAGTTTTTATATTAGATTCAGCCTGAATTACCCATCTTGACCCAATCTAATTGATGGAAGTGGTAGGAATTACTTCTTTGCAGACAGGGATAGAGACTAATCCTGGTCAATCAGCGCCTTGTAATTAACCCACATACTCTTTTTAAAAGAGAGAGAGAAATGTTGGCACTTCTCCAGTTGAAGGTTATGCACCAATCTAATAGAGAGTTCTACAATTGTATAGGGTTCAGTTTCAGGGTAGAATTACAAATAACAAAGGCTTTGCTGTAGCAGATGGTTATTTCCAACTGCCAAGTGTTGAGGCTTTCTTGGGAATCTGTTCTAACCATCCATGAGCAAATGTGTGAATATATGAATTAAAGACAAAACATTTACGTGTCTTTATGCTAACCCACATATATGGAATCTAAAAAAGAAAAGAAAGGTCATGAAGAACCTAGGGGCAAGATGGGAATAAAGACTCAGACCTACTAGAGAATGGACTTGAGGACATGGGGAGGGGGACGGGTAAGCTGGGACAAAGTGAGAGAGTGGTAGTGTATATATGGACATACATACACTACCAAATGTAAAATAGATAGCTAGTGGGAAGCAGTCGCATAGCACAGGGAGATCAGCTCGGTGCTTTGTGACCAGCTAGAAGGGTGGGATGAGGGTGGGAGGGAGGGAGACGCAAGAGGGAAGAGATATGGGGATATATGTGTATGTATAACTGATTCACTTTGTTTTAAGCAGAAACTAACACACCACTGTAAAGCAATTATACTCCAATAAAAATGTTAAAAAAAAAAATTTACGTGCCTTTTAAATATGGCTTGAAAATCTGGGCTTTATCGTATTAGGTTAACATTGATATTGCAGTTTTTAAAATCAGACATCTCTGAATACCAATTAATTGTAAACTGGAAGTCAGTCTAAACGTATCACCTTTCATTGCTGAGAAAATAGATAATAAACCCCTGAAAAAAAGGACAACAATATTAATAATTTTATAAACCAATATATTAAACAAATTCTTATAAAATTGCATATATAAATGAAGGTGCCACACTAAGGGATAGTAGCCTTGCCTTACTTTGTTGTAGAGGAGAAAATAAATATGAGAATCGGACTTCCCTGATGGCGCAGTGGTTAAGAATCCACCTGCCAATGCAGGGTACGCGGGTTCGAGCCCTGGTCCCGGAAGATCCCACATGCCGCAGAGCAACTAAGCCCATGCGCCACAACTACTGAGCCTGCGCTCTAGAGCCCGCGAGCCACAACTACTGAGCCCACGTGCCGCAACTACTGAAGCCTGCGCGCCTAGATCCCGTGCTCCACAACAAGAGAAGCCACCGCAATGAGAAGCCCGCGCACCTCAACGAAGAGTAGCCCCGCTCGCTGTAAGTAAGTAGAGAAAGCCCGCGCGCAGCAATGAAAATCAAATGCAGCCAAAAAATAAATAATTAAATAAATTTATTTTTTAAAAATGTGAGAATCTTTTTTGCCGTATATTAAGGGTTTAACATGAGAAGGCGCCATTGCCTCTTCTTTATTCCGGTTGCTGTATTTTTAATAAAATGCACATTTAACAGTTTTTAATATATTTTAACCTAGGTTTTAATCTTAGAATGAATACTAAGCTGTGATGAGATGCTTAGTCATTTGTTAACCTTCCTGAGCTTTATGGCTGTGCAATATTGGTAGGATTTCTAGGGGCACAGACGAAGTGAATCTTAAATCTAAATAGGAGATCAATATAGGCAGCCCACATTTCACCACAATGTTCTCTTTGAAGAATCCATATAATAAAGTGGGGGTCATAAAGTAGGTCATATTTTCCCATGGGAATGTTTTTATAATTACCAGCTACTCTTTTAATCCAATCTTAGCATCTAATTATAACAATAGCATGTTTTTAAACATTACAACAACTGTGATAGAAATACCATACACACTCATTATACCAAAGTCTCCAGTGCACTATAGTTGTTCATTCATCCCACAAATGCTCATTGAGTATGTACTATGTGCCAGGCACTATACCAGGCTCTAGGGATTTGATATGGGCAAAAAACACATGCCCCCACCCTCATCAATATTACAGAGTAGACTAGTGGGGGAGATGACTATAAACCAAATAGTCATTGCAAATTATAAATGCTAGAAAGGAAAAAAGTACAGGCATTGCCTTAAGGAGGTGGTCATTGTAGAGAGCTCTCACAGATCAGTAGTAGCTGTGGGGGGAGGTCGTTCACGGCAGAAAAGCAATGTGGAGAGACCACGACTCCCTAGAGGAACTTAGAGAAGAGCAGTGAGACTGTAGTGCTACAGAGGCTGGTAAGGTGAGCAAAGAGGCAGGGACTAGACCTGTGAGGAGTTGGAGGCTGTGCCAAAGATTTGATCATTGTCCTGGAAGAAATGAAAAGCATGGAAGAGTTTTCAGTTGATGGGGTAAAGATGGGGTGACATCAGATTTACAATTTGAAAACTTTGTGGTGCGACAGTCCTATACCCTCCAGGATGAACATTATACTAGTACAAATGAAAGATGAGCAGGGTAAAGATAGAGGAAAGCAAGTGCCATTTGAGAGAGTTAGGAAGTTAAAAAAAACCAAGAACTGGAGGTAGTAATGGTTTGACCATCTGGAGCAAAGGTGGAAAGGATGGTTCCAGAATTTCTGGCTGGTATATCCATGCAAATGGTAGTAGCATTCAGTTTCCTGTGAAATCTCAAAGCTGAGATATCAAATAGTCACTTGGATGTACTGGTCTGTTGCTCAGATGTTTGGGCCAAAGGTAAAGTCAGTGATTAGATGGTCCTGCAAAGGAAACTGAAAAAGGATGTCAATATAGGTAGGAGGGAAACCAGGATAATAAGAGATCATGGTCCCCAGGGGAGGAGAGTGCTTCAAGAAGAAGGGAGCAGCCAAAAGTGTCAGATGCTGTCAAGAAGTTATAGGAGAAAGAGACTGATAAATGACAGTGGGATTAGGAAGCATTATACTACAGAGAGCTGTTTGGGTGGTTGAGGAGGGTGAGGGGAGAACTAGATTGGAGTGATTTGGGGAAGAAATGAAGAGAAGTACAGATAAGCCATTTGTGATTTTTTACCCTTGAGGAGAAGAGACCTACAGCTGGAGGAGGAGGACACAGGGAAAGTCAAGGGAACATCTTCTTAGATGGGCAAGTCTGAGCACGTTTTCTCTACTCTTAGGGCGGATAGAGAAGAGATGCCTTTGATAGTTAATGAACATCTCTAAACAGCAAGACCTGCTTGTGTATGTGAGAATCCAAATTCCATATGAATTTACAAATACGTTTTTCAGGGATCATCAGCATTAGCAGAAACCACACATGCGTTGATCTTTTCCCCATGTGCGACCTCCACAACACTGAGGGCTGTACCTGTGGCACAGGGGAGTTTTGCTGTAGTGCTTGGTTGGTTTTGGTACAGCATCCAATTCAGAGCCATTCAGCCTGGGTTGTGGTTATCGCTTAGAGAAAAGAAATGAGGATAGAGCATCAGTATCTTCTTTTCATCTTCCTTTGTTTTACAATTTTGAGAATTTCCTCCACGTTCCTCTTATTGAGAACTATGCAGACACCAATGGCTCCATGCCCTCCAAGTTTAGGAAAAAGGTTTTATTTCCCAGCCCCTGCAGCAGTTAGCTATGTACAGCTATCATCCCTAAATGCAGCACTTTGATCCAAAGTCCAATGCCAAGTCCAGAGCAGAATCTCAGTGGTATCTGAGTGAGAGAACCAAGCGATCCCAAGTCAGCTGGAGGCCCCATAGTGTGGCGAGACTCTCAGACCTGTGGATGAGCCACCTAAGTTCAGATTTTGCCCCCCCTCAGTTTCCTCTTGGCCTTGAGTGCAGAGTGGAATTGGAGCAATTAGTCAAGTGCTACCTGGATCTGCCTGGCATTACTCATTTGAGGTTCAGTCTCCTCAGGCTGTGTGTGCAGAACTTGCTGCCTTGCAGCGCTGTTCCAGTCTTGATGTCTAGAAAGCCTGTAAACACAGACTCTCCTTTTCCTACAACTGACTCTTTCCCTCAGTACACCTGCTTCAGAGCCCTGCTGTGTGTAGGTCAAGGGCAGGCAGTGGTAGCCTGCCTCCGAAAGCCCCCAACACTTAGGCTAAGGCTACGCTTGCTGAGGCCACCCAGCCATCTGCTTAGGGGGTGAGGCCTGAGCCCTGCTTGGGAGGCCTGATGCCTGCAGGCCTGATGCTCTTAAAAGAGCCCCTCGCCTGTGAACAAAGTCATCTTAAGCTGAGTCAGCTGGCAGAGTCAAAATTGCACATATGGGATAAAGCTTAAAGCTGCTCACCAGATCACCCAAAAAGCAATGGCATGACCATAAATGCCAACTGTGGCACAAAACAATTTGCTGTAAATTGCCGAGTAAACACCAGTGGCCCACACTTGGTACAGCATCTGCCAGAAGCGTCAATCTCCAGGAGTCATTTTGTTCCCCAAATGCCACGTCCAAGAGCCAACCCACCAGATGTTGGGGCTTGGGGGGAAAGGGCAACTAAGACCCTTTCCTTCCATCCAGGTTCTGAACCAATTTGAGAATTTGAAACAAAGGAGCAAGGCAGATGGAGGCTAACCCCCCACCTTCATTACTGATAAAATCGACATTGGATATTGCGTCTTACACCTGTGGGCAGGTGAGCATCCTAATACTAAACTCAGCATCAGAAGCCTTCCCACCAGTGGGCTGAACAGGGGCAGCCTTCCCCACATAGGAGCAGAGCTTTCCTGGGAAGTAAAGCAAAACCTTGCTAGCTGTGGATAGCTCTCTGCCACCGGAGGCAAAGAGTAGGGCTAGATTACCCCTGCCCGGTTTTCCCTCCTGTGTTTGCCGATCTAATTCCCAATTCCTGCCCCCAAGAGAAATGTGTGTGAGGAGTCAAAGAGAGACCAGGAGCTCTTGGAACCCCACCCAGATGGAAGAAAACCTCAGGAGCCAGGCGGAAATTCTCCACACAGCCTACCCTCCACCCAATAGCTCCTTTCTGAAGTAAGAGCTGGAGGTCAGATATCTGCTGCAGAGATGGAAGCCATTCTTAGTCTGGTAGCTCAAAGCCCTTTTAGCAATTGACAACCATATCATCACAGCTTGATGTGCATTTACACAATCAGCATTTTCTGAGCGCTCTCTGTGTGCCCAGAACCAGGTCCGAAGAGGTTACAAAGAAGTATGTGGCCGATTCAGCCCTCATCCTCTTTAGAAGGTGGGTGGGAACAGTACTTATATTTCTGAAATTTAGAGAATTGTTAGTAACTCATAGACACCATAGGCAATTAGAAGCAAACGTCCATGAGCTGAGTTTGTCTTGAGCCGTATTGACCTTTACAGAGCCTTCAGCATGATTCTGGTTTTCTAGATATTCTGTCTAAAGAAAAAGTGTGTTCCCTTCCCCAGTGTGCCCCTTTTCATGAGTGGAAGGGGAGGGTATCTTATAATAAGACTGACGGGGGGTGGAGGGGGGAGATGACCTCACGGGCTCGAGGGCAGGCCGTTTCCCCTTGCGTCCCAGTGAAGAGCGCGGTCGGCCTCTGGCGGGTCTCTGTCAGGAAGTGCATGTGTAGGAACTGGGAAGGGTGGGGCTGCCCTCCACGGGCAGGACATTACTCTTCTTCCTCTTCCTGACCGCATTTCCCACAGCAGTCATGGTCACGGCTCAGCTTCCTGTCAGGGAAAACCTTGGCTACTGAGCGTCCACCTGCTGCAACCAGCAAACTAAGGACAGCGAAGTATTCCCTGCCGCTGAGAAACCTTGAGTTCACATGCAGACCCCTTGACAGTGGTACCCGGGGCCTCAGACATCTGAAGCAAAGATGGAGCCGTTATTTGTGGGCCTCGGCAAGTCTTGCTCTGGGCCAGAACCTCACAGGCGAGTGAAGTGTGCGAGTCTGGGGTGGAGAGAAGGCAAAGCGATGTCATGGAACGGCTGCTGCAGCCAGGGTGGCCTTGGGGGCGGAGCGAGGAAGGGGGCTTCAGGGGAGGATGAGGGGGTCAGGCAGCCCAGTGGGTGTGGAGACGAGGGGTGGGCATCGATTCTCCTCATCCACCAGGCTACAAGCTGGCCACACACACTGTACTGGCCACAAAAGTAATGAAGGTCGCAGACTTCAAGAAGCCCGCAGTCAAGGAAGTTCATTTCTTCAGAACTTCATTGATCAATTCCAGGTTGGTGAGGACATGCAAGCAACCTAAGTGTCCATCAACAGATGAATGGATAAAGAAGATGTGGCACATATATACAATGGAATATTACTCAGCCATAAAAAGAAACGAAATTGAGTTATTTGCAGTGAGGTGGATGGACCTAGAGTCTGTCATACAGAGTGAAGTAAGTCAGAAAGAGAAAAACAAATACCGTATGTTAACACATATATATGGAATCTAAAAAAAAATTGGTTCTGAAGAACCTAAGGGCAGGACAGGAATGAAGACAGACATGAAGAATGGACTTGAGGACAGGGGGAAGGGGAGGGGTAAGCTGGGACGAAGTGAGAGAGTGGCATGGACATGTATACACTACCAAATGTAAAATAGATAGCTAGTGGGAAGCAGCCGCATAGCACAGGGAGATCAGCTCAGTGCTTTGTGACCACCTAGAGGGGTGGTATAGGGAGGGTGGGAGGGAGTCACAAGAGGGAAGAGATATGGGGATATATATATATATATATATATATATATATGTATAGCTGATTCACTTTGTTATAAAGCAGAAACTAACACAACACTGTAAAGCAATTATACTCCAATAAAGATGTTAAAAAAAAAAATTCCAGGCTGGTCGGGGGAGCTCGAGAAAATGCAGGCCCCCCGGCACTGTCATAGACCTAGGAGAGCAGTCATTTCAGGGCGAGCCCCGGGAATCTGTATTTTATAAGGTGTTTCTGATGTGCAGTGAGGTCTGAGGCAGCTGGTTGGGCGGGGCAGACGTCCGTGGCCGCAGCAGAGGGCGACAAGCGCTGTGGTTCTGCGCCCGGGGACTGTGGGAACAGAGGAGCGGTACCCACGGGAGGGCTCAGGGCTGGGGTCTGGGGGGTTTTATTCCAAGTATCCGTTGGCTCCGTTCACCTCCTTTCTCACGTATGTCCGTCTCACCTTGGTGGCTGATAACAACAGCTGTGCGGGGTCCTCAGGGTCTGAATTAGGGCAGTTTGCTGTGCTTCTGGCCACGAGCCCTGTGTCTCCCACCATGGACTTCTCATTGGCCCACTGGGGACGGATGTCTGCAGGGATCTCATATACGTGGCAGCACTAATGATCGACCCTCAAAGAAAAGCTCCATCTGGGGGCATTAGCAGATCTTTAGAGTCTTCAGAGCTGATCTTTTGCTTTCAGCATCACTGCGTTCTCTCTACCATCTCACCCTGAGGATGGGGCTGGGTGGCTTCTGCTCGTCCTGATAGATCCTCTCCTGGAATCCCTACCACCCTGCATTCCCAGCCCGTCTAGTCTCCTACAGCTGGACACAGAATCCCCTGAGAGATGATTCAGGGTAAATGCACCCACCACGTTCCTGCCTCCTGACTCTGTCCCCTGATGAATTCCAAGTGACGCTGGACCATCCTCAAGACCCCTGCTTAATCCCTCACCTCTAAGCCAGGACCAGACCCCAGGCTCAAGTAACTGGCTCCCTGCTGTCCTTCCTGGATGCCACCCCACTCCCACAGGGGGTGTCCCCAGCAGAAGGCAGGTTCAAGCTGTCTTTGTGACTCTGGGGGTCCCAGGAACTGAGAGACTATTGAAAGCTTCTTTCCTCTTTCCCCTAAAGGGCAGGTGGCATTGCTCCCTGAGCAGTTCTCCCCTGAACCCCAGCAGAGCCCGGCTCAGCCCTCGGAGGTGGAGGGAGCTGCCCACGGCAGAGGGAGCCCCTGCTCCAGTGAGGAAGTGGGAGGCGCACCTCAAGGAGAACCAGAACCTGTCCTCTCAGCAAACGCTGCCCCTCCATGACCGCAGACTCTGCCCCAGATGCGTGTCTGAACCCCTCCTGAGGTCAGGGAACAGAGAGTAGAAACAGCAGCTTCCTACTCTTAGACCATTTCAAATCCCATCCTTCATTTCCGCCTTCCCTCCATCTGCCGTGATACCAAAGTTTTTCTGCAGTTTGGAAAAGTCAAAATAATAAGCAAATGAGGGCAATTTTGACTAACTGAATCCGTAAAATATGTATCCCAAAACGCTACTGCGTTTTAGTACACTGGAGGCTTTTTAACAGAAATATTGTAAATGGATATGGAGGGATTTGGGGAATTTGCCCACCTCCTGCAAAAATAGCCTTGAGCTTATTAGATAAGGTATAGCTGGGGAAGAGAGGACTGAAGCCAGGTAATGGGCCATTCCATCTACTCCATCTGTGTAATCCATAACAGTCATTAGGACAGAAAATAATATCAAAAGCCTCAGCCTGCCTATAATTAATTCAGGCTAAATGAATGTAGCCTACCAAGGGGGTTCCAGAACTTTCTACCCCTTGCCCCTCCCACAGCTTTAAGGCAATCATTGGTCTCTAACCAATGTGCACCTGGCATCTTGGCCAGGAGGGGGCATATGTGAGCAGTGTACTCTATGCCTGACGCTCAGGTCCCACCTACCAGTCTGAGGCAACTCCAGCTAGCTCACCAGGAGAGAGAAAAGAATTAGGTCATCGGAATCAATTCATTTTTTAAAAGTTCTCTCGCATTTACATGATTGTGAATTTTTATTAAATTCCCTTAATCAACTTTGCTCATCCACAAAAGCTGCTATGATTCTGTGACGTGAACACCCAGACATTAGAAATACTTTTCAGAAACAAATTCTGTTTATCTAGACGACTGATTCTCTTTGGAAAAACAATTGTCTGATAGCTGTTCCAATTTAGGAGAGAAAATAAGCTGGGAAAAGAGAAGTAGATACACAGGTACATGCCCCCCTCCACATATACAGTCATTTTTGTCTGTTTTGGGGGTTGGGTTTTTTTTTTAAATTTTATTGAAGTATAGTTGATTTACAATGTTGTGTTAATTTCTGCTGTACCACAAAGTGACTCAGTTATACATATATATCTTCTTTTTCATATTCTTTTCCATTTTGGTTTATCACAGGTACACAGTCATTTTTAAATGTTGAAAAATTAGACTTTACTTCTTTAAGTGAAAAATGAAGAGTCAAAAAAAAAAAAAGCCCTTCTATAAAGGAGATTGGCACTTCTGTAACACTGGGCATCCTCTTCTATTGATTGGCTCTGTTGGTACCGCTCAGTTTTGTTTTGCTGTTTTCTGCCTTTTCTCGGCTCATCTCCCACTTGCCCTGGGCCTCCTGAGGGAAGATCAACAACACAGGGATGAGCGTGTGGGTGGAGGACGAGGGCAGGTGGAACCGCCCGGACCTGTCTGTCTGGGGTGTAGCACCCTCGCAGGTGGAGGGGATCCTCCTGACGGTGGCAGCCTGACAGGGCTGTCTACCCCCTCCCGGCCGCCCAGCGCGGCTACGGCCACCTGGGGGACACGTGCCGCCCACAGCCGTGGTGGGAGCTCTGGTCGGAGGATGGAGGAATCGCAGCTCTCCCCGAAGGGCAGGATACAGACTTCTATTCTCCAGGGTCAAGATGGAATTCAGACTCGGGGTAGGTTTGTGACTTTGCTATGACTGTATGATTTTCTTTTTAAAGAGTTCAGGAAGGTGATAATGAGCTTACAAGCTTTCTCCCCCTTCAAGTAGAGTTGACAAATCTAGAGTCTGTTTTTCTTCTTAGGTTATTATAAATCATGGCTAACTCATGGCGGGAGGTTCATTTTCTCTTTTCCTAGTCAAAGACGTAGGGACATTCAGTGATCACACAGTAAGAGATCATTACCCCCCCCCCCCTTATTTTCCTTCAAAGGCTTTTATTTTAGGATGTAATCCTTGTTCTATGATACGTGTATTTGACTAGTAAGAAGAAAAGGTTTACTGGCTTTGGCAAATTGTAGTCTAAATCGTATCACTTTATTACTTCTGGTATGGGAAATGGTAAAAGTAGTTAGCTTCTGTGGATAAACAACAAGGTCCTAATGTATAGCACAGGGAACTATTGATATGTTCAATATCCTGTGATAAACCATAATGGAAAAGAATATTAAAGAAGAATGTCTATATGTGTATAACTGAGTCACTTTGCTGTACAGCAGAGATTGGCACATTGTAAATCAACTATACGTCTATAAAAAAAAAGTAGTTAGCTTCTGGGTTTCCCCATTAATTATATTTATTTTCTGCTACTTTTTGTTCTGAGGCAGCAATAGAACTCGTGACCAAAATGTAGCTCTCCTGTTAACTTAGCTCCAAATTTCTGAAAGAAATTTGCATTGTAATGAAAAACTTTGGAAATTCCTAACCTCATTCTGCTCTGTCTAGACCTTGGACTTCCTTTTTTTTTTTTTTTTTTTTAATTTATTTACTTTTTTTTAGCTGTGTTGGGTCTTCGTTGCTGCGCGTGGGCTTTCTCTAGTTGCGGCGAGCGGGGGCTGCTCTTTGTTGCGGTGCGCGGGCTTCTCATTGCAGTGGCTTCTCTTGTTGTGGAGCACAGGCTATAGGCACCCGGGCTTCTGTAGTTGTGGCATGTGGGCTCTAGAGCGCAGGCTCAGTAGTTGTGGTGCACGGGCTTAGTTGCTCCGTGGCATGTGGGATCTTCCCGGGCCAGGGATCAAACCCATGTCCCCTGCATTGGCAGGCGGATTCTCAACCACCGCGCCACCAGGGAAGTCCCCTAGACCTTGAACTTCTTAATGATACTTACTTAGAAGGGAACTCTTCGGTCTTGCTGATGACTGACCTATGAGAGAAGCATGGAGCTAGCAGAGGAACCAGGGGTGAACCCAGAAGGAATCAACTCCCAGGGGCGTTCTGAGCTGGACTGCTGCCCCTCAAAAGGCTTCCATCTGACCCAGAGCCCTGAGAGGTTCCCAAGCAGTAACTGCTAACCGTACTGTCATTTCAACAAATACGTATTGGAAGCCAGTACGTGCCAGGCATTTTTCGAGATACTGACTTTCTCTGGCCTCTAGCTAACCTACAGTTGAGAGGTATGAAAATCAAAAGTTGTCATTTGTTTTGTTCTGATGGTGGTTTCCAACCCTATTTCTCAGGCTGATGGTATTCAAGAAGAATCAAGCCAAGAGACTATTGTGAAAATGGTCTGATAAGTTTATTCATGGCAAGATAGTCAATTCCTTATTTAACCAGATATGCAAAAGATAGAAGGCTCAGCTGTGTTCTAAACTGCCAAAAGAGTTAGTGATTATTGGTAACATCTGGCATTCAGAAAGAAGTGTGAATCATAATATTTCAAACACTGAGCGCCCAGTTGTGCTCCTAGTATATTTATTTAACAGTATTCAGAGCTTTACAAGATGACAAAGTAATATGCTGACATGTGAGGGATTTCTTTTAACAGCTTTACTGAGATATAACTTACAGGCCATACAATTCACCCAATTAAAGGGTACAATTCAATGGTTTCTGTTACATTACATTATTCATTTTATAAGTTGTGGGAAAATCTATGTAACACAAAATTTGCTCTTTTAACCATTTTAGCGTGTACAATTTAGTGGTATTAATTACATTCATAATTTTATACCACCATCACCACTGTCTACTTGCAAAACTTTTTTGTCACCCCAAACAGAAATTCTGTAACCATGAAGCAGTAACTCCCCATTCTCCCCTGTCCCAACCTTTGGTAACCTCTAACCTACTTCTTGTCCCTAGGTATGTCCCTATTCTAGATATTTCATATAAGTGGAATCATACAATATTTGTCCTTTCACGTCTGGCTAATTTCACTTAGCATAATGTTTTCAAGAGTCATCCACAGCATGTATCAGAACTTCATTCCTTTTTATGGCTGAAGGGATAGTATGTTTTAATTTCCTTCTGTTTTATTCTCCCTCCCATAAATATACCATAATTTCTAACCTGGTCATAGAAGAATCTTCAGATATTTTTCAGTCTACTGGTATTTTTATATTTATTTGAAGTCTGAAGAGACTCTTAGGAAGGTATTTATTTTCAGTTAGCTCTTTAAAGGCAGGGGGCCATGGATTCATCTTTTTAAAAATCCTTTTTATCCCTAATGTCTAGCCCAAGTCCTGGCCTAGAATGAGGAAGCAAATTTATCTTGAGATGGACAGATGAATAGTTTATAAGGTTTTACTTTTAGGTACCAGGAAAGAGATTTTAAATAAAAAATAATATAACCTTTATGCTTTAGTTCTTTATTTTCTGGAACAATGCTATTTTCTTTTGACGTAAAAATTGCTAGCTGCAATTATTTCACACTCCATAGAATCACTAAACATCAAGAGTAGATGTGTTATATAATATAAATATTTAACTGTGACATGTCAAAAGTTAACTTAGGAAATCTGCTAATGCCTAGTTCGTACTAGTTTAGAGAATATTTGGTGGTGTTTTGTTTTGTTTTGTTTTGTTTTGTTTTGTTTTGTTTTGTTTTGAGGGTGATCAGAGTATCCCAGCTGCTAAGCAGTGTGGTGTCAATCAAGTCTTCTCAACTCATAGCTGCTCTTGGCGCTGTCTACATAGTTACTCTTTCTCAGTGCTGGGCTCGGGAACTGGGAACAGTGAAACTGAAACAGAAGCTGCTACAAGTTGGAGAAGCTCTTCGACACCTCACTGGAGTAGGGAAACTGGAGGCAAGGGTGGATGTTAAATACAAAATGTAACTATGCTTCTGCCAGCTCTGTCCAAATAAGTAAGGATGTATGTGCATGTGTATATGGGCAGTCCACCATTCAGCATACTAAAATGTGCTCTCATTGTGCTTTGACTATTTCAAAAGGTGTGAAGGACGTGAGAGAAAGGAGGAGGAATGCAAAATGAAGCCCTTGGTGAGGACTTGGAAGTAACTCATCAAAGGATACCTTTTCTGTAGATGATTCCCCACCCACTTTCTCAATGTCTAACCAAGAATAAACATTTGCACGTTTTATTTTTTTAATTTATTTTATTGAAGTATAGTTGATTTACAGTGTTGTGTTAATTTCTACTGTATAGCAAAGTGATTCATTTATACATATATATATATATATGCATTCTTTTTCATATTCTTTTCCATCACGGTTTATCCCAGGATATTGAATATAGTTCCCTGTGCTCTACAGTAGGACCTTGTTGTTTATCCATTCAATATGTAATAGTTTGCATCCGCTCATCCCAAACTCCCGATCCATCCCTCTCCTCCCCTCCCCTCCTCTCCCTTGGCAACTGCAAGTCTCTGTGTTCTCTATGTCTGTGAGTCTGTTTCTGTCTCGTAGATAAGTTCATTTGCATTTGCCCATTTTAAATTGCAGCTAAGTGACTTGCTTTGTTGAGTGAAATCATGCCCGCTTCGGTGCATGCACTATTTCAGAAAGTCTATTCTTCAGTGAAGCTCCTGTGAACACCCAAAAAACCTGGCCGTGTTGCTCATTTGCAGCATAGCAGAGGCAGCACCCACCATTCACTTTGCCTGTGGTCCTCCCTCCTTATCTAGATGCTGAGCCCAGTTAGAGCTCCATGGCTTGATACTCTAAATCCACCGTGGCCAGTGTCCTATATAAGGTAGGCACTCAATGATTATTTGATAGCAGGGCCTTCAGAAACATGACTGCAAAATGTTATCAAGTAAGGAGCCTGGTTTTCATAGACGGCCTGTATAATCTATCTTGATGCCTTGTAAGTCATACCAGGAACTTAAATTAGTATTGCTTTTCACATTTCAAAGGCATACAGACTACCATTGGCCTCAGTGTAAAATAATAATTTCTGATTGTGGGACTCTATACCCTGTAGTCGAAAAGAAACCCCTTCCTTCCTCATTTCTCGGTGACAGCCTCTAATCATCTTTGAGTAATTTTTAAGATTCTTTCTAAACCACCATTTCCTTCATTATGTCGGCTGGGGAACAGCTTCTCCTTGTATGAATGGAATGGTTCTCATTCCTTTCCAAGCTCAACCACCCACCTAGTAAGAAAAGGTAGCTGTAAATCTCAACCAACTTTCTTTTTCAACAATTATTCTGGGAGCAAAGTCAGATGATAAAATCAGCTCACCACCAAATATTTATTGAGGACCTGGGAGAAGTTTCAGGTAACCATTAAAGAGAATATAAGTTCTACCCAAACCTGATTCCCCAAGTGCACTGTGATTTCCATACGTAAGGAACAGTGGGAAGAGCATCCCCAGGGCAGGCACTAACCTGAGCAAAGGCCCAGAGGTATGAAAAGCTAGAGTATTCCTGGGGAGTGTTGAGTGTTCCAATATGGCTGCAGTACCTGTCCAGATCCTAGAAGGCTAACTGCTAAGATAAGGAGTATCTGCTTGATTTGTAGACCATAGGGAACTATATCAAGCTTTCCTGGCAGAGAGTAACCTACATTCTGAGTTTTAGAAGAGAGCCATGTAGAGATGTCTTGAGGAAGCAAGAAATTGAATTTAGCAAGATATATTAAAGAGGTCATTGTAAAGATTCAGCCCAAAACTATGAAACTGACAGTAAGGAGAGGAAGGATGGAAAGAAGAGACATAGACTTAACTGATTCTGTTTTATGGCCTATGTACAAGTTATTATGGCAGTTGTTTATTAAGCTCCATTGTCTCAATGTTTGTCCCCATGGGATTTAAATTTATGGAAGTGACTGAGTGACAACACAGAGAGACTAATGCCACTAAAAGATTTTTATTACTTACATTTCCCAAGGTGGGGGGTGGGTGGCTGGCATGTCATGTAGGGCCACATGGGGAAGCACCAGTGTTGGCCAGGAGGCAGAAAGAAGTGAGAGGAAAGCCTAGGCCAAACCTTTATTGGGGTTTCCATGGGATTGCCCATGAAGGGCAGGGCAGGGTCCACAGTTTAGGATTGACTCGTTTGAATAATTCCAGCTGGCCTTGGAGCATAGGGGCTTCCCCTTGTTGTCTGGTACCTGGCCCGGGGGTTTTGTGTGAGAGTTAGATAAGGGAGTGGTTCAGAGATCATTGGATCACAGGGGAGACGTAAAGAACTTTGGCTATTTATTTGGTCCTACAATTAATGGATACTAAATAGACAAATACAGAATCTAAGAAAACACGAGTTTGAAGATCTCTCTATATATATCAGGACAGTTGGCTAAATGCTTTATATGCATTATCTCACTTAATCCTCTCAGCGATCTGCAGTAAGTACCAAATTGTCCCCATTTTACACATAAAGCAACTGAAACCTAAAGGGGTTCAACAATTTACCCAAGTTCATGTAGGTAATGATTTTCCCAGCCAGATTCAATCCTACTCCACCCCCTGCTACTAAGCTCTGCCCCACATGGTCTTCTCCACTCGATTATGCCTCACTCTGGGCTCAGGATGTGAGACTAGTGCTGCTGAAAAAGGAGTGGTGGAAACTTATAGAAGCTTCCCCAGGGCTCACTGGACTGGGGAACAGAGGTGGATTCATGTGGTTTACTGTCTCTCTATAAGTCTTCCTATTTCTACCTGCTTTGCCAGAATAGTGTGAAGATGTATTTGCCTACTGGTGGCGCACCATTCAGCACGTTATAATAAGCAAATAAATAAAATGTGTGACTTAAGCACTGTCTCCTCCCTTCCCGGAAACAGATTCTTGACTTTTGGCTTTTTTCTCTCTGATCATTTTAACTCTGGGACTTGGAAGCTCTCGTGTCAGCAAACAAAGCCTTTGGCAGACTCTTTGCTCCCCTGTGTCATGAGCCAGTGATCCAAATTGCCTATGCAAGAGGCTCTGAATTCCCTGGGTTAGACTCGGAGGTCCTGCATCAGTAACTACCCCGTTTGGTCATTGTCCAACACAGTTCCTTGGATCAGCCAACACAGTCTGCATGAGGTCTGTCTCTTCACAGCCTCCATGGCTTTGTTTTCTAACACTTGGCTGCCTTCTCACCACCTCTCTCCACACATCTTCATGCGTCACTTCCACGAAGAGCCAGCTCGGTGCTCAGCCTCTGTAGGAGGGTGTCCACAGCACACATAAATCATGCAACCACATCCAGGAAGCATCTACTTTGCACAAAGCCATGAGGGGGACACAGAGCCACGAGGGGGTTACCAAGCCATGAGTGGCCCCAGTCAGGATCTCAGGGAGCTTGTGACTGGCTTGAGAGGCAGGGTAAAATGGTAAAAGATGCAAATAACACTTCAGAAAATGGAGGCTATGTCACACAAGAGTTTAGAAGTTATTCCCCACCAAATTGGTACCGCTTTGTATATAGTTATTGCTTCACTCCTCTTCATCTTTCTACGTGCTCCTGATAGTTTATCTGGGAGCTTTCACTCTTGAACTGGGCTGTGACCCATCAGAGAGAGGCATCACAAGTCTAGTTTATAAGAGCCTTTGCAGAAGGAACATGGCAGCAATTCCTGTTTTCTACCCACAGTTAGGCCAGTTATGTGGGAACAGTCCCTGTCGTTACATGCAGGGCTTGGCTGCATGGAGTTAGCATAGCAGAGGGGGTAAATGTTTCAGCCCCAGAGTTAGACTGTCTGGCTTATATACCAGTTTTATCGCTTCATAGTTATATGACTTTTGAAAGTTACTTCATCTCTTTGTGCCTCATTTTCCTCAAGTGCAAAATAGGGATAATAGCAATACCTACCTTTTAGAGTTGTTACGAGAATTAAATGAGTTAGTTTTTTTAAAAAGCTTAAAAATGGTACCTGGCACATAGTAAAAACATATTACTATGTGGTCCTCATGACTGAGTGATTCCCACCTTTTAGAGGTTTTCTAGTTGATTCCTATTAACTGGAGCTGTCTTATCCTTATAAGTCATCAGTTTCATTAATCTTCTCTGCTAGTAAATTTTACAAAACCAAAGTTTAAAAACTTGAGCATAAGCATTTCCCCTGGAATACTGGAATTGTTGGTATTTTGTTATTTCTACCTGGAAATTTTTATAGCCAACAATGGCTTTGAAAAGAACGAGGAAGACATGCAGCGTCTGTCAGTCTCCATATTGGAGTTTCTGTTGTGTTTTTGTTTCCATGTGAACTTGACTTTTTCTAAAGTTTATAAGCCTTTTGCTCCATGGTGAGATTCAGCAACAAGTTTCTGTTCCAAAGAGCAATATTTGTCCTACTTGAAAATCGACCCTGGTTTCCATTTTCTTTACAGAGAAGTTGCTCAATGCTTTGTGATTCCAGAACGTGGTTTTAGCTTGATGTTTCCACAAATGTAATTTTTTCATGTTTGATCATTTTGAAAAACTATTTAAAAGCTGCAGATATAGCACATTGTCCTTTGGCTTTTGTTTTGTTTTGTTTTGTTGGTGGTTTTATTTTTTGTTTTGTTGATGCTGAGTTGCCTTTAGTTGGTCTTCGTTTGAGATAAGGGGTAGAAAATATTAGGAATTCACTAGAAATATAGCTCTGAGCTATAGACTAGGATCCTAGACTGCAGAAAGTATTTCTTCCTTGTTGAGAAAACTGTTGATTCCCCTTTCCTTGAAATGTTAAAGTACAGGGCAGTGGTTAAGAACACAGATCTGGATAGAATCCTGGCTCTTGTGCGTCCACTTGTGTCACTTTGGACTTGTTACATAGCTTGCCTAAGCCTCAAATTGCCCAGCTTTGAAATTGGGACACCTGAATTCTTGTAAGGACCAGATGAGACCTTGTAATTCTTATAAGGATCACCAAATGTTCATGGCGATCCTGAACAAACACAAGCTCGCCAACATCCATGACTGCTGTTTTGCGGAGGTCCGACCTGAGAGTTTCTATGAGGAACTCTACCTGGCTCTTGAAGTTTTCTTGAAAACAAAATGTGCCCCTCTTGAATGGAGGAGATTTCGTGTGAAAATATCTGTAAAGTAACCAAGGGTGCTTACTGAAATCACTCTAGAAGGGGGGAGGAACCATTAAAAAAAAAGAATTCAAATTTAGAAACTTCACCTTCGAAAAAGGTTAATTTATCATTTTCTTGACCACTTTTACAGCCAGTCAAATGAACCTGGGGTGCTCTTTATGTAAGTTATGCAGAGAGTACAGAAAACAGGTATTAGCCTAAAATAGTGTCCAAAGCCTCGGCTATATATCAAGATTGTGATGAAGGAGAATTCAGATCACAGAGAATATTTTAGAATGTCTTCCCTCTGTAAATATTTTTAAAAGCCCATATATCTTTAAAATTATTTCTTTGATAGCTTAGGTTGAAAGTCTAGGGAGTCTGGCAGTGGAATTCATGCTAAAACCAGAAGACCGAAGGTGATGGCGCTGGCGGTGATCGCTCTGTGTGTGAAGATTTTTCCCCACCTCTCCCCGAAGCCCTGAGCCACTTTAAGGCCTGCGGTGATGGCAGGCTGCCAGCTCTGGGAAAAAAAAAAAAAACC
This sequence comes from Balaenoptera physalus, assembly GCF_965194825.1. Lineage (NCBI taxonomy): Eukaryota > Metazoa > Chordata > Mammalia > Artiodactyla > Balaenopteridae > Balaenoptera > Balaenoptera physalus. The sequence goes on along the minus strand of NC_138888.1, from coordinate 15,635,264 downwards.
CTGCAGTTTTCATTTGAAATCAGAGGATGACATTTAGACACTTCTTAATCTTGCACCAAACACCTCAACTATCTAGTTACACACACACATCACACGAATGCACACATGCCTGTCCTTCTTCGGGCAGCGCCAGTGCTGGGTCCAGGCTCTGTTTTCTTCAGCTCCGTCTCACTGTGTGGGTGTTTCTGAACGACAGCATCTCTATCCAAAATGCATGAAAGGACTCTTTAGCCAACCAGGATTTGAAAAATGAATCGCTGGTTCATGAGCATCATTTTACAAGTGCTTTTTTAAGTCCAGAAATACAAGAAATCATCTGTGCAAAGGACAAAGGTCTCAAGGTAAGTACTCTTAATGTGTTGAGATGGAGTCCCCGAGTGGTGTTATGGTGGTGTCAGAAATCAAACATGAAAGCTGTTACAGAAGTGATTGTCTCTTTACTTGCGATCTGTAAAACAGAAGACTTTGTTGTATTTCCAAGAGTAAAATTACTTTTGAACTACCAAGAAAATATGCAAAAATTATGCTATGGCCAATGAAAAATTTTTTGGTTTTGATTATTTTGGTGGGTTCCAATTATATATGTGTGTGTGTATATATACAAATAGTGCTAATTTTTGCTAAAGATTGTTTGGAAACCATATGTTATTATCAAAAGTACTTTTTTGTTTATTTGTTTGTTTTTTTGGCCCTGCCACACGGCATGCGGGATCTTAGTTCCCCCACCAGGGATTGAACCCAGGCCCCCTGCAGAGGAAGCGTGGAGTCCTAACCACTGGACCGCCAGGGAAGTCCCTGGAAGTATTGAATACTTTTAAATATATGAATACTTTTAAGCATTTAAAAATTTCTCCAGGAGCTGAAACAGAGTATATGTGATGATTTGATTCTGAAAGAGTAAGGATCATTACAATTTGTCAACTCTCAAGCTTAAAAAAGATGGATACAATAGTATATTTTTGATTACTTAGGCCACAGAACAATTTGTCATGCCTTAGGCAATGGAGACAGAACCGATCTTGGAGTCAAGCCTACAGCTCTCTAGCTGTGTGCCTTGGGCAGGTTATTTGACTAACTGTCTCTGTGTCCTCAGAATCTTTGAGTGGGCACTGAGCTTAGGGCCTCAGCCCTTGAGGGAGTGAATCCTGGGTGGGCAGGGACAAGGGGAGGGGAGTGGGGAGATTTCAGGACACTCAACTGGGATGTGAGTCAGGGCGCCTGGGGATGGGGTGGTGGCACCAGTGTGGTCCAGGACAAGCTTCTCCTATTTCAGAATCTTGCTCAAGGCTGGCCCAGGAAGGGAGGAGCCTTCTGTAGGAGTTCTGCTTGGTCATTGAGAATTCAGATGACCCCAGCGGAGGTCGTCAGCATTTTGAGTACCGGTGGAGGCGAGTGTGGCTTCTCCAACCCTTGAAACATCTGTTTACTCTGGCTGGACTCTCTGGGGGCAGATTGACCCAGACAGCTCCCACCCTGCAGAGGGAAAATGCAGTGTTTTGTTTCTTAATACCAAAGCTGCTTTTTTAGGGTGAAGAATCCAAAATGTCACCACATCATTATCTGCTCAGGAAAGTAGTTCTAGGCCCTTTTAACAGACCTGGAGAATCTACTTCTTATGAACTTCTAAAGACATTTTGTTCTTCTGGTGGGCTGCTGCTGGTTTTTTTATTTTTTATTTTTATTTTATGTTTATATTTCAGCTAAAGAGCAAATGTTGGCAGATCAATTGTGTTATATCAATTTTGAAAGATAGTTGTTAGTTAAGGAAGTTGTTGTGTTAATGATTTGACTCCCTAAACTGACTGTATATTATGCAAATGAGATACAGAGGAAAACCTCACCTATTGCAGCTAATCGAAATATTCCATTTTAGTATTTCCAAATACATCTATAAGAAAACAGAGTATGCTCATGGAAAAATATTTTGGGAGCCTGTAAGGAGTTGATAAGACTAATTTATAATGAACACAATATGGGGAAATGTAACAAAATCCAATTACTCCAAGCCAGGCAACGCAGAAAGTTCTAAAGCTCCTCATTTATCCTTTTATGACAGTTGTGCAGATTGTGTGTTTGCACAAGGATAGGATTTGTGTACAAGTCTTGAGTTCACCTCTCACTTTAAAAGAGGCTAAGTGGCTTCATCATAAGTGTTCATATCTATAGATGATTTGGAAAACAGGTTAATCCGATTACAATTGTTAAGCTCAGTCTCTGAAAAAAAATTTAAGTTCTTTTTTCAGGGAGAGGCTTATCATTTATACCATTTGTGAGCTTAACATTTATCTTCTTCTCACTGCTAGTACATATAAAGGCAAATTTCAAAGTAACATCAGATGATAGTGATTGTGTTCATCCCTTTACATCTCCTTTTAATTTCTTCTCTTTGCTCTTATGTCCTTCACAACTAAAGTGTAACTGTCCTTAAAACTGGCGAAATTTGAATATATTCTGTGGATTGGCCCTATGTCACTGTCCTGGTTTTGTTACCATACTATAGTTATGCAAGATGTTGGCGTTGGGGAAACTGAGTGAAGGATACAGGAGACCTCCTTGTACTTTTTTTTTTTTTTTTTACAACTTCTTATGGATTTATACTTATTTCAAAATTTTAAAAAATTGTAATGTAACTGTTCTCTAGAACATTTATCTGAGGTCTCTTGTGCCTAAGCAGGTAGTTCAATAAGATACTTTTGTTCAGTACGTGACTTCCATGTATTAAGTCCTGTAAGGTTTTGTGGGTAACAGATAATTGCCTTGTAAATGTAGATGCTCCATAAATGCTTCTTGAGGTCCAGGGTCTCTAAATCACCTTGCTAATGGGGAAGGGAGACTTTTGGTGATGAGGTCTGTCTACTTACTCAGGTCATGCCCTTTGGCCCTACCAACTTGCCCAAGCAAATGGACCAATCCCTGGGCTCTCTTAAATACCAGGGGCAATAATGTTAAGAGCTAGCTGACATTCTTTGAGCCCCTAGTACGTGCCAGGCTCCGTCATGCCTTATACTCATTAAATCACTTAAGCCTCAGAACACCCCAGGATGGCACAAAAATGAAGCAATTTTAAATGTGGCAAGTTTAAATGATCGTTAAATAATGTCCCTACTTTCTAAAGAGTTCACTCTACTAGGAATCTTAACGAAAGGCAATAGATCCTCTCAGCTAAACAAATAAACACAAAAATTTCCTTTTGATTTTTAATGCAAACAAAAGAAAACTTTGAAATTATCTAATCATCCCCTTCTGCGAATAAATACTGGCACTTATCCATGACCCCTGCTTGTTGCTAACTCCTGCTATGTTTAGGATTGAAAGAGCCAAATTTCAGATCACGTGTTTTGGTAAATAGCTCAGGGTGAGAATAATATTCACTATCGGCAGTAAGCAGGTTTGTATTGTTTCAGATTGGTGACGTGCGGGGGTAGGGGGAGAGGGTCAGAAGCAAGTTCCAATATCATAGTGAATCACGGTACAACGTGCCTGCCAGCAAGAAGCTTTCAGATGTCTCAGCTACATTAGGAGGAGGACCACATTCGCTACCTGTGCTCAGGGCTGCTCGAGCAAGCTGACCAGCCTCCCTCTGGCGCTCCCATTATAGGGCAGCTGCTCTCCACCACTTATTGGGACGATGCAAAGTGAGGAGAGCAGAAGCCTCATCCTGGCTCAGTCACTAACTAGGTCATTGATTCTTTTTTTTGGCCATGCTGCGTGGCATGCAGGATCTTAGTTCCCCAGCCAGGGATTGAATCCGGGCCCCCTGCATTGGGAGCGCGGAGTCTTAACCACTGGACTGCCAGGGAAGTCCCTTTTTTAAAGTTTTTTTATTGAAGTATAGTTGATTTACAATGTTGAGTTAGCTTCCGGTGTAGATCATTGATTCTTAAAACATGTTCCCAAGACCAGCAGCATCAACACCATCCGGTGACTGGTTAGAAATTCTCAGGCCCTACCCCAGACCCACAGAATCAGAGACTCTGGCGGTGGGACCAGCGGTCTGTGTTTCACTGGGCTTCCAGGTGATTCTGAGGCCAGCTCAAGCTTGAGAACCACTCGGCTAATTTACCTTGGGTGATCCTCTTTCCAGGCTTCAGTTTCTTCTTCTGTAAAATGGAAGACTTATATGTAGTAAGCTATTTCTAAGGCCCCCTCTCTGAACTCCAAGACACACGTCCCAAGCTGTCTAATTCTATAAATCTGTGATGTAGATCTACACATCTGGAAGTACTGTATAGTGCATGAGGGGACAGGCTCTGAAATCGGACTGCCTGGGTTCAGATCCTGGTGCCCCCACTTGGTAGCACTGTACACCCAAGCAACCTACTGAATTATCCCGTTCGTTGTGTCTTCCTCCATAAAACTGAGGTGATAACACCTATGTCCTAAGGAGGTTGTGAGGAATTGATCTAAAACATGCAGAACAGCACCTGACACAAAGGAAGTAACTCATACCTCAGGTATTAGCAGACCTGTCTCTCTCCACCTAAAGAATTCTGGAACTTTGAGGATGGGAATTGTAGTTGTACAACTTTATTTCCTACACATGGGCTATATATTAAAAATACTCTTTAGCACTTGCTGAAGAAATAAGATAATAAATTATACATGTTGAAAATTTTTATTCATAGGAAGGCTCCACACTGGGGTATGTCTAAGGATGGCATGAAAACTGAATTTTTAAAGAATAAGCAATCATTCTTTAAGAAGGCATTGGTTGTCATTACAACTCTGGCAGTGAGGCTGCATATAAGACCTGTGATTGCTTCCATGTTATAACTAGAAAAAAATTAATAAAATGAGTTCAGACTTACCTGTATTTTGGGTTCTTTTTAACCATTTGATTATTGTCTACCCATAACAGGAAGGAAACTAATATGATTGGGTGTCTGTTAGGTGGCACACACCATGATGGTTGTTTTATAAGGGTCACATCAATTAAATCGGACGGTAACCCTGTGAAATAAGATGGCCCTGACTTTAAAGAGACTGAGGTTGATTGAAATGAAAGTTCTTGATCACAGAGTAAGTTATAGATCCAAGATTTGAGAGTAGGCTTATCTCAATCCATAAGTCACCCCTTGGCATCACTAACTTAACTATTTGTTATACTTTTAAAACATAAAACTAAGTTTTCAACAAATGAGACATGGACGTCTTTTGCTACTTCATAAGCACAACTGGACAACGCAGTAGCTGTCAAGAGCTCTAGCATGTAGAGCACCTTCTGAAGGGCACTGGGAACCTCTCACCATCAAAAGCGCTTCTTTTATTTGCACCTACAAAAATCAGAGGACCTCACCTAAGCCTATGCTTTGATCATCATTCTCCTTCTCCCTGTGTGGGCCTTCGGATGAAAAAATGGCCAGCATACTTGGAAAGGTACCAAGCTGCCAAGGAGGGGAAGCCACACCTGGGTTTTCTGCCTCACAGTAGAGAAAATCGTACTATTCTTTACTGCGTCTCACCTTCCCATCTCCTTCCCATGATTTTATTCAAAGTGAAAGCAAGTTAGGATACACAGATTATCTACTGAGGGTTTTTAGACTTTGACTCAGTTAATACTTAAAATACAATTCTATTCTGTCCCTTAGAAAAGCTCTATTCTACTTGAAGAGTACTTCTTGTTGTAGAAAAAAAGTCAGGAAATGTTTTGCTTTTTTTTTTAACCTTAATTTGGAGGTATGGCAGCATTCTTCGGGCACAGCTGTGGTATTACACCCTGGGAGTACATAAGAATCACTTTAAGAGAAAAAACCTAGTGCCCTGGTCTCACCCTCCAGAGAATATGCTGTTTTTGAAATAGCCCTTGATTATTGTTTAATACCTTGATTTTTGAACACTTGTAGGATTTTGTGTAGCATCTTTACATAGTGGAACATACTTGGTGCCTTTGAATTTGCTTATATACTATTATTGTCCCTGATAATATAACTAAATTACTTTCAAGTTTCTTTCATTTTTTTTTTTTTTTAATTTTATTTATTTATTTATTTATGGCTGTGTTGGGTCTTCGTTTCTGTGCGAGGGCTTTCTCTAGTTGCGGCAAGTGGGGGCCACTCTTCATCGCGGTGCGCGGGCCTCTTACTATCGCGGCCTCTCTTGTTGTGGAGCACAGGCTCCAGACGCGCAGGCTCAGCAATTGTGGCTCACGGGCCCTAGTTGCTCCGCGGCATGTGGGATCTTCCCAGACCAGGGCTCGAACCCGTGTCCCCTGCATTGGCAGGCAGATTCTCAACCACTGAGTCACCAGGGAAGCCCCCAAGCCCCCAAGTTTCTTTTTAATTTGGCTGACTTAGTAGAATCTTCACTCTGGTAATTTTCATGAGGAGTTTAGAAAAGAGTTTAATGATAGCAAATATTTATTTTCTGTTGGCCCTTGAAGTTTAGAGTTGAAAGTATCCTCAGTGGTTAATGGTCCAAATCCATTTTTTACCTGTTAGGATGTTGAAACTCAGTCTAGGTTGATTCTTTGAAATGAGGGAGGAGATGACCAGGATCCCAAGTGCAAACCTACTGGTACCAACCCAGCCATCTCCACACTGGCGCCTGAGGGTTGGGGAATATCCACCACCCCACAAATGCACTCTTAATTTTACCATTGGCTTCAGACCCAAATCTTCATCTGGTCTCCTTACAACAAAATTGGTCAGATCTCACGTGGATCTCAAGGGGCCCTCTTATCCTTTCAGAACAAGCCCAAATATAGAGACTGAAGTGACTTTTCCTACAAAGCACCTCACCCTGGACTCCAACCTGATTTCTGACTAGTTCTAGGTATAGTATTCTATTCCTTTTTTGGGGAGACTAATTTTAAGTGTTTGAGGTCTCTATTTTATCATTGACCCCATAAAGCTTTTCTTGTTCGGGGTGATAGAGTAGGGGAGGCTGAGGGAGGGGTTAGCACGGTCTTGAGCTCCCCTGGAACACTGGTTCCCACCTTTATAATGCACAAAAATCACCCAGGGAGTGTAGTTACCAATGCTCATTCTGGGTTCCCACCTGTAAAGATTTCGATTTAGTGTTCTTGGGCAGGGTCCAGCAATCTCGTTGCTTATTGAAAATACAAGCTGATGGTGATTGTATTAACCAGCTCAGGCTGCCATAACAAGATACCATAGACTAGGGGGGCTTAAGTAACAGATATTTGTCTTCTCACAGTTCTGGTGGCGGGAAGTCTAAGATCAGGGTGCCAGCAGGGTAGTTTCTGGTGAGGCCTCTTGTCCTGGCTTTCAGAAGGCTGCCTTCTCACTGTGTCCTCACATGGCCTTCGCTCTGTGCAGAGTGGAGAGAGAAACAGGTCTCTGTTGTTTTTTTCTTCTTTTTTATTATGTGAGTTTCCAGTGTACAGCACTAAAACTCAACATCTGTATGCACTACAGAATGATCACCTCCATAGTCTAGTTGCCATCAGTCACCATACAATTGACCCCCTTCACTCCTTTTACTTATCCCCCAACCCCCTTGCTCTCTGGTAACCACTAATCTCATCTCTGTGTTTATGAGTTTGTTTTTGCTTCATTTGGTTTGTTTGTTTTGTTTTTTTATATTCTACATATGAGTGAAATTATGTGGTATTTGTCTTTCTCCTTCTGACTTATTTCACTTAGCATAATACCTTCAAGGTCCATACAAGTTGTCACAAATGACAGAATTTCATTCTTATTTATGGCTGAGTAATATTCGTGTGTGTGTGTGTGTGTGTGTGTGTATCACATCTTCTTTATCCATTCATTCATCAATGGACACTTAGGTTGTTTCCATATCTTGGCTGCTATAAATAATGCTGCAATAAACACAAGGGTGAGGGGTGCATACGTCTTTGCAAATTAGTATTTTCATGTTCTTCAGATAAATAACTAGAAGTGGAATAGCTGAGTCATATGTTAGTTCTGTTCTTAATTTTTTGAGGAATCTCTATACTGTTTTCCATAGTGGCTTACCAATTTACATTTCCACCAACAGAGTATGAGGGTTCTAGCCTTTTCTTCTTATAAGGACTCCAGTCCTATCAGATTAGGGCCCCAACCTTATGACCTCATTTAATCTCGATTACCTCCTTAAAGGCTCTATCTCCAATTATAGTCATATTGGGGGTTAAGACTTCACCATATGAATTTGGGAGGAGTGCACAATTCAGTCCATAACAGTGCCTTAGGGGATGTTGAACCACACATGGAAAAATGCTGGTTTAGAGTATGTGTAACTGGTGTATGTGATCACCAGTTTCATTCATCAAATATTTGGTTTACAACACCATTATAACAACTGATGTATTAAAATTTACAAATAGATTAAATAGAGGACATTTTTTCCCCATTTTTTTAATTGAAGTATAGTTGATGTACAATATTATATGTTATAGGTGTACAATACAGTGATTTCTAATTTTTAAAGCTTATACTTCATTTATAGTTATTATAAAATATTGGCTATATTTCCTGTGTTGTACAATATATCTTGTAGCTTATTTTATACATTATTTTTTGTACCTCTTAATCCCCTACTATATATATGCATATATATATATAAATAACCCTATATGGCCCCTCCCCCTTCCCTCTCCCCACTGGTAACCACTAGTTTGTTCTCTATATCTGTGAGTCCACTTCTTTTTTGTTATATTCACTAGTTTGTTGTATTTTTTATATTCTACATATAAGTGATATTATACAGTATTTGTCTTTGTCTGACTTATTTCATTTAGCATAATACCCTCCAAGTCCATCCATGTTGCTGCAAATGGCAAAATTTCATTCTTTTTTATGGTTGGGTAGTACTCCATTGTCTATATATTCACCACATATTCTTTATCCATTCACCTGTTGATGGACACTTAGGTTGCTTCAATAGCTTGACAATTGGAACTAATGCTGCTATGACCATTGAGATGCATGTAACTTTTTGAATTAGTGTTTTTGTTTTTTGCATATATAGCCAGGAGTGGAATTGCTATGTCAAATGGTAGTTCTATTTTTAGTTTCTGAGAAACCTCCATACTGTTTTCCACAGCAGCTGCACCAATTTATATTCCCACCAACAGTGCACAAGGGTCCCCTTTTCTTTTTTTTTTTTTTTAAGAAATTTACGTTCTTTTATTTATTTATTTATTTATTTATGACTGTGTTGAGTCTTCGTTTCTGTGCGAGGGCTTTCTCTAGTTGCGGCAAGTGGGGACCACTCTTCATCGCGGTGCGTGGGCCTCTCACCATCG